>NC_059075.1:37756820-39006820 GCF_020497125.1 Mauremys mutica
TTCTGGGACTCTTGACTAAGCTTTCCCATAATGCACTACACTGTTTCTGAGAACAGGTACTTTTTGGGTAACTTCCAAATGTAAGGCACTGTATTGTGTAATATCAGGGGGACCAGCTAAATCACTGTAGCTCCAGCCCTTGTGACTTCCTATCCACAATGTTGTAAATTGCACTGGTTCAGCAAGACCTGAGACAAAGATCTCACTGCATGTGTTGCAACCAGAGCTCATACATGTACCAGGTATGGCGGTTGTGTGTGGACATAGGGCACTGTGTAGACAACACTACAAGCTAAAAGTATTCCATGCAACAACTTGTGGCTACATCTTTCAACTAGTGTGGACAGGGACTAAGACCTGATTTAACATTTAAAGGGACACTGTCAAGGTAAATCATATAACTTAAAAACCTATCCTGCCCTGTATTTTTATAGTTATGCCTTTAATTATTAACATTCAAGTAATCTGCAAAATCTAATTTACTTTTTACCACCATTACATTTGTTCACTTTCTGCCCTTCACCCAACTTGGGCAGTGAAATTTGACCATCTAGTTTACTTTCTGTTTATAGTGAATTACCCTTTCTGGTTCCCATGCCCTTGGCTAATGCAATTCTTTGCATAAACACCATTTAAAACACTGACTTGTTCCTGTAGCTGCCTCACTGGGCAGGTTCCTACCTGTACTTTTTCCCTACAAGAGAAGTTCCATGATGCTCCAGACTTGGTCCTTTCTGAGAACATCTGTTCTCGTTTGGCAGGAGGGAAGGAAAGCATTGAACCAGGTGCTTCTCACCTTTTGGATCACTTTTTAGCTCAGTAAGGAATTCACCACAGAGTACAAACCTGGAGAGACATCACTCTGACAACAAATGAGGCTTGGAGAGTTTACTTCGGAGGAGAGACTAGAAGCTAAGAGTAGGGGGAATAAAAAGAAACATCAGGATGAAAGACTAATCTCATGTCAATAGCAGCATGCCTGGAAAACTCCATACTATCAGCCTGACCCTAAACACAAATAATTATGTGCTTGCTAGGAAAATCCCACTGTGCTGCCTGCATGACCCTTCAGGTCACGGGATGAAGTTCAGTGACAATTATTCTTCTCTGGTACCGTCCATCTGAGGATCTCAGTGTGCTCTACAGACATTACAGCAGGGAAAACTGAAGCCCACAGAGATTAAGCATATGTCTGCGCTTCAAGATGGAAGGTGCAATTTCCAGCTCAAGGTGACATACCCCTGCTAGCTCTGATCAAGCTAGCATGCTAAAAATAGAGTGTAGCCCTGGCAGCGGGAGGGGCTAAGTACATACACATCCAAGTTGTTAGGCAAGTACTCAGGGCTGCTATCCCTCACACCACCACAACTATGCTCTATTTTTAGTGTACTAGGTCAGTCATTAGTCTAGGTATGTGTCCCTGAGCTGGAATTTACACCTCCAGCTCAAAGTATAGACATAACCTTAAGTGACTTGTCTAAATTCATACAGTATGTCATTAGCAGAATGCTCACAGATTCCAGAATTCTTGACTCTTTTGCCTGCTCAAGCCATTAGTGATGCTCCCTTATCCACTTTCACCTTATGTGAAATGTTAACCCAAGACTCCAGTTCTTTGTCTGTCTCTGTCTGTAACCTTACATCTGCCTCCCAGAAGGGGAGGATGAAGCTGAAATGCAGTCCCTGCTGTTGGAGAGTCTTCCCACACAGTACTGAGCAGTAGCAACACATGTGTGCTAACTGTCTGTCTGGTACACCTGGGAGGAGGCGGGGTGCCCTGCCTGCAAACAGCCCCTCCTGTCAGGTCACATTGTGATTTGAGGGAAAGGAAAGAGGAGCAAGCATTGTGACATGGCCACTGAATCTAGGGGAGGTGGTATGGGCGGGAATGATAAAGTATTGGTGGAGGTACCGGTATATTTCTTGACAGCACTTATCCCATGGCTCTAGATCAGGGGTAGGCAACCTATGGCATGCATGCCAAAGGCGGCGCGCAAGCTGATTTTCAGTGGCACTCACACTTCCTGGGTCCTGGCCACTGGTCCAGGGGGCTCTGTATTTTAATTTAATTTTAAATGAAGCTTCTTAAACGTTAAAAAACCGTACTTACTTTACATATAACAATAGTTTAGCTATATATTATAGACTTATAGAAGGAGACCTTCTAAAAACATTAAAATGTATTACTGGCAGGTGAAACCTTAAATTAGAGTGAATAAATGAAGACTCGGCACACCACTTCTGAAAGGTTGCTGACCCCTACTCTAGATGCTCAGAATATACAACAAATTTTTTTAAAAAAATACACAGACAGCTGCCTGAATGAAGCCACCCACAACAGTCACCCAAAATATAATAATAGAGACCCACCTAGCTAGCCATCCACAAACTTCAGCCCTTATCAAAAGGTAGGCTTTGCTGCATGCCCTGAATGTTGACAAATCCAGGCTCTGGTAGACCAAAAAGGGAGGGCAAATTCCACTTTCAAGGACCCCCATAGAAAATACTATGCAGCAGCCCCCTCCAGTTTAAATCAAGAGGGATTTAGCTGCCTGTCCTTACTGACTGCCACTGAAGGTGGTATTGGAGTGGGAGAGTGGTGGGTCGCTCAGGTAACCAAGTCCTAAACCATTTAACCCAGTGTTCACTTGCAGATCATAAAATCCTAGGAATTATTCCTGTAGCTTCACTGCCTTATCCCGACTTCTTGTCTTTGTGGTTCCTGATATGAACAGGCCCTATGCTGTCCAGCTTTAGAACCTGCCACCAAGGTCATCTGCGAAAGCATCTGGGCCATTTGCTTGTGGCTACAAATTCAAAAGCATATGACTGAATGAAACAATCCATGTATTTAGCCTGTGTTTTTCTCTTGGAGGTAACTAATGGTAGGATTCTATGGAGTATGTTGCTGAGCTTCTTCCCAGAACAGCTTGGTAAACTCTGTTGCTCTTCTCTGATTCACAATGAACTTGTTGACACTGGCTGATAAAGGAAGCCTGTTTATAGGCCCCGCAGAGCCTCAGTCACAACTGGATGTGATCCAGTACAAGAGAACTAACATGTATTTTTTACTCTCTAGACAGTGGAACAAAAGCGTATTAAGAAAATATCCATACAGAGGCTTCATGATCATGGGAAAAAGCTGTACAAACAAAACAGAGGTGTGACCCAAACCAGAATCTTGGATCTAGATATCCTGAACTGTGGAGCAGTTTGGCTATGGATCCAGTCCCAAGCATGCTGGCTTGGCCCTACCTATAAAGCGGGCCAAATTAAAACCCTAGATCTCACCGCCTCTGAACTTCGGGGACAGTTTAGAACCAGGTCCCTTCCAAACATGGCAGCTCAAGCCAATTTCTGAAACACAGATAATTTTCAACATGGACTTTATTGTGAGAAGTGAGTCCTTGAAAGTGAGACTGAGGTGTTCGTGCCTCAGGGAGGCAGGAAGCCCAGAAGAGGATAAATCTGTCTGATGTCTTCTCGGTTTTACTACAGACTTTATCTGTCTTTCAGGCTAAGGAGTCTGATTGGGTGTGGCGGGGGAAATAGAAGTATAATTAAGTTATATTTTGTGACCCCTGATCAGTTAATGACTGCTTGGGTTCCATATATGTCCTAATAACTTTGTGTATTTTTGCATTCACGGACATTTCACTTATATAACATAAGTGCCAGACATTTGAGTGGGCACCAACAGTAAATGTTTGAATGATGTGCACAGTGAAATTTGAATGTACTGTTACTTGTTATTGCTACTAAAATTGATCAAATAGTTTAAAAATAAATGACACCTTCCCCCCCATGATTTATAGCTCAGTTCAGTTGTGCAGAGTTCAACTGACTACAGCTCATGGGGTCATGTTATGTGTAAACCAACATAATTTAGGCTAATTTAGGGATTGATCCTGCTCTCTTTGAAGTCAGTGGGAATTTTACCATTGACTTTGATTGGTGGGAGTTGGCTGAGGCCCTTAGATTGCAAGTTTTTTACAGCAGGGACCACGTTTGTTTTGTCTCAAGTGCATCAGTGGCACTCTATAAACAATCAGAAACAGTCAGTTCAAATAAACATTATGTCTGTTGTGATAGTTAAAAACCTTGCTTATTTGTCCTGTGTTGCCAGAGAAGTAGGTTCAGTATTTAGTTTCATTCTCATGATGTTACGCAGTGTCCGAGGTTTTTTTGTATTATAGGTGGGGCTAGTTGCACCACCTATCATTTAGGTTGTTTGACATTTCCTATTACAAGACCCTGTTTTGACAAACTTTAACTGTTTGGGCTTAAATTTTTACATGCCAGGGGTCTTCCTCTGGCTTTTTTTTGTCCTTTTTTTTTTTTTTTTAAACTTCAGCCAGAGAGGAATCAGAGAGAGAGGCTAGGGACTCATCCATTGCTTAGCCCATGTTAAAAAATTATTAAGATCTTTCCTCTGAAATGCTTTAGTGACTCCATGCTTTGAAGAAGGGATTTCAAAGTTGGCAGGGGGTGGTGTTTGTATGAGGGATGTGCCATTTACCATTCACATGAAAATCCACCATCCCTCCAGATGGTTCAGCATGCTCTGCTCTCTCTGGCCAAACAGCTCCACTGGCCATTGGAGGTGTGGATATAATGCTGCCTCCCATCCACGTTAGTCTCCCTTTCTGGGGTGTTTCTGCTGACAGAGATTCTAGGAGAATACAGTCTCTGTGCTTAAGGGAGACGATAATTGTACCCAGCCCCAACATATACAATGTTGGGAAAGATTCTTTGTCCCCCCTCCCCTTGTGCATCCATGCTGTAGTCAGACACAGTTTGGTCCTTAAGCTCTCTGTGCCTCAGTTCTCCCCACCCCAAACAGGAATACTTCCTTACCTCACAGTGATGGTCTGTGGATTAAATATAGATAATGGGTACAGTTTTCAAAGCATCTAAGTCCTGTTTTCAAAAGTCAGTGGGACTTAGCCTCGTAAGTGACAAAAGGCCCAGATTTTTAAATGTATTTACATATTATTTTTGAAAATGGTACTTAGGGTATGTGTCTACACTGCAGTAGGGAGGTGTATTTGCAGCCACTGTAGACATACCTGAGCTAGTTTGTCAAAGCTAGCTCGAGTAACAATAGCAGTGAAGCCGCGGCAGCACCAGCACTTGAGTATGTACTCAGGATCCGAGGCAGGCAGGGCTATCTCTTGCAGCCGGTCATGCTGCCACAGCTTCACTGCTACTGTTACTCGAGCTAGCTGTGATCTATCTGGTTATGTCTACACTAGCTACAGTCACACCTGTGGATTGCAATGTAGACATGCCCATAGGCTACATCTGCACTGCAGCTGGGAGGTGTAGTTCCCCTCTCAGGTAGATGTATATGCACTACTCTGCTCAAGCTAGTGCACTAAAAGTAGCAGTGTGACCATGGTGGCACAAGTAGCAGCTCAGGCTCACCGTCCAAGTACATACCTGGAATCTTGGACAGGGTGGTACTTAGGCAGTTAGCCCAAGCTGCCACAACTACACTGCTATTTTTAGCACACTAACACAAGCACAGCACACCGATCTGGGAATCACACCTCTTAGCTGCAGTGTAGATGTAGCCAGAGTCTCCTAAGTCATTTAGATGCTTTTTAAAAATTGTCTGCAAAGTGTTTTGAAGATGAAAAGCCAGAATTAAAGTTCAGCGGTGTGTAAATTATTTATTTATTTAAGGTCCATTTATTGGAAAAAATAAAGTCATAGTCTCCTTTTCTTTGCAACACAAGGAACAAATCAGTACCATATTATTTTAACATTTTGGGGGAGGGTTCTTTGTGCTCTTTTAAATTAAACCTTTTCCTCCTCCTCCTGAAGCATGTCCTTTGATAGGCTCTTGATTTAATATACATGGAGAAGGCACAGCCCTTAAAACTTGCTCAGGACATAGACAACTGGAATTTTCTTGGAAACCTGCTTCCAGTTGCTTTTCCATTATGGAAGAGCAAAGCCATTCTGGATCCTTGAACCCCATTAGGATCCTTGAACCTTGACCCAAAACTTCCATCAAGGCATATTTGAAGTCTGTAAAAGTTCAATTAATGCCCTTGTTCTTCATTGTTTTTTGTCTCTGCACACCCCCGTCCAACTGAAGATGGGAACACCAATGCATTCTGAAGAACCTGTTTGTGCAGTATTTACTGTACGTTTATACAGTCCTTAGCACAATGGGACCCCAACCTGGCTGAAGCAATATAAAATATTATTATTATTTATTAATAATAATAATTGTTATTTCTGGCCTGACTAGAAGCAGCATTTACCTTAAACTTCATTAGGAAGCCGTTGTACATGGTTGAGTAGTGTTTGTGCTGTGCTTTGAAAATACCAAATGCTCTGTGGATGGAATTCACCCCTCTGAAGACGGACTTGCACAGGGCCTATAAATCCCATTTTGAGCTCTATTTTGAGGGCTGAAGTGGGACTCAGAGGCGCTTAGGCGTTGTCTAGTGCTGGCTCTCTGCACAGGGGTGAATTTCACCCTGTCAGTGCTAAGAGTTAGTACTATCATTGAAGATACACTGCCTTGCTTTGCAGGCTCAGGGGGTTGCATGTTTTGGAATAAACTCTGGGTGTGCTCATTGTTTGGGTAGTTGTCTCAACTGCTGGTCTTCCAAGGCACAATTCTGTAAGCCCATCATGTATGGTACTCCCATTCTGCTCCATGTGGAGGGCTTTCAGGCTTCTTTCCACTCTTACTTCCCAAACTCAACCTTCCGCGTTCCTTTTTAGCTTCTCAGTGTGCATCTTCATCACCTGTATAAAAGGCAAATGCTCCCATAGTGATTGCAAAATGGATGGTTAGAAATTAAACATCACCATGCACAACCAGGTGGCCAGAGCCTTGTTGTGTCATGCATGGATTTGTTTTACTTAGACAAATGTAAGGATAATAATCATGCTTAGAATCAATCGAACACCCTTCAGCCAAGGTTCTCAAAGTGCTTTTGAAAGATACTATCCTCATTTTGCAGATAGAAAAATTGAGGCACAAAGAGGTTAAGTGACTTGCCCAAGATCACAGTGAGTTGATGACAGGCAGGAATAGAACCCATATGTCCTGATGGTCAGCCGGTGCTCTAATGACTAGACCACACTGCTTTCCAACAGGGCAAAGAAGACAAAAAACAAAATGTAATGCTCACAGATCACTACAATTTTAAACTATCACTTACATTGCCCTTTTTAAGGAGTGAGTATTGTGTACGGGGATGGAATAATGAACTAGAAGTTGGAATTCCTGGGTTCTGTTCCTAGCTTGGCCATTGACTTGCTGTGTGACCTTAAAGAAATCATTTTTTTTAGTTTTATTTTCCTATCTATAAAATGGTTATAATATCTAGCTGAAAGGCTAATATCATTCTCAGATGAAAGACAACATTGGACTGTGTACTGCAAGATCCTGCCTTTGGCTGTGCCCAATACCTGATGCATCAGAGGAAGTAAAAAACTGCCCACAGTACACCAGTGCTGTACATGGAAATAGGTTGGAGAATTCTTTCCTGATCCCTGTGGTGACTGGTTTATACCCAGAATTCTCATTCATTGAAGCCGCTCTAGAATGATCAACTATCATCCCTGCAGCTTGTTTGCTTTAGTCATCTCTGGAAGCTCCAGCTGCACTGTAGCTATTATGATTTCATAACTTACTCAGGCAGATGCTCTGTTTACCCCTGTTTTAAGATGCTTCTTCCTAGGTGTTGCCCTTGTTAATCTTCACAACAGTTTTAAGTTTCATTTTCTCTCTCTTCTCAGCTTCCGGCCATCCCCACTGCTTCTTTTGCCACCTGGAGCTTGGCTCTGACCGGGAAGTGCCTTCCAGTTTCATCCGCTATGTGGACGTGGAGTTTGACATGCCCACCACTTCGGCGTCCAAAGCCACTGTTCGGTCCATTTCTGTAGAGGACAAGCGTGATGTCAGGAAATGGGTCAACTATTCAGCACACTATAGTTACAAGGTAAAGTGAGCAGCCGGCAGTCACTGCGGCTAGCATAGCTGTTGCATGAGTCATTTTTCTTTCAATGTATTTAATGCTGGTGAAGGAGATGATTTATCAAGGTGACACAGAGTCAGAGGTGGGAGCAGAACTCTTGACTCCCAGCCCTGTGCTTAGACAACCCTAACTCATCGCGCTTTGAATTCCTGTATCCATCACTGCCAAATAAGTAACTGTTGAGTGACACAAGGTTTCCCCATGCTTTTCTGTAAGAGTAGTATACACCTTTCTTTCTAGCTTCAGCAATTTTGCAGTTATTCTAGTCAAAAGTAAATATTTCAGTACTTTTAAATGGTGATGGGCTAATTCCTGAGCTGGCATAAATCAGCATAGCACTATTTGTTTCAGTGGAGCTAGACCAATGTGCACCAGCTTAAGATGTAGGATAAAATCTTCAAAAATGCCTAAGTCCCATTTTAGAAATGACTTTCAATGAGACTTAGGGTACATCCACACTACCCGCTGGATCGGCGGGTAGCGATCAATCTGTCGGGAATCGATATATCGCGTCTTGTCTAGACGCGATATATCAATCCCCGAATGCACTCCTGTCGACTCCGGAACTTCACCAGGGTGAGCGGCAGTAGCAGAGTTGACGGGGGAGCCGCAGCCGTTGATCCCGCGCTATTCCCGTAGCTGAAGTTGCATATCTTGCATTGACTTCCCCTCCCAGTGTAGTCCAGGCCTTAGGCTCCTAAAGGCCAGCTTTTTAAAGGTATTTTGGCACCTAAGTATAGTTGGTCAGGAATTTCTCAACACTTTTTTCTTTCTTTTCTTTTGGGGGGTAGGGAGTGAGAAGGGGGCAGATTTGTCAAAACCACAACTTTTTGTGGAAATGGACCAGTTTTGTCAAATCTTTTGTCTGGAAGTTTTCATGGGTCCAGGATGGAATTTCTGGTCAAAACTAGGAGAGATTCCAATAGTCTGATTCAGAGGCACTTAAAACCTGGTTTTCCACACCCCAGGCAACTGCCATAACCACTGACCTATAGAGTCAGAATGTGTTTGTCTCAGTTTCAAAGTAGGGAGGGACTAGAGCTTCCTGATTAAATGGCTGTAAGACTTTTTGATATGGGCAAAACAACATATTTTTTCTATAACCTTGTTTTCAGAAATGATGGGACCATCTTTGCTGAAATTTTCTACAACAAATTCAGCCTGCGGCAGATAATTGGCATGTAAAATTTCAAAATGGTTAAATTTAGGTAAAGTTGCAAGCATCTGAAAACAGGGTTCTATAATGAAAAATGTTGGACAACCTTAACTAAGGTTCTGCTACCAGCTCTGCCTGTAATAAGTCAAGCTGGAGTAGAAAGATCCTGGTCTCTATCATCACTCCTTCTGGGAACCTAAGGGAATGGACAACTAGAGTCCTTGGCATCCAGGACTTTACTGTTGTTTTACATCATTTTGCTGGTGCCAGTGTTTGGTAAATCTGAAATACTTAGAGAGCAGGCTGTGGTGTGCCACAGAATTATGTTTTCAAACATGTTTTAAAAGGGCTTCCTTCTCCCAAGGGTGTTCAGCCCAGCATGTTGACTTTATTTATGACTATGCAGAGATTGTTTATACACAGATGGATCTGAACTGTTTTTATTTTACTCTTGAATGTTTTCAGTGTGTTTAAACTGTATATGTTTCATTGTAAAATTTCTGGGATACTGTTGTAGATTGGTGCTATTTAGAAATACAGTTACTATTATTTAATTAACAATATCAGATATGATCAAAACAAGAATCTCTAATCTAAACCCCTTTGAATTTCAGGGAGGCTTGGATTCAGATCTTATGATCAAAGTCAGCTTCTGCAATTTTAAATTGTGGGTTTGGATCTAAAACCAGAAGGGGGATGATACCAGTAGCAGTTTGACTGTATCCAGAGTTACTCAGGGACAGTTCTTTTCCTGACGTTTGGATCCCAAGTTGTGAGAAATTGTACAAAATTGCTGTCAGTTTGGATGAAACCTCTGAGATCTGCTCAAAGGATTGAAGCATTGTTCAGTCTCTAAACTCTAACCCTCATGTGACCTTAAACCTGAAATTGAAAACCCTGTACTAAACTTAATCCAGATTCAGAGCCCCTTCCTCAGCCCATATCTAATTATAACCTGTGGTTGAGAGCAAGTAATTTCCCAGCCTCTGCAATAATCCAAAAGTTTGTGGCCTGAGAACACAAAATCATAAGCTGGTTAGAATGTCTTGTTCTTTTCTTTCCTTTTTCAATACAGATGTTTCCCCTCTTTTTTTTCTTGTCAGGTGGAAATAGAACAGAAAAAGAACTTGAATCTTGATCTGAAGGGAGCAGAAATTGAAAATCCCAAGGATTGTGCCATGCAGTGAAGGAAGACCCATGGGAGGAGCAGTAATGTCAACGGAGCCAGCTGAAGAGAACTGCAACACCTAGCTTCTGCTGTAAGAAGTACAAAGCAGTACTTTTTAAAAAAAATGCTCTTCAGTGTGACTGTGTCTTGAGTTACCTGGCTCACTATTATCTGTATTTTGGCAAGAGGTTTGTTGACGGTTTGTTTAGAAGAGCTTAGGGATTTGCTGGAACATTTTATATTCATCCAGTGTATTGACAGAAAGACTTACACTACATTCAAGCCTGCCTTCCTTTCTGCTTCTTCACCATTTACCTTTCTGCACTGAAGTATGTTATGTCGACAACTGCAGCCAAAACAAAAAGCAACCCTGACCTCGCTTACAGTCTTCTCCTATTATTTGAATGTTTTCTTGTAAACCGGTGGTTTGGTCATCAGCAGAGCCTTCCTTGTGATCTGCAGAATAAAACTTTTTGAGAGCTAAGCATTGGGGGAACTAGGGAGCAGCAAGGGGAAAAGTGGTGCATGAAAAGGTCTTCCTTTTATGAAATAGTCAACAAAATAAAAATTTCCCTACATCCAGAACATAGTGAACACCAAGGAAATAAACACAAAATAATATAGCTGATTATCTGACTCTTCCCAGTCACCTTTTCTTATCTCATCCTCTAAATCCGAACACTAAAGTAATGCACATTTTAATAGGATCTTGACTAGTCATGAGAAAAATTCATTTGTTCTTAAGGTTTTCACTTGCTAGTCAGGTTTATGCCTGAACATGTGATAGCTGCTTTTAATAGAGAGTGTGCAGTGTATAGCAGGGATTAGATCATTCCTGCCTAGAAAGATATCTGAGGGCAATAGATTTTATTTTAACATTTTCCTGAATGATTAAGTAGACTGTTTACTGGTTCATGTTGTTTGGACAGTAGGATCTTGTGTTCCCAATACTTTCGAAGGCATTATAAGAAGTAAATGTTGTGTGTTCCTGTCCTTGTAATACAATGTTGCTTTCAGGTTTCATCCTAACAGTACTTCTTATTCCAAGAAAGCATACAGTGTAACAAATGTGTGTACTGTAGACACAATTATCTTTTCAATCACACACTAACTGGGACTAAAAGCCTCTAAAAACACCTCTATCACAGTGAACTAAGGAAACCTCCTCTTGGCTGAAAGTAGTAGCAAGTCCCTCCCTTATCTTTTCCCTAGACCAGACTGTAGAAGGCAAAATCACTCACTCAATACACATTGCAGCTGAGTTGTAAAATGTTTACAATACCTAATTTTTACAGTTGTGTATCTGACCTGTTTGCTCCCCTGCCCAAAAGTAATAGTTTTTGATAAAAGAATAGTAACTTGTTAAACCATTTATCTTTTTAAAGGGATACTGTTGACTTAAATATCATACATTTAAAAAAATCCTTATGGTATTATTAACAACATGCTAATTCATTAAAATAGAGAGACTTTTAAAATTCTAAATTTATTTTTCATTATTTGTGCACTTTTTACATTTTGCATTTCACTCAGTGTGGGTCATGGAAAATAGACTTTCATTTTGGTCCCTGGTTACTTTCACTGTGACTTCCATGAACAGTGTTTCTGTGTTCAGGTTCCAAATGCCACATGGGATTATTTACATTTGGACTAATAATTGTTTTCATTAAAAATTTTTTAAAAATTACGAGACCCCTTCTAAGGCCCTCTTTTTATATGCACCTAAATTTTAAGCCTAGAGTAATCTGATGATGTCCTTTTAAAATCAAAATTAAAAATGAAAGGTTCATCTTTTTCTTTAGGTAGCAATAAAGCTACAGCATCTATTGCAAAAGAACATTTCTAAAAAATAATTCAGGGCCCAATCCTTAAAAAACTTATTACTCGGCATGGAGCTTTCAACTGTAAAGCCCAAGGGACAGCTCCAAGCACTTCATTACATAGTAAGTATTTGCAGGATCTCTCTGAAAATGGGAACACTCATACCCACCTTTGTAAAGCATTTTGTGAGCTGTGAATAAAAAGCACTTTTGAAGTGCTAAGTAGTTATGCATAGGATTGCATAAAGTTAGAGAGATGTACCTGAAATATCCAAACAGTCCCTGACTCTGGGGTGAAGGAAGATTCAAAATCTGAACCCAGATCCAAATTTCTTGATTGACGCTTACACTGGGCTGGCTGGGAACTTTGTAGCTCAGGTCCATCTCTGTATAAAATAAGAATTTCCTCCCACTGTTCCTAAAACTTAAAACAAATTGTTGTTCAAAAAAGTTTAGATAACTTTTGTTCCCCTTATTTTCTATTTTCACTGTTGTCTCTAGAACTCCAGTTTCTGGTAGGGTGACCAGATGTCCCAATTTTATAGGGACAGTCCAGCTATTGGGGGCTGTGTCTTATATAAGTGACTATTACCCCACACTTGCTATCTTGTCATCCTAGTTTCTGGTAAGGCCCAGAAAGAGAAGTAACAAAATATAAGAAGTGAATGTGTTCTCAGGATGTTACTGAGGAACTATCGGAAAGCTCATGTGAAAGAGGCTGTTCTTATTAAATTTCTAGCCCAGATTTGCAGACCCAAGAGGTTTGGCTAGCTTAGATCAGTATATGAACTTTTGCATGCTCTCCCCAACCTCTGAACATTTGGAAATGCATCCTAGTGACAGTTAAATATAAGAAATAATTAAGCAAGAAGATTTGACAGGCCTTGAACAGAGAGGGAACTTGAACACAGTTTCCCTTCTCTATTTTATTTTAAGAAGTTTAGTATGTATGGAAGTCCAGCCACAGGACAGATACTTTCCAACAAATGGGATGATGGAGACTCAGAGGTTTCTGTTCTTGCTTCATTTCTCTCTCTCTCTCTCTCTCTCTCTCTCTCTCTAATTAAAAATAAGTTAATGAAACTAAGACTATAAGACTGATTCTAATCTCACTCATACCGGTGTAACTCAGGAGTAGCTCCTCAGAAGCCAATTGGAGTTCAGTGGATGAAATTGGGTCATCTATTCTTAAAAAACTATTTTAATCCCCTTTTGATTTCTGCGGAGCATCCTTGATACTTTTATATTTATGCAGTCAGATTTTCCAGAGTTCAGCACCAACTATCAAAGCCAGATTTTCAAAGCAATTTGCCTCCCTATTAGGTACCAGAATAAATGGCCAGATTTTCAAAACAGCATTGGGTGCTGGACTCTTTTGAAAATCTGGCTATAAGTGTTGCAAATTGGGGGGGCTACTAGATTATGGGAACTCTTTAAAATCTAGCCTGAGGGCTGAGCACTTGAACATCTGGCCTTTAGTGCCTTCAGAGGGCTACACTGTCCTTGTGTGATGTGGCCAATGCCAGCTTTCCTCAATGGCAGTCTGTCTTTCTGTCTCATTCTTTCTGCTAGTGTGCAGTTATGCATGGACCATATTCTCCATTCACAGGGCACACAGGTTGGGTAGGGGGAAAAATAAAAAATTTCATCAGACCTTAGAACAGCAGAAAGGATTTAGACGCAAGAGGTTTGTATGATAGGAATAATTATTCCACCTCTGGGAAGAGGTGTCTTTAAATGCCTTTCATTAGGTACACCCTTTGTGAATGACACAATCTCTGCCCTTTGATCTCCCTTTGAAGTGCTTATAGTTCTGGAGTGCAACATGCAAAAAAAGTGCCTTCAGTGCACCTGTACATTTATTTCCTGAAGCTATTTCCACTCTGACCTTCCTGTTTTCTTTTTCAGTTTAATTTTTGGAGAGTAATGGTACTTGGGGTACAGTGTGGTTGCTAATGGTTTTTTGGGGAAAATCCACACCAGGTTTTAGAGAAACAGACATTTGATCAGAGTGATTGGAGACTAAAGTCCTCCCCTTAAAGCTAAACTCCTCTTACCGATACATATTATATTTAATAACTCTAGATATTTTGCTGATGAGAACAAAAGGAAAAAAAGGCAAATTCATCTGAAAAATACTCCAACAGATTGATGATACCTGCTGCATTTGAAAATTATTCAAAATTAAAATGATAATCCCCACTAAAGACAGGGGAAATTTTAGGGCTCTTCACTCCATGCGTTGTCATCTGAGCAGTGCTGAGATATCATATCATTGTGACATACATTATCTTCTGGCAGGGAGCTGACTGGAATACCTACTTGACAAGACAATCCAAGACTTACAGGAGCCACACGTCCTCTTGACTCACGAGCTACCCAGAGTCCCTCCTGATTACCTCACTACTGATGAAAGGATCGATTTCATTGCAAAAGGTCCTGAAAGTGAAAGAAGGGGCACCAGAGCCAGTAAAGTCCATCTCTGGAGCCCAATTACTCTGCCAGTTGCTTGCAGGAAACTCTCATTGATTTCAGTGGCACTTAGCATACAGTGGCACTTGGCCCTGATGTGTTACCTTTGTTCTAGGGGTTGGCAAATTTTAAAAGATGATACTGCCTAGGTCAGCTTGTACAGATTTAGCCTACATGGTTTTCGTCAGTCTAGGAATTAACGGAAGCCGCTGATCAGTTGTTGAAGAAATACACACCAGCTGCTACCATTTAGCCTAAAGCAACCTGCCGTGAGCCTTGAAGCCTTCTGGGACAACAAAATTTAAGTTGTTCCTAACCTTCCTTACGCCTCATCCATCCACACAATTCATAACCTCTTGCACTATTGTGATGGACTGATCTAATTATTTTGTAACATGTTCTTCTCTTTTTGTTTTGTAAAATAAGAAAGTCTACACACTGGCTAACTCTGTAGAGGTGGTTTAATTATGTTATGATATTGTTCCTTTTTTTAGCAGCTCTGGAGTGGGATATAATTTTTGTTTAAACTGTGGGAAAACTGTTAAATAAATGTAAACACAAAACAAAATCCTCACATTTTGATCGTGAAATTGAAGTTGTGTCCTGTATCCTCCATATCCTGCTGCTCTGAGCCCACTGTGCTATCAACCAAGGGCTCCCTCTAGGAGAACTGTTTTGAGAGGTACAGGAGGGGACATAACCTGGAAATAATGGGGTGATACAAAGAAAGGGAATATTTCAGCTGAATAACCAGTGAGATTGGTTAGACTGTGGGATCGTATCCAAGGGAAATGCTAGGAGATATATCACTAGAGCCTTTTAATGGTTGCACAAAGCTGTAATGATATAACATAGGAGAGAATCCTGTATTTGTGGGTGCAGTCAGGACCAGGTGACCTGCTCTAAGTAGGTCTTTACCATCTCTAATTTAGAAGCTGCAAAAGAGCATGAATAAACATGAGGCGAGGATCTGCCTACCCAGTCCGCAGTACATTTTTAAATGACATGAGGAAGACTAGAGGGAAGGCTTGGAGGAGAGCAGTGCCTTAATGAGAGCATTTGAGGCTGTAATTGAGGTTAAAGTCCTGTTTACAAAGGCCTCTGCCATAATTCTTGGGATGTTTCAAAACTTGGAGAAGCCATATCAATTGAGTGCACTGCAGCTTCTACCAAGGTCACGGGGCTGGTGCCCCTGGCTGTTTCTCACTCCAGGAACTTCCCACATCAGACTGAAGACCTTGTCTGTTTTATAAGCCAAAGAAAACTAGTCTTCCCTCATGAGGGCTGTTCAGCCACAAGGCTGATTTGCTATCATCCTTCCCAGTTCCCCCAAATATGTGGTAAAACTGAGGGGAATTAAATCAATGATTTTCTAGTGTAGTGCAATAGAATTACATGTGGAATGATTCCACACAGCTGCTGTTCAAGCAGCAAACAAGCCATTAGGTGAAGTCCCTTTAGCAGGCAACAAGATGGAGTGTTGGAATCAAAAAGTTCCATGGCAGTTGGAATGGCAGTTTGTTTATTTAGAGCCACAAAGACATTTGGAAGTGGTAGTTTTGGGTCAGATGGTTGGTGTTGGACATGGAAAGGTGAGCATGGCATCCTAGTAACACACACAAACAACATTAAAAGAGAGAGAGAGACTCACAATTAGAAATGTGTGGACAGTTTTAGATGAGGCAGTGGGAAGCATAGGGAGTAATAGGCTCCTGTAACAGAGCTTTCAATGCTAAAACATCACCTACAGGACATATTCATACAAGAGCATCATCACATCATGTGTCCAGGCAGGATCCTATATGCAACTGGAAAGGAGCAATGACGTCCATGGCTGGTGAGGGAGGACAAAAAAAGCTGTACCATTATCGGTAATCCTGGTTCCCTGGATCCTGGCCTCATTTGCCTGCCTCAACTATTTAAGATTCTAAATAAGATAAAAAACAGCAAAGGATCAAAAGCTAAGATTTAGTTGGGAATTGGTCCTGCTTTGAGCGGGGGGTTGGACTAGATGACCTCCTGAGGTCCCTTCCAACCCTGATATTCTGTGATTCTATAAGCTCTAGCATCTTGTCTTGGACCCCTGTTAAGTCCAGGCTGCAGTCCTGTGTCTAGGAGATTTGTCTTAGCATGATTTGACTAGCATCATTCTCAGAAAAATATCACTGTCCCACACTGGTCAGGGAAACTGCTAGAAGTCTCTAATAGCCATTGCCATGTTTAAATGTGATAATTGCTGGCAAGGTTTCAATCATCAGGTGCAAAAATAGCTTTATGCTATCCCAATCTGTGGTGCAGCAAAGCAGGAGGCAGCTATGCCATTGGCTGCAGATGCCCTGGTATGTTAAAATGGAGTGATAAGCGCTGCAGGAATACTGGGATGCACAAATGCAAAATTCCTTTTCTGAATGTGGAGGAGGGTTCAGAGCCCTTTAGTGCTTTAGTGGCCTCACAATTGCTGCAGCCAATGACATAAGGGCTGGGGATCTACTGCTAGGATAGCAGAGCCAACAGCCATCCTTAAAGAGCTTCTGTGGTGACTCTTTTACAGCTGTAGGTCAAACTGGAGGGAGAGGTTGAAAATTGCCAAAGACATAAGAGAAGGGAAAGTAATTTTTGAGGAGAAGAAATCCCTTGCAAAAGATTCCTCTCACTTGCCTCTGTGGCGGTAGAGAGACTTGTTAGGGCATGGTCAGTTCGTCAACTATACCAACAGGGAGAGTGCCTAGGTTAAAAAAGTAAATAAAATAACACAGAGGAATTCTTTCTCCAGACTTGACAGAAATACCCATGAGTTCTGACTTCTGCCCAGAGCAGTAGATCCACTGCAGGAGAAATCAAAACTGCAGACAAGAAAACTAATTTTGACTTTCAACCTTAATGTGAATTGATCTTAACAGGACAAATATGGTTTCCTACCTTTCTGTCTCCCTACCCTTGAAAAAGTTTTGTTTCAATCAGACTACTGAAAGCAGGAATGATTTTTTTTTCAGGCAGCTATCTATCCTTTTTACAGAAGGAGAAAATAAATGTTGGAACCCCAAGTTTTCATGGTAGTTGTGAAAGCTGTTCTGAGAGAATGATGTAGGGGGTTTGTGGTGGCAGGGGAGTAAAGGAGAGGAAAACATGGAAGCATACTTTGAAGTTATAATCTCATCAGAGAAATTTGATACTGTTTCACAAAGTCCTATGACCAGGCCAGAGACTGAGTGCCCTGGAAAATATGACTGAAGGAGCTGCAGAATCTGCCTGTCATTCAAGAATTGACACTGGGAATGAAGGACAAGACAAGTGAAAATTCAGGTAAAAAACTACAATAAAATTGAGGATTTGTATACCAATATGATTGGAGTTGGACCTGCACCACATAGTCAAGACTAATTATTGGATGCTGCAATGATAGGTGCCCTAAAAGATATCTTAAATAGACCCAGATCCAACTCTGAGAGTGTCCAGATTCTGGGGTCTTATCACTGTATTGTATAGAATGGATTTGGAGATTGAGTACTAATTAGCAAAGGGAAAAGCAAATTAGAGTAACAGAATTTAAATGTGTTTTTATTTTGTGTGGTTTACTCTGGGGGGGACCAAGAAATTGCTCCTGAGCAGGAGACTGGGAGTTGGGATTCTAATCTTCAACCTACCACTTACTCAGTGAGCCAAATTCTAAGATGACTTTGCACCCCTTGATGGGATTTCAGGAGGTGTAAATTAGTGCAGAATTTGGTCCTCTGTGAGACCTTGAATGTCAACTGGGCCCAAATTTTCAAAAGTGGACATTAATTTGGGTTACAGTAACAGCCATAATGAGAAGGTTATCCTTATTAGATAAAACAATTGCGATCATTTGGTCATAGTGCGTAGTAGGGATGCTACAATATATATTAGAAACAAATTCATTCCTGCACTGGGAATGGTTTGTTTCTGAACTATCCATGTGAGATCTCCTCCCACCACCTTGTGGCCAGATTCTAAAACTGACATTCTCTCAATGTGGAAAAGAAATTGTATTGTTATGAAGCCACAGTGAAGGTTGTAACTAGCTTCCTGTTATTAGCAAGGAAATCTTTTGTGTATGATTTTCTGCCTAGACAAGAGTTTCGTTTTTATTTGAAGTTGGGGGTAATTGAACAAGACAATCCCAAAATATGTCAGTTTGATACATCAGTGGTAAATCACATCTGCTTGCATTTTCCTAATTGTTCTTTGACAAGTGTGTGTCCTGACTTGAAGCCACATCTGCTGATTCTCAGCTGTGTCCTTTAGCCACAAGAGCATATTTTCCCTGCAAGGTCCCCAGCAGACTTTATAAAATTTGCAGTGGCCTTTGCATTCTTTACTCTGAATGTCTCTGCTCATTGGCCTTGGCGGTCTCTACTCCTTAGCAGTCTTTGTTGAAATCAAGATGAAATCTTGCATGTTGGGACATGTTGTGTCTATAAGGACGTGTGTATTGTTTCTTTAAATTGGTAGCAGAAAGCTAGGCAGGAGGGTGCTGGGGAAAGTTCGAGGCAGACGCTTCACAGTGAAGTGGAAAGAGTGAGTACAGTACCTTGAAAAATAATGCTGTTGTGCTTATTTTAATAAGGTTCTTATTCAGGATTGGAAGAAAGTGACTCATTCTGTGATTCTTCACAATTGTCACATGACTGTGTCTTCCAGCCTCACTTCCATAGTCAGGTGGCCTTAGCATTTGGCAAAGGAACTATGCTTTGGCCACCCCTGGTTTCATACAACTGGTTGAATGATGCAGGCAGAGACATTATCACTTCAGTTTTAAAGGCAACTTCTGCTGCTTCACATATAAGATGTTAACCTTCAGCTCCTTTGGCAGCCAGCCAGTTAAAACACTGAAGGCAGCCAAGCTAGGCCCAGTGTACGCACACCCATTTAGATGCTGCCTGGGACATTAGTTTCAGTGATGAAAATGAATGCAGTTCAGGTAAAGTCACTACTAATGCCTCCGAGTTATTTTCCACTGAACAGAACACCAAGGCAATACAGGTGACAAGGTTTCCTGCAGCCAGACAAATGCCAAGGCATTTATTGAAAAGAAAGGAAACTATGGTAAGATTTTCTTCTCTTCCCCTCACAGAAGTTCAGGAGGCCCAGCATGCAGCCTGTGCGGGAGGAGATAAAAAAATGACTTTAAACTGCCTTTGTGCTACCAATATTTCGCAACAGCCTGTACCTGCCCAGACCTTAATATAACTTAGGCTGCTCTGATTTATGATCTGCATCCCAGGTCTCCTGTGTGCCTTGGGAAGCACAGAATAGTGATACTGTGGTGTGCATGCAGCATGTTCACACCACATGTTCTCTCTTTCCTCTTCCTTGGCCTGCCCCTGACATACATCCTGGGGCAAGGAGCAGGATTAATGAAGAGCCCTTATGCCAAAAAGCCCCCCATGCAAGGCTTATTATTTACTGCCCCCTTTAAGGTCCCTTTGCACTGCCAGAACAATGTAAATGAGAATCAGACCCTATGATGATGATTTAATTGGGGTTTGTCCTGTTTTGAGCAGGGGGTTGGACTAGATGACCTCCTGAGGTCTCTTCCAACCCTAATCTTCTATGATTCTATATATTGAGGCATGCCTAGGGAAACTAATAATCCTAGCAGATCATAAGTCAATCAGTTAACACTTTGTAGTGTGGCTAACACATCTGTAAATGTGGGTCTAAGCATTCCAGAACACAAACAATTATGGAGTGTCTAGACTAGCATTTACAAAGATTTTAGTTAACTTGAGTTAACTGGAAATCAATTAAACTTGAGTGATGACAGGACCACAAACTTTAGTCTAGATTTTGCATATGAGGAATCCTGCCTCATCTGGCAAGGTCCTTGTGGCAGACACACTAGGCAGTGGCTGGGCCAAATGCAAAGGTGATGTGTAAGAGAAGGTGTAAGTTACATTTAAATAAGCAAGGGCCAGATACTTCACTCACTGATGCTAGTGTAAATCAGGAGAAACTCTATAGAAGTAAATAAATTATACAGATGGCAAAAGCCTAAAGGCCCTGAGTAAATATGTGTAAGGGAGCCTAAGGGCTTGTCTAGACTAGAGAAATTTGCACTGGTGTAGCTACATTATAACATCACTGCAAACCTCTAATGTAGAGAGCTGAACAGAAGCAAAACAAGGCTTGCACCAATGTGACTTACCCTGGTAACTTACACTGGTGCTGTACATCTACACAAGAGATTTGCCCTGATTTAGTTACACCTAGGCAAAAACCCCAGTATACAGTAATTAAGTCGATTGGGCGGGTCTACACTACGCTCATTGTGTTGGTGGAGTGCGTCCTCATAGCAGCACTTGCATCGTTGCAGAGAGCAGTGTGCCCTGGGTAGCTATCCCACAGTGCAACTAGCAGCAGGGGTTTTTGAGAAGGGCTTGCAGTGCCTCATGGAACCAAAACATTGTCGCGGGGGGAATGGGACCATAGCTTCAACCTCCCATGATGCAGTTTACTTCCTCCCTCTCTCCTTTGATATCAACGACAAACAAGCCATACTTTTTCACCCCTTTTTTCAAAAGGCTGGCTTAGCTGCGTGTACATCATAGCCTGAAAAGTGAGGACCCCGCTCAGCTGTGCACTCTTGTTGTGAGCATTACAAACACCTTGCACCTTATTCTGAAGTATTTCCAGAGCCAAGACAGGATCCACCGTGTGAAACATGTGATGTCCTTCAAGCAGCCCTGTTGCAAGCCATAGAACAAAACAATTCCCAGTTGCTGCTGGCAGTCATGCAGCAGCTGAACACAGTGGAGCTCCATTTCTGGTCCTGGGAAACAAGCACTGACTGGTGGGATCACACCATTATGCAGTTATGGGATGATGAGTAATGGCTGCAGAACTTTCAAATGTGGAAGGCCGCTTTTCCAGGAGCTTTCCCCAGCTCTGAAGCAAAGCAACACTAAAATGAGACCTGCTCTGATAGTGGAGAAGCGAGTGGCGATCGCTGTTTGGAAGCTTGCAATGTCAGATTGCTACCGGTCAGTGGGGAATCAATCTGGAGTTGGTAAATCCACCATGGGAGTTGTTGTGATCCAAGTGTGTAGGGCCATTAATCGACTTCTGCTAAGAAGAGTAGTGACTCTGGGCAATGTGCAGGATATGGTGGATGGTTTTGCAACAATGAGGTTCCCTAACTGCGGTGGGGCGCAGACCACCTTGCCAAAGAGTACATAGAGTCCCAGAGGCGTTCATTATCTCACTGAACATGTCATTGTGCGTTCTCTTTTTCCATTTTCTAATCTGCAAAAACCTCTCCACTGGTGTGGAGGATAAATTGAAGGCCAAGCTTTCCACTGTAAGGCATGCACAGCACAAGGCAACCATTGTCAGTGCATACCCTGGGTCTAGTACAAAATTGCTATGTAAAAATCACTCCCCTTATTTCACTGAAGTGCAAGCCGGAATATGATCAGTATCCCTAGCTATTCAATAAACCTGTCTGCCATTCCAGCCATGGTGAGTATGGCCCAGGGACCTGAGTGATGGGCCTTGTGCTGCAACTTGTGGGCAGGTGGACAGAGACTGGGTACCAGTGTTAAGCCTCCCAAAGTGCAGTCTGTGGCTGAGGCAGTTCTTTCTATGCTTCTACAGCTGGATCGGAGCTGGGCCTGCACACTCTTCTCCCCATAGACCAAAAAGATTCACCACCTCCTGTGTACTCCAGGCTGGAGAACATTTGTGGCAGTGAGTTGCCATGATCAGCTGGGCTGGCAAGCTCTCCACACTGATCAAACAGGAAATGGGAATTGAAAAGTTCCCAGGGCTTTTACAGGGGAGGGGCTATTTCTTGTGTACCTGACTGCTGTGCAGCAGAGTTGAATACGATCATCAGAGTGGTCACAGTGGAGTATTCTGTGACACCTCCTGGAGGCCAATTCAGTTGACTTATACAACACTGCATCTACATTGCCTCTCTGTCAAGCCATCAACATCAGATTAAGCACTACACCTCTCACAGAGATGGAGTAACTCAACGTAACAGGTGAGTTAGGTCAGCGGAAGTGACCTGGTACTGTAGATGCAAACATTATTAGGTCAATGTAAGGCAGCTTCCATCAAACTAAGTTTATAGTAGGACTGTAAAATGATTAAAAAAATTAATCATGATTAATCACAGTTTTAATTGCACTGTTAAACAATAATAGAACACCGATTGAAATTTATTATAAATATTTTGGATGTTTTTCTACAATTTTCAAATATATTGATTTCGGTTACAACACAGAATACAAAGTGTACAGTGCTTACTTTATATTATTATTTTGATTAAAATATTTGCACTGTAAAAAAGATAAACAAAAGAAATTGTATTTTTCAATCACCTCATAAAAGTACTGTAGTACAATCTCTTTATCGTGAAAGTCAACTTACAACTTTTTTTTTGTTATATAACTGCACTCAAAAACAAAACAATGTAAAAATTTTAGAGCTTACAAGTCCACTCCACCCTTCTTCTTGTTCAGCCAATCACTAAGACAAACAAGTTTGTTTCCATTATGATTTACGGGACATAATGCTACCTGCTTCTTATTTACAATGTCACCTGAAAAACAGGCATTTGCCAGGCACTTTTGTAGCTGGCCTTTCAAGGTATTTATGGGCCAGATATGCTAAACATGTTGGAGGTGATCACTCAAAATGAAGTGGGCAATTGAGGGTTACATGCATTACCCCTTCTGCTTAAAAATCTGTCCCAATTTGTATTTAGCTCAGCTGTTCAGACATTGCTTCCTTCCCCAGACCTGAAGAAGAGCTCTGTGTAGCTCGAAAGCTTGTCCCTCTCACCAACAGAAGTTGGTCCAGTAAAAGATATTACCTTACCTACCTTATCTCTTTCATATCCTGGGACCAACACAACTACAACAACACTGCAAACTACTGTTAGTACATGTTGGCTAAAATGTGCTAACATCACACTTTAAACCCTCATCAAGACAAGGCCTAAACTGGAGTTCCCTCCATGTTCATCTTTACTCAGATGAGTAGGCCTATTGATTTCAATGGGACTGAATGAGTAAAGGTGTCAGAATGGGGCCCTGAAATCCTTACTCCATTTTTACTCAGGCAAAATAGGAGTCACTGGGAATTTTGCTGAGGTATAGACTGTGTCAAACTCTGAGTAAAACTTCAGGATTTCCCCCTATCTGAACAAGAATCAATTGATCCACCACTCAAATGCAGACACCACTTGCCATTATGCAAACTAAAATGCAAGAAGGACCTGCTTTTTGGGCCAGTGACCATCTTTTCATTGTGTACACGTACAATGGCTAACACAGTGGATCCTCTAGGGGTTACCACAATACAAATAAACAATCATTCTAATTATTGTATGTGATTTCCGGATAGTAGTAGGGAGAAACTAAAATTCTGATGAATGTGTGTCCTACTCTGTGGGGTGAAAGAACACCCTCAAGCAGCATCAGTAGCAACCCCATGACAGCACATTCCTTCGATACTGCCCAGCCTTTGTGCTGTTTAAGTGACAGATTAGTCAAACACTCAGGCCTTGGCTACACTTGCAAGTTACAGCGCAATAAAGGAGCCCCGAGCGCACTAGTTCACTACCTGTCCATTCTGGCAAGGAACGTAGAGCGCTCTGACTCCGCGGCTACAGCACAGCTGGTACTCCACCTCGGCGAGTGGAATAACGTTTGCTGCGCCCCTGCTGAAGCGCCGCAGTGCCAGTGTGGACGCCCTGGTCCTATAGTGCTCATTGATCAGCCTCCAGAAGTGTCCCACAATGCCTGTGCGGTCATCACTTTGAACTCTACTGCCTGCCCTCAGGTGACCAACTGTCAGACCTGCCCTTAAAATTCTCTGGGAATTTTGAAAAATCCTTTCCTGTTTGCTCAGCCAGGCGTGGAGTGCTATCAGCGAATCTTTCCAGGTGACCATGCCTCCACACACCAGGCTATCCCCGGTATGGAGCAATGGCGAGTTGCTGGACCTCATCAGTGTTTGGGGGGAGGAAACTGTCCAGTCCCAGCTGCACTCCAGCCGTAGGAATTACAATACCTTCGGGCAGATATCAAGGGACATGATGGAAAGGGGCCATGACCGGGACTGCAGTGCAGAATTAAAGTGAAGGAGCTGTAGAATGCCTACCACAAAGCCCACGAGGCAAACCGCCGCTCCGGTGCTGCCCCCACGACCTGCCGTTTCTATAAAGAGCTGGACACAATACTTGGGGGCGACCCCACCTCCACTCTGGGGACCACCATGGACACTTCAGAGCCCAGTGCAACAAGGCAGGAGGAGGAGGAGCAAAGCGGGAGTGAGGGTGCTGAGGTGGAGGAAGACACTCCGGAATCCCTAGATGCATGCAGCCAGGAGCTGTTCTCAAGCCAGGAGGAAGGTAGCCAGTTGCGGCGGCCGGTGTGTGGGGAAGGACAAACACCAGATGAGATTCCCAGTAAGCGGCTTTTATTTTGGGAAGGAAGTTATTTGGTGCAGGCTCTTGGGGTGAGGAGGGTTAGGGCTGCATGCATACCTAGATGCGGAATAGGGTGTTGATGTGATCTCTCATATCGCAGTAATCAGCCTCAGTGATCTCTTCAAAGGTCTCATCCAGAACTTGGGCAATGCACTTGTGCATGTTTCTTGGGAGAGCCACTGTGGTCCTTGTCCTAATCAGGCTAACTTGTCCACGCCACTGTGCTGTGGGGGGTGGGGGGACCATTGCTGCACACAAGCAAGCAAGCTGCATATGGGCCAGGGCGGAAGCCGCATTGCAGTAGAAGATCCTCCCTTGCTTCCCAGGTCACTCTCAGCAGCGAGATATCTTCCAGGACGAACTCCTGTGGAAAATGTGGGGACAGTGTTCAGTGTAGGGGCCCCCTGCCGCTGTTGGCTCTCCCCAAGGCACAGAAATCCAGAGGACAGTACGGCCCTGAAACAATCAGTCCCCCTTGCCCTGGTGCTTACTCACCATTTTGGGGCTCCCATGAGTTATGTGCACTCGCTTTGGGACAGGAAAATTATGCTATTGTGTAGACTGTGCTTGCCCTTAAGTATGGGGGAATCATTGCTCTGTCTGGTGTGAACAATGCTGCCTCTGTTAAGTGTTGCATTTTGCCTTTACAGATGCAACCTTGAGATCTCAGCCGTCCGTGTTATCACCAGCCGAAAGACTCCAAAGAATCAGAAAGAGTCCATGTAGAAGCAAGGAAGATATGTACTGCAGCATTCAAGTAATGAAAATCAAAAAATGCAAGAGTGGCAGGAGAGTGAAAGGAAGGTCCGCCAGCAGAATGCGGATCACTGGCACCAAAGGACAGAGCGGCTGCTAAGCATCATGGAACGCCAAGCAGACTCGATAGAGGCACTCGTAGCAATGCAGGCGGAGTGCTATCACCCCCACTCCCACCCTCCCCTGCAGCCCTTGTCCCAAAACTCTTTCCTTTGTGCCCCCATGTCACCTCCAACCCACTTTCCCCAACATCCGGGTTCTTACCACCACCAGCTGCCTCCAACACCTGTAGCTTCACTACCCAGCCCTGAAAACTACAACCCTTACCCACTGCATTCAACCCTCATCACCATGCAGTATAGCCATCCTGAAGTGCAGCACTCATTGCACAGCACTCCAGACAGGACATATGCAAATCTGTGATTGTACCGTTCCCCACCCTCTTGCCCTTTCTGTTTCCCAAGCAGTTGTCTCTTTTCAATAAATGGATTTTCTTTTCAATAAATGGATTTTTTGGCTTTGAAAACATTCTTTATTATTGCATAAAGTAAAAGATATCTTAGCCCAGGAAAGAAACAGGCACTGCAAGTCAGTGTAGCAAACACAGATTCCTACTAACGTTGGAACCACTGCACTTCACTCCTGTGCAGAGCACCAGACATTACTGGTGGCTTTCAGCCTCAAATTGCTCCCTCAAGGCATCCCTCATCCTTGCAGCCCCGCGCTGGGCCCCTCTAATAGGCCTGCTCGCTGGCTGTTCAAATTCAGCCTCTAGATGTTGAACCTCTGAGTTCCATGCCTGAGTGAATCTTTCACCCTTCCCTTCACAAATGTTATGGAGGGTACAGCATGCGGATATAACCGCGGGGATGCTGTCATTGGCCAGGTCCAGCCTCCCATACAGAGAGCGCCAGCAGCCCTTTAAACAGACAAAAGCATACTCCACAGTCATTCTGCACTGGCACAGCCTGTTGTTGAACCACTCCTTGCTGCTGTCAAGGCTCCCTGTGTAGGATTTCATGAGCCATGGCATTAAAGGATAAGCGGAGTCTTCAAGAATCACAATGGGCATTTTGATTTCCCCTACGGTGATCTTCTGGTCTGGGAAAAAAGTCCCAGCTTGCAGCTTCCTGAACTGGCCAGTGTTCCGAAAGATGCATGCGTCATGCACCTTTTTGGGCCAGCCTGCATTAATGTCAATGAAACGCCCATGGTGATCCACAAGTGCCTGGCAAACCATTGAGAAATACCCCTTCCGATTAACATACTCAGAGGCTAGGTGGGCTGGTGCCAGAATTGGAATATGCATGCCATCTATCACCCCTCCGCAGTTAGGGAAACCCATTTGTGCAAAGCCAGCCACAATGTCATGCACGTTACCCAGAGTCACGGTTCTTCTGAGCAGGATGCGATGAATGGCCCTGCAAACTTGCTTCAACACGATTCCAACAGTCGACTTTCCCACTCCAAACTGGTTAGCGACCAATCAGTAGCTGTCTGGAGTTGCCAGCTTCCAGATTGCAATACACACCTGCTTCTCCACCGTCAGGGCAGCTCTCAATCTCGTGTCCTTGCGCCGCAGGTGGGGGCGAGCTCCTCACACAGTCCCATGAAAGTGGCTTTTCTCATCCGAAAGTTCTGCAGCCACTGCTCGTCATCCCAGGCTTGCATGATGATGTTGTCCCTGCCAGCAGGTATATGGGATCTTGGGGAGCAATTACCACACGGGTGGGGTGCAAAATAAACTTTATTAATAAAATGCAAAAACAGGGAAAATTCAATAGTGAGGGGTATGGGGTTTGTTAAGGTAGACAATTGGGGAGGGGTTTCTTTTGGTGAACAGTATAGGGGGTTTCAATAGTGGGGTACAATACAGTAGGATACAATACAGTGGGTAATCAGTTAACACTGAGGTATAAATGTAACAGGTAGCTAGCGATTTCTATGTAAAAAGGTGTGTCACAGCAGCATATAACCAACTAACAGTTATGGATAAAATGTGTTAAATAACAAACAATTTTAGGTAAAAATGTGTCACAGTGGTGTAAATGTAGAATGTGAGGGGTATCAGAGAGGAAGAAAGTAACCAATGGGGTTTTATGCTAGAGATTTAAACTTAGTGAGACAGAGCAAACAGGCTGCAAGCTTAAGCAGCAGAGAGAGTGTAACAAGGTAGAAAGACACAGAGAAGCTGGGGGGTGGTGTTTGCAGTGAGAAGACAGACAATTACAATTATACAGAACACAGCAAAATCTTATCTATGAGCTAACTTAACCAAGACTACACAAATTAAAACACAATGCAACAATTCTCTAAGCCTAACTTACAAAGTATAATGCTAAACTTAACTTAATGGGTGCACCTTATGCTAAGGATAGTTCCAGAGGACTGAGGGGTGTGTGTCCAGGACACAGCTCCAAAGAGGGTGGGGGGTGACTGCAGCAGTGGATACAGCTGAAAACAGTCCAAGGCAAAGCCCACAGGAGCAGAACTTAGCAGCAGCACAAACTTATTTTCAGTGGCAGAGTGCCACGGGGTTTAAGAGAGAGGTTTTAGGACACAGACCAAGGTTTAGCTCGAGTCTGTGTGCTGGGGAGACAGAGCCAGCAGCTAAAATAATAAAAGTATAGAAAGTTTCACAGAGGGATTCTTACCATCCCTCAAGGCAGCAGCAGAGGCAGAAACAGCAAGCACATCAGAAGTCTTGATAATCAGGAGATCTCTCAGGCAGCAATTCGTTCTTCGTGGGTTTTTTTTTTTCAAAAACGGGGGTACGCTCAAAAATAAAACGAGAGCGGAGAAAGGACCCCCAGAACCCCTGGTTGATCAGACCAGGCAGCAATGCGAGAACCTTTCTGAAGTCTGTTCAAAAATGTCTGTTTTTAAAGGCAAACCCTGGCAGCTTCCCGCCAGTAACTCTGATTGGTTCCCCTTCTCACAGGGAGGAGAGCAGGCAGGGAAAAACTGCAGGTAGCCACAGAGGCATGTTTGGACTAGCCCTGAGCCCAGAGGTATGACTCATGCCCAGGATCTTAAAAGCACAATAGGTCTTGCAGCTCTGGACAGAGCCTACCCTACACCAAGCCCAGGTTTTAACAAGGTGATAACAGGACTAACCCTTTGAACAGGGCAGTGGTCCCACTTAGCATAAGTGGCCATTCCTTTGAGAAGGGCAATGGCTCTGGTTAGACAACTTAAAGGGCCCTCCCTTTGAGAAGGGCAGAGGCCCTGGTAAACAACTTAACAGCCAGGGAGCGGCGGCCACAGGAGGAAAACAAGAACAAAATGGAGCTGTAACAGACAGATGTGATCCCACCACTCCAGGGCCGGCTCCAGGCACCAGCTGAGCAAGCTGGTGCTTGGGGTAGCAGATTCTAGGGGGCGGAATTCCGCCCAATCCTAGGGCGGCACTGACGCTTTTTTGTTTGTTTGTTTGTTTGCTGCTCTGGCCGCCCTGTAGGGGGCAGAGGAGGGGAGCGCCCTGCAGCAAATTTGGCAGGGCAGCCAGCGTCCTTCCCTCCCCACCGACCGGAGCAGCTCGGAGCCCTTCCGGCAGGCAGCGCGGAGGTCGGGGCCGCGGGGTGAGCGCCCCCCTGAAGCCCTGGCCGCCTCTCTTCTCTCTCTCCCCCCCCCCGCTCCCTCGCCTCTCCCCCCCATTAGACCGGGCATGCACTCTGCAGCACAGGGAGGCCCCTGGCTCCGGCCGCCCTGTAGGGTTTTTTTGTTTTGTTCTCCCCTGCTTTGCCGTTCCCCCAATCCCGCTTTGCTGCTCCAGCCGCGCCGCAGGTTGTTTTTTTTTTCACCTGCTTTGCCGCTCCAGCTGTGCAGTTTTTTTGGTTTCCCCCCACCCTGCTTTACCACTCCGGCTGTGCTGCAGGATTTTTTTTCTTCCCTGCTTTGCCATTCCAGCTGCGCCGTTTTTTTGTTCCCCCCACCCTGCTTTGCCGCTCTGGCTGCGCCATGTTTTCTTTTTCTTTTCTTCACCTGCTGTGCCACTCCAGCGCCCTGTTCCCCCCCCCTTTACCGCTCCAGCCCCACCGTGGTTTTATGTTGTTGTTTTGTTTTTTTCCCCCTGTTTTGCTGCTCTGGCTGTGCTGCGGTTTCCCCCCCTCCCCCTTTGCCATTCCAGCTGCGCCTTTTTTTTCTGTCCCCTTCCCCCCCCCCCCGCTTTGCCGCTCTGGCCCTGCTGTGGTTTTGTTTTGTTTTTTCCCTCTGCTTTGCCGCTCCGGCGGCCCCTCCCCCCCCCCCCTTATTTTTTGTTGCTTGGGGCGGCAAAAAAGCCAAAGCCAGCCCTGCACCACTCAGTGCTTGTTTCCCAAGCCCAGAAGCAGCTTTCCACGGTGGTAAGCATGTCCGTGAATGCCACCAGCAAACTCGTGTCATATGCGTTACTCGAGTCAATGTCATCGTCGGAGCTCTCACTGTCACTTTGGATCATAAGGAATAACTCAACTGCCAAACATGATGTGCTGGCGAGACTCGTCAGCATACACCTCAGCAGTTCGGGCTCCGTTCCCGCAGACTGAAAGGGAAGTCAGAGCATGCAGTACAAAAAACATTGAAAGATGGTGCCAAATGTGGACAGAAGCAAAGGGAATGCTGGGATTTGAACCGATGCATCATGGGCCATTGGGACAGGACCCAGAATGCCCCGCACTCCACGCCCCCCTTCCCACAAGCCACAGCGCCAGAATGGGAAGAGGTGCTCTGTGGGATAGCTGCCCATAATGCACTGCTCCCAATGCCGCTGCAAGTGCCGCAAATGTGGCCACACCAGTGCGCTTGCATCTGTCAGTGTGGACAGACTGCAGCGCTTTCCCTACTGTGCTCTCCAAAGGCGGGTTTAACTCACAGCGCTCTACATCTGCAAGTGCAGCTATGCCCTCAGACTCCAACTGTTCAACTGATGATGCAGTTCTGGCAACAGACAAAACTTCATTGGCTGTGATCCATGAACCCCAGCAATAAGGAACCCAGGTAATAAAATAACTGCATTTAAAAAGCAATTAAGACTCTCACCACACACAAGACCCTGCATCAGTGGATCTGAGAAAGGATTTTGAGCTGAACAGCATGCTGATAAATGGCCTTCACTGATTACTACAGGGTGTTTCAGCCAGCAGCTGCTTTATTCAGCTCTCCAAATGAGCAATCAATATGTTAGCTATTCTTAATGCATCTAACAGTGGTTTCCAGAGTTAAGGGAATATATCATGTTCCTCAAAACATCACACAGACTTCATTAGGTAACTTCACTATATGATGGAAAGATGATGCTCTTTAAATATTGTAAGCTGATTCCGTGGTTTGGTATTAGTTTCTCTGAGTTTATATAAACCCTCTGGATTTATTGTCAATTCTTCACTTTTGCAGGACGGCAAATGAGAGTAAAAGAGCTAAAAATAAAGCTTTTTTAAAAAAGGGAAATTGAAGTTGAAGATAACTTAAGACAGAGACTTATGTCATGTCTACCCTACAAAATTATGTCGACCTAAATAACATTGACATACAGCCACCACAGTTATTATACTGCTTGTGCAAGTGCACACTACACTTCTTATGTCACCGGTGCGCATCATCAGCAGGAGCGCTTGTATCGATGCAGAATGCAGTGCACCATGGGTAACTATCCCACTGTGCAACTCACCACCATCCAGCACAGGGTGTTGTGGGAAGTTTACACAATGCCTTCTGGGGCTCAAATTAATCATACAGGGGTGACTGGGAGCATGGGTTCCACTTCCCACAATGCAGTGTTCTCCATCCCATAATTTCATCTGCATCCCATAATATTTGATGGCTCTTTTCAAAATCCCCGCAAACCTGCATGTCCTTCCTTGCTGTTCACCCTCTCTGACATAAGCATAGAGCCTGCACAGCTCTGCACTATTGTCATGAGCATTTCAAGCACAGGGCATCTGTTCCTGCAGTATTGCAGAGCTGCAGCAAGAGGGGGGACATAACAATTTCTTGGAGGCTAGACTTCTGTGGGCCATAGAAAGAAACAATTCCAGGTTGTTGGCAGCATTCACAGAGCAGCTGCAGACAGTGGTGTGCCAGTTTTGGGCCCAAGAGACAAGCACCGACTGGTGGGATCACAATGTAATTCAGGTTTGGGATGACAAGCAGTGGCTGCAGAACTTTCGAATGCACAAGGCCATATTCCTGAACTGTATGCCAAACTTGCCTCAACCCTCCAGCATAGGGTCACCAAAATGAGAGCCACACTGGCAGCTGAAAAGCAAGTGGCGATTGCACTGTGGAAACTTGGAATGCCAGATTGTTACTTGTCAGCCGAGAACCAATTTGGAGTCGGGAAATCCATCGCAGGGATGGTTGTCATGGAAGTGTGCAGGGCCATTAATCGACTGCTGCTATGCAGGACTGTGACTCTAAGCAATGTGCAGGGCATAGTGGATGTTTTTTTAGCAATTGGGGTCCCAAACTAGGTAGGGTGCTAGATGGTACACATATCCCTATGTTAGCACCAGACTACCTTGCCAGAGTACATCGACAGAAAGGGCTACTTTTCCATGGTAATACAAGTGCTGGTGGATCACCATGAATGCATTACCGACATCAATGTGGACTGGTCAGGGGAGGTGCATGACGTGCACATATTTAAGAACCCAGGAGTGTTCAGAAAGCTGCAAGCAGGGACTTTCTTTTCCCCCAGCATACCCTGGGCTCCCATGGCTCATGAAGCTGTACACTGGCCACCTCGATAGCACCAAGAAACAATTCAACTACCAGCTCAGCAGGTGCAGCATGACAGTCGAATGTGCCTTTGGTCATTTGAAAGGTCGCTGGCATTGTTTACTCACAAGATTTGACATCAGTCAGAAAAATATCCCAATGGTTATATCTGCCTGCTGTGTTCTGCATAATATCTGTGAAGCAAAGGGGGGAAAGTTTTGTTGGGATGGAGGGCGGAGGTGGAGCAGCTGTCTGCTGAATTTCAGCAGCCAAACACAAGGCTTATTAGAAGAGCTCAATGTGGAGCTACATAGCTCAGGGAGGCTTTGAAAGAAGATTTTAATAGTGAGCCAGAGTAGTGTGTGTTGCTGTAGTGTACTCTACCAAGCCTTGCTCTTTTGCAGCCCAGTATGAATCTTGCAATGAGTGCTACATGTAGGAATATAACATTGACAATGCACTTGTTAATACTGTCTGAGATTGATGTTATGGGTTCTGTGACAAAATAAACTAACAGGAAATTGGTGGATGTCAGCCCTGCTCAGCACCAGTCAGCATATGTTGTGAACTAATAAAGCTGAATTATGTTCCAAAAAATAGAATTGTATTCTGTAACATGAGCCAGGAAAATAAAACAACCATTTCCATTTCAGGTACACATACACCAACCATGTCTTTCACAGGTCAGTGTATCTGCAGTTGTGATTGTGTTTAATGTTCCCCAGGGTGGAGTGGTAGGGGTAGTGCAGTGGCCCTTGATGCCATGTGGAATGTTGAGGGGAGGTGTAGGGAGGTCCAGACATTGAGTTGTCTATAGGCTGCAGAGGGAGGCCAGCACAAGACTCTTGCGCACAAGTCTACCAGAGTCCACAACATCTCTGTTTGCTGCCTGAGAAGCCCCATTAGGTCCTGGTGCATCTCCCTCTCCTTTTCCTGCTTGAACTTCTGGGCCTTTTTTCTCTCCACTTTTGCTTTCAGCATGCTGTCTGCAAGGGTCATCCTCCGGGCCCTGGTGTCATTCTCTGATGCAACACTGGCAGCATCTCCTGCAACATGTCATCCTGAGTCCTCTTCTTTCTCCTCCTTATCTGGCTCAGATGTTCCATGCGTATGGAGGGAGAGACCCTCAAGGCCACAATGGCAGCAGCGGCAGATACAACACAGAAAGGTAACATTGTCGGTGTATTCATGACAGAAATTGAAACTTAGGATACTGAACTCACTCTCCTTGATCCCAGAAAGTTGTAAGCACTACATTCTCACTTCCCCTTGGAATTGATATAACATTGTGCTAGGGTTGTCAGGTGTTCGTTTTTCAACCAGGCTGCTAAAAGTCCAGTCAGCGGTGCAGCAGGGCTAAGGTAGGCTCCCTGCCTACCCTGTCTCAGCACAGCTCCCAGAAGCAGCAGCATGTCTGGCTCCTAGGCTTAGGGGCAGCCAGGGGGCTCTGCACACTGCCCCCACCCCAAGCACCGGCTCCGCAGCTCCCATTGGCCAGGGGAGGAATTATGGCCAATGGAAGCTGCGGAGGCGGCACCTATGGATGGGGGCAACGTGCAGAGCTGCCTGGCCACACCTCCACCTAGGAGACACCCAGAGGGACATGCCACTGCTTCCGAGATCCACTTGAGATAAGCACCCCCAGAGCCTGCACCCTGAACCCCTTTCCACACCCCAATCCCGTCCAGCCTTGCGCCCCCTCCCGCACCCGATCCTGCACTCCAAACCCCTCAACCCCACCAGCACCCCCATCCCAGAGCCCGTACTCCCTCCCACACCCCAACCTCCTGCCTCAGCCCAGAGCCCCCTTCTGCACCCAAACCCCTCATCCCTGGCCCCACCCCAGAGCCTGCACCCCCAGACGGAGCTCTCATCCCCTCCCACACTCCAACCCCCTGCCCCAGCCTGGTGAAAATGAGTGAGTGAGGGTGGAGGAGAGTGAGCAATGGAGGGAGGAGGGATGGCGTGAGCGGAGGGCCCTCAGAAAAGGGGCAGGGTGGGACAAGGGTGTTTGGTTTTCTGCTATTAGAAAGATGGCAACCCTACCTTGGCGGCACCAGTCACAGCACCAACCATGTTGAGTATAGTCCTCGGGTGTAGGGGTGGGGAAATAAGGATGGGGGAATAACTCACAGGCATGAGTATTTGTTTACAGAGCAGTGGAACTGAATACTGACACCATTTTCTACGGGCAGTGGTGATTTTAGCTGATATCTCACTCCTGAAGATAACAGAGGCAGAGAGAGCACAGCTGCTGCTGGCATCCCGATGCCGCCCAGGCCCATATGCTGGTAGCCTGTGTACTGCAGTGGTGCCTGCTGAAGTAATCGCCAAACGGCATGGGAAAGTGTCTTACCACAGTGGAAGAAATAAGGCAGCCCTCCCCAGGAACCTTTGGCAGAGGATTGCAGAGTACCTCCATGAAAGCTTCACTGAGATCTTTATGGAGGATTCACAGGACATCCCCGTGCACATAAACAAACTGCTCCGCATTGCCCTCTCTCCCCCACCCCCTACCTAACTTTAGAGGGGAATGAAAACCAGACAGTTCCCCATGCTCCTCCTCACTGTTCATAGTAGGGACCTGTGTCTCAGGCTCCTCCGCAGTCAGGGGCGGCTCTAGCCATTTCGCCGCCCCAAGCACGGCAGCATGCTGCGGGGGGCGCTCTGCCGGTCGCCGGTCCCACGGCGCCGATGGACCTCCCGCAGACGTGCCTGCGGAGGGTCCGCTGGTCCCACGGCTCTGGTGGACCTCCCGCAGGCGTGCCTGCGGATGCTCCACTTAAGCTGCGGGATCAGCGGACCCTTCGCAGGGATGCCTGCAGGAGGTCCACCGGAGCCACGGGACCAGCGGACCCTCCGCAGGCACCCCTGCAGGAGGTCCACCGGAGCCGCCTGCCGCCCTCCCGGTGACCGGCAGAGTGCTCCCCGTGGCATGCTGCCCCAAGCACACGCTTGGCGTGCTGGGGCCTGGAGCCGCCCCTGTCCGCAGTATCCAGACGGCTTTGGGGATGATGGCGATGTCTCCACTGAGGATGGCATGCAGCTCTTTGTAAGAGCAGCAGGTCTGTGGCTCTGCACCAGATCAATTGTTGGCCTCCTTGCCTTCTGGTATGCCTGCCACAGCTCCTTAGCTTTCACGTGGCACTGTTGTTGGTCCCTGTTGTAACCTTTCTCCCATATGCGTAGAGCAATCTGCTTGTAGATGTCCATATTTCTATGGCTGGATCAGAACTGTGCCTGTACAGCCTCTTCTCTCCACAGACCCAGGAGACCCAACACCTCCTGTGTACTCCAGGCAGGAGCATGTCTGTAAAGTGTAGGTAGCATGGTCAGCTGGGCAGTTGTACACAACAATGGAGACTTGCTAGGTATGTTTGCCATGCGAGGCAACAAAGAAAAGGAATTTCAAAAATTTGCAAGGCTTTCAAGGGGAGAGGCCTCTGGGCAGTGGAGTTCACAATGGTGACCAGAATGGTCACTGTGGAGCATTGTGGGACAGCTCCTGGAGGCCAGTAACAGTTGATGAAAGTAATGCTGTGTCTACACTGATACTGCATAAACCTAAGTACATTGACTTTGACTCCACGCCGCTTGGGGAAGTGGGTGTAAAAAAAAAAAATCACAGCGTATGAGCACACACAATTAAAAACACAAAAAGATTAGGACATCAATCTGAGCCACACTAATTTGCCTCCACATTCCATTGACGAATTAGTAGTGATGGGCCCAAACAATTTCCAGTCACTTCCAGCTGAACATACCTGCTAGCTCCTGTCGCCATAATGGGTCAAACTAAGACCTGAATTTTGGAAAATTTGGTCCTCATTGGATAATGAATTTCACACACAATTATAGTGGAACACCAGCTCTGCTACAGTTAAGGTTGAGAAAACGTTTGTTTAAAGGATGTTTCTTCTACATACATCTGCACTTTGCAGCTTGGGCCTAACTCTATCATATGAATATGATAAAGTTGTTAATACAGAGTACATATTAATATAAAGTATGGGCAATTTACTATTAGAATCTTACCTTTTTCATTTCCTAACTTTTTTATGTTTAACTTTGCCATGTTAATCTTACATTAACAAAGAAACAAGATTGACAGTTCATAATAAAACATGCTTTTATATCACTTTTAATCTACTTATCCCAAATTATAATATAAATACTGATTAAGAATTACAACTTCTTCTCCTCTGTATTATACTCTTTCTACAGATGGAAAAATGCAGGCATGGAGATAGGTAGTAACAAAAGGTGGTAATAAAATGTTTTTTAAGTACATCAGAAGCAGGAAGCCTGCTAAACAACCAGTGTGGCCCCTGGACGATCAAGATACAAAAGGAGCGCTTAAAGACGATAAAGTCATTGTGGAGAAACTAAATGAATTCTTTGCTTCAGTCTTCACGGCTGAGGATGTTAGGGAGATTCCCAAACCTAAGCCGTCTTTTGTAAGTGACAAATCTGAGGAATTGTCACAGATTGAGGTGTCACTAGAGGAGGTTTTGGAATTAATTGATAAACTTAACAGTAACAAGTCACCGGGACCAGATGGCATTCACCCAAGAGTTCTGAAAGAACTCAAATGTGAAATTGCAGAACTACTAACTATGGTTTGTAAAGCTGTCATTTAAATCAGCTTCTCTACCCATGACTGGAAGATAGGTAATGTAACACCATTATTTAAAAAGGGCTCTAGAGGTGATCCCGGCAATTACAGACCGGTAAGTCTAATGTCAGTACCGGGCAAATTAGTTGAAACAATCGTAAAGAATAAAATTGTCAGACACATAGAAGAACATAAATTGTTGGGCAAGAGTCAACATGGTTTCTGTAAAGGGAAATCATGTCTTACTAATCTAGAGTTCTTTGAAGGGGTCAACAAACGTGGACAAGGGGGATCTAGTGGACATAGTGTACTTAGATTTCAAGAAAGCCTTTGACAAGGTCCCTCACCGAAAGCTCTTACGTAAATTAAGTTGTCATGGGATAAGAGGGAAGATCCTTTCATGGTTTGAGAACTGGTTAAAAGACAGGGAACAAAGGGTAGGAATAAATGGTAAATTTTCAGAATGGAGAGGGGTAACTAGCGGTGTTCCCCAAGGGTCAGTCCTAGGACCAATCCTATTCAACTTATTCATAAATGATCTGGAGAAAGGGGTAAACAGTGAGGTGGCAAAGTTTGCAGATGATACTAAACTGCTCAAGACAGTTAAGACCAAAGCAGACTGTGAAGAACTTCAAAAAGATCTCACAAAACTAAGTGATTGGGCAACAAAATGGCAAATGATATTTAATGTGGATAAATGTAAAGTAACGCACATTGGGAAAAATAACCCCAACTATACATACAATATGATGGGGGCTAATTTAGCTACAACTAATCAGCAAAAAGATCTTGGAGTCATCGTGGATAGTTCTCTGAAGATGTCCACAGAGTGTGCAGCAGCAGTCAAAAAAGCAAACAGGATGTTAGGAATCATTAAAAAGGGGATAGAGAATAAGACGGAGAATATATTACAGTCGAACCCATTTATGTCGACCTCGGTTAACTTGCCAATCCTATTAAGTCGACGGTTTACAAGTGGAACCGCCAAACTCCCTCTTTGTCTTATGAGTTTCTCATCCGTTATGTCGATTTGCCGAACCCTAATATCTCGAGCCCGTCCCCGACCCACCGTGTCCCCAGCCGCCGGCTCCCCGGCTCTCCAGCCGCGCGGTTCCCCAGCCGCCCGGCTCCCCGCGTCCCCGACCCACCGTGTCCCCAGCCGCCCGCTCCCCGGCTCCCCAGCCCCGCGGTTCCCCGCGTACCCGCCCGCCCGCCGGCTCCGCTTCGCCGCCCGCCCGTCCGCCCGGCTCCGCTTCCCCGCCCGCCCCCGCATACCCGGTCCCTGCCTGTCCCCGCCCGCCTGGCCCCGCATACCTGGTCCCTGCCCGTCCCCGCCCGCCCGCCGGCTCCGCTTCCCCGCCCGCCGGTCCCCGCTTCCCCGCCCCCGCATACCCGGTCCCTGCCTGTCCCCGCCCGCCCGCCCGGCCCCGCATACCTGGTCCCTGCCCGTCCCCGCCCCACATACCTGGTCCCGGCTTCTCCTGCCGCCCGCCGGCTCCGCTTCCCCGCCCGCCGGTCCCCGCTTCCCTGCCCACGCATACCCGGTCCCTGCCTGTCCCCGCCCGCCCCGCCCGGCCCCGCATACCTGGTCCCTGCCCGTCCCCGCCCCACATACCTGGTCCCGGCTTCTCCTGCCGCCCGCCCGCCGGCTCCGCTTCCCCGCCCGCCGGTCCCCGCTTCCCCGCCCCCGCATACCCGGTCCCTGCCTGTCCCCGCCCGCCCGCCCGGCCCTGCATACCTGGTCCCTGCCCGTCCCCGCCCCACATACCTGGTCCCGGCTTCGCCTGCCGCCCGCCCGCCGGCTCCGCTTCCCCGCCCGCCCGTCCGTCCGCCCGGCTCCGCTTTGCCGGATCCAGCCACGTGCAGGCAGCGCGGTAAGGGGGCAGGGAGGGGGTGGGGGGGTGGATAGGGGTTTATCTCGATCATTGGTTATCTCGACGGCTTTTGGCAAACCCCTAGGCCGTCGAGATAACAGGGTTTAACTGTATTGCCCTTATATAAATCCATGGTACACCCACATCTTGAATACTGCGTACAGATGTGGTCTCCTAATCTCAAAAAAGATATACTGGCATTAGAAAAGGTTCAGAGAAGGGCAACTAAAATGATTAGGGGTTTGGAATGGGTACCATATGAGGAGAGATTAAAGAGGTTAGGACTTTTCATTTTGGAAAAGAGGAGACTAAGGGGGGATATGATAGAGGTCTATAAAATCATGAGTGATGTGGAGAAAGTGAATAAGGAAAAGTTATTTACTTGTTCCCATAATGTAAGAAATAGGGACCACCAAATGAAATTAATGGGCAGTAGGTTTAAAACAAATAAAAGGAAGTTATTCTTCACGCAGCGCACAGTCAACTTGTAAAACTCCTTGCCTGAGGAGGTTGTGAAAGCTAGGACTATAATAGGGTTTAAAAGAGAACTCGATAAATTCATGGAGGTTAAGTCCATTAATGGCTATTAGCCAGGATGGGTAAGGAATGGTGTCCCTAGCCCTCTGTTTGTCTGAGGGTGGTGATAGACAGCCGGAGAGAGATCACTTGATCATTACCTGTTAGGTTCACTCCCTCTGGGACACCTGGCATTGGCCACTGTAGGTAAACAGGATACTGGGCTGGATGGACCTTTGGTGTGACCCAGTATGGCCGTTCTTATGTTATCTTGTGACTTAATCAAGACAAGGACCCCAATGTAGATTAGCAGCCAGAAACCACTGTGCATTAGACACATATAGTTAATGTATATATTGAGAAGCACTATAACCTCCTAGTGGATAGGTACAGGACTGGGTGGTAATAGTTCAGTTCCTAGCTCTACTGACCTGTTGTATGACCTTGGGCAAGTCAGACCACCTCTCTGTGCTTGTTTCCCCTCCTTCCCATTTTGTGTCTTGTCTATTATAGCAGGGAACCTGCCTCAGCTGTAGTTATAATTAATGAAGGATAAGACAAGCTCTAAAATATCACGGTTATTCAAATTGCCATGAAAGTTTGTGTGGCTCATGGTGGCTAGAGCAGGGGTCTCAAACACGCGGCCCGCGGGCCGCATGCGGCCCGCGGAGCTCTTCCCTGCGGCCCGCGGAGCTCCCCCACCAGGGCCGGCTCTAGAGTGGGGAGCCCAGAGCCTTTTAACTCCCAGCCGCGGCTGGGAATCGGAAGGCTCCGAGCTGCCCGCCGCGGCGGGGAGCCCAGAGCCTTTTAACTCCCAGCCGCGGCTGGGAATCGGAAGGCTCCGAGCTGCCCGCCGCGGCGGGGAGCCCAGAGCCTTTTAACTCCCAGCCGCGGCTGGGAATCGGAAGGCTCCGAGCTGCCCGCCGCGGCGGGGAGCCCAGAGCCTTTTAACTCCCTGCCGCGGCTGGGAACCGGAAGGCTCCGAGCTGCCCGCCGCGGCGGGGAGCCCAGAGCCTTTTAACTCCCAGCCGCGGCTGGGAATCGGAAGGCTCCGAGCTGCCCGCCGCGGCGGGGAGCCCAGAGCCTTTTAACTCCCAGCCGCGGCTGGGAATCGGAATCCGAGCTGCCCGCCGCGGCGGGGAGCCCAGAGCCTTTTAACTCCCAGCCGCGGCTGGGAATCGGAAGGCTCCGAGCTGCCCGCCGCGGCGGGGAGCCCAGAGCCTTTTAACTCCCAGCCGCGGCTGGGAATCGGAAGGCTCCGAGCTGCCCGCGGCGGCGGGGAGCCCAGAGCCTTTTAACTCCCAGCCGCGGCTGGGAATCAGAAGGCTCCGAGCTGCCCGCGGCGGCGGGGAGCCCAGAGCCTTTTAACTCCCAGCCGCGGCAGGCTCCGAGCTGCCCGCGGTGGCGGGGAGCCCAGAGCCTTTTAACTCCCAGCCGCGGCTGGGACTCAGAAGGCTCCGAGCTGCCCGCGGCGGCGGGGAGCCCAGAGCCTTTTAACTCCCAGCCGCGGCTGGGAATCAGAAGGCTCCGAGCTGCCCGCGGCGGCTGGGAATCAGAAGGCTCCGAGCTGCCCGCCGCGGCGGGGAGCCCAGAGCCCTTTAACTCCCAGCCCCGGCAGGCTCCGAGCTGCCCGCCGCGGCGGGGAGCCCAGAGCCTTTTAACTCCCAGCCGCGGCTGGGAATCAGAAGGCTCCGAGCTGCCCGCGGCGGCGGCCGGGAGCCCAGAGCCTTTTAACTCCCAGCCGCGGCAGGCTCCGAGCTGCCCGCGGTGGCGGGGAGCCCAGAGCCTTTTAACTCCCAGCCGCGGCTGGGAATCAGAAGGCTCCGAGCTGCCCCCCGCGGCGGGGAGCCCAGAGCCCTTTAACTCCCAGCCGCGGCTGGGAATCAGAAGGCTCCGAGCTGCCCGCAGCGGCTGGGAATCAGAGGGCTCCTGGCGCTTCCCGCCACCAAGCCGCCAAACAGCTGTTGGTGGTGCTTAGCACTTTCCAGGAGGGAGGGGGGAGGAGCGGGGAGCCGCGCACTTAGGGGAGGAGGTGGAGAAGAGACAGGGCAGGGGCGGAACCTCATGGAAGGGGTGGATTGGGGGTGGGGCCAGGGGCAGCAAGGGGGCGTGTCAGTGATGCGGCCCTCGGGCCAATGCACTCGTCCTCATGCGGCCCTCGGGGTCATTTGAGTTTGAGACCCCTGGGCTAGAGGTAGGGTTACTGATCCAGATTTGGGATCACTTGACCAAGGGGTCCCTAAGATATAGCTCACTAGCATAACTAAAGTGGTGCAATCATGCCAGGCATCGTGAGATTATGCGGGCTTAGTTAGAATATTATTTCAATTTAGAACCCAGGAGTCCAGAGAGACAATGGGGATGGGGGTGCCATCCCCTGTCTGGAGATATAAAGGGACTGCACCTCTGGTTGGTGCAGTGGGTAGGACCCAAGCATCCCGGAGCCTGTATACCCACTGCCCCAAAATCTAACTGGATTGTATACACAGATTACCCCCAGTAGATAGAACCCAGGGGTCTGGCAATCAGGACCGAGGATGGGCTGTTTGTGCTGGTGCTGCAAGGGGCTGCTAGTCATGGAGGACTCTTGGATTTAGCTGCACACACATATCCCAATTCATGCCATTGCCAGTCCAGCAGAAGATAAGCTGTGTTGCACTGCAGCAGATAGGGGCTGCCAGGAGAGAACAGGGTCTCCTGGCCCCCAGGGCAGAGGGGGCTGGGCTGAGGGGCCCCTGTAGCTGGGGCAATGTTGGGGCCCAGTAGTCAGTAGCCAGCAAGGGTGTGTGGAGAAAGCATGGGGAGATCACAGTGCTGAGGAATGCATGGGAGCATGGTAGAAACAGGAGACAGTGTTATCCTCTATAAAGTAACAATGAATAGTCTTAATTAACTCTTTTAAAATCTTATTTTGCTCCTGGTTTCAATAACATGTTCCGGAAGTTACTTCTGTGGGTTAATTATGCCTTGTGTAAAAATGTATTTCCTCTTACCATTTTTTTTTTAATTTACTCCCACTCATTCTCATATGCTGTTCCTATGCACTATGGAGGCAGCTGTCCCAGGCTAGATCCATAGATCAGCTGCTACCTGCTAGCAGATTATGATATATACTGTGATGTGGGAGACGATGCTAACACGATTCCGTGTCACAGTCCCAGGCGAGTCAAAAGGACGGCCCCTATTCTCCAGTGTGTTGGACTGTGGACACCTCCCGAGCTCTGACACCTCCGCCAGGGAGCTCGCTGCAGGCCCCGCCTCCCGGACAATGGCAGGCCGAATCGCTGTGCGTGTCCGGAGGTCGCGGTGGTGGCCCCCAGGCTACAGCGCTAGGCAGAGGCACTAAGCAGAAGAACCTTCCCTTCCGCCTCGGTAGATCTGAGCGCGGGAGCATATAACGTGACTTCTCCCCCACTTCCGCCTCAGTAGATGTCATGGCGGCGGAGCGAAACTGACACGTGACCTCGGGCGGGCGGAGTTCTGTCCCACACGCTCTCGCGCGCAGCCTCGCTTTCCGCCCCGCCCGCGTCCCCCTCTCGCCCTGGTCGCTCGCGCAGCTGCTCGGCTCTTGCTATATAAAGGGGCGAAGCGGGCAGAGCGGGCGGCTGGTGGCGGCGGCTGCAGCCCGAGGGCCGGCGAACGAGGCCGGGCCAGGCCGCGGGGCTCCCCGTGTGCCGGGGCGGGACGCGCGGGGCTCAGGGGGGACGCGCCGGGCAGGTTTATTGTTTTAGGGGCGACTCCGCCGCGGTGGGGGTGTCCCGGGGGGCTCGGGACATGGCGAGCTCGGCTAACACAAACCCCGTGGTAAGGACCGGGCCGGGGGGGAAGCGGGGCCCTGGGCGGCGACACAGGCGGGGCTCAGAGCCCCCCGCCGCGGGAACGGCCGGGGCAGCGGGGCATCGCCCCCAGCCAGAAGCCAACTTCTGCTGCGCCTCCCGTGGAGGCGAGCGCAGCCGCGAGCCGACGGGGAGAGGCGCCGGGACCCGCCAGAGCCGGCGAGGTGGGACGGGGGCTGGGGGAGGCGGCGGCGGCGTAGAGCCGAGCGGCGGGCAGGCAGCGTCTCGCCCAGCGAGCAGCCCCGAGGCGGGCCGAGCCTGGGGCGGGGGGGAGCTCCGCCGTCAGGCTGGGGGATGGCTGGGGAGGGGGCGAGAGGCTCCTCGGGGGAAGCGAGAGGCGATGCTCCGGCAGAAGCCAGGCGCTGCCCCCCGCGCCGGGGAGCGGGACGAGGCGGCGGGTTGGGGGCATGTGCGGAACCCAACCTGGCACTGCTGGAGCCATTTTATGTTGCTTTATAAGAAAGAGGCGATGGTTGAAAAGCACTTGTCCCAGCCCTGCAGACTCGGCTGACGGAGGAGAAACCCCCCTCCAGCATCGCCTAGAGGCAAAGAAGTAATTAAAAAAAAAAACAACTTACCCCTTCCTCCCCCCTTGTGCCTTCTGCACTCTCAGGTGGCTTGTTTTACTTGTATTCACATAGGTGTGCAATAAGCAGTCACATAAATCTGTGTAGCCGCCAAGCCCCACCGATCATTTCTTTCCTTTTCCCTCTGACAAGAATAAACCATCCACAAGCCTACCCCCAAAAAGCTGCCGACAAACCCCGAGTCCGGGCGGTTACGGTGCAGGCTTGGCCCCCTTGTTTGTGTCTCTGTGAGATCCATCATGGCTTCCCCTGCCTTTCTGTCTCCCTGCTCCTTGTGTTCCTCCTCCCTGTGGCTGCCCTGTTTATATAGAGCCATTGCCGCTCTCTAATATAGACTCTGCCAGGATGGGAAGGTGCTTTCCAGCCCCACGTCACCGCCTCTCCATTTAAACACCACATCAGCCTTTAAATAGGGAGAGAGCTGCTGGGAGGTGCATGCACCAGAGGCAGAGACTGAGAGACAGACACGATCTCTTTGTCACTCAGTCCCTGCTTTTTCTGCTTATCTGTTAGCTAGAGTCCCTTCTGTAGTATTCTGCTGCTCTTAAACCCAATTGCTGGAGCTGCGGGATTGTAAAGTAGCAGTTGCTTATCTCTGTTAGTTTATTTAGGGGGATATTCCCCTAATTGATTTAATAATCTGTTGAATTAAATAGCTTTCTTTCCTTTTTGGGTGTATTGTTTAGGGAAAGACAGCCAATCCCCCACCCTGTTTTGAAAGTATTCTGGAGTCCTTAGCTATTGAAAGCAGTGCAACAAATAACTGGTCTATAAATATGCCTGCCCTATTAAGTGCCTTTTCTGCTGGGATAAAGTGGTAGTTGAACTAAAATAGTTCTTATCCAGTATTTTATAGAGAGAAGGTGGGATACCTATTTTATGATACTTTGCAAAAGTTTTATAGCTGTGAAGCTATACATATTTAAAATGTTTAAATTGTGGTAATAGATTGTAGGCTGACTTCTGTAGTACTAAAATATCTGTTCTAGGTTATAAAGCTGATTGGTTATACAGACATGTTGTTACCCTCCAGGAAGGGGTAGAATTTTTAAAAAGTTTTTCATAATTTTTGTGGATACACCAGTATTATAGTCAAATTTAAAAATATTTATATATTAAGTACCAGATAGCCCTTTATATCATAACAGAGCCAGGCTTATATAAGTGTTAAATGATTTCTGTTGCCTTTGTATTTTCTTTTTATTTTGGTTTCAATCACTTTAGTTAGTCACCAATTCTGTACATTGCAGTTTATTATATGTTCCATAAGCCGCGTGCAGTGTCTGCATATGAGGATCTGAATATAAATGTCAGCAGACCCTTCAGAAAGCACTGGCTGTACTCTGATAGTTTCAGGTTTTTTATTTTGTTACAAAAAAGCCTACTTCGGTTATATACTATGTCTTGTGTTTCATCTCACTGTATAATAAGCTGGAAGCAGTATAGAAAAAAACGTATTTATTCTGGAGCATGTCAGAGAAACTCTAAACTGCTTGCAAATATTGGTGTTTCAAAGCCTCACTACAACTTGAATTCTCTGTTGTACAAAGATAGTTAGCTGCACCTGTCTACTAAAACAGCACAGCTTTTGAAAGCTGTTAGAAAACAACCATGTCTGGAAAGTTCAGTTTGTAGCAATAAAAGATTAATCAAAATAAAACCTTAAAATGTATCTGATTGAGGTACAGACTAAAAAGGGCTAAAGGGCAAGTTCTCTGTAGGATTTTATTTTTCATTTAAGACTTGACCACTAAAGATAGTTTAGACCCTGGTGCAGTTAACTTTGTGGAGTTCAGGTCTGAGACTGGTAATAGAGCCAGATATTTTAACCTTAGCTAGCATACTAACGTGAACAGACATATTCTCAAAGGACATGACCAGTTTATAGCTTTTATATATTAGTTTTGGGGCCTAAACTACTACTGTACAATTTTTTTAATGTTTCACTGTAATTAAATCACCATTAACAGTTTTCTTTCTGCTAAAGAGAAAATACAAGCAAGAATTCTATAGTAGATTGTTATAGCTAATTTGTAATAAAAGGACTCCAACTTAAAACTTCATCATTTAAAAAAACAAAAGACTTAAATGTAGTTTCAAGTACTGCTTCTCTCCATGCACCACCTGCCAGTTCCTTTGGTTTTACAATTACATTTTACTAATTATTTTGAAAGATGTTATTTCTCTGTCCTGTTCTAAAGTAAAAGAGCCACACAGATTGGGGATATGAATTCACCAACTTCCTTTCGTATAGGGGAAATTGTGAAAGCAGCTATATGCAACATGCAGTCAAATGCACAAAGTGTACAAACAAACTTCTAATCTTCTAGTTATAGGATTCTTAGTTGTTGCAAAAGTAAGTTATAAAGAAATTTTAGATGTAATAAAGAGCATCCCTTTTAAAGTAAAAAAGTAATTTAAGAAATTTAAGCTCAAATGGCTTAAAACAATTTGGTGTTTGTTCTTTGGATTCTAAAATGTAGTGTGTGCATCTATAGCTTTCTTTTCAAATCAATTTCTGTCACAAAGTGCGAGGGGACAAGGGGGTTAAGATTTCTCTTACAATCAATTTGTTCCATTCCTAGCAGAGGGAGCACTAATTTATAAACCTTCATATAAAGTTATTGGTTATATCATCAGTTCTCATAGCCAAACAAGTAAATGAGAAAATCTGAGTGGTGTTAGTTTTTCTTAATCTGTATGTAGCAATTAGGACAGAGCTTGTTAAACACTTATCATTCTTATGATGTTAGAAGGGAGGTACTTCCATTAATACAAAGTGGGTGAGAGCATTCTAATTTTAATTGCCAACTTTTAAGTTTCTGTTGCAAGCCATATTCCTTTATTGTCTGTATTTCTCAAACTTTGTCAAGCAGTGGGACTTACATATATATATATATATATATATAGTCTAAATCATTAGTTACCCCAATAAAAATAAATAATGCTGTGGCAGCTGGCTGTTCCAGCAAATTACTATGGTTAAGTAGTCAGATAATTGATTTTGAGGTAAAGATACATTTTTGTGAGCTTTATAATCCATCTCTTCCTTTTTATACATGCTAGTCAATTTATGTAACTTATGTCCTCTCTTGAGAATGCATGCATCTTTATAGTTGGCATTATGCCTAACATGTATAGTCAAAGAAAAGGATGTGCATGAGAGAAGTTCTTTACAAACTGCTATCACATTTGGGACCTGAACTGGAAAGAGCAATTGAAAGGAAACAGGGTTCTGTTCAAATGTTATGTTTCCATTATCTTTTTGACTGAGCTTGAAAATTCAAAAAAGGTTAGAAAGGGTTCCAGATGAGTAAAATTCTGTCCAGGTCTGCTCAGTAATACGATATCCAGGATTGACTTCTGAGCGAGCAAGCAGTATTTGGAAGGAATTTTCAGATGTAATTCAAATCTGAGAATTTAAATCGTGTACGTACACAAATCAAAATTAAGAACTCTATAGACATTAATTGCTAAAAGTAACGTGTTAATTTTCATACACAATGCTGATTTGAAATTAAATTCATATTCTATGCTTCTCTGTACAAGCCAGAAGTTGAGGCTGTGCTGGATATCCTGCCCTTTAGGTTTAAAGTACTGAAGGGAACACTTTGTGGTTTTCCTGAATGCCCCAGTATGGACAGCTCTTAAAACAGTCACTGCTGCTGTAGAGGGAATTAATTCTTCTGAGCTGGACAGTTAACAGGGTATATGCAATGGCACTGGCCACAATTTTTATAGTGGGGGTGCTGAAGGCAGAAACCATGTATTTGGGTTGTTTTTACTACTTCCGGGGCGGGGGGGGGGGGTGCAGCAGCACCTCCAGCACACCTAGTTCCACTACTTATGTGTGTATGTAGGGGGGGACACCCTTGATGAGTCCAGAACATTTTTCTGAATCATTAGTGCAGTGTTGAAAAATTAATGTGTCAAGGGCATGACAAAATATACAAGGGAAAACCTAAGAGATAACTCTTCAAAAACTATTCTTTATGGTAAAGGAAGGAAAATATATATTAAAACATTCCCAGGTAGAGTTTGGGCTGTGAAGTTGCTGGCTATATCTGAGCATTGATGTTTTAGCACATAACGTTACAAAAGTTATATTTATAAAATTCTTCAGACTTGTTAGGGGATTAAGCTCAGGGAGAGGGAGAAAATGCTGGTTAAAATATTAAGGCTTTCTTGCTGTCATCACCAGAGCTCATTTAAAGTATTCTGTTGATAGGACCAGCTATTCATTTTGTCCACTCTGAACAAGATATTTAGACCCCAGTTCTGCAACCAGTTACGTATGTTTTAACTTCGTGTGTCAGTAGTCCTATTGACTTCAGTGGGATTATTCATATGCTTAAAGTTATACATGTGCATAACTGTTTGCAGGAGTGTGCTAATGTCATTTTCCAAAAAGTGACATCTCTAATACACTTAGTCAAAATGTGCAGAATAGATCAAGTAGCACATCTCAGATTGTCATAAGGTGAGTCCAGTTAGTTTATTGCAGAAAATGTATCTCTAATTTTTTATTATTATTAAATGGGATGTCTTGCTTTCCATCTGTTATGAACTGAGTCTCAAAGTAAATGCAAGATCCCATTAACACTGCTTGACATTTTTTCTTATTTTAAATTGTACACTGCTTAGAACTGAAGTACTAATGCTGTACAGTTATTTACAGTTTTCAAGGCTTGTTTCAAACATTCATGTGCATACGTACATTTAACTAATACTTTACTGAAAGCTAACATATAAGTACACAAGGCTTTTTAACCTTAAAAAAAAAAAAGTAGAGAAGATGACTTTAGAAGGTGCTCTGGTACATATTGCCTGTATCAGAGATGGAATACTGAGCTTTAAACTCATTTGCTATAATCTGGATCTCCCAGGGCAATACAAGACAAGCTTATCCCAGTATTTCAGATCAAACCCTTTATGCAGAGATAGGAGTAACAAAATGGTGGATTGTCATTTTTCAGCTACTTGGTTAAAGCAATATATTTTCATATTGAAAAGTGATAAATTGATAGCAAAAATATCTTTGAAATTTAAGATAGAATTAGGTGTTGATAGAATGACACTGGTGCAGCACCTTAAGAAATTAGGTGAAGAATCGTCCTCTGCAACTTTTCCCATATCCACTTAATTTTGACTTGCACCATTCCTGTCTCCATTACTAGACATCCGCAAAGCAAAAATCTCTATGTGTGGAAGTTTTGTGATATGGACAGAGAGGGATTTACTAGATCACTTATGTCGCTTGAGACTGAATATAATCTGAAACTAGATCTTTTTGTAGATCTTCATAGGTGGATTATGCATTTGTTGTAAAGAAACATGCTGTAAAACTTCAGTACAGCTTTTGCTAGTTTTTCCCCTGCATATCTTAAGTGACCAAACATGGTGTATATCTTAAAATTTTTCTTTGTATTTGATCTTTGTTATGAACTAAAAGTATTGGAGTCTGTTTTTCAAAACACTTTGCCCCTTTGTTTTTAAAGAACAGTAAATGCAGTAGAAGTTATTTTATACATAATGTATTGTCTGCTAGCCTTCAGCTTGCACATGGAGTTTTTTTCTTGTGTTTGAACGTTGATGACTTAAAATAAATCCTAGCTGTGTGTACCACTATGTAGTAGTGTTGGGTACCTTGACAGGGATCCTCTCTAGTAGCTAATATAACCTGTTTACAGTACTGTGCTGAGCAGATGTTGCAAATAAACAAAAGTGTCTAAACCCTGAATAGATTTTTAAAAAATTAGGAGAAGTCAGCACTCATAAAGGTGCTGGTTTGGAGCCTGATGTACTCATTCTGTAAATGAAAAGAGGCCAATGCACTTAGTGGTAGTGTGGACTTCCTCCCATTGACCTACAAGTGTGCCTCAGCCTTTGACGGTAACACCTTTGAGGGCAAGAGAGAGTAGTTCATCTCTTTGCTCTGTCCATCTTTGGCCTTTCTAGTGAGACTGGCTTCAAGGGTTGTTACGGTATCTGGCCTTTTCAAAGCATTCCTTCGGAGGAGTTTTAAAAAAAATCTGTTTAGTTACGTTAATACTAGAATATTAAGTCTCTTACGAAACAAGCAACTCTTACTAATAACTTTTTAAAGCCTAAACTGTACAGGTCCGTAATTGAAGATGTCATCAATGATGTCCGAGAAGTTTTTCTGGATGAAGGAGTAGATGAACAAGTCCTTTTGGAACTCAAAACAGTAAGTTGTAGTTGGACTCAGAGTATTTACAGCTCCATAACGTACTAACCAGCCTATGACATAATGCTTACTACTCCATGTAGTAAAAAACAGTGAATTTTCATTGTCTAAGCAATGCACTCATCCCCTTGATACATGAGTTGAGATGCCGCTATGTATGGTATAATTTTCCGAAGTACATCCTGAATGTACAGTGAATTTGCTCTTTTCTCCACCTTCCCCCATTATGCACTTCGCTGTATTTGTTGCAAATCAACTTGTATCAAGTTTACAACAGGGATCATGTTTCAGTGTGGGTTTTGTGTGGATTTTAAGGATCCTAAGTCCTTTTAAAAGGTCTGGTCATATGTTTGTTGTCCTCTAGCCAAGAGACAAAGTTTTCCATGATGGTTCAGTTAGGGGTCAGGAGAATTGATTTAAATCTGAATTATTGAAATTGCAGATTTTAATCATGATTTAAATCAGCAAATGGGAATGAGTTAAATAATTTTAATCTTGCTTTGCATTTAATCTTTTTGGTTCTTTTCTTAAAGAAAATTTGATTCTTAATGGTTGGTAACCATTAAAGCATGTTGATTTGCAACTAAATATACTCTGTAAGCTAAATTTGATGCTTCTTTTTGTTAACCGGGAGAATACACTGTATCTATGCACATTTATTTACAGTTATATATAGCTCATCTTACATTTATTCAGATTTAGTTTTTTCATATTTTGTTAGAAAATGTGAATGATGCATTTGTAAAATACTAAATTATTAATTTTTATATTTTTTGTGATTTATGTCAAGCTATATTTGGATGAAAATTCAAATTAATACCATGTCTTTCAAGAGTTTAGAGCTAGTTGATCTCATCCACTCATATTGAGTTTTTATTCATAGATTGGCAGAAGAACACAGGCTTTCCTGCTTTTTAATTCCCATTTTGGTTCTTAACTTTGAATGAACTAGTCGCTGAACTGAACTAGTTGAATAAACTGAAATAAAGAAGATATTCTCTCTGCATCTGCAGAAAAGGCTATCATTGTGAAAAGTTGGGTTAACACATAACATACTCTGGTTCCAGCTGCTTAGCCAGTGACTTCCCCAAGTTCTGGGGTTTGACTTTTCTAAAAAACATGGCAACAAACGTAATGCTTGAAAATTTTAATTTATTTTAATAAATTATAGTAAGTTTAAGCCTAATAAGTGGTCATAACTTCAAATTTAATATTAAATAGGTTTATTTAAAAATAAATCTGTATTTAATTTAAATACAAAAATCCAAATATTTGTAGTAATCTTTTTTTTAATTCATCCTGAATAGGGAATGCTTTTCTTTTCTCTCTTCTCTTTGTATGCTGAAGAGTTTCATTGTAGAGTGCTCCTCTTTTCCAAATCTACTGACTTTTGGTTTGCAAAAATATCCCATTTTCTGACATGGCATGGGATAAATTGCGTTGTACACATCTGAGGAGGAGAGGCTGAGGGATCATCACTTTACCAGAATGCAAACTGTGTCCTGAGAACCAAAATTGTGACGTGGGTTTGCTACCAGAATAAAGGATATTTTGTCTGATGCTTTTCTTGCTGCCTTCTCAAGTATTTTCCTGAACAAGACAAGCCCTGAGACATCAAAACAGAGAAGAGGACAGCAAAATTGGAGGAAACAGTGAAAAGCAGCAGATGGTAGAACAAGAGGCCTGAGACACAAAGCTTAGATACCATGGTGATAGAAACAATTAAATTGCTATATAAAACGAGGGTTCCTCTGCACTAATGGGAGCTTCTGGAGAAGATAATGCATCTTCCTTGACTCTTTATCTTCAGAAATTCTAGAAAGAAAAATGTTGACACCTGTGGTGAAGACTGCATGCTTCTGGTGAGAGGAAACTAAAATGGAGGTAGAGGGGGTCAGAACTGAAGGATAGGAGCTACCACTTTATCTCTGCCTCCCTGCTTCCGATATGTGGAGTTATAAGCAGGGTGATAAAAATCAATGTTTAAAAAAAAAAAAAAATCAGATAAAATGCTTTTTGAGGAAAAAATGTATCTAAAGCTAGTTTTAATTAAGATACATTATAGCTCAAAGATATCTCATCATGGAATAGGTATTATAAATTCTAATTCTATAGTATGAGACAATATATTCATATAATGTTTAAGAAAAGTTTTGCAAATAAATTCTAGTAGTTCATGGATTAGAGACCCAATTTTATGGGGCTCCAGGGGCTTCTGTATAGATTATTTAGGTTAATCGTTCTATCTACCCAATGAGACTCAGTGTTTGGTCTAGAAGGTACCATCAGAGATGCTTAGTTTTGCAGTTCTCAAACTGTGGATTTTTGTATCCAGAGATAATACGCTTGTTAACAGCAAAAATGTTTTTAAATAAATATACAGCGGTGAGAAATAACAGATGTCAATAGGGTGACCAGACAGCAAGTGTGAAAAATCGGGACAAGGCGTGGCGGGTAATAGGAGCCTATATAAGAAAAAGACCCCAAAATCGGGACTGTCCCTATAAAATTGGGACATCTGGTCACCCTAGACCTCAACCTTCTTGTCCCTCTGCAAATTTGTGTACACACAGTTAATCCTTTACCTCTCTCTAAAAGTGAAAAATTTCAAAAAGTTCAATGAATAGAAGATTGTTGGGGGCGGAATAAATCTGGACAAGGAGAAGAAGTCTGGAGAGAAATGTGAGAAGGGAGGGACAGGCAGTAGAAACAAAAGTGAAACTGTTTTAGCAGCATATTCCAGAAGTCTTGAGGTCTTTCTGAGTGTAGCTTTCATTGATTTGCGATCTACCATACCATTCTCTCACTAGAAGGGAAAACCTATAATGGCAGCAGGTTGTAAAAGAGACCCAGTTTGGGAATAGGAACCATTCAAGAAATGTATGTTTGCTGATGATGTTTTAAAGAAAGTCACACCAGTGAAATTGTGGAAGTCACTTAAGCACTTGAATTCAGAGACTCTTGAAGCGATAATCTCACTTTTAACAGCAGTAGCTTCTTCTGCCGAAGTAGAAAGAATATTTTCTTCCTTTGAACTAATTCATTCCAAATTGAGAAATTGCTTGGGACCTGAAAAAGCAGGAAAGCTTGTTTTTCTTTTCCAGATTATGAACAAACAGAAAAATGAAGGTGAAGATGACTGAGTTAGCTGCTGAAGCCAATATTTTAAGTTTCTCATGTTGACCTGGCTGACAGTCGATTTAATTAAAAATTTTTTTTTAACTATTTTAGTTAAAAACAATTTTGACAAAAACAAACCCGATTTAAAACAAAACTTGAATGTTTAACTAAATTCAAAAATTCATATGCTTGTTTTGTTAAAATATTATATGTCAGCTGTTGAAGAAAAAAACCTAGAATACATAATGTTGTTTTTGTTAAATAAAACAATTTAAATGTCTGTCTGGTGATGTTCTCCTCCTAATACAGCATGGCAAGAAAATCCTCCAAATGTTAATGATTAACCTGTTGAAATGGAGATAGTTCACCTCCCAGTGACTTCATAAATATCTGCTTCAATTAACTTTTGTAAATGAAATAACCAAACAATCATTCATTTTCTGATATAGCTGTAAAACTAATCTGAAAAGTTTTCAAAATAAATGACTTTAAAAATGTATAGTGTGTATCTTCTAAAATGAAACCTACATCTATCTCTGAGTTGTGAAGAATATGTATTAAGGTGATGATAACAAACAAGAATGCACTTTTATGTAGAAATCCATGATTAAATCAAGTCTTCCTGACTAGTGATTTAAATCATGATTTAAATCTAATCCACCGTGGTTATAAGGATGATCTTTCACCTGTGGGAGAAGAAAGGAATGTCCATGAAAGTTAAATTTAGAATTATAATTCCCTTGGACTATTTTATTTCTTCTGTTGCTGTGTGATGCCTCAGGAGAGGGGCATATGCCCAACCTATATATGCCCAAAGATTTTTATGACAAAGTAGAATGTACAGGATAAATAAGGACCAATTTGAATTGCATTATTTGTAATAATTCCAATCCTACAATTTTAAAATGACACCTATTGATAACACATTTTCTTTCTCTCAAATACAGCTGTGGGAGAACAAGCTGATGCAGTCCAAGGCTGTAGATGGGTTTCATTCAGAAGAACAGCAACTTTTGTTGCAGGTTCAGCAGCAGCAACAGCAGCAGCAGCAGCATCACCACCACCATCATCATCATCATCCACAACCACAGCAGACCGTGCAGCAGCAATCCCAGACACAACAAGTCCTTATTCCTGCATCCCAGCAAGGTCAGACTGATTCTCTAATGTGCCTACATGAAAAACTCTATGGTTTCAGCAGACCTCATGGAAAAAATTAAATTCAGGAAAATTGGAGTCTTTCAAATTTAAAGTGTCCTGGTTGGTAGATCAAACTTTGGGTCTATTAATTTCCCTTTTATATATTATTTGTCTAGTCCCACATAACTTATTTTTCTAAAACAAATGTCTTTTTTTCTGTACAATGAAAATGTCAGCCCACTAGTCATTAGTAGCCCTACAATAACAAATCAGTGTATGTGTGCAATTAAGAGAGAATTTAATTAAGTAGGATGAAACAGGATTTGAAAAAAATACAAAGCCTCCAGTCTCTTTTAAAATGACTGGAATGAGGATGCAGATAGGATTTTGCTACACATAATCTATTAGACATGTTTTTCATATTAGAATTAGATCTGTGACAAAAAAAACAAAAAAAGTGATGGCTAGTTTGTGGGCCCAGCTGCTCACACAGTGAGTAAGTGTATGGGTTCAGGATGCACTGTCAAACTTATCCATACAATTAATCTTTTTTTTAAATACAATTATCACATTGTAGACTTTACCTTAAGAATTCCAAGGAAGCATTTTCTGAACCATCTTGATTAAGCATTAAACAGGGGGAGCAAACATTTTCTGATTTTTAGAGTCCCTATTGCATAAACAAAAACCCAGCCTAATACTATGTCTGCAGGAGTGATGAGGATAATTGACAATGTGTTATCTTATAGTCATGACACACTAAAATTATTATTTATTATTTGCAAAAAGAACAGGAGTACTTGTGGCACCTTAAAGACTAACAAATCACCCATGAAAGCTTATGCTCAAATACATTTGTTAGTCTCTAAGGCCTTGTCTACACTACAAGACTATTTCGAATCTACTTAAGTCGAATTTGTGGATTCGACCTTATGAAGTCGAATTTGTGTATCCACAGTAAATACACTAATTCGAATTTCTGAGTCCACAGTAACGGGGCTGGCGTCGACTTTGGAAGCGGTGCACTGTGGGAAGCTATCCCACAGTTCCCGCAGTCCCCGCTGCCCATTGGAATGCTGGGTAGAGCTCCCAATGCCTCCTGGGGGAAAAATGTGTCGAGGGTGCTTTTGGGTAACTGTTGTCATTGAACCGTCAATCACGCCCTCCCTCCCTGAAAGCTCCGGCGGGAAATCTGTTCGCGCCCTTCTCTGGTCAGTTACAGCGCGGACGCCACAGCACTGCGAGCATGGAGCCCGCTGCGATCATCGCTGCACTTATGGCTGTTGTCAACTCCTCGCACCTTATCGTCCACCTCTTCCACAGTCAGCTGCTGAGAAATCGGGCGAGGAGGCTCCGGCAGCGCGGTGAGGACAGGAATTCACAGAGTGGCCCAGACCTCTCACAAAGCAGGGTACGCCGCGCCGTGGAGATCATGGTGGCAATGGGTCAAGTTCATGGTGTGGAACGGCGATTCTGGGCCCGGGAAACAAGCACGGACTGGTGGGACCGCATAGTGCTGCAGGTCTGGGATGAATCACAGTGGCTGCGAAACTTCAGGATGCATAAGGGCACTTTCCTTGAACTCTGTGACTTGCTGTCCCCTGCCCTGAAGCGCCAGGACACCCGGATGCGAGCAGCCCTGAGTGTGCAGAAGCGAGTGGCCATAGCCCTCTGGAAACTTGCAACGCCAGACAGCTACCGGTCAGTAGCGAACCACTTTGGCGTGGGCAAATCTACCGTGGGGGTTACTGTGATTGAAGTAGCCCACGCAATCGTTGAGCAACTTCTCTCAAAGGTAGTGACTCTCGGAAACGTCCAGGACATCATAGATGGCTTCGCCGCGATGGGATTCCCAAACTGCGGTGGGGCTATAGATGGGACTCACATCCCTATCCTGGCACCAGCCCACCAGGCCAGCGAGTACATTAACCGAAAGGGCTACTTTTCAATGGTGCTGCAAGCACTGGTAGACCATAGGGGACGTTTTACCAACATCTTCGTTGGGTGGGCGGGCAAGGTTCATGACGCGCATGTGTTCAGGAACTCTGGTCTGTTTAGACGCCTCCAGGCAGGTACTTTCTTCCCGGACCACAAAGTAACGGTTGGGGATGTGCAGATGCCTACAGTGATCCTCGGGGACCCAGCCTACCCGCTAATGCCCTGGCTCATGAAGCCCTATACAGGCGCCTTGGACAGAGAGAAGGAACTCTTCAACTACCAGCTGAGCAAGTGCAGAATGGTGGTGGAGTGAGCTTTCGGACGTCTCAAGGGGAGATGGCGGAGCTTATTGACTCGCTCGGACATCAGCGAAAAGAATATCCCCGTAGTTATTGCTGCTTGCTGTGTGCTACACAATCTCTGTGAGAGCAAGGGCGAGACCTTTTTGTCCGGATGGGAGGTTGAGGCAAATCGCCTGGCTACAGTTTACGCTCAGCCAGACACCCGTGCCGAGAGAATATCCCAGCGGGAAGCGCTGTGTATCCGGGAGGCTTTGAAAGCAAGTTTCCTCGGAGAGCAGGGTAACCTATGACTCTCCACTTGCTTTCAAGAGAAACTGACCCTGGGCCTGTGTCTGTATGTGTCGATTTCGATCTGCGGTTACATACACCGTTCTCCAAGTTTCCCCCACTTCCAAAGCACGTTTTAAAGCAAATTAATTGTTACACTCATTATTAATAAATCTTTGTTTTACTTTGCATTTCTGTTCAGGTGTTGAAACATGGACGCATACTGTGCTGGGCACGGTGTGCACTGATGTACAGACCGCTTGTTCCATAGAGGAATGACATCCTCCTGCTCCTACATAGGTCTCTGGGGTGGGGGACGGTTGCAAGTGGTTGTGCATGAAGGGGGGGGATTGCAGGAATGGGTGGGTTTGCAGGAAGGGGCGAGTGGTGCCTTCTTTGGATAGGGGTTTGGATGACGGCAGTGGGCTGCGGGTTTGGGCGTAGGAAGGGGTGTGGGGGAAGGGTGAGTATCTGTCCGTGGATGAGGGCTCTTGTTGGGGCTCAGGGCAGCGGAGAGGCTCGTTGCTACGGTGGAAGTGCATGGTAAGGGCAGCGTGCCTTAACATTAAGGGGGTGGCAGGCGCTAGGACCCTGGACAAGCATACACATCACAGAATGACCCGGGGCAGCATACACCACACAGAGTGACCCTGGTGCCTACTGACTGCAGTGTGTGTGTGCCCTGCAGTTGATCATGCCCCCAAGTCTGTACCCTGGTAATGTAGGCTATACCGTGCAATTATAAATCCCTTCCCCCCCCCATACACAAAAAAATCATCTGACACGAAAGACGTGACCAAAACAGTGAATAACAGCAAACAGCTTTTAATAATCTAATACACAGTGGGGGGATGAAACTTGGATTTGGGACTGGGTGAGCCTGTAAGGGAAGCACTTCTACAAATGTATAGCGTGAGAGGTGTGTGGTACATTAGCGCTATGCAGTGGTGCAGTGACAGTTCTCATGGCCCCTACCGCCCCTCCGTCTTGTACTTTTGGGTGAGGGGGGGGCAGGACTTCTTGGCGGGGGAGGGCGGTTGCAGATACACTGCAGGGGGGCTCTGTCCTCCTGCCTGCGGTCCTGCAGAACATCAACAAGGCGCCGGAGCGTGTCCGTTTGCTCCCTCATTAGGCCAAGCAGCGTTTGAGTCGCCTGCTGGTCTTCCTGCCGCCAGCTATCCTCCCGTTCGATGTGTGTGCGATGCTGTTGACATAGGGTCTCCCTCCACTGTCTCTGCTCTGCCGCCTCGGCTCTGGAGCAGGCCATCAGTTCCGCAAACATCTCGTCCCTAGTCTTTTTCTTTCGCCGCCTAATCTGCGCCAGCCTCTGCGAGGGGGATGCCGGGGCAGTCCGGGAAAGAGCTGAAGCTGTGTGATGGGAAAATTAACTGATTTCCTTGAACAGATACATGTTTGCGAACAGTGAACACAGTCTAGTCAGTTTCTCTGAACAAGACCATACAGGGCAACAAGTCTCACAAGATCTCAGGACAAGTTCGAGATTTCGGAATACGCTCTCATTGGCTGCGGCATTGCACAGGAGAGCGGACAAATGGGGAGAGACAGCTGAATCCGTCTAGCAGACAGTCCTGGTAAGCCTTACAGTACATTCTGCTTATCAGTTAATGGATAGCTGTGCCCTCCCGCTAAAGGCAATCTGGAAATCATATACTCTGACCCTTTTCCAGCCACTCCCGCCAGTGCACGGGAAAGATCAATGTATGCTTTTCCTATGTGGCCTACAACACGTGGCTGTTAAGCGAGGGTCATTGTTATGCAAAGTAAAAGTCAACCATTCACAACAGTAACAATACACTAATTGCCCTAATTAGATGCAGCATTTCATGAACGAGATCACCCTGATGCGGGTCCCTCGGAGTCACAAAGAGCGGATGCTAAGGGAAGCCCTGCAGAGACCAGGACCATATGCGGCCATGCTTGTAGAGGTGATGATTCCCATCTACATAAGGATGTCCTGGCGCGGAAGAGTGTGCTTCCACGGAGCACCCAACAAGGCACCTCTCCCCAGGAACCTCCTGCGGAGGCTTTTCGAGGACCTAAATGAGACCTTTCTTGAATTGTCCCTGGAGGATTATTGTTCAATCCCTATATGTGTGGACCTACTTTTCATATAGTTTTTCATTGAAAATTTTATATATAGCATTTCTATTTTTTTATACCTGTTTTATAAAAAATAAATGTTTACATGTTTATAGCACTTACCGCCTGATCCTTCCCCTGATTCAGAGTCCGGGTTAACGGCCGGGGAGGGTTGGTAGGGGATCTCTGTGAGGGTGATGAAGAGATCCTGGCTGTCAGGGAAAGCGGTTTTGTGTTCGCTGTCGCCTGCGCCGTCCTCCACAGACCCTTCCTCATCTTCCCCATCGGCGAACATCGAGGAGGAACTGTCCAGGTTCACTATGCCATCCACTGAGTCCACGGTCACTGGTGGGGCAGTGGTGGCAGACCCACCTAGAATGGCATGCAGTGCCTCGTAGAAGCGGCATGTCTGGGGCCGGGCTCCAGAGCGTCCGTTTGCCGCTCTGACTTTTTGGTAGCCTTGTCTCAGGTCCTTGATTTTCACGCGGCACTGCATTGCATCCCGGCTGTATCCTTTCTCTATCATTGCTTTGGAGACCTTCTTGAAGGTCTTTGCATTCCGCTTGCTGGAGCGCAGCTCCGACAGCACAGACTCCTCGCCCCACACACCGATCAGATCCAGGACTTCCCGGTCTGTCCATGCTGGGGACCTCTTTCTATTCTTGGATTGGCCGGACTCCTCTGCTGGAGAGCTCTGCATCGTTGCAGGTGCTGCGGAGCTCGCCCCGATGTCCAGCCAGGACGTCAGGTTCAAAGTGCCCAGACAGGAAAATGAATTCAAATTTTCCCGGGTCATTTCCTGTGTGGCTGGTCAGAGAATCAAAGCTCCGACTGCTGTCCAGAGCGTCAACAGAGTGGTGCACTGTGGGATAGCTCCCGGAGCTACTAAGTTCGATTTGCATCCACACCTAGCCTAATTCGAGCTAGCCATGTCGAATTTAGCATTACTCCACCTGTCGGGGTGGAGTACCGAATTCGAACTAAAGAGCCCTCTAGTTCGAATTAAATGGCTTCCTGGTGTGGACGGTTGAGCGGTTAGTTCGAATTAACGCTGCTAAATTCGAATTAAAGTCCTAGTGTAGACCAGGCCTAAGGTGCCACAAGTACTTTTGCGGATACAGACCAACACGGCTGCTACGCTGAAACCTCTTTATTATTTGTATTTTGACAATTCTTAGGAGTCCCGGTCACAGACCAGGACCCCATTGTGTTAAATTCTGTACAAATGGAGAACAAAAAATGGTCCCTGCCCCCAAAGAACTTACAATATAAGAATTGAAATCCATGCATCTTTTTATATCCACATCCCTCTATCTTTAGTTCATTAACAGAAGACTCTGCTTTGTATAGTCTTAACAAAATGCTGTGATTCTAAATATGGTTGACTTCCAGAGTAGTCCTGGGGACAAAACAAGGTTGGATGAAAACTTACACTTCATGATGTACTTGTTGCCTTGTAACCATCTCTTTAGTCCTTGTTGTTGCCTGTTTTTCAGTTGCCTGAAACTCATGTTCAGATTCTAGATCATCACAGATTAATGCCAACTTATTCTCATCAGAGAATGTTGGAATAGTGGGCCTATCCTCATGTTCCTTGAAATTTGTAGGGTCATACCCTTTTATTTAAATATCTGAAACAAGGTTTGGTTTAAGCAGCGGTGTCAGAGTAGGGAAGCTAAAGGAAGCTGCTGAGGTCAAATCACTATGGATCCAGTTAGGATTGCCATGTCACCTTCCTGGGATTCTTATGTAGGTCATCACTACAGTAGAAACATGCATATCTGTGGACTGCAGACATTTCAGTGTAAAGAACAGCTGGTACAACCACATGATTTGAATCGCTAGTCCTTTACCTCCTTCCTGTAACTTTTGTCCACATCATATAGAATTAATGTTTTGTTTCTTTTGTTTGTAGCACCTCAGCAGCAGGTTATTGTGCCAGATTCAAAGTTGATACAGCACATGAGTGCATCAGGCATGGTAAGACTCAGAATTAGAACTTTATACAGTGCTATAATGTATTTAAATAGTGAAGGTAAAAGTCTGATGAGTCATCTCAAATGCCAAAAAAACAAACCAAGAGATACTGGCAGAAGATGGCTCCTATCTCACTGATGGCTAGGCTGATAACACATGAGCTATTTATCCAGGGCTTGCAATCAACATTACCCAAAAGAACCATAGTAGTGTGAATTCATTGTTTCATTTATTATAGTGCTATGCATATTTAAACAGTAAGATGGGAAATATTTAGAGTGAATTTGTGTGTGTATAATATACTTTTTGGTTTTTTTATATATATATATATATATATATAAATATAAATATATATATATATATATATATATATATATATATATATATATATATATATATATATAAATATAAAAAACAAATATTCTCACAGCAAAATGACCGACCAAGTATTATTATTTTATCAACTGCAATTGGTTAATAAAATAGTAAAAGCATCCTGATTGGTTAATAATTAAATTACACAGTGTTTTAATATCATGTGCTGCAAAGAGCCACAGGAGACACATTAAAGAGCCACTTGCGGTTTGCGAGCCTCAGTCTGAATATCGCTGGGTTAGACTAAGACAGCGGCAGGCAACCTATGGCACGCGTGCCAAAGCTAGCACGCAAGCTGATTTTCAGTGGCACTCGCACTGCCCAGGTCCTGGCCACCGGTCCAGGGAGCTCTGCATTTTAATTTAATTTTAAATGAAGCTTCTTAAACATTTAAAAAACTTTATTTACTTTACGTACAACAATAGTTTAGTTATACATTATAGACTTATAAAAAGAGACCTTCTTAAAATGTATTACTGGCACGCGAAACCTTAAATTAGAGTGAATAAATGAAGACTCGGCACAGCACTTCTGAAAGGTTGCCGACCCTGGACTAAGATTTTTTGAGGATCAGCTAATACTGATACAAATCTGTATGACAACAATCCCAGGAGGGAATGACTTCACATGTGGAAAATACTGTTACCCTGGTGCAAGTCTTATGTTGTATTTACCAGATGAAGAATGACATTCCTCAAATACTATAAATAATAAACTCATAAAAATAATGATACTGACTGTATAGGAGTTTGAATCTGCCTTTCTGATCATTATTTATTTCAACTCATTTGTTATTGCAAAAGTAAATTCACAACTTTTCATCCTAACCATTTATCTGTTCCTTACAATTTTGTCTTTGTAGTCTAACTTTGTCTCTCTCTTGCTTGACATCAAGTTTAGGCTAGAGGAAAAACGTATTCTCTTGCAGCCCAAGACAACCAAAACACAATCTGTGCAAGTTAAATTTAGTTATTTATTTAGATTTAGAACTCCATACTAAAGAATATCCATCCAGAGTTTGATGTAAATTTAAAAGCACAATAAGTAAAGTTGCACAGTTAAGGCAGCAGCAATTCATTTGCTCATTGTCTGTCAGATAGTTTGCTGATCATCTCTTCAAAATCCTAGATGCACTGACTAAACAGCATGATACAACCAAAGGCTGAATAAAAACTAAAACTGACTTCTGCCTCACTTTCCTTGTAAATTCCGCTGAATAGCGGCAGAAACCGGATTTTGCCTGTTTACCCTGCTGAGTTTCTTCTCTAGTTCTCATTCAGTTGAGCCCAATAGTATACTGTCAAAAAAAAAAAAAGGTATGTTTAGTTATTTAAACATGTGCTCTTCTTAGCGTGCCACCTGAAGCTTTTTTAAAAAAACAAAACAAAAAATTACTTTAAGGAATCTGTCCAATTAGGGCTTTGTAAAAGAAATGTTTGACTAAAGAAACTCTTAAATCTGTACTGAGAATGGATCAAGCAGACCCAGCTTGTTTATTTTAAAGGCAAGAACAATTTAGAACGTGATTTAGCAGTGTCCTTTCCCCTGTATGTAAGAAGATGTGGGGCAAAAGGACAGCAGAAAAGCACTAGCCTGCTTCTACTCAGTGTCACCCTCTGGGAGGTTCTGATTAACGATTACATCAGTCTGCCAGTAAAGGGAGATCTGATTCCTTACAAACCAAAACATAGACACAAGGTTGGTGAGGTAATATCTTTTATTGGACCAACTTCTTGTGTCCCTACAATCCTGGGACCAACACGGCTATAACTACACTGCATAAAACAGGAAATGTGCATTTTACCCAATAGTAAAATTTAATTCTTCTTCGAGTGATTGCTCCTATGCATTCCAGTTAGGTGTGCGCGCCGCGTGTGCACGGCTCTTCGGAACATTTTTACCCTAGCAACTCCGGCGGGCCGGCTGTGCGCCCCCTGGAGTGGCGCCGCCATGGCGCTGTATATATACCCCAGCCGGCCCGTCCGCTCCTCAGTTCCTTCTTACCGCCCGTGACGGCCAGTTGGAACAGTGGAGTGCTCCTTTACCTCCACAGCCCTAGCGTTTCTCCATTTCTTCAGTGAACATAGTTGGTTAACTCAGTTTAGTTGTTAGATTAGTTGAATAAGTTTAGTTAGATATAGTATAGTAAGGGAATTAGGGGGGTTTAGCCCCTCTTCTTCCACAACCGGTGCGGGCTCATGCCCAAGGCACCGGGGTTTAAGCCCTGTGCGGCTTGCCAGCGGCACATGCCTGTCGGGGACCCGCACGACTCCTGCCTGCGCTGCCTCGGGGAGACCCATCGGCCAGATAAGTGTCCCATCTGCACGACGTTTAAGCCGAGAACTAGAAAGGAGCGGGACACTCGCCTGAAGCAGCTCCTTATGGAGGCGACACTTCAACCTCCCGCGCCGACTCCAGCGGCACCGAAATCGTCATCGGCGCGCAGCGCACCGGCGGCCCCGAGCCGCTCCGGTACCGAGACTGCTCGAGCTCCGCAGCCGGCACCGGCGGCCCAGCACCGTTCCCTCTCTCCATCGAGGAAAAGGAAGACGGCACAGACGGCCTCTAAGCCGCATCCTACGGGACCGCTTGCCCAGCCACCACCGGCGCCTCCGGTACTGGCTGCGGCTGTGCACAAACCGTGCACGGTACCGTCGACTCCGGTGCCGCAAGAGCCATTGAGTCCGGTACCACCCTGCTCCCCGGTGCCAACCGCGGTTGAGCTGCGGCTCCCATCCACGCCCGAGACATTCTCGACGGCGAGAGAGCTCATTGAGCTCACAGAGGCACCGAGCCTCCGGCCCCCGGCACCGCCGGTGCGGGCCGTTCAGTCAGCGGGCAAGCCGGCGATGATGATACAGCTGCCTCCCCCTGCCGGACGAGATGGACGTTGGTCCCGGTCCCGCAGAAGGTCACCGCCACGCCGATCCAGATCTCGGTACCGCTCCCCGTCTCGGCACCGGTCGCAGTCCCGGTACCGCTCAACATCGCGGTACCGGTCGCACTCCCGGAGATGCTCCCGGTCCCGGTCACCCGACCGTCGGTACCGAGGGAGGTCCGGATCCCGGTATCATTCCCAGCACCGCAACTCCCGAAGCCGCTCCCGACGCTGTCGGTCGAGGTCACAGTCGAGCTCCTGGCACCGGTCGAGCTCCCGGCACGGTAACAGTCGCTGGTCCCGCTCTCCATCCCGGCACCGCGATGACCGGCACCGATCCTCGGCACCGCCCAGGGACCTACTGCCGGCGTCCGCGGCGCAATCTTTCAGCGCCTCTGCCCCGCTTTGGCCTTCTCACCAGCCCTCGGTCGCCTCTCAGGCGGGCAGCGGGAGAGATCTCCGGGCCGACCCCCAAGGCCAGGACCACGGACCGCAGCAGTGGGGTTTTTGGGTACCTTGGGCCTACCACGAGCCTCAAGGACTCCCCTTTCCCCCGCGGCACGTGGGCGCCGAACATAGGGTGCCCGAAGCCATGGTGAGCAGACCTTCCCCATCACCCACGGGTGAGGCCCCGTCGCCACTTGGTCCCGCACAGCATCCAGAGTCCGAGGCGGCTTCACACCCCCTCGAGGAACCAGCTCCAGAAGCGGTGGTCCACGGTCTGTCCTCATCATCCTCGCCAGATGAGGCGGTGGCGGGGGCTTCTACGGCAGACCCCCCTCCTATTGACTTGCGGGCCCACCAAGACCTTCTTCGCCGCGTGGCGAAGGCTATCGACCTCCCCGTGGCGGAGGTCCCAGAGGATGACGACCCGGTGACCAACGTCATTGGAGCTGAGGCCCCGCTGCGGGTGGCCCTGCCCTTCATCCGCACCATACAGCGGAATGCCACTACCATCTGGCAGTCACCGGCGTCCGTCCCTCCTACCATGCGTGGCGTGGAGCGGAAGTACTCGGTCCCGCCCACCGGATATGAGTACCTTTATACACACCCGACTCCGGACTCCCTCGTGGTACAGTCCGTAAATGACCGGGAGAGGCACGGGCAGCCCGCTCCGGCGCCAAAATCCAAAGACGCACGGCGCATGGATCTGTTGGGCCGGAAGGTCTATTCGGCGGGTGGCCTCCAGCTCCGGATTGCCAACCAGATGGCTCTTCTCGCTCGGTACACCTTTGACATCTTGGTGTCCCTGGCGAAATTCTCGGAGCTGATCCCGACAGCCTCACGTCAAGAGTTCTTGGCCCTCTTGGAAGAAGGCAGAAAAGCCTCCCGGTCCTCCATCCAGGCCGCTCTGGACTCGGCGGACTCAGGAGCCAGAACCCTGGCCTCAGGTGTGACCATGAGGCGTATCTCCTGGCTGCAGTCCTCCACCTTGCCGCCTGAGGTGCAGTACACCCTTCAAGACCTCCCGTTCGACACACAGGATCTCTTCTCGGAGAAAACGGACTCCAGAATTCAGACCCTCAAAGATGGTCGAATTGCCATCCGCACCTTGGGGATGCACACACCGGCTACCCAGAGGAGGTCATTCCGACAGCAGCCCTACCGGCCCTTTACCCAGGCCAGGTCAAGGCTATATAATAGTCGGCGTGCTAACTTAAACCGCCGTAGACCATCGGGCAACAGACGCGCCCAGGCCCCTTCCAAGGCCCCTCAAGGGCCCAAACAGGCCTTTTGATGGGACGCCCGAGGACGGCCCATCAGTCTCTTTTACAGATCCTACCCCGTTATTTTACAACCGCCTTTCCCACTTCCTTCCGGCGTGGTCCCAAATAACATCGGACAACTGGGTCCTTCGTACTATCCAGTATGGTTACCGCCTTCAGTTTGTTTCACCCCCTCCTTCCCACCCGCCTTCCCCGTCCCTCTTCAGGGACCCCTCTCACGAGCAATTCCTCCTACAAGAGGGCGAGACTCTGTTGAGCTTGGGGGCCATAGAGGAGGTGCCGCACGACATGCGGGGCAGGGGATTTTATTCCCGATATTTTCTCATCCCCAAGGCGAAAGGAGGTCTCCGACCCATACTGGACCTCCGGAAGCTCAACAGGTACCTGCTCAAGCTCAAGTTTCGCATGGTCACTCTGGGGACCATCATTCCCTCCCTGGATCCGGGAGACTGGTTTGCCGCCCTCGATATGAAGGACGCGTACTTCCATGTCGCGATCTACCCTCCCCATCGACGCTACCTGCGCTTCGTGGTCAACAGCGCGCACTACCAGTTTGCAGTGCTACCCTTCGGCCTGTCAACCGCGCCAAGGGTCTTTACCAAGTGCATGGTAGTGGTTGCCGAAACCCTCCGCCATCGTCGCATACATGTCTTCCCGTATCTCGACGACTGGCTGGTGCGCGGGACATCCCGGCAGCTGGTAGTGGACCAGATGACAGAAATACTATCCCTATTTCGGTTCCTGGGCCTTCTCATCAATGCCGAGAAGTCCACCTTAACTCCATCACAACGAGTGGAGTTCATCGGAGCGGTCCTCGACTCCAGTTTAGCCAGGGCCTGCCTCCCTCGATCTCGGCACCAGACAATGGTCTCCATCATCCGGGACCTACACACCTTTCCCACAACGATGGTGCGGTCCTGCCTACGCCTCCTGGGCCACATGGCGTCCTGCACATTCGTGACAACGCACGCCAGGCTGCGCCTTCACCCATTTCAATCTTGGCTGGCGTCGGTGTACCGCTCACATCGCGACCCCATAGACATGGTGGTCACGGTCACGAAGCCTACCCTCGATTTGCTCAGCTGGTGGCTGGACCCAGAGGTCGTGTGTGCAGGAGTCCCGTTCCGCCCTCCTCGCCCATCTGTCACACTGACCACGTGTTGGGATGGGGGGCGTTGGGATGGGGGGCTCACTTGGGCGACCTTCACACACAGGGTCTCTGGTCGCCCCAAGAGCTCTCCCTCCACATCAACGTCCGGGAGCTGCGAGCGATCCGCTTGGCGTGTCTCGCCTTCCGCGCCCGTCTGCAAGACCGCTGCGTGGCGGTTTTCACGGACAACACGACAGCAATGTTCTACGTGAACAAGCAGGGCAGAGCCCGCTCCTCCCTGCTCTGCAAAGAAGCCATGCTCCTGTGGGACTTCTGCGTGACCCACTCGATTCGCCTGGAAGCGTCCTTTCTTCCAGGAGTGCAGAACACGCTGGCCGACCATCTCAGCAGATCGTTCCTTTCCCACGAGTGGTCTCTTCGTCCGGATGTGGTGCACACAATTTTCCGGAGGTGGGGGTTTCCCCAGATAGACCTGTTTGCCTCCAAGGAGAACAGGAAGTGCCATCTGTTTTGTTCATACCAGGGTCACTCCCCAGGCTCCCTGTTGGACGCGTTCCTCTGCTCCTGGACGGATCACCTCCTCTACGCCTTCCCTCCGTTCCTGCTCGTACACCGAGTGCTACTGAAGCTTCGGAGGGACAGGGCCCACGTCATACTCGTTGCTCCGGCCTGGCCAAGGCAGCACTGGTACATCCTGCTGCTCGAGCTCTCCGTTCGGGATCCCATTCCCCTTCCGTTATGGCCGGACCTCATCACGCAGGACTTCGGCAGACTCCGCCACCCGAAGCTTCAGTCCCTCCATCTTACAGCTTGGTACCTGCGTGGTTGACCCACGCAGAGAGGGACTGTTCGGCGGCAGTACAGCAAGTCCTACTTGAAAGCAGGAAGCCTTCCACTCGCTCCACCTACCTCGCGAAATGGAAGCGTTTCGCGCTCTGGTGCGATCAGCGCGGCCTTAATCCCTTCCTAGTCCCTATCCCTACAATCCTGAACTACCTCTGGTACCTTAAAGAACAAGGACTCGCAGTCTCCTCCTTGAAGGTGCACCTGGCGGCCGTGTCCGCCTTTCGTCCATCCATGGGAGGTCGGTCCATCTTCTCCAACCAGATGGTTTCCCGCTTCCTTAAAGGCCTGGACCGCTTGTACCCGCCGGTGCGGCGTCCTACCCCGACCTGGGACTTGAATCTCGTTCTGGCCAGGCTTATGGGACCGCCCTTCGAGCCCCTGGCCACGTGCTCTCTACTCTAGCTCTCCTGGAAGACAGCCTTCCTCGTCGCAATTACATCAGCAAGACGAGTCTCTGAGCTCCGTGCCCTAACGGTTAGTCCACCATACACTGTCTTCCACGGAGACAAGGTGCAGCTTCGACCACACCCGGCCTTCCTCCCTAAGGTGGTGTCGGCCTTTCACCTTAATCAGGAGATCTTCCTTCCGGTCTTCTTCCCGAAGCCGCACGCCTCACCTCGTGAGCAACAGCTTCACACCCTGGACGTCCGCAGGGCCCTCGCTTTTTATATCGAGCGGATGAAGCCCTTCTGGCGTTCGACCCAGCTGTTTGTAGCGGTTGCCGATCGCATGAAAGGTGAGCCGGTCTCCTCCCAGCGGATTTCCTCCTGGGTGACGGCATGTATCCGGACATGCTACGAGCTTGCTCGCGTGCCACCATGTCGCCTGACCGCTCACTCGACGAGAGCGCACGCCTCGTCGGCCGCCTTCCTAGCCCATGTCCCCATCCAGGACATCTGTAGAGCGGCCACCTGGTCTTCTGTTCACACCTTCGCTTCCCACTACGCGTTGGTGCAGCAATCCAGAGACGATGCAGCCTTCGGCTCCGCAGTCTTACACTCTGCCACGTCTCACTCCGACCCCACCGCCTAGGTAAGGCTTGGGAATCACCTAACTGGAATGCATAGGAGCAATCACTCGAAGAAGAAAAGACGGTTACTCACCGTGGTAACTGTTGTTCTTCGAGATGTGTTGCTCCTATCCATTCCAGACCCACCCTCCTTCCCCACTGTCGGAGTAGCCGCCAAGAAGGAACTGAGGAGCGGACGGGCCGGCTGGGGTATATATACAGCGCCATGGCGGCGCCACTCCAGGGGGCGCCCAGCCGGCCCGCAGGAGTTGCTAGGGTAAAAATGTTCTGAAGAGCCGTGCATGCGCGGCGCGCACACCGAACTGGAATGGATAGGAGCAACACATCTCGAAGAACAACAGTTACCACGGTGAGTAACCATCTTATCTATTTTGCACTTTTAATTTTTCATCAACATGAAAAATACAGTAATATCCTCCAGCATTTCAAGTATTACTATTAACATTCTGCTTAAACTTAAACCTATAGTAGGGCTTAGTAGAATTGTCAAACTGCCCAAAGTTTGATTTGGAGTGACATTTGACTGCTAGTTGGAACTGTTTTTGACAGTCCGCATGGGTGAAATTAGTTCTGATGTCATTATTTAATGTTTATTTTTTGTACTAAGATGAGAGACTGGGATCATATGGACTAAAATCACTCATTTGAGGTCGATTTACAGTTCAAACCCAAGTGGACCCATGTGTTAATTGGCATACGTTAAGCTATTCATCCATTCGCTATGACTTTCACAAAACATCTTCGCATTTGGCCCAGAATACACTTTGGTCACTTAGTTTAAACTTTGAAATAATCCCCAAATGTTTTTAATGTCTATTTGATTCTTTTTGTTTAAATGGTTAAGAGGTGTCTGTTATGAATTTGTTATGACAACGGTGTGTTCTGTTTAGTTTTTATATTACTGTGTGGCTTGACAGTAAAATCAAATCTTGTATAACAAACACCTGTGTTGCTTGTTTAAGTTGTTAAAAATAGTGAACGCAAGGTATTGATGCAGGCTCTCAGGCCTTAATTCTTTATGCAGACAATCATCTGAGTTCAGCTTCCGCAGGGCTGATGCCTTTATCCATTGACCTGCTTCTTGGCTATATCCCAAGGCTAGCTAACTCTGCACCAATGTAGTCATTCAGCCTCCCAAAATAAAGCCTCTTTCTAGCCGCCATTGCCTGTTGCGTTGAGGAATAATTCTGGTTTTAGATAGTCTTAAAGAATAACAACAAATTTGTCCATCGTTTTCTACAAATCAGGTTGTCTTTTAGATGCAATAAAAATAACTTCAAATCCAGAGTCACTTGCAGAACTTACATTTCAGTGCTAGGATGCATTTCATTGCAATCCATTCCAAGAATTCTCTTGGCATCAAGAAAAGATTGTACGACTTAAACTTTATCCCAATACTTCTCTGTTTGTTTTTATTTTTGTGGAATGTTTCTTACCTGAACAAATATCCAAACTCGTTTGGTTTATTGGAAAAAAAGAAATAAGAGTTTTCAAAGTTCAGTGATGCTGTACATTCTACTTCACAATACTTTAGCCATGGGTGCCAGAGCCCTCCCAAAAGTGGGAGGTTGGGAACCTGATTCCTGCCCTCTCCCGCCAAGCCAGGGCAGGGCCAGCGAGCCCTCTCCCCCATCCAGGGGGTGGGGGGAAGACAGCCCCCTGCCCACGTCTCCATCCCCCAGGTTCCCCACCCGGGGCACGTGGAGGGACCCGGTTCTACACAGCTGCCCGCACAGCTCTCCCAAACCCAGCTTTGGCTGGTGGGGGGAGGCCTTCGGAGCCGTAACCTGGCCATGATAAGAGCTGGGCAGGCAGCTGTGGGGAGCTGTGGCAGACCCTCCACCTGCCCTGGGTCCACGCCGCAGCTCCTCGCAGTTGCCCACGCAGCTCTTACCGGCACGGAGTCGTGGATCCTGCACCTGTCCTTGGCTGGGCAGGGAATGGGGACGCAGGCTTGGGGCTGCTTTCAGTCCCCCCGCACTTCGAGCAGGTGGAGCATCTGCCACGGCTCCCCACAGCTGCTCGGGATCCCTGGCCTGGTTGTGAGGTAGGGCCTCGGGGGGAAGAAGAGGGGAAGGAGGCGTGGTCTGCCCCAGTGAAAAGTCTGAGGGCCCTTTTGCCCCTCCCCCCCAACTTCTGGTGCCACTGATTTTAGCTTAAACTTACCATAGATGATCCAGGAAAAGATCACACATGACCTATTTATTGTATTCTACAAAATGATCTTGTCTAGAAAACAGAAATAATTGCACTATATTCATTGAGAATAGTGTCAGTTATCAGATTATATATTGTCTCAGATGTTCTTTAGGAAACTCATAGGAACTTACTTTCTTTTACCTTGGATATTGGTATTATTCCAGGATTTGAACAATTAACTTTAAGTCTTGAGTTTTTTTTCTATTCTATTAATCAGATAACATATTCAGAGAGGCTGGTTAACTTTAACTTGGAGAGCTGGATGTAGAGCTCTGCTACTCAACAGATGGCCAGCAGAGGGAGCACAGATGAACAAAACTTATTCCCAGAGATTTTCTGGCAAATTTGGAAATAAAGCAGAATCAAATTGACTTGTGATGCACATAGAATGAAGGGAGACCATCAAAGAAGGCAAATAGGAATCAGAGAGATTTCACTTCTATGATAGCTAATATATGCATTTTATGCTATTAGTCATCTTCCTTTTAACATCACGGAAACTTGCTTATGAGTAAATATTATTTATCCATAGAAGCTATGGTGATTGTGTACATTTGTCCTACTTCACCACAACAGATGCTTATTCTTTAATCCTCAGCTACTGTGCTGTGATGCAACGCATTGGTAGTAATGCTGGCTGTTAAAAACAGATTTCTTATTTTTCAGAGTGCGGCTGCCACTGCAGCTACCTTGGCTTTGCCTGCTGGTGTTACTCCTGTTCAGCAGATACTTACAAATTCAGGTAATTACCTTAACATTAAATGGAATATGGACAAGCTATTTGATTTGCAAATTGTAATTTATTACATTTCTTGTGAAACATTTAAAAATCAGGAAGGAGTTTTGTAGTAAAGGGAGTCTACCATACAGTTCTTGAGGTATATGTATTACAGTGCTACTTTACCAGCATAAAACTTTAAAAGTTTTTATTTAATACACTTCAAACAGTATTGTTTTTCAGCTGTTTAGTATTTGAAAATATAAACATTATATTATTAAGAACAAGAGTACTTGTGGAACCTTAGAGACTAACAAATTTATTTTCAGCATCAGCTTTCGTGAGCTACAGCTCACTTCTTCGGATGCATAGAATGGAACACACAGACAGGAGATATTTATACATACAGAGAACATGCTACTCTGAAACCTGTCATTATATTAAGAGACGGCTTTAAAGACTGCTATGTTTAATAGAAATAGTTTTTCTGAAATAGTAAAGTTGAGGTTTATAACAGTGTAGAAATCTGATTCAGAGCAGAGGTGAAACGTCCAGATCTTAATACAAGGAAAAAAATTCTCTTTTAATTTTACAGGAAGACAAGTGTATACATAGGATCAATCACAAATTATTTATGTCATGGTCAGCAATCTTTCTCTACCTATGAAGTGCTGCTCTTTAGTTAAAGACTACATTTTAGTCACAGGTGTTTTAGTAAAAGTCATGGACAGGGCATGGGAAGTAAACAAAAATTCACAGCCCGTGACCTGTCCATGACTTTTACTATATACCCCTAACTAAAAACGGGGGATGTGCAGTCCAGGGGCACCATGGTGGTTGGGGGTGACCTGAGACCCCGCTGGTGCTGGGAGGCGGTGGACAGCAGCACACAGCCTGGGACCCCCACTGGTGCTTGGGGGGGAGGGTTGACAGGGGTGGCAGGCTCCCTATCCAGCTCCTAGGGCAGTGGTCCCCAACCTTTTCTGGGTGGCGGGCGCCGGACGACAAGCCACCGAGGACCATGGCCGGTGGACAAGCATCCGCTGAAATGCCGCTGAGAAGCGGCAGCGTCAAGAGGCATGGGCGCCGAAGTAGCATCATCAAGAGGCGTCGCTGCCGAAATGCCACTGAAAATCAGCGGCATTTCAGCGGCGGCGCCACCTCTTGGTGATGCTGCTTTTTGGCGGCATTTCAGCAGTGACACCTCTTGATGATGACGCATTTTGGTGGATGCTTGTCCGCTGGCCAGTATGCGGGCGCACATAGATGCCCCGGCAGGTGCCATTGCGCCCGTGGGCACTGCGTTGGGGACCACTGTCCTAGGGGGAAGGGTGGGCAGCGGCTCTCTGCGTGCTGCTCCCACCACAAGTGCCAACTCCACAGCCAATGGGAGTCCCCTGGCCCCTCCACCTAGGAACTACAGGGACAACCGGTGGGAACCAGGGTGCCCCCCACCCTGAGGTAAGTGCCACCCTTCTGCCCCTAGCCTAGTCCCACACACCCTAACTGCTCAGGCAGCCCCTGAGCCAGCACCGGCCGCTGCAGAAGTCACAGAGGTCACGGCATCCGGGGCCTCCGTGACAGACACGCAGCCATACTTATAGTGTTTTCTCAAATGGAGGGGGAGGATGGAAGTGCACGGATTCCTAGGGAGATTGTGCTCCCAAGGTTCAATTCTTTGCATGTGTAGATCCTTACCACCGAGTCTATGCTGTAGATGGAGTGAGGGAGCTAAACCCCTTCCTAGCAGGAGATGATGGAGGTGAGGGTCATCTGGATATCACTTCAGTTCCTCCTTTGTCTTTCTGATAAGAAAGTGGAAGGGTTGAAGCTGAGGTATGTTTTGTCTGTAACTTTATACCCATTGCACAGAGCTGGTGACTATCTTTACAGGCTTCTCAGCTGCAATGAGATGAGACATGGGACTATTGCATGTGCTCTGTGAATTTAGGGATAAGGTGGTAGGACTGTGCCATGGGTAATGAAAGAGACGGGGATAAAGAGAGGCTGTATCATGGAAAGGAGGGATGGGGAAAGAGAATTATACAACACTTGGACTGAAAAAAACCAAACACAATACATGAAAAGAAAAATAGTTTAGATACTATGGAAATCAGGGACATGCAAGAACCTAAATAACTGAAAGTGGCATTAGAGAAGAGAAAGGAAGATGAAAGTGAACAGACATTATAAACTGTTACTTAAAGTAGCTGATGCTGACATTTTATAAAGAAAAATAAATGAAGTTAGAGGATGTATTATATACACACTTGTACAAATGGAGCTCAAACTTGCGAATTGTAAGTTCCAGAGGCTGGGAAGATCCCCCCTCTACTCTGAGTATTAATCTGTCCTTGCTAGGCTTTTATCTATGGAGCATAAGGATATTTTTGAAAAGCAGTTTAAATATTTTTTTCTTCAGAGTTCGTTCTCCACTTGCAAAGCCCATCAGTTTTGGCATCATGATGGTCTTGTTGCCTGTACTTAGATTGCAGTATTGATCCCTCCCCTGTGCTGTGGTTTTATTCGAAGGGCAGTCACAGCAGTTAGTTTGCATTTTTCCTCAGTCACCTTTAAAAATGAGGAGGTAATTACAATAAAAGCCAAATATAGAGTTTAAGTATATACTGAGTTTGAATTGCTCCCCCTCTGAGCATTTGCCCCTCTGACTCCTGGCACATGAAACCCCAGCAGGCCCTAGAAGCCCATTCCAAAACAGTCAAGGACCAAGGGCTTGAGCTCTTCTTTACCCATTCCTCTCCCCCTTAGTGCCCTCAGAGCAAATTGCCACACTCCCTATCTACCTTAATCTAAAGCTGTCTCCTTACTCCAAATGTTAGGAGTAAATTTAAGAATGTAAGCTTAGAATATTCTCATGTCACAACGCTGTCTAACAGCCCTGATGAGGTCTGCAAGGGACAACTCAAAGTCAACCAGGAAGTAAAAATGGCTGGGAAAACAACAAATTGTTTTTTGTTCGAAAACAAATCCAGTAGTTTTATCACGTAAAAAGACCAATCTAAATTGTGAAGTGTTTTCCGTCCGAAACAGCTTTTAGTGCTCGCAGTCATGGTGCTTTTGTGGGGGAGATGCAGAGCAGAAGAATCTTTAAAATTGTTTCTTTTGGAGTGAAGGCCTAGTATAAAAAGCCACTCATACCTGCCTTCTTATACCTTTTGTTTGTCCCAGTCATGGTTCAGCAAATTTTATCTCCCTTGTATTTCTGTTTCTGTCAAGCATAGTAAAGGCGTTAAAGCTGGGAAACTGTAAAATAGCAAGAGAGACAGTTATATTTTACAGTATTGTTTGCCATATACACAAAAAACAGTATTCTACACAGTGCGACTGATCATCTTTTAAGGTAAAAATATTATTCCCTGGCCAACACCACCCCCAAAAAAAGTGGAATGGATTTTATCAAATTTCTAAAATCCTGTAGATGGAGTTGTTCTTCTATTGGCCTGTCAGAGGACAGAAATTAAAGAATTAGCTATCCTTTAGTGCAGTCAGTGAAATTAGTAGACTCAGTGGAAAAAATGCTTGGACTTTTCACATGTTTTGTTAAAAAGAAAAACATAGTTTCCCAACACTGAAATGTACTCAATGCTGGAATACAGCATCTGTTTAACGGCAGATATAAGCCTACACAATAGGATAGAAAGTGTAATTTCTTTGTGTATATCTGTTGTTGGCTTCTGTCCTTTTAAACAGAGACCTTGCAGAAACATGAAATACACTCTTCATATGTAGGGAATGAATATTCAGAAGATTGCTGTGCTGCTTTAGTGAGTTAATCTTTGGCCTCATGTGAGACCTTGTATCACCTGTTAGCAACCTGCCTGTTGTCTCTTTCCTAAACAACTCTTGCATTATGCCCCTTGTAAACATATGGTTGGGTTTTAAAGACAGTCCTGTCCAAAGCTTTGAAGACTTGTTGTTTTGAAGTTGTAGATGTGGCGTGTTTAAAATATTAAAATTAATAATTCTCAACCTGTTACTTGTAAGATGAACTTTCTATCTTAATTATGCTCAGTCTTTTTCCAGGTGACAACTTTGAAAAAGATGATAATTTTAAGATGTGGATTTTTACATTTTAAGTGATTTTGTTTTCATTGCAGGCCAGATCCTGCAGGTAGTTAGAACTGCAAATGGAGCTCAGTATATCATTCAGCAACAGCAGCCAGTGGTTCTACAGCAGCAGGTTATACCACAGATGCAGCCTGGTGGTGTACAAGCTCCTGTTATACAGCAGGTAAAGAGGAACATTTTGAATAAGTGGGCTCAGACTTAAAACTAACCCAGTAGGAAGGTTTTCCAGTAGTTTGCATTTTTAAGTACAAAGGTGTGTGTTCTTTTGTTTGAATTGCATGCCAACAATGAAAAATTAAGAGAGCTTCATAAAGAAATGGGGATTTAAAAAAATTATTTGATGCCTTAAAAATTCTGTATCTTTGGCTTCTGTGCAGGATCTTCCTACCTGATCTGCATCCAGTGTTACCAATTTTTTTTAAGTTATCACAATATTAAAAGTGAAGTTATAAAAATCTTTGTTTACTTTTCTGTGTTTGATAACTATGTTTGTGACTGTGTTCCTTGAAATAGTATAAAGAAGTGACAGGTTTCAAATGTTTTCAGTAAGTAATTATTCTGTTAGTATTGTGTATGCACGATTGCTAATATAAAATCCTTTTGTCAGGTTTTGGCTCCTATCCCTGGAGGGATTTCCCAGCAGACAGGAGTGATTATTCAGCCACAGCAAATCCTATTTACAGGGAACAAAACACAGGTCATACCCACAACAGTGGCAGCTCCTACACCGGCACAAGCACAGATTACTGCTGCCGGTCAGCAGCAACCACAGCAACAGGCGCAACCACAAGCACCGCTTGTACTCCAAGTTGATGGAGCTGGAGACACATCTTCTGAAGAAGAAGAAGATGAGGAAGAAGATTATGATGATGATGAAGAGGAAGACAAAGAAAAAGATGGAGGTGAAGATGGCCAGGTTGAAGAGGTAAAATTTGATAAAATGCTTCTAAAAGATTAGAAAATATTTAGACGTTAATGTTGACCTTTCCATAATTTTGGGGCAAATACCCAAAGGCAAACTTCTTTAAATAGGGAGTTATTACTAAGATAACATCCTTTATTGTAGTCAGAGCACAGTACGAGTTAGGAACTCCAGATTGCTAATTTCAGATGATAGATTTTTTTGGGGGGGTGGTATGTGATCTTGGGCAGGTCTACACTACCACTTATGTTGATATAACTTAAGTCATTTAGGGGTGTGAAAAGGCCAAACATCCTCCCTCCTTCCAGAGTGATACAGATTACAGCAACCTAAGCGCAGTCCACATTGAAGTTATGTCGCCTCTCACGGAGGTGGAATAATTATGCAAATGGGAGAGCTCTCTCCTGTTGGCATAGAGCGTCTTCACCAGATGTGCCTCAGCAGTGCAGCTGCACCAAAGCAGCACTTCTATGTATTAAATTAAACTATTGCAAACGGTTTCATAAACGTCTTCAGCAATGAAGAGATTATAAAAGAAATAGTAGGGCCCAGAATCAAGTCGCAAGTGGCCTCCAGCCTTAATATCATAGAATCATAGAATCTCAGGGTTGGAAGGGACCTCAGGAGGTCATCTAGTCCAGCCCCCTGCTCAAAGCAGGACCAAACCCAACTAAATCATCCCAGCCAGGGCTTTGTCAAGCCTGACCTTAAAAACCTCTAAGGAAGGAGATTCCACTACCTCCCTAGGTAACCCATTCCAGTTCTTCACCACCCTACTAGTGAAAAAGTTTTTCCTAATATCCAGCCTAAACCTCCCCCTCTGCAACTTGAGACCATTACTCCTTGTTCTGTCATCTTCTACCACTGAGAACAGTCTAGATCCATCCTCTTTGGAACCCCCTTTCAGGTAGTTGAAAGCAGCTATCAAATCCCCCCTCATTCTTCTCTTTTGCAGACTAAACAATCCCAGTTCCCTCAGCCTCTCCTCATAAGTCATGTGCTCCAGCCCCCTAATCATTTTTGTTGCACTCCGCTGGACTCTCTCCAATTTATCCACATCCTTCTTGTAGTGGGGGGCCCAAAACTGGACACAGTACTCCAAATGAGGCCTCACCAGTGCTGAGTAGAGGGGAATGATCACATCCCTCGATCTGCTGGAAATGCCCCTACTTATACAACCCAAAATGCCATTAGCCTTCTTGGCAACAAGGGCACACTGTTGACTCATATTCAGCTTTTCGTCCACCGTAACCCCTAGGTCCTTTTCTGCAGAACTGCTGCCCAGCCATTCGGTCCCTAGTCTGTAGCAGTGCATGGGATTCTTCCGTCCTAAGTGCAGGACTCTGCACTTGTCCTTGTTGAACCTCATCATATTTCTTTTGGCCCAATCCTCTAATTTGTCTAGGTCCCTCTGTATCCTAGCCCTACCCTCCAGCGTATCAACCACTCCTCCCAGTTTAGTGTCATCTGCAAACTTGCTAAGGGTGCAGTCCACACCATCCTCCAGATCGTTAATGAAGATATTGAATAAAACTGGCCCCACCACCGACCCTTGGGGCACTCCACTTGATACCGGCTGCCAACTAGACATGGAACCATTGATCACTACCCGTTGAGCCCGACCATCTAGCCAGTTTTCTATCCACCTTACCATCCATTCATCCAGCCCATACTTCTTTAACTTGCTGGCAAGAATACTGTGGGAGACTGTATCAAAAGCTTTGCTAAAGTCCAGAAATAGCACATCCACTGCTTTCCCCTCATCCACAGAGCCGGTTATCTCATCATAGAAGGCAATTAGGTTAGTCAGGCATGACTTGCCCTTGGTGAATCCATGCTGACTGTTCCTGATCACTTTCCCCTCCTTTAAGTGGTTCAGGATTGATTCCTTGAGGACCTGTTCCATGATTTTTCCAGGGACTGAGGTGAGACTGACTGGCCTGTAGTTCCCTGGATCTTCCTTCTTCCCTTTTTTAAAGATGGGCACTACATTAGCTTTTTTCCAGTCATCCGGGACCTCCCCCGATCGCCATGATTTTTCAAAGATAATGGCCAATGGCTCTGCAATCTCATCGGCCAACTCCTTTAGCACCCTCGGATGCAGCGCATCTGGCCCCATGGACTTGTGCTCGTCCAGCTTTCCTAAATAGTCCCGAACTACTTCTTTCTCCACAGAGAGCTTGTCACCTCCTCCCCATACTGTGCTGCAGAGTGCAGCTGTCTGGGAGCTGACCTTGTCTGTGAAGACAGAGGCAAAAAAAGCATTGAGTTACACTAGCTTTCTCCACATCCTCTGTCACTAGGTTCCCTCCCTCATTCAGCAAGGGGCCCACACTTTCCTTGACTTTCTTCCTGTTGCTAACATACCTAAAGAAACCCTTCTTGTTACTCCTAACATCTCCGGCTAGAGGCTACTGTAGCCCTTCGCAGTACGGGCATTGATGCTGTTCCTGTTCTTCGTCTCGCTCGAGGTCCCTGCCGTGGCACCACTCCCACAGTGTGGTGGGAATATGAAGAGGCCAAAAGATAGATTCAGTCATTTTCCTTGTTCCATTGGTTAATCACCATCGCTATTAAAAACTTTTGCCTAACTTCTAATTTGAATTTGTTTGCCTTTAACTTTCAGCTGTTAGATCTTTTTATGCCTTTGTCTGCTAGATAAGAGCTCTTTAATAGCCTTTATTTTCTCTCTATGAAGGTACTTAGGCACTGTAATCAAGACACCTCTCACTCTTCTTTTTGATAAACTAAACAGATTGAGCTCATATGGCAGGAGATTTAAAGGTATTTTCTCTTGAGCTCAAATAATTTTTATGGGTTTTTTTCAGCACCCCAATCCACTTTTGCAACATTCTTTCTTAAAAAAAAAAAAAAGTGGACTCCACATTTATGCAGCATTCCAGTATCAGTCTCATTGCTGTCATATACAGGGGTAAAATCACCTCCCCACTTCTACTTTCCCCTCTTTATACCTCCAAGGATTGCATTAGCCCTTTTTGCCACAGCTTTGTACTGGGTGCTTGTGCTCAGTTGCTTGTCCACTGTTACCCCTAAATTCTTTTCAGAGTCATTGCTTTCCAGGATATAGTCCCTCATTCTGCAGGCACAGCCTATATTCTTTATTCCTAAATGCATAACTTTGCACCTGTCTTTAATAAAACACATTTTGTTTGAATGGACTCAGCTTACCAAATGATCCAGATTGTGCTGTGTGATTGCTCAGTCATCGTTATTTACCACTCTGCCAATCTTTGTCTGCAGTGTTTATCAGCAGTAACTTTATATTCTTCTTTGAGTGATTGCTCATGTGCATTCCACTATAGGTGTGCGTGCTCGTTGCATGCAGCGGTGCCAGAAGTTTTGCCCCTAGCGACCCCTGGAGTGGCGCCTCCATGGCGTGGCATAAGGGGGGCTGCATGCTTCCCCCACCCTCAGTTCATTCTTGCCACCAGTGAAGGTGCATTGAAACTGCTTTGCTCCAGCTTGGCTTGAACGTCCCTCTTGGACTCTTAGTTCATAGTTAGTAGTACCTGTAGTTGAAAGTAGTTTAGTTTAGTGTGCCCGGGTCCCCGGGTTTTAAGTCGTGCAACACTGGCAAGCGGCTGATGCCTGTGAGTGATCCACACGCGGACTATTTACGCTGTCTGTGGGAAACCCACCTCAGCAATTGCTGCTAGATTTGCAGATCCTTCAAGCCTCGGACTAAGGAGGAACGGGACATTCGGCTCTGAGCCATTTTGATGGAGTCAGCCTTAACCCCTGACACTGTTGCACTGCTCCAAGTTGGCACTGGGCACCGCGGCGTCAGTGTGCTGCTACCCTTCATGCCTTGCACCAGCCAGCACCACTCCCCATCAGTGGGACGCTCCAAAAAGGCTAAGAAGAGGTCTTCTCCACCGAGAAACCAGAGCAAGACCAGGGGAGAGACTAGACCCGTGCTGGGCAGTTCTTGGTCCCCATCAGCCTCTCGCCTCTGACTCAAGTTGAGCAGAGTAGCCTGCCCCACTCTGAGCTGACCTCCCTGGATGTCTGGGTGCCCTCCACGCCGGAGGTCCTGCAAGCGGCCCAGGACGTTATGTCTCTGCCGGTACCAGGGGCACTGCCACCGTTGGCTCCCTGGTCCAGAGGCAAGCCACTACTTGGATCCCTGCAGTTGCCGCCTGGACAGTACCATTCACGGTCTAGGGAAGGTTCCCGACACCGTTCCCCGCTCAGCGACAGCCCCGTGCGCAGTCCGTGCCAGTCCCCATTGACCCCACCAGGTTGTCTGGCTGGGTACCAACTGGCAGGGGTTCCAGGCACCGCTCTGCCTCGAGTAGACCTCGCGAGGAAAGCATGCCCCATCGGAACCAGGACAGACGGCACTGGAGGTTCTTGTCTGCGAGAGGCTACTGTAGCCCTTCGCAGTACGGGCATTGATGCTGTTCCTGTTCTTCGTCTCGCTCGAGGTCCCTGCCGTGGCACCACTCCCACAGTCCCAGGCGTCGATCACCAGCACCTCACCATCGCAGATCTGCCCATCAGAGCCAGTCGCGGAGCAGCTGCAACTGGTGGTACTTCGTTCTTCCTGTGGTCGGCACCATTCCCGATGCCACCGCTCGTCCCAGTCCCAGGATAGTGGCAGATCGTCTGTCAGCCTGGCCTCCCTTCGCAGTCGTCAGTCAATGGGCCAGGCTAGTCAGGCTGAACAGCCTGCTCCGCTAGTTCCACAGCAGGTGCAGTGGCACTAATCTCCTTGGCCGGCACCACGGTACCAATGGGCCCTGTGGCCCCCAGCACAGCCCCCGGTGGTGGCTCGCGCGGTGTCAGGAGCCTTAGAGAGACTGTTGGCCTCCTTTTCTCAGCCTCCCAGGAAGGAGTCAGTGGAGCGTTCATCCCCGGTCCCGTGCCCAGAGGGGGACCAAGCGGTGGACCTGCGGCACTGGTGGATATGCAGAGTACTGCACCCCCATCCTCATCCTCCCCGGATGAGGCTATCACAGCCCCTCCTCCGCCTGTCCCATAGGAGGGCTCTAAAGCCCACCAGGAACTGTTGAAAAGGGTGGCTTCAAGCCGAGGAGGTGGAGAAACTCTCGGACTCCCTCTTCAACGTTCTCTGGGCTTCAGCACCGGGCAGGGTGGCTCTCCCACTCCATGAAGGGGTGGCAAAAATCTCAAATGCCTTGTGGCAAACCCCAGCTTCCTTGCCCCCTATCTTTAAGAGGACAGAACGGAAGTACTTCGTGCTTGCCAAGGGGCATGAATACCTGTACATCCACCCTGCCCCCAACTCCCTGGTGGTCGAGTCGGTCAACCACAGGGAAAGGCAAGGCCAACCAGCCCCTACTTGTAAGAGTAAGGACTCGAAGGCTGGATCTATTCGGGAGAAAGGTCTATTCATCCTCAAGTTTCCAACTGAGGGTGGCAAACCACCAAGCCCTCCTGGGGAGATACGAGTTCAATTTGTGGGGCTTTGCCCAAATTCGAGGACTCCTTCCAAGAGCGTGACAAAAAAGAGTTCAAGGCTCTGATGGAGGAGGGTACAACTGCTGCCAGGGTGTCCCTTCAGTCAGCCTTGGATCTGCAGATATGGCTGCAAGGTCTATGGCCTCCATGGTGTCCATGAGGAGGACGTTGTGGCTCCTGTTGTCCGGGTTGTCCAGCGAGGCGCAGAACTCCTTACAGGACCTTCCATTCGATGGCAAGGCCCTGTTTGTGGAACAGACGGATGTGAAATTGCATGGCCTGAAAGATTCTCACACAACACTAAAGACCCTTGGCATCTGTCCTGGCCAGGACAAGTTTAAGCTGCAGCAGGCTCCCACCCAGGCCACCCACTCTAAATATGAGCCCCCTTATAACAAGTCAAGGGATTATAAGAAACACTCACAGAGGCAATCCCGGTCTGCACCCCAACCTGGGCCCTCCAAAGGTAAACAGGCGGGAAATCATCAGTTTTGACAGAACACCCAGGGGCGACTTACCAGTTCATACTAGGGATCCACCCGAAATAAAACTTCCCTTCTCCAACCGGTTGTGTGCTTTTCTCCCCGAGTGGTCGTGGCTGACCTTGGACCAATGGGTCCTCAACACCATCTCCTGGGGCTACACCTTCTAGTTTACTTCTATCCCTGCTATCCTCGTCCCTCCTTAGGGACCCCTCTTACGAGACCCTGCTCAAGCAGGAGGTGAAGTGACTCGGCCTAGAAGCAGTGGAGGTGGTACCAACGGAGTTCAGATACAAGGGGTTCTACTCCTGCTACTTCCTTATCCTGAAGGCCAAAGGTGGGCTCAGACCCATCCTGGACCTGCGAGGCCTGAACCAGTACTTGGTAAAGCTCCAGTTTTGCATGGCCTCTCTGGCCTCCAATATCCCATCCCAAGGACAGGACGCGAACTTCCACATTCATATATTCAAGGGACACCGACGTTTCCTCCATTTCACATTTGGGCAGGAACACTACCAATTTACGGTCCTCCTGTTTGGCCTGTCCACTGCTCCCAGGGTATTCACACAGTGTATGTCTGTGGTAGTGACCTACCTCAGACGTCGCGGGGTCTAGATCTTTCCCTATCTTGACGACTGGCTGGTCAAGGGCAGCTCCAGGTCGCAGGTATGGGGTCACACAGTGCTCCTCCTGTCCACATGCGCCACTCTGGGCCTGTTGGTAAACGACAACAAGCCCACGTTAGTTCCAGTGCAGCGCATAGAGTTTTATTGGAGCAGTTCTGGACGCGACGTCGGCCAGGGCCTCCATCCCACTGGACAGATTCAAGACCCTAAGGGAGCTCATCAGCACAGTCACAAGGTTCCCCGTGGCCAAAGCCAGAGCGTGCTTCCAGCTCCTGGGTCATATGTTGGCGTGCACATATGTGGTTTGCCACGCCAGACTCAGGATGGAGGCCCCTCCAGCTCTGGTTGGCCTCTGTGTTCTCCCAGTCCAGAGACAGGATGGACAAAGACCTCACAGTGCTCGAACCGGTGATCGCCTCTCTGCGATGGTGGTAGTCTCCAGGGAACATGGTCCACGGGGTCTCGTTCAGGGGCTGGCCCCCATCCATGGAGCGGGTATCTGACACGTCAGACTTGGGGTGGAAAGCCCATTTGGGGAAAGTTCAGACCCAAGGTCTGTGGTCCGCACAGGACCTTGCCCTGCATATAAATGTCAAGGAGCTGAGGGTGGTCCATCTGGCATGCGTGGCCTTTTCCTCACACCTGGAGGGCAGAGTGATCAGGGTTCTCACGGACAACACGGCCTCAGTGTTCTACATCAACAGGCAAGATGGGGCCCACTCCTCTGCCCGGAAGCCCTCAGGCTGTGGGACTTCTGTATAGCCCACAATATTTGCCTGGAAGCCCACCACTTACCGGGTGCCTGGAACTCAGGTGGAGACTTCTCTCAGCACGAGTGGTCACTGCACCCAGAGGTGGTGCACAGGATTTTCCAAATGTGGGGCACTCCTCAGGTGGACCTGTTTGCGACACGGCAGAACCGCTGGTGTCCCTGCTTCTACTCAGAAGGGGGCTGGGCAGGATGCCTTCCTCCTGTCCTGGTCAGGCCACCTTCTCTATGCCTTTCCCCTGATCCAGCTGATTGGCAAGATCTTGGAAAAGATAAAAACAGACAGGGCCTGGGTCCTCCTGATCGCCCCAGCATGGCCCAGGGAACATTGGTACGGGACTCTCACGAGCCCGGCAATCACCCTGCCGTTGCCATCCCACCCAGACCTGCTATCCCAGGACCAGGGCTGCCTCCTCCATCCCAGCCTAGCGGCACTCCACCTCACGGCGTGACTGCTCAGTGGTTAGGCCGGGAGGAGAGGACTTGCTCGGAAAGGGTTCAGCACATCCTCCTGGAAAGCAGACAGCCCTCCACACATCATGCCTACCTGGCAAAGTGGTCTCGGTTTTTCCAGTGGGCAGCTGATAGGGGCTTTTCACCTGTGGCTGCTCCAATTCAGCTTGTTTTAGACTACCTCTTTCACCTTAGAGCCCAAGGCCTACCGTCCTTGTCCATCAACGTGCACTTGACGGCCATTTCAGCCTTTCACCTGCCAGTGCATGGCCATATGGTGTTCTCCGATGCGATAACTGTCCGATTCCTCAAGGGTTTGGGTCGTCTCTTCCCGTACGTTAGGCCCCCAGTCTCAGTGGGACCTGAGCTTGGTGCTGACCAGGTTGACGGGTCCCCCGTTTGAACCACTAGCTACATGCTCCTGGTCGCACCTCTTGTGGAAGGTAGCTTCTTGGTGGTGATCACATGCACTAGATGGGTCTTGGAGCTCTGGGCCCTGACCTCTGAACCCCCGTACATGGTGTTCCATAAGGATAAGATCCAGCTCCAACCATATCTTTTGTTCCTCCCCAAGGTGGTCTCCACCTACCATATGGGTCAGGACTTTTTCCTGCTGGTGCTCTATCCCAGGCCACATGCGTCCAGTGAGGTGCGCCACCTCCACATGCTGGATGTGAGATGGGCTCTGGCTTTTTACCTAGAACGTACAAAACCATTCAGGAAGTCCTCGCGGCTGTTCACCTTGGCCGAATGCATGAGAGGTCAGCCGATCTCCACTGAGTGGCTCTCCAACTGGATCATCTTGAGTATTCATACCTGTTACAACCTGGTGGTAGTCCCCCCGCCACTCATTGTGAGGGTGCACTCAACTAGGGCGCAAGCCTCGGCTGCATTTTTGGCCCATGTCCCCATCCAGGATATTTGTAGGGTTGCCACATGGTTTTCGGTTCACACGTTCACCTTGCATTATGCAACCTTCTCCCAAACCAGGGAGGACGTCGGGTTCAGCAGGGCTGTACTCCATCCTGGGTTTCTGTGAACTCCTACCCATCTCCAACAGATATAGCTTGGAATCACCTATTGTGGAATGCACATGAGCAATCACTCGAAGAAGAAAAGACAGTTACCTTTTCCGTAATTGGTGTTCTTTGAGATGTGTTGCTCATGTCTATTCCACATCCCACCCTCCTTCCCCTCTGTCGGAGTTGTCTGGCAAGAAGGAACTGAGGGTGGGGGAAGCGCGCAGTACCCCTTATACCGCGCCATGGAGGCGCCACTCCAGGGGTCGCTAGGGGTGCTCCCCTGTGGGTACTGCTAGAGGAAAAACTTGCGGCACCAGTGCACGTGGCGAGCACGCACACCTACTGTGGAATGGAGAGTGGGAGAATTGCGAACTTTCAATCAAAGATGGGTAAAGGGCAGAGACCTGACAAGTGAGGTGGTGCACTCTAGAGAGACCAGAAAGGGGACAGATGTCAAGCAAGCCCTGTAATCATGACAGGCACATCAAGTTTTACCTCAAAGTTTCATTCTCCCTGCACTCAACCCCTTATTAATATCATAACCAGAGCTTATTTTCATGCAAATGATCAAAATATCTATAATTTTAATAGATAGGAGTCAGTTTATCATAAACTATTTGCAAATGTTTCTTTTAGGAGCCTCTTAATAGTGAAGATGATGTGAGTGATGAGGAAGGACAAGAGCTGTTTGATACAGAGAATGTTGTCGTATGTCAATATGATAAGGTAAAATCTCTAAAAACAGAATCTTTAAAAATGTCACTTTTCCTTGTTCCTCTTTCTCTGCTCCCCATTAAATCATGAATTTAAGCTCTATTTCAGTGCGTGTATACATGTGGCTATAAATATCTTAATAGTTAGTGTGATCTGATATTGCATATTTTAACATGTGAAACTGTTTTCTATTAGCTCCAACTTGTATGTTTACTTGCTTCTTGAAACTCTGTTATAAGCAAGGTTCAGTTAAAATTAGTGGTTGAACTTATTTTTCTTCCACACTATCTTACCAGTGTGCCTGAAAAAGGATCACTTCTTTGGGTTGGTAAGTCTGCATAGACTGCTAACAAAAGTGTCAGTTGATGCCAGGTATGGTGGGTTTTGTATGATGTGGACAGTTGTCCACTGAGACAAGAGACTAAACAGCCATCTGAAGAGAACAATCTTTGGCTGCTATAACCCTGGATGGGAAATCACAACACACAGCCTTTCTTTTCTACATTCAGCTAGTAATCCCCTAGGTAGCTTGGTTCCTATATAGTAGCTAGCGTTTTTTTAAGAGCCTTGGGCTGGAGATATGATATTGGGCAAATAAAAAGAAAAAAAAATGAAAAGATGTAGACGCAGAAAACCCCAAACTCACTGCAGGTTAGGATTGGTGAGATGTTCAGGTGGATTTCCCTCCTTCATTGTTTAGCTGAAGACTGGGTTCATAGGACCACAGTGTACTGATTACATGAAAAAGGGTCTTTTTACAGTGGAAAGAACTAAAACTTGAATGAAAAAAAAATTGACTTTTCAAAAAACAGGAAAAACACCTGAAGTTGTAATGTTAATTTACATCTAAACCCTATACCCTGCTCTCATTGCAGATTCAATATGAGGGTAGATAGGCTGGTTGAATTTTGTTCCTATATTTTTCTGGTGTTTTGAAGTAGGTTAGTGCTTAATCTTCTGAGCAATATGGTTCTACTAGATATGTTCCAGTTTTGGCACTGCATCGTTTAACAGTTTCACATGTGAACTGCTGGTTTGGATAGCTTTACGAGATTCTTCAGAAGGTGGGGCACACTTAGACTAGAATGCAAATCCTCATTACTTGGCCAAGCAGGTTTCCACAAATTTACCTGTTAATGTTTCAATCTGGTGCATTTCACTTCAGCTGTCATCTTTAATGATTTTTGGTTAATCTTGTGTTAATATACTAACAGAATCCACCAGAAAGTCTGCAAAGAAAAATAAGCTCTTCTACCTGGCAAATAATAAACACTGGACTCTTTGAAAACATGAAACTTCACTTTCCTTTTGTGGAGGATAGTGATAAGTTAAGCTATTTGCGTTAGAGAGAAACTCGGGGGGTCTTGGATAGTCACTACTCAGAATTTGACACACTTTCTCTTACATTACTGTTGTCAAAGAATCAGCTGGGAATCTGGAAAATTGTGTGTTCGGGTGTTCTCTCGTTTACTATGTTGATGGGTAAAATATTTTGAATGGATGATGAAAAGCCCATTTATCCCTAAAATTACTATGTACGTTGAACTAGTTGGGCAATTAATGTAATTTTTACCTTTTAAGATGCATGTGGCTAAGCCCGCTTGCATGCTACAGTTTGGCCAGTGACTGTACACTTAAATACTATCTGGAATGAAAATAGGCCTGCAGTAGAACATAAGAACGGCTGTACCAGGTCAGACCAAAGGTCCATCTAGCCCAGTATCTGTCTACCGACAGTGGCCAATGCCAGGTGCCCCAGAGGGAGTGAACCTAACAGGTAATGATCAAGTGATCTCTCTCCTGCCATCCATCTCCATCCTCTGACAAACAGAGGCTAGGGGCACCATTCCTTATCCATCCTGGCTAATAGCCATTAATGGACTTAACCACCATGAATTTATCCAGTTATCTGTTATAGTCCTAGCCTTCACAACCTCCTCAGGTAAGGAGTTCCACAAGTTGACTGTGCGCTGCATGAAGAACTTCCTTTTATTTGTTTTAAACCTGCTGCCTATTAATTTCATTTGGTGACCCTTAGTTCTTGTATTATGGGGATAAGTAAATAACTTTTCCTTATCCACTTTCTCTCCATCACTCATGATTTTATATACCTCTATCATATCCCCCCTTAGTCTCCTCTTTTCCAAGCTGAAGAGTCCTAGCCTTTTTAATCTTTCCTCATATGGGACCCTCTCCAAACCCCTAATCATTTTAGTTGCCTTTTTCTGAACCTTTTCTAGTGCCAGTATATCTTTTTTGAGGTGAGGAGACCACATCTGTACACAGTATTCGAGATGTGGGCGTACCATGGATTTATATAAGGGCAATAATATATTCTCCGTCTTATTCTCTATCCCCTTTTTAATGATTCCTAACACCCTGTTTGCTTTTTTGACCGCCTCTGCACACTGCGTGGACATCTTCAGAGAACTATCCACGATGACTCCAAGATAGAACATACCATTTTAATCAAATGTTTACAAGATACCAGATATCCTTTGTGTGGACATATTTAATTAATCAAGTCAAAATATACAAGAGATAAATGTATACTTAATGTAGCTTGCAGCCAAAATTGAATGATCAGTGCTTTTAGTTGTACTGTTCTCACTGTATTCTGGGAACAGCCGGGTGTTCAATTTTTTTGTGATTCAGTTGATAATTAAATTCACTTAGTGACTCGTTTTGAAAGCCTTTTTTCTTACTGGTCTCCATAGTTACTCGTTTCTCTTGTTGGAGAGTCCAGTTTATTCTGTTTTTGTTTTACACTACTTTTACCTTAGGTGTCTTTGTTACTGTTTCCTAAGGGGAAGACTTTTTTCTAAGGCACAAAGGCTAGTCAGGCATCCTGCTCCCACTTGTCTTTGAAAATCTCCCCTTATTTGTACCCTACTAGTACCTGGAGGGATCAGGGCAAAGCATGCTATACGTCAGGGGTTCTCAGACTTCTTCTTTGAGGCCCCCCTTACGTGCTGTAAAAACTCCATGGTCCACATCTGGTTTTCTGCATATAAAAGCCAGGGCTGGCTTTAAGGGGTAGCAAGCAGGGGGCACCATGAAGCTAAGTTTCTCAGGCTTCTGCTTCAGCCCCATGCTGTGGTGCTTCGACTTTCTGCCCTGGGACCCAGAGAGTCTAACGCTGGTCCTGTTTGGCAGACCCCCTGAAACGTGCTTGTGGCCCCCTGGGGGCCCTGGACCCCTGGTTGAAAACCACTGCTATACATGATGAAAAAGCGGCCCTGGACAGATTGCTTATAATTGACATAACTTAAAAAAAACCCCAAACCTAAAATAAAAGCAAACTAATCAGGCATTCCTAATAAAGTAGAACCTCAGAGTTACAAACAGACCAGTCAACTGCACATCTCATTTGGAACTGGAAGTACACAAGCCGCAGCATAGACTGAAAAAGCAAATACAGTACAGTACTGTGTTAAATATAAACTACTAAAAAATAAAGGAAAACAGCATTTTTCTTCATAGTAAAATTTCAAAGCTGTGTTATGTCAGTGTTCAGTTGTAAACTTCTAAAAGAACAGCCATAACGTTTTATTCAGAGTTAGGAACAACCTCCATTCCAGAGATGTTAGTAACTCTGAGGTTCTACTGTAAAAATGGATTTCTACATTCCCAGTTCCAACAGGAAAAGGGTATTCATTCATGTTAGAGATGGATAAAGATTAAATTACCTTCCTCAGCCTACCATAAAATGTGTTACGTGTCTTGGATTTCACAATTATTATGGATACAGGGTTTATTTATGGCTCCTGTGGGAACTTGCCCCTGGCTAGAAAATGAGCCACAAATGCTGCCAGAGGTACAATAACACTTTGTTTTTTATGTCAGATCCTGGGTTTAGATCTCCATACATATATAATGATCAGTTATGTGACCAATCATTATCTGGATTTTCTTTCCTAATTTGTCAATTTAGTCTTGAAGTTGCTACTTGTTTCTGATACAGAGTACTATTTCAGTATGTATATTTTGTTTTTTAGATCCATAGAAGTAAAAACAAGTGGAAGTTTCACCTCAAAGATGGCATAATGAATCTCAATGGAAGAGATTACGTATTTTCCAAAGCCATTGGAGATGCAGAATGGTGAAGTTTTTAAAACAAAAAACTAGAAAAAAAGAAAAATCAGAAAGGGTTGAGACCTGGACATAAACTTCAACAAAAACTTATGTCTGCACATCAGAAAAGAACAGTACAAACAAAACTACCACAACGAAGGTAGAGCGTGGCAACATAGACACTACTACAAATGGGCAAGCCATGGGACTGTAGCAGCTAGCATTGTCTGGGATACCTTAGGGGTATCTTAATTATCAATTCTATAGACAGGTACCTGCAGCTGGTAATTAGCATGTAAGGCTTTGTCTCCCTCTTCCTCCCCTTGGGTTAAGGTTTTAAAATTTCTGCCACTGAACTGAAGGAACTCTTCCCTTTTGATATACTCTTAATCTGACAATGCTTATGTGTACACAAATCTTTGTTTTGATCACTTCCTTTTGGTAGTGAGGGTGGTCAGAATATTGTTTGAACGGCGTGCAGGCTTTGTACAGAAGAGTAAGAATTAAGGTGATAAATTTTAATTATCTTGTATAACGAAAATATTTTTAATTCTGCTATAGTCATGTATAATTTTAACTACATTTTTTTCTCAATTCTTCTCCCATAAACAAATTCTCATTCCTAGCAGTTACAAAATGTAAAATGATTACTTATATTTTCCAGCCATTTCAATTTGACACAAATGACTCTTCTTTTCAAAAGTGCTGTGCACCTGTAGCTCCTTCTGAAAAATCAAACCACTTACTTCATTTTTAAATATATTCTCGGCATTTGAAGTGGTTCAGCTAGATGGAGCTCAGAGGACTCTGTGGTAGCTTTCCTTCACTTGTTTAAAAGATCAGTGTCTTGGAGACCTTGCAAATGAAAACTCCAGGTATTCTGATCTTAGTGAATGCATTCCTCTAACCACTTACAACATTTACAGCCCAGGCATCCATGAATACTGTTGGACAAATACTACAGGAATGACTAAATTGGATAAGGGGAGGTTTTATAATACCTTAGCTGAAGTTCTGCTAATCAGGAAACAGAGCTTAATTGTAAAATACCCTGTAATTTTTAAGTATATTCTTACTGACAAGTTAAGATGTGTTGCAGGTAATCTGTGTAAAATCTCCAGGTGACATGCAATTTTGGTGGTTTTTGTTCTTTTTAAAAGAAAGCATCAGTGAGGAAATAGTTTATTTTGTTAGAGCAATGTAAGCAAAAAATTAAAATAGTGTGTCTTGGTAATGCAAAAATTAAGTCATCACATATGCCAAACCCTAACATAATTTCACTGATCTGAAAATGACATGTCATAAATAGCAAAAGGCTTTTGCTGTTGAGGGCAAACACATCTTTTCTTCATGTGGTGGTTCTGCTTGCAATCAGGCTTTCAGGAATGGAGTCCCTGCTGCAGCAGAGAAGAAGGAATTGGAATTATAGATCAGACATTTCCAACAAAGGAATGAGCATGCTTTATGTGGCTTCCCATTACAACTTAATAATGTTCTTACTAGCTACCTGAAAAGAAGGCAAATTTAACTCAAATTAGGGAGAACTGCAGAAGCAGAGACTTTACCCACTACTTCTTGGCTTTTGTTCTTGCAGAATGAAACTTTTAAAATTGTTTTTAATGAAATCACACGTGTATTTAATCAGCACTGTATATTAACTGCCTTCTGTCTCCCTTACCTGTCTTTCTTTACTGACCTCCAAGTGCATTCATAGTCTCAGTAGCTTACAGGAAATTCACAGCACATTGCAAGGAAGAAATCTGAGCAGTTACATATGTTTTTGCACCTGTGGTATCACTAAATAGAACAAAATTGTCCTTAATTCACATGTAGAGCCATATGTTTATTAGTAAACCACCTGGTCTGCATACAATGTAAATGTCATTAAAGTTCAGTTTCTGGTGTTACTAACTCATAGGTAATTAATGCTGTAATCATTTAGTATACAAATTTGGCTCTGGACTTCAAGGTATCTCAAGCTGAGTGGTGTTTTGTTTTTCTCTGTACAAAGCAGAAATTTTGTTTGTTTTTTTTTAATGTGCCACTGTGCTTTTAAAGCATATGTGATTACAGTGAAATCAATTACTTATCAACTAATTATTGCCCTTGCTTCTCTTGTGTATCTTTGAGTAGTGTTGATGGCTATCATGAGTAGATTCATATCCTTTCAGATTACTTAATTATGGATTTAGAACAAATCCCATATGCTGCACAAATGAACCAATGAAACCCCTTTAGCTACAGATTCCTGTTTATACTACTGGAACCCAGATTACTGTACAAGATATTTAGTCTCTTACATTTAGGGTCCTTCACCTACATGTTTAGAGCAGACATTGCCTAGCTTCTTTATTTATTTTAAGGGATACCACAGCTTTAAAGATGACTTAAATTTAGTTAATCTTGAAGGATGTTTAGAAACCATCTGTACATGCACAGTGTCTTGCAAATTAATTATGGTATGCTTGGAAGATGACGGTTTTGGTCTTTTAATACAAGTACCTGTGAAATCTTCTGAAAGCCAGTCAAATATAAACATACCAAACTGTGCTTTTATTTCTCTGTCAAGTGTTCCTTTTTTAAATCAGAAAGCATGTTTTAATTTCATTTTATTGTAGCAGCTTGCTGTAAGAATGTAGTTTGCTTAATTTTATTATTGTACTTGAATTTTAATCATGGTTTTAATGTTGTAATTGAACAGACCATTTCATTAGGTTCCATAGAAACCATTCCTTTCAGAGGGCAAGGGATTCCCATGTTCATAGTTTTTAAATTATTAAAAAAAAATTCTTGAAAGTAGAAAATAGATTTTTTCATTTAAATAGTTCAGTATTATGAAGGCAATTAACGGTTTCAAGAGGGCTTATGTTTAGATTTGCACAGATAACAGAGCACCTTTTTTGACTCTAAGATGGAAAAACTGGGAATGATAACTTGGTTAAAATATTAACCATCAGGGCTAATGGAAATTTACAGAGCAACTGGACAAAGTTGGGAGTCTTGTGCCTTCTCAATTTGCAGATATTCCTGCTTTGTCAGCATGATGATACTTTAGGTCTATTGGATTCCTGAGACAGTAGATGTCCTGCAGTGCTTCAGTCATAAATAAACATTTCAGCTCTAATTATATCGGCTTTTTAGTGTGTGCAATCATTTAATAAAAACATCAAAGTTGAAATGGAATAAAAATATGTTGTTTGCTAAGGAGATAATAGAGACTTAGTCACATAAGGAACTTTATATTGGACTATTTAAATAAAATTTATAACTTTATTCTCTCCTGCCCCCAATGTTAGTGGCAAAATGTCTGAGGTTTTATCCACCTTTTTCCTGCATTGTAATTACAAGCTCCTTTTTGACCTGAGTAATTGTCCTAGCAACAGACAACGATTTTACAAGTACAAAGTTTTTGATCACAGGTTTATTCTCAAAGGGAGTAAATTTGCTTCTGAAGCACAGTTGGTGGAAAAGAACAAATAACATGCTAAATGTGATATAACAGTTTTGTATCAATGTGCTTTTTTTTCCTTTTCTATTTTTGATGCAGTGTAAGAGTAAAGTAAACTTTGCTGGGTTTTAGTTTTGTTTTGTGAAAGTAACTGTATCATCCATCAATACCCAAAAGCAATTGTCACCATAAAACACTACCAGGATAAAATTTTGTTATTCCAATGCAGGAGAAAAATGAGACCCTTTTCACTAGAGTTCACTTTGGAGTTTGTCTTCCATTTGAAAAAGTTCCTTTTTTGTTGTTTTGCAGAATGCAATAAAATGTTTAAAAATTAGATCTATGGCTTTAGGGTACTGCACACTGTGGATTTTTATTGGGTCGCCTTATACAGCTTTGCAATTTTGTATAAAGATTTAATTCAAAGTTGTTTCAGATTTTGAGTTTAGTGGTTACAGAAGATGGGGAAACTTGTATGTTGTTACATTTGTGTCTTTAGTCTTGGTTTCCTATTATTCTGAGTGCCTGGGGCATATGTACAAGCCAGGCCTTCTTTCCTGCAAATCAAGCTACTGTTGCCTACTCTTTTTCGTGGTTCACTTTTTAAAATTCAGTTTGGATTGGATATTGAGGGCAAAAAGGAACTTTTTTAAACAGGAAGAACTATTTTGGATTAGCTACATGTGTAGCCATCTAAAGTTCACTTGTTCCAGTGTGCATTGGGTACTAATAAAAATATGGGGAAGGGGAATATCCTTTTTTGCTGTTCTGAGCTACTATTGTCAACTGCTGTTGTACATATACTGTTATGTGTAAGGGGGTAAATATATTTATTATGTTTGTAAAATTCATTCTGTACAATTGCAGATCAAGGTTGCTCTTCTGTGATATACAGGATATTATGTTTCAAAGGCCATGCTTGGAATACAATTAGAGAACTTAGTATTTTGATGTACTAAGACCTATTTTAAGTTTAATATTTTGCCTTTGCAAAAACTTTAATTAAAGATGTTATTTAAAAAATAAGCTTGTCATTTTATTTACTATTTTCTGATGCATTAAATAGTTAGACGTACACAATTGTTTTAACTTGGACAGGATTCTGTAAGTATTTTCATAATATAGTGAATTTTATTCAAAGCAAGAAACACAAGTGTTTCTCTTTTAATCACTGAGGGGAACTTGCTGTGTAGTCTCTTCCATTTAACATGGCTCACTGTTCTAAGAAGTCAGCTTTTCATTTTGAGGTTGGAGGTTCAAATTTAGCACAAAGTCTTCTTTTGCTGGTAACCTAAGCAAGATTTACACCACGACCTTTAGTGAAGAAAAAAAGCTAATAAAATAGCCCAGTACACCTAGATACTTAGTCTGAAGAACTGGAAATGCAAGATGAGCTTTGGATGCAAACATTTTTTCTGAACATAAGCCATATAGCTTTGGCAAATGTATTTCACTAGTGAAGTCAGTATTTCCAGTCTGACCAGATGACATATCTTTAGTCTTTGGTGAAATGTAAGTCTCTTAAGGCTAATGGTTACCTTGTATCAGCATCATTAAGCTTATTTTTAGATGATAGGACTCCACTCCAAAAGAAGTATTACTAGGGCTGTCAAGCAATTAAAAAAATTAGTGCGATTAATCGTACTGTTAAACAATAATGGAATACCATTTATTTAAATATTTTTGGGTGTTTTCTACATTTTAAAATATATTGATTTCAATTACAACACAATACAAAAAGTGTATATTGCTCACTTTATTTTTTATTACAAATATTTTGTACTGTAAAAAACAAGAGAAATAGTATTTTTCAGTTCACCTAATGCAAGTACTGTAGTGCAATCTCTATCTTGAAAGTTGAACTTACAAATGTAGAATATATACAGAAAATAACTGCATTCAAAAATAAAACAATGTAAAACTTTAGACACTACAAGTCCATTCAGTCCTATTTCTTGTTCAGCCAATCGCTCAGACAAAAGTTTGTTTACATTTGAAGGAGATAATGCTGCCTGCTCCTTGTTCACGTCAGCTGAAAGTGAGAACAGGCGTTAACATGGCACTGTTGCAACTAGCGTTGCAAGGTATTTACATGCCAGATGCTCTAAAGAGTCATATGTCCCTTCATGCTTCATCCACCATTCCAGAGGACATGCGTCCAGGCTGATGACAGGTTCTGATCAATAACAATCCAAAGTAGTGCGGACCGACGCATTCATTTTCATCATCTGAGTCAGATGCCACCAGTAGAAGGTTGATTTACTTTTTTGGTGGTTCGGGTTCTGTAGTTTCTGCATTGGAGTGTGGCTCTTTTAAGACATCTGAAAGAATTCTCCACACTTCATCCCTCTCAGATTTTGGAAGGCACTTCAGATTCTTAAATCTCGTGTCAAGTGCTGTAGCTATCTTTCGAAATCTCACAACTGGTAATTTCTTTGCGTTTTGTCAAATCTGCAGCAAAAGTGTTCTTAAAATGAACATGTGCTGAGTCATCATCTGAGACTACTATAACATGAAATACATGGCAGAATATGGGTAAAACAGAGCCAGAGACATTCAGTTCTCCTCCAAGAAGTTCAGTCACAAATTTTATTAATGTATTTTTTTTTAACAAGCGTCATCAGCATTGGAAGCGTGTCCTCTGGAATGGCGGCCAAAGCATGAAGGGGCATACAATGTTTAGCATATCTGTCGCATAAATACATTGCAGAGCCAGCTATTACCATTTGAATGCCTGTTCTCACTTTCTGGTGACTTTTTAAATTAGAAGTGGGCAGCATTATCTCCCGTAAATGTAAACAAACTTGTCTTAGCGATTGGCTGAACAAGAAGTAGTATTGAGTGGACATGTAGGCTCTAAAGTTTTTTACATTGTTTTGTTTTTAGTGCAATTATGTAACAAAAAACCTACATTTGTAAGTTGCATTTTCATGATACAGATCGCACTACAATACTTGTATGAGGTGAACTGAAAAATACTACTTTTATTTTTACAGTGCAAATATTTGTAATAAAAATATAAAGGGAGCGTTGTACTCTGTGTTGTAATTGAAATCAGTATATTAGAAAAAGTAGAAAAACATACAAAATATTTAATTTCAATTGGTATTCTATTGTTTAACAGTGCCATTAAAACTGCGATTGTGATTATTTTTTAGTCACGATTAATTTTTTTGAGTTAATCCCATGAGTTGACTGTGATTAATTGACAGCCCTAAGTATTACATCTAGGAACAAAGAATGTACCCAATATCTATAGAATGGGGGACTATCCTGGAAAGCAATGACTTTGAAAAGGATTTATTGGACACAGTGGACAAGCAACTGAACATGAGCACCTAATGGAATGCTTTGGCAAAAAAGCTAATGATCCTTGGATGTATACAGGTATACAGCATTGGTGAAGCCAATAGAACATTACTATGTAGTGTATGTAGAAGTGTATGGTTCTGGTGTCCACATTTTAAAAAAGTATGCTGAAAATTTGAGAGTGCAGAAAATAGTGACAAATTATTAGAAAGCTAGAACAAATTCCTTTCCCTGTAAGGAAGGATAAGATTTTATAATGATGAAAGTTGTTTTTCTCCTTATTCTAACCCCCACCCTCCTTGCACTCTTCTTTCTCAGCTGCATTTAGGTGCACAATCACAGGGAAAAAGTAAAATACTGTGATATTAAAAATCACAAGTTTTGTTCTTCCAGGTGATTTTTCGCAAAGTGCCTTTGCTGCCAACTCTCATCTTAGGCATTTATTCTCACTGTACTGTTGCTGATTTGAAAGGCAGAAGGTTGAAGTAATGTAGGAGATAATATGCTTTGGGATTTCATTGGATAATACTTACCCATCTGGTTCAGCCCATCTCCAAGAGCAACTAGATACACTGTGGAGGTGGCAGAAAGATGATAGACAAAGGAACATTCTTTCTCTGAAGTCTTCCTGCTGGATGTTGCAAATTAGAAAGACACCTGTTGCTGAGTCTAATGATCTTTTCTGTCATTTATACTATTTGCTCTATAACAGTGTTAATGTTGCTGTTATACGTCCAAAGGCCTAGGATACAGAGGAGCTATAGTGGTGAAGCAGCTGAGGAAAGTAAAGTAAAATTTGAATGGCAAAGATCTGCACTTGCAGGACAGTCTGTAGCTCTTTCAGCTTCTGCTTTAAACATTATTTCATGGATCAATTTTGTTCTTTTTCTCTTTGAGAGAAGAGAAGGAAGAAGAGAAGATAGTTATCAACCATAATAATCACCCAGTCTCACAAGGTGGAAAACAATCTATGCTTCAACTGGTAAGCTTGATCTGAGATGATGAGTTTGAGTCTCATGTTTTGAAAGAGAAGGACTTTTAAGTTTGAGACTACAAGGTTCATGCTACTAAAATTATATGCTCAGTTTATCTTTACTGACTACTTCTGTGTAAGGAAAAACATGATAGTATAGAAGCATAATTACTAATCCTTATAATAATGTAAGGAGTCATCAGCTCTCAAACAGCCCATCATCTACAATGATCTTGGTCTTCAGACAACCTGTGCCAGATGCAGAGAGGGAGGAAACTTGAGTGCTGATAGGAAAATGGAACACAGGGTGAAACAACAAATTCCTCTAACTCTGTTGCGATAGAATTACAGGACATAGGAAGATTCTATCAACCTCTACTGATTACCAAATCCAGGGTAGTAAACTGCTTCAATCCTGAGTGCCTACAGACTGCATCAGAACAACACCCAGCACTAGGTACTGTGAAGAACTATCATCCTACTTTGCTGAAAAGATTGTGCATATTCAGGAAGACTTCTCAAATAGCATAGATCTGCTCCCCCTATACCAAACAGTCTCATTTTTCCTGGGGTTCAAGGAAATAATCTAATCAAGAAATATTGAATGCCCTAGGAGTATCGAGACTAAACAGTGACTCTGACCATTCTCTTCCTGACTTGTGAAGTCATGAGCAACTGGTGGTACTCATGGTGGTGCTCATGACAAATAGCCCATGCATCATTCATTCAAGTAACGAATCTTCCCTTTCTCCAATCATGCAATAGTTCAACCAACACTGAAGAAACTCGCCTCAAATACATCCATTCTAGCCAACTACTGCACAGTAACAAAAACCTCCTTTTCCTGAGCAAGCTTATAGAGAAGGCCAACTCCAAGAAGCAGAGCTGTTCAAATGCCACAACGATCAGTTTTTGAACTCTCCTCTGTTTGGAGTATGAACTTTGTACAGTTTGAAAATCAGGCAGTGTTGCAATTTAAAAAAAAGGTCTAGTCAGTGACAAGTCACAGTGAAGGTAACATTCTTGGGGAAAAGCCTGCAGATGTCAATTAACTATTACATTGTTTTCATTTGTTGTCTCTGGGTGCTAGCCATCAAGATACTTGAGTGCCTAAATCCTACTTTTTAGGTACCACTGTGCACCACAAAACTCCAGTTCAGCTGCTGTCTAACCCTGTAGGCTCCAAAGTTTTTGCCTCTGGACATGTGCACTGCAGTCACACTCTAGGTGTCAGGGCACCTGTCTCCTGGCTGAGCATGCACAATGCTGTTCTGTGATAGGCATCACCTTTCTCTTGTCGAAACCCAGAGTTATTCACAAAGAACGATAGGTGTTCAGCCACCAGAGTCAGGGGGTCGGGGGAGAGGGCTGATCTGGTAGGCTTGCTGAGAGGTGACCCACCTGATCAGAGCCCTCGAGTGAGTTCACACACAACATCTGGGGCCCAGTAAAAGAGTTAAAATGAATCTCTTGCCCTGTGGTTAGGGCACTCACTTGAAAGGTGGCTGATACTTGTTCAAAACCCTTGTACTCCTTAGGAGGAGGGGAGTTTTGAAGCAGGACTTCCCACATCCTGGATGAGTCCCCTATCCACTGACACCTCTGTTTTGTTTTGGGTCCCACATTCAACTTAAGTGGCCAAATGCCTATCTTCCCCCAATTCATGGATAAAACTCAGAGCTAGGCATCTCCTCCATTCTGGACTTAGGCATCTATCTACATGAGAGGGGTGGGGCTCAGCACACGTCCCTCTGGTTAGTGGTTTTTGTTGGCTAGCTTAAGCGGCCCCATCTCTGCAGTGTGCTGGCTTTGTGGATTGCAGTCTAAGGCGCCTATCTCTTCCCATTAATTGTATAGGGAACCTAGGTGCCTAACTTTGTAGATCACAGTGGTGTTCTGTGATTTTCTAGATGCCTAAAAATTGTGTGCCGCAATGCTTAGCATCGCAACCCATAAGTCCCTTAGTGGATGTGGGCCTCTGCTCTTAAGGGTTTGATAGAACCCAAAGAAAAGAGATGCTGTTTGTAGTTTTCTTCACCTACATCACCTTTTCAAGTGAAGCCTGAGGAAAGCCTAGGCAACTGCAGAAAATTTCTCAGCAAACTGGCTAAGCCCTGGGACAACCAGCAGGCAGTTTCTATAGACAATTAAGTATTTGGCCTCTTTGTTGTCATTGCCACCAAATCAGTCAGATTACATATTTAGGTGTCTAAATAAGGACCTGTCTTACATAACCATTTTTTAAAAAACTGGCTTATGCTCCTACATTAGGTACCCAAATTTAGACATCTTCACGTGTAAAATAGAGATAATGGTATGTCCCAGTTTACAGACAGGTGGTGAGAATTAATTTGTTTGTAAGTGCTGTTGAAGATGTAAAGTTCTATAAAATGGTCAAATATGGGGAGTGGGCTTCCAGTTTGGCATCCTGAACTCAGGTAGATGTATACAGAAGACTGAGAGGGGACGTAACAGTTTTCAAGTAGATGAAAGGTTGTTACAAGGAGGAGGGAGGTAAATTGTTCTCCTTAACCTCTGAGGATAGGACAAGAGCAATGGCATTAAGCATTTAAGTAATGGGCTTAAATTGCAGCAAGGGCAGTTTAGGTTGGACATGAAGAGAGAAAATTCCAGTCAGGGTGGTTAAACACTGGAATAAATTGCCTGGGGAGGTTGTGAAATCTCCATCATTGGAGATTTTTAAGAGCAGGTTAGACAAACACCCATCAGGAATGGTCTAGATAATACTTAGTACTACCATGAGTGCAGGGAACTGCACTAGATGTCCCCTTCCAGTCCTATGATTCTGTATATAATTGGGAAGACCTAGAGGCATGATATTTCATTGAATGAGCTGGCTAAAGACCAGCAGGGATGAGGAAACATGCTAGGTCCTATTATGTGATGTTTTTAAAGGCAGAAGAAATGGGACAGCCTGTTGAGATCAGGAGTCCCACAGAGGGGGAATAGATCCTAAAAGATTAAAGAGATATTTGTTTTGAAATATTTAAGAACACATGCATCCCTGCCAGATTTCTTAGCTTCTGCTGCTTGCTATACCTGACTAACATGTGGTCTGAACAACAAGGGGCTAGGCAGACCCATAATATGCCACCATCTATTCATTATTGTTTACTGACCATGTAGTCTAAACATAAAGTGACACAACCTTTGCCAAATCCAGGATATGAAGTTAAAACATGGGAATTGTTCTAGAACTTCAGTGTCTGGCAGTATCTCACGCTTAGTAGAAAAGACTAGGTCTAGGATAAGTACCTCCCTAAAATAGTCTCTGGTGAAGACTGATACAAATATATCATTTTGGTTTTTTTTAATCTCCTTACTCTTCTTAATTGCTCCTTTATCTTCACAACTGCATTTTTCTTGCAGGTTTCCTGTTTCAAGTTGATTCGTATGAGCTGCTAGTTATTTGCTTTCCAAATTTTCTCTCACCTCTCATTTCCATCTTACACTTTATCTACCATAGTTCATATTTTCTATCAATTCCACTTGAGACAGATTTTCATTTTCTGAAAAATACCCAGTTGACTTGAATCGTCTCTTGAGCTGAGCAATTTAACTTTTTTGTTATTGGTTTTGCTTGTCATCTTGTTTCTTATTTTGTTTGGGGGAGTTGCCTGCTCTCTGTCACTATGCATTCTTGCTGCTGGATATGGAAAGTGGACTTGTTCTGATCTGTGTCGGGAGGTAGAAGTTGTGATGGGTTTGGGCCCTTTGGGATGTCACCTGATGTGCTGGGATGCCACTGAATCAGCCTATTCTGCCAGCCTGGGTCCCCTTTACCTGACCTTGCTGGGTTAGGCTCACAAGCCTCTTCCAGCCAAGCACACCCAGCTGTAGCAAGAGACAGAGATCCGCTCTAGTGCCCACTCCCTTTAAGGGGTACAAACACAAAGGTTTTATGCAATTCGCCCCCTCCTTCAATGTGGAGGGGAGCTATGCACAACTTCTTGCCCCTCCAGTTAGAAATTAAATAAACTGGGTTAAAAGTAAGAAATAAATGTATTAACTACAAAAAGTGAATTTTAAGTGAATATAAGAGAGAACTGACAGAACAAAGCAGATTACTGAGCAAATAAACCAAAGTACGCAAGCTAAGCTCAATATACTTAAGAAACAGGTTACAAAATATAATTTCTTACCCTAAATGTTATTTTAGGCCAGTTGCAAAGTTTCTGTGGTTCAGAGTTCCAGTTATATTTCTTTTCAGACTGGACCCCTGTCTCAGTCTGGACCCCCACACCGCCTTCCCTTCAGGTGGCTTTAGCAGTCGTTCTTCTTGGTCAGACAGGCCAGGGAGAGGAGGAGCCCGGTTTGCCTTCCTCCTCACCCTTAAATAGGATTTATATAAGACAGGAATCCTTTGTTTCCCAAACTTGACCCCCCTTCCCTTCCAATGGAAAGTTATAAGAAGTCCCAGGTAATGTTTAGTATCAGGTGTCAAGACCACCTGACTCTGTAGTATCACAGCATCCATGAGTCAATGGCAGAATGGAGCATCTGCAGGAAGGCCAAGCCTTTACACAGTCCATTGTCCTTGCTGATGTGTCGTCAGCCCTGTCTGGCTTTTCCATTGTTGTACCTGAAGTGTTAGCTGGGGGTGTCACCCAAAGAAGCATAGTTGAAATACAGATACATAGTCAATATTCCTAACTTAAGATACAGAAATGATACAGGCATACAAATTGGATAATCACATTCAGTAAATTAATACCTTTCCAATGATATCTTACAATACCCAACTTGCATAAAGTACATCATAATTAGTCATATTCATATCATAAGCATATTTTAATAAAGAATATGGAGTGAAACATCACCTAGTACTGAAAAAGCTGGATACAGCAGATCCAGGATTTCCTCTTCATTCCAAGAATTCTTCCCAAAGAAAACATCAACCGATAATTAGAAATCTTTTCAAACAATTATAGTTAGCTTTAAAATCCCCTTGTGTAAAAAATAAAAAGGATCGTTTCTATTAATTTTTGCACTGACCTTTCATTCTTGCAACTGGAAAAACGTCTCATGATAGGACAGTCACACACGAGGCCCTGAAGTCTGTAACAAGGCACGTGCAGTAGCGGAATGATGCTATGTGTCAGGATTAGCCACAGCCAATAAGATGCCTGCTGGTTCCACCATCCTTATTTGGATCAATTGGCAGCCTGTCTTGGAAGGTGGGTAGCATTTTTGTTGCAGAAAAAGAACCGTTATATACCTGACAGTAACTGGTTCTTTGAGATGATGTAGTCAACATCAATCCCACTGTAGGTGTCCATGTCTGAAGAGGTCTGGATATATCCAAAGTGTGGCGTTTTCCTCCCCTTGTGTGGAATATGAATTTGAGAAGAACACAGGTAAGTTGACCGATTTCAAGTGGAACGCTGAAACATCTTTGGTGATGAATTTTGCATGAGGTCTCAAAATTACCTTGCCTTTATGAAAGGAGGTATAGGAGTCTTCTGATCAAAGTGATGGCTGCCAGCAAAACCATTTTGAGAGTAAGATGATGGATGAGGCACTTAGAGAGGGACTTCATAAACCTATGATGGATGATGTTGAGATCCCATGCTGAAGTAAGTTCTCTAACTGGTGGCTGAATCTGCATGAGGTTCTTAAGAAATTCTGACCCTGTTGAATGAGCAGATCGAGAGCAACTATTGGTGGATAATATGCTGAGTTTGCTGCCAGCTGAACTAAACAAGAGCCCAGAGTGCTTTAACTGAGCAAGTAGTCCAGAATCTTTGGTATTGGGGCCTGCACCAAGTTCAGGCGGTGTTGGACCGCCCATATCAAGAGCCTTTCACATTTAAGGCAGTAAGTTTTCCTCATGGATAGCTTCCTGCGCTGTGCCTGGATCTCCAAACATGTGAGTAGCAGTCTCTTCTGTGGACTCAACCAGCCAACATCCAGGCTGTTAGCAGCAATTTCAGGTCTGGACAGAATACTTGACTTGGATGTTGTAACGACAGGCCTGCAAACTACACTGGGGGCTGCATGCACATGTGCAGGAGATCGGTCAGTCAAAATTGCCTTGGCCAGTTAGGATTTATGACAAGTCTCACCTGATCTTGTCTGGTCTTGGTAATCACCCCAGGGATTAGCCCTGAGATAATTTTTTCTGTTGGAGCAACTTCTGTTGGTGAGACACAAGCTTTCAGTGATCACTCTATACCTGACCTATCAGTCCTCAGCCTCAAAGGAAACCTGCAAAACACTTCCAATGATGAGCCCGAGAGCTTAAATTCATAACTTTGCTAGACACTAAAAATCATGAACTGAATAGAGACATTGGATTTATGGCTTATTACAACAATCTATAACCCACAAACAATGCCCTCCCGCCCCACGTCCTTTCTTTCCCCCCTATGACTGGAAGGATGTTAATTGGCCACTTCACCTTGCATGGTCCCTTGACATCTGTTAACTATGTATGGTACACAATCTGTTCCACCTTATATTTAGCAGTGACGCTCTGTTAGGCTTGCTCTATGCTACCAACTTATGTTGGTATAACTATGTCACTCAGGGGTGTGGAAAATCCACACCGCCTCAGCGATGTAGTGATACAGCCTCTTGAGGAGGTTGAGTACCTATGCCAGAGGCAAAGCTCTCCGGTTGGCACAGATAGAGGCTTCACTAAGTGCTATAGCAGCTGCAGTGCTGTAAATGTAGACAAGCCCTTAGTTTCCTGTCTATGCTCGACAGCGTGTCTCTCTCTCTCCCATCTTATTGAAAGTTGGTCCAATAAAAGATATTCCCTCACCTACCTTGTCTCTCTAATTGTTTTCCTTGTGCTTCCTAATGGGGCCTGTGTCTAGCTATAATTATTACATAGATGCTACTAAAAAAACAAACTATCCATTCCTCTGCTTAGCACCCTTTCAAGCTGTCCTTAGAAAACTTGTGCTACACAAAAGTCCAGAAATTCACAACACTGAGTTTTAAAATAATTCTGTTCCAACAGAAAGGGTTTGGAGTGGTCACTTTACCACATGAAGAGGAAAAATCCAGAAGAAAAAAATGACTGGGTATTTAAGCTTAAATGCATGTTTCTCAGATAGTAGCTTGGGGTAAAAGATATTGCTCAAATATCACAAGCAGAATGTTTTCCCAGAAGCCTTGCCTACCGTCACATTTCTTTGTAAACTAAAAAAAAGTCTAATATTGCATGGGATTCTTTAGCTTTCCATTTTAGGACTGATTCCAATTTCCCAGCCTACAAGAGCATTTAATCAAACAGATGCCCACATTGGTTGCCAACAAGCCCAGGTTTTGAAAGATATTAGCTTTTTTTCAATTCCCTCTCAGAATCCCTGTAAGCAATATTTGCTTTCTAATATTTTGTTTGGCAACTTATTGCAAATTGTCTGCTTTTCTCTGGTTGCTCCACTAGCCAATAATGCTGTCAGCAATGTTGGTCCAGCTGTCAGTCTGGGTATTGCAGCTGTCCTTGTGCCATGCAAATACAATGTTTTTAACACTCATAGAGCAGTTTGAGTGTCTGTCTCTCCTGCTTTTCCCCTTTGTGGATTTACTCTCAGTTGTTACATCTCAGAGAGAGACTGGAATGTATGACCTTAGTTGTCTAGGGGCTGGGTATAATCCTGCTATTGTGTGTTTGAATTACAAACCATGGTACTACCAATCCATGAAAAGACTTACTCCCATGTGCCCCCCTCCCCAGGCTTGCTTCGTGTATCTGACATGCTGCCTCTAGCACTGCATCCATCAGAGAAATGTAAACCACACCCGTAAACGTAGCCAGTTTTAAGCAACAGTCTCGCAGGGGCATAAAGGTTTTTTTTTTCTCTCCTGCTTTGGTGTGCCTCCCTGCCAGCATGAAATTTGTATAACCCTATTTTGATCCTACATCTGTAATGAGCGGCTTCATGACCTTTTGTAACAGTGAAAGGGAATTGATTTTTGAGTTGGTTGCTATGTAGGTTAGGCTCGGAAACTAGCTAACGGGTGTCTCATTAAAACTGACCCAATGCAGACTTTAGTGGTGAAGTCACAAAGAGCTGGCTTGGTGCGTGTTCATGGGCCACTGTATGAGCATCTCACTCAAGTTTTGACTGTGGAGGACACAGTAGAGCCACCACTACACAGTAAATAACTCAACCCAACATGGACATTTTTGTGTCTGTTGGTTTGTGACTTTGTGGCTGCTTTGGGCTGTCCCAGGAACAGCTGTGGCCATGAGCCCTTTTTCACCCACAACTGGCTGGAAGAGGCGTATCTGTCATACTTCTTCTCTATGTTACCGCCAGAGCAGATTGCTGCACTGTACTCTATGGTCCTCTCACTTGGCAGATTTTTTTCTCAAAGGGAATTTATGCCAGTGGAGCACCATAGTTTGAACTGATTTCCATTTTTGGATGCAGTGCCATGGGAGTGGATATTTGATGTCGAAAGCCCTAAAATGGTTTGTATCCTGTGTATTTGCCCTGTGTAGTAATGTGGCAGTTCACGTCAGAGCAGAGCTTGAGGGACTGGCGGTCTCACGCTCTGAGGGGTCCTGCTGGCTGGAATTAATTCCCCATAGCAGCATAACATAACCATAGCTTGCATTTGCTCCTGTTCGGGGCAGTAGCTGTGTTTCCAGGCTTTTGCTGGAAGGGGTAGGGTGAGTGAAGATGGCTGGAGGAAAGGGGGAACAGAAGATTTGTTTGTTTTTGGAGTTTTAATATGAACAGTTGAGCAATGTGAATCCTGGATCTATGATTTTGTAAAGAGGTCTGTCAGTGTGCATGCTTGATTGAGCCCACTTAACTGCCTTCTGCTCCAGGGCATGGTGAGGAGACTGAGTCCTAACACCACAAAGCCTACATCAAAGCACAGTGTGTGATGCCATGTTTTCAAAGTCACTGTTGGGGTGGGGGGGAGAGAGAGAAAGAGGTGCTTAGTAGCTTGTAAGTCAAATTAGGCTCATGCATCGGACAGTTCAGTTTCACTGTGAGCCAGTAAGCACTTCATTACTGAATGGCTTTAGCATAGAGGCTGGCTGGCATCCCTTGGAAAAAACAAAGCCTAGATTGCTTCACTATTCCTGATCAGCTCACAAGAATTACCCCCAAACCAACAACAGAGGATGAGGCTTCATTTTAACATTTAAAAGTGGCGATGGGTCTACACCAAACTCTGCAGTTCATGAGCACCTTTCATACAGCAGGATTTCGAAGAACCATCCAGGACCCTTAACACTTAAATTGTCCTGCAAGAAGAGAACTGAGTTTGCATTTAGTTTGTTTTTACATGCTCCTAATAAGCATCAAGCCCTAATTTTAACCTCGGCTCCTTTCTGAATCCACAAATTGGGGAAAAAAAAAAGAAAAAAAGGGGGGGATGGGGAATTGGGTACAAAGTCCAACAGCTGTTTTTAAGATGGATGAATGCAATATGAGGCAGAAATCTCTCATTTCAGTTGCTGAACTCATTTAAATTTACTCTCCATCCTTTTTCTAGCAAGTGTTTAATAATCACCCTTATCGCCCTCCTACCCCATGCCCCAAAACCAACAAAACCTCCTGCCATCATCTTACAGGCTGCACGCTTTAACAGAAACAAATGTTCACTTTAACAGAGAGGAATGCTTGGTTCTGCCTGGCTGCTGTCATCCCTGGTTGACCACAGACTGCAATACCCTCTTCCCTAAGGACCATTAAACTATATTTCCCTTTTTCCACTGCCATAAGTATTCCATGGGATCCTGTTTCTACTCAGTAAGCCTTTTAAAAGTCACCTGTGCTGGAAAAAATCCCCTGCCTATTTTATTTGAAATCTGATAATGTTAAGAGCTGCTGTAACCGTGCTTTAAACGGGGACTCATCAAAAGGTGCTTTAATTACGATTAAAAAGCTTTTCTATTTTGCTGGCTGAGCATAAGGAAAGTTGTTAGTCCCCAGGTGGATCTTATTTGGGAAATAGTTACAGTGCCAATTTTTCTGTGGCTGATCTACCAGGAAGAAGGTGGTTTCTGGTCAGCAGAAGGTAAGACAGGTCAGCTCAGCACAGAAAGGAGCTGAGATGCTTCTTGTGCTCATACTGTGAGACACCTGTCCACTCCTTGGTTCCTGAACTCTGCTGTATTAGTTTATATTATAGACTAACAAATTTATTTGAGCATAAGCTTTTGTGGGCTACAGCCTACTTCATCAGATGCATAGACTGGAACATACAGCAAGAAGATATTTATACATACAGAGAACATGAAAAGGACATAATCACATTAGCCATGCCACAAAGGCTCATTCACCTGCACATCTACCAATGTAATATATGCCATCATGTGCCAGCAATGCCCCTCTGCCATATACATTGGTCAAACCGGACAGTCTCTACGCAAAAGAATAAATGGACACAAATCTGACATCAGGAATCATAACATTCAAAAACCAGTGGGAAAACACTTCAACTTCTCTAACCACTCAGTGACAGGCTTGAAAAACTTCAAAAACAGACTCCAAAGTGATACTGCTGAACTTGAATTAATATTCAAATTAGGTACAATTAACTTAGGTTTGAACAGAGAGTGGGAATGGTTGGGCCATTACACTAATTGAATCTATTTCCCCATGTTAAGTATCCTCCCACCTTGTATGGGGCATCTCAATTATCACTTCAAAAGTTTTTTTTCTCCTGCTGATGATAGCTCATCTCAATTGATTGGCCTCTTACAGTTGGTATGGCTACTTCCACCTTTTCATGTTCTCTGTATGTATAAATATCTCCTTGCTGTATGTTCCAATCTATGCATCCGATGAAGTGGGCTGTAGCCCACAAAAGCTTATGCTCAAATAAATTTGTTAGTCTCTAAGGTGCCACAAGTACTCCTGTTCTTTTTGCGGATACAGACTAACATGGCTGCTACTCTGAAACCGCCAAAATCAGGATCAGGGCACTATTGTGCTAGTCACTGTACAACCACAAAAGATGAGATGACTCCTGCCTCAAATAGCTTCCAATCCAAATAGACAAAGGATGGAGACAATAAGGATACAGCACTCAGAGAGTACAGTTTGCAAACATCCTTGGGTTCAGACATCACTTGGGGTGCTAACTCTAAAAGCTAAACCTGGCAATTTAACTTGCAGTAATGTTCACTGCTGATCATGGCAGCAAAGAAAGTCCTTGTAACCTGCTTATTCAACAATTTTAAACTGCTTCCTAGGGTCTGCTAGGTGCCACAAGCTCTAAATGTCGCTTTGCTCAGCTGCCAAAAACCTTCTAGCTTCCCTGCTGACAACTTCTACTACACAGTTCTGAATTTGCCTACAGCTAGTCTATTTCTTCAAATGAGGACTTACCAAATTCAGTTTGAGCTCATTATCCCAGGAGAGAGAGAGGTGATTGGTCCACTCAACTGAGAACATGGCATAATTTTTTTTGTTTGATGTGGGTTTTTTACATGTTCTTGACACCTTACCCAAATCACAGGAGTGGTGGTAGCAGTGGTCGATTGTCCTTGGTAGCTGCCAAGGAAATACTAATGTAATGGAAAGCAATAGGATGAAATTAAAGGAAGGAAAATTTAGGCTGAGCAATGTGAAACAAGAGCTTGTTTCCTTGAGCAAGGGAAGAAGCACCATTGCTTGAGATATTTTAAACTTAAAGAGACAAAGTACTAGCTGATATACTGGGGTGGGGGAAGCAGCCCCACATTGGTAAGGAAATAGGCAAAATGAGCTATCATACATAGTCTCATCTCAAATGTCTTAGATTCTATGGCCTTGAATGGAAGAAGCTGAAACAAGTTAGTAGTAAAGAAGGCAAAAACAAAAATAGAAGAGAGAGCAATCAATTTTCCTGCCCAATTTCCTGGTTTCCAGGAATAAATAGAGGAGCTACATAGCCATGAACGAGCTGGAAAAAGTGAGTTTCCTAGGGTCATGATAGCAATTCAGCAAAAATGACAGAAGAAAAAAGCAATTTAAAAATGTTGCAAATTCAATACATCAATTTTTAATAAAAATTCCATTGTACATAAAGTCTTTTGAGAAAACAGTTTGACATCTACAACAATGAAGTAGACTGCCATTTGAGTGAAAGGAAGACTTCAGACACACACCAAAACCACAGACAGAGAATTAGGATTTGGGAAGCATACAGTACACCTCTAAGCCTAGACCAAGGTAGGCAGTTTTAACCCTCTTCATGAAGCTTCTTTTTGTGCTGCAAGATGCTCACAGACTTTTAGGCCAGAAGGGACCATCATGATTAGCTAGTCTTACCACTTTCACGTTGCAGGCCACAGAACCTCACCTACCCATTCCTGTAACAGACCCTTAACCTGTGGGTGAGTTACTGAAGCCCTCAAATTATGATTTAAAGATGTCAAGTTACAGAAACACCACCATTTACTCTATTTTATACCTCCAAGTGATGACCCCCATGCCCCAAGCTGCAGAGGAAAGCAAAATGCTCCCAGGCTATATGCCAATTTGACCTGGGGGAAAATTCCTTCCCAACCCCAAATATGGTGGCCAATTGGACTCTTAGTAAGACCCAACAGCCAGCCACATGGGAAAGAATTCTCTGTAGCAACTCAGAGCCCACCTCATCTAGTGTCCCGTCACCAAACATTGGGGATATTTGCTAATAGCTGTTGCACAGCAGATACATGCCATTGTAGGCAGTCCAATCATAGTAGCCCATCATACATTTATCAAGCTCAGCATGGGCAATGGGTAGCCAAGACCAGGAGAGGCTAAGCCTCCCCTGACCCAGGCTGTTGCGCCTGACCACTCGCTGCCCTGAGACCCTGCCCTTCCTCCCCCTGTATCCTTAAGATGGCAGGGGGCACCCAGCTCGACCCAGTGGCCTAGCACTTGGGCCTGCCAGTGGCCAGGGGTAGCATGGGGTGGCACTCGGGCTGGGCGGGGGGGGGGAGGCAGTGGCTTGGGGCGGTGCTGGGGCTGGCCATTCCACAACTTCACACCTCTGATGGTTAGAAACCTTTATCTAATTTCAAGCCTAAACTTGTTGATGGCCAGTTTATATCATTTGTTCTTGTGTCAACACTGGCACTTAACTTCACTAACTCTTTGCCCTCCCTGGTATTTATTCCTCTGATACATTTATAGAGCGCAATTATAGCTTCCCTCAGCCTTCATTTGGTATAGGACTAAACAAGCCAAGCTCTTTGAGTATCCTCTCATAAGGTAGTTTTTGAGTTCTCTGATCATCCTAATAGCCCTTCTCTGCACCTGTTCTAGTTTGAATTCATCGTTCTTTAATATGGGAGCCCAGAATTGCACACAGTATTTCAGATGAGGTCTTACCAGTGTCTTATACTAATGCGTCCCTATCGCTGCTGGAAATACTTTGCCTGACACATCCTTGGATTGCATTAGCCTTTTTCACAGCTGCATCACATTGGCACTAGTCATCCGTGATCAAGCAATACACCAAAGTCTTGCTCCTCAGTTGTCGCATCCAACTGATAAGGCCCCAGCTGATAGCAGAAATTCTTGTTATTAGTCCCTAAATGCATAACCTTGCACTATTGAATTTCATCCCATTTCTTTTACTCCAGTTTGCATAGTCCTCCAGAGCTTCTTGTATGATATTCTGGTCCTCCGCCATATTGGCAATACCTCCCACCTTTGTGTCATCTGAAAATTTTATTAGCACACGCCCACTCTTTGTGCCAAGGGCATTAATAAAAATGTTACATAAGACTGATCTCTGACAAACTGCATTAGCAACCCCCCTCTAATAATCTGGCACAAGAGGCAGAGTCTATGCGCTTTTCTGTGCTGGGATTTCAAGCCACTAATGTAACTGCACCTAAGGTATTCACAATTTACATTGGTGTATTATTTTCATGGGTATCTCTTACTCCAGTGTCTAACTGGGATTGCGTTTTAAAATCTGAGGGGTTAATGCAGGGATCGGCCACCTTTGGCATATGGCTCATCAGGGAAATCCGGTGGCGGACTGGATGGTTTGTTTACCTGCAGCATCTGCAGGTTCAGTTGATCGCAGCTCCCACTGGCCGCGGTTCGCCATTCCAGGCCAATGGGGGGTGCAGGAAGCAGTGCGGGCCAAGGGAAATACTAAGCAGAAACACCAGATTTTGCATACACAATAAGGCATTATCACAGATCCACTTATACTGGGCAAAAATAGGTGCCAGGACGAGCTACCTGTCAGGTATCTATGCCAGTAGTTGGTCAAAAACCATTAGAAGGGAGGGCTGAGGCTGGTGAGAGGTGGTTTTTTGGGGGATCTTGACAAAGTTGCCAGGACTGTATTCTCAAGACACTGGAGACTAAGTCAACAGGGACTGTAGGAGTCCAGGCTACCAGGAAGGTGGCAGTGAGACCAAGTTCAGAGGAGAAGCAACTTCTGAGAAGAAAATCTGAACTGGGATCTGTAATAATTTCCTGCATGCAAGGAGCTAAAAAGGGCACCTCTAGATGGACAATAACTGAATTCATTCACGGGTTTACTTGTAAGCAATAAAGGAAGAGTTCATTAACTAAGTTTGGAGTGGAGCTGTTCAAAGCACCTACCATATTTACCAGCAAGCAGCCTCTTTCTGGGGCCAGCATCCTTGGAATAAAGGAGCAGAGTGAGAGGTGACACAATATAACATTTCCAAATGAGAAGTTTGGTGGTGGCAGCAGTTACATGATTCCGGGGTGTAGCAAAACGGGGGTTACCACAGTTAGTGATAAGAGAAATGTAGAGACTAGAAACTGAAGCAATAGGTTGGCAATTTATGATCAAGAGTGGAAAGTAAGCTAGGCATTCAATCTAGCTACAAGTATCAAATACTTCTCAGATACTCAGTAAGATAATTTTCAAGGAACCTGTCTGTAGGAGAACAGAACAAAAAGCTGCAAGGGAGGTAACTGACAGACTAATGCCTATAGGGCCAACCATCTAAAGTGCCTTCAGCAGCACTTGCTTCCGAACTATGGTACATCTGGCAAGCTACAAGTATCTGAGAAGTTTGGTGAACCTTAGCACTAAGGGCTATAATAATTTCATTACCAATCTCCCTATAGGCAGGGAAAGTAATGTACATAAGGAATAGAGACAAAAGGGTTTATTGAAGTCTAAATATTTTTTCTCAGAGAAAAATATAAACCCTTAAGCAACTCATTAGAAAGTTGCTTAGACCTTGACACCATGCACTCAATCATTTATGAACAAAGTATTTTATTGGGAAACAAACACTTTTTATAATAAAAATCCCATAGAAACACCACCACTAAGGAAAATTTTACAGTATGGGAAACAGACCTTGTTACATTTGAAAAAGCAGTTATCAAATCAGTACATACAATAGACCAAAAATGGCAAAAGAGCATCGGATGAAGTGGGTTTTAGCCATGAAAGCTTATGCCCAAATAAATTTGTTAGTCTCTAAGGTGCCACCAGGACTCCTCGTTGTTTTGACTACATCAGTAACCTAAGAAGAATGGAGGAAGATATCTGAAATAGCATGAGCTTTTACAATCAATCAATCTTTGGCAAGCTCTTATCTAAAATGCATAGCATAGACATTCCCCTATAGCTTTTAAATATCTTTCACCAAGTTACACCCAACTTACTCAAGAAATACAAAGCAGAAACACCAGACTTTGCATACGCAATAAGGCAGTATCACAGATCCACTTATACTGGACAAAAATAGGTGCCAGGACAAGCTTCCTTTCAGGTATCTTATATGATGTAGATTTTATATATATGTTTATTAGAAAGGAAATGGGATCCAAAAATCAATACAAATAGAAAGGTACCCTATATTAGTAATTGCAAAGGAATTTATATTGACTAGCAGAACTTCTGTCTTCAAGCCCACAAACTATATTGTATGTGGATCTTGTCAATGAACCAGTATTTTCCTGTAGAACAAGTTATGTAGCTTGTTTAGGTTAAGTAAAGTGATCTTTGGCATCTATATATATTTAAAAATAACTGTTCACCTCTGTTTTCCTTTTCCTGTTGAAGATGAATATGATTTGAGATAGGTTTTTTATTTTTACAATTCCACATAAGGAGACAGAAAGTCTCCATATATTACAAATATGTAGTATTTTCCTTTGGACTGGATTGGCTTATCTTCTATTTAACTAATAAACACACACACAAACATGCACACACACAAAGGTTTGTCTGGGACCTCTAACTCCACACCCTTTGTGACACTTTGGTTGAACAAAGGGGACAGACAGCTGCCCTACCAGGTCAGCTGGTGAATCCCCTTACCTAGAGAGTAAAACTGGCATAGCCTGCTGCACATTACCTGATCCACAGTGTTTCCAGCTGTGGCCAGAACATTTTGCACTCACCTCAGAAGTCCCCAGTGGAGCTGTCCCCAGGGAACTAACAGGCACAATATAAAACAGATTTAGGCTGCTCTAAATTAGGCCAGAGCAAGCCCAGGGATTAGAGTAGCTCGGAGGAAGCTATAAACCACCTTTCTTACAGTATTTCAGCAGTTCTGGTTTCCAAGCGTGGGTGAACCCAACAGGTTTTGGGGTGAGTAAAAATGAAAACAAAACAAGAAGCCAAATTCATCACTGCTACAGCACTATTGGTTTTCATGGCGTTACATCAGCGTTTTGAGCATGATATTACAAAGATCTCTTTGCCTACATGAGAGTACTTCACAAAGCTGGTGAATTTGGGTCACTCTGCCTGCCAGCTAAGGCAGCCATGATTTTATAATCAGGATCATGGAATTAGCCAAACTACTGGGACTGGACTGGAATAAGGATACATACAGAATTTTATACCTGAATAATTACAACTGTGGCAATGTTCCTTAAAAATTGAACAGTCACAGTAGTGGCAACTTTCCCTTATCTATTTGAGTTGCATTACTATTGCCTTGCTTTCACTGTTAGGTGTCCTACTTCTGGCTGCTAGAGTGAATTACCATCCCTCAGAGAAATTCCACAGAAATTCCCAGAAGGGGAAAACTTTAAAAATACCCAGCTGAGGGCACAGACCACCCTTTGTTCTCCCACCTGTGGAAGGGTGTAACCTTTCAATTACATGGCTCCTAGTGGCCCATGGGAAATCTGGATCCAAATCCCACAGCTGTCTCACGTTGTTGTACCATCCCTCCCAACATTGGCAGCATAGCTGGCTCAGTCACAGTACTCCCCTTTGGTCCTGCATCACCATTGCACACTTTTTCTACCTTCAAGGGAGCTAAAAGGAGAGGGAGTAATGGCTAAAATAAGCAGCAATCTGCTCAGTAACTTCTGCTGTTTACCCAAAGAGCTGGTCAGGGCAGCTCTCGTTCCACCACCAGCTACTTGCACATGACAATGCACAGTGTGGCACTAGACAGTTTGCTGGTGGCAAGGAGAAGGCTATTTTAGCAACGCCCACCTTTCCCAAACAGCTCCTTATCTGCATTTTTTGTATAGTTATCAAGTTTTGTGTAGCTCAATAACAGTTCTGACCAATAAGAAAAAGGTCACTGAGTTCCCCCATGTGGTAGCCCGAGCAGTAAGAGCTCAGTCACATGGTCACAAGCTTTGTCTACACTACAAAGTTTTGTCGGCAAAAGCTGGGGAGGTATACACACTACAAAAGTTCTTTGGCAGCAAAACTCTGCTGTTTTGCCGACAAAATAAAACCATCTCAATGAGAGGAATAAGTTGCGGCAAAGTTAAAGCGACAAAAGGCTTGTCTACACCACGCAGCTTTTAGCGACAAGGCTGTGTCAACACAGCCTTATCGCTAAAAGTCAGTGTGTGTAAATGCTCTTTTTCAGTACTTTGTCAGTACTTTCGCCAACAAAATACTTCCAGTCCCGCAAGCGGCACTCCTGCCGACAAAGTCACATTCACACTGCCACTTGTGTTGGCAAAACTTTTCTCATCTTTCGTCGGGGGGGAGGGGAGCTTTTTAAAGTACCCGTGAAAGACAAAAGTTTTGTCGACAACTTTGCAGTATTGAGCCCAAAGTGTCAGGGTAGACACTGATGTTTGTTTTGGTGATGTAACTAGCTTCCACCAGTATCCCACAATGCCTGGCGTGACTGCGCTGACCATTGTTTTGATCGCTGCTGCCTTGCAGACATGCGCCCCCTCCCCTTTCAAAGCACCAGAAAGTATCTGGCAGCTGAGCACACTGCTCTGTTTGGGGAACAAAGAGCAAATCATTAACGTGGAATGCTCTTCCACTAGGACAGAGGTGGGAAAACTATGGCCCGCGGGCCACATTCAGCCTGCAGGACCGTCCTGCCCGGCCCCTGAGCTCCTGGCCCGGGAGGCTAGCCCCCGGCCCTTCCCCCTCTCTCACAGCCTCAGCTCGCTTGCTCCACCACCAGCGCAATGCTCTGGACAGCGGGGCTATGAGCTCCTGGAGCAGCGCAGCTGCAGAGCCCAACCTGACCCAGTCTCTGTGCTGTGTGGTGGTGGTGACGGCAGCGTGGCCTGGCTCCAGCTGGGCAGCGCAGCTGTAATGCTGCCAGCCACCGGTGCTCCAGGCAGCGTGGTAAGGGGGCAGGGAGCAGGAGGGGTTGGATAGAGGGCAGGGGAGTTCGGGGCAGTGGTCAGAGGGAGGGGGTGTGGATAGGGGGTTGGGGCGGTCAGGGGGAACGGGGTTGAATGGGAACAGGGGTCCCAGGGGACAGTCAGAAAGGAGGGGGGGTTGGATGGGGCAGCAGGAGGCAGTCAGGGGCAGGGGTTTGGGGGTGATCAGGGGACAGGGAGAAGGGGTGGTTGGATGGGGCAGGGGTCCTGGGGGGCAGTCAGGAATGAGAGGAGGGGTTGGATGGGGTGGCGGGGGGTCCGGGGGCAGTCAGGGGATGGGGAGCAGGGGTGTGTGGACGGGGCAGGGGTCCTGGGGGGGCATCAGGGAACAGGGGGGTTGGATGGGGCAGGAGTCCTGGGGAGGGGCAGGCCACGCCCCCCTCCCCTAACTGGCCCTCCATACAATTTACAAAACCCAATGCGGCCCTCAGGCCAAAAAGTTTGCCCACCCCTGCACTAGGAACACAGGGGCAGGCAGACTGCTGCTGCAGGGAGTGTGTGTGTGTGTGGGGGGGGGTGTCTGCTGTGCTGCATTGACATTCCTCAGCACAGAGAGGTCACAGAGCTACTGAGGATCCCGCTCCTGGCAGCTGAGAAGGCTGTGGGAGAACTCGGAGGAAATCACAGAACCATAGGCAGGCAGGCAGCGTGGGCTGTTTTGAGAGAAACTGCTGTGCAAAGCAGAACGGGGGCTGGCATGTGGGGGTGTTCCCCCCCCATGCCTCAGGATAGGTCAGTCAGCCTGCCGTCTCCCCCATCCCAGATATATCCCTCTCCTCCCCTCCCCCCTCACACTTCAGTTGAAAAAGCAGCTTACAATCTGCTAGGATGTTCCTGGAAAGATGTAATTGAGAATCCTGCATCACCTGATGCTGTACCTGCTCCATGAGGCATTGTAAATCCTTCCCAAAGCACCTGCGGCCAGTTGCACAGTGGGATAGTTACCACAGTGCACTGCTCTCTGTGTCAATGCAAGAGCTGTTAGTGTGGATGCATTCTGCCAACACAAGGAGCTAGTGTGGACATGCAACAGTGGTTTTAATTAAAGCACTTTAATATAGCATAACTTTTGCTGACAAAACTTTGTCGTGAAGACAAGGCCTTATTCCCATACTCATGGGACTGTGTTAGGGAAATTAGTCTCTTTTACTTTGTGGTAAGAAATGTCATGGTATGGACCTCAAAATGTTGCCCCCCAGGAGGGGCTGCCCTTGCCTCACGGGAGAGGCTTTGGAGAAGTGGGGGGAAGGGAGACAACAAAAATTTTGAATAGAAGTTTCTGGTGGTCCTCCCTAGAAAATTTTGACGTGTTCCCAGCCACCCACCCACCGACCCCCCAAAGTCAATTTCTGTCATCATCTTCCCTCCAAAATCAATTAGCTGCTCTTACTGCTTTGTGGATTCCTGTTGCTCTACAGAGTGCCAGGATGTCCTCAGGATCTTCACTCCTGGCTGCTCATAGCAAGATCTTTACTCAGGGCCGCCCAGAGGCGGGGGCAAGAGGGGCAATTTGCCCCAGGCCCCGAGCCCCACAGGGGCCCCCACCAGAGTTTTTCAGGGCCCCTGGAGCGGGGTCCCTCACTCGCTCTGGGGTGCCCGGCAAACTCTTGTGCAGCCGGGCGCAGGAGCTTCTGCCGCTCCCGGTCTTCGCCGGTGGGGGGTCCTTCCGCTCCGGGGCGGAAGGAACCCCCGCTGGCGAATTACCACCGAAGACGGAGCGGGACCCGCCGCCGAAGCGCAGCTCGGTCTTTGGCGGTAATTCGGCGGCGGGGGGGGCCTTCCATTCCGGGACCCGCCGCCGAAGTGCCCCGAAGACCCGCGGCGGGGGCCCCCTCCGCCGAATTACCGCCGAAGACCGGGCTGCGCTTCGGCGGTAATTCGGCGGCGGGGGGGGCCCCCGCCGCGGGTCTTTGGGGCACTTTGGCGGCGGGTCCCGGAACGGAAGGGCCCCCCGCCGCCGAAGACCCCGGGCCCCCGGAATCCTCTGGGTGGCCCTGTCTTTACTCCCCTTAGCTAGGAAGAACTGTGAAGAAGGAGAGTCTCAGAGCGAAGCCAAGTAGTCAGAGGAGAGGGCAGGTGGGACCTGAGATGAGCTCCCAAGGAAATGCTGCTGCTTGGGAGGGTCACAGCAACACTGTTCTGGGTATGTCAGTGAGATATCAACAGGTCTCAAACCAGGATAGTGGGGAGAAGTGGAAGGGCTCAGCTGTCCAAGGCAATCGGAAGAGGTGAAATGGTGCCAGGTACAAGTCCTGTCATCCAAAAGTGGGACAAGGCAACCGGCATGGTAGAATCATAGCATATCAGAGTTGGAAGGGCCCTCAGGAGGTCATCTAGTCCAACCCCCTGCTCAAAGCAGGACCAATCACCAGACAGATTTTTGCCTTGGATCCCTAAGTGGCTCCCTTAAGGATTAAACTCACAACCCTGCATTTAGCAGGTCAATGCTCAAACCATGGAGCTATCCCTCCCCCTCCACTATGTTAGCCCCTACCACGCCTGGTCAGGGGAAGAGGTAGAAGAACCCTCCAGAAAGACGTAAGGTGAAGTGATACAGTGGTTCAACACTCTCCTAGGTAGTGTGCAAGTGCAGCCAAAAGGCCTGGGTGCTTCCTTTGATAGGTGTAGGACTGCAGGCAGAGGAAACCTTCCAAGTTCAGGTTTCTTTTAGCAGGACAACTCCTCTATAAAAGGCAAGACACTCCAGATGGGAGCCAATTAGGCTTGTCCAGCAGGAGTAGGGCCCCCCACCTTTGAAAATAAAATGTCACAATTTGGGGGCAGCTCCCCCAAATAAACAAGAGGCCAGTCCTGCTGGTCACTCCCAGAACACAGGAAGGGAAGGGAGGGAAAAGGCCACCAGGCTCTCTCATATGACTCCAAAGATGAGTTCTGAGTTGAGCTGGGGCCCATTGTGAGCCTGGAAGGGACTGGGACACTTCAGAATCTTGGGAAGCTGGGATGGGAGCACTTTTGAGTCTGGAGCAACGTGAATTCTGAGGGAAATGGGGCGGGAGTATTTGAGGGGGTGAGGAACTCTTAGGTCAGGGTCTGGGACAATGGAATCCTGAGCAGCAGGGAGGGAGGGACAATCAGAGTCTGAGGGGGGAGGATCTTCACTGGGCTCTGGGCTTCCTCTGCTTGTTCCCTTGTGAGTCAGAAAGGGGGTAGCCACATGCAGTGAAAGTGCAGCTGGGAAGCTGTCTATTCCTCCATCCAAACTCATTCCCTTAAAGCATCAGCACCATTTCCCTTTGGTGTCAGGCTCTTGGACCCTTCCCTGTCCCAGCTGTGCTGGAAAGTATCACATGTGTATCTCACATGATTCCTGGCAGGCTTACTTTTGCTCCCCTCTAAGCTACACACTTGACCTGCTATTCTAGTAGCAAGTTAGTTACGTGCAGCCCAGCCATTTGGCAGAATTACCTGGTGCCTAACAGTGTAGATGGAATGGGGCGGCAGCAGCAGGGCACATGGGTAGGGTGACCATATTTCCCTATGCTGAATACGGGACACCTGGTAAAATTACTCATATTCAAGCGAGTTCAACGGCAATCAGTCAGAACTATGCAGTACAAAAGTTCAAATTAACATTGACTGCACACCTGTTAGAAATACTGCGTAGTGGGATTTTTTAAAATTTACCTTCTGATCTTTAAGGCTTTAGGGTTCATGCTGAGCGCTCTGATCAGGGGCTGGTTCTCAGCACAGCACTGGGAGTGGGATGTGCCATGCCAGGGGGGATATGGAGGAGCAGTGGGGCTAGGTGGGCTGAAGGGGCAAAGCAGGAGAGGACAGCAAGATGGGGAGCATGTAAAAGGCTGATGGGTGGGCAGCAGAGGTGACGTAACCAGCTGCTGCCTGGCACCTGCCCTCATTCACCAGCCATTGCAGCTCACAGTGCACAACCAGTGCTGGCTAGAAACAGGACAGGAGGTGAGGCCCTGCTGGCCGAGAGCCAGCATGCAGCAGGGGCTGCACTGTCGGACCAGGAGGAGGAGCGGCCAGCCTCGCACACAGCAGGTTTGCCCCACCACCAGCCTTGCACACCCACCCCCATCATCAGCCACTGGACCCCCCTCACTCATTGCTGGTGGGCAGGTGGCTGGCGAGCAGGGACCCAACCAGCAGCAGGACCCGCCAGAACTGACGGGGAGGAGGGGAGGGGTACAGAAGACCAGGGGCGGCTCCAGGCACCAGTGCACTAAGTGCGTGCGTGGGACGGCAAGCCGCGGGGGGCAGCCTGTCGGTTGCCATGAGGGCGGCAGTCAGGCAGCCTTCGGTGGCATTTCTGCAGGAGGTCTGCCGGTCCCGCAGTTTTGGTGGCAATTCAGAGGCAGGTATGCCAAAGGCGCGGGACTGGCGGACCTCCCGCAGAAACGTTGCCAAATCCGCGTTACCAGCGGACCTCCCGCAGGCGCGCCGCCGAAAGCCACCTGACGGCCGTGCTTGGGGCGGCAAAATACATAGAGCTGCCCCTGCAGAAGGCAGAAAATATGGGACAATTTGCCCATTTTTAAGAAGTCAGGACACTTGCAGGAGGGCTTAAATACAGGACTGTCCCTTTAAAAACAGGATGTCTGGTCACCCTACACATGGGGAGTTAGGGAACGTAAATTGACTTTTGGGTGGCAGTAGGAAATAGTTGCCTTTGGGGGCAGGGAAATGAGGGGGTGAAGTTTTATGTAGCTCCTTGTGTGACTTTCCTCAGCAGTGAGAACATCGCCACCAACCCCAAATGACACCTCTCCGCCTTGAGCAGTGGTAGTGGGACCAAGTGGCAAAGAATGACGATTCTTTTTCATCTGTGATAAATGTAATATGTGGAGCTGCAAAATACCTGGCAGCTATGACCCTTTCTTGCTGCTGTGTGACTGTATGCCATAAAGAAGCAACAAAAGGAACAAACCCACTTCTCCTTTTGCACATTTTCTTTAAAGTCACTGTGCAATGTGAGGGACTGTGGCTTGCAAATAGGCATCAGGGAGTGGCTGTCATGATCACACTATCCAATCCCATACTGCTGGAGGGCTTCTACTCTGGTTGCTAGCCCATACTGAAGCCCATGCCACCACATATACACTGCTATTATTACCCATGCTGGCTAGATAAAAGCTAACACATATGCCTACCTGTGCTACAGTCATATCTTCACTTTGCAGTGTAGACATATCCTAAAGTGCCAAACACGTATACTGTACTCAGATGACTAGATAAAAGCCAACATTAGAGGAAGCAAATTGCTTAATATTTAGTATCAAAATTTAATTTGAGGTTCTTTCAGCTTCGAAAGCAAGTAACTATCACCATCAATAAAACTGAGATCTAAACCCATTAGTTTGGACAGACAAGTTTCCAAAAAGAAATTCAAAATAAATCTCCCCCTAAACTCACCTAAAAAAGTCAGAATCCCCCTATTTGAGAGAGAGTCAGGAAGTTTTTCCCTACACACAAAGAAAAAAGAAATTAAAGCCTTACTATCCACTCTTTAACTTATTTAAAAAATGTTTTTTACTGTTGTTTGGCCTACGGAGGCAACATGAGTGATAGGAAAGCCAGCCGGATTCTATTCTGCCTTACACATTTTAAACAAAACTGTAAATTAAATTCCAGCTGCTGAATTTTTATGACAAGTGATGATAGAAAACAAGAGCAGAAAGAACCCAGTTCAGAAAACTGGCAATGAGAAAAACAAATCAATCTTCCGATTTAAAAAAAAGAAAAAAAGCAAGCAAGCCAGCCTGACCAATCTGACCTACAGTTGAAAAATACATTGTCTAATTTTTATTTTTTTATTAACTCCAGTTTAATTATAAATCTAAAAATTCTATTTTATTTGTATAAGTATCCTCTACATTTATGCTGTCTCCCTTTCCCATTAGACAATTAGAGAAGAATGCATGTCTAAAATTTCATATATATATGTTCACTTTCTGATTTATACTGAGTTTTCATTTATGCTTCCAGTATTGTCATCATAACTGGCACCTTCTCTCTTACACTGACAGTGGTATAAGATTGGAGTTTCAAGTGAATGGCTCACTCAAATCACTACCAATGTTCCTCAAAAACAGCTAGGAAAAATTATATCTTATCACTGGATTTTTTTTTTGGATCACTAAATTACCATCTGATTGATTGCACTGCAGTTGTGATGCTTTCAGGTGCTATAACACAGTCAGCGTGCAGTCTTCCATGACAATTTGCTCTTGCATCACAATTGCAGGGTGATAGTCATCATGTGGGTTATGGTAGTCCTGACCTGTCCCTCGGCTGCCTTTCTGGCCATAAGAACCACTGCTGTTTTTAGCTGAGACTGTCTGGCCACGGTAGATTTGAGCCTGATGTTCACATATGCCAAATTTGCTGAGCAGGATGAAGACATCTCTTCGGAAAGCCTTGGTGAAAATAGCATAGAGGAATGGGTTGGCACAAGAATTGAGTGGGTAGAACAGCACTAGCAGGATCTTGGAATTACTGACCGTTATCAAGGGCTTGTTCATGATGGCAGACAAAGCATAGAATGAGATAGGTGCCATGCATAGGAAGTCAGTGAAAATCAACACAGCCATCCTTTTAGCAATTTTGGTGTCTTTGTCTCCGGATTTGTACTCAGGGTTTCGCACAGTTATATAGATTTTTATGTAGCAAGCACAGATGATGATAAAGGCAATGATGTTCAGCATTAAAACAAAGAAAATGTAGGCTTGAGCCAACGGTGTTTCGGTATCCATGGGAAGGCAGATACTGACTTTGATGTAGCTGCTGACTCCAACCAGTGGCAAGAGGGCGAGAAGAAAGCATGAGAGCCAACCACCCAGCATGATGACCAAAGCATGCCGAAGGCGAAGCTTCCTGTCCAGGCGCATAGCAAAGGTGATGGCATACCAGCGCTCCAGGGTGATCACAGTCAGTGTGTATACAGAAAGCTCACTGGCAAAGACAGTGAAAAAGCCAGCTGTGTTGCAGCCAGGCCCAGTCTGCCAGTCTATGGCATGGTTGTAGTATTCTGACCTAGTGTAGAGATCCACCGAAGCAATCAGGAGAAGGTACAGTCCCATGCAGAAATCAGCAAAAGCCAGGTTGCACATCAGAAACCGTGGGACAGTCAACTTGTAATGACTGGTGAGAAGGATGAAGAGGACAAAAACGTTACCCAGGATAGCCAGCAGGTTCACAAACCATACCACAATCCTTAGAAATTTATAGCCCATTATGTCTTCACAGGGATTAAACTCATCAGGCTCTGGAGTGCACACAATGTCTTCACTGCCACCACAGACTGTATAGTCGTAATGGCTGTCAAACCCCTGGATGTTGTCCTCTTGAGGGTTCTTGAGCTCTTGGCCAAACCCAACATCTCCATCCCCCTGCTCTTCAAAAAAAACGTAGTAGTGGGAGTTGCCATGAAAATCCCTGAATTTGGAGTTTTTAGCATACACGGTGTCAGTGCGGTCTACATCCTCTTCTGCATAGTCTTGGTAAAAAGGGCCATTGAAGGTACTGACGGATCTTTTCTTACGAAAGCTGTGACTGCTGGTCTGGTTACACATCATGTATTCCAGAATTCTGAAAGAACACAGGGGTGAAATCACCACTGAAATTTGCAGTTCTGTTTGTATACAACAGGTATGTCAAGGGAAACACTTTTTAATCATTAATATCTGAATTAAAATATCTATGAACCAGAATGTTGTCCTGACACATTTTTGTTAGTAAAAAGATATGTGGTGAATCTTGAGCATACCCATCAGAGCTTTTTGTATGTTGGCAGACAGTGTTGTAATCCTCTGCATCTGAGTTCTCACTTCTTTGATATGCTTACAATAACAACAATTTCATCTTTCTCCTTAAAAATCCCAAGTGATGGGTTCTCTACCACTTCCCCAGAGTTGCTATTTCACAGCCTAATTCATGTCACTATCTGGAGGTTTTTCCTGATATTTTGGCCTACATTTTTCTTTCTTAATTTCATTTAGTTATTCTTAGTGGTTACTGATTGTGCCACCATAAATAATTCCTCTTCCTCCTTGGGGATTACATCCTTCAAAAATTCATAGATTTCTTACATCTGTTCTTTATAATTATTTAATCAATGCACACAGCATTGTATTCTTTTCTTCTTTCTGCATAAATCAATTATCTCCAGCCCCTTAATCATTTTTTTGCTCTCCTCTAAATTTCCTCCAATTTGTTCCTCCACAGTTTACTGACACTATGGTGCCCAGAGCGCAACACAATATTCCATATGTGGTTTGCGTAGCCACAGAGAAATGATAACTAGAGCTCCATGAAATTCTTTTGTTTTTATAATTTTTTGTTTTATTTTTCAAGAGTTTTATTTATTTTGATTTATCCATGTGGGGTGGGGGGCATGGGAGGTGTCAGATCCTGCTCCCAGGGTGGTCTGGTGTCAGAGGCCTGATCTGGACATGCACTCACCCTGCAGTGACAGCTCCTGTCCTGCAGGCCTGGGCCCAGCTCCCTGCTCCAGGAATTGCAACCTTGTGCATGGGGTCACAGCACCACTCAGATCTGGCTCAGGTGCCCCTCCATCATCACGACAGAGGGGCAGCTAGGTCAAATTTGAGTGAATAGTGATATGACCCTGTGCTCCAGGTTGCAACACTCACTCAGATCTAGTCTGGCTGTCCCATGTCATGATGATGGAGGAGAGGCCAGGCCAAATCTGAGTGGTGCTGCAATCTTACGTGCCAGGTCAGAATAACCGGTGAGGGGAGCCAGGCTGAGCCCTGCAGGACAGGAACCACAGGGATTGCCACTGCAGGGTTTTTTCAATTTACATGTTTCTAGTTTTATTTTGTGTATTCTGTAGTTGTGAAAAACATGGAGCTCTAACTATTACCTTGCTCTACAATGCAATGCTTCTATGTTTGTAGCCTCAAATAGCATTAGCAATGTTCTGACTACAATAACACCTTGCAAATGTGTATTGAATTTGCTGACTGCTATCACCCTACACTTCCTTCAGCATGTCTCATCCCAGCTGTCTCCCTCCCATTCACTGTCTTTCAGACTTTCACCAGATGTACTGGAGCTGCTTTTCTCAAAGGAGAATCTCATTTTCTTTCTTTCTGCCCATGTTTCTAATCTCTGTACATCCCTTTGTGGTAGTTTTCTGCCCTCAAAGTTGTTTGAAACTCCTCCATGACCTAATATAATCTATTAATTCCATTAATATACTATCTATGCCAATGTTTAAAATACGATAGGTATCCTAGAAATTCTATAGATAGATATTATTTTCTTTTCATATATCAGAGATTGGCCTGAGCAAGACCCTTGCTCTGAACTTTGGAGAAGTTTGCATTTAAATCTAAACTTGAACTCTGCAATGACAGTTTCTCTACAATTACAATAAAGTTTAAATTTTACTTATAGGAACATAGGTTTGCCAGACTGGATCAGACCGTCAAGTCCATCTACTTCTGTATCCTGTCACCAACCGTGGTCAGCATTTGTTGCTTCAGAAGAACAGGCAAGCAACCTTGCAGAAGATAATTATGGAATAACCTGGCCACAAATAAAATGTCCGCCTCACCCTTTTAGTTAGAGGCTGGCTGAAGCACAAGGTTTTATGTCCCTTCCAAGACTTTTGGTTATTTTTAAATCCTTACTATATCAACTCTGGATATTGTTGTTATCTGTAAAAACATCTCATCCTGTGCTGAATCCTGCTCAACTCTTGGCCTCAAAAATATCTCGTGGCAATGAGTTCTACAAACTAACTATGTGTTGTGTGAAAAAGTATTTATTTTTATTAATTTTAAACCTGTCCCTCTGCTCTATTATATAATTTCAAAAATGGCTACAAAACCCATTAACTAGAATTATTATATTATTTATTATATATTAAAATATCAATTAATCCTTCTTTAATTATATGACTTATGATTTAATCAAAGTTGCTAACACTCACCCTTTGGTTTTCTTCCAGTTCTTGAAAGCACAGCAGTGGCTTGGATAGGACAGGTCAGCTCGCATTAGATGAAGAAAAGTCTTTACGGGAGGTAGTTTCTTCAATGTCCATGTATTTTTAGCCATCAGTTCTTTAAGGTTTTCCAGTCCTTTTGTTGGAAGGGTAGCAACACTGGTCCGGGAGACATCACTGCGTAAAGAAAGAATAAAACTTCAGCAAATGAAATGACTGGAGTGAGACATTTAAGATCTTCAAAGCACTTTAGGAGTTGCACAGAAAGCTGCAGCACAAAAAACAAAACTAAAACACAACCAACAACATATGAAGGAGGTGACGCAGGAGTTGGCATGCTGCCTGCGCATATTCTACTTGAAATGTACCAACTGGGTATCCCCAAACAGCATTCAGATGGCACCCAGCGTCATGATGCCAGACAACTTGTTTGGCTGCATAAATGCACAATGAAAGTGCAATGAATGGGCTGAAGGAATCACTGCTAGTGCAGAGCCCAGGGCATTATTTTTTTTCTGTTTATTTTAATTAATGATTGCACAGAGACACTGGATACAACTTGTTTGAGATGATAAAATCTCCCTAAATTATTCTTTGGTTTACAAACCTGAAAAACTGCTACAACTTTGAAAGAGCGAGTCAGTGGGGCCTCTTTTTCAGTAATTTTAAAACTGGTTTTCTATTTGAAACACATTTTTGCATAGACAGTGTAGTGATTGCCATTGGTGGCCATCAGCTATGCTTCTCATAAGCCATGCAGCAGAAGCAGTGCTTCAGCTTGCCTTTGTAATTGAAAATGAATTCTTTAAAGATTTAATATCTGTGAGAACATGCTCATTTTGGAGAGACAATTGAAAACAGAAGCAGATATGATAGTATCATTTGCTCATCTAATTCACACAGGCCCTGATTTTGCAAAGGCTTTAAACACATGCATAACTTTACACACTTGACTCTATTCATGCAAATGAAGTTAAGAGCATACTGAAATATCTGCAGAATTGATGCCATCATTTGCTGCAGTTGCTGATGAGAGTTAGCTAGGTACAGCTATAATCTGATTTTGAGTAGGAGAAGGATCATCATCTCCCTGCTCCCTTTAGCACATCTGTAAACCATTTTCCCATCCTCAAGGTTTTAAAACTGATTACTATCTCCTTGGGCAAACTATGAATGACAAAAACACCAAAACCTTTTAAAATAGGCTTTTAAGGCTCAAATAGTTAACACACAAAAAATCAATAAAAATGTAGAATTAAACACACAAAGTTTCTCCTTCTGCTATTTTCCCTCTAGCTTCTAGTGGTGCTTCTTGAACCATATGCCAATTTAAGAGAAAACACTCTTATAGCTATAGCAATGTTCCTCACAAGCTGAACATCAGCTTATATTAAACCTGTATTATATTGAGAAAGATGGCAACTGTCAAGTGTTGCTATTTTAAGAGCTTTACTAACAAAGAACATGATTCTAAGCATGTAAACAAAAGTGTGTTTTCTGTGCACTGTGTCCCCTAATTCACAGGGAAAGAACTAATAATGAGCTTTTAGAAAAGATATGTGGTGCAAAGCAACATGGCAAAATGCATCTCTTTCCCCTTCGCCAAAAACCTGTGCCCTGAGCCCTCACAAAAGATTTGTGCAAATGTCGTCAGTGGGAGAAGAGTGAACGGATAAGCAGACAATGCCATCCCATTCCCATCTGGCAAAACTCCACACAAGTGGCTCTCCATTTGGAAGAATGACCTTTTCTGTTTCTCCTTTTTGGATAAACAGTGGTGTTACTTTTAGCAGTTATCAGTAAAAGAACCACACTCTTGGGATGTGCCTGCTCACTCCACACAAGCTAGTAACTATATGGAAAAGTCTAACCATTGAGGAGCCACACAACCCCTCCCTCAAGCTAGAGGATGCTCCATGTGAGTCTATATAAAGGAGCATGTTTCTCTTGCCATCCTCATTTCCATAATGGCGATTCCCCAGTCTCCTCAGGAAAGTATTCTGAAGCTTAATACATCCCACAGTATTCAGTCTAAATGTTGTTTTTCTTAATTTCACTTCATTCCTCAAGGTTATAACCCTGTATACCACCCTAAGCAATGTTTTTCTATTCTCGGACACAGAAAAAGGAAATCATTACAAAAGAGGAGAAAAAATTTCTTGGGATTATGTACAGGAAAACAGAGATTTTAATTGTGAATGTTATCTTGAGGAGACAAAGACAATTTTTTTAAAACTAATACAAAACTAATACAGAATCACTGTACTCCCCAGAGGCTGCAGAAATGTATAAGAAAATAAGAGATGGAAAGAGTAAAGCACAATAAAAGTGGATACCTAATGAAAACACAAACACAAAATGTGACGGGTTGGATCACAGAAACCCCCTTGGAAGCTGCCACCTGATGTGCCAAGACTACTTCTGCCCCCTGCTTTCCCTGCCAGCTCGGGACCCCAGCACCCTATCTTGCTGAGCCAGACACTCCCGTCTGCTCCAGCAAAGACCCAGGATCTGAATTTCTTGCCCCAAAGCTGCAGGTTTACTTGAAAGCTGCTCAAAGAAGTGTTCCTGTCTTTAACACTCAGGCTGTGGCTACACTTAGCACTTCAAAGTGCTGCCACGGTAGCGCTGCCGCGGCAGCGCTTTGAAGCGCTAAGTGTAGTCAAAGCGCCAGCGCTGGGAGAAAGCTCTCCCAGCGCTGTCCGTACTCCACCTCCCTGTGGGGAATAACGGACAGCGCTGGGAGCCGCGCTGGGGCTTTGACCACACTGGCGCTTTGCAGCGCCGCAATTGGCGCTGGAGAGGGTGTGTTTTCACACCCTGCTGCAGCGCTGCAAATTTGTAAGTGTAGCCAAGCCCTCAGATGCCCAACTCCCAATTGGGTCTAAAACAAGCAAAATAAAATAAAATGCGCAAATCTATGTCTAATCAAACTGAATACAGATAAGATCATCACCAGTTACAGAATGCTCCCTTTTACAGACTAATCTCCTTTTAGCCTGGGTCCAGCAATCATTCACACCCCCTGTAGTTACTGTCCTTTGTTCCAGTTTCTTTCAAGTATCCTGCGGGGTGGAGAGGCTCCCTCTTTAGCCAGCTGAAGACCAAATGGAGGAGTCTCCCAGGAGTTTAAATAGGCTTTCTCTTGTGGGTGGAGACCCCCTCCTCACTCCTATGCATAGTCCAGCCCCAAGATGGTGTTTAGGAGTCACCTGGGCAAGTCACATGTCCACGCATGACTCACAGTTTTTACAGGTAGCATCAATTGTTTACATGCTACCTTGAACGTCCTCAAGTAGACTTCTTATGTGGATTGGAGCATTCCAAGATCCATTGTCCTTTAAGTGTTTCTTGATTAGGTATTTCATTTCAACATTCCTTTCTCCAGGAACTGATCAAATGCTCTACTACGGTTATTTAGAAATCAAACCAGTACACAGCCAACATTCATAACTTCGAATACAAAAATGATATGTGCATACAAATAGGATTAATACATTCAGTAGATCATAACCTTTACGGAGATATGTTACATGGCATAGGTAGCATAAAACACATTCTAAGCATATTTCCATAAAGCCTTATAGGAGATACCGTCACAAAAAGTATCTCTGTAAAAAGCAATATATAAAAATCTGAGGTGCCTATTAATGAAAAATGTTGCATAGGAAAACAAACATTATTGCCTAAGTTTACTTTTGAGATTCCTAGAGGAGAAACATACATTTCAATGGGAAACATGCAGTCTCATTTGTCACTTTGCACAAAGTAACTAACCAGGTTTCCCTACCTAAAATATAAGAGGAGTGGGGAAAAGCTCTAGCAGAGAGATTGAAGAAATAGGGCGGTGCTTGCTGATAAACACATTGATTTAATGTTAGGTTATTAAATTACAGAATTAAGTTAATCAGACAACAAAGATGAAGAAAATAGTCATATTAGTTTTAAAATGAGAGAGAAGAGAGAGAGAGAGAGAGACCAATGATAGGGGAAACCTCAAAAGGTTGATAGAAATCTTAAACCTGAGTCTGCAAAACTGAGCTGGAAAGCTCACGAAAGCAGACTCTTATGAGATTTCTGGCCCTTTCAGATCTGATCCCTGCCTCCAAGAACAATATTATGATTGATGGGAAAGGAAGCGGGAAGAATAATGCCCAGTGACTAACAGCAATATATCTCAACGTCCATTATACGTTTTCAAACCAAGGAGTAATAATTTTCTAAAAACTGAAACTTCCAGCCAATATAATTTAATTTTGTTGGGTGCTTGGGAATGTAGGGTAATTGTGAAAGTAATTATGTATGAATACATTAATTCTTATATGCTTATAATAAAGTAAGAAGAATCTCTGTTAAAAGAAATCACGACAAATGCAAAAGAGAAGACTGGAATACCAAAAGCCAAGGAAGTAAAAGTAAATAAAATAGAAAATGAGATTTTAGAAGTACCAAACAATATACAATCATAGAAACGTAGGGCTGGAAGGGACCTCAAGAAGTTATGAAGTCCTGTCCCCTCTGCTGAGGCAAGACCAAGCAAACCCAGACTATCCCTGACATGTATTTGTTCAACCTGTTCTTAAAAACCTACAATGGTTAGGATTTTGCAATCTCCCTTGGAAGCCTATTCCAAAATTTAACTCTCATAGTTAGAAAGTTTTCCCTAATATCTAACCTAAATCTCCCTTGTTGCAGTTTAATCACATTATTTCTTGTCTTACTTTCAGTGAACAAGGAGGACAATCGATCATAGTCCTATTTATAACAGTCCTTAACACATTTGAAGACTGTTATCAGGTTCCCCCACCCCAAGTCTTCCTTTCTCAAGACTAAACATGCCCAGTTTTTTTAACCTTTCCTCATAGGTCAGGTTTTCTAAACATTTTATCATTTTTGTTGCTCTCCTCTGGATCCTCTCCAATTAGTCCACATCTTTCCTAAAGTGTGGTGCCCAGACACAGTAGTCCAGCTAAGGCTTCAAGACTGCCATGTAGAGTGGGATAATTTCCTCCCATATGATCATAAAATGAAGGGAGTGTGGGAAAACATAAAACTCAAATTAAATGTATAAACCCTTTCATTTAATAAGAGAGATTAGTCCTTCATTCTTTATTCCTCAGCCTTTCCATCTGCTTTAAATTAGACTTTGTTTCCTGCACTGACCTTAAGAACATTTTTACACATGATGAAGCTTAGAAAATGTCAAAACATTTTTGTGGGATTAAAACACAGCTGGGATTCAGATTTGCTTTAGTCAAATAATGAAAGAGACATTAAAATTGAAATAGCTTGCATTATCTAAAATGTTATGGTTCACCACAAAGCTGCTTTCACCACAGATAATGGATCTGGTGCATAAGGAGTGGAATAAAAACAATTTTTGCTGAACTCCCTCACAGGTGCATAACCAGGAGGTGTTATTTCTAGGTTCAGAGTTGCAGCAAAAAGGCCAGGAAATGTGGGGAAACTTGTACTGTTTATGCTGTACCTGTTTTGTGGATAAACAGGTGTCTTCATTCTCCAGGGCTGTCAATCTACCATCTTTCACCAGCAGTAAACTTACGTCAAACACCTAATTCTGAAGGCTAATATTACAGAATTTTCACAGTAAATTTATGGTGATCTTCCTGACAGGATATACAGAAGGCAGAGTGATGGGCTTTGCCCTGTTTCATTATTGCTCAATCCTGGTTTCACAGACTACTACACAAAATGTTTTAGAAGGTGATTGGTACTTACACGGCTGACAATGTCTAGACAGGTGGTGAGATGAGACTGCTGCTACTGATTTGATTTGTTTCCATTAAAATATAGTCTATATCTACAAATCAGGTACACTGCTAGTCTATGGGAAAAATACTCAATTTGAGTCACCCCATTTTTGCCTTTCATTTATAGACTCATAGACTTCAAGGCCAGAAGGGACCATTGTGATTATAGTCTGATCTCCTGCACATCACAGGCCACAGAACCTCACCCACCCACTCTTATAATAGACCCATAACCTGTGGCTGAGTTACTGAAATCCTCCAATCATGATTTAAAGACTTCAAATTACAGAGAATCCACCCATTTACTCTAATTCAAGTGTCCCAAGCTGCAGAGGAAGATGACTCCCCCCCACCCAGGGTCTATGCCAATCTGACCCAGGGGAAAATTCCTTCCCGACTCCAAATATGGTGATCAGCTAGACTCTAAGCATATTTGAGAGATCCATCAGTGAGACATTGGGGAAAGAATTGTCTCTAATGAGGTAGAGTCTTCCCCATCTACTGTCCCTTTTCTGGCTGTTGGAGATATTTGTTAATAGAAGTCACAGATGGGCCATATGCCATTGTAGGCAATCTCATCATACCAGCTCCTCCACATACTTATCAAGCTCAGTCTTGAAACTAGTTGGGTTTGTTTGCCCTCACTGCTCCCCTTGAAAGCCTATTCCAACACTTCACTCCTCTGATGGTTAGAAACCTATGTCTAATATCAAGCCTAAACTTGTTCATGGCCAGTTTATATCCATTTGTTCCTGTGCCTTTAACTTAAATAACTCCTCTCCTTCTCTGGTGTTTATCCCTCTGATGTATTTAGAGAGAAAGAGCAATCATGTCTCCCCTCAGCTTTCGTTTGGTCAAGGTAAACAAGCCACATTACAATGGTGACTCATGGTCATCCTGTGATTGACCAATACACCCAGGTCTTTCTCCTCCTCTGTCACTTCCAACTGATAAGTCCCCAACTTATAGCAAAACTTCTTGTTGTTAGTCCCTAAGTGCACGACCTTGCACTTTGCATTATTAAATGTCATTCCATTTCTATTACTCCAGTTTTCAAGGTCTTCCAAATCTTCTTGTATGATATTCTGTATTGGCAATACCTCCCAACTTTGTGCCATCTGCAAATTTTATTAGCATTTATTTCAACCACTTGTTATATCTGGTTTCAAACTAACAGTGTAAGCTCTTCAGGGAAGGGACTATCTTTTACTCTACAGGTGTATGGATGCTACTGTAATACAAATAAAGATCTTTACAATTTATGGACCCACTTCTGCACCACTGATTGCACAAATAAAAATGTGAGTTTTCCTTATATAAGGAGAGCAGAGTTGGATCCATGTCACCTTTTTCTATGAATATATCCAAGGCTCAGATATTTTCATGTGCAGAGGGGAAAGTGGGAAAGTATGCTCCTCCTATGCATTATCCTTTTGTAATGTTTTGGGGAATCTACATGCAGCTAGTGAGTGTTGATTAATTCTCTATATAACTCTACACCTCAATGTTTAGTAAAACCAACTATGGGCTGACAAAGACTTTGTCTGGAAGAAGCTACAGAACAAAAAAGTTATCAACATTGTAATGACTTTGCTCTGGCAGAACAAATGAGTAACTTCATCTCCAACTTTTCGGCAGAGGGCTAAGGTTTGAAGGAATGGAATTTCTCCAGAAGAGGGAACAAACAGATGATGTGTGGGTACAGCCCTTTAAAAACACAGAGACTGGGTGGATCAGGGAGACAAATGAAGCTTGGGGCAGCAGAGACAGACAAAGGGACAAGCTTTTGAAGGGAAAGAGGACTCTTTGACTGCAGGACCAGCCAAGGTTGAAGGAAACTGACTGCAAAGGTCAGAGAGAGATTCCATAAGTTGGAGAAGCCATGAGCGGTAGGAGGGAGATTCTGTCCACCCAAGAAGCCTCTGACCACATCCAAAAGAACACTCAAGAGTGGAGAGAATTTTATTGTTTTTACATAACTCTCTTCATCTAAAGTCAAGAGTAATCGTTAGAGAACTGGTCTACACTACAGATTTAGGTCAACATAAGGCAACTTACATCAACCTATGTAAGTGTCTACACTACAATGGTGCTCCCACTTATGTAAGGTATGTCTACACTACGAGATTACTCTGATTTTACAGAATTCGATTTTTGGCAACAGATTGTATAAAGTCGAGTGCATGTGGCCACACTAAGCACATTCATTCGGCGGTATGCATCCATAGTACTGAGGCTAGCTTCGACTTCCAGAGTGTTGCACTGTGGGTAGCTATCCCATAGTTCCTGCAGTCTCTCCCGCCCATTGGAATTCTGGGTTGAGATCCCAATGCCTGATGGGGCAAAAAACATTGTCACGGGTGGTGCTGGGTACATGTCATCAGGCCCCCCTCTCCCTCCCTCCGTCCGTCCATGAAAGCAACGGCAGACAACTATTTCATGCCTTTTTCCCTGGGTTACCTGTGCAGATGCCATACCATGGCAATCATGCAGCCCACACAGCTGACTGTCACCATAAGTCTCCTAGGTGCTGGCAGATGTGGGACTGCATTGCTACACAGCAGCAGCTCATTGCCTTTTGGCAGCAGATGGTGTATTAGGACTGAAAGCGATCGTCATCACACAGAGATGGGAGTGACTCAGCCAGGTCATTTCCCATCTTCTGCCGAGCACCTAGGAGATGATGAAGGCTAGCTGTCATAATGCAGCATCTTCTGGCGAACAGCCAGGAGATGATGATGGCTTGCAGTCTTAATGCAGCATCTTCTGCTAAGCACCCAGGAGATGACGATGGCTAGCAGTCATACTGCACCATCTGCTGCCAGCCTAAGATGTAAAAGATAGATGGAGTGAATCAAAACAAGAAATAGACCAGATTTGTTTTGTATTCATTTGCTCCCCCTCCCTCCATGAAATGAACAGCCTGCTAAACCTAGGCTTTTGAGTTCAATCCTTGAGGGGGCCATTCTGTGTGACAGTTGTTTGTGTTTCTCCTTGATGCAAAGCCTCCGCCTTTGTGGATTTTAATTCCCTGTAAGCCATGTCGTCAGTCACCCCTCCCTCCGTCAGAGCAACGGCAGACAATTGTTTCGCGCCTTTTTTCAGCGCAGACGCCATACCATGGCAAGCATGGAGCCCAGTCAGCTCAATGCAGCAGTCATGAACATTGTAAACACCTCGCGCATTATCGTGCAGTTTATGCTGAACCAGAACCTGCAAAACCAGGTGAGGAGGCGGCGACGGCAGTGCGGCGATGAGAGTGATGAGGACATGGACACAGAATTCTCTCAAACCATGGGCTCCGGCGCTTTGGAGAGCATGGTGTTAATGGAGCAGGTTCATGCCATGGAATGCCGATTCTGGGCCCGGGAAACAAGCACAGAGTGGTGGGACCGCATAGCGTTGCAGGTGTGGGACAATTCCCAGTGGCTGCAAAACTTTCATGGAACTTTGTGACTTGCTTTCCCCTGCCCTGAAGCGCCAGAATACCAAGATGAGAGCAGCCCTCACAGTTCACAAGCGAGTGACGATAGCCCTGTGGAAGCTTGTAACACCAGACAGCTACTGGTCAGTCGGGAATCAATTTGGAGTGAGCAAATCTACTGTGGGGGCTGCTGTGATGCAAGTAGCCAAAGCAATCACTGAGCTGCTGCTACCAAAGGTAGTGACTCTGGGAAATGTGCAGGTCATAGTAGATGGCTTTGCTGCAATGGGATTCCTTAACTGTGGTGGGGCGATAGATGGAACCCATATCCCTATCTTGGCACTGGACCACCAGGGCAGCCAGTACATAAACTGCAAGGGGTACTTTTCAATGGTGCTGCAAGCACTGGTGGATCACAAGGGACGTTTCACCAACATCAATGTGGGATGGCTGGGAAGGGTTCATGACGCTCGCGTCTTCAGGAACACTAGTCTGTTTAAAAGGCTGCAGCAAGGGATTTACTTCACAGACCAGAAAATAACTGTTGGGGATGTTGATATGCCTATAGTTATCCTTGGGGACCCAGCCTACCCCTTAATGCCATGGCTCATGAAGCCATACACAGGCAGCCTGGACAGTAGTCAGAAGCTGTTCAACTATAGGCTGAGCACATGCAGAATGGTGGTAGAATGTGCATTTGGACATTTAAAGGGTCACTGGCGCACTTTACTGACTTGCTCAGACCTCAGTGAAACCAATATTCCCATTGTTATTGCTGCTTGCTGTGTGCTCCACAATCTCTGTGAGAGTAAGGGGGAGACGTTTATGGCGGGGTGGGAGGTTGAGGCAAATCGCCTGGCCGCTGATTACGCGCAGCCAGACACCAAGGCGATTAGAAGAGCCCACCAGGAAGTGCTGCGCATCAGAGAAGCTTTGAAAACCAGTTTCATGACTGGCTAGGCTATGGTGTGACAGTTCAGTTTGTTTCTCCTTGATGAAAACCCACCCCCTTGGTTGACTCATTCCCTGTAAGCCACCCACCCTCCCCCCTTCGATCACAGCTTGCTTGCAAAGGAAATAAAGTCACTATTGTTTAAAAACCATGTATTCTTTATTAATTGATTATAAAAATAGGGAGAGAACTGACAAGGTACCAGGTGAAGTGTGGAAGGAGGGGAATAGGGATGGAAGGAAAAGGCCACTTTAAAACTTGTTGAATGACAGCCTGCTGTTGCTTGGGCTGTCCACCGGGGTGCAGTGGCAGGGTTCACGGAGCCTCCCCCACCCCATGTTCTTGGGCGTCTGGGTGAGGAGGCTATGGAACTTAGGGAGGGGGGAGGGTGGTTAAACAGGGGCTGCAGCAACACTCTGTGATCCTGATGCCGTTCCTGATACTCCACCAGACGTCAGAGCATGTCTGTTTGATCCCGCAGTAGCCCCAGTGTTGCATCCTGCCTCCTCTGATCTTCCTGCCACCACCTCTCATCTCAATCATCCCTCCTGTCCTCACATTCGTCCTTCCTGTCCTCACGTTCATTGGCTGCTTTCCTGTACTGTGATACTGTGTCCTTCCACTCATTCAGATGAGCTCTTTCATTGCGGGTTGACTGCATGATCTCAGAGAACATTTCATTGCACATGCGTTTTTTTCGCAGCCTTATCTGAGATAGTCTTCGGGATGGAGGAGGGAGGCTTGAAAAATTTGCAGCTGTGGGAGGGAAAAAAGCGAGATAAGTAGATAAAAAGAAACATTTTACAGAACAATGGGTATACTCTTTCACAGTGAACAACACTATTCACATTACATAGCACATGTGATTTCGGTACAAGGTCCCATTTTGCATCTTAATATTGAGTGCCTGCGGCTTTGGTGTTAGAGATCAGACGGGAAACAGAATTTGGCTTGCATGTGGCCATGGTAAGCCATTGTTTTTCGGCTTCTGCAACCTTCATAAAAGTAATGCCCTCCTTTCCCATACCAAGCAAAGCCCATTGAGTGCTGCGGTTTTTGTGTTAACATGCAGCAGCAGAAACCAAACTAACCCCCATCCCCATCCAAGCCTCTGGGATGATCGCTTTACCCCTCCCCACACCGCGTGGCTGGTATCAGGAAAATGCTAGCCAAATGCGAAAAGCTCAGCGCCAATCCCTCCCCCCCGCAACTGCGGGGAGGATTTCTTTTCAGCCACAGGTAAACAGCCCAGTAGGAACGGCCACCTCTGAATGTCTCCTTAATTAAATTCCCGTATTTCAACCAGGTTACCATGAATGATATCACTCTCCTGAGGATAATACAGAGAGATAAAGATGTTGCTTGAATGCCAGCAAACACAGGGGACCATATGCTGCCAGGCTTTGTCATGCAATGATACCAGATTACTTGCTACTAGCATGGCATGGTAAAGTGTCCTATCATGGAGGACGGAATAAGGCTGCTCTCCCGAGAAACCTTCTGCAAAGGCTTTTAGAGTACCTCCAGGAGAGCTTCATGGAGATGTCCCTGGAGGATTTCCGCTCCATCCCCAGACACGTTAACAGACTTTTCCAGTAGTTGTACTGGCCACGAATGCATCCCAAGTCCTCAGGGCAAATTAATCATTAGAAAACTCTTGCTTTTAAACCAGGTTTTATATTTACAAAGGTACACTCACCAGAGGTCTCTTCTCTGGCTTCATGGTCCAGGATACCGCCTTGGGAGGGTTGGGAAGCTATTTCAGTCAGGGTGAGAAAAAGATCCTGGCTGTTGGGGAGAATGGTGTGCTGTGTGCTCCCCTCAAGCTCGTCCTCCTCATCTTCCCCATCCACAAAATCCTCAGGCATGACTGAGAATACCCCCTCCTTGGAATCCACGGTCAGCAGAAACCACCACAGTGGGGTAGCGGTGGTGCCCCCCCCTAGAATTGCATGCAGCTCAGCGTAGAAGCGGCATGTCTGCGGATCTGCCTCGGAGCATCCGTTTGCTTCTTTGGTTTTCTGGTATGCTTGTCTGAGCTCCTTAACTTTCACGCGGCACTGTATTGAGTCCCTATTGTGGCCTCTCTCCATCATGCCCTTGGAGATTTTTTCAAATGTTTTGGCATTTTGTCTTTTGGAATATAGTTCTGCTAGCACAGAATTGTCTCCCCATACAGCGATCAGATCCAGTACCTCCCGTGCGGTCCATGCTGGAGCTCTTTTTCAATTCTCGGACTGCATGGTTACCTGTGCTGATCAGCTCTCCATGCTGGGCAAACAGGAAATGAAATTCAAAAGTTCGCGGGGCTTTTCCTGTCTACCTGGCCAGTGCATCTGAGTTCAGATTGCTGTCGAGAGTGGTCACAATGGTGCACTGTGGGATAGCTCCCGGAGGCCAATACCATTGAATTGCATCCACACTAACCCTAATTCGAACCGGCAATGTCAATTTCAGCGCTACTCCCCTCGTCGGGGAGGAGTACAGAAATCGATTTTTAAGAGCACTTTATGTCGAAGTAAATGGCTTCCTTGTGTGGACGGGTGCAGGGTTAATTCGATTTAACGCTGCTAAATTCGACCTAAACTCGTAGTGTAGACCAGGCCTAAGTCGCCCACTACATCGACTTAATAACTCCATCTCTGTGAGAGGCATAGCACTTTGGTCAATGTAGTTAGGGTGTCTCAGTGTCTGTGTAGGCGATGCGTTACATTGCCTGTTGGCTGTCAGCCCTAGGTGAGGTTGACAGCTTGAACCCTCCCACCCCACCCTGGCGCTGACAGCTCAGACCAGGACAGGGGTGACTCCAGCTGTAAGCCCTGCACAGGCTCCAGTGCTCTGCAGATCCACATTTTTATATCCATGCACGGCTCTACCAATTGTGTAAGGCAGGGTTAGGCAACCTATGGCACAGGTGCCAAAGCGGCACACGAGCTGATTTTCAGTGGCACTCACACTGCCTGGGTCCTGGCCACTGGTCTGCGGGGCTCTGCATTTTAATTTAATTTTAAATGAAGCTTCTTAAACATTTTAAAAACCTTATTTACTTTACATACAACAATAGTTTAGTTATATATTATAGACTTATAGAAAGAGACCTTCTAAAAATGTTAAAATGTATTACTGGCACGCAAAACCTTAAATTAGAGTGAATAAATGAAGACTTGGCACACCACTTCTGAAAGGTTGCCGACCCCTGGTGTAAGGATTACAGAAGGTCGTGAAGTTGTTACCCACAAATTAAACTTGACTGAACATGGTACATTCCCAAAGTAGTCAGTCTGTGCAATGCTAGCAAATCCAAGGACCAGATCAAAGAAAAATGCTGTCAACTTAAAAAAAAAAGAAACTGGTTAGGAATAAACAGGAAATTGTACATTTATGATCACTTATCATGGCTCCTCTGTCTTCTTTCCTGGAGAAGCAATTCCTCCTTGTGCAATGTCTATTTAGCACCATCTCCATCTTCTGGTGGAAATGTTATTATGATCTGTCTGTTGCACACATGCACAGTTTCTAAAGGAAGATGGAAAGCTGTCTGATGTGACTGAAAGATTAAAAAACACATGCCAGTGTCCTGTGGATTAGTGACAAGTGGGTCAGCACCAGGGCCGGCTCTGGCTTTTTTGCCGCCCCAAGCAAAAAAAAAAAAGGGGGGGGGAGGGGCCACCAGAGCGGCAAAGCAGAGGGAAAAAACAAAAACAAAACCACAGCAGGGCCAGAGCGGCAAAGCGGGGTGGGGGGGACAAAAAAACGGGGCGGCTGGAACGGCAAAGGGGGAGGGGGGAAACTGCAACACAGCCGGAGCAGCAAAGCAGGGAGAAAAAACCCCAGAACAACAACATAAAACCACGGTGGGGCTGGAGCAGTAAAGGGGGGGGGGAACAGGGCGCTGGAGTGGCACAGCAGGTGAAGAAAAAAAAAAGAAAAAGAAAACACGGTGCAGCCAGAGCGGCAAAGCAGGGTGGGGGTAACAAAAAAACGGCGCAGCTGGAATGGCGAAGCAGGGAAGAAAAAAAAACCCTGCAGCACAGCCGGAGTGGTAAAGCAGGGTTGGGGAAAACCAAAAAAAACTGTATGGCTGGAGCGGCAAAGCAGGTGAAAAATAAAAAACCTGCAGCGCAGCTGGAGCGGCAAAGCGGGGTTGGGGGAACGGCACGGCCGGCAAAGCAGGGGAGAACAAAACAATAAACCCTACAGGGCGGCCGGAGCCAGGGGACTCCCTGTGCTGCAGAGTGCGTGCCCAGTCCAATGGGGGGAAGGGGAGGGAGCGAGGAGGGAGAGAGAGAAGAGAGGCGGCCAGGGCTTCAGGGGGGCGCTCACCCCGCAGCCCCGACCTCCGCGCCGCCTGCCGGGAGGGCTCCGAACTGCTCCGGTCGGTGGGGAGGGAAGGACGCGGGCTGCCCTGCCAAATTTGCTGCAGGGTGCTCCCCTCCTCTGCCCCCTACAGGGCGGCCAGAGCAGCAAACAAAAAAAAAGCGTCAGTGCCGCCCTAGGATTGCGTGGCATGCCGCCCCCTAGAATCTGCCGCCCCAAGCACCAGCTTGCTCAGCTGGTGCCTGGAGCCGGCCCTGGTCAGCACAATAGACTACAGAAAATTATGACAACTTCCAGTCACTTTGAGGAACAAATCTAACCTGAAAACACAGCAGGAGAAGAAATGTCTCTTTATATGCCCTGAATTCCACTTTTCCACTATTGGTAACCACAACGCTACATTAATGTGATATCTATAAAATGCTATCTATCTGCAGCCTCAGTGATTTGGATGTTTATATGTATATATATTTTGACATACTTAGGTCAACATATTAGACCAACATCTTTTTAGATGTCTATTATATACACACAAAATATTCTGCCTAATATTCCCTTCCCTGTCAATGAAACCATTTTGTAAATAATCTTCTGTCCTGTAAAGGTATTTGGGAAACCTTATGCATTTAAAGGGACAGATCTCTAGCTCAACAGATACTGCCATTGCAAACTGCAGCAGGAAGAATAGACTTTAAGAACGTCAGCTAACAAAACAGTCTTCTACCATTTGAGATGAAGGAAGATCTCTTTTGGCTCTCAGTTATAATATAGGTTTTATGTTCCATAGGCAGTCAGCAAGAAGAGGGAAACAACATAAGCAGACAGATAGAGAGACTCCCTACTTAATAGATTTCAGTACTGAGGCAAAACTCAAATTCTGCTGTAAGAAAAAGACTGTAATATTAAAGAATAACTACCCAAAAGTGTTAAACTATAACTGGAAGGTTTTATTTTTTAAACTGATGTGCTTTCTGGCTTTTTCTCTTGATTTCCCTGTTCCATATTCCACCTCCCTTTCTGAACTCGTAGTCACCAGCAAGGAACCTTCTGATACAGGATTGAGGCCAAATATGTCAATACCATTTTATGGTTAAGCAGACAGGGTTTTTTTGCTGCAAAGCTGTTACCCTGCCAATTTTTCTGTCATCAGTCACATTCAGAGAGGAAGATCATGCCTCCTACAACCTTAATTACCTAGTCTAGTTGGGAGGATTCTTGATGATCCTTAAGTAACCCGGTAGCCCAAACATCATTTTGATGCAATGACACTGAATATGACACACAAGTTGTCCTGTTGGATAGAGAGTGAATCTGGCAATGTCATTTGGAGTGATCTCTGTGGCTGGCATCACTGCCATGATCACCAACAGGCTAAACCCTGCAATACAGCTGCTATGCCTGGAGGAAGGAATTTCAGGATCTTCTGCAAGCAAACTAGAGGCTAGAGAAGTACCTGTTTTGTTTTGTTTTTTTAACTCAGCACCCTCTCTCATTCTTCCAACAATTCTCAGCACCACCATTGTCCCCAGGATAGCATCCATCCTCTACATTAAGGACTGGACCGACTCCCTTCTGAATCTATCAATCCCTCTCCTTAAACCTAAGCAGCAGAGAAAACAAAGAATTGGGTTTGTGTTCATTTGTTTGTATAAAAAAAAATCTGTCATGCATTCTTCAAACTTTTTTCCTGTTTGTTTTGTACTTTAGAAATAGCAAGAATATCAAACTTTGTCTTCCTTGATTTTATTGGTAGTCTATTTGGAGGACCAGAAGACTGGACTGGGAGTCAAATTAAATAGGGAGTAACAAAAACAGCAGCAGCAACAAAATAATTTTAAGAGTTGACTAAAAATCCCTTCCTATCTCAGTTTCCATTTTCTTATTACTTATGCTACTACAATCCTACTAGTTCTCCAGTTACACAGTGTCTTTCATGAGAAACAAGGTAATGAGGATTTGTATTTCTAATGTAAAATACTAACTACTTCTAAAACTTCTTTCAGCCCTTCTTTAATCATCATAGAGTAGCAAAAATAAATATATTTCTAAAAGGCACAAACCCAACTATTTTCTTTTTACAGGTGACTTTTAATCAGCTAAAGGAATAGTTGAGCTATGTACATCTGCCACTGTGTAAACCCCAAGAAACAAAACACCAAGAAAGATTGAGAATCAAACAAAAACCCAAGTCTCTTGCAACACAGAGCATCAACCCTAGGTAATATAGTCAGTTCCAGAATAACAGCTTTTATCATCAATGTTATTGTGTAAGCATATCGCCCACACTCTCTTGTTTTCTATTGATAGTCCTGAAGATGGTGCAGTGCTAATGAACACCACTTTTAAAACCTTCTCCACCCTTTTCTCCTACTCACAGCAGGGTTGGTCCACTGTTCACTCCCAAAAATGCATCTTCTTCAATAACTTTCAGGTATTTGTTCTTGTGCAGGTAGCTGCAGAGAAAAAAATACACAATTATCTGGTGATAAAATTATATATCTCCCATGAGCTACCATATGTAAAGAAGAAAGAGGAACATGAACACTCCCGTGAAAACGAACAAGACTAGAAGCTGCAGGAACCCTGAGTTACCACATGAGCCATTTTCTTTCATACTTTAAATAAACTTGACAAACAGGCAGCATCTGCCCATGTGAAATATATTTAGTAGCTGTCAGTCCAATTCCTAATGATACAAGCCTCCACATCACAAAAACTACCTCTTCAAGTGGCAACCCCAGTAGACAGGGCCGGCGCAACACATTAGGCAACCTAGGCGGTTGCCTAGGGCGCTACCATTTGGGGGGTGGTGACTGCGGCGGCCGGATCTTCGGCCGCCCCAGTTGTCGGCGGTATTTCAGAGGGACCTTCCGCCGCCTCTGTTGGGGGTGCCATTTTGGGGGTGGGACCTTCCGCCGCCTAGGGTGCCAAAAAAGCTGGCAGCGCTCCTGCCAGTAGAGGCAACCAAGACTGAATAAGTTATGGATAATGAACACCCTACCTTATGAATGGTCCCTCCAGAGCTGGGTTGAGGCACATTGGCTAAGTAACATGGAGGAAACTTGCCTTGCCACTGCACATATCATACCTATTCTGTGCAGACAATTCTGTACAGGATTTTAGTCTTTGGTATGGTCAATTGACACCCTTCTCTGGCATTTAAAAACTAGAAAAAGAACCTCTGTCAATGCTCATTGAACTTTACCTGTAACTTACGAATTCATTTTCTGCTCCCATATTATTTATACTCTACCGTGCAGTATTTGAGGCAGAGCTACAGTTACACCTTCGGTAAGAGATAGTTACACATTGTGTTACTGATTGTATATATTGGTATTCTTTCACCTACTTATAAAAGGAGTCCCTCTTTAAAAATAAAAATTAAATAAAATATACATATTTTCATTGTTATTGTTACTCTGTCTTTATTCACAAATATTTTTAAGATTACCTGGTCTTAATTCAAAATGATACCTATTCCACTTCTCTTCAGTTATGATAAGGAACATGAGGAGGAAGAGGGGAAAAAAAGGGGGCCTGGCCTTTGAGAAACAACCATTTCTTTTTAGCTGTGAATGAGAATGGAAGGAGTGGCAATCAGGCCCCAGGGAGCCACCACTATCTGCGGAGAGGAGATTCCCCCCACTTAGGGTACATCTACACTACAGGATTATTCCGAATTTACATAAACCAGTTTAGTAAAACAGATTGTATAAAATCGAGTGCATGCGGCCACACTAAGCACATTAAATCGGTGGTGTGCGTCCACGGTCCGAGGCTAGCGTCGATTTCTGGAGCGTTGCACTGTGGGTAGCTATTCCGTAGCTATCCCATAGTTCCCGCAGTCTCCCCCACCCCTTGGAATTCTGGGTTGAGATCCCAGTGCCTGATGGGGCAAAAATCATTGTCGCGGGTGGTTCTGGGTAAATGTCATCAGTCATTCCTTCCTCCGGGGAAGCAACGGCAGACAATCATTTCGCGCCCTTTTTGCCTGGATTGCCCTGGCAGATGCCATATCACGGCAACCATGGAGCCTGTTTTGCCTCTTGTCACTGTCACTGTATGTGTACTAGATGCCGCTGACAGAGGCGATTCAGCAGCGCTACACAGCAGCATTCATTTGCTTTTGCATGATAGCAGAGATGGTTATCAGCCGTACCGTACCATCTACCATGCCATTATAAATTGGCAATGAGATGACGGTTACCAGTCCTTTTGTGCTGCACCATCTGCTGCTGTCATAGGTGCCCCTGGCTGAGATTGGCCGGGGGCACAAAAGACAAAAATGGGAATGACTCCCCGAGTCAATCCCTCCTTTACGGTATCTAAAAATAGAATCAGTCCTGCCTAGAATATGGGGCAAGTGTACTAGAGAACCAGTGTATCAGAGAACCAGAGAGCACAACCGCTCCGTGTCAGATCCCGCAGAAATGATGAGCTATATGCCATTCACAGGGGGTGCCCCTGCAACAACCCCACCTGTTGATTCCCTCCTCCCCCAGCCTTCCTGGGCTACCGTTGCAGTGTCCCCCCATTTGTGTGATGAAGTAATAAAGAATGCAGGAATAAGAAACAGTGACTTGTTAGTGAGATATGAGGGGAAGGCAGCCTCCAGCTGCTATGATAGTCCAGACAGGACATTAAGCAGTGTGGGGGAGAGGAGCCCAGCATCTCGCTGCTATGATAGTCCAGGCAGAACAGAATCTTTTCTTTACACATGAAGGGCGGGGGCTGATGGAGCTCAGCCCCCTGTTGCTATGATGAAGATGGTTACCAGTCGTACTGCACCATCTACCAGGAATGATCAGGAGATTTTTACCCAGGCGCCCCCGGCCTACCTCACCGGAGGCCAGCCAGGAGCACTCACGGGCTGATGATGAGGACAGATACCAGTCCTTTTGTACTGCACAATCTGCTACAAGGCTGATGATGATGATGGATATCAGCCATATTGTACCATCAGCCACCCATGGGGCGGGGGGGCGAGGATGCTACCGTTGACTGCTGCAGCATCGCGTCTATCAGCAGCATTCAGTAAACATAGGGTGACATTTAAAAGAGTCAAGAGAGGATTTTTTTCCCTTTTACTTCTGGGGGTGGGTGAGGGAGGTAAATTGACGAGCTATGCCCTGAACCACCGCGGACAATGTATTTGACACTACAGCCATTGGGAGCTCAGCCAAGAATGCAAATGCTTTTCGGAGACTGCAGGAACTGTGGGATAGCTTGAGTCCTCAGTCCCCACTCCCTCCCTCCATGAGCGTCCATTTGATTCTTTGGCTTTCCGTTACGTTTGTCACGCAGCAGCGTGCTGAGTCCCTGCTGTGGCCTCTGGAGATTTTTTAAAAATGCTTTGGAATTTCGTCTTCTGTAATGGAGCTCTGATAGAACAGATTTGCCTGCCCATACAGCGATCACATCCGTACGGTCCATGCTGGAGCTCTTTTTGGATTTTGATTTCGGACTGCATCGCCACCCGTGCTGATCGGAGCTCCATGCTGGGCAAACAGGAAATGATATTCAAAAGTTCGCGGGGCTTTTCCTGTCTACCTGGCCACTGCATCCGAGTTCTGATCTGATTGCTGTCCAGAGCGGTCAGTGGTGCACTGTGGGATACCGCCCGGAGGCCAATACCGTCGATTTGCGGCCACACTAACCCTAATCCGATATGCCAATACCGATATTAGCACTACTCCTCTCGTTGGGGAGGAGTACAGTAACCGGTTTAAAGAGCCCTTTATATCGATATAAAGGGCCTCTTAGTGTGGACGGGTGTGGCGTTAAATCGGTTTAACGCTCCTAAAACCGGTTTAAACGCGTAGTATAGACCAGGCCTTAGTTTCACTAGGAGCGGAAAAGACATGAGTGTGAGGGATGGAAAGAGTTTTAAGTCAAGTAAAAAGCATTTTAGTTCACCTGTTGAACCACATTTTTAAAAGCAGCCTCTGCATCTCTATGCCCACCTTAGCCAATCAACATTTTAAGTACTGTCAGTTATTTTGCTTTGTATAAAATGAGCCCAATTAACAAGTCTCAGGAACAATGAATAAACTCAGATAAAGTCTTACCATTCTGAACATTTTAATCTTTTTTCAGGATAAAGCCAAGAGACATCCCCTCAAATAAACTAAATCCTCCATCCAAAACACACATGTACACCATACACACCAAACATTCCCCCGAAGCAAATCTGGGGGGTGGGAGGAGGAGGGTTAAAGCTTTGGTATCCCCAGCCTCAGACCTGAGGAGGCAAATGACAGGGGTGGACCCATCAGAGACCTGTAGGAAAACACCACCCATGCTGGGTTTGAGTGTGAGAATACATATTTCAGGTGCCCTAAGGTTTGCATAACCAAAACGGCCTCCTACGTACATGTAACAATGTAGAGATCAGACTGAAGCTCCTTTGACAGAAGGGGAGAGAAAGGATGAACTTGAAGGAAAAAACAACCAAACAAAACCTCTACCATGATGTCATCAACAAAATCTATGTTCTAAAATTCTGGAGAAACAAACAATTTCCCTCCATCATTCGGACACTTTCCTAAAGCCTGTAGCAACACAGCATTCTCTCATCCCTACACATGAGCCATGTAAACAAGACAAGGCCACCTTTCACTCCACATCACTCTGGCACTTGAAACATCAGAGAAAATACAGATATAGGTAGCAGTGCATATGCATTTCAGAGAGACAGGGTAGCACATTGCATAATTAAAGAAATACCACAAAATGCTTATTGAACACTCAAGAAGTTACCATAATACAGCAACGGAACAATTAAAGCTAAACTCAGTGCTACTCAACATTACAAAGAAAGTGGCCAGTCTACCCAGCCAGAGGATACATCTTGGGTATCAGTTGCATTCCATTTTAGCTAAATCCTTGCACTTTTCCTTAAACTGAAGTTTAGGTAACTTTTAAAATATCTGGCTTATTGTTGCAGGTAATTCATTCCAGTAGCAAACTGCTCTAGAAAGGTCAGACTTTTTACACCAGATAGTTTCTTTCCCAGTGGACTAATATATTTTAGCATATCTGATTTGACTTAAGATTACTTTTCAGAGAAGAAATTCTTAGAACAAGGCAGTGGTTTCAATAATTCCACAATTTATGGGTAGACAGTGGGAAAGAATAAATACATAATAAAACAGCAGTATATACACACAACAACAATAATGTGACAAATTTGTGGCCATCTAGGACTTTGTGATTGGCATACTGCTGCTGATCAGAAATTCACAACAGCGGATTCACCTACTTTAGGAGCACAGGGTTCCTATCACTTCATCAGCTGCTAGTGACATAGGGCCTATGACAGCAGCTGAGCAGTTCTGATTCCATTCAGGAGAGAATAGTTGTACACATAGTAGGTAGTTCATTACAATATTTAATAATTAAAGCTCACAAATTATCTGGAAGATAGACAAGTATTGTCGCAATTTTACAGATGAGCTCAGATAAATTAAGTGACTTGCCCAAGGCCATGTATCATAGGAGTGGTAACTTGATATTGAGTCCCTGGCACTAATATTTAGCTCACACTTCCTCTCTAATAGACCAGACAGGTCATCAGTCTTTGCACAGCTGGAGTTCCCTGTCTCCCACAAGATAGGAGGGTTTCTACATTTGTTAGAACCTTCAAGATTTCCCCCTACACATCCATTTTACATCTTCCTATCCTTCATGTCAATCAAAACTAAACTGGACTTCCTTTGCAACCTGCCAAAGCACTTCTTTATTCAATGAGTGGGGTCACTATTATGGCAAATGTTCACTCCCTCTTCATCCAAGAACCTACCACATGAGCATCCTGTCTGTAACATTTCTAGTTCTCAAGAATTCAAGAACAGTACTGAGTTCTAAATTTAGCTCTGCTGCAGAGCAATAAGGAAAGCTACTGCTAGGTTCGCCTGAACATCTGTAGTTTATATGCAATTTTTCAATACTTTCTCTCACCAACACAGTCAGAAAGCTGAAGAGCCAGATACCAATGACCAGTTCGAGAAAACTGACTGTTTCACAGATGACTGTAACAGATATCATCACTACTTATATAGCTGAGGTGGTGCTGTAGATTCAGAGCTTATGCCCTATGGCCACATCTTGAGTCACATACATTCTGGATATTTTCAAGGGTTATAATGATTTCTAGTAGAACAGCACAAAAGCCCCCAAACAGGTCTTTCTTAACACATTGCTCACATGTGTTCATTTAGTGTATCTGTACAAAAAGTACTTTGAGAGCTTCAGATGAATAGCATTATAGAAGTCTATTTATTATTAAAATACCAGTTATTTCAAATCACCAACACTCCATCAGGATTAATGTTATCTCAAGGCTAACCATTTTCATTTTGACATTCAACTTCAAATCCTAGTTACAGCAGTGGTTCTAATAATTTTTTGTCTAGAAAGCATGGTGGTCATTGCTGTGTGTGTTTGTGCATTCACACAAGCATAACATCAGATTAAACCTCATTGAAATCACTGGGAATTTTTCCTGCAGAAGGAGTGCGCAATTCGACACTTAATTAGGAACTTAATGACAGTAGCCATGAGGTCATCACATAGGCTATGACGACACACGGATAAAAAACTTGAAGCTGGCCTGGGTTTGCTGACTTGGGCTTGCGGGGCTTGGGCTCCCTGGCTGAAAAAACATTGTGGAGATGTGTGGACTTGGGCTGGAGCCCAAACTCTGGGACCCTGCTGGAGTGGAGGGTCCCAGAGCTCAGGCTCCAGCCTGAGCCTGAATATCTACACAGTGATTTTTAGCCTTGCAGCCTGAGCTGCATGAGTATGAGTCAACTCATCTGGCCAGCCATGGGTGGGTCTTTTATCTCTGTGAAGATGTACCCTAAACTGCAGTTAAAATCTAGTGGTTGGCCTGTGTCAGCTTACTCAGGCTCATGGGGCTCGTGGCTTTTTAATTGCAGTGTAGATCCTCAGGCTCAGGTTCACGCTGGATCCTAGGCTCTAGGACCTTGCAAGCTGGAAGGGTCCCAGAACTCGGGCTGGAGCCCAAGCCGAAATGTCTATACTCCAATTAAACAGCCCCTTTAGCCTTAGCCCTGTGAGCCCAAGTCAGCTGGCACGACCTAGACGCAGGTTTTTAAAAAAAGAAGTAGATAAGTTCATGGAGGATAGGTCCATCAACGGCTATTAGCCAGGATGGGCAGGGGTGCAAAACCATGCTCTGAAGCGTCCCTAGCTTCTGTCTGCCAGAAGCTGTGAATGTGTGACGGGATGGATCACTTGATAATTACTTGCTCTGTTCATTCCCTCTGAAGCAACTGACATTGGCCACTGTGAGAAGACAGGATAATGGGCTAGGTGAACCACTGGTGTGACCCAGTATGGCCATATGTATGTTCTTATGTTTAATTGCAGTGTAGTCATATCTTTAGAGACCCAAGGACTTCCAGACTATTAAGTCAATAGAAACACATACAAGCAGGCAATATTAGAAGGAACCTCCACATGCATACATACAGTTATAGTGCATTCATATCTGAGATCCTTCTTTCAGCAATTTTTTTGCGATGTTTGTTGTTATACATTGGGCATTAGGCAGTAGTAATATAATCTGGAATTCAGTTTGATTGGGTCCAGTGTCCTTCGCATTCCCAAAACTCTTTACAGAAAAACAACTAGCTATTTTATAGCACTTTTAATCTGAAGATCTCAGAGTGCTTTGCAAAAGAGGTAACTTGTGAAGTATCCTTATTTCCTGAGAAACTCAGGCAGAGAGATGAAATGACTTCCCTGAGGTCAGTGGCAGAGCTATGAACACAACCCAAATCTCCCGAGCCTAGTTGACTGCTCTAATCATTAGACTACACTGCCTAGAACAGGCCAACATTTGGTGAAGAACTAAAGGTCCACAGGGGAGCATAGACCAAGTCTATAGACTCGAGTCTTGAAAATGCAGGCAATTGAATCGGTTTAGCTGTAAAGTGTGCAAATTAGTCTGCAAACCATAATGTTTGTGTATTGAAAATTACAAAGGACCTAATCCTGGCCCCATTTAAGTCAATGGCAAAATTGACTTCACTGGGCACAGGCCCATACTTCTCACTGTAGTCAAGTCAGAAGATGCAAATATTTCACTTGAGCTATAAAACACAAATACATAGTGAGCACTGGAATAGATTTCCTCCATATTATTTGTTAGGCATAACACATACCTAATTCCCTGCATGCCACCAAGGAAATCTCTCATAGCCTATCCTCTGATCTGCTGTCATGTGAAACAAGCCATAGTTCTGCTATAACACTACATAAGGGAATAGTATCTCCCTTTATCTAATGCTTTATGGAGAAATATGGGAGCCACTCTCATACCTTGTCAATGTTGACCCAGTAGCTTTAGTATCTTGAGCTACTGTTTCACTATTTGCTATTTCCCCCTTTCATTTCCTGCCTGAAAATCTAACACTGAGTATCTTTAAAAATCAAAAACAGAACAAGAGCTAAGGATTAATCAGAGCCTTCAACATCTTCACTGTAGTTGTGACTGAAGCAAGAGAAAACCTCTTTGCCCTAAGCACTAGATATCATTGTACAACTAAATAATTGCTTGTTCAATTTTGCAATATTTTTCTCTGACATTTAAGACACCACTGGGAGTAATAAAGTTGGAAGAAAACAGTTCAGATCTGCCAATAAAACTAGACAGATTCTCAAGCCTACAAAGTCATCCAGAGACCAATGGCATGTTTATAATAATCCCTTAATGAGGAGGGGCTTCACTGTTGCCTGCCAGTTTGAGCATACATGAGTCAGGCCCATCAGAATGTAGGATTTCCTGATACTAATTGATTTCAGTTGTTTAAGCCCTTTTTGTTTTGTTTAATGGGTACCCAATTTAAATGGAAAAGGAATAGACTCTCCTTGTTAATTTCTGCTTTGACTGAAGGTATTTATGTACAGCTGGTTTAGTCTCTTCCAACAGCTCCCTTGTCCTTCTTTACATTTCTTGTCTAAGTGTACTCTAACTTTTTTCGCTCAAATTCATCATGAGCCAAAACCAAATTAAAAACTTCAATGCCCTTGTTCACCTATTAACTTTTTAAAAATAGCTTTAAGTGAATGTTAATATCCAGAAGATGTGAGGGACCGTGCTAAGGAACTTCCTTCTCAATCCCTCCATTCTTCCACAAATATCTGTCAATGTTGATAGCATAATCACTCTCTGAAGTCATGCCTGCCTATTATCTGGGTGTCATCCTTGACTCCAACCTCTCTCCCTGTATACATCCAGGCTATGTCCAAATTATGCTTCTTCCTTCCTATCATTTTCAAGATCCAATCTTTTCTCTCTGTCCACACTGCATAAAAACTTTTGTCCAGACACTTATTATTGTCCATCTTGATTACTGCAACCTATTCCTCTCAGGCTTTCCTGACACTGATCTCCGGTCAGTTCTGAATGACCTTTCTGATCTGCTGGTCTGAACACGCCATCCTAGAGCTGGCTAAAAAAACTGAAAAACAATTCTAAAGTTGGTTCTTTCTCAAAGGGTATGACTTTTCCCCCCATTTAAAAAAAAGTTGTCAAATATTTTTTTCAAAATTTTGGTTTCTTGCTTCCTCATAGTTTTTCATTTCTGACACTGATTGCAATATAATGAAAGATGTCCGGGATTTTTTCTCCCTTGCTTTTTATTTTTTTCCTTTTGCTACTTTGTAACTTTTCAAAACTTCTACTTTTAAAGAGCTATGGAGTGGCAGAGTTAGATTCTCATTTTTCCTTTTGCCACTTCACAACTTTTCAGAAGTTGAGGAAGTACTGAAAATCAATAAAATGGTAAAAGTAAAAATGCAAAAAGAAAAAAAGAGAAAAAATAACTCCCATAATTCATTATATTTCAAAACCCTGAAAATTCAAATTTTTAAAATTTGAAATGTAGATGAAAAACTAAAATGTAAAAAAACCAGAAGTGTTTTACCAAAATGTTTTATTCTTAAAAAGGATATAATTCTGCTGGGGAAAAAAGTTTCAAATACATTTCAAGCAGTTCTATGCCATCTCTGAATCACTCCAATGGCCTCCCTTTTCCTACTGCATCTTATGCAAACCTCTGGACCCTATCTTTATGGCTCTCCACATTTTCCCTAGCACCATCTTCTCTATAATCACGTCAGTCTCCATCGCTTGTTTGTCCACTTCTCCCAAAAGCACCTTCACACTTCTTCCATACTGCCCCAATAAATGCTATGCCCTCCCCAAATTAATCTGTAAAGGCATTACCTGCCCTCCTTTAAATATCTCAAGATTTCTCTTCTACCATGATGCCTGCAGTAAGTAAGCAACCGATAATGGCTAGGTAAGTGATCAGTTAGGATTATTGACATCATTAATGTCTTGTTTATATCCTAAAAAAAATCATTAAGAATAAAAAAAAGTTACTTACCGGTAGTTTTTTTGAGATGTGTTGTGCATATATAAAAATTGCACTCATGGTGCTCAGGCACCCCATGTACTCAATATCAAAATCTTTTGGCCAGCAGTGTCCATTGGGATTGTGCACGTGCCCTGAATGTCCTCGTAACCTGCACGGAGGGTATATAAGGCAAAGAGCCCAACTGCCAGCCACTTTGTTCCTTCCCCACCACAGAATCCCAATGCCATAGGACTCCATAGCAGAAGGGAAGGAGAGAGTGTCATGGAATATATAATATGGACAGTACATCTCAAAGAACTCCAGTTTCTGATTTTCTTTCTTTGAGTGCTTGCCCATATTTATATATTCCACTCATACTGACTCACAAGCAGTGATTCAATGTAAGCTGATGGGAGCTTAGAATCTAAGTGAATAAAGACCACAGCACAACTTTGCCAAAAGATGTTTCCAAATTTGATGTTTCTGTGATGGAGTAATGTCTTGTAAAAGTATGACTTGATCCCCAGGTGTCTCTCTTATAGATGTCCATAATAGAGATATTTTGTAAAGATACTGCTGATGCTCCCTGAGCTCTAAAGGAATGAGCACTCATTGGTGTTAGGAGTGTTAGTGATGATAGTGTAGTATTTAGGCCTGTATATTTGCCTGAGAAAGAATTTTGGGTCTTGTTTGCCCATTTGACATTTTTATATTCTTACTAACATGTGTGAACAAAGACACTGTGTGTTATATCTGCCCACAAGCAGAGGGGGTGACAAGAGATAAGAGATAGTGCTAAAGTGTTGCTAGGTAGAGTGGGAGTTTAATATATGAGCATACACTTGAAGGATAGTTCTTCCTCAACTCCTCTCTCTAGATAAGATCAAGCAACCAGTCGGGAGGGGCAAGGAGGATGGTGGGGAGAGAAGGTATAAGAAACACTAAAAGCCAAAGAAATGCCTGTCCCTAAGCAAAGTACAACCTCACTCCTTACCCCTCCCATGGGATACAAAAGAGGAGGTACTGCAGCCCCAAAATGGAACATGACCATAAATTGTAAGGGGTAGGACCAGAGGCATGCACTACAGGTATAATTATGTCTGATAAGGAAAGGTAAAGGAGGACACTGGGAAAAAGACTGTACTGTCATGCAGAGCTATGGTTGTGCTTGCTTGATTAATCCCAATAAACATTGCATTGCCTGCACTTTGGACTTCTGGTCTTCTGCTTTTTCTGCATGAGAAGAACCAGGGAAGGGTGAAGGGAAAGCCCTTAACAATGGGCAGCTGTTAAAAACTAGAGATCCTGGTACTGGATAAGTATAGAAAATGCTGTCCCTGCAAAGGAGCATGGTATTTAAAAACCAAAACCCTAACGTAGCAGTAGTTTGCCTCAAAATCTTTGCAGGTCCACAATAGCATCATTAATAGGGAGAACTATTTTCCTAGGTGTAGCTGAATGAAGTATGTCAATCAGTTTGTGAGAATGTCCCTGAATCTCCTCAACAGGGGTTTGAAGACACTCAACCTCTCTAAGTAAGTTTTGAAAATTTTTAAAATCAACTAGTTGCAGTGGGGCAGCAGGAATTACAACTTGTCAGACAATAAGAATAATACAGGTGTAGGTCCCATCAAATCACCAGCTTGAGGTGGGACTTCTTCAGACATCTCCTCTGTTTGAGGAGGACCTTGAAAAGGCAAAGAGCAGGCTGAGTAGCTGAAGCAGGAGGAGGATTTTTTTCCAGAGGGGTGGCACAGAGGTATGATGTTCTGGCCTGTATGAACCCCATAGATTTCAGAAGGGCGATGCAGGCATATTGCAAGGGAAGGCCCAACAGCAAAGAGGTAGGAATCCATGGGCAAGACAGTGATAGTCACTGTAGAAATTTACAGGAGAAGAGTCTCTTGAACATCTACAAAATCTGTAAGAGGCAAAAGGAGATTCCCTTGAGGAATATGTAAATGACTCCCGCATCCTGTCTTATAATCCTAAGGAAGATATAATGAAGCACTCTGCATCCAATGGTGGGGTGGAAGAAGCTGGACTAGTCGTCTGTACCAGTAGACCCTGTGCAGTTGGACTTTGAAACACATTCAGTGCCGCAGACAAAGAAGGTACCAGTATTGAAGAGATGATACTGAGAAAAGTAGAGAGAAGTCTCCTCCAACACCTGCAAGCCTCCCTGTACCACATACTTTGTCAGTACTAAATGGTGCAGTGGGTCAGCAGGGAAGCCAGCATAGGAAACAGTGGAGTCAACGGTGCTGATGTTCTGAGTGGAGCACAGCAGTCATTGTTGGTACTAAAAGAATTGTAACAGAGATCATTTTTACCAAGGAAACATTAATAGACAATATGGCAGGAGCCAGCACCAAAGATGCAGGCAATTTTACATACCACTGTGGTACTAAAACATCAACAGTGTGATCTTTTTTAGTTCCACAGCAGCCATACTAGACTCAATTCTCTTTACACTAAGAACAGTGAAGGGAACCAGACCACTTGTTAAAGGAGACTTTCACTGGTGATCTGCCACTAACTCTTCCAGAACAGTGCTCCTCTTTTTTTGTCAGTTCTTTCTGAGACAGAAATTGGAGCCTTACATGACAGCTCTGGAGCTGGCAGACACTGAGCTAACAGATGTACTCCTGGAAACAGGAAGATCTTTCCAAGTGGTGTCAGAGATACCAGGGTTTGAAGCTGGAATCATGGATCAATCAAGCAAAGACATTTTCAGGTGAGGTTCTTTGACATTTAATGCTCTCTCTGAGAAAGACTTGCAGACTGTTCATATACTGGGGATGTGGGACCTCCCTTGGCACTCAAAAAAAGGCATCATGTATGGTCCTCATTTATGGGTAATGCACTCTCACAATAGAGGCAATACCTAAATCTGGAGGATTTAGGGTTTGACATGTCTAACCTGCAGTACCAGGAGAATTATTAAATATACCTGGTAAAAAGTTGAAAGAAGAAAATAAAGTCTATCAGAAGTATTTGCCAACAAGCAAAAAACCTAACACTAATAATTAACAATACGAGTGAAAATAGGAATATATACACTAGGGTACAAAAAGCTAAGCTGATGAGAATGACAACAAGTAATTCTGTCTCGCAGCTATGGGTGGTGAGCAGCAATGGAGTAACATTTGGGCTGCTCTACCCTGTATGTCTTTGTTGCAGGGCATGAAAACATTCAGGGCACATGCATGGCCACACTGGACACCGCTGGATAAAAGACTCCAATTCTCAATCACATGGGGCACTAGCAGACCATGAGTGGAATATATATGGACAAGCACTCAAAGAACTGCTAATAGTGCACATAACTACTCTCCATAATAGATTTATGTGAATAACTGATTTTTTCCATTAGTTGGCAGTTCTAAAAAATAACAATAATAAAATAAATTATTTTTCGGTTGACCTAAAATAGAATATTTTTGGAATTTTCAACAAATTGAAGCTTGTGAAAAAAATTAGTTTTGGGTCTGTAGCAGGCCGGTGTGGCTCCCCTCCTCCCCGGAGAGGGTTGAGCCCCGGACACAGGAAGGGGCGGGGCTACAGAGTGGTGAGCCCGCCCCTCAGAGGGTCAGACGGCGACCCGGAAGGATAAAAGCCGGGCCTTCCAGCTCAGTCAGTGCCCAGCCACCGGGGAGAGCAGACCTGTCTGACGGAGCTCCTGACGGAGGAACCGCTGGAGCCCCGGGCAACTGCCTGGACTGGCCGGAGAGCACCCTACCCCGCTACTGGGAAGACCTGCCAGAGCTTCCCCGCACCACCTACGACGAGGAGCCAGTAGGAGCCTCCCCGCTAGCGTGCTGTTACCCCGAGGAACCCCCGGAGCACAGTTGGCCGGACTTCCCCGAGGAACTACCCGATCTACCCCCCAGCCTGGGTTGTGAGGAGCCCATGCAGTGGGACTTCCCGGGACCAGACGCCGTGGACCAGGTAGGACCAGAGGGGGATAGTGGAAGTGGCCCGGGGGCAGCCGACCTCAGTCAGGCTGCTGACCAGACCGAGCCCATGTCAGTGTGTTGCGGTCAGGATCCCCACTGACCGTCAGCGGTGACGACCGCTGCCTAGGGCCCCGGGCCGGGACACAGTGGAGTGGGTGGGCCTGTGTCCCCCCTGCCACCCCACTCACGGGTGGCAGTTATCCCCCTCACCCTATTGCTCAGCCTGCCACAAGAGGCCTGAGCCCCTGTACTGTTCCTGGCTCAGCCTGCCACAAGAGGCCTGAGCCCCTGTACTGTTCCTGGCTCAGCCTGCTGCAAGAGGCCTGGGCCTTATCTAGACTGTTTGCTGCCCAGCCCCTGCACCAGAGGGCCTGGGCCTTTGCTAGACTGTTTGTCGCCCAGCCCCTGCACCAGAGGGCCTGGGCCTTTGCTAGACTGTTTGTCGCCCAGCCCCTGCACCAGAGGGCCTGGGCCTTTGCTAGACTGTTTATACTGCTTACCGCTCAACCTGACAGCAAAAGGCCTGAGCCCCAACTGACTCTGTCTTCATTACTTAGCCTTAAAGGGACAGGACAGAGCACCCCCGTGAGACCAGCGGGCCGGTGTGGCTCCCCTCCTCCCCTCAGAGGGTTGAGCCCTGGACCCACCTGTTACAGGGTCAAACAAAACATTTTATTCAACTCCAAAAACATTTTATTCAACTCCAAACTAAACTTTTTAATTTAATTGTGGCAACTTTTTTTTTTTAAATAAAAGCAAATGTCAATTATCCAGTGGTTAGAGCACTCACCTGGAATATGAAGACCCACGTTTGAGACTCCACTCTAGAGCAGAAACTGAAACCCAGGTCTCTACCCTCTCAACTGCATGCCCTAACCACCAGACTATAATGCATTCTGTGATAGGTCACTCAGTCTCTCCTAATGAAGCTGTTCCACTTGGTATAAATAAATAAATATTCATGGGCCCAGGCACAAAATAAAAATGACTCTCTAGCTTGGTGGTTAGGACACTCAACTGGAAGATGTGGGACACCTGAGTTCCAGTCTCTGCTCCTTAGTGAGGATTCACACCTAGGTCTTCTATATCTCAGGTGAGTGCCCTAATCACTGGGCTTCTTGTTATAAAGGGATATTGATGTCACCACTTCCGCTTCCTTCTCAGTTTTGTGAATGGCGTCTAAAAGTTGGAGTCAGGCATCTAAGCCCACTTGTGCTTCAAGTCCAAAATATCAACTAGTTTCATATTGAAATGAACTGTTTTGACATTTCTTTCTTTGACTGAAAATTTGTTGCAATTGACACAAATTCACAAAAACAACGAGGAGTCCGGTGGCACCTTAAAGACTAACAGATTTATTTGGGTATAAGCTTTCATGGGTAAAAAAGACTCCAGTTCTTCAGATGCACATAATGTTTTGGTTGTCCCAAGTCAGCATTTTTCAGTGAAAAAAATTTAAGCCACACATTTCACCAAGCTCTACTCCATAACCACATGCTCCTGGTTTTTTATTTCCCTTCAGCCAACTTCTTGCAACCCTTTCCTCTCTTTGGGTCAGGTTTGAGGCACATTGGATAGGCAGTGCAGAGGAAGCTTACATTATTGCTGCTCATCCTGTGCCTTTTCTGGGAATTAGGAAAAGAATCTGCTAACTTCATCAATACAAAACTCATTATAATGAAACATGAAAAATGAAGAAATGGAAAAAGGAAAAGAACCACACCACACAATAACACAGAGCATTCTTATACAATAATTGTCCTCTGGGCTTTCTTTCCCAGAAAGGTTTTAAGACACAGTTTAATGTGCTGATTGCATTTCAGTATTTTTCTCCAAAAGATCCTTTATGGTAAAACCCTTGTTGTTATCCAAGTGCAGTTTTAACCAGTAACGATTACTGAGCTTCCTCATGAGAATATGTCATTGGATAAGTGTGTTTTCTTTTGATAGACTCACCAATTCTTTTTGTCTTCTAATTTTAGAGTAAGTCTATAGAGTTTAGTAATGCAGGAAAAAATGTCCCCATCAGCTACATTTTAAATATGACCATCAAATTATTAAATGAGTGTAGAGTTTTCTACATAACAAGCCATCAGTCATGAGAAAACAATCATGATACTGGCCCAGAACCTTGGTGCAGCTCCACAGGGGGTGCGAAAGTAGCCTTTGCATTTCCCAGATGCTGGGCTGGCTGCTTGCTGAGCTGGTTCCCTACTGTAACTTACAGAAACCTGAAGGCTGCTCTGAGTTATGCCAGCTGCTGGTAAGTCCAATGAACAATATGGCAGCCAGGGATCAGTGAGTCGTAAAGAAGCCCCAGTCATGCCCCCTTTGCTCTGGACATGCCTTCTTTGTGGGCAGCAGGGGCAAGGGGTTGTGTAGAGGCTGCTATGCAGGTTGTATGCCACAAAAGTTTCCCCCTACATCAAAGTGCTCCTCTCGTGCCTTGTTGTGCAGAAGTTTAGGGACTGAACCTCGCCTCAGTGTGGCAGAAAGAAGCTGCATTGTCCCTCAGGATCTGGACCAGCATGAATACATTTCATGAAGGAACCACAGAAATAAGTTCCTGAAAACAGTGTCTAGAGCATGAGTTGTGAAACAGATACTGTTTATAATTCATGCCTACAAAGTAAGTTTTAAAACAGATGTTAACATTCTGAAAATAGTGGTATTGTCTGTATCTTTGTTCTCAGTAATGTTTTCAATTATTAATGACTTTAAGGGGATTTTCTAGCTCAGGAGATTGCTATTGGAAATAGGATAATTTTACCTCTCGTGTTCAAATCTAGGCCAGTGGCATTCAGTCCAGGAATTGACTGAACATCAATTATTCACTGAAATATGTCAGGCAAGTTATTCCTCATTTCAGTGGACAAATATCATTATTATATTAATATGACAGTAGTGTCCAGCACCCCGTCAGGAATGCTGCCCCAGTGTACTTGGTCCTGTAGGTAGCATGACATGTACCCTTCCCCAAAGAGCATGCAATTTAATTTGAAGCAAGATACGAGTACGTGTAACAACAGGAGAGAAGGGGAGGGAGAGAATATGAGTAACAGTATTAAAATACTCTAGTCCAGCGGTTCTCAAACTTCATTGCACTGCAACCCCCTTCTGACAACAAAAATGATTATACGACCTCAGAAGAGGGGACTGAAGGCTGAGCCCAGCTGCTCTGGGTGGCACTGCCAAAGCCCAAGCCCCACCGTTCTGGGCGAGGGGGCCAAAGCTGAAGCCCAAGGGCTTCAGCCCCAGGCAGGAGGCCTGTAACCTGAGCCCCGCCACTCAGGGCTGAAGCCCTTGGGCTTTGATTCGGTCCCGGGTGGTGGAGCTCGGGCTTCAGCTTTGGCCCCAGCCCCAGGTCCCAACAAGTCTGAGCTAGCCCTGACGACCCCATTAAAATGGGGTTACGACCTATTTTAGGGTCCCAACCTACAGTTTGAGAACCGCTGCTCTAGTCCCATAGATTAACAATGCCAAAACTTAATGATTCCAATCATTTAATTTTTTTAAAATGTAATTATGGACCAGAGGCAATGGCACAAGGGGGAATGATTTAACAGGAACTCAGAAGCAGGAAGAAGGAAGGAAGAAAAAAAGAGAAGGGGAGAGGTGGATCAAAGAATGGAAAGGCACAAGGAGGGCATGGAAGAGTGAAACTGACAGCAGAGCAATAGAGGAAGAAGAGTAGGCCAGAGCAAACCATTACTTAGCTGAGAAAGACAATGTGCAGAGTTCAGCTTGCAGAATGTGGTTTGCTGACGTTATTGGTAGGTTTTCAAGGTGCCTTCCCTCCCCAAGAGGTGGTCCTTTCTAGAGTAAGGTTGAATGTTATCGCTAGATGGCAGTGTAGGAGCTACTGCTTTTTTGCCTGAGAATTTATTGGGGAGGGGGGAGAAGAGAACGTTTAAACATTAGTTCAAATGAGTACCTAGATATATTTGAAATGCACTTTTGCAGAGCTGACTGGATGATTACAATGCAGAATTCCCAAATCTAATTACAGTAATAAACACCAACGGGGTGTGTTTACCTTGGTGCAAACTCAGAGTGATCAGTCGTAATGCTCAGAGCCAAGATAAACAGTGGTTGGTGAAAACATACAACAAAGAAACAGGTACCTATCTTTCTGTAACTGTTGTTCTTCAAGATGTCTTGCACGTGTTCATTCCACTGTAGGCATGTGTGCCCCGTGCACAGTTGTTGAAGAAATTTTTCCCTCAGCAGTATCCATCGGGGCAGCCCAAGCACCCCCTGCCATCACACACCGCGGCATGTAGGTATAAGAGACCCCAACCTCCTTCAGTTCCTTCAAACTGGACAAACTCCAGTAGAGAAGAGGAGATGGGAAGACTGTGGAATGAACATGTACAATGCATCTTAAATAACAATAGTTATGGAAAGGTAGGTAATCATTTCTTTGAGTGATTGCACATGTTCATTCTGCTGTAGGTGACTCACAAGCAGACAAACATCAGGGTGGGCTCAGTGTCTGAACCTGGCATCATCTCTGGGCTAGTGGGAGATGGCATAATAAGCAGCAAAAGTGTGGACTGATGAACAAGTCACAGCTTTACAAATGTCTGTGATACATACTTGTGCCAGGAAAGCCTCCAATGCCACCTGCACCCTAGTGGAATGAGCAAATACTCTAGTTGGTGTAGTTATATTAGCCAACTAGTTGCATAAACAAATGCATGAAGAAATCCAGGATGAAATCCTCTGAGAGGAAACTGGTCAGTGCTTAACTCTGTCTACAACTGCAATGAATAATTGCATTGAAGACATAAAGGGCTTAGTAAAAAGCTAAAGAGGAGGTTACTTACCTGTAACTGGGGGTTCTTTGAGACATGTGGTCCCTATCTGTATTCCACTGTGGTTTATGCATGTGCACCATGTGTCCAGAGTCAAAGAATTTGAAAGTAGTGTCTGTTGGTCTGCACATGTGCTCTGACTTGCCTCACGCTTCTGTCTGTGGCGATAAAGGGTGTCGTGGACCATCTGTGTCTCCAGTTCCTTCTCCACCATGAATCTGACAGACTCAAAGCAGAGGAGAAGGAGTAGGGCAGAAAGTGGAGTACAGATAGGGACCACACATCTCAAAGAGCCTCCAGTTACAGGTAAGTAATGTCCTCTTCTTCTTCTTCAAGTGATGGTCCCTATTGTATTCTACTATGGGTTATTGACAAGCAGTACCTAAGTAGGAGGAGGATGAAGACAGAAGGGTTGTGCACAGAATCACTGTGCCAAAGGAGGCATTAGTATCCGAGTCCTACACCAGGGCATAGTGTGTTGCAAATGTGTGGACAGAACTCCATGTGACCACTTTACAGATGTCTAGAAGAGGCATGTCTTGAAGAGATACCATGGTCATTGCTTGAGCTGTAGTAGAATCAGCTCATGCCCCAGTGGGGGGGATGTAGGTTCGATAGCTGGTAACAGTTTAATGCAGACAGATTTCCATTTGGAAATTCTCTGGGTGGAGATGGCATGTTCCCTGATTCTCTCTGCTAACGCAATAAACAGTCTCGGGGACTTCCTGATTGTTTTTGTTCTATGTGGGTAAATGGCCAAGGCTCATCAAACACTAAGGGAATAGAATCTATGTTCTTCTGCAGACATGTGCGGTTTCAGGAAGAAAACAGGTAAGTGAATAGACTGGTTAAAATGAAACTGTGAAATTACCTTTGGTATACATTTTTGGTGTAGGCAAAAGAAACCCTATCCTTGTGGAACACTGTAAATGGTGGGTCTGCCATCATAGTGCCAAGTTCACAGACTCTTCTTGCTGAAGTGATGGTTATAAGGAAGGCAACCTTCATGAACAGTCACCCGTGGTTCAAAGGGTGGGGGGAACTTGCTAATACCAAGAGTACCAGATTCAGATTGCACTGGAGAGTGATCTTTTGGAGAGGTGGGAAGGTTATTAGGAGGCCTTTACAAAATTTAGCCATTAGCCAGTGTGTAAAAATGGAATAATCCCCCATAGGAGGATGGGATGTGCTAATCGCCACTAGGTGGACTCACAAGGAGTTGAGGGTGAGACCCAATGTATTTAAAGATAGAATGTAGTCTAGGACGAGGGGACTCTGCAGCTTCTGGTATAACACCTTTTTGTTGTGCCCAAGACAAAAAGCTTTTCCACTTAACCCAGTAACATTGTCTATTGGAGTCTTTCCTGCTGTTAGAGTGTCCTGTACTACTGAGAAACATGCCCATGTTAGGGTTGGCAACATTGAAATACCACATTCTGAGGTGGAGCAGTCGTGGGACATTCAGGATGTTAGATCCTGCCATTGCATGGGGTCAGAAGTTCAGGGAAGTTTGAGATGGTAACTGGTGGATGACATGACAGATCCAACTGGGGAGTCCTCCAGAGCTGGAAGATGGATCTGGTCATGTCTAGGTATAAATGACCACTCACGGTGATTGGAGAAGGATCTTTTCAGCTGATCCACCAACATGTTTTGTTTCCCATGCAGGCAAGCAGATCTGAGATTAATCAAATTAGTTATAAAAAATTCCCAGAGGCAAATTGCCTCTTGGCACAACTGGGTTGAGCACACTCCTCTCGGCCTGTTTATATAAAACATAATCACAGCACTGTCCATTAGAATTAACAGATACTTGCCTACTATATGCAGAAGGAAAGCTGAGCAGGCAAGTCAAATAGATCTCAACTCCCTTACATTTATATAAGTATTTAGATCTTGAGAAGACCAGAGACCTTGAGTCTGTAGTGACCCCATATGAGCTCCTCAGACCAGGCATGATGCATCTGTGACTATAGGAAGGGTTGGTAGCAGGGCAATAAAGGTGATTCCCACATAAACTTTCAGATGATCCACCCTCCAATCCAGAGACAACAAAACCCTCTTTGGCATCTGTCACAGTGTCTGAAGTGGCTCACAACTAAGAGTGCCAATCTGATGCTAGACTGTCAGAAAACAGGGCAGACACCCCAAACTGATGGTATGTTCTATAATTAGATTTCACCAAGCCAGTAATAAATGTGTGCTCCTGATTATTATATTAGTCTCACCATGGAGCCACAGGCAGTCCCCCTAGGTGCTCCAGCAAAACTTAACACCTGGACAAACTGGACTTAATTATATTGGTCACATAAACAAAAAAATCACATTGTATTAGGTTCTTCCAGTACCGAAGGGCCAGTCACTTACCCTAGGTCAAAGTATACTCCAGATCTCAGCAAAGACAACACTGAAGCCAATTTCTCTAGTAAACTAATTAAAGATGTATTAGCTAAGAAAAACAAATGAGGGTTATTGAGAGGTTAAAACAGGTAAAACACATTACAGGTAATCAAAGTTTGTAAGTCCAATATGATAGTAGAGGTGTAATAATTGGCTAGTTTTCCATAAATCTCTCAGGGTTACCTAAAACAGCTGTAGGGATTCTCGGTCCAATTGCTCAGAATTCCACCCTGTCAGAATTCATCAGTCCAGAGATGAAGGATCGTTCCCAAGGCACACTTTTATAGCTGTCTTCCCCAAAAAGCAGCCAGGCAAATGCATGCACTGACAGCATGGGCTCTTCCTTTGATGAAGAATGCATTCTAGTATTTGACTTTGGGTCACTGCATCAGGGACCACTTGCTTTGAAATTAACATTCTGCTTCCTATGCATACACATAGGAATCCAGTTATAGTGTGTCACGGGGTCACTCACCACACTGGCGCCCTGGTGGTTTCGGGCATTTGGGGAATTAGCTCAGTCCCAGTGGGCGCGCCCTCGGGTGGTGGTGACTCTCCCGTCCTCGTCTCCACCTGCAGATCCATTACGGCTCCTTTCTCTCAGTATCTGCTTCGTGGCACAGCTGTGTCACCATCCAGTTTCCCCCACTTCTGGGGGACTCCTCTAACAAGAAGCCAGCCATTCCTCGCAGAGGCTTGGCTTAGTGAGCACATGGACTGAGTCCACAACTGGGATGCTCCTTCAGCAGCTAGTAGGGGGGAGGGCAAGTCAACCCACTACTCTGGGCCCCAGCCCAGGGACCAGGCAAACAGCAGCTTCCTGCTGCCTCTTCCTTCCAGCTCATTGTCTTTATTCCCTGGGCTACTTCCCTGCAGCCTCAGTTCCTTCAGTGCGTCTGGTTCCAGCTCCTTCACTCTCTTCCCAGAGCCTCGAGCCTGTAAGTCCTGGCAGCCTGCCAGGAGCCCTCTAGGAAGCCAGTCTTCTCCACCGGTATCCTGCAGCAGATTCACACTCTCTGGTCTGCAGCTGCCTTTTATATGGGTCACCTGGGCCCCAATTGTCTGCAGCCACGCCCTAATTTGCTGTTTCCCCTGCAGCAATTCTTTTGGCTGCCTTCCACTCAGCCTCCCTAGGCTGGTTCTAACCCCCTCAGGGCCAGTGCAGGACAGGCACTCCATCACACAGTGATACACATAATACAATTGCTGACTATTCATTATAATATGGATGGATAAGTGAAAACAATACAGGTAACATTCATAGGTTTTCAGGAAGTTTGAACATCAAGTAAATTCTCATCTCAATACTAACACAATCCTCTGATTTACTGTTAATTAAATACAAAGATAGTAATCACAGGAAACAGGTGAAGGCAATAACATTAGAATTTCACTAGCTTTCATGCATTTAGAGCAAATGTAATTACTGGGCATATGCCATGTACACATAATAGGATAACATCCACTTTTGTTCTGTTCTAACAAGTGAATTGGTACACTTAGCACTTCCTTGAGGTTGTGACCTGAGCTGGCTGGTTGTCAGTGCCAGAGCACCCGAAATATCTTCTCCAGATTACGACAATTGGGGCATATGCTGAAGTAAGGCTGCAACTCAGAAAGCTGTAGGGATGGCTGGTGTGTTGCACTACATAGGTACAAGCTGCCATGTGACTCAGGAGACCGAGACAACAGCAAGCTGTGGTGAGAGGATGTGCTTTCAACCACAGCACTAAGCCCCATAGTGCTTCAAACTTGGATTGCAGTAGAAAGGTCTTGGCCTTTGTGGAATCTAAGATCACTCTAACAGATGCTATTTTCTGTACTGCTTTAAGAATTGATTTGTCCCAATTTACTAGGAGTCCCAGCGTGTCGAATGTGAACAGTATGGTGGAGATGCTGGATAAATAACACAATATTATCACGCCAGCAGGAGCCTGTGACGGGGTGGACTAGGCCAAGAGGCCCCCTGTTGGAGGCCTCAGGGTCCTGACACACTCATCCCAGGTAAGAAGTGGTGAAGAGGTCCTCCAAGCAGGCTAGAGTGGCTGCAGAAGAAGCAGCCAATCGGGGCACAAGAGAGCCCTATAAAAAGGAGCCACAGAAGCAGAGAAAGGGCAGTTGCTGCTTGGAGATAGATAAGAAAGAACTGCATTTCTGGCTGGCTGAAGGAACTGCAGCACAATGGACAGCTAAGTGGAGGCAGGGACTGGGGGAGCAAGAGGCTCCTGGCTGGCTGCTAGAACTGAGCCAAAGACAGTTTGCTAGCAGGGACTGGGGGAGCAATGAAGGAGCTCCTGGCTGACTGCAGACCCTGAGTAGGGACTAAGCCTGGGGCGTGCCGCAGGAAGATGGTGGCTCCAGGGAGGACTGGTTTAAAGACCACAGACACACCCAACCAGAGGGGGTGCTAACGAGAGATGGGTGCTGACCCCATTACATTTGGTACAAGAAGTGGGGATCTTCAAACTGACCCCTGATTGACAAGGGGCACAATTATGGAGGAGGTGATCCGCCTATTGGTGGCAGGCAGTGCAGCAGCAGCAAGAGCAGCAGCTGCGCACCTAGACCCTGCTGATGCAATTAATAGAGAGCTTGCAGAGGCAACAGGAGGCCCAATTTGTGGCTCAGCAATGGTGGCAGGAGATCCAGTCCGACCAGTAGGAGTGGATAGAGAGGCAATTGAGTCATACCAGTTGAGAACCCAGTTGGTGAGGGAACCAGTGGTCAGTTGGCTCTGGGCCAGCAAAGCTTGGACCGGATGATAACCCTGAGGCTTTTCTTCAGACCTTTGAGTGGGTAGCAAGGGAAACAGACTGTAAAGAATTGACTTGGGCAGCTCGCATAGTACCATTCCTGACAGGTCCGAGGCACAGGCGGCTTACCACACGATAAGCCATGTGCAGGCGAGTTCCTACCCTCTGGTGAAGGCAGCCATTTTGAATTGGCTAAGGCTGACTCCAGAAACATACAGCTACTAGTTTTAGAAGAAATCATTCCCATGAGACCAGCTCAGTGGATAAGCTCCTGGATCAGGTGGTCCTAGAGCAATTTCTGAAGGTCCTATCGGGAGATGCACAGAGCCGGGTAAGGCGTTTCTAGCCGGCCTCAGTGGGAGAAGCAGTCGAGTAAGCTGAGGCCTACTTTGAGGCTGAAGGAGAGAAACAGCCCAAGCTGTATGGTAAACTGAGAGGGGTTCACCATAGGGTGACTCCAGGAGGCTTGCAAGGGGGAAAGACCCCAAGGACTCTAGACTCAGGGGGTGCACCACAATAGCAAGGGGTTGAGGGAACCCTGTAACCTATGTGAGGTACTATTGGGAAGGAGCTAGGAGACCCAGTAGTCTGCTACAGGTGTGGCCAGCCTGGGCATATTAAAAGGCACGCCCAGTAATGGAATGTGACTACCTGAACTGTTATTACAGTGGAATAATCCATGGGGATCTACTTTGAAGGTCAGGGTGGTCCCACCATGGGTATTAACAATCAGGCTGGAAGGAACTGTAGTTAAGGGTCTGATAGAGTCAGGGTGTGGGTACACCTTGGTTCAGAAAGACCAAGTGAGGGCAACTGGCCTGGACAGACACCTCCCAGTACACGTCTCCTGTGTACATGGGGGGACCCGAGTCTACCCCATGGCAGAAGTTGGGCTAGAGGTACAGGGCTGGAGAGCTCAACTCGGTGTCGGCATGATCAAGGACTTGCCATGGCCTGTAATTTAAGGAAGAGACTGGGTAGGCTACTCAGCCCTCATGCGGAAAGGACCAGGACAGCGATCCAAGACTGAGAGTGTCTGGGCCCAGGTGAGAAAGAATGCAGAGGGGCTGGGAACCATGGTAAGGAGACTTCAGAAAAGAGCCCGGAGATGAGACCAGAATACGCCAGATGTGAGGGACCCACTGAGAAAGTGCCAACAAGAGTTGGACGAGGCTAACATCTCCACACAGAAAGTTATTAGTCAGTTGGTCCGGGTGGAGCAGGAATTGGTCTAGGTACAGGTGGAAGCCAAGGGACAGAGGGAACAATGCTTGGCTCTGCAGGAATCATTGGCCCAGGCTCCGAGGGAGAAGGATCAGAAGGCACAGCAGAGTACAGCAGAGACCCAGACAGAGTTCAGGGTCCAGAAGTATACTATGAGTACACAGGCTAAAATACCCAGTGTGCTAACTAGCACAGAGGTCCAGACAGATTTGCCCCAGCTGGGAGAGGAGAAAGAGAAGGGCTGGGATAGAGACTGGACCTCTCTTAGGAGGAATCTCATAAAGCCTATCTGCACTAGGAGGGAAGGGAATAGTGCAAGTAGGCTTTATGAGCTCCCTCCTAAGAGAGGATGACCTGGTGAAACAACTAGGTCTGGAGGCAGCAGAAAAGGAACTGGAAGATCTCAAGTTCAAAACTGAGCAGCTGACCAAAGAGCTCCAGTTCACCATGGAGGAAAAAGAGCATTTGCTTCACGTAGTGTACGATTATGAAACACAGTTAGAGGCTCAGCGTACAGAGACCTCACAGTCCAGGAGGCAAAAGTGAGTGAGGGGACCATGAACATGCTCTCCAGATAAGACAGACCTGGGAGAGTAGACTCTGGATTCCAGAGCAAAGCCTGGATAGAAGCTCTCCAGACAGTGAGGTCTAGAGGAGAGAGCCCTGACTGAAAGGGGCAAGGACTAATACAGACTCAAGGTGAAGAGGCCCGAGAGAAACGGACCCTACTTGATCAGGGCACAGAGAAACTATAAGAGCTCTCCAGACAGAGAAGTCTGGGAGGTGGAAGACCCTGCCCATGTGAGGCAAAATGGGGTAAAACAAGAGAGTACCCTCTACGGAACTATCACCCCAATCCTATAGGGGAGGGGTGGGGTGGGATGTGATGGCATGGACTAGACCCAGATGCCCCTGTTGGAGGTCTCAGGGTCCTGCTGCACTCGTTTCTGCTAAGGAGCAGTGGCGAGGTCCTCCAAGCAGGCTAGAGTGGCTGCAGGGGAAGCAGCCAATCGGGGCACAAGAGAGCCCTATAAAAAGGAGCCACAGAAGCAGAGAAAGGGCAGTTGTTGCTTGGAGATAGATAAGAAAGAACTGCATTTCTGGCTGAGGGAAATGCAGTACAACGGACAGCTAAGTAGGGGCAGGGACTGGGGCAGCAAGAGGCTCCTGGCTGGCTGCTAGAACTGAGCCAAAGACAGTTTGCTAGCAGGGACTGGGGAAGCAATGAAGGAGCTCCTGGCTGACTGTGGACCCTGAGTAGGGACTGAGCCTGGGGAGTGCCACAGGAAGATAATGTCTCCAGAGAGGAACCCCTGGGGATATGGCTCCATACCAGGGCTGGACTGTTTTAAAAACCACGGACACACCCAACCAGGGGGGGCGCTCGCAAGAGGTGGGTACCAATCCCATTACAGCGCCCCAGAAATCACAAATTCTGCATGAAAAAATAAAATTATGTGGGAACATTAATTCTGTGCAAATTCTGCATTGTGAAGTCGTGCAGAATTCTAGCAGGAGTAAAATGGCATTGTTAATCAGCAAAGCCACTCTGGCAAGAGCCACTGATACCACAATGTCCACCAGCTTGTGAGAACTTTCACACACCTCCTCTGCCTGACTGTCAAGAACAGAGGCCACCCTTCTCAATAGATCTTGATAAGCTCTGTGATCCTCTGGTGGTGGTTAATCTCTTGCCACCTCATCTGGTCAAGGAAGCAGGCGCAACAGGATTCTGAGGTGGTGGCTGCTCTGTGTCTTGTGGCGGAGAAGCAGCCCGAGTGACTTCTGGATGCTCAGTACCAATCTTGGTACTGGAGAATGATGTCCACAGTGTTGATGCCCCTGGCCTGCCATTGAGGACAGTAAATGAGACAGCTGAGGAGAGATTCTTGTGGGAGGAAAGACACACCACAGTATCCAAAATGGCCAGTAATATGGGCCTGGAACTCATCCTTGACCGAGCCATTGCCCCTGAGCAGAAGCCAGTACTGTGACTGCTACATGACCCATGGTCTCTGATGGAACATATGTTCCCCATCTTGGACATGACAAAGACAAACACACCTCTGAGTCTGAAGAAGAGTCCAATACCTTTGACAACAGAGGGGCAGAACCAGTTTGGACTTGAGATAGATAGCCAGAACCTGATGACAGCAGTACTGGAGATATCATTGGAGACTTCCTCCAGCTTTTGTGGAAGTTTGGGAGGTAACAGTATTGTTGGTTCCTGACATGGAGCTGCAGGAATCAGTACCAATTGTAAACCTTCCCATACTGCCAGGGATACTGGCACTGAGAGGCTAAGTTGGTCCCTTGCAGCTGCATACTCCCCCAGGGTGACTGAGTGTGGCAACAACCGATGACCCTGATGCAATGATCTTTTAGGGGATGGTCTTGACAGACCTGGCACAGGTTCCAGAGGCAGCAATCCCTTCTTCTTAACTGATAAGTGCTCTAGGGAGAGCCTCTCTCTCTCAAATGTCTCATAGAGTCTCTGCCTCCACCTGGCTTCAGTACTGAAACTCAACTGAGGTACCAAACCTGAGGAGGGTCTATGCCTTTTCTTCAGCACTGGCAAAAGGGATCGAGGAGCTGCAGCTATCTCCAATTGGGCGCCTCCATGCATGGGGTGCTTTCCCCATGTGATGACTCTGATAGAGCGCAAAGTGCTACCTCCATAAGTAAACACCTGAGCATCACTGTTCTTTCTTTCTTTGAGTGGGGCTTAAATCCTTTGCAAATGTGACATCTGACACTGATGTGGGAGTCTCCCATATATTTAAAGAAGACCAGATGTGGGTCACTGACTAGCATAGGCTTACTGCAAGACTTAACTCCCAGTGAGTGAGGCATCGTTCCAGTACCGATCCCAGTACCGAAAGATAAAATTTAGTCAAAAAAGACCTAAAACTAAAACAAGTACTAAAAAGCAGCTAAACTAACTTCAACTAACTAATTTCTAACAGTAAGATGGTAGAGGGTATATATACCAAGGAGTGAGGGAAGATCTTGTCACAACAAATTTGACTCCATTCCGACAACCTCATGGGAGGTCAGAAAGAACTGAAGGAGGTTGGTGTGTGTGCTCCACTCTCTTATACTTACACGCCACAGTGCATGGTGGCAGGGGTCATTCAAGCTACCCTGATAGGTACTGTTGAGGAAAAAAGGTCTTTGACAATCGCACACAGTGGAATGGACATATGCAAGCACGCGAAGAACACCTCATTATTGCTCTCCTACCAGTATATCTCTTCCTTCGTCCACCCTTCCCCTCCCCTAACCTCCAACCATAGGCAGACAGGATGCATGAAAAATACCAGAAATAGATTAATGTCACATGTCAAGAGCTGGAAATCAGGGCCTGATCCAAATTCCACTAAAGTCACTTTCCCTCAGAGCACGAGAATAAGGAGTTACAGCACCGCATACTTGTTTGAAGCCAACTGTATAAGGTGTGAAGTTGCACCCATAAAATAAGAAATTGTGACATGCTACTCTAGTTCTGAGATAATTATATTTAAACTTCTTATCCCCATCTTCTTTACTATCCCCCAACACAAACCAAAGGACTCCATCCATATTATCAAACACACATTTAGCCCCAGTGATCCAGGTCTTAGTGACTGTCAGGTTGAATAATTACAACTCATTATACCTCAATATAAGCATTCTGACTTTACCAAGGCTTTGTTTAGAAATTGAGTGCACAACTAATACACTGTTTTTCTTTCTATACCCATAGACATTGCCCCAATTCAACAATATGACTGTACCCTGAACACTGGAAGGCTAGGGGAATTGTTAATGGACACATCTCTATAGTTGTCAGTTTAAATACATAGCTTTCATTGACAATAACCAAAATTTGCTAGCAAACGATGGTGTTCAGTGGTCTATATGAAATAATAATGGAAAAAGAGAAGTGACAATCTGTGGCTAGTTCCTAGAAAATGGGTGTTCAGTTCATATCACACACAAAATAACTCAAAAGCAGCCTTTTCAGTAGAGAGGACAAGGAGTGATTTTATCATGAAGACTGCACTCCTCTTCCAATATCAGAGGTAGTCTGTTGAGAGCAGAGTCAAGGCAGATTTGTAGGTCAATGTGGGAGAAGCTTGCCCTTCTGCTGCTCAATTTGTGCCCACTCTGTGTATGCATAAGGGACTTTAGTCTCTGTCAGTCTGGCACCTTTCAGCAGCACTAAACTGACTGCAGAAAGAAGTTCAGGAATAAAGTTGAACTGTGCTCCTTTGGAAAGCTGACAAGAATCCACCTCCCTCAGCTAGATCTTTAGGTCCAGAGGTCAGAGGGAAAAATGATACTCTACAAAGTGCACCTCACAATCTGAGAATAGTTGAATCTTTCTGCTAAAATGTCTGAAGTAAAATGACATTACATCTGGCATCCTTAGGTCTCAGGGCTTGGCTACACTTGAAAGTTGCAGCGCTGGGAGCTACAGCGCTGGTCGTGCAGCTGTGCAGGGCCAGCGCTGGTGTGTGGCCACACTCACAGCTACCAGCACTGGTGTGTGGCCACATTTGCAGCATTTACAGCGCTGTTGGGAGTGCTGCATTATGGGCAGCTATCCCAGCATTCAAGTGGCAACAACGTGCTTTTCAAAAGAGGGGGGTGGAGGGTGGTGTACTGTGACAGGGAGCGGGGAAGATAGAGAGAGTGGATTTTTGGAGCCAACACTATGTGTTAGCTTCCCTGGATTTAAAAATCACAAAATGTTCGCGAGCCCTTAGTCTTAACTCTTAATTGCAAACAGCCTGCCTCCAACACGGACTCCCCGCTGTTTCACTCACTCCCTGTGGTGTACTGTGACAGGGAGCGGGGAAGATAGAGAGAGTAGATTTTTGGAGCCAACACTGTGTGTTAGCTTCCCTGGATTGAAAAATCACAAAATGTTCGCAAACCCTTAGACTTAATTGCAAACAGCCTGCATCCAACGCTGTTTCTCTGTCAAGCAAACTGCTTGCCTCTCATTTGATCGTTTACAGCCAGGTACAGATAGCTCCTGTTTGCTGTGATCAGTGTTTGTTTTTTAGATAAGCAGTTCAACGGAGCTCCCATCGGAGTTCACAACAAAACAAAGAGAGGCTGCATAACAAAACAAAGAGAGTAATTTAGTTAAAAGCATTCTGGGATATCTCCTTATTCCCTGGAGGCCAATAAAAGCGCTGGTGTGTGTCCACACTTAATGAGCAGCGCTGGATCACCAGCGCTGCAATCGCTACACCCCAACCTGGCCAGGTGTACAGCCAGCGCTACAGCCAGGGAGTTGCAGCGCTGGATGTGCCTTGCAGGTGTGGATGGTTACTAATTGCAGCGCTGGAAAGCCTCTACCAGCGCTGCAACTTGCAAGTGTAGCCAAGCCCTCAAAGTCAACACCATATTGACATTACATTTGGAATCCTTGGCCCCAGTGTCAACATTCTACTGAATGGGGCAGTTCACACTTCTCAGTTATTGTTTCTGACTGTTTACAGACAGTTCTGCTCTAGGCCATGTGTGGAAAGTTTCATTTACAACAATAGAGATTACAAACTACTTAAAAAAATGAATAAAAAGAAATTTTGCTGAACCAGATAAGGGTATTCTGCTGTTTTACTTCATACCAGCTCAATTCAACACATGGTTAGGACTCCAAATAAGGGTGAACTAAGATTGAAAACTTGTTCCTTTTGTATGAGGGTAAATGCCAATATGGCCAGCAGTTCTAGCACTCACATACTATGAGAGTAGTAAGACTAGCAAGTCCTCCAATAAATATCCCTCAAATTATATTTCATCAAAATAATTCACATTAAAACAAATGTAATGATTGAAAACTTTGATGCATAATGTATTTGCTAATTCTTGGAAAGATGAAAGCATTCCAGCTCACAGCCTGGAAGGTTTCAATCAAGATAATTGCCTCAGGATTTATTTAAACACATGTTGCCTCTTGGGATTTCTGTGGACACTGACACATAGGCTGGGAATGCCCTACAGTAATAGCCTCAACAGTGACACAATCCAATGACAGTCACTGTGATTCTTCCACTTACACTATCCTCATCTACCTAAACTGATATAGCCTCAGATTGCCCGATGCTGGGAATGGATGGCAGGGGAGGGTTCATGTGATAGCTGCCCTGTTCTGTTCGTTCCCTCTGAAGCATCTGGCACTGGCCACTGTTGGAAGACAAGATATTGGGCTAGATCAGGGATCGGCAACCTTTGGCATGCGGCTCGCCAGGGTAAGCACCCTGGCGGGCCGGGCCAGTTTGTTTACCTGCTGCGTCCGCAGGTTCGGCAGATTGCAGCTCCCACTGGCCAATGGGGGCTGCGGGAAGCAGCATGAGCTGAGGGATGTGCTGGCCACCGCTTCCCGCCACCCCCATTGGCCTGGAACGGCGAACCGCGGCCAGTGGAAGCCGCGATCGGCCAAACCTGAGGATGCGGCAGGTAAACAAACTGGCCCAGCCCGCCAGGGTGCTTACCCTGGCAAGCTGCGTGCCAAAGGTTGCCGATCCCTGGGCTAGATGGACCATTGGTTTGACCCAATATGGCCATTGTTATATTCTTATATGCCATTTGTGGTAACCAAATACCTATGTTGTCATGAAAACTTCCTTATCCTGAGAGGGGATGCATGTGAAAGTATGGACAAAATAAGACCCATCATAAATCTTTAATCAAAACTTGAACTTTTCTGGAAATTCAGAAATTCTGGTTAACTATTGAGGAAAAAATGCAGCTTTTTTGTACTTCCTGGTTCAGGCTAAAATGTGGGCTGGAAATGACAAGACAGCATGAAGCATTCCATTCTCATAGAGCTTGAGATTTGGTTAAAAGAAGGAAGTACCAGAAAATATCAGATGCATCCTAAAGCATCTCTCTGGTTAACTAACAACTCACAGTGAAGAATCTTTCTATTCATGAGATTTCCAGCCAGATTTTTTAGTTAAACTTCCGTTCATGGTAAGTTTGGTATGCTTTGCTGAGGTGAACAGAACCTCCAGAATCTTTTGAGGTTTACCCATTGCTAATGACTGACAAAGGATTACCTACATGATGGCATCAGGAGCTGGGGAAGAAGCATGCATGGATATTAAGTAGCAATATTTGTTGTGGGGGCTGAGCAGGAAAATATGAAAAGGGAAAAATGTCAGAATTACTGTTTCATCCTATTGTTATGTCCATGTCTCATTTACATAGCAGATGACTCTTCTCTACTGCTTTCAACAACCTACTCCAATCACCTTCCCTCCAAGTAAGTAATTTGCTTCAGTGATTATAAAGCAAGGTAGGCTGCTAACATTTTGCTTATGAAAATATATGCCCTGCCAGCAGAACAGCTTCATTATCTTAGATATTTATCAAAATACTAAAATGGTTTGTTTTAGTTATATAATGTTGTCATATGTGTCTGAGCCAGAAAGCTAATAAAATTCCACATTGGAATTACCTGGCTTGACCTTATTTTAAAGCTTTAAGAAGTTTCTCTCAAATCAAGGCACGCCACAAAATCTTAAAAAAAAACCAAACCAAAACCTGTTGTTGTTGGCTAGAACCAACATCCCTTCTCCACGCCTTAAAGATAATTAAACTAAAAACTATGCCAGTACTGTAACTTGTGTGTGACAGCATCAAAGAAGCATCAAGTGCTCAGTACAGTTTATTTTTCTGAAAGGAAAGAGAGGGTGTGATCCCGTGTAGTCATTTTAGAGTCAATCAGATGTGAAAGGTCTCTTTTCCTAACTGGTTTTCTTAAGTTTCTCTTTAGACTCATATAAAACTGTCAGAAAAAAATAAATCATGAGTAACTTAACAATGTTTTCATAGTCTGTCTTACTAAAATGTTCATTTTTTGTCCATTTTAAAAAAATTCCTAAGTGCTATGCATCTCAGCACTGCTACTGCCTACTCTGCCAAGACCCTGACCGGAAGCTGCACACTCAAAGAATCAGAGCCAGTGTAGGAATTCAAAAGGATTTCTAGTTTCACCCTCATATCTAACTCTAAATCCACTGCAATGACACCTACTCTGCAGGCAAGGGGACTTGGGTGACCTCTTCTGGTGTTACAGCATCACAGAAGTGTAGGACTAGAAGGGACCTCAATAGGTCATCTAGTCCAGCCCAGTCCCCTGCACTCAGGGCAGGACTACAGAATAACTAGACTAGTGGTTCTCAAACTTTTTGTATTGGCAACCCCTTTCAGACAGACTTAGCATCACTTTGCCACCCTTACTTCTGCACTGCTGCTGGCAGCAATGCTGCCTTCAGAGCTGAGTGGCCGGAGAGCGGCAGCTGCTGGGCACGTGCCCAGCTCTGAAGGCAATGCCACTGCCAGTAGCAGTGGAGAACTACAGAAGTAAGGGTGGCAATGCCATACCTGCCACCCTTACTTCAGCGTAACATTTGAACTTTGCGCTTGAAGGGATGGCTATAGGGGAGCTAAGGCAAATTTTGGGGTGGCTATAACCCCCACAAGCCCTGCTACCCCAGTGCTGCCCCTGCCTGTGTGTCTGATTGTTAAATTATAAATTACTTTTTTTTGCTGATCGCAGTATTCTGATTGGTCTGAGGTTTAATGCAGCTCTTCAGCTGCTGAACAATCAAGCCCTCTAATGATGTCTCAGTCCCACCTTTTTAGTCTCAGGACAATAAACCTGCACACGCAATACTACAATCCCCAGAGTCCAATTTCATTAAAGTGGTGATAATTCAAATATATATTTTGTTTAAAATCTTTTATGTACTTGAAAACTGTTATACCCCCACTCCTCACGCTCTCTCCCAGCACCTCCTGCCTGTCCTCTGAGTGTCAAACTGGTTATCTGCTTAGGTATCTTTCCTGGACTTCTTTGATGCGGAACACCCAGGGAGACACAATTACAAAAAGTGCTTTCTTCCTTCTATAACTAGCCAAAAGACTGCACCCAATCATATTAAACAGAGATTTAGCCACAGTGATCCAGGCCTTAAAGTCTGTAAGACTGAACAATTACATCTCGCTCTATCTAAATATTAGCACTCTAGTATTAAAAAAAGGTACAGTTAATCTACAGTGTAGCATCTTGCTTCCTCAGCAACACCAGCAGCTAAAAAGAGTACATCATCATACTGCTCATATCACTACACTGGCTTCCAATAGAATACTGGATCAAATTCCAGGTCTCCTGGTTAACTGTCAAGGTCCTCTATGATACTGGCCCAAAATTACCTCAGAGTGCACTTCCCTTTAATCATGAGAATGACTGCAGGAGAAGCATTGAGGGGGGGAAATATCATGCCATCAGCTTCCCAAATGACACTTGTGAGAACAGGAATAGGGGCCCTCCGAATTACAGGGCCAAAGCTTTGGAATTCATTACCAGAGACCAAAATGACAACTATGTGACTGCCTGCAGCAAAGCAAGGCATGAAACTTACTCTGTTGACTTCAGAGTCAATTAAGAAGAGGTGAAAAGAAGAAAGGAGGAATAAACAGGTGACAGCAAGAAGGAAGAAAGAGCTGTAGTATGGGAAGGAAGGGAGAGAGACAAGAGAAGGAAAATTGGATAATTGGCCTTTGTGTTTTAACTAAGATTATTCTCTCCTGGGAGGTTCTCGGATACTGAAAGTCTTACATAAGGTGCCCATCACTACAGTATATATAGCTTCATAATTCAAATTATTTAAGGGACTGAACTAAACAGAACAAAATACAAGCTAAGGATTGTCACAGACACCCTATGATATTTGCTAGAGTATTTTATCTTCTGCTATAAAAGGCTGGAATAATCTGCCCGTGTGGGCTGAGCACCAAAACTGGCATTAACTACGGCATATTTTCCTGTAGCCAGCTATATTATGTCACTTTTCCTCCTCATCGCCTTTATTAGGAATCTGATGCAAGACAGCCACAGATATTATCAGGCTCCTATTTCTTGTGTTGATTCAAACTTCTCTACACTCCTCTTTAATTAAAAGACAGTTGTGAAGCTAAAAATATGTGAGCTTCTTTTAGAGGATTCAATGTTTGTTTTTCACAGAGGTCAGAAGATATCATGTATATACAAATATTGTAGATCTTGCTCAGAACAAACAGTTTACACATGCTGAGCATAAAGTTACTTTGGGCTTGGCTACACTTGAAAGTTGCAGCGCTGGGAGTTGCAGCGCTGGTTGTGCAGCTGTGTAGGGACAGCGCTGGTGTGTGGCCACACTGACAGCTACCAGCGCTGCAGTGTGGCCACATCTGCAGCATTTGCAGCGCTGTTGGGAGCAGTGCATTATGGGCAGCTATCCCAGCGTTCAAGTGGCAGCAACGTGCTTTTCAAAAGAGGGGGGTGGGGTGGGTTGTAGTGTGACAGGGAGCGGGGGAGAGAGAGAGAGTGGATTTTTGGAGCCAACACTGTATGTTAGCTTCCTGACTTGCAAAATCAGAAAATGTTCCCGACCCCTTAATCTTAACTGCAAACAGCCTGCATCCAATGGACTCCCGTTCTCCCCTCTGCCCCCGCTGTTCCTCGTCAAGCAAATACTCAACCCCTGTGAATGAGAGAGGCAGGGGGTTTTCTCATTTGATTGTTTACAGTCAGGTACAGATTGATCACAGCAAACAGGAGCTGTGTTTGTTTTTTAGATAAGCAGCTCCCTGTGCTCCGGAGCGCCGCGGAGCTCCGAGTTCACAACAAAACAAAGAGGGTAATTTAGTTAAAAGCATTCTGGGATATCTCCTAATACCCTGGAGGCCAATAACAGTGCTGGTGTGTGGCCACACTTGACGAGCAGCACTGGATCACCAGCGCTGCACTCGTTATACCCCAAGCAGACCAGGTGTACAGCCAGCGCTGCAGCCAGGGAGTTGCAGCGCTGGATGTGCCTTGCAGGTGTGGACAGTTACTAATTGCAGTGCTGGAAAGCCTCCACCAGCGCTGCAACTTTCAAGTGTAGCCAAGCCCTTTGTTTTTCAGGCAAAAGATAGCATTTTCGTTTTACTACTTCTACATCAAAGCTCCTTGGTTTGCAGTTTGCTGCTGAAACAGGCTTTAGGATTGTAACGGGGAAACGTCCCAATCTTCTGCTTTATTTACAAAGACTATTCAGAGACCTTCAATTGCTAACCACCATCCTATAGTTTATTTACATTGCTCCTCCCATCACCTTTCTGATTCATAGACCACATCATCTACAGCATCAGTTTTTCCTCTGCCAAGGAGAAGAGGGAAGGTCTTTGCCCCAGAAATCTTTTTGGTTTTGGCTCTCCTAGCATGCCTCTCCCCAAACTTCCTTCCTGTGTCTTCTTTTAGCCTCTGTGTTAATAGGCTAATTACCTCTTGAATTCTCCCCAGCCCATTCTAATCCACTAATTAGGTTTCGGGGAGTAAATTGGTGTTTAAGTGTTCAGAGTGCTGGCTCAGCTGTTGGTTCCCAGGCCTCTGTCACAAGGATACAAACTAAAGGATGTCTCATCAAGGACTGGTAGAGGTTTATGTAGCTTGTCACCTTTAGCTCAGTGGCCAAATGTGATCCAGTTCAAAAGTAAATAAAACTTTTTGCTATTGGCTGGGTGTGCAGTGGTCTGTGTGAAATGAGTGACTGGCTTCAGTCCAGTTCCCAGCCCACATCACTAAATATACAATTGCAATTGTGAGATGAGATGGTAGAAAAGCCTATAAGGGGAAGCAGCAGGAGTTACATGGCCTAGACAAAGCACTAGAAAAATGCTGTAGGAGACAAATCTTAATGGGATGGACTAGATAACCTGATAAGACTTTTCTTTATCTAATTTCTAAGGGCCAGTCCCGGCACAGGGATAAATAAGCCCCTCTCTTCTGTCTTCCAACTGGCCACTCATTGCCTTTCCCCTAATATGCTGTGCTAGGAGAGATGGAAACTGAGCTGAGATTAACCACTTGTCCTGAGGACCAGTAGCACCCCTGGTATACATAATAAAAATTTCTACCTCATTCCCAATCCCTGTAAACCACTAAATCCATTTATGCTTTTGTTTTAATGCGAAGTGTCAGGATGCATAAGCATATTCCAAACAGCCCATATAATTATTGTCTATGGAGACATATCCTATAACATTTGCATCAACACAGGGGGTCTGGAAGGGTGCCAGAGTCAGTATCAGCTGTTTCCTAATTCTGACTTTTTATTTTTTGGACAAATTTGTTACAGGAAGAAAAGCATGTTCTTTTATTCTGGAGCCTCCAAAGTGCAACTCCTCCCTCCATTTCCTGATGATGTGTTGTCTCTCACTTCATCCAGTTTTGGCATTTTCTCAGGCACAATTTTTAGTTCCCCATACAGTAATTTCTTGGGCAGGGGGTTGTTTTTACAATCTTCTTTTATATATCTTAATCTCCCAAACTGTCCAGCAAAACCAGAGAGAGAGAGAGACTGAATCCATGCTGAGAATTTTAGCCTCCAGCAGGGCTGCCCAGAAGGGGGGGCAAGTGGGGCAATTTGTCCCAGGCCCCGGACTGCGCAGGGGCCCCCACGAGAGTTTTTCAGGGGCCCTGGAGCACGGTCCTTCACTGGCTCCGGGGGCCCCGGAAAACTCTCGCAGGGCCCAGGCCCCCAGAGCTTCTTCTGCTCCGGGTCTTCGGTGGCAATTCGGCGGCGGGGGGTCCTTCCGCTCCAGGACCCACCGCCGAAGTGCCCTGAAGACCTGCGGCGGGAGGTCCTTCCAGGGCTGCCCAGAGGATTCCGGGGGCCTGGGGTCTTCGGTGGCGGGGGGCCCTTTCGTTCCGGGACCCGCCGCCGAAGTGTCCCCCCGCCGCCGAATTACCGCTGAAGCAGGACCCGCCGCCAAAGTGCAGCCCGGTCTTCAGCAGTAATTCGGTGGCGGGGGGCCCCCACCGCGGGTCTCCGGGGCACTTCGGCAGCGGGTCCCGGAACGAAAGGGCCCCCCGCCGCCAAATTACCGCCGAAGACCGGGCTGCACTTCGGCGGCGGGTCCCGCTTCAGCGGTAATTCGGCGGCGGGGGGCCCCCGCCGCAGGTCTCCCGGGCACTTTGGCGGCGGGTCCCGGAACGGAAGGGCCCCCCGCCGGCGAATTACCACCGAAGACCGAGCTGAACTTCGGCGGCGGGTTCCGCTTCGGCGGTAATTCGCCGGCGGGGGGTCCTTCCGCCCCGGAGCGGAAGGACCCCCTGCCGGTGAAGACCGGGAGCGGAAGAAGCTCCGGGGGCCCGGGCCCTGCAAGAGTTTTCCGGGCTCCCCGGAGCGAGTGAAGGACCCCGCTCCAGGGGCCCCGAAAAACCTCTCGTGGTGGCCCCTGTGGGGCCCGGGGCAAATTGCCCCTCTTGCCCCCCCCACCCGGGCGGCCCTGGGTCCTTCCGCCCCGGGACCTGCCGCCGAAGTGCTGGGTCTTCGGCGGCAATTCGGTGGCGGGGGGCCCCCGCCGCCGAAGACCCCAGACCCCCTGAATCCTCTGGGCGGCCCTGGCCTCCAGTCATGTGTCTAGGCAGAAAAATGTTTCAGAGGTGCTACTTACACAGCATCCAGCTTCGTCCCATTGAAAGCATAGCCTTGGACCTTAGTGAAGCCATTATTGTAGAGTTTGCTGCAAACAAATAAATGAAATTAGCTGTTTTTACAATGCAGTACTAGCTAGATTCCTGGAGAACTATGCTTTATCTTTCCCCCGCCAGCAGCATATCAGATGGACTAATTTTAATCTCTTGGAGGTATAATATAACATAAGGGCTAATGGATGCTTAGCAGCATTTTTGACTACTGAGCACAGAAAAATGCCAGGCACCACTTGCAACTTGTACTAACTTTTACTTTCCTCCCAAAAAGACAAGGTAGTTCTATTACCCAGCTCAGACTTGCCCAGAAACATTAAATGAGCTCCCATGGTTTTCCAGTTGAAACAATAACTTACTGTAGCTGTAGTTCTTCAAGATGTGATGCACATGTGTATTCCACTTAGGTGCATGTGCACAGAGCTCACTGGAGCAGAAGAATTTGCCTAGCAGTACCCGTCGGGGGATGGCGCTGTGCCTCATGGCCATAGCACCTCCCTTGGCTTTATGAAGTGGCACCGCCCTGACCACCCTCAGTTTCTTCATACCAAATACCAAGAGATGAAACTCCGATGCAGAGAGAACAGAGGGTGGGTCATGGAACACAGGTCTGCATCACATTTTGAAGAACCACAGTTACAGTAAGTAACCATTTCTTCTTCTCGCGTGGATGCAACTGTGTATTCCACTTAGGTGACTCACAAGGGAGTACCTCACCCAGCAGGCAGGGCTTGGAGTCCATCTAAACAGAGATTGCAGCATCGCCCTTCCCAAGGTTGTATCTGCCCTGGAAGATGCAGTAATGGCATAATGGTTCATAAATGTATGTATGGAAGACCATGTAGCGACCCTGAAAATGTTCAATACAGAAACGTCACTGAGGAATGCTATTGATGTTGCTTACGCTCTTATTGAATGAGCTTGAACCTGCTGAGGGGGCATAGCCAAAGCTATTTCATATGCAGTCTTGATACAGAATGGTATCCATCTAAAGATCATCTGTGAAGAAACCGCTTGATCCTTTATATGATCTGCATATGACACAAACAGGCGAGGTGAAGCACAAAACAGTTTAGTCCTGTCCAAATAGGCTATACATCATCTGGCATCTAATGTATGGAGATACTATTTCTCCAGAGATTAATATGGCTCAGGAAAGAATACAGGTAAGTATATCACCTGGTTCAAATGAAACAGAGAACCCACTGTAGATAAAAATTTTGGATGTGGCCATAAATTCACCTTGTCTTTGGAGAATTGTGTATAAGGAGGCCCTGCCATCAGAGCCTGCAACTCACACACTCTCCTTGCAGATGTTATCACTATCAGGACCACAGTTTTCTGACACAAGAGTGGAAAGGGGATCAATGATCATAAGGGACAAGATGATAGGGGCTCAAACAGAGGTCCCATCAGTACCACTAGTACCATGTTAAAGTCCCACAGAGTAACCGGTTCTCAGACCAGAGGGCGAAGAAGTCCTTTTAAGAATCTTGATACCAAAGGACTGGCGAAGACTGCTGTTCTCTGAATAGGGGAATTAAATGCCGATATCACTGCCAAATGCATTTTCATGAACTAAATTCAACTCCTGATGACTAAAGGTGCAGCAGGAAGCCAGCATCGGTTGAATTCTGCAGACCAATGACCACACAGAAAACCATTTCCCTTTTGCCGAATAGGCCATCCTGGTAGAAGGTTTTCTACTGTTGAGTAGAACCTGCTGAACAGCCACCGAACCCTGCTCTTCCTCCTCATTCAGCTATGGAAGGTCGAAACCAGGAACTTTCTACATGGGATCCAGCACAAAGTGTTTATATTTTAAGTCTTGTTTACCCCAATCTGCTTTCCAAGCCTCCTTTTGATCACTGCCCGATTGCATGAGGCTAAGCGAATGTTCCCAGAAAGGCTTGCGGGACTTAAGATGTTGGGGTTGATGAGGTCTTGATGGATAGGAAAATATCTGTTTTCCTGGATTCGCTGAGCTTCATGGAGTATCGCAGAAGTTTGGTGTATTGGCAGGGGAGCAATATTAGACAAACCAGGTAGCCTTGGTATTGGAGTTGACTAAAGGGTTCCAGTGATGCACCACATCACTGTATTCAGTTGGTTGTCAACAAGTCGCATCTGCTCCATACAAATATACAAGTGCCATTGCAGATATTCACAACACTGATGCCGAAGCACCCAGGTTGTACCTGCTAGTTTCTGAATTATGTTGGCTCTCGTTTTTATCTCAAGGTACTCATGGAAGGTGAGAGTGTGGCAGAGTTTCACTCTGAGGTAAGTTGAGGTGCAATCATGTCGCACATTTTTACCAAAAAAAAGCTACTTTCAGTGTGTTTTTGGCACTCCCAGTATCAAGATGAAATGCACTTACTATTGTTTTTCTAGGATTTGGTTTGAGCCTTAATTTTCTGGAAATATTGTTCCATAATTTGGAGGTCCTCGGTTAACTTTCTCAGTGTCATGGAGGTTTGGTGTTTGGATTGTCATGGCAAGATCATCTGCATATCCAAATTTTCATGATTTAGTTGGAGGCATGTCACTTATATAAATATTAAAAAGGGTTGGCACAAGTACAGAACCTTGTGGTAGCCTATTGTTTATGGTATGGGGTGAGCTGGTCTTACTACCCAGGTACACCTGTAGATGTCTGTTACTCAGCATGGTCCACAGCAGGTGAAGTGTTTGGTATCAAGGTATAATTTTTGCAAGTTTCAGCGTCAGACCCTTAATCCATACAGTGTCATACACAGACAAGAGGTCAACAAACACTGCACCAGTCTTTATTTTTTTCTGGTAGCCAGCCTCAGTGTAAGTTGTGAGTGTCAAAACTTGGTTGCAACAACTACATTTTTGTCCAGAAGCCTGCCTGTTCAACAGGGATAATTGGCCCAGTAAAAGCATGTATTCTTTTGAGGATGATACTTTCAAGAAGTTTATAGGTTGTGCATAATAGAGAAATCGGCCTACAGCTTTCCACTTCATCAGTGGGCTTCCCAGGCCTTGGAATGGCAATTATCATTGCCTCATACCATATTTCAGGGATCTGTACTGTCCTTAAGGTAGAAGAGTACAGTGTTGTTAGCCATTGGAGTCCTTTGGGACCAAGATGGTGGAGGAATTCTGGCAGAATACCATCAGGGCTTTCAGACTTCCCTTTTTTCATCATGGCAAGCCCTTCTTTTACTTCCTCAATGCTGACAGTGGCAGGTTCTCCTTGGGGGACTGATGCAAGTGTCCAGTAGAGTTGTTGAAACACTTCTCTTCACGTGTGTTCACGTGAGTGGTCCTTTTGTGTTCTCCACCAGTTTTGAGGCTATTGAGTTTGGCCAGATTTTTGGTGGCTGATGCTCTTTGGGATTAGCAGCTCCAAGGCATTGCAGTAGTGTCCAGGCTTGATGGCTTGAATGTGTAAAATCAAGGCATCCCAATCAGCTTTAGCAAAATTCCATTGTGGTACCTGTTTCAGAAAAAAACACAGGCATTTCAATGCCTATGTAGATCATTATGGGCCTGTGTGGGCTGTTTGGAAATGCCGGTAGTACTTCATGTGATGTGATGAGAGTGTTTCCACTTTTGTCTTTAAACTCGAATTTTGGGTCTTTTTAATACCCACCGTTGCCAGCATCTTGAATGGAATCTTGATAGTTATTTAAATTCATAGATTAATTGTAAGTCTTGTGCAGATATCCAGTCCATGAGATTTTTGCCATCAGTTTCATTTGTTTTATAGCCTCACATATTGTGGTGACTATTAAAATTGCTTGCATAGATGTATGGAATAGGGGTGCTGGGTAGTGTTGGTTTTGGCCATCTTATGCTAGGGTCTTTAAAGACGTTGATAACTTGGAGCTCCCTTACTTTGAGAGTTGTGATAAATGTGGTTTCCTCTTCAGTTGGTGGAATAACATTAAAATCTGTGATGGTGTCTTTGATGTATACTGTCAAGCCATATTTTGGATGATAGTGACTAGTCATTAGGTTATATCCATAGATACAGAAGTGCCTACTCTGTTGGTCGTTATTAACATAGGTATCTTGCAACATGAGGATGTCAATGTTGTAAGTCTTCAGCAGGTTTCCAAGGTACTCACATTTTGCCCATGAGAATTCTTTGGCATTAAGTTGCAGGATTCTTGTTCCAGGGCCTATCTGGCACGTTGTGTGGCTCTGAGGAAGAACTTCAGGAATTGTTGAGTTGCTGCTCTGATGACCGGGAAATCGCTAAGCGATGTTCAGTAGCCAAGTTGATGTGTCTATGATTCTGAGTGAGTAGGCTGGGATAGAGAGGAAGCAGTATGGGAGGCTGAACTGATAGCTCAAGAAGATTGGAGAACCTGTACTGCCTCAGCCACATAACAGCAATGAGGATGAGGTTGGCCCGATCTCCCTTCAGCTTGAGGATTACCTGTGGGATGATTGCGATCAGGAGAAAGGCATAGAAAAGAGCCACGTGTCAGCTGAGATGGAAGGTGTCAAACAGGGAGCCTGGACTGAGGCCCCTTCAAGAGCAAAACAGGTAGCATTTCCTGTTGTCTTTTGTGGCAAAGAGGTTGATCGTCGGAACGCCCCAAGTTGCGAAGTTAGTCCAGAGAATACTTGTCTTCAGAGACCACTCATGACTCAGCAAAAAATTCCTGCTCAGATAGTTCACGAGGTGATTCTGAAATGGGGGCAAGTGGTTGGCTATCAGAGTGATACTCTACTTGATGCAAACCAGCCACAACCCGATTGCCTCTTGGGAGAGCATCCTGGAGTGTACTTATAGGTGCCAACTCCATGAGTGCTTCGGGGCTCAAGCACCCACAGGAAAAAAATAGTGAGTGCTCAGCACCGAGGAGCCAGAGCTTGTGTGGGGAACGTGATGAGATCTGTGTTGCTAACAACTTCTGCCCTTGGGACAGGGAGTTTGTTTATAAACAGAGGCAGGGTGATTAAGATAACTTGTCATTAAATTAAGAATTATCAGATGATCCTGAAAGCATTGCCAGGCACTCCAGTTAAAAGATAGGAAACAAAGAGTAGGAATAAATGGTCCATTTTCATTTTAGTGGTGTCCCCCAGGGGCTTGTACTAGGACCAGTGCTGTTCAACATATTCATAAATGATTTGCAAAAAGGGATAAACAGTGAGGTGGCAAAGTTTGCAGATGATACAATATTTCTCAAAATAGTTAAATACAAAGCAGATTGCAAAGAGTTACAAAGAGTTACTGGGTGAGACTTGGCAACAAAATGTCAGATGAAATTCAATGTTAAATGCAAAGTAATGCACATGGCAAAATATAATCCCAATTATCCATACAAAATGATACGGTCTAAATTAGCTGTTACCCATCTAGAAAGAGATCTTGGAGTCATTTGCAGTACTCCGGAAGCACTATGTTTCCAGAGTACTGCAAATTTATAAGAATCCTTCCCACTGTACCTATATCATCCTGAACTCATTCTCCAGCTTCAGAAGACTTAAAACCACTGAGTCCCTGACATGGATCCAAAAGGTATGACATATATTGTAAAGGGCCCCTAGCTCCAACATATTGATATGCAGAGAGGATTCCAGCTCTGACCTCAGATTTTGGATTTTCAGCAACCCCAGAGGTGCCCCCCAATCCCATCAGGGAGGTGTCAGTGACAAAAGTCCTGGTTAGGAGGTTCAACAAGGACAAGTGTAGAGTCCTGCACTTAGGAAGAAAGAATCCCATGCAATGCTACAGTCTGGAGATCGACTGGCTAAGCAGCAGTTCTGCAGAAAAGGACCTGGGGATTACAGTGGCCGAGAAGCTGGATATGAGTCAGTAGTGTACCCTTGTTGCCAAGAAGGCTAATGGCATATTGGGCTGTATTAGTAGGAGCATTGCCAGCTGATCAAGGGAAGTGATTATTCCCCTCTATTCAGCATTGGTGAGGCCACTCCGGAGAGGGGCGGCATGTCCAGCTATTTGGCGGCAATTCGGCGGAGGGTCCCTCACTCCCGGTCGGAGCGAAGGACCTCCCGCTGAATTGCCGCAGATAGCGATCACAGCTTTTTTTTTTTTTGGCTGCTTAGGGTGGCAAAACTCCTGGAGCCGGCCCTGAATATTGTGTCCACTTTTGGACCCCCACACTACAGAAGGGATGTGGAAAAATTGGAGAGAATCCAGGGGAGGGCAATGTAAATGATTAGGGGGTTAGGGCACATGACTTACGAGAAGAGTCTGAAGGAACTGGGCTTATTTAGTCTGCAGAAGAGAAGAGTGAGGGGGGATTTGATAGCAGTCTTCAACTACCTGAAGGGGGGTTCCAAAGAGGATGGAGCTAGGCTGTTCTCAGTGATGGCAGATGACAGAACAAGAAGCAATGGTCTCAAGTTGCAGTGTGGGAGGTCTAGGTTGGATATTAGGAAACACTATTTCACTAGGAGGGTGGTGAAGCACTGGAATGGGTTACTTAGGGAGGTAGTGGAATCTCCATCCTTAGAGGTTTTTAAGACCGGCTTGACAAAGCCCTGGCTGGGATGATTTAGTTGGTGTTGGTCCTGCTTTGAGCAGGGGATTGGACTAGATGACCTCCTGAGGTCTCTTCCAACCCTAATATTCTATGATTCTATGAATGCCCTGACAAACATTCTTGAGATGCTTCCACCACTGTAAGAAGTCCAGGACCAGTGGAGAAAGACAGACCAATACGTCCAAGGAGTGAAGAGTTGGATGGTAAACTGTCCTGAGCCACATTTGGAGGGGGCGAAGACACAGCCTTTTCAAACTGGATCACCTGCATGCAAGCAGACATGTGGCCCAAGAGCTTCATGGTGATTATAGAAGGCTGAGATTGCAGACTGAGACAGAGGTGGTGAGTTGCTTGAAAACAGTCAGTTGGCAGAAATGCTCTCAAACTCATAGAATCTATTAGGGACCCAGTGAACTCTATGTTCTGAGTGGGAACCAAAGTTAACTTCCATGTGTTTAGGATGACACCCAGATAATCGAGCAAGAGCAGTGTGGTGTTGACATGAGAAAGGACTTCATCCCTGGATGTGCCCCGCAGTAACCAGTTATCCAGATACGGGAAGATGGGGATCCATTTCTTTCTGAGATATGCCATGATGACAACCATGCATTTGGTAAAAATCCAAGAGGTAGAAGAGAAGCTGAAGGGAAGAACCATATACTGGAAATGGAGCTCTGATATGTTGAATCAAAAGAATTTTTAGGGGCTCGGCAAAATTGCTGCATGAAAGTAGGTGTCCTGAATGTCCAAGGCAGCAAATCAGTCATTTTGAGAAAATGTGGGGAAAATAGTCAACAGAGTGACCATTTGGAACCTCATGTACTTGACATATTTGTTGAGGCTGCAAAGGTTGAGAAAAAATGGTTGCTAACCTTTCATAACTGTTGTTCTTTGAGATATGTTGCTCATGTCTGTACTATGTTAGGTATGTGCGTGCTGCGTGCACTGTTGCCGGATTTTTTTACTTTAGTGGTATCCACAGGGCCAGCTCTAGCACCCTCTGGAGTCGTGTGCACATGCACCAGTATAAGGGCAGCTGTCAGCCCTGCACCCTCTCAGTTCCTTCTAGTCAGTAGCTCCGACAGAGGGGTAGGAGGGTGGGTCATGGAATGGACATGAGCAACACATCTTGAAGAACAACAGTTACAAAAGATTAATAACCATTATTTTTTCTTCAAGTGCTTGCTCATGTCCATTCCATGCTAGGTGACCCATAAGCAGTACCCCATGGACAGTTCATGGACGTGCTGACTGTAAAACTGCTCTCCCGAAACTGTCATTGTCTTGGGCCTGTTGGGTGATGGCACAGTGGGATGTGATGGTATGAATCAATAACCAGGTTGTGCCTCTGCAGTTGTCCTGGATTAGTACCTGTGCGAGAAACACTGCTGACAAAGCCTGGGCTCTTGTGGAATGAGCAGTCACAATGGCTGGAGGCAGGACATTCGCCTGCTCATAGCAAGCCCGAATACAGGTTTTTATCCAGGGTAAGATTCTTTGGGATGACACAGGTACCCTCTCATCCTTTCCACTATTTCTACAAAGAGTTGCATGGATTTGTGGAAGGGCTTAGGCCTTTTAATATAACAGGTCAGAGCCCGCTTAATGTCCAACATATGAAGCCGACATCCTCAGCAAACTTGTGAGGTTTTGGGAAGAAGACAGGTAGAAAAATGACCTGGCTGTTGTGGAATTGTGACACCACCTTTGGTAGAAAGGCTGGATGGGGGCACGATTGAACCCTGTCCTTGAAGAACTTCATGTAAGGAGGTTCCAACATAAGGGCTTTGCTCTCAGAGACCCATGTGTCTGAGATGATAGCCACCACGAAAGCAACCTTCCAGGAGCGAAGCAGTAGGGAGCACGATGCTAACGGCTTGAAGGGGGCCCCCATGAGCTTTGACAGGACCAGATTTAAGTCCCATGGGGGTGGGGGAGAGGGTAGCTCGTGAACCTGAGGATAATGTCTTTCCAGCCCCTTGAGAAACCAGACCGTCATTTCATGAGAGAATACCAATCTGCCATTCACTGGATGGTGGAAGGCTGAGATGGATGCCAAATGAACTTTAATAGAAGAGAAAGCCAGATCTTGCTGCTTTAAGTGGAGGAGGTAGTCCAAGATAGACTACAGAGAAGATTGGAATAGAGAGAGATTCCGTTCGGAGGCCCAACAAATGAAATATTTCCCCTTGGCCAAGTAGGTAGTCCTAATGGAGGGCTTTCTACTACTCAGCAAGACCTGTTGAATCTGATCCAAGCAGGCCTGTTCCTTGGGGTCCAACCATGCAGCATCCATACAGTCAGGTGCAGGGAGGCAAGGTTTGGGTGAAGTAACAGGCCATGGTCTTGTGAGATAAAGTCTGGGCAGAGTGGGAGCATGAGTGGCACTGCCACCAAGAGGTCCAGGAAATAGAAACCCTGATGCCGGTGATCTGTCGGAACCACCTCCACTGCTCTCAATGTAAGCAGAGAGCGAACCTGCTCAAGGAGCAGTATATTGGGAGAGGGGTCCCCAAAGAGGAACTGTGAGGGAGGGTTGGAAGTAGGCATGGAGAAGAACTGGATGGCATAGCCCGATCTGCCGGTGCTTAGGAAGCAGCTGGTGGTGGTGATCGAGCCCCAAACACCGTGAAAGTGAGCCAGCCTGTCCCCAAATGGAGGGGCTGGGCGGGGGGAGAGGGGAAGAAGTGATGATTAGAACACTGCTCTGGACCAAGGAGTCAAAATGGGTGCTTGGGGGTTACCGGGGAAGAGTGCATGGACTGTCCAAACCTTGAACCCAACTACTTCCTCCTATGGGATCTATGCCCCTTTCTGGGGTAGTCCTGCTGTCTTGAGGAAAGGAAAGGCTGCCCAAACATGAGCTGCAGATGATGCTGTGGTGCAAAAGCAGAGGGTGGTGACTGCCACGATGGCAACATTGGTGGTGTCAGCTATGGGGGACACCGAAGAAGTTCCTGGTGCCAAGGAGGTCCCTTGTTCCAAATCCAGTACCAGCACCATTTCTACTGAGTCTGAAAAGGAAACATTGGGGTGCAGCACTGACAGACCCATAGGTTCAGTGGCTCTCCCAGCCAACAGGGCTATAAAAAGACAAAGCCCCGGCAAAGTCCTGGACCAAGGAAGAGGTTGGGATGGAAAGGCAGAGGAGGTAGCATCGCTATCCTGGACACAATGGATGCCCTTAGGGCTGGAACAGGGGTCAACAGCACAGGATCTCTGACCTCCTTGTGCAGTGCTGGGGAGCATATGACAGGACCTGTTCCATCCTGCATACTGGCATTCACCACGGGCTGATGCACTTTCCTTCTGGAGGAGGAAGACAAATCCTCACAGGACCTGAAGTGGCCTTGGTTGGTCTTATGTGACCTTTTCCTCAGCAAACTCAATGGGGAACAACTCTTTCATCTCTTTAGAAATGCACTAGCTCCAAGATGTGAAGTGGCAGCACTCTCCGAACCCAAGGGTGACCTCTGATCTGAAGACCTGCCTGAGCAGGCTGCATGGCCTGTTCAAGTAGGTGCTGCTTCAGACAAAGAGCCCTCACCACTTGAGTCCATTTTGTGAACCAATGAACTATATTCAACTAGAAAAAAGGTAGCTGAATAGAGGATTGTGAGATTGAAAACTACATAGAGCTCCGACTCCAGCCATGGGTGGTAAGAAGGAACTGAGGGGGGATAGGAAGTTGCTGCCTCCTATAGCCAGGGGAGGGGCTACGGCCATGAGGCATGAGCATCACTCCCCAGGGGTACTGCTAGGCAAATTCTCTGGCTCTGATGGGCTGGATGTGCAGACACCTAAGTAGAATACACAGCTTCAACTACTTGAAGAACACCCTGTGCTCTTCTCTGTGGCTCAGACTATGTCTGTACTACAAAAATGAACCATATTTGACACCCAAATATGGCTTGTCCCGGACTCCTGTCCAGGATTCCTATCAACCAGTTTTCAAACTAATTGTACTCATGGTGCGTGACAGGGACAGTTGAGTTCACCTATGTTGTAGCAAAGTGTACTAGTGGGCTACGTCTACACTTGGAGTTAATGATGTGATTCCCAGCTCTTGTAGGCATATTTGCATTAGCTCTCATCGAGCTAGCACATTAAAAATAATAGTGTTGCCAGGCTAGCATGGACAGCAGCAAGCAGTGGATGGGCTAGCCTTGCTGAGTACATACCCAAGGGGTTCAGGCAGGTTTGTACTTGGCATATCTAGCCAGTGCCACTGCTTGCAGCTGCCCTTGCTACCCTGGCTACACTGTTTTTAGCATGCTAGCTCAATGACAGCTAACGCAAATATGTGGACACTAGCAGGGAATCATACTCCTAGTCTCAAATGTTTCACATACCTTGACTGTACCTGTGTTGCAACTTTACAGAAGCAATACTGCAAACCCTTTCCCTCTGTGCTCCTTTCTACAACTCATACATTGCATAACTGCTGTTGCCCACTATCTGTTTAATCACTTTCTTCTTGTTATTTCTGCTATTAAAATACTTTGACAGGGTCAATTTAAAAAGAAGATAGGCGCACTGATCCAAGTCACTGCAGCAAAGAAGAAAACTATGTAAATGAGACTATGAATACCATTTGTCTCTGGTGTCTCTCTTTTACAAACCACTATAGATTAGGACTGAATGGTTATTTCACAAGTCACAGTGATTTGCTTCCGAGACACAGGGAATATAACAGTCATGTGAGTTAAACTGGTAGGACTTACAGTGTAAGGGATTCGTTACATAGCCCATGGAACGCATTTGCAGGCACTGAAGTCACGTAAGGATTATCTGCAATTTCACTGCAAAAGAAGACAAAAGGCTTAACACTGCAATAAAACATCTGCATAACAGAACAGACATAGTTTGAATCTTCCATTGTTAATGATTCTCTGACATACAGCACAATAAAATGCAAACAAATAGGGTACAGTTCCACAAGTTATATGTTCCAGATGTGCTGGAAGACTAAAATGCTTTCAGCCACCTAAAAAGTGTAGGTATCCAGAATACCTGTACCATTAATTGCTTGTATAAAATAGATGGGGTTTACATTATTGGCTAATGTGTGCTCTGCCTGTGTGGTTCTTTTGAATAATAGCACAGCCAGATTGCTCCTTTCACAAGCTAGGGTATTAGCAGATAAGTAAATAACAACAATCACCACAATGTTAACTAATTTATCCCAAGTAAAGTTAAAGATAAGATTCTAATATTTGTGAAGAATACCATGAAAGAAAAGATCACAAATAGACTAAGCTGTTCAAGATAAAGACTGTCTTCCTATGCGTCTGAACTACACCTAGTACAAAGGAAAGGATGAACAGTTAACCCTGAATTGCACAGAATCCTGGCAGCTGGAAAGGACCTCTAGTCACAGGTCATCTAGCCCAATGGTACATCTCAACTTAATGGCCCAGTAATTGTCCCACAGCCCACCACATCCCCAAAACCTTTGCAGCTACCACCTCCACAGCTCTCCTGTCTCAGAGCTAAGTGCTGTTGGGGCAGGGAGGGGAGGAAGGATGAGGGAAAGGATATAGTTTCACCATGACTGAGTTTGAAGGCAGGAGCGAACAGGGTGGTGATACGATGGGGGAGAAGTAAGGCAGCTAATTGTTCCTTCTCTACTTCTCCATGGCTCCCACTGGGTTCTAGCTACCGCAAGATTCTGCAGGTTTTGATTTTCTTCAGCTGGTGGATGGTGTACTCCAATAGACATCTCCTCATGGCCCACTTGATAGTCATTCCCCATAGGCTGAGAAACCCTGGTATAGTCCATTCCACTGTATGTGGCAGGATCTGTTTCATTACCCCTTGAGGTATAAATACATGATACAAGATGCTAAAATTCAACTTTTATCACTATCATCTTTATTCCAAACCTTTTCCATTGGTAATAATTTTCTCACACAATATTTTGGGGCTGAAATTTTCCACGACTGATCTCAGCCCCAAAAGTGATTCTCCCTCTTAATAATTTGTTTAAAATTGGTTCAACTGGTTTTGCATTATACCAGCATGGATCTAAAATATGTTTTACCCACAGAGAGGTCTCAAACAGAAAATCTGTGACTCAAAAATGGCTAACAGTAAAAACTGCAAACTTAGCTCAATTTTAGACCTTTCCAAGATCTAAGGTTCAAACCAAGTTTGAAGAAAAGATTTTCAGTCCTTTACAATTATGAATCTTTAAAATTGTGACCCCGGAACACATCCAGTAAAATGTTTCTGTTCTTTATATAGTGTCAATTAAGTGCTATTAGAATCAGAAAACTGACTAAGTAAAAGTGACATCTTTTACTCAACAAATGTACTCCTCATTGTCTTCTCTTCACAGAGAATAAATTATATTTAACATCAATTGTTTCATTTAGCAAGACTATAATATTGAGTTATGATACAATTGGCAACTCTTTAGAGAAGATGAACCCTGTGTGTTCTTGCTGAATCTGCCTACTTTAAAAAACATTACACATTTATTTTAATAAATTCCTGCTAGACCTGCAGAACCAACATAGGTACAGAAGAGTGAGCTGGATTCAATTCCATCTGGTTCATCATCTACAAAATTGTTTATGAAGTTCCAAATACAATTTTTCTTGATGGTAGTGATGCATGAACCAAAAAGAATATGCTCAGTTGAATATGCAGGGCCGTCAGATGGAAAAAACATCTTTTTACTTCTAACCTGAGCAAATTTTATCCAGAGTCTCTGAGAATTATGAACATGGGATCCATAGCATCACTTTTAAAAGTCACTTCTCAAAGTGGACCTTTACTTTCAAATAAAGCATCCCAGAATGCTGGCTACAACCAACAGCACCTTAGCTTAACAAGAGGAATAATTCCAGAAAAGACAGCAGACCTTGGTTTAGGACACCTGCCGCCAGAAAAACCTGAGTTAAGGACTGCTGCCATTAGAAGACATGAAACCAAACTGCTTCAGAACACCGTACTTACAAGTTCCATTACCCTTTTCCCTTGCTTTTTAAAAACATCTTGTACTTTTTCTGAATTAGAATGTGAATGTGGAGCAACGAGGCTGTGCAAAATAAACTCCTTGCACTAAAAATTTCACTCAGAATGTGAACTGAGGCCAAGCTGCTATTTTTATTTATTTATTTAGCGGTTTGCATGTATTCAGTTAACACTTTCCCTTTGTGTTTTCCATATCTCCAGCTCTTGCATTTTGTGGGCTCTGGACCAGAAGAACAGAGATACCAATGGAGGGAGACTGTTCTTGCTGGATTGCTAGGATACTTCTTTCTGGTAATTATTTAACATCTCTCTCTAAAGTGGGAGTCTCCACTGCAGAATTGTTTGGGACTTGACTGTAGCACTGTTCTAACCAGATCTGCAGGGCAAATACTTACAGTAAAAAGTTCATATCAGCTGAATAGATTTTGGTGAGGTCAGGAAATATCATAATTCCAGTGTTGAAAATTCCTCTAAAACAGAGGACAAAATAGAAAAAGAGAAAGAATTAAATTTAATGAATCACTACACGAAAAAAGATGTTATAGGTTCAGACCATTACACAGAGCTGGATGGAACATGGTTATTTTATACTCCCCACTGATTGTCAACTCACCTATGAACTATTTGTACCCAAATTCAGGGCTATGAAGAACACATCATAAATCAGTGTGGGGTTTTAGGGAGATAATCTGCAAAGTCTTTTCCACCTCTAACTACCAAGACTTTGTGATTACACAGGTTTGAACTAAGCCACTTACTACATAGCTCCTTTCCTTTATTTGGCAGCATCAGCATTAAAAAAGTTCCATGCCATCTTCTTCCAAATCTCCATGGGAGTGTCAAGAAGCACTTTTAGCAACTGGGTAGAGTTGGGGTGCTAAGGGCACAAAGCTACTCCCACTGAAGTCAATAGGAGTGTTGTCATTGACTCCAATGGATGAATGATTAAGCTCTAATACAGCAGTAAGACTGTCAATGTCAGGAAGATGTTGAGAAAGTTAGAAAGTCTTTAAGGGGAAAGGCAAGGTGGAGATTTGGAGCAAACAGAGGGAGTGAGCTTGTGAGGGTGGAAAGAAAAAAGGTGTAGAGAAAAGGGTCAGAGAGTAGGAACCCTCTCCCGCACCCAAACTCCCTTCCAGAGCCTGCACCCCACAGCCCCTCCTGAACACAAACCCCCTGCCCCAGACCAAATTCCCCTCCCACACTCCAAATCCCTCAGCCCCACCCCCAGCCCAGAACCTGCACCCCCTCCCGCACTCCAACCCTCTGCCCAGCCCGGTGAAAGTGAGTGAAGGTGGGGGAGAGCAAGCAACAGAGGTTTGTATTCATTCCCCATCAAAATGCTTTGTTTCAAAGCTTCCCCGTGTCTTTAGTTAATGTCACTTGGTGTCCCCAGCTAACATCCTTAATGAGTAGTTAGTACGGTATTTATTTTTGCATGTGTTTTTTAACTTCTCCCTCCTATTATTTGTCATTTGTCTTCTGAGAGTGAGAGCTCTGAAGGGCTCACTATGTCTGAAGATCACCTAACCCATTGTAGGCACTACAAAGAATGAAACAACAAGGCAGCCTTTCATTATCCAAGGAGGCCCTAGGAAAGAATCTTTGATCTTTAAACTGCACACACTCTCCCCTTACCCAGCCTATGGAAGGAAAAATATGTCCTACATGTTTTCTTTGCCTGAATTATGTAAACTGCTCCAGATAATAAGCTGGAGACAATAAGAACTCTGCCATTCATTGTGGCTAAGATTTGTTGTTCAAGTTCTGCTAAGAAGGAAAGAGATCTAGTCTTCCAGGTCTGCCCCAACTTTACAGAAATGCAGTTATTCACTTTAGCACTGATCCCTTTGAGAGAGAAAGTAACTCAAGAAAACACTACTCTGAGCTTAAAAGTGACCTGCAATGGAGACAAAATTGTATTTGTGTCCATTTTTATAGCTTTATGGTATATAAACAAAGGCTGGAAATTCATGGTCCCTGCCTTCCTTTGCCCCCAAGCTCCTGCTCAAGATCACAGATCTACCTTGCTTCTTTTTTTTTTTTGTGAAGACTCTATGGACAAATGGAGAACTCCAGACCCATTTCTGTCATAGAACTTACAGCAAATTGAGGCCTAATGATTAACTTGTCAGCTGTAGTTAATGTGCATTATTATATGTAAACATATATATAATTAAAGTAAAAACTGTACATATTTCTGTTGTATCTGTATTGTATCTGTAACAGTGGGCTGGAGAGACTAGGGCCAAACCAACCCTGATTACAGAATGAGATCTGAGGGGAATCAGGCAATTCCCTATAAAAAATGGAAGGTGGCTGCAGTAAAGGGGGGTCCCAAGTCATGCTGATGGACTCTAGCAGGAGGAAAGAAGATGACTCCTGTAGGATAATTACACCAGGGAGTTTGGAGGATAAAGCCCAGTAAGCAGGAAGCCCCTAGGGAGTAAGAAACCTGACTGTGTTTGGGACTGGATATCAGAGCCTCAGTGAGGGAGAGCTGGGAGATCAGATAGGGATGGAAGAAGAGCCCTGAGGGTGAAAGAAAATGCCAGAGTTAAGTATGGACTTTCTTTGTGTTGTTGGACTTCCGTTTGGGACTCTGGGTTATTGTAAACTGGTGCTGGCATTAAACTGGTGCCAGAAGGGGTAGTGTTAACAAAAGAAAACCTCTGTGAGTTCTTAAATAGCCCTAAAGAAAGTAAAAATCAGAGGTGAAGAACTTAGAGAGGTACCCCTGGCCAGCAGGGGGTGCTTAGTAAGCAGCAGTCTTTTTTACAGTATCCCTCTTCTCAATCTTTCCTACAGATTCTGTGGCAACACACTTCCTTTGCTTCACCAGGTTCAGCATTTCCCCCCCCCCCCCCCCGATAGTGGGGGTGCCTGGCATAAGTCAGTCTCACTCTGGATAGTTTTTATTCCTCACTCAAGTTTTATTTTTAAATATTTTACAAGGTGGGCCTCAGGGTAGGCCCAAGAAGTACTCTTCAGCCAAACAAAGAAACAAATTCATAACACAGATTCATAACACTTCTCGGGAGTGTGGCCTTGTTATGCTGCCTTCAGGGTGCCAGTCCTTCCCCAAACAGGCATTTGGCTTGATTGCTTCCCCTATAGGCAGGAGAGCAGCCTTCCACCCTGGAGAAATTTTTTTTCCTGCTGCAGCTTGTCTCTTCTCTCTTCCCCCATCTCCCTCACCAGAAGAGGTGTTTTTAAAGGTCACAGGCAGCCCTTAATTGGATTCACACATAGGTGCCGACGCTGTGGATGCTCCAAAGCCGGAGCACCCATGGGGCAAAAATGGTGGGTGCTGAGCACCCACTGGCAGCCCCCTTATCAGCTATCCCCCACCCTCCAGTGTCTCCCGCCCACCCACAGGTCCCATGAATCAGCACTTCCCCTGCTCTCCCCATGCCTTCCACATGCTGCAATCAGTTGTTTCACGGCATGTAGGAGGCTGGGGAGGGAGGAGCAAGGACGTGGTGGAAGGGGATGGAACTGGGCAGGAAGAGGCGGGGCGCGAGTGGAGTAGGAGCGGGAAGAGGTGGGGCGGGGAGGCATGTAGGTGGGGCCTTGGAGAAAGGGGTGGAGTGGGGGCGAGGCCTGGGGAAGAGCCATTGGTCAAGCACCCCCCGACACTTTGGAAAGTCCATGCCCATGCACATGTCCTTAGTTGAGGTAACCCCTTTTCAGCTCATGGGAGGAAAAGGGCCTTTACCATTCTGTCACAATTCCTAGAAGGGACCATTTTAATAATCTACATAACACAGCCCACAAAATTTCACTCAGTAATTCATATCCAATAATTGTGGTGCTATATTTTACTTCATTGATATTACTGAAAGTATAGAACAAGCAGCAAATAAAAGGAATAAAAAGTCCAAACTAAGTTCCCTACCCCTCCTTCGTGGCACCTTTAAAACACTTTTGCAAATACCTCTCCCCCCGCCCACCCCCCCCCCCCCCGTAGGTTTCTGGATGAGATGTCAAATCGAGGTCCTGATTAAGTGTGGGTATCTACCCCTTTCAGCAAGAGCAGCCCAAGTTTATTCTGGTGTAATTACTGTAATGAAAAAAGTAAATATGAAAAATGAATACATTTATTGTAATGAATAATGTACCAAAGAATTAGCTATCCAGGTTCTGGGATGAGGGCTGGACTTTTGAGGCTAATGAGATCCAGAGTCTTGGCCTAATTCTAGCCTGACCCAACCTCCTACTCCAGAAACAGGACCAAAAAGGCATAAGGCATTCCTGGGACTCCCTGATAAAACAGCTTGCAGCTCTTTTCTTGCTTGAAGAGCTTATAACTGGCCTTAGTTTAGTTCAATGCTTACATTAAAAGAAAACGGAATAAATTTTCCATCCAGCTCTGAAGGGAAAAAGAAATTGTTACACTGTAGTAGGACAACATCTACACAGAGAATAATCTCTGAAGTTTAAGTGCCCAGTACTTACAGGTATTTTAACAGTGGGAGGATCTTAAAGGCATCTGGATCTATGTAATGTAGATTTCTAGCATTGCGAATTTCTCTGTTAAAAAATAGATACAAATTAGCATATTAGCAAAAATAATTATGTTCACATTTTAAATTTAAAATAAACAAAACAGCATAACACTAAAGTGAACTTTCAGAGAAACATAACTCCTGTGCTCAGCTCTTGCACTGGACTGGATCCCAGTAATACAACAAATTGACATCACTCAATGGAGGTGAGCATGTTTGGTGTGCACTGTTACATTGCAGCAGCATCATCTGGACAGATTTGGTTTTGGACACTAATAAGCATAAGTAATGAGGAGAAAGCCCAGGGCTTTGGCTTGTTTGTATGCACACACTGATTTTATCAGGAAAAGTCAATAAAGCTATTGAAATGTGTTTAAGGTTGAATGCAAGTAATGTTCAAAATCAAAGGCAGCTTGGGAGGAGGTTTGCGTGTCTTGGAGGGTTGGGTAATGGACTGAAATTTTTAGTTTTGGATATGGAGAAAAAAAGAGAAAACAAAGATTATAAAATAGGATTTCATTTCATGCGGGGCCATTTTAGGGGCCTGTGAGTGCCAAAGTTTCTTTTGTTAACACTCTCAATTAGTTTCCACCTTCTCATTTAAATTTAGTAAATATAATAATAAAAAATAATCTATAGAAAATGTAAAACATGTGAGTTAATAAGTATGCAGGAGGAACCACCTCCACTGGGGCAGGACTGGAAGTTTGGACACGATCATTCTATTTTTGGTTCTGTCTGTGACATGCTGTGGCATCCTGCAAAGTTACTTAAACCTTCATGCTGTAGTTTACTCCCAGTAAACTGCGAATAAATACTACTACAAAAAACAATGTAGCATTTGTTTTCATATTCAAAGCGCTTTACAAAAATTAAGCCTCATAATCTCTCATGCTGTTACTACCTACATCATAATGTAAGAAAGATAGGGTATAAAATACAATTAGTTAAGCAACTGCTTAACTGATTACCTGTTCCACCTTTCTCTGGGCTCTTTTAATTTTGATTGATTAACTAAAGAAAAGGACTTGAGTTGAATTTAGTCTTAAAGTTTTATTAAATATCCTAACAACAGCAACTAAGTGTGTAGGATATAAGACAAAAATAGTATTGGACTATGATTTGGCAAACAGACTAGGAAATTGATTGATATACCCATTCATTGATATACATTGCAAGGCCAGAAGGGACCATTGTGATGACCTAATCTGATCTCCTGTATAACAGGCCACAAAACTTCCCCCGAAATATTTCCTAGAGCATATCTTTTAGAAAAACATCCAATCTTGATTTAAAATATGTCAAATTTTCAGAATCAAATCACATAGCTACAACAGAAAATAAAACTTATACCTAATCAGTATCTTGGGAAGGTATCTTTGTTTAGAGTTTTGACTAAGAGTCCTCGAGAATAGGGCCTCACTTGTGCTAACTGGTTATTAACACATTAGACGAGGGAGGTGGGGATCCAAAACTAAAGCATAAGACAATTCAGTCACTTACATGCCAATTCACCAAGGTCGTCTTCTCAATGGATCTATAGTAGCCCACCCTTTTTAACCTATTTCCCCACAAATTATATTAGACCCAGGATCTAACACTCCTAAAAAAAACTTCAAAAACAGACTCCAATGAGAAACTGCAGAATTGGAATTAATTTGCAAACTGCACACCATTAAATTAGGTTTGAATAAAGACTGGGAGTGGATGGGTCATTACACAACGTAAAAACTATTTTCCCATGCTAATTTTCCCCCCCACTGTTACTCACACTTTCTTGTCAACTGTTGGAAATGGGCCATCCTGATTATCACTACAAAAGTTTTTTTCCTCCTGCTGATAATAGCCCACCTTAATTGATTACTCTTGTTATAGCTGGTATGGCAACACCCATTTTTTCATGTTCTCTGTGTATATATATCTTCCTACTGTATTTTCCACTGCATGCATCCAATGAAGTGGGTTTTAGCCCATGAAAGCTTATGCTCAAATAAATGTATTAGTCTCTAAGGTGCCACAAGTACTCATTCTTTTTCCTAAATATCTGACATTTATGACAGACTGTACAGTTGATTGCAGTTCAAGAAGCTTGTACACTTGGTCTGTTTTATGTTTTTATGCACCTAGAACTTGAACCTAGACACCATGATAGATACAAGGACACACACTAACTCTGTGACAATCTTTAAAGCACATACACAAGATGTACATTTCCTTACTAATTAGGAACCTAGTTTCAGGAAATGGTCAATTGATTGATTTGGGTAATCACAGAAGAGAAACTCTGTGTTATTTATCACCAGATCTGAGGGCCTGAGTCATTTTTGCCCCACCCTGACCAAGGGCTCGGGCTTATTACTGCTGTTGTACTGATATTGCTCAGTCCCTGCCCGAGGGCCTGAGCGCCTGACTCATTGTTGCCCTGCTCTGACCTAGGGCCCCAGCATAACTGTACTTATTTCTGCCTCCACAAGAGCCCCCAGGGAAGACTTCCATGGCCAAACTAATTCCCCAATATATCAACAGTGTGTAGTGAGGCGGTGTGGTTCCCCGCCACCCTGGAGAGAGACACGCCCCGGCTAACCTCTCTACAGGTACCCATTACAGTAGCATGAACTCCCTCTGCTGCCATCGCTGTTGGTGCTGCTATAAAGGGCCCAGCCGACCCCCAGGGTATGTCCATATTGCAATTAAAAACCCACAACTGACCCATGCCAGCTGACTTGGGCTGGGGCTGAGGGGCTATTTAACTCTGATGTAGATGTTTGGGCTCAGGCTGGAGCCCAAGCTCTGGAACCCCACAGCGCCTACACCTTTCCAGGCTCTAAAAGAATCTGATTGTGATATCACTAGAAAAAACATATCCACACGAGGGTGGAAAGCTCATATTGCTGCCAGGTGAACCTTGATAAGGAAACTGCTAAGCCTTGTCTCAGGTGCAGCAGATAGTCTAGTATATACTGGATGGACGAGTGCATTGCCAAGACTCCAATCTGACAAACCCAGACATAGAACTGCTTCTGTTTTGACAGGTAGGCAGCCCTGGAGAAGAGCTTTCTGCTTCTTGGTAAGATCTGGTGAACTTACTCTGAGCAAGCTTGCTCTCTGGGATTTAGCCTTTGAGCTTCTAGACCATTAGATGAAGGAACTGCACGTTTGGGTGGAGCAGATGACGTAGTTTTGGGGGATCAAATTCAGGTGCAACGGGAATGAGACTGGAGTAGCTAATGAGAGATCCAGTAGAGTGGAGAACCAATGTTGGTGGGGCCATGCTGGGGCTATTAATATAGCCCAGGTGTGATCCAGCATGATCTTTAGTAACAGTCTGTGAAAAAGTGGGATTGGGGGGAAAAGCAAAGTAAAACTTTGCTGTCCAGGGTAGCAGGAAGGCATCTGTGATGTAGCCTGGACTGTGGCATTCCAGGGAGCAGAACTGGTGACAATTTCTTTTGGACTTGTTTGCAAATAGGTCTATTTGGGGAATCCCCCACTGCTGGATTGGCACCACTTGGCAACTCACTGAAATTAGAACCCATGAAGGTACCATGAGCACAGTGTCCAGAAGATGCTGGGTTGGTGAGTACACTGAGGCCAGCTATGTCAGGAGGGGCCTGAGATGCAGCCTCATGTGCTGTACTACATATGTGCACACGGTCATGTGGCCCAGGAGCTTCAGACAGCTTCAGGTTGTTGTGATTGCATGAATCTTGAAGTCTGTCATGAGAGATTGAATAGACTGGAATGTTGACTCTGAAAGGAATGCTCTGGCCTGGACAGTCCAACACAGCCTTATAAACGCTATCCTCTGTACATGACAAATGGTAGACTTGTCTGTATTGAACAGTAGGCCTAGAACTTTGAAAGTTGACTGAATGAACTGAACATTGGATATAACCTGAGCTTTAGACCAGCCCTTGACTAACCATCCAGGAAAGGGTAGACCTGCATTCCTAGTCTCTTCAGGAATGCTGGCATCAGGGCCATACCTTTTTGTGAACACCCCATGAACTGCAGACAGGCCAAACAGAAGCACTGTGAACTGGTAATATACGTGCTTCACTATGAACCTGATACACATTCTGTGACCTTGGTATATCAACATATGAAAGCAGGAGGCTCTTAAATCCAGGGCAACATGAGAAGTCTCCAGGATCCAGTGAGGGAATAATGGATGCCAGGGTGACTATGCAAAATTTTATCTTTTTGAGATAGTTGTTGAGCTGATATAGGTCTAAAATAGCTCTGAGGAAATAATGGGAATAGAAGCACTTCCCTCAGATTCTGTGGAACCTCCTCTATGGCTTCCACATGAAGGAGAGATTGAACCTCTTGGACCAGAAGCTCTTCATGAGAGAAGTCCTTGAAGAGGGACAGGGAGAAAGGGGAGAAATAAACTGGAAGATGTAAACAAAAAAGCAAATACTGTACTGTGCCTGTATTGCATCTTAAAGATAGGCACATCTGGGTTGCCTGTCCCAACACCAGAGTAACGGACTGACCAATCAACTGGACACCCTGTGAAACCGGAAGTAACCAATCCGGCAGTAGCAGAGAAAAAACAAAACAAACAAACAAACAAAAAAGCAAATACTGTACTGTGCCTGTATTGCATCTTAAAGATAGCCACATCTGGGTTGCCTGTCCCAACTCCCGCACCCGCACATGCAGGGCAGCCACTTAAAGCAAGATGCTGGGGCTGCTAGCTCAAGACAGCTGGAGCCAGCAGAGCAGGAGCAGTGCTGGGGTCTGCACTGCTTTCACCCCTTCCCTCCACCCCCGTCAGGAGGGGGATGCCCTGCTTTTACCCCCCACCTCTGGCTGGGAAGGGGATGCACTGTTTTTTACCACCACCTTACGGACAACCTCCATTCCCAAGGTGTCCATAACTCTGAGGTTCTACTGTATTTTAAAGAGTAGAGAGATCATGTACATAAAAACTGGACAGTCTTCTATGAAATGGCTCCTTTTCAAAATGTTACAGTAACTTCAACCAACTTTTAAATATACTATGATAAACACCATCCAATGTTATTTTAGCACTAATACTTAAAAAACATTATATAAAGGCAGAACATAAAATAAACGCATAGCACAAAGGATGCACTTATACCTTGACTAATCTTGCACTTTGGAGAGTAATTAAACAAAAAACAACAGCTGTAACTAGCATTAACAAATCTGAGGACTTCTGGAGGGAATTCAGGAAAACAGTCACATTTCTAAACAGCCTTCCATTAGATCACATGAAGGTGCCTAATTCTCCAGCTGTCTTGCATGTTAGTACTTTCCAAAATTCTGTGATTAAATTATATTTGTATTCCTTAGCTCTTAACTGTCTAAAAACACTATGCTAAGTACACTCTTCAGCACTAGAAAGCCCTTTTTAGTAACATTAACAGAAAGCTGTCCTTCCATTTTACAAATGGGAAACTGAGGCATGGCATACTTTACTTTCCCAAGACTACATGATTAATTGTTGCCACAGGTGACTCTGGTACTCATGGTTCCTAGTCTTGTTCTCTGACCATGCTTTTCTCCCTGCAGTAGATGCAGCTGACACCTTAACCCAGACTAAAAACTTAGAACGTTCATTGTTAAACAAATATTGTGTATGTAATCTACATTCTATGGGAGAGCTATTTACATTCAAGGGCTTATATTGAGGAGAGTTAAATAATCTTTGTGTCAGAAATCAAAATTCAAAAAGGAATCTTCTTCCTATTTGCTACTTCATAGAAGCCAATAAAGAACAGTCACGCCCAGGAGTGGCAGCGACTTGACAGCAGCAGTAATGAAAACCCTCAATTTCTCCTTCAAGCTTCCTTTCACCCACGCCCACCTCAGGGAAACAATGGAAATCCCACTGAGTCATGTAAAATGGGACTAGACAAAGCACTGGAAAATTATACACTGTATGGAAAAGTCTTGCCATGGCCAAGGAGATGAAGGTGGGCAAGATGGTGCAACAAGATCTTATCTGCTAATCACAATTCAATCAAGTGGATAACTTCTATCTGTGGTGACTGGTGCTGACAGCCCTATTCACAGCTTAGAAAATATTCCGCCTATAAACATTGCTATTAAAGTGCATTAGTATTAAGAAAAAACTAACAACCACGGAATGGGAGTGTGGAAGATAGAAGAACAAAGAACTTGAGATGCTGTCTGCAGAGGGATGAATTTTATATTAACTGAAGATAGCAAAACCTTTTAAGGAAGCTGTACCACTATTTTGGCAGAGTGACTCAGGGGATACTGCACTAAACTGGAGAACTGAGTTCTATTCTCAGTTCTGCCACTGGCTTGCAGGTGACCTTGAGTATGTCACGTCCCTTCCCCATGCCTCAGTCTGCCCATCTGTAAAATGGGTACTGCTGGTGGCAAAACAAGAATTTTGTTTTGGAAAGAAATTGAGGTTTGAAATTTGTTTTTGTTCTGCATCTGAACAAAAATGAGACCTTTTAAAGATTTTCATTAAAAAAAATGAGATACCCACCACAGAATAGCTAATAGCCCAGTGGTTAGGGCACTCACCTGGTTAACTGCAGAGACCTAAACCTAAGTCACCCACATCGCACCCAAGTGCCCTAACCTCCAGGCTATAGTGCCAAGCCCTCACACAATCTCTCCTGCTTGAGGCTGTTGCATTTTGTGTAAATAATTAAATATTCATTGGATCAGAGAGAGAGACTCCATAGCCAGGTGTTTAATGAATTCACCTGGGATGTGGGAGACCAAGCTTCAAGTCCCTACTCTGCCTGATTCAGAGCAGATATTCAAATCTGTGTCTCCCATATTTTAGATGAGTTCACTAACCACAGGGCTATTGCCTATTGTGGAGCAAGTCTCACTCTGTCATTTTGACAAGAAATTTCATCCTGGACCTGGGAAATCTTCCTCTCAAAACCAATACGTTTCTGCAAAAATTTTCAGCTTTGACATATATGCATTTTCCAACAAAAAGCACCGTTAGCTGAAAAATACTCAACTAGCTCTGGAAAAGTGGATAATGATACTAACTGCTTTTGTAAAGTGCTTTGAGATCTAGGGGTGAAAAGTGCTATAAGAGCTTGGAGCATGAGTTTTTGTGGGTGAATACCCACTTCGTTGGTATGCATGCATCCGACGAAGTGGGTATTCACCCACGAAAGCTCATGCTCCAATATGTTTGTTAGTCTATAAGGTGCCCCAGAACTCTTTGCTGCTTTTACAGATGCAGACTAACAAGGCTACCCCTCTGATATAAGAGCTTATAATTAACAGTTACTCATGCTTGCAAGGATAACACAGGATCTTACCTAACTTGTGAAAGAAAAATAAGAAATGTGTGACCGTGGTGCTGGAGCGGCTACACTGAGAATACTTATTCGAGGCAAACTGCAAAGAATAGGACATATGATATCCAAAAATTTATGTTTTATTCAATAATTAGATTTCACTAAGGCCTGGTCTACACTACGATTTAGGTCGAATTTAGCAGCGTTACCTCTATTTAAGCCTGGACCCATCCACACGACAAAGCCCTTTTTTTTTACTTAAAGGGCTCTTTAAATCGATTTCTTTACTCCACCTCTGACGAGGAGGAGCGCTGAAATCGGCCTTGCCAGGTTGAATTTGGGGTAGTGTGGATGCAATTCGACGGTATTGGCCTCCGGGAGCTATCGCAGAGTGCTTCATTGTGACAGCTCTGGACAGCGCTCTCAACTCAGATGCACTGGCCAGGTAGACAGGAAAAGGCCTGCGAACTTTTGAATTTCATTTCCTGCTTGGCCATCGTGGCGAGCTGATCAGCACAGGTGACCATGCAGAGCTCATCAGCATGATATGCACATTGCCGGGGCACACTGCCTGGCTCGTACTTTGTGAGAAGTCTATGTCCGTGTCTATGTCCTCATCACTTGTCACCGTGCTGCCGTCGCCTCCTCGCCTGGTTTTGCTTTTGCAGCTTCAGAATCTGCGCTGAAAAAAGGTGTGAAACAATTGTCTGCCGTTGCTCTGATGGAGGGAGGGGCGACTGACGACATGGCTTACAGGGAATTAAAATCAACAAAAGGGGTGGCTTTGCCTCATTATTGCACAAGATGAGTAACCCTCTCTTCTTCTTTGAGTGCTGTCCCTGTGGGTGCTCCATGTCAGATGAATGTAGAGTGCGGGCCGAGGGACATACTGGCCGCTGCTTCCAGCAGATGAGTGTAGAGCAGTGTCCCCAATTCCACTTGGTCTATTTCTCTGCCTACTAGACTCGTACGGTCTGGAATGAGGACGATTATACTATGTGTCCCTGGCATGGTGGTAAGGTTGGTAGCACTTTCTCTTAGTGGGTGGTGTTTAGATGCTCAGTCTACAAAGAGATGCCTGAGAGCCCTTCATGTAATGGAGAACCTCATCGGTTTTTGATTAAAACAATTTGTCTTTGTCAAAGGGAAGGTCTTCCACCTTCATTTGCAGCTCTTTCAGAATACCGGCCAACAGGAGCAAGGAGGCTCTGCACTTCACGATAGTCCTAGCTGTGGTGTGAGCTGCTGTATCGGCCACGTCCAGGGAAGCCTGTATAGTAGTCCTGGCAACTAGTTGCCCTTCAGTGAGCACAGTCTTAAATTGTGCTCTTGTCTTCAGGAAGGTCAGACGTAAACTCAAAGTGCTTCCTGTAATTGTCCGGTTGGTATTCTGAAAGACCTGCAAATTAAGGTGGAGGATCTTTTCTTTGACAAAGATAAATTGGTTCGCTGCCTTGATCACTAGTAAGTTTGGTTTTGGATGGGAAAAAAGAAAGTCTATTCCCTTGGCTGGCATATATTATTTTCTGTCAGCCCATCTGCATGTTGGAGGGATGATGGCTGGCATCTGCCACTCTGTTTCCGCAGGTTCAAGGATTGCATCATTTATGGGCAGAGCAATTTTGGAGGATGAGGAAGATTGCAAAATTTGTAGCAACTTGGGTTGACTTTCCTGGACCTCCTCTAGGTGAATGTCCTGGCTAAGTGCTACGTGTTTAAAAAGTTCCTGAAATTGTTTGAAGTCATAGGATATCAGGATTGGAAGGGACCTCAGGAGATCATCTAGTCCAACCCCCTGTTCAAAGTAGGATCAATCCCCAGACAGATTTTTTCCCCAGATCCCTAAATGGCCCCCCTCAAGGATTGAACTCACAATCCTGGATTTAGCAGGCCAATGTTCAAACCACTGAACTATACCTCCCCATCTGCCAGTGTAGGTGAAGGTGGCATGATGGCCTCATGGGGGGAAAAAGAGTTGTGTGTTGGCCACACATCCTCAGGACTTATTTCTTCTTTTGGATCCTCCATCATCTCCTCTGGGACTACCGATGTTGTAGCCACTGGAGATAAAGGGTGACACTGAAGTTCACCTCTGGTTGGTGATGAGGTTCATGCATTTGTATGCTGCCCACGGGTCTCACGTGGCCACTGCATGGGGAATGCCATGTGGGGACACACCCATGGTTATCCATACCACGGGTAAGGTGGTTGTGCATGTTGGCCTTTGGGTCTCAGTGTACCCCAGCAAGTCTGTGTTGAGTCATGCGGGAGCATTGTGGAGAGAAGAATCCTTCCTCCTGGTCCTCATTATCCCTGTTGCTGGACATCGGCAGTGCTGTGAGAAACGTAGGCTGTGTAAGACGCTTCTTGCAGGCGATCCGTCGGTGCCGAGAAGTGATTGGGGCACCGATACAACAGTAATATATTTCTGATGGAGCAACTGTTGCAGTGCTGGTGGATGTGGTGCTGATGATTTAGTTGTGGCAGAAAGGTGCACAGCCATCTTGTGGCTGGATTTTGTTGGGGCCAGTGGGCCCATCGCAGTGCTGTCAGTCGGTGCCAGTCGAGGGGTCGGTGCTGAGCAAGGCAGCATCACTAAAGTCATGGTTGGCACCAGAGGTGGCTGCATGGTCGGTGCCATATCCATTGCAGGTGCCAGCATGGTTGGCACCCATGGAGGAGACATGGCTTTGTCTATGTCTCGACTCCTTGCCCTTTGCTTTGGATTCATTGGCATGGCTGGTGCCAGGTAGCGGGGGAGTTATATGTACTGGCTCTCAAGGTCGTCTGCACCAATGGTAACAACCTCACAGGGGACTGTTTCTTTATGTGGATCCCACTGAGGAGAGGTCGATGCTTGCTTCCTCTTTTCGTAAGAGAACATAAAAACATAAGAACGGCCGTACCGGATCAGACCAAAGGTCCATCTAGCCCAGTATCCTGTCTACCGACAGTGGCCAATGCCAGGTGCCCCAGAGGGAGTGGACCTAACAGGCAATGATCAAGTGATCTCTCTCCTGCCATCCATCTTCACCCTCTGACAAACAGAGGCTAGGGACACCATTCCTTACCCATCGTGGCTAATAGCCATTAATGGACTTAACCACCATGAATTTATCCAGAGGATAGAAACATGCTCTTGGTCGGTTCAGACTGGATCAGTGAGCACTTAAAGGAAGGCTTCTGTTGGTTCTTTTCTGACCCTGGTTGGAATGATTTCTCCATGAGGATCATTTTGAGGCGGAGATCCCAGTCATGCCGGACTCTCGCTTTCAAGATGTTACAACGAATGCAGTTCTGTTGTATGGGTGTTTCTCTCGGGCATCTCACGCAGAGCGAGTGCCCGTGGGACCGCAGCATCACTTCTCAGCAGGAGCCACATCTCTTAAAGCCAGAGGAGCATGGCATGTCCAAGGGAGCGGGGAAGCAGAGAAAACTTTTGTGGGTGGTGTTCCAAAAGGAGCAGGAAACTGGAGAAACAAAAACTATTATTTTTTTTTAACAACTAATCCTAACTAATAACTACAACAAACCTAACAACTAAATTTCTATTTTTTTCTATCTACAGGGGAAGAAGCTATCGCACTGCCCTGAGCTCCATCTTCAGCCGAAGATGGTTGAGAAGGAACAGAGGGGGTTGGGCCGTGTGCGCTAAACGAGACTCCAATGGTGCTGCGAGACAGCTACTGTACACATGTGGCCTGACCAAGCACTGGTCTCCAAATCTCCAATCAATGGCACTGGGACGCACCATCACCTGAAGTGGATCACCCACAGGGACAGCACTCGAAGAAGAAGCAGGAAACACCATACAGTGAGCTTTGTTTACAAAAAGACAAGTACAGGTCACAGAAAAGAAAAATAAAGTGAAGCAATGCAAACAACAAGCAAACAAAAACGAGGAATAAAAATATATAGTTCCATGCAACGGATGTGGGAAAGGAGTACAGCAGGAAAATGCTGTGAGGCACAGAGAAGATCATAGAATCATAGAATATTAGGGTTGGAAGGGACCTCAGGAGGTCATCTAGTCCAAACCCCCTGCTCAAAGTAGGATCAATCCCCTGACAGATTTTTGCCCTAGATTCCAAGATGAGGGTAGAGACTGTAGGAGGAAGAAAGAGAGAGAGAAGTGGTAGTTAAACATTTAGCACCATATATGAGAGAATTAGAATTTAAACATATTGAAAGAGTGTTATTCCACACATTTCTCAAGGAAGTAAACTTATTTTACCACTGTACTTACATATGAGTGACTTTACTTAAATTGTAGAAGGAATGGGCCTCCAGCCTTTGTAACGTAGCATCTATGGAGATATAGCTAAACATCAGGAAAACAGAAAAAGAAACATGTCACATAGAAAGACAGGTTGTAAGCAATGACCAATGCTCATTGTGCTTGTTTTATTGTTCCTTCCCATTCTCTTCAGCCTCCAGTTTGTTTTGCCTTAAGAGAATGTCATAAATGTTTGTACAATGCCAAGCACAAGTGCCTGATTCTGATTAGACCCCAAAAACACACAATGTACAGTTAAATCAGAAAGACATGAAGAAAACATCAGAGAAGCAACTGGAGTTCACTTTGTTGAGGGTACTAAGCCCCAGTTCAGGTTCTTTCCCCCAATTCCACTTGGCCTGGAGCAGCGAACTGCGGCCAGTGGGAGCTGCGATTGGCCAAACCTGTGAACGGGGCAGGAAAACAAACTGGCCTGGCCTGCCAGGGGCTTTCCCTACACAAGCGGCGTCCCAAGTTTGGGAAACACTGGGGTAGGGAAACAAAGATGGCCTGTGGGCTGTGACTGCAACAAACGCTCTTAAATTACATAGTAAGCAGACCATAAAGACAGCCTACATTCAGAACAGCATTGAAAATAAATTAAATTGAAAATAAATCTTTCTCGCATGAATTTAAGAGAATTTTTAATTCCACTTTTTTCCCCACAATGACAGTCACAGGTGATATGATAAGAAGGCAATGTGCTCCAGTGGCAGGTTACTAGATTGGAAGCATGGAGCCCTGGATTTTGTTCTCATTTCTGCATCTGACTTCCTAATGGGTGATCTTGCAAGTCACTTCTCTTTATACCTCCATTTCTGCCTCTGTAAGTAATTGTAATGCTTTGTAAATGCTTTCAGATGTATGAATAAAAAGTGCACCATAAAAATAGGTATTATTAAATCCCAGGGTGAATTTGTGTATTTCCACCTATTTCTCTGACTACACACCTGGAAATACTAAACCGTTGTGAATGTGCAACAAGAGAATATGGGGGTTTAAATTTATTTTTATTTAATTATTCCAATCACATTATTCTCTTAACTATTAACTGAATGGGTTCATTTTAAAATAGCATGTTCATTATAATATTTTCTTACTCTTAAAAATGTTGCTAGAAACAGTAACTTTTGAAGCCACTTTATTTTGTTGCATGTGTCACAGTTCAGGGCAACTGCACCTATATTCCCACTCAGGGGTCCCCAACAGCTACCATTCTAGGCTCCTGGCTTCTCAGGCATCACCTCGTTTGGGTGAAGACCCATATCCTTCTTCCTTCTGACCAGATTTTTTTCCTCCCCGGCTGCACAGTTCCCCATTTACTCTATGACATTCCCAGCAAGCCAGCCTGCTTAAACAGGCTGGTGTCTACACTTTTGCTCACTCTTCAAAGGCTATAAACAGCTGTAATAGCCAGCAGTCACAAGTTACCACACAGCTCTTTATAAGGAAGAACATTTATTCTTAAGGTGAAAGTATTATAGAGAAAACTATAAAAGAACCTTACATACTTGCAAATAAGCTTATCAGAGATCACCCCGAACTCCAACCAGGGCTCTGGTAGGAGTCAGTCCTTCAAACCCCACCAAAGGGGATTTTCTGTACTTGAAAAGGTCATAACAGCTTTACTTCAGAACAAGCATGCTAAGGGGGCAGATCAGCCTGTTTCTCGAATCAGTTTGGGCCTTTTTTCTCCAATCTTTGACAACAGGCAATCAGTAAACAATCACCCTTTGGGGGTGGGGGTTAGCTTTAAAGGTTGGGTTTTTACATAATCAGGGGTGGGAATTTGTATTCACATCCCCAAGATTCCCCAGGAAAACACTTTATGCTGTTTGTCCCAAAAGTCCATTCTCCTCTGGCACACTGATGAGTGTAGTCCTTTGAAGTTCATAACACTTCCCAGGATTCACATCCCATCTTCCACCCTAGAGAAGTTACATGCAATGACAGCCCACAATAATATATAACTTCTGCATTTGCAGAGGGGGCAAAAACCTAACTGGTTTCAAGACTGAGCTTGGTAAATTTGTGGACGGGATGGTATGATGAGACTGCCTACAATGGCAGGTAGCCGACCTGCAACTACTAGCAGAAAATATCTCCAATGGTTGGTGACGGGATACTAGATGGGGAGGGCTCTAAGTTACTACAGATAATTCTTTCCCAGGTTTCTGGCTGGTAGATCTTGCCCACATGCCCAGGGTGTAACTGATCACCATTTGGGGTTGGGAAGGAACCTTTCCCCTAGGTCAGATTACCAGAGACCCAGGGTTTTTTTGTTTTTTGGGTTTTTTTTTTTGCCTTCTTCTGAAGCATGGGGCATGGGTCACTTACAGGTTTAAACTAGTGTAAATGGTGGAGTATCTGTGACTTGAAATCTTTAAATCATAGTTTGAGGATGTCAGAACCTGAACCAGGAGTTATGGGTTTATTTACAGGAATAGGTGGATGAGGTTCTGTGGCTTACAATGTGCAGGAGGTCAGACTAGATGATCATAATGATCCTTTCTGGCCTTAAAGTCTATGAGTCTATGAGTAATACAATGTACTTAAACTTAATTCAAGAAGGTTTTTAAAGGAAATATCTGTCACAATATGGTCAAAATAAAATATAAAAAATCAAACTATGAGTTAAGACAAAAAATTAAAACATATCTGCATATAGCTTTTTTCAAACTGTGTTTTATATGAGTAGTTAGAAAAAATGTGTTAAAGCCTTATTTCAGTCACCGTCTCATACATCAACTGCTGAGCCTTGGATTTTGAAATGCTTTACATGGTTGAACCTCTCCCACTTGACTGCACTGTATTTTTAGTAGGTTGGACAGCACCAAATAGAAAGTGAACATGACTAGTGTAATAGGGTCAGCCACCTTCTCAGCACCCCCTTGTGGCCTGAGGTCACTCTACAGTGGCCCAGTCTCCCTACTTTTCAGGGTTCTCTTAATCAGACTACGAAAACAAACTTTCCATCAAGTCCATGTTCCCAGTCTTTCCTGCTTAGGATGACCAGATAGCAAGTGTAAAAAATCGGGACAGGCGGTGGGGAGTAATAGGCTGGTGTCGTTGGCGACTGCAACTTCTTTCTGTTAGCTTCTTACATGAAGAACTCAAGGCATAGCCTCTGGAATTCTTATGAGAGGAATCTTGGGTCTTCCTCCTAGATGCCCTTGAAGTACAACTTGGAGACAGTTGAGGTAGCTGACTTGTTCAGAGACTGGCATACAGAGAAGGTCTCCTGGCCAGGATCAGAGGCTGGGCACAGCAAGCTCACCATCATGAGGATCTAAAGTTTGATCTCCTTGTTTTTTCTGGCTCCAGATTTTAATGCCAGACAGAAGTTGCACTTTTGGGTTATATGAGTTTCCCTGAGGCAACAAATGCACTGGGAGCATCCGTCACTTACTAGCATTGCCTCCTGGTATAAGTGGCAACATTTAAAACCAGGAGAACCAGGCATGCCCTTCCAGTAATGTAAAGCTCCCAGGAGAGGAGAAACAATCTAATAGGTAACAGTCCTTACAACTAAGAAAGATAACATATACAACATTTTTTGGAAAAAAAAGGGTCTTTTTAACTACTACTACTACTACTACTAGAACTACCTAACTGCCACTAATAGTTCTTACAGTAGTTAGTTTATTATAGTTATGGGGACACAACTGTGATGACTGAGGCTGAGGCAGTTGAGAAGGATCTAAGACTCGTTCACGTGTGCAGTGGTATATACTGTAACAAACTCATGGCGATCAGTGGAGGTCCCAGATGACTAGAAAAAGGCTAATGTAGTGCCCATCTTTAAAAAAGGGAAGGAGGAGGAACCAGGGAACTACAGGCCAGTCAGTCTCATCTCAGTCCCTGGAAAAATCATGGAGCAGGTCCTCAAGGAATCCATTTTGAAGCACTTTGAGGAGAGGAAAGTGATCAGGAACAGTCAGCATGGATGCACCAAGGGCAAGTCATGCCTGACCAACCTGATTGCCTTCTATGATGAGATAAATGGCTCTGTGGATGAGGGGAAAGCAGTGGATGTGTTATTCCTTGACTTTAGCAAAGCTTTAGATACAGTCTCCCACAGTATTCTTGCCAGCAAGTTAAAGAAGTATGGGCTGGATGAATGGACAATAAGGTGGATAGAAAGCTGGCTAGATCATTGGGCTCAACAGGTAGTGATCAATGGTTCCATGTCTAGTTGGTAGCCGGTATCAAACAGAGTGCCCCAAGGGTTGGTCCTGGGACCGGTTTTGTTCAATATCTTCATTAATGATCTGGAGGATGGCGTGGATTGCACCCTCAGCAAGTTTGCAGAGGATTGGTAGATACGCTGAAGGGTAGGGATAGGATACAGAGGGACCTAGACAAATTAGAGGACTGGGCCAAAAGAAATCTGATGAGGTTCAACAAGGACAAGTGCAGAGTCCTGCACTTAGGACGGAAGAATACCATGCACTGCTACAGACTAGGGACCAAGTGGCTAGGCAGCAGTTCTGCAGAAAAAGACCTAGGGGTTACAGTGAACGAGAATCTGGATATGAGTCAACAGTATGCTCTTGTTGCCAAGAAAGCTAATGGCATTTTGGGCTGTATAAGTAGGAGCATTGCCAGCAGATCGAGGGACATGATCATTCCCCTCTATTCGGCTTTGGTGAGGCCTCATCTGGAGTACTGTGTCCAGTTTTGGGCCCCACACTACAAGAAGGATGTGGATAAATTGGAGAGAGTCGAGCGGAGGGCAACAAAAATGATTAGGGGGCTGGAGCACATGACTTATGAGGAGAGGCTGAGGGAACTGGGATTATTTAGTCTGCAGAAGAGAAGAATGAGGGGGGATTTGATAGCTGCTTTCAACTACCTGAAAGGGGTTCCAAAGAGGATGGATCTAGACTGTTCTCAGTGGTAGCAGATGACAGAACAAGGAGTATTGGTCTCAAGTTGCAGTGGGGGAGGTTTAGGTTGGATATTAGGAAAAACATTTTCACTAGGAGTGTGGTGAAACACTGGAATGGGTTACCTAGGGAGGTGGTGGAATCTCCTTCCTTAAAGGTTTTTAAGGCCTGGCTTGACAAAACCCTGACTGGGATGATTTAGTTAGAGATTGGTCCTTCTTTGAGCAGGAGGTTGGACTAGATGACCTCCTGAGGTCCCTTCCAACTCTGATATTCTATTATTCTAATGATTCAGACTGAGTAACGCATGTGCGGGCTGAACAGACATTGCTACGTGACATTTTCAAAGGCACAGAGGGCACAAGCACAACTAGAGTGAAGCACCGACAGGGAGACTACTCGAAGAACAACCTTTTGTTACATCCTTGAATGGGAAACTGAGGCAGGCTGCAGCAGACATTCCTCGCCAAAAGAAGGTGCTATACAATAGATATGTCTACTTGCAGGGATTCAGTGGAGAAAGGAAAAGTAGTGATAATTATGGATAGTCTTACACAATCACACTTACTAGCAGAGGCAAGGTGGGGGGGGCATGTGGGGTCACATTGCCCCCTCCCAGATTACTTGGTCAAATGATGTGGCCAGGCCCCCTCCCTGCGGAGCAGCTGAGCTGGCAAACTACACTGGGCATGGAGAGGCAGAGCTGCAGGAGGGGTTGCTGCTTTAACTCTGCCGGGAGAGGCAGAGGAACAGCTGAGAACTGCACGGAGGGGGCGCTGCTTTCCGGGAGGGGAGGGGGCATGACTCGATCTATTCTGGAGTTGTGTCCCCCCCACTGCCAAGAGGCACGGGTCGTCTATGCTTACTAGATCACTAGGACTACAAGCTTAATGGTGAGAATGATAGCAAGTACTCCCCATCCCTACTGAAGCATTAGTGATTTTACTAGCTGTTAGTCTATAAGGCTAGTAAATGTCTGTTAGTCTATAAGGTGCCACAGGATTCTTTGCTGCCTTTACTAGCTGAGTTCACCTAACTGGGAATCTCTGTACATTTTCACCTGTGAGTACTGTTGATGGAATGAGACTACGAGCATGTGTGTGATGGTATGGCTGGTGCAGTAGTGATTTGCATTACGAATAGGAAACCTGTACAAAAGATTTAGTCCTACAGAAAATGTCAAGGTTCTCTTCACCCACAGTTTCTAACACAATGGTGAGGGTGGGTGGCCTATCAAATACCCCACTGTACGATGAAATCCAGTGCCTGCTACCAATTAGGTGCAATAAAATGGCAGGAATATTTGGGAAGTAATGATGATACATCTAATGGGTGGATTGGTGATGAGATGTAGAGCTTTAAATGTGTTTTAACTCTTAGTTTGGTATTCATCGGCAGAATGCATCCACCCTGTTGCTTTTGCAACAATTTGAATTTATAATTTACATTTTGATTTGGCTGTTTCTAGGTATGACCCAAGAACCCCTCAATGCCAAGTGGCAAGGGCGTTACAACAATATCCTGATTCTGGTATGTACATTCTGTACAAAGAATGCCATGTGAGGTAATAAAAAAAAGTCAGGGTCTTGCTGGTCATTGTCATTGTTAGGGTCTATAAATACATTTCATGTCTAAGGAGTTATGTATATATAGCAAAAATGTTTTAAAGTCTGTATCAAACCAGAGTTGACAAGCAGGTTTCTGTAATATGTTTCATAAACACAGGGATGTTTATTCACCTGTCTCTGTTGAAATGTGAATTAAGTGTTGTGTCATTCAGAATGGGCGTTCCATCACCCATCTTAGCTAATTGCAGATGAAGAATTGTAAGAATTTCAGAAAGGAAGAGAAGTTTGCTCACCTTGTGCAGTAACTGAAGTTATTTGAGATGGTTATCCCTGTGGGTGCTCCACTACTGGAGATTTGTAGTAGCAGTGCCTAGTTGGCTGCACGCACGCGGCAGCCGTCCCACTCTGAATGATTACCTAGCATGCGCAGCCAACCATCCCCCAGTTCCTTCTCTACCCCAGAGGATTGGCATGAAGCTCTGAAGGAGAGGGGAGGGGGGAATAGTGGAGCACCCACAGGGACAACCATCTCGAAGAACTGCAGTTACTGCACAAGGTGAGTAACCTCCTCCTTCTCCTTCTCCTCCTCTTCCTCCTCCTCCTCCTTCTTCTTCAAGCATGTTCCTGTGGGTGCTCCACTTTAGGTGACTGTTGAGCAGTACCCCTCCATGGAGGGGAGGGGCTTTGGAGTTGGTTCATTGATGGTGGATAACACCATGAGTCCAAACTGAGCATCTGCAGCTAATTGCTGTTCACTAGTGTTTAGTGAAGGTATGGGCAGATGCCCAGATAGATGCTTTGCAAATGTCTGTGATGTGTACATTACTGAGAAAGGCCATAGATGCTGATAATGCTCTGGTGGAGTGTGTGCAAACTCCCGGTGGAGCTTGCAGGTAGCTGTTTTGGTAGCACAAATGGATACATCTGGATATCCATTTAGATAGTCTCTGTTTTGAGATGGTTTGGCCCTTCGAACATTCTGTTATGGAAACAAATAGTCAAGATGATTTTCTAATGTTTTTGTTCTTTCTATGTAGAAAGCTAACACTCTGCGAATGTCCAGCATGTGAAGTGAGGCCTCCCTGCTGCCGGCACGCAGCTTCGGGAAAAATACAGGTAAGTAAATGGGCTGATTTAAATGAAAAGGGGAGGCCACTCTGGGTATGAATTTGGGATGCAGTTGTAGGATTACTTTATCCTTGAAGAATGTAATATAATGTGGGTGTGCCATTAGGGCACCTAATTCTACAACCCGTTTTGCTGACGTGATGGCAATGAGGAAAGCCACCTTCATCGATAAGTGTAACAAAGAGCAAGTTGTGTGGGGTTCAAATGATTTCCCCATGAGACTGCAGAGAACAAGGTTGAGATCCCACATGGGAGTAGGGTTACTTAGGTGGGATAAGTGTTTTTTATGTCTTTAAGGAAGCGTTTAGTCATTGAATGAGCAAAGATCGTGACTCTGTCCACCTTATCATGGAAGGATGTGATGGCAGCCAGCTGTACTCTGATGGAGCTGAGGTTTTCTTTGGCTCCATAGGCGCCAAGCTAGGAAGTTTGGCTTTAGTGCATGTACCTCCATGACAGCTTGCCCGCATAGGGTGTTTAGCTCCTCAGGAAGTCTCAGTACTGGACATTCTTGGTGCCTCACAGTCCAGCTCTCTCAGTGCCATCAGTACCAGGGCAGATTTGTTCACCACGTTAGCAAGTCCTTTACCGGTACCGGTGGCAGATTTTTCACTCGGAGATTTCTTTTAGGCAAATCTCATTGTGACAATTAGTGCGACCGCTTTTTGGCTGCCTTTTTGGGATCAGGCTCCTTAGCAGCTGTTTTTGAAGTAGATCCCCTGTCAGACGCTGCCACTAGTGACCATTGGCCAACAGGCATCCTGGACTCGGGGTCGGATGCTGATCTGAGGGATTTCTCCATCATCAGAAGTTTCAATTGGAGATCCCAGGCCTTCCTTGCCCTAGCAGTTAATTTTTTGCAGTGTGGACACTTTTGGGCGATGTATGTCTCGCCAAGGCAGTGGACACACTGTGCATGACCATCTGAGACAGGTATTGAAAGTCTGTAGGTCAGGCAGTGTTTAAAGTCAGGAGAGCCGGGCATGCCTGAGAGGGTAATTGCTTTGGAGAAAGAAGAGGGATAACCCCATTTTTGTTTCTCTCTTCTTGGTTTTTTTCCCAAAGCTGAGTACCCACTGGAGAGGCAGGGTAAAAGGGAAGGGGAAAATCTATAATTTTTTTAAAGAAAAAAAATAAAGTAAAATATAGGATATAAAGAATGAAATTTATAGCCAGCAGTGCTGAATAGTTAGCTATGTGGAACTGGAGAATAGCTGAAGAACAGGCTTTCCGCTGGAAAAGGTCAGGAGAAATGTGGGACCCTTACTGAATGGGGGAGGCAACCTAATGACAGATAAGTACTCAATGCTTTTTTTGCCTCGGTCTTCACAGACAAGGTCAGCTCCCAGACTGCTGCATTGGGCAGCACAGTATGGGAAGGAGGTGAGCAGCCCTCAGTGGCGAAAGAACAGGTTAAGGACTATTTAGAAAAGCTGGACATGCACAAGTCCGTGGGGCCAGATGCAATGCATCCGATGGTGCTGAGGGAGTAGGCTGATGTGACTGCAGAGCCATTGGCCATTATCTTTGAAAACTCATGGTGATCAGGGGAGGTCCCGGACGATTGGAAAAAGGTAAATATAGTGCCTATCATAGAACAGCATTGTGCATGCTCAGCCAGAAGATAGGTGCCCTGACACCTAGAGGGTGACTGCAGTGCACATGTCCAGAGGCAAAAACTTTGGAGCCTACAGGGTTAGACAGCAGCTGAACTGGAGTTTTGTGGTGCACAGTGGTACCTAAAAGTAGGATTTAGGCACTCAAGTATCTTGATGGCTAGCACCCAGAGACAACAGTCACCTCAGTGCCCAGAAAAATCATGGAGCAGGTCCTCAAGGAATCCATTTTGAAGCACTTGGAGGAGAGGAAGGTGAACAGGAACAGTCAACATGGATTCACCAAGGGCAAGTCATGCCTGACCAACCTGACTGCCTTCTATGATGAGATAACTGGCTCTGTAGATATGGGAAAAGCAGTGGATGTGATATACCTTGACTTTAGCAAGGCTTTTGATATGATCTCCCACAGTATTCTTCCCAGTAAATTAAAGAAATATGGATTGGATGAATGGACTATAAGGTGGATAGAAAGCTGGCTAGATCATCAGGCTCAATAAGTAGTGATCAATGGCTCAATGTCTAACTGGCAGCCAGTATCAAGCGGAGTGCCCCAGGGGTTGGTCCTGGGCTAGTTTTGTTCAACATCTTCATTAATGATCTGGATGATGGGATGGATTTCACCCTCAGCAAGTTTGCGGATGACACTAAGCTGTGGGGAGAGGTAGATATGCTGGAGGGTAGGGATAGGGTCCAGAGTGACCTAGACAAATTGGAGGATTCGGCTAAAATAAATCTGATGAGGTTCAACAAGGGAAAGTGCAGAATCCTGCACTTAGGACAGAAGAATCCCATGCACTGCTACAGACTAGGAACCAAGTGGCTAGGCAGAAGTTCTGCAGAAAAGGACCTAGGGGTTACAGTGGACGAGAAACTGGATATGAGTCAACAGTGTGCCCTTATTGCCAAGAAGACTAATGGCATATTGGGCTGCATTAGTAGGAGCATTGCCAGCAGATTGAGGGAAGTGATTATTTCCCTCTATTCGGCACTGGTGAGGCCACATCTGGAGTACTGCGTCCAGTTTTGGGCCCCCCACTACAGAAAGGATGTTGAAAAATTGGAGAGAGTCAAGCGGAGGGCAACAAAAATGATTAGGGGGCTGGGCACATGATTTATGAGGAGAGGCTAAGGGAACTGGGCTTATTTAGTCTGCAGAAAAGAAGAGTGAGGGGAATTTGATAGTAGCTTTCAACTACCTGAAGCAGGGTTCCAAAGAGGATGGAGCTAGGCTGTTCTCAGTGGTGGCAGATGACAGAACAAGGAGTAATGGTCTCAGGTTGCAGTGGGGGAGGTCTAGGTTGCATATTAGGAAAAACTATTTCACTCAGAGGGTGGTGAAGCACTGGAGGTGGTGGAATCTCTATCCTTATTAAGGCCCGGCTTGACAAAGCCCTGGCTGGGATGATTTAGTTGGGGTTGGTCCTGCTTTGAGCAGGGGGTTGGACTACATGACCTCCTGAGGTCTCTTCCAACCCTAGTCTTCTATGATTCTATGAAATGATAGGGTAGCTCACTACAACTAAACAAACACTATCAGGAATAACTAAAAACAATTGATGTATCTGAGGTAAGAGAAGGTGCTGCTGTCACTCCGACTCAAGCCAAAGTGGTAGAGAAGGAACCGGGGGACAGTTGGCTGTGCATGTTAGGTAACTGCTTGGAGTGGTGCGAGATGGCTGCTGCGCATGCATGGCCAACTGGGTACTGATACTACAACTCTCCATTTGCAAGCGCAGGGTACCAAGACACCTAAAGTGGAGCATCCACATAAACACTCCTTGAAGAAGAACTAACAGTTAGAGAAACACAGCAGGGAAAGAAAACCTAACCTTGAGATACACTTCAAAGTCTTGCTGGATTATATTTGGGGAACAAAGAAGACACCCTGTCATCCTGCACCTAGAAAGTAAATGGGCAGTGAGTTTACATTAATGAAAACAGGATCATAGCCAGCCTTGGTTGAAGATGTTTTGGGTGAGACAAGTTAATGTTCTGTCTAATTAAGTTTAATAGTTTAATGATTTTGTTGTGTGTATATAGAAACCTTTTGTTTCCATTATCCTCACTCACTATTTTCTTGAATCTTTGATAATAAATTTATTTTCACTATAAATAAATCTCAGTGCTGTGATATTAATCAAAGTCCTGATCCTGAGTTGAATCATACAAGCTGGTGTGTACACTGTTCCCTTGGGACCAGTAGCCCTGGTATTTCTGTGAATATTGAGTGGATAAGGAGCTGGACACTACAGGGGAATGCTTCAAAGGAGATTGGGTCCCAGAATTCACTTATTGTTAACCTGCAAGGACCACTCAAACAGTAAGGCCCACAAGTGCAAGACAGGAAGAAGAGAAGGCCACTTCAGCCAGACAGGATATAAGCTGCTACCCATTCAGAGGAAAAGGTCACATTAAGTGGGAATGTCCGTATATGGAATGAGGAGTGGGGGAATATTGTAGCTGGAGTGGGGTTACTGGAAGCTCTCAGAAGAGAGTAAAAACAAGTTCTCTAACAGTGGTCTGAAGATGAGATGTGGGGTTAATGATTCAGTGGCCCAGTGCTTGCTTGTGTGGAGCACACCGGTTTAACCAGTGGTTTTGAGTGGGTGGATGGGGGAGAGGACACTCTAGGCATACAGGGCATACAGGGGAGGGAACCTTATCCAGTGACAACAGTCCCATTGGGAGTACATGGGGGGTTCCAATGGAAAAGGGTTGGGATAATACAAACTTTACTCCATCCTATGGTCTTAGGGACCTATTGGAACCCATTCCCTCTAAGTAGATGAAGAGAAGCCTGGTGGAAGGAACCTCAATAGAGGGTAGAAAACACAGAGCTAGGGTCATGCATAACACCCAGAGTCCACAAGGAGGGATACAAGTAAATCCTAGACAGGAAACAACAAGCCAGAAAAGGTGAGGCTCAAGGAGGAAATGCTGGGGCAGAGGAAAAACAGGATAGAGAGAACCTAGACAAATTCTAACAGACCAGGAGAGTGGAACCCAGGTGTAAAATACTGGGGTAGAGATGAAGCTGGAGAAGGGAGTGAAGGAGCAAAGGGTATCTGTACAAGGACAACCCAAATACAGTCAGAGGAGAACCTGCCATACCCCCGTTACGTGGCCCAGAGGACCGAGCAACCTAAGGGGGAATCCAAGACCCTCAGACTGCAAGATACTAGTTGGGAAAGAATCCCAGTGTGCTCTAAAAAGGACAGGATAGATTCAGGGCAAAAATCTGTAGGTTGTCTGAGGTGTGAGCCACAATGGAGTTGTGGGATAGGGCCCTTCACCTAAGAAGTGCTTCTCCTGTGGATGGAGAATGGGAAACCCTCACAGATGGAAAGTCAAATTAAGGTCCAGTTTTATCTATAACCTTCAAACACACACATCATTGGTTATCATTTGACTTTGAGCAAATCCCTGCTGAAGGACAATGATTAACGCAGGTGCCCCTCCAATTACCTTTTCAAAAAATATTTCTGAAGAGCTCTAGCATGATCAGAATGTGCACAGTCTGAAGCTATTTGGATTAAATTGTATCTGAAGGAAATTTTCTTCATATAGCTCTCACTGACAGCATTCTAATGCCTGCAGTGGTTTCTATTTTAAATTGCATACAAGTTAATATAATTCTAGGTATAACATCTGTCTCATAAGCTGTAGTTCTGTTGGTGACTACAACAAACACTTCATATTTAGTTAGAAAAAAACATTTAATATATTTTATCAGGAGAAAGACTTTTGCTTGGCAAAATAAAAAGTCAATGCTGAGTGTGTATTAGGAGTGCCTGGAGAGTTATTTAGTGTTGCAAAATTCCAGCATGATTTATTATAGAAAACTCTAAGTCAGATATTTATTTTATATTAGATCCTAGGGATGAGAGAGAAAAAGGAAGGAAAATATTCTTCTTCATTTACAATGGAACCCTATGAGATGCAACTGGCACTACAATATTCCTCACAATCAACAGTTTGCCTATCTTTTATAGGCTTAAAACAATGCAAAACCTGATCACGAATTAAGTCTCAACTCAGCCTCTAATTTGTGGAAGCAATTCTGTGTCTGCAAATGACTGCACTCACAATGCATTGTGGATGCAAATAGTATCATTCAAACATCAAGGTATCTGTTTGCAGCAATAAAGCAGGTAGTTAAATGCCTAAAAGTTGACAAACTGTGCTCGCAACTGTGGGAGAAAAGTTGCACCTGTAAACTTAAAAGCCACAAATATTCCTATATCAATTAATAACATGAATGTAACCCCTTTGTAGTTTAGAGAGCATGGCCCCTTTAAATCTTTTTTCCTACGGGGGAGGGGGAGAGTGAGGAAAAAAGAGAAAGTTACTCATCTTGCAGTAACTGAAGTTCTTTGAGATGTGTGTCCCTGTGGGTGCTCCACTCTAGGTGTCAGTGCATCCCGGTGCCGTTGATCAGAGATTTTCGGTAGCAGTGCCTGGTCGGGACACAGGCGCTCAGATGGTATCTCCCATCTCGTTGGAATCTTCCTGAGCACCTGTGTCTCGCACCCCTCTCAGTTCCTTCTCTACCGTGGAGCGATTTTACTAGTACTCCAAAGTAGAGGGGAGAAGGGCGGGGAGTGGAGCACCCACAGGGGGACACATCTCGAAGAACTTCAGTTACTGCAAGGTGAGTAACTTTCTCTTCTTCTTCGAGTGCTGTCCCGGTGGGTGCTCCACTCTAGGTGAATGTGTAGCAGTACCCACTATGGTTGGTGGGACTTTGGAGATGTGGCAATGAGTACTGTAGATATTACTGTATGGCCTACTATGATGTCTGCCGTTGTGTCTTGCATGAGAGCATAGTGTTTTGCAAACGTGCGTTCAGATGACCATGTAGCCACTTTGCAGATGTCAAGATTAGGAACATTGTGTAGGAAGGCAACGGATGTTGACATAGCTCGAGTAGAATAGTTCTAATGCCTTCGGGGGGTTGAAGATTTTGCGTGCGGTAACAGGATCTGATGCAGTCAGAGATCCACTTGGACAGACGTTGTTTAGAGATAGCCATACCCTTTGATCTTTCGGTAATGGAAACAAAGAGTCGTGGGGACTTAAAAAATGGTTTAGTCCTGTCTAAATAAAAGGTGATTGCTCGTCTGATGTTGAGAGTATGCAGGGTTGCCTTTTGCAAAGTCTTGTGAGGTTTGGGATAGAAAGTAAGTAAGTATACAGGTTGGTTGAGGTGGAAGGTAGATACAACCTTAGAAATTTAGGGTGTGTTCTCAAAGTGACTTTGTCTTTGAAGAAGATTGTGTAGGGAGGGTGGGCCATCAGGGCGTTCATTTCACCTACTCTCCTTGCTGATGTTACGGCAACTAAGAAAGCCATCTTCATGGACATATGGAGATAAGAGGAGGTAGCCAAGGGCTCGAATGGAGGTTCCATGAGTGCGTGTAGAACAAGGTTAAGATTCCATGCAGCAGCCATTGGGTAAATTTCAGGGTAGAGATTTTGCAGGCCCATAAGAAATCGTTTTATGGTGGGGTGGGTAAAGAGTGAATAACCTTCTAAGAGGTCATGGAAGGTGGTAAGCGCCACCAGTTGCACTTTGATGGAGCTGAGCGAAAGTCCGTCTTGTTTTAGTTTCAGGAGGTAGTCTAGAATGTTAGGGAGGGTCACCATATTGGGCGCTAAGTGATTACGTGAGCACCAGAGGGCAAAACACTTCCACTTCTGCTGGTAGGTTTTATGAGTGGAGTTTTTCCTACTGTGCAGGAGGACATATCGGATTTGCTCAGAACAGGCTAGTTCATGGGTTTGGAACCATGAAGGAACCACGCTGTGAGGTGGAGCTTTTGGAGCTGGGGATGAAGAACCTGTCCATTGTTCTGGAAAAGGAGATCTGGCCTGTTGGGGAGAGCCCATGGGTGACGGGAGGACATGCGGAGTAGATAGGGATACCACGTCTGTCTCGGCCAAGCCGGGGCAATAAGTATGACCCAGGCTGTGTCATCTATGATCTTCCAAAGAACCCTGTGTAGCAGAGGGAAGGCGTACAGGAGAGAGTTGTTCCACGGGATGAGGAACGCGTCTCCTAGGGATGCAGTTCCGAGTCCCACTCTGGAGCAAAACCAGGGACATTTTCGATTCTGGGTTGTGGCAAAGAGGTCTATTGACGGGGTGCCACAGAGGGAGAAGAGCTGTTGAAGTATTGTGGGGTGCAGTTCCCATTCATATTCTGTCGAGAAGTGCCTGCTGAGTGCGTCGGCAGTAGTGTTGTGGCAGCCTGGTAGGTAGGAAGCGGTGATCTGTATTTGATGTTGTATACACCAATTCTATAGTCGGATGGCTTCCATGCAAAGGGAATGTGATCGGGCTCCCCCTTGTCTGTTGATGTAGTACATACATGCTATGTTGTCTGTTAAGACCCGAATAGATTTGCTCCTTATGAGGGGAAGAAAGTGAAGGCACGCTCGTCTCACTGCTCTGAGCTCTAAGAGATTTATGTGTAGGTGTGTCTCTGTTGTGCCCTGTGTCCCCCTAGATGCGCTCCCCAACTGATTAGGGAAGTGTCCATGGTGAGCATGAGTGTTGGGGATCATTGCTGGAAGGAAACCCCAGTGCAGAGGTTCTCTGGCTTGTCCACCAATGTAGGGAAGCTAGAACGTTGGGAGGAGGCGTTAACAGCATCCCTAAGGTGTGTCTGTTGGGTTTGAAATTGGAATTGAGCCAGCCCTGAAGACATCTCATGTGCAGCCTGGCATACTGGACCACGAAGGTGATGGCTGCCATGTGACCAACGAGCCGTAGGCAGAGTCTTGCCTGTGTCCTTGGACGAATAGATAGCGTGTGTATGAGCTGCGTGATAGCGAGGAATCTGTGATATGGGAGCGAGGCTCTGCTCTGGATTGAGTCGAAATGAGCTCTGATGAACTCGATCTGTTGTGTAGGTGTCAGGGTGGATTTTTGGATGTTTATTTGGAGGCCTAGGCTGTGAAAGAGGGTGATAGTGAAACGGGTAGCTTGGAGTGTCTTGCCATAGTAGTTGCCCTTGATGAGGCAATCGTCCAGGTACGGGAAAAGCATGATCCCATGTTTATGGAGGTGAGCCACGACCACAGCTAGAGTTTTGGAAAAGACTCTCGGCGCTGTGGAGAGGCCGAAAGGAAGAATTCTGTATTGAAAATGGTCGTGACTGATTGTGAAGTGTAGAAAGCGTCTGTGAGCTGGATGAATTGATATATGAAAATAGGCGTCTTGTAGGTCGAGTGCTGTAAACCAGTCCCCTTGATCCAGTGCAGGAATTATTGTGTCCAGTGTGACCATTTTGAATTTTTGTATCCTCATGAATTTGTTCAGTCGGTGTAAGTCTAGTATAGGCCTCCATCCCCCGGTCTTTTTCTGGGTTAGGAAGTAATGGGAGTAGAAACCTTTCCCTTGATGTTGCATCAGCACAGGCTCCATTGCGCCTAGCTGTAGAACAGGGGTCTCAAACATGTGGCCTGCAAAGTTATTTTCTGTGGCCCGCAAGCTGCTGCACCCTGCACCCCTCCTGCACCCCAACCCCCTTCCCTGCACCCAACCCCCTGCCCTGAACCCACTGCCACACCCTGCACCCCAACCCACTGCCCTCAGCCCCCTGCCACACCCCTTCTGCACCCCAACCCCGTGCCCTGACCCCCTGCCACACCGCTCATCCCTCCTGCACCCACCCCGACCCCCTGCCCTGAGCCCTGCCACACCCCTCATCCCTCCTGCACCCCACACCCCAACTCCCTACCCTGAGCTCCTGCCACACCCCTCCTGCACCCCCTGGGGACAGGGAGGGGGCAGAGTTGGGGTGGGGATTTCAGGGAAGGGGTTGGAATGGGGGCAGGGAAGGGGTGGGAGGAGGCGGGGCCTCATGGAAGGGGTGGAGTGGGGGCGGGGCCGAGGGCGGCGGCGGGGGGGTGTCAGTAATGTGGCCCTCAGGCCAATGTACTAGTCCTCATGTTGCCCTCGTGGTCATTTGGGTTTGAGACCCCTGCTGTAGAAGATGAGCCACTTCTGCGCAAAGTAGGTGCTTGTGAGAGGGGTCCCTGAAGAGGGACGGGGAATGGGGAAGAGTAGGAGGATAGGATATGAATGGGATAGGGTAACCGGACTGAGCTATCTTGAGGACCCAGCGGTCCTGTGTAATTCGCTGCCAGGCATGTTGGAAACTCTGGAGGTGGTGGCCAAATCGGCAAGTAGGCTGTGGAATCAAGGGGTGGTCGCACAGACCCTCGACCAACATTTCAAAATTGTTATTTATTCCCAGATGGATGGGAAGTAGTTGCTTGAGCTTGATTTTGTCTGCGCTTAGGGGGTCTAGTGCGATTCCTATTTACGTTGTATGGTTTGAGTTGAGGCCGATAATACTGTTGTGTACGTGGTCTTTGGTAGGGTTGGTATCGTTGTCCCCTGGGAAGAGATGGGTGAATGCCCAGGTGCGCAGTGTCGCTCTAGAATCTTTCATTGTATGAAGTAGTTCATCAGTTTTTTTGGAAAACAGTTTCTCTTTATCAAAGGGGAGGTCCTCCACTTTGTTCTGCAGATCTTGAGGGATGCCAGATGCAGAAAGCCATGAAGATCTGCGCATAATCACAGCCGTTGCAGTCGTACGGGCTGCTGTGTCCACCATGTCTAAAGAGGCTTGTAGGGCAGTTCTGGAAATCAATTGGCCCTCGCTCAGAATTGATTTAAAGTCCATTCTCCTATCCTCTGGTATGCAGGAGGCAAATTCAAAAAGTTTATTGTAGTTATCAAAGTTGTAGCTGGCGAGGAGTGCAGAATAGTTTGCAATCCTGAATTGTAAGGTGGAGGACGTGTAAACCTTGCGACCAAGGATGTCAAAGCGTTTAAGATCCTTGTCTTGCAGGGTGGGCCGGTATTGTGGCTGTTTCATCCTCTGTGCGACTGCATCCATGATGAGAGAGTTCGGTTGTGGGTGAGAAAATAGGAAGTCAGCATCCTTAGCAGGAACATAGTATTTACGTTCGGCCTTTCTGCAGGTTGGTAATAAAGAAGCTGGAGTTTGCCAGAGAGCGTCAGCTGGTTCCAGGAGTGCCTCATTTATAGGGAGCGTGATCTTTGAGGGCGCAGAGGGTTGAAGGATTCTCAGGAGTTTATGTTGTGTCTCCTGAACCTTTTCTAGGAGGATGTCCTGACTGAGTGCCACCCTCTTGAAAAGTTCTTGAAAATGTTTACAGTCATCCACATTCTGTGGGGGTGGGGGAGAGAGGGTGCCGTCTGGAGCAGATGGAGAGTTAGGGTTCGGTGAGTCCGGATATGGTTCATAACTCACATTCTCAGGAGGGGGTTCAAGTACTCTAGAAGTGGACAGAGCTGGAGATCGAGGCACAGAAGCAGGTAGTGGTTTCCTGGAAGAGGTCTGATGATGAGTGGTAGGAGGATGTGGCCAAGGGTACCACTGAGGCCAAGGCATAGGGTAGGAAAACCCAGGTGCTGCCCATGGAGGGGCGAAGTAGGGAAACTGAGGCTGGTGGCTGCAGACTGTAGCCTGAGGTGGAAAAGGCTCCGGTGGGAGAGGAGAGGGAGGTGCGGAGAACTCTGCTTGCTGTTGTAGATCAGGTTCACTGTCAGTGAAGGTAGCCAGTTCAGGTGGTGAGAGTGGCAGTTCAAAGAGTAAGCCCTGTGTATCTAGGAGTGGAGAGTTAGGCTCAGGTGGCACTGAGAGGTTGCTTTGAGTGAAGAAGTGTTGCTCCTGCTCCCTGGGCTGTGCTGAGCCTGGACTGTGCTCTAGTGTGTTAAGAAGCGAAAGTGAAAGTGTGAGCAGTGCTGTGGGTCGGTTGGAGGTGCCCTGCAGGGGTTCCACTGCTGGTACGGGGGCAGGAGGCAGGCTCGGTGCCGACGTTCTTCCTGGCACTGGAGCAGAGCGCGCAGTTGGCACTGCAGCTATTTTTAGCCCTGAGGCATGCGGTGCTGCGGAATCTTTCTGTGTCTGGGAGCTTGAATTTCTGCCTCTACGGTCTGTGGGAGCTGTAGCTGAGGCGAGCCAGGGCTGAGGCGCCTGCCTTTGGCGCTGTCAGCACAGTGGGTAGGGATCTCGCAGGAGACCCCTTACCCTTGTTAAAGTCTCTCCTATGAGACTGCTCTGCTTCTTGCCTCTGCTCAAGAGAGGGTGAAGCAATGCTCCCCACTGGTTCAGATCTTGCTGGGGAGGATGTGGGAGCGGGTTTAACTTTCCCCGTCTCCGAAAGCGGCTGCAGGGATTTTTCCATAAGAAGCATTTTAAGCTGCAGGTCCCTGTCGCGCCGAGCCCTTGACTTGAGGCTCATACAGTGGAGGCACGTTGTGGGGATGTGGGCTTCCCCGAGGCACTTCACACAATGTGAGTGCCCATCCAACCTTGGCATGGAGTCCTGACAGGAAACACACCTTTTGAATCTTGAAGCCCCTGGCATCGTGAATTAGAAATGGCAGGGGAGAGTGTCTCAGCGAGAGACAAGTCTGAAGTGATTTTTTTTTAAACTAAGTCAGTATGTAACTACACTAAAGGAAGGGAAACAACTAGGATGTAACTAATAACTATTTCTATATTCTTTGTTACTTTGTTCCTACAGAGACCAGGGAAGAGAAGCAGCACTGCCCCCAGTTCTGTCTTCAGCCAGGGACGGTTCAGAAGGAACTGAGGGGGGTGCAGGACGCAGGTGCTCAGGAAGATTCCAATGAGACAGGAAATACCATCTGAGTGCCTGCGTCCTGACCAGGCACTGCTACCGAAAATCTCCGATCAACGGCGCCGGGACGCACCGACACCTAGAGTGGAGCACCCACAGGGACAGCACTCGAAGAAGAAGAAGGAGGGAAACGCCGGGGGGTGGCTCTGGAGCTTGAGGGAGAGAGAGGTAGCAGCTCACAGGCCCTTGCAAAGGAAACAGAGAGAACCTGCCTGAAGCCTGGGAAGGACAGGGCAGCCGATTGGGGACACCCCAGGACAGGAGCCAGGAGAAGCACTGTGCCAGGGAAGAATCGCCCGAGAAGGACAGGCCGGAACTGGACCTAGTATCATGGTTGCCCAGAGCTGCGTGGGGCTGTGAGTACTGGGGCTTGTGACTCTGCATTGGGAACAAGAAGGGAGGCTGCTAGATTGTTAAGGTCACTCTGTGTGGCTTTGCAGAGAGCGGCAGAAGAGGGCACCGGAGGGGTTTGTTGGGGGGAAAGTTCACTGGCACCGAAGACGACCAGGAGCACCCAAGACTCACCACTGGACTGGAACTTTGTTCAGGACTCCTGAACTCTGTGTGCAGACACATTGCTCGGTGTCTGCCCTTCCAGACTGTCCTCTCACTGGGCCCGTGGGGCCTTGGCTTGGATGCAGCCCTGTTTTACTGCTCCCCCAATATTTCCCCTTGTTGTATTTCTCTCTCATCCCTCTGTAAATAAATCTCTCCCTTTCTTACATTCATTGTACTTTTCCTGTGGGTGGGTGTGTTCACTCTGGGGGGGTTGGAACAGGTGCCCCTGGGGTGGAAGGGATTTTTCCTGCTGCATTCCTGCATGTGCTTTCTCTTGCCCAGAGCCGCCTGCACAGCAGACTCCATCTTGGCCATGAGGGTGCTAAAGTTACATGAAAAAAGACTGAAATGAATTACTCAAATAGCCAAATTTGACTCTGACGCAACATCCCTACACCACATTTATTCCTTGTAGTACCATCAAATAACCTATCTATCTAATAAACAGACTCCACACTCAAGCTAAGCTACAAGCACTGGATCTCATGAATTTCTATGGCCAAAATATTCAAATTAACTAGAGTAATTCTTTTGGATTTCCACCACATCAGGAATAGCGAACATCACTAATGCCACTGCCAGTAGTTCTTTAAAGGGCTGGATGAATGCTGTTTTTTACTTTACTTTACCCATACTGCTGTAAGGGTTTGGCATGGTTGATAGCTACACTCTCATAGATTCTGCTGAAGTGTAACATCAAAGTATACTGTTGCTAACTTGTAAAATAATTGTGGAACTTTACATCTGTGGAAGCAGAATTAAAAGCAGGCCAAATGTTTTAGTCAATTTAAGAATAGAATGAAAGGTAGCCCTAACTCTAACCACGCAAGAGTTTTAAGAGATGCTGCTTCTCGCCTTGCTTTTCTCACCTTGCTTCTTGCTTTTAATTTATAAGGATGGAATGCTGATTTAAGCAGAAACCTTGAGATAAGGTAGTGTTTGAAGGGCATTTGTATAAACAAAGGATAACCATTAGCTGTTGATGTATGTAGCAGGAATGTATAAATACTTGTCTTATACTGCTTGTAGGGGGAAGGTCTGCCTAAGGTCGGGGGGGCTCCCTGTCCGACCGCAGTCTTCCCTTGCAATTGCTCGTAATAAACTGTCTCTGGCTTGTTGCTAACAAACGCAGAGTGAGGACTTGTTTTCTTCCGCACATCTTTCTTATGATGTAATTTTTTATTGGGAATTCCTTACTTACTCTAAAATTTATTAATTTGCATATTTTGCTCAACTGGTAAGTTTGAAAAAAAAATGGTTACTCGCCTCGTAACTGTTGTTCTTTGAGATGTGTTGTTCATGTCCATTCCGATCAGGTGTGTGCATGCATACGTGCATGGTAGCCGGAAGTTTTTTCCCATAGCAGCATCCGTTGGGTTGATCTGGGCACCCCCTGGAGTTGCACCTTCATGGTGCTCAATATAGAGCCCTGCTGACCCGCCACCCCCTCAGTTCCTTCTTGCCTGCTACCCCGACAGAGGGGAAGGAGGGTGGGTATTGGAATGGACATGAACAACACATCTCAAAGAACAGCAGTTACGAGAAGGTGAGTAACCACTTTTTCTTCTTCAAGTGCTTGTTCATGTCAATTCCAATCAGGTGACTCACAAGCCCAAGTTCAGGAGGCAGGGTCAGAGTTGTCCACTGATTGGAGCACTGCTCGTCCGAAGGCTGCATCATCTCTGGCCTGCTGGGTAATCGCATAGTGGTTGGTGAAATTGTGTCTGGTGGACCACATCGCCTCTCTGCAGATTTCCTGAGTGGGAACCTGAGCCAGGAACACTACTGATGAAGCCTGCACCCTGGTGGAGTGTGCAGTGATTGGAGCTGCAGGAACACCTGCCAGGTTGTAGCACTCATGAATACAGGACGCTATCCATGACAAGATGAGCTGTGATGACACAGGCTGACTTTTCATTCTGTCCACCGTTGCCATGGATAACTGGACCAATTTTCTGAACAATTTTGTTCTCTTGATTGTGGCAAAGTATCTGCTCCTCCTCAGCAGGCTCAGTCCTTTTTAGCCTTGGAGAGACAGGCTTGGGCAAAGCAAAATCCTTCCAGGTTGCACAGGGTCTGGCTGATCCCTCCCTCAGTAAGTCCCTTGTGCTGGGTTACTCCCCTTCTGGGGACAGAGTGCACTCTTCCTTGCTGGAAGGGTTCAGAGCCTTGCTGCACCTAGCTTGCTGGCAGCTTCTCTGCTTCTCTCACTCTCCCCCCTGCTTCCATGCCAGGGAGGGTTTAAAAAGGTCTCCAGCAGTTGGGGCCAGCTGAACCCAATTAGTTCCCTGGTAACTCCTTTTCCAGCTGAACCTTATTTCCCCATGGCTATCTCTCCTCAGTGGATAGGGAGAGGCCTTTTAACCCCCCAGGGCTAATTACTACCCTTCCCTTTGTAGCCATTTGTCCTGGGTTTGCCACATGATGTAAAAGGCCAGTGCCCTGAGGACATCTAGAGAGTGGAGCCTCTGCTCCCTGCTGCTGGAATGAGGCTTAGGGTACAATACTGGGAGAAAGATGTCCTGGTTGATGTGATACTGCGACACAACCTTTGGGAGGAAAGCCAGATGAGGCCTGAGCTGAACCTTGTCCTTATAGAACACGATGTAAGGAGGTTCTGATGTTAGGGCCCTGAGCTCAGGCACCCTCCTGGCCGAGGTTATCGCTACCAGGAATGCCACCTTGTAAGAGAGGTAGAGCAGGGATGAGCAAGGTGTCTATGAAAAGGTTATGATTTCCTGGTTATGATTATGATATCTGTATGCGTGTATCATTTTTGTATTTAAAGTTATAAGTATTGGCTCTATACCTGTTTCAAATGTTGGCTCCTGGGATAACACCCACGAAGTAATCAGCCAGATATGCCATATAAGATATCTGCAAAAATGTTATCATTTGCCAGATATGATAATCTTGTTTATATGTTTGTGTTGCCTTTGTATTATGAGTTATAGATATGTATGTATGTCTGTATTTCAAACTTGTGCTATGCTTCTGGGTGACCCCAGACAGTCTGGCATCAGCACTGCCTGGCCTGCTTGATGGCCCATGAAGGACCATCAGCTATACAACTGACCCACTGAGAGAAGACAGATACACCTTATGACTCAGCAAGGCATGCAGGGACATGCCTATGGAGAGAACTCTAAGGCTTCCACGCCATGTGCTGGGCAGCTTGTGTTTGAAACAAAGGAAGCACAGGCTGCATGGCAAGAGACTATAAAAGGCAGCTGCATTTTCTTCATTTTGTCTTCAATCCTGCTTCTGACCTCTGGAGGAATGTGCTTGAAACTGAAGCTCTGAACAAAGGACTGAATAACCCATCCAAGCTGGGATGTTTGTACTCCAGAGATTTGATTGGTTTAAAACAGCAGTAATCCCATCAAGCCTGAAACAAGCCTGAACTAAGAACTTTGCAATTGTTGTATGTATTTGATTTAATTTAACCAATTTTAACTCTCATCTATATTTCTTTCTTTTTATGAATAAACCTTTAGATGTTAGATTCTAAAGGACTGGCAACAGCGTGATTTGTGGGTAAGCTCTGACTTGTATATTAACCTGGGTCTGGGGCTTGGTCCTTTGGGATCGGGAGAACCTTTTCTCTTTTACTGGGGTATTGGTTTGCATAAGCATTCACCCCATAAGGAGTGGTGCTGGTGGTGATACAGGGAAACTGGAGTGTCTGAGGGAATTGCTTATATGACTTCTGGTTAGCCATTTTCAACATCAGAACCTCGAGTCGCTTCATCTCACGGCGTGGAAGCTCCATTGTTGAATCTGATGGAGCTTTCCTGTTCAGACCAGGTTAGACAGGTCCTCCTGGGCAGCAGAAAACCCTCTACAAAAGTCACATACCTTGCCAAGTGGAAGAGATTTTCAATCGGTGCAGCCCCATTCGTCCCCGACGCTAGCCTCGGTGCCGCTCATTCTGGACTACCTCTGCCATCTGAAGCAGGAGGGACTTTCGTTGTCTTCAATAAGGGTGCAGTTACCTGCCATCTCAGCCTTCCACCCAGGTGCAGAGAGCCGCTCTGTGTTTGCTAATCCCATGGTGAGCCGACTCTTAAAAGGGCTTGACAGGCTATACCCTAATGTCCGTCAGCCTGTGTAACAAAGCGGCCTTTGGCGGGACACTACTGAGAGTATCAATTCAGGACAAATTGCATAGAGCATGGCAGTTACATCCCAAGGCTGGGGGTTCTCCACTACTAAGGCACACCAAACCAGCCAAACAAAGAGGACTTTTGCTTTGTTTACAAGAAGACCCTGGTTGTTGAAGGTGGCTCTGATGAATCTGACTTGAGCTTCCACTTGGGTCCTGGAGCGGCCTTTGATCAGCCAGTCGTTGAGGTATGAAAACACCTGTACCTGGTGCCTTCGCAAGAACATGGCGATGACTGTCATGCACTTGGTGAAAACTAAAGGTGCTGTTGACAGGCCGAATGGAAGGACGGTAAATTGGTAGTGTGTACTGTTGATCACAACCCTGAGGTACTTCCTGTGGGGCTGAGTGATTGTGATATGAAAATATGCATCCTTCAAGTCGAGGGTAGCATACCAGTCTGCTGGATCTAGTGAGGGGATGCTGGAGCCCAAGAAGACCATGCGGAACCTGAGTTTCTTCATGAACTTGTAGAGTTCTTGCAGGTCTAAGATAGGCCCGAGGCCACCTTTGGCTTTCGGTATTTGGAAATACCGGGAATAAAAGCCCTCGCCCCTGTGCTCCTGAGGAACCTCCTCCACTGCCCCTAGCAATAGGAGTGACTGCACCTCCTGGATAAGGAGTTGCTAGTGAGAAGGGTCTCTGAAGAGGGATGGGGAAGGAGGATGGAAGGGCAGGAGGGCACAGAATTGGATGGAGTATCCCCTCTCTACCATGCGGCGCACCCAGCAGTCTGAAGTGATACAGGACCATGCACGGCACAAAGGTGACAATCAGGAGGAAAAGGTAAGGTGGGGTAGATCCAGTCTGTGATCTGGTGCGCCGTCCTCGACCACACCTTCCAAAGGCCTGTTTGGGGCCAGAAGGCAGTTTGGGTTGGCCAGAGCCCCGGCCTGAAGACGGGTGTTGTCTTCTCCTCCCACTCCTGTTCCTCCTCCGAGAACAGTCCTGGCGGTTCTGCTGATAGAATCTCAGAGTGTCTCCGCTGTGTGGCAGTAGTGTGCAGGCCCAAAGACTTGAGGGTGGCTTGTGAGTCTTTCAGGCTATGTAGCCTCTTGTCTGTCTTTTCAGAGAAGAGAGTCACACCCTCAAATGGGAAGTCCTGAATAGTCTGTTGGATCTCATAAGGAAGCCCCGAACTTGGAGCCAGGAGCCCCTTCTCATGGTCACCCCAGTAGCCATGACCCCAGTGGCAGCATCAGCACTGTCCAACGTGGCCTGGAGGGAAGCCCGAGAGACTAGCTTCCCCTCCTCCACCAAGGCTGAGAACTTAGTTCGGGAGTCCGACGGGAGGAGTTCGTAAATTTGGCCATCACCACACAGGTGTTATAAGACTACCTGCTGACGATGGCCTGCTGGTTCAAAATACGGAGCTGAAGACCCCCGGTAAAATAGACCTTTCTCCTAATGAGGACTAGTCACTTAGCCTCCCTGTTTTTAGGGGAGGGCCCCTGGAAACCCTGCCTCTCACACTGGTTAGCAGTGTCCACAACAAGAGAGTCAGGAGGTAGGTGGGAGTACAAATGTTCGTACCCTTTGGAGGGCACAAAATAACACCTCTCGTAGTGCTTGGCAGCGGGCGGCAAGGAAGCTGGGGGCTGCCACAGGGTCTTGGTGGTGTCCACAATAGTCTTAATAAGTGGTAGGGCAATAAGAGAAGACCCTGAGGGGGCGAGGATGTCCACCATGGGATCAGCTTCCTCGAGTACCTCCTCAGCCTTAATGCCCAGACCCTGAGAAGCCCTTCGCAGCAACTGCTGTATCACACAGTTCTCCTCAAGCACCAGGGCTATGACTATGCCTGCCAATGCCTTGTCTGGCGACAAGGAGGAGGAAGCCCTTATAAGCAGCGGTACCAGGGTTGGTGCCAAGGCCCGTGCTGGCGACGATGCTGCAGCCAAAGGCATTGGCATGTGGGTAGGCGCTGAGGGAAGCTGCATGGCTGATGGCAGGACGAACATGGCTGAGGCCACAGAAGACGCAGCGCAGCAGTGCCCTTGAATCCCCTCCCTGGCTTTGGTGAAAGGCCCAGTGGGTTCAGAATGGCCACTGTGGTGGATTCTGCCACTGTGGTGGCTACACCTGGGGCTCTTGCCTGTCTCTCCCTGATCTCAATCGTTGGCTCCTACTCCTCCTAAAGTGATAGGAGTCAGACTTTGACTCCAAGGTCTCCGAGAATGAAGACCACGGAGGAGCTGAGCTTTGGTTCCTCGAGCGTCAAGAGCTTGGGGAGCGAGTAGGCTCTCTGTCCGAATGGGCCAGTGCTGAAGGACATGGAGAAGGGGAGTGCCTGGACATCATTGCTGGCTTCCCTCTGGACTGCACCTGGGGGCAGGGTGGGACTGTCAGTGCCAAAGGTTCCTCCCTCCTAGGGGCGAGAACGGCGCTGTAAGGTGTGGCAGATGCTGAGCAGCTTCGAAAGCTTCTGGCATCGAAGGAAGCTGTAGCTGCTGGTCCATAGGGACTGGTGCCCATGGGGAACCCAGACTCAACTGCCTTGCCTGGGCAAGAGTTGACGCAGCCCTAACAGGGGATCTGGAGCTGTGGCCCACTTGGGGTCTCACTACTCTAGATTTAGCCACAGGTGACCGACTGTCTGGCTGCTTCTTCTGAGGCACCAGCGAGTGGGATTAGTGCCTGCTCTCCGCTGGGCCTTGGAAGGTGCTGTGCCAGTGCTAAGCATGCCGGGACAAGTCCTTTCTCAGCACCGAGCTTGATGATGGTGCCGGGGTGCTCCGCATCGATGCAGACACGGTAGGAGTTGGGTCCCCTGAGCCCAGTGTGACATTGCACTCCATATGATTTTATGAAAATATGCTAATGAGTGTGAATATAATGTAACTGGAATATGCTTCATGCAAAAGGTCTCTTGTAAGGTATCATTACAAAGCTTATAATCTACTGAGTGTGGTCATCCTATTTGTATAAATGTATCATTCTTGTATCTGAAACTAGAAATATGAAATATAATTCTGAGGTCCTATTGTAATTATGCAAAGTGTGGGCCATTAATGGTGGTTTGGAATCTTGATGGCTCCCATCAACTAAGACAATTGATTGTACATTGCTCTGTTTACTTGCAAGCCTTCCTGTGAGTCAGGCCAGGAAGAATGAAGGTTTGGGGTCTCACAGGACAGGTGACCATGTCACCTTGTACTGGAATCCATCTTAAACCTGGTGCTTTTCCATTTAGAAGGAGGGGTGCAGACCCAAAGAGACAAAAGATTCCTGCCTTGTGCCAAAGCTAGATAAGGGGATGGAACAGAACAAAGCAAGTTCCAGACATGAGAAATCCCCTAGTTACCACCTGAGCTGGAGCTAACAAGAACTGTACCAGGGAAAAGGATTGGGTCCAGACTAGGAAAGAATCTAGTCTGTGAAAGAACCTTATTGGAACATCTCTGGGGAAGAGATTTCATCTGTAATCAGTTTCTTAATGAATTAGGCTTAGACTTGTGTGTTTTTGTTTCATTTTGCTTGGTAACTTACTTTGTTCTGTCTGCTATTACTTGGAACCACTTAAATCCTACTTTTTATACATAATAAAATCACTTTTGGTTGTTAATTTACCAAGAGTAAGTAATTAATAACTGGGGGAGCAAACAGCTGTGCATCTCTCTCTATCAGTGTTATAGAGGGCGACAATTTATGAGTTTACCCTGTATAAGCTTTATACAGAGTAAAACAAATTTATTTGTGGTTTGGATCACATGAGAGCTGGGTGTCTGGGTGCTAGAGACAGAAGCACTTGATGAGCCGTTTTCAGTTAAGTCTGCAGTTTTGGGGCACGTGGTTCAGACCCTGGGTCTGTATTGGAGCAGACTGGCATATCTGGCTCAACAAGGCAGGGTTCTGGAGGCCCAAACTGGCAGAGAAAATGGGCTCAGAGGTAGTATCAGCACATCGGGTGACCGTTTCAAGGGGTCTCTGTGACCGAACCCGTCACACCCAGGTCTGAATGGGGGCAAAGAGCTGCCTCCATGAGGATCACTTTAAGCCACTGCTCCCTTTCTTTAAGAGTTCTAGGGTGGAACTTGCAGCAGATCTTACAGCGATCCTTTTGCTGGCCTCCCCTAGGCACCGTAAGCACGAGGAGTGTGGATCACACTTTGGAATGTACTTTGCGCAGACCACACACTTTTTAAACACCGGGACCGCAGCATACCATGGCTCTGGGGAATCGAAGGGGGGGACCCCCAATAACTCTAATCACTAACAACTAAGATAAACTAACTATATACAAAGAACTGTTGAACATGCTTGCTAAAGCAAGGGCTACGGGAAGTTCCAGCTTACCATCACTGGCAGTAAGAAGGAACTGAGTGGGTAGTGGGACGGCAGGGCTCTATATTGAGTGCCATAAAGGTGCGACTCCAGGGGGTGCCCAGCCTGACCTGATGGATACTGCAATGGGAAAAATCTTCCAGCTACCGTTCACATGCACGTGTACACACCTGATTGGAATTGACATGAACAAGCACTCAAAGAAGAATAAATATTACTATGAGATATGCAGTGTTGTTTTATCCATGTTGGTCCCAGGATATTAGAGTGACAAGGTAGCTGAGGTAATATCTTTTATTGGATCAACTTTCATTGATGAGAGAGAAAAGCTTTCAGGCCAACACACAACTGTTCTTAAGGTCTGGGAAACTAAGAGCAAATCTATGCTTAAATGCTGCATCAGCACAGATGCACTGATGCAGCTGAGCCATCGTAGTGCTTTAATGAAGACTTGCTAAGACAAAGGGAGAGAGCTCTTTCATTGGTGTAGTTAATCCACCTCCCTGAGAGGCAGTAGTTATGTCGACAGGAGAAGCTCTCCTACTGACATAGTGCTGTCTTCATGGGGGGTTAGGTCAATATAACTACATCGCTCAGGGGTGTGGATTTTCCAACCTCCTGAGCAACACAGTTATTGTGATAGACCCAGGCCAGTTGGGAATAGCAGAGTAGTAGAAGGGAGATATACTGGCCACTGGATAAGCAGTTTTCTGTTCCCTGAGTGACCAGAGCAGGGGCTGCTCCAGGCTAATGAGAACACCTGACTCCAATTAACCTGCTAAGAGTCAGGTGAGGCTGTTAAGCACCTGACTCTCATTAAGGTCCCTCTGATGCTATAAAAGAACTCACTCCAGTCAGGCCACAGGGAGCCAGAGGAGAGAAAGTGCATGTGAGGAACCAGGAGCAAGAGGCTGCAAGAAGCTGAAAGTGAGTAGGCATACTGCTGGAGGACTGAGAAGTACAAGCATTATCAGACATCAGGAGGAAGGTCCGGTGGTGAGGACAAAAAGGTGTTGGGAGGAGGCCATGGGGAAGTAGCCCAGGGGGTTGTAGTTGTTGTGCAACTGTACCAGGAGGCACTCTGGACAGCTGCAGTCCACAGGGCCCTGGGCTGGAACCCGGAGTAGAGGACAGGCCCGGGTTCCCCCCAAACCTCCTAACTCCTGATAAAACACAGGAGGACTTGACCTGGACTGTGGCTTCTGCCAGAGGGGAAGGTCTCTGGGGTGCTTCCCAACCCACAGGGTGAATCTGTGAGATGAGCAAATCCGCCAATAAGTGCAGGACCCACCGAGGTAGAGGAGGAACTTTGTCATACTATACTGATATAGGCATGTAGTGTAGACTAGACCTAACTCAAAGTGTCACTGCTAAACACAAGATTTGAACAGTTTGTTTTTCATAAGTAGTTGTTACATATTTCAAGGGGCCATTCAAGGTGAAGTGGACCGCTAACACTCCTCCAGTCATAGGGAGGAGAGTGAGGGGAAAAAGCAGACTGGAGGAGGTGGGGGTTGTTAGTGGATTACAGATTGTTGTAATAAGCCATAAATCCAGTGCCTCTGTCCAGTCCATGATTTTTAGTGTCTATCAAAGTTATGAATTTAAGCTCCCAGGCTTATTTTTTGAAAGTGTTGTGCAGGTTTCCTTTGAGGATGAGAACTGATTATATATATATAGGTCAGATATAGAGTAGTCAACAAGCAGGCCAGATCTGGACTGTCAGGTGTTTTTGAATGGACCCTGAAATATTTTTATTTACTTATTGTTATCATTATAATTTTTTAATTATTTTCTCTGGCGTGTGGACCTTGACTATACCATGACCGTGAAATAATTGACTACACCTGGACATAGAATGATCACTTTGTGAAAAGTGTTCACACACAGTTGACAGAGTTGTTGACAGAGTTGTCTTTTATCATTTTCCTATGTGAGTTCATTCAAGAGTGTAGTGATTGTCTGGTTTTACCCACATAGTTGCTACTGGAACATTTAGTGCACCAGGTGAGGTACATCCATGGATCTTGAAAGGTGTGTTGTGGTAGGTGTTGATCATTGTAGCACTAGAGATGTATCTGCAGGTTTTGCATCTGTTGTTCTGGCAGGGTCTGATGCCACTTAGAGTTGGTGTGTCCTGGTCTGTGGATGGCTTGCTTCAGATGATGAGTTTGTAGAGGGTGTGTATTGTGTGTGTGTGTGGGGGGGGTGTTTGAAGGCCAGGAGAGGGGTTCAGAAAAGATTTCTTTCAGTATGGGTTCCCCATCGAATATGGGTTCCAGTAGTTTGATGATACCCTGTATGGATTTCAGTGTGGGGTGGGGTCTGAAAACTAGGGGTATGCTTTGTATGGAGAAAACAATACCCATTTTAGAAGCTCTCTTACACAGTGGGCTACTATTTCTCTAAACCAGCTTTACAGTTCTGTAAATAAGTTTTTTTTTAAGTTGGCTAATTCTTTTTTAAAAATACTATGGGCAAGATCCTGAGATAAGGCTGATCTGGAGAGATGGCAGGTTATGTGTATGTTGTTAGTCCATCGCTGATGACGACAATATTGTTGCAGTTGTCATCTATGGTTATGTATATGACTCCGAAGTCCAAACCCTGATGCACAGAGTCAGCCACACTGAGGGCATGGGAAGTCTGTTTCTATGATGTTTCATGATGCAGCTCTCTGGTCCCTTTCACGTGCAGACTGGAGATTATTTTGTTGAACCTGCTCAAAACTGTTACATGCTGATCTTGTCAGAGACTGCCAGTGAGTCCTGTTCTGAGCCATTTGCTCAAGTTCTTTGGGACTGATAACAGCCCACTGGAGATTGCTGTTCATATTATCTTTAAAGAGTTTATACCAGTGGTTCTTAACCTTTACTGCAGCCTGCACCCCTTTGGTTCTCAAAATATGTTCTCGCACAAAATTATCAAATTTTGCATTACAATTACCTTAAAAACTTGAAAACTTAAAAACTTTGTATATTATAGTAATCATTAAAAATGTATAATATTAATAAATACATAGGTTTGATAAAACAAAGTAGTTGTACTTACATGCCTGTGCTTAATTTGTGTGTTTAATGATTTACCTTCTAAAAAAATCTGGCATGTCTCGCACCCCCAGAAAGGGCATCTCGCACACCCAAGGGGTGCGTGCACCCCAGGTTAAAAACCACTGGTTTACACAGACAACCCTTCTTTCTTTTGCCCTGACTCAGCTCCCCACACAAGATCTGTTTTGGGAGATGGTGGTCTTCCATTCTGATGACATGTCTGGTCCATCTAAGTTGTGCTCTCAGGAACATTTCCTCAATGCTGGTTGTGTTTGCTCTCTCAAGGACAAAAGTGACTTAAAACTCATTTTAGCATTCTGCTGGTCCTAGTGCAGCCTTTGTGAAGGGCCAGGCCCCACTGTGCCATACTACAACAACCTGAAGACTAATTTACACTGGCTATAAATGGCCCCAAGGCACTGAAAATACAGCCCAAGACCAGCATGGTGACAAAACAGGATGATGGTTATAATGGATGAAACCACCCTTTCATATACAGTGAACTGTAAGAACAAAACCATTTATCACCTCTGTATCAACAGATGTATTACTTTATCTGGTATTGGTTTACATGTTTAAGAACAGCCAGTGCAGACTATACATAATAAAAAAGATGTGAAGATTGACTGAAATCCTCACAGCTAATAATGGTGCCAATTTTTGCTGTACAGACTCGTATGTACAAAGGAACTATATGGCCCTAGCCCTTAAAGTTTACTACTTATATCTTAAAGTATAGCCTTTGTAGCTTGATGTGTGAGAGAGTCACACACAAGGATAATTTTTTGAGAGAAGGGAAAGAAGCGGTTCTTTTTAGTATTTTTATTAAAGTGTAAAAAATAGGATACTTACATCTTGGAGATGTTGGGGAGATTAGAAAATGCTCCACTTGGAATTGTTCTCAGATGAGTCTCCATAAACCTCCTACAAAAACAAGTGTTTGTCAGCTAATGTCCTTCAATGAGAAGTGAAATGTAACAAAGCCTTGCATAGCTCCAGCCCTACCTACATCTCAACTCTCATTTCTCTACATTCCCAGTCTTCCCATGTTTGCTTTGCATCATGGCTCCCTTTGCATTGTTCTCTGTTCTATTTGATTTGTACACACTTCCATTCTAAAATAGTACCTTTGTCTTCTCCCACAATATTTCAGAAATCCAATAACTGACCAAAAAGACCTTGCAGGGACAAAAACATGGAAAGCCCAACAACTGAAATTAAAGTCTGAAAGTTAAAATGTTACTATATTGTGTTATAATCCTATAAAATGTGAAACCAAGTCCAGCACCATAATGGTCATAATGCATCTTCTTACAGTCCAATGCATTACCAATTTCCTCTCTCATCACTGTATTGGCTCTGCAATGCTATGAGACCTAAATTTGTGATTCCAACACACATCAATAAGCTTGATTTGTGCTAGTAAAGTCAGCAGCTGTGACTCAAAGATACACAGGAAGCAGAGATGTGAAGAAAAGGTGCCATTTGATTCTAGTTACCTCTCTCCAATGGAGAAAGGCAAAGCATTTAAAGGGTCTCTGAAAAAACTGAAGTGAAAAATGTAGACGTCTTTCTGATTAGTACTGTTATACTGAATTGAGCAGTCCATTCCTTGCTCACTACTTGGAAACATACACCACCTCCCAATTCTCATTTATAGGGCCCTACCAAATTCACAATCCATTTTGGTCAATGTCATGGTCGTAGCATTTTAAAAATAGTAAATGTCATGATTTCAGCTATTTAAATCTGAAATTTCACATTGTTGTAATTGTAGGGGTCCTGGCCCAAAAAGTAGTGGGGGTGAGGGTCACAAGGTTATTGTAGGGATGTGTGTGGTACTGCTACCCTTACTTCTGTGCTGCTGCTGGTGGCGGCACTGCCTTCAGAACTTGGTGGCCAGAGAGCAGCGGCTGCTGGCTGGGAGCCCCATTCTGAAGGCAGAGCCACTACCAGCAGCAGTGCAGTAGTAAAGATGGCATGGTATGGTATTGCCACCTTTACTTCTGCACTGCTGCCTGCCGAGCTGGGTCCTCAGTCAGCAGTCACCACTCTCCAGCCACCCAGCTCTGATGACAGCACAGAAATAAGGGTGGCAATACCACGATCCCCCCTACAATAACCTTGTGACCCCCTCTGCAAATCTCTTTTGGGCCAGGACCTCCAATCTGAGAAATTCTGGTCTCCCCCATGAAACTAGTATAACGTACGGTAAAAGCACACAGAAGTGCAGATTTCATGGCGGGGAGACCAGATTTCATGGTCTGTGATTCGTTTTTCATGGCTGTGAATTTGGTTGGGCCCTACTCATTCATGTTTTAAGACTACAAAACCAAGTTACTGTGTCAAAGGCACATTAAGTTTTTTTGGCAGGGTCAAACCCAGTGCCAAGAGAATGGATTGAATACATGGCGGACTGTACAGGCCCATCATTAAGTAATGACATTTACACAGAAAAGATGTCTAATTCCTGCATTTCAGAGAAAAAATGTTTTATCAGAAAAACCTGATAACATCTGGAATAAAAACAAATTTACAAGGATGGAGGTTTCAATGGAAAAATCTTTGCTTTCCACACCTCCTAGACAGCTCTCTGCTTACAGGGTTTTTGCTAGTAAGAAAGACTAACTTTTAATTGTCATTTGTGCTAAGTGAAACATGCAATAGGTAGCCTTTCTCCATATATTTTAATTAAAAATACACCTCTCTGGCTCTAATGAGAAAGCAATCTGGGGCTTTGACTGAGGTCCCAGTGGGGACCAGCTGAGGTCACTCAATTACGGTGAACTGCAAAGAATGGGGCAGACAATCCCCAAAGCTAGTGGATATTTCAATACTTATATATACCAAGTCAGCACAAAACAGCTTCTTTATTACCTCTCTGGTTGCCCAGAAACCAACAACACAGTTCCCTTAAAGTAACCCAGCCTCAGGCCTCCATCCAGGTAACCAAGTCAAATATGATGAAGATTTCTGAAAGTCTTATTTCGTCATATGAAAGAAAAGGGTCTACCAACCCCAAAGGATCGGACACATTACATCCCAGGTTAATAAATATTCCAGATCTTACCTAAATACATGCTTGCAGCCAATTATTATTAATTAAACTAAAATTTATTAAAAAAGAGAAGAGAGAGTATAGTTAAAAGATCAATATATATACAGACATGAGTTCAATTCTTGAGGCTCAGAGATGGTGAGCTTTGTAGTTGCAAAGAGTTCTTTTAGAACTTAGTCCAAAGGTTATAGTCCAATGTCCAATATCATATTCACGGTGTTTCCAGCTGAACTGGGACCTCAATCTTGTGACTTAATTTCCCCTGATGAAGCTTAAGGAGATCTGAGATAAAAAGGATTGGGACCCAAGAATTGTTTATATAATTCAGGCCTTCTTTGACAGGTTGGAGTCCCTCAGGGAACAATGAGTAATTAGGGTGACTTTGAAGTAGGTCCATCACCAGTACTTAGCTATATGAATTAACATAAGGCAATTGCCTGTTCATCCACCATTCACAGATGATTTGCTATACATTTCAAAAAGAGATGAATACAGGGATATCCCGTGTTTACAATCCATTTAAATGCTAGGATCTTCCTTTGATCTCTGAATTATCAGAATACAACATAGACAGAGACTGTTGATTACTTTGTTGACTACTACCCATATATATGTAAATATGCAAAAACACAAACATTATCTCCCCAGGTGTCTTTAAGGGTTGAATTTGAGTCATTCATTCTGCAGGATGTTTAACCCTTTCTGGTCATGCGTCACCAGGACCACTAATAGTGTCTGTGGCTAACAGCAGTACACTAGGGAAGGGAATATTCTGCCACCTCTTGCAGCAATGAAACCCAAAACGAGAACCAGGGCAAAGCCTTTCTAAAGTATGAAGCAATAATGCAACCTTAAAGGTTTCCTCTGACTCAGTACTGAAGCAAGGCCCTAAGTCCTAGTTATAATGTTTGCTCATTAACTTACTAGCCCTTAATTATCTATTCCAATTGGTACAATTAATACGCTATGCTTTGTGTTATTTTGAAATCAAATTCAATTTGGTTTATGCTATTGTAATCGACTAGTCCATCAGTGACACTGATAGCTAATTAGCTAGTTTAGTAGGGGCCAGGATTCAAGTATCAAGGGACAAGTCTACTAAGCTCAAAGTGTGCAGAGCTCTGACAATCAGCTGAGTACTGATCTCATCCCCTCCCCATCATTGCCCTTCACTGTTGAGGAGATAAATAAGGCCCTTTCACTCATGAAAACCAGGAAAGCTGCACGATGTGATCATGTCTTCCCAGAATTTCTTAAAAATCTCAAGACCAAGGGATGGAAATGGCTGGCAGCACTGATTTCCAATATCCATTCCTCAGGGCTCGTCCCAAGGAGCTGACACAAGACTATGGTTATTGCCATTGTTAAAATGGGATGCCAACCACTAATCCTTCATTGTACCAGTCCACATTACTCCTCTGCATGTCAAAGAAGCTCATGGAGACGATATTACTAGCAAGGATTTTATTGCTTGTAGAAGCAAAGTTACTGAATTAGCAAGTGAATTTCTGACAAGGCTGCAGCTGCATCTTAGCCTTAAACATACACTGAGGTGAGGAATATTCTTAAGATTTAAGAATGAGGCAGGTTTCTTAGAACTATCTGCCACCTACAACACCATATGGAGCAACAGCCTCCTTTTGAAACCCAGCAATATTATCCCATGCAATACAACAACAAAACACTCTTCTGAGATGTTCTGACCAATCACAGGTTTTGCATTTTCCACAGTGCTCAGGTCAGTAGGCCGTGCACTCTTAACTATAATCTACCACAGAGATTAGTCCCAGCATGATTCTGTTTAATATCTAGACCTGCAATCTTCTGCAAACATCATGGAAATTTGTCTGTACTGATGATATAGCTCTAACCACACAAGCATAGAACAAATCCTAACTAAGGACCTTTAAAATCAAGGGAGAACATTTATTATATTGGCAGCTAAAACAAAACCCCACTATGACTGTCATGTCAGCATTTCATTTAAACAATCAAAAGTATTGAGCAGAACTGCACGTGGACTTTTGTGGTAAGCAGATAAGATATGATCTTACCCCAAAATATCTTGGTCTGACATTAGACTGAAGCCTCACATACCACAACATCTGAAAAATATCCAAAACAAAACAAATATGCATATAAAATCTCGTTCAGAAACTAGGAGGAATTATGTGGGGAGGCAGTGCAAAAACTCTACAAGACCTCTTTACTGGCCCTTGTCTACTCTACAGCATAATACTGATCATCTGTCACGACACACCGCTCGTACACTTCACTTGTAGATTTTCAACACCATCATCTGGATCATTATAGGTACAATACAACACCACAACCATGGCATCCCATACTGGTGCACACCACCTACCCCAAATTTGTGACATGAAAATCATTCAGGAGTTCCATCATATTCAAAGACACAAGGATCTTCTAATACACGAAGACCTAAATAATACACTGAGACACCAACTGAAATCTAGAGAACTTTTTTGGCTCACAGTGCAAGAACTCAAAAACAGAGTTTCCCCTAAAAGATCAATGGTGAGCCAGGTGGAAGGATGGCAACATCCCAAACACACACCTCAACAAGGACCTCACCAAAGAATCCAGTGGCTTTTCACTCCCATGAAAAGTGTGGCCCTCTTTGAATTACATCCATATATCACATAGCAGGTGCACCAAGCTTCTTCATAAATGGGGACTGAGAAACAATCTTATGCATGACTGTGTAAATTGACTTCAAACTAGGGAACACCTCAATCAATGCCCCAAACAATCATATTCTGGTGGTATCTCTGCATCTGCTCCACATCACCTAATTCAATTAGTAGGATGGCCAACCTGAAGTTGGATGTTGCTGTTTTTAAGACATACAAAAAAAATTAGCGGGGCAGAGTAAAAATTATAAAGCTTACCCCAACTTTCAGAATCAGTCTAGACTGAGCTTGGGTGAGACAGAGAATTGCTCAAGCTTTCACCAGCTTTGGGGTCAGGAAGGAATTTTCCCAGGTCAAATTGGCAGGCACCTTGGATTTTCTTCCACCTTCCATTGCAGGGGCTTTTGACATTGGCAACACCTCAGCCTCTCCTTTTCTTTGTCTGTGGCACACAACAGTTTAAACTCCTGAGGATTGTAATGATTTAGTCTAACCAAAAGCACTGGGCTCAAAATAGGAGTATCTGAGTGAAATGTAATGCCCTAAGATATACAAAAGGTCAGACTAGATCAGGGATCAGCGACCTTTGGCATATGGCTCACCAGGGTAAGTACCCTGGTGAGCCGGGCTGGTTTGTTTACCTGCCGCGTTCTCAGGTTTGGCCAACTGTGACTCCCACTTGCTGCAGTTCACTGCTCAAGGCCAATGGCGGCGATGGGAAGCAGTGGCCAGCACATCCCTTGGCTCGCGCCACTTCCCACAGACCCCATTGGCCTGGAGTGGCGAACCGAGGCCAGTGGGAGCTGCAATTGGCCGAACCTGCGGACGCGGCAGGTAAACAAACTGGCCCGGCCTGCCAGGGTGCTTACCCTGGCGAGCCGCATGCCAAAAGTTGTCGATACCTGGACTAGATGATCTAATGTTTCGTTCTAGCCTTAAATTCTATGAAATCTATACAATTTCATCCAATTTCAAAAAATGCATTTGATTTTCCTTACTTTGATTTGGAAAATCAGGTTGCACACACTACTAAAAGTCAACTGGTCACATTTCAGAAATGCAGGACATTCTGAATGTTGGTTTTGTTTATTTTTGGAGGATTTTTTTCATACTATTCTAGACTCTCTTACCAAACACATTTCTTTCAGGTAGCACATTATACTTTAACTAAGCTTGATAAGTTTATGGAGGGGATGGTATGATGGGATAGCCTAATTTTGGCAATTAATTTGGCAATTGATCTTTGATTATCAGAAGGTAAGTATGCCCAGTGGTCTGTGATGGGATGTTAGATGGGATGGGATATGAGTTACTACAGAGAATTCTTTCCTGAGTGCTGGCTGGTGAGTCTTGCCCACATGCTCAGGGTTTAACTGATCGCCATATTTGGGGTTGGGAAGGAATTTTCCTCCAGGGCAGATTGGCAGAGGCCCTGGAGATTTTTTGCCTTCCTCTGCAGCATGGGGCATGGGTCACTTGCTGGAGGATTCTCTGCAGCTTGAGGTCTTGAAACCACAATTTGAGGACTTCAATAACTCAGACATAGGTTAGGGGTTTGTTATTGAAGTGGATGGGTGAGATTCTGTGGCCTGCATTGTGCAGGAGGTCAGACTAGATGATCATAATGGTCCCTTCTGACCTTAAAGTCTATGAGTCTATGAGCTCTGTGACCATTTGCCTCAGGTTTAAAGCAGGTGGAAGCTGGAGACAGAGGGACAAATCCTGGCTCCAATACAGCCAGTGGCAAAACTCCCACTGATTTCAGTGGGACTAGGTATTGGTCACCCAGGGTATACCACATGTATAGTACAAGCTTATCTGTACTTCCAGGCCTTTCCAGAAGTGAAAGTAGAGGTAAATGGATGGCAGAGGATGATTGAGAGAGTTTTGGTTTTTAAGTAAAGCTGTATGAATAAATAGCAGTAAATAAATGGAAGAATTTTTCCTCTCTGTTCAAATTATCTAGACGCAAAATGGCAATTTTCTCAAATATATTTGTTGAACAACTTCTATCACTATTTCCTAATTTGTAGATTGTGAAGGTTCATTATCTGACATTTAAGCTGGTGGTTAGTTTCAACATGACAGAGATCACTGTTGCTTAACTGGATGAATCAAGCTTCTGGTTCGCATACTTCCATCTGAAATTCACTGGACATATGTGATGCAGATTGTTTGGTATCTAAACTGAAAACAAAACAAAGCATTCTCTTTTCTCTGCTGACTGACTACTCTGACCTCTTGCTTGCCTGTCACTGCTAGCTTCACCTCCATGGCCCTAGATGCTTCCCTCTCTCCTTCTTCTCCATACCCCCTTTTCCTCCCTCACCCCTTAAAGTCTCCTGTCCTGGCCTTCCTCTCTATACTCCTACTCTTAGTAATTTATCTGTTACTGTGGTGGTTTGAAAAAATGTGCGTGTAAAAACTACAAAAATAAACTTCCATGTTACTATCATGATTTTTGCCAATTTCACTGTTTCGTTAGCAAAGAGTGAAGTTGAATGCAGCTTAAATTGAACAAACAGAACTTTATTAAACACTGTGCACTACTCTGTCCATGTTCCCGAGTTGCTTCTAGACTAACTTCACCCATTACCTCTTCTCCTGGTATTCCCTCAAAAACAGCACTTCTAGGGAACATGAGCTTTCTGACTCCAGTTCCACTGATCATGATACACTTACTATACTAGCATTTTGCTTCCTTTCCCCCCACTCTTTGTCTGTTCTGTCTTCCTATATTGTAAACGCTTTAGGGCAGAGATCTTGTTTTCTTAACTGTTTGTACAGCACCTACCACAATCAGGCTCCCAACTCCACCTGAGGCTTTTGAGCACTAACACAGTATAAATATTAATATTACGTAAAATTAATTTTCCATAAATGTTACTGGTAGCAAGTTTGTTCATTAGAATATTCTCAGAAAGCAAACACAAAAAAGGAGCAAATCCAGGCAAAGAAAATTAGTTTACAAATTCAAATAAATATTTCCTGAGAAGTTTCTGCAGTACTTGCCCAGTTTTAGTTTTGGACATTAGTACAATTTATTTTTAATTTTTCAATAAAGTTTGTCCCTGTACATAAAGCATCTAGAAGGTCAGATGTTAAAGAAATAGAAATAAATAATTTAAACACATTATGTTTGCAGTGTTGTTATAGCCATGCTGCTCCCAGGATGTGAGACAACGAGGGTGAGGTACTATTTTTTATTGGATCTAACTTCTCTTGGTGGAAGGGACAAGCTTTGTAGGAGACCGCTTAAAATGTAGTGGGCAATTAAGGATTAGCAGGCAGGAGGGTCTTGATCCATTGGTGCTACACATGCCTATCACAACATGTGGTATATCTCATCCAATGCATCAAATGCCTCAACAACAACTATAAGGATGAAACCAGACAATAACTACACTCTCAAATAAACTCACACAGAAAAATGATAAGACAAAAACACCATATAATCCATGGGCAAACACTTTTCACAACTCCATCATTCTATATCTGTACTCTCAGTTCTCATTCTCAAAGGAAACCTGCATAGCACGTTCAAAAAACAAGCCTTGAAACTTAAATTCATAACTCTGCTAGACACTAAAAAACATGGACTCACAGACTGGTTTTATGGCTCATTACAACAATTTGTAACACATCCTACAACCTGTAAAAAGAACAGGAGCACCTGTGGCACTTTAGAGACTAACAACTTTATTTGAGCATAAGCTTTTGTGGGCTACAGCCCACTTAATCGGATGCACAGAATGGAACATAGAAGAAGAGTATATATATACATACAGGGAAGATGCCATACCAGCTCTAAGAGGCTAATTAATTAAGATGACCTGTTATCAGAAGGAAAAAAACTTTTGTAGTGATAATCAAGATGGTCAATTACAGACAGTTGACAAGAGGTGTAAGGATAGTTATATAGAAAAAGATTCAAGTAGTGTAATGACTCAGCCATTCCCAGTCTCTGTTCAAGCCAGAGTTAATGGTATACAGCATGTGTGAACCCCTTATGCTTAACAATCTGTCCCACCTTTTATTTTGCTCAGACACTCTGGTTACTTTCTCCAGACCTGAGGAAGGGCTCTGTGTAAGCCTGAAAGCTTGTTCCTTCCACCAAGAGAAGCTGGTCCAATAAAATATATTACCTCACCTACCTTGTCTTAAACAAATTACATTGTACACATCCACCTCATCTGAGAGGAAGAGTTATCTATTCCTCTTTTTTTGAAGGGCAAAGGAAAAACAAAGAGAAGGCTCTACCTCTTTCTGCCCTCTACTTCACCCATATAATATGAAAAGGCATTAGAAATCTTAACCACATGTAGTGCTCGGGTTAAAATAAAGTTGGAAGAGTTATGACAGCCTGTGACGTTATGAGTCTGATCTAATATCTCATTGAAGGATGACAGGGCCAGAAAGAGTTAATTAACTCACAGACTGACTTGACCCATGGCCGAACTTTAGAGACTTGTTAGGAAAATATGTAAATGAATAGAGCTTTGAAATGCAAGTCTGCATTGTTAGAGGTAGAAGGGGAGATGTTTGCTCAGGTCTTGTGATGTAAGCAAATAAGTCTTGTCTATTGCTATGGCTTTAATTCAAAGATCAAAAAAGGAATATTAACATTTAGGAAGATACTTGAGTGAAATAGTATTATTGTCTCTGTGTCTCTTTGAAGGTTGTGGTAACCTGTATCTGAACTATTTAATGCAGGGGTAGGCAACCTATGGCACGGGTGCCAAAGGTGGCACACAAGCTGATTTTCAGTGGCACTCACACTGCCCAGGTCCTGGCCACCAATCTGTGGGGCTCTGCATTTTAATTTAATTTTAAATTATGCTTCTTAAACATTTTAAAAATCTTATTTACTTTACATACAATAATAGTTTAATTATATGTTATAGATTTATAGAAAGAGACCTTCTAAAAATGTTAAAATGTATTACTGGAACGCGAAACTTTAAATTAGAGTGAATAAATGAAGACTCGGCACACCACTTCTGAAAGGTTACGGACCCCTGGTTTAATGGATAAATTACCCTGTGTTAACTGCCAGGATGTTTGGGATAAGAAAAGTTAAGCCTATTGTTTTCTCAAGCCAAAAGGCTGCTGGAAATGAACAAGAACCCTGGGACACAGATCCTACTTCATCTCAGATCTGCTTTGGGTTTCAAGAGGGGGAAACCTTAAGCCATAAGGATTGAGATCCCCAGTCATTGACTGGAGCCACCCTGAATAGGGACATTGGACTATAACCTATGGACTATTTCTAAAAGAACTTTTGGTAACTACAAGCTCATCTCTGCTATGTATCTGAACCTCAAGAATTGAATTCAAGTCTGTATGTATATTGATCTTTTAACCAACACACTCTCTCTTTTCTTTTTTAATAAATTTTAGCTTAGTTAATAAGAATCCGCTAATAGTGTGTATTTTGGGTAAGATCTAAGTTATAATTGGATCTGGGTATGTGGCTGATCCTTTGGGATTGGAAGAACCTTTTCAGTAATCATCATCATATCTGACGTGTGTGTCTGGACGGAGGCCTGAGGCTGGGTACTTTAAAGGAACTGCACTGTTTGAACTTTTAAGTAACCAGTGAGGTACTATAGAAGTGTTCTGTGCTGGCTTGGTAAATCTAAGAACTGGAACAACCACCAGCTTCTGGGGTTTGTCTGCCCCGTTTTGTTTGCAGTTCACCCTAATTGAGTGACCTCAGCTGGCTCCCATGGGCAGTACTGTCATACAGACTCAAGCCTTGGGAGCGGGACTGGCTTGAGGAAGGCAGAACAGAGCTATTAGCCAAATTAACCCTCCCTGTACTGGTTAGAAAGTCTAAGGGCTTGTCTATGCGTACAGCCCTGAAGTGGCACAACTCCACTGGTGCAGCTGCACTACTTTAGTGCTTTAAGTTTAGGGAACACAACAGAGAGCTTCTGCCTTTGGCGTAGTTAATCCACCTCTGCGAGAGGCAATAGCTATGTCAATGGGAGAAGCTCTCCCATCAGCATAGCATTGTATATACCAGGGGTTATGTCAGTACAACTGCATTAGTCAGGGGTGATGTCATACCCCTGAATGAACATAGTTGTACCGCTGTAAGTTTGTAGTGTAGACCTGGCATAAGGGAGCCATCATCTCTCTAACTCCTCAGGGCATTCATTGAGTCTTCGTTGTTCCAGTCCCCATGCATTTAATAATTCCTTTATACCTACATGTTTCACAAATAAACCACCCAGCTCTTAACAACTGTGTCCAAAATCCTCATATTAATGGTCCCTAACCCAAACTATCTCCACTGAGACAGTATGATTTCTCAGAAAGAAAGAAAATACTACAGGGAAATGATTTTCCACTTAATTAAAAAAATTTACATGCAAATATATTTACTCATTACTACGGTCATTTAACAAAAGCTTTTCTACATTAGGAAGCGAATAATATACACACAAAGCATGTCTAGTACTGAATGAACATAGTTGTACCGCTGTAAGTTTGTAGTGTAGATCTGGCATAAGGGAGCCATCGTCTCTCTAACTCATGACCTATGAGTTACAGGTGAAAGACTGTGATAGTGCCCCCTTTGCTTTTATATAATATATGAAATAAAGTTTGAAAGGAGTTTGAGGGGTTTGTTTCTTCTTTCTGTTCTTCTGCTTTGGTATTTACATTAGAAATTCAGGTCTTATCTGCACTATTTTTCTTGAAAGATTTTACTCACAACTGATCTAGTAGAATGACATCTATCACCATCTCTTGGTGTGGTCTTTCTAGGAGTCTTAGCTTGTCCTGACTGACCTCCTTAGCCTGTTCTCTATTTAGTCAGTTTTTTAGACCCTCATCTCAAATTAAGTCTGTCAGCTCTTCAATTTTAAAGCTTGCAGTCTCCTTCAGTCTCCTGACTGTTTTTTTGTTTTGGAGGCAGTCTGACACAGGCTATCACCCCTTGCTATCTCAGGCCTTTCTGACTCCTTTTCCTTCTCTGTGCTTTCCCCTTTATAGAGAGAGGTCTTGTCTTCTCTAATGGTTGCAGCTGTGAGTGCCTGACTCCATGACTGGCAATTCTGACAGCCACATGGGGGTGTGATCAAGATGTTTGCTTGTAAACAGGAGAGACTCTCCTCACCCCTCTGTCTATGCTCAGCATGGGGTTTGTAGACCCTATTACATCACATGTACCAAAGAAGTGAAACCTGAATAATTGATAAATGAAGGTTACTCACCTGTAACTGGAGTTCTGGATCTGATTATTCAAACTCATGGACTGTGTCAGCTGGATGCAGATAAGATGGTGGAACTCTAACAGTGCCTGTTGGAAATCTCAGCCACTCTCCTTTCCTTTCCCTCAGTGTTCACAAATGTTCTGAGGGTGAAGCTAAAAATAGAGGGGGTATGGCACTCTGGCCACTTCAATTCCTTCCTCTGCTTCTTGAGGTCCCATCCTTGAGGTCCCAGCTGGCTGGAAATATTCCAGCAAAACTCTGTGTCAGGGATCCCGCAGTACCCTGAATCTTCACCTTGAGCTGAGTCTCTGGGGAGGTCTGACCTTCTGATGTCAAATCTGTCTCCTGAATCCACTCTACAAACATAGTACTTATCTTTAAAAATGAGGACCCAGAGATCTATAGGACTATAACCTATGGACTATTTCTATAGGTTGTAGTCCTATAGTCAGCCTAACTTTGATACCTGGAAAGATACTGGAGAAAATTATTAAATAATTTCTAAGCACCTAGAGAATTATAGGGTTATAAATAATAGCTAACATGGATTTGTCAATAACAAATTATGCCAAGCCAACCTAATCTTTTTCTTTTATGGGGTTACTAGTCTAATGAATAGAAGTGAGCTGTAGACATGATATATCTTGATTTTAGTAAGGGTTTTGACACCATTCTACGTGACATTCTCTTAAACAACCTACAGAAATGTGGTCTACATTAAGTTACAGTAAAGTGGGATGCATAAATGGTTGAAAGAGCATACTTAGAAACATTCTCAATGGTTTGCTGTCAAACTAGGAGGCCATATTGAGTTAGATCTCACAGGGGTCAGTCTTTGGTGCAGTATTAGTCAACCTTTTAATTAATTATTTGGATAATGAAATGGAGAATATGATTATAAAATTTGCAGATGACTCTAATGTGAAGGCCAAGAATTAATTAATAAAGGTTTGAAGAGATCTTAATGTATGTTAGCTAATATAGCAAAAGTTAAGATGTGACCCTGCATGCTGTAAGATATGTAGTACAGAAAAAATTGTGTAAAAAGTCGTTACAACCTTGTGAATTGCAGTCTTGTTTTCTGTTCTAGTATTGCAGACAAATAAAATAGCGAATAGGCTTATGTATAAACAAATGCAAATGTTTACTTCTACTGTCTCCAGGTTTGCTAGCCACTGTCTGTAAAAAAGGTATAAAAATTGTTATAATTGTTTACTAACTGAGAGAAATCCGTCCAGGACAAGGGGCAACCCAGTTCCTGACACTCTCTCCCTCTTGTGTTCACTAAAGAAATAAATAAAGTATTTGGTTTTGCTGCACCCAAACAAAAAGCAAGAACTTAGTTTTTCTTCGACAATTTGGGGGCTCGTCCGGGATGGCAACGCCCACGGACACACAGACGGCTGCTACGGATCGTTCCCCTTCGAACCCCATGGCGCCACAATAGAGGTAAGAAACCTTTTGAAATCTCTATTGGGGTATCGGAGGAGGACTGTCTGTGGAGGACGTCTGTTTCTGCTGGGCTCACGCCATCTGAACTTATTGACTGTGCAGCAGGATCAAATGCAGAGTGGTATTGGGGAGAGGCCCCAATAAGGTTAGTTTATAGCAGTACTAAGAACTGCTGAGTTGGCCAACAGGTAATGCATAGGTAAATGCATTAGAATGCACCGGTGCTGAGGGGTTTTTACTGCCTCAAGAGGGGTTGTCATACCGCCTCATGGTATTGGTCCGGACCAGGTAACGATGCATCTTGGTTAAAAAAAAAAAAAAAAAAAAGCCAAAAATTAATTAATAAAAGTTTAAAAAAATCTTAATGTATATTAGCTAATATAGCAAAAATTAAAATATAACCCTGCATGCTGTAAATTTTTTATAATACAAAAAAAATTATATAAAAAATCATTACAACCTTATAAATTGCAGTCTTGTTTTCTGTTCTAATATTACAAACAAATAAAATAGCAAATAAGCTTATATATAAACAAATGCAAATGTTTACTTCTACTGTCTCCAGGTTTGCTAGCCACTGTCTATAAAAAAAATATAAAAATTGTTATAATTGTTTACTAATTAAAAAAAATCCGTCCAGGACAAGGGGCAACCCAGTTCCTAACACTATCTCCCTCTTGTGTTCACTAAAAAAATAAATAAAATATTTGGTTTTGCTGCACCCAAACAAAAAGCAAAAACTTAGTTTTTCTTCAACACTAAGATGGGATGTGTGGCAAGCAATTTGGAGGACAGGATTAGAATTCAAAACAACCTTGACAAATTGGAGAACTGGTCTGAAATCAACAAGATTAAATTCTATAAGGACAAGTGTTAAGTTTAGGCTTTAGAATGTGTGTTCTGAAGTTTTATATTTAACTGTTTGTTTTTTATTTGAATCTCTACTCTCAAATAAATTTCCTTTTGTTTTATAATTGAATTCATTGTTGTGAGTGATACAGGAAGCGAGAGCTAAGATAAAATTTGTAAATTGTGTTACACTGTTCCCTTAGGAAGAGACAGGGCCGGCTCCAGCATTTTTGCTGCCTCAAGCTGTGAAAAAAAAAAAAAAAAAAGCTGCGATCGGCAGCAACTCTACCGCCACCACTTCATTCTTCAGCAGCAATTCAGCGGCAGGTCCTTCCCTCGGAGAGGGACTGAGGGACCCACTGCCGAAGAGCCAGACGTGCTGCCCCTTTCCGTTGGCCGCCCCAAGCACCTGCCTGCTGAGCTGGTGCCTGGAGCCAGCCCTGGGAAGAGCGGATCTGGAATTTCTGTGGGTATCCAGTGATCAGCAGCTGGATACCAGAGGAGGATACTTTGAAGGGACTCAGGGGCTGGGGTGCATCTGCAGTCAACCTGCAATATAAAGATTCAGCTGGTGCTTAGAGGAGGGTGCTTGAGTGGCTGACAGGTTAATTGTGTTAGGGAAATAACAGCCAGCTAATACAGGCAAGACTTCATTGTCCTAGAGAGGCCCCCAAACTATGGTGCATCTCCCCTCCCCCCCCCAGGGGGGCACAGAGGAACATTTGGGAGTTGAGGCTGGGGTACGGGCCAGCCCCCACAGGGGGTGGGGAGGGAGTGCCACCCAGCTCTGCTCCTGGCCCCAGCTGCTGGCCCCATGTCCAGAGCCCCCCTCCCAGCCCCATGCCCGGGGCCCTGGCTGCAAGCCCCATGCCCTGGACTCTGCACCCAGTGCCCAGACTGCTGGCCCTGCCCCCACCCCCTGCTGTGGACCCACCCTCGGCCTCTTACCCCTGTCAACATCCCCCCCTCCTGGAGCCACAGCCCTGCTCCCGGCCCTGGCTCGGGGGTGGGGTGGGGGCAGGAAGCATGGACAGCGGTAAGGAGGGGCGGGAGGTAAAAAGTTTGGGGACCACTGTGCTAGAGGCACATGGTAACAAGGTGATTCACGGCCCTGAGAAGCATCACACCAGTTCTTTAGCTGGCTCAGGAGCACATGGATATGATACACAGTTGCCTCATAGATTGGCTCTGCATATGGAGGCCATCATCATCAAGGAGTCTGTGCTCTTGGGCTTTGGAACCAAAGATTTCAGATCCTTCTGCACTGATTGTTTCTTTGAGCCTGGATCCACATTAGACATGTTCTGCAGAGACTTTTGTTGCCTCTTTTCCCTGGATGAATCAGGGGCTGAAGATGGTCTATGTGATCCTTCTGGTCCCTTACAAAGGTCGGACCTGGGTGGTTTAGATGTCAACACTTGCTGCTACAGCACTCTTTGTAGCTTGTTCTGCCTATCTTTGTGAGCCCTTGATATGAAGTTTGAGAGTGTGGCACATCCAACAGTGTGTGTCCTTCTCCAAGATATGCCAAGCATCTCATGTATACACTGGACACTGGAAAGACTGAAATCTTAGCTTCTTGATCTTTGACTCTGTCATTCCAGAACCAGAGACCAATATATAAAAACCTAAACTATTTACACTAAGACTAAAACTTATCTGAGAGACTAATTCTACCTAAAACCTATTTTAGAATTGTCTAAAAGTTATCTAAAACAAAGCACTGAAGAGAGGTCTCCTGTCGAGGCACAGAGTAGTTCCTGAACAATCAGCTGGGGGACACGATAGAATGAAACTGAGGCAGACAGAACACTATACCCTCTTTTATAACCTCACACTCGGAACATTTGTAAATGTTGAGGAGAGAGATGGGAGGGGCATGCAAACCCTCCTAAGCAGTACTAGTTAAAGTTCCACCATCTAAGCTACATCTGGATGACTCATTCATAAATGGGAATATGAAGATGTAACTCAAAGATGAGTGAACATTTTAGACAACTTGTTTGGTTTTTAACACCTGTCAAACAGCTGGAAGGAAAGAACAATTTTTTAGAGATTAAACACTGCACCTAGTCAGTTAAGGACTCCCTCTCCAGTGTTTCTCGGGTCCTCCGAGGAAATCTTAAAGACTCCAATACCCCTAAGGTGAAACACAAGGAAGAATAAATATTCTTTGGTAGGCTTTTTAAGCCTTTTTTTTTTAATCAGAAAAGAAAGGGAAAAATCAGCCAGAATTCTATCCTTTGCAAATCAACTGTAACATTTCATATTTCGAGATATGAGCCACATATATCTGACCAATTGGTACAAGTAGGGGCTGAATGAGCAGCAAAGTGTTCAAACTTAAACTTCTGAAATTTCCTGACTTTAAGAAGCTTGATCTCTCCACCTCAATGCTCCATAAATGTTAGTTCCCTGTGAAATCTATGCAGAGGGGAGGTAAGTCAATTTACTTACTGCATCTGTGCTCCAGAATTCCTCTCTCTGACTGAAGGTATTTGCACAGACCATGAATTCCCATCATTGCAAGAGACTAGGGCTGAATTTTCTATAGGAACCTTTTGAAATACTAAAAGTGCAAGTTATAATAGGATTCATTTTCTTTCTCTTCTTAGCAATCCAGCACCAGCCTTTATGATAAGACAGTTACACACACACAATTAATAATTTCAAATTCTTTTTTATAACTAACACTCCAAAGATAGCAGTTACTATGCCCCCTAGCTAGACTAATATCACTAACTAGAGATTTGTTATTTTTCCTTTAAAATTAAGAATATAACACAGGGCCTAAACCCCAAATATATACATATATATTTACAATACTCCTTATAAAATCAATACAGGGACTGGGACTGCTGACAACTGGAGAGCTTCTGCTTTCACACAGGCTCGCCCTGGGTGTTATATTGACAATTAAATAAAACATTTAGTTGTACTACATAACCAGTTGTTTCAGCAGCTAAACTACTGAGCACATATACAACTTCAAATAAGAAAAAAAAACCTTTACAATTACTGTAGCTGTTACGCTCACACTGTCTTGTTTAATGATGTAGTACATTTGGTCTCCAGTCTGCGATTGCTCATTTATGGTGTTTTCCCAGGCTCAATTCCACTAATTTCTGTAAAATTACAGGAAACTGTATTGAGATCCAATCTACACATCAGTCTGGGTTACCCCTGGCAGCAATATTTCCTCCCTGCCGGGCTGGACTGGATCTGACCAGTGCTCTACCAGCCAGGTTGCAGGGCCATGCCTTGTATCTCAAGAATATATATATATATCCACACAAGCATACTTGCCCTACTTATTTAATTCTAAGCTTTCGTCTTAGAATAACATTGGTAAGGCAGCAGCCATCTAGGCAAGAAGCAAACTTCCCTAGCCCCTTAACTATAACCCACTGCTATATAAAAAAAAATATTTTCCTTCTTGGGACTAAGGACTGTAATGATACCTTAACAGACCAATAATGTCCAACTAACATGTAAAATTACAGGAAACTGTATTGAGATCTAGCCCACAGATTAGTCCGTATTACCCTTGGCTGCTCTCTCTTCCCCTGCAGGGCTGGGCTGGTTCTGAGCAGTGCTCAAATTGCCTGCCAGTTTTGTAGCCCTGACAGAACTTAATACTGATTGGTCAGGAGCTTCCAGCTTCTAAGGCACAGTGTGGGGTACATGTGTGTGTATATGCAAGAATGTAAGCCCTTAATAAAGCCTTCCATACCAGCTTCAAACATCAACTGAGCATGGTTACCAACTTCCTGCGCCCCCTCTAATGTGCTGAAATAGCATCTACTTCTTTTTGTCACTCAAGACTCTATACTGCCACCTTGTCCGAGAGCAAGTAGAAACAGGAGCTGTAATTACATCAATAAGTGCTTTTGGTCGAACACCATGAAAGAAGAAAAAGAAATGGGGATTATACTTGCATGAGATTATTTTAAATACTGATCATATCATTCTAACAAAGAGTTTGTGGATGTTAATTCAGAGTATGTCTACACTTTTGGTTTTCCATGTATCAAGCTGTGGGTTTTTGCCCCTACCCTGTATCATTTGAAGTCAAAGCACCTAGACATATCCAGGGGCATGTAGAAATTGAGTTAGTGTGCTCATCTGGGTCTGAGTAAAATTGCAAAATGGCATATGACCTGCCTCTCTACCCATCCACTTCATGGTGTAGATGTAGCAATGATGTGGCAAACTGCCATCAAGTCTATTTAGTCCTACACTGTCATTCCCACAATTCTCTGTCCTGCATATTCCTACCTTTTAGCATCTTCACTTCCTTCCCATGGTTACCTGCTTTTTATATACCCTTGCTCATCATTTAACCTTTTTCTTTCCACAAAAACTCTTCCACTTCCACAACAGCTCAACTGTTCCCCACCATTTGAAAATGTCCACACCCTACCCTGCTGCAAGATGGCTGGAGAACCACACCAGGGTACTTGTTAACCTTACACCCAGAATTGCAACTTCAGCAAAAGCTCTAGAAACTTTCACCTCTATTGAAGTATCTCACAGGGCATCCATTAGACAGTGATGCAGTGCAGGGAGCGGATAAAACATCTGAAGTGCCTACACCACAAAGCTAAGGAAGCAGATCTGGTATCACACCCAGCCCTTGCCCCTGCTATGAGGCACTTGATAGGGTGCTCGATAGGACCATCCCCAACACAAAGTCCACCGTATCTCACAATCTTCCTGCAAGCAGAGAGGCTTATTATTAGGCTGAAGGACGGGAAGGCAGGTGTGGCAGTGGATGGGATCACTGCAGACTGGCAGACCATGGAGCTTGAAGCTCTGAATCAGCTCACCCAGCAGGATACGGTAGTAGATATTTTGGGCCCATTTTCCAAGGACCTGTTTGGGGATGGATCCAGGGACCTGCCTGGAAAGACAGCAGAGCAGGGTTAGAGAACCAATCTGTAGTCCGGTAAGAGTCAACCATCATGTGTGGTGTTGTTACCATGTGGTTAATATTTTGTTTGTTAGGATGGGATTTCCACATTAGGACCAATAAAATGATTGTTATGGAGGAGGATGTTACATGTCAGTACGAAGTATGTTTATCCTGTGGGGAGGGCAGTACCCAAGGGATTCCCACAGGGCACCTCTCCCACGTCCCGCTGCCACATCATATCCAAGACAGATGCCAAGTGGAGAAAATAAAGTTAGACACTACTAAAATGTAGGCTCAACACTGTCTGTTTCAAACCTTGTTTTCAATTACAGTTTTCAAAATTGGTAAAGAGTAACTGGCCTAGCAAGCCCGAGTGCATATTTTTGCAAGTATAGCTTTTTGTAAAATTGGGAAAGTTTATGTAATGCTACTTGTGAAGTCCCTGGTTACCGATTTATTGTCCCATATATTGTTGGTTATAAGTCCCGTTCTGGTAAAGTTCTTTGCGATAGTCATGCTTGTTGTGCATTTATTATGCTAATGCTATAGGTGTATACTTTGGCTAGCAAATTATTGTCCCATATAGCAGTGATGGTATGTCCATTGAAAATCAATGTTTATCCTGATTTCACTTTTATACTTTGAAAGGCAATGTTTTTATTAATGTTCATGCAACAGGCATTCCTGTGCTGTCTGTCTCTTCCTGGTCTTTCTGGGGGCTGATTGTGAGGGGCAGAGGGAAATGGGATGATTCTGCTGCTGGCAAAAGTATGCCTCTTAATCCAAAACTTGGTTAATTTTACTCTTGATTTTCGTCTGCTCCTGGAAGGTGACATTTGAAAACTTTTCATGGAGCAGGAATTCAACAATTTTTCAAATTTCTTGGTAGAGAAAAATTTCTTACACCCTCCTCTCCCTAGTAGCTCACAACTCACCACTTATGATAAACTGTTCAGTGACCAGTTCCTGATGTATCTCCTTTGCATATGTAACCAGCATCTGAATGAGCTCTCCCCGACATCTAGTAATGAGCTAGGGGAGAAGACTTCAGTAACTGACCTTGTTTGCATAAATACACCCACTCTGCATAGGTGCTCAGCATGGTGGAGCTGCTTTTCCCACATGATCACTTTTGGCTGGTATTGGATTGCAACTCCCTTTGTTATTGGGTGCAGAGGTAATAAAGTGTCATCCTTGTGTGAATAAAGGACAGCAGAATTGTGCTTGGCATGCCCTGATTGAGGGGTTCACACTCTACTGAACTGCACTCACTACAGTAGTGAAGGGTAGTAGTGCCAAAGCCCAGTGGAGATGAGAGAGGGTGGGGACAGGTGTATGTGCCTGGTAGTGTGGGCTCTGCCTAAGGCCCTAGACATAATTTGATCCTCCCCCTTAAGGACAGAGCTGATTAAGACTCAATTAAGAGTCTTTTGTTGTGGGGATCAGCAGAGCTGAAATCACTGATAACCAGGTCTAAGTGCTAAGTCTTAGATCTGCTAATGGGACAATGTCTCTGATGAAAGAAACTGCCCAGCCTGCAGTAGCAGTAAATCTTCCCCACTAACAGCTGAAATCACTGAAAGCTGTGTTAAGTAGGGTGACCAGATGTCCCGATTTTATAGGGACAGTCCCGATTTTGGGGTCTCTTTCTTATATAGGCTTCTGTTAGCCCCCACCCCCGTCCCAATTTTTCACACTTGCTGTCTGGTCACCCTAGTGTTAAGTGGCAGGACTTCAAGACATCCTAGAGGCTGCAGTAGAGAAGGAGTGAATGACGATAAAGAAGCCAGTAGCCGAGTGAACGATGGTGGAGCAGCAGCTGAGGCATTGCTTGATGCCTTCCCCTCCTTCCTCCACCCCATCTGAACACACCTCTGAACTCTGGGTCGTCACTGACAACAAGGATAACAACTGTGAGTGGGGGAGATAGAAGGAGAGGGGAATGGCGTGTTAAAGGGATATTTGTTTGTCAGACTTTTACACCACAAGGAGAGAGATTGAGGAAAAGGACACTGCCCAACGTACTCTGGCATGGATGTTTTGCTCATGGTCACGTTTTCAAATCATGCCTGTGGTGTTTTCCCAAATTAATGATAGGTTTTCTTTTCCATACACAGACTCAGTGCTTGTGAGAGGGGAATTATTGCTTCTTCGAAGCACCAGGGATGGTGTGTAGTTTTCCCAGATTGCTGGGTGGCGGCTCGAGCCAGTTCTGTGTTCTCAAAAGGAACCCCTAGATATTGAACCCAGCCCTTGTTGCTGCTGACTACACCTGGCACAAGGGTTACAACATACATAGATAGGCTCTTCCCATTTGCCTGGAAAATTACTGCTTTTATCTATTCTGGTACTTTGTCTTCAAGGGCATTATTGATAAAAGTCCCTGAGACATGATTTCATCGCATCCTCCTTCATCTTCCTATTTTTATATAAAACTATTTTACTTACCAGAGAGTGAGAGAATCTCTCTCTCCCAATGCCAGAAGTGAGGATGTATGCCCATGAGAAATAACGAAGGAGTAATATATATTTTAATTTGTAATGACTTGGCTAGTGCTTTTTACGTAGCCTGTTGTAAAACTAGGCAAATATCTAGATGAGTTCATGTACCCCCTGGAGACCTTGTGACAGATTTCTGTTACCAACTGATCCCTGGTGTCAGGTGATCAGGCTGACACTGCAGGATCATTGGGGGAAGATGACGAAACACACCAAGTGTAAATTGTAAAGCTTTATTAATAAAATAATAAAATACAGCAGAAAGTGCTGGGACCATTTCCGTGTCACTTAGGGGAAGAAAGAAAACATTAGAGCTTGAAGCCCTAACCCACTTTCATACTCACACCACGCACAACACAAACTGGCCAAGTTTAGGTATAACATTAGAAAAAGAGGGCGGGAAGGGTGGACGGGGAGTGCTGTCTTGGGACCAGGTCGTCCAAAATTTTGCTTCAGAGTAGCAGCCGTGTTAGTCTGTATCCGCAAAAAAAAAACAGGAGTACTTGTGGCACCTTAAAGACTAACAAATTTATTGTAGCATGAGCTTTCGTGAGAAGTGAGCTTTAGCTCACGAAAGCTCATACTACAATAAATTTGTTAGTCTTTAAGGTGCCACAAGTACTCCTGTTTTTTTTTGCAAAATTTTGCTGTGTTCTTCAAATTGCTCCAGCTGTCAGGAGGGTTTTAAATTCTGGGCTCGTTTGGGGGTGGTTTGGTCCCTCTGTTTCTGGTGCCTTTTGTACTGGTCCAAACAGGCTTGCTATGGTCTTTTTTCCTTTCCCAAAACATTTCAGCTTCAGGGACGCTTGACTGGTTCCCACTTTTGTCGTCTTTTTTGTATTTTCGGCCTCTGCAGCCCTGACCTTTGTTTTCCTCTCTGCTGGTTTTGCTGTCCTGCAGGTGCAGGTTTGTGTAGTCATTTTTTTATGGCTGCTTGGGCAGCTTTCAGGCTCCTGTCTTTTTCGGCTATTAGCCAAGTCTTGTCTGCAAACAGAGTCCTTGGGCAGTGGTCCGCGTCTTATCTTTGAACTGAGCTTGTTAGCTATAGCGTTATTATCCATTTTTTGCTCCCTTTTCTTCCCCAGCCTTTTGTAACCTGCAACAAAACCTTCTACTTTCCACTTATAAACCTTTGGCCTTCCCCAAAATGCTTTGCAATGCTTGCAACAGCGTTAGCAATATACAGTGCTGAACTACCTTTCCAGGGGGGACTCTCTAAAAGGAGGGGACCATTGGAGTGTGACAACCTCTATGTACCCCTGGTTGAGAACCACTGGTCTGGGGTAGCTGGCTCCCAGAGGCAATTGCAACCCACTCTGTACTAGTATGGCCTCCTTCAGTCAAGCACTCTAGTGCTGGAGGGTCAGAGCAAGTTCCTCTCACAGCTCCAGGAATGTCTGTTTCCTCATGCATAATTTCTGGAGCCACCGCTCGTTATCCAGATCTGCAGGATGATGTGGTCCCATCACACTGTGCTTTTTCTCCTGCACCAGAAATACAGGTCTAGACATGGAAAATGACCAGTAATAGTGGCATTCATTAGTTATTTCCAGTCTGCCGTGAGTGAGCCCGCCTCCAAGTCTCATCACCTTTTTCTCAAATTTTTCCTGAAATGCCATCCAGCATCTCATCAAACGTCTGCTCTGCTGCACAAGCCATTCACCTGCCCACAGGAGCAGCTGACAACAGATCCATGACTCATCCCTGGATTGGAATAGACAGAAATGAGCAGCATGCATAGCTTCTCTCTGGCCAGCTTTAAAGGGGAAAGCGCCACTTCTCTCCGGCTGCTAGCTGTGCGGCTGCCCCTGCTCCTCCTGAGTCCTCCAGCCTGTGCTCGCTGGACTGCATTCCGAAAGGGGCTTTAGAGCTGCAGGCCAGGGCCCTGTGGCCCCATTAGCCCCGTGCCCTGCAGCCCCTAAAGCTCCTGCATTCTGGCTGGTCCTGCCTGCCGGGGGTTGGGGACAGCTTCCCCGCTCGCTCCCTCCCTCCCAGAAAGTCCTAAGCACTTGGGGGAAGCGCTGGGAGGAAGGGAGGAGGTGGAGAAGAGGAACTTGTGCAATGCTCCCTTGTAAAGTCAGCCAAATGATGTTATAAGGACGCATTGCACAACTTTAAACGAGTATGTTCTCTAATGGAGCAGCAACGTAACTTTGAAACAACATTAAGCGGGAGGACGGTAAGTGAGGAATTACTGTACTACCACAGCTCCATGTGGCAAGGATGTTCAGGGCCATGGGATAAACACCCATAAATTCAAACACAAAACACCATATAATAACAGAGTCAATGTGGATGCCAGTACACAGAGTATAGCTTGTGTGCAGCTCTGCAGCTTGTACTCTGGCAACAGACAGGGCTTAACTAACACATAGACGCATGGACATAGGTACACGTCCAATGCAGACAGAGCCTCAGAGTGAAGTTTGTTTGAATCAGAATTCCACTTGACAGTGGTTGAGAAAACTCCTACCACTTGTATCAATGTGTCTAAACCTTTTCCTTTCCATATACTATTATACTGCAGGTATTTGGGGAGTGTTATATCTTCCCTTAAATTTTTTCTAGTCCAGTAGTTGCTATCCATTGCTCTGTATACTATGTGCTTTATGCTTTGTAACTGGTACTCTAGTGTCCTCAGCAATACCTTGAATAAGAGCCTAAGTGTTGGGTGCTGCTGCTGCCTGCCTCCCCATTCACTTAGGAGTTCTCTATCCCTGCGGGCACATTTTGCTGCTTCAAATTCTATGATTACTTAAGATCTAGAGTGGACATGAGTAGCACAGTCTACCAAGAGGCATTGGACAGTAAAACTAAAGTAAGTTTCAAACTCATACAAACTAAAAGTTTGATCACCATTGTTATTGACTATTCACATTAATTGCCCTCAATCTATCCCATTGTACAGTAGTTCAAATTTTTAGTCCATCATTTCAGTTAGAACTTGTTTGAACTCTTTTTGAGGTCTTAAATGGAGTATTATGAATTTATCTCTGTCTCAAAATGATCCAAGTAAACCTATGCCAACAAGAGATGGGAAGAGCAAAACATTCTTCCTTCTTCTTGGCTTATTTAATTAACTATCACATTCCTAAATTCTTTCATCAAGCAGGAGCTCAAAACTTATTTCCGTTTTTGAAACTAGACTTAAAAAAAGTTGTTTACTGTACAATTGTCTCATACTTCTGCCAACACATTTTTTTCTCAGTATATCAGTCACCATGGCTTGTCCAAGTCAGATTCTGAGAAATTAGTTACATAAAATACACACAATAATAGCCAAGATTAGGAAAATGAGTGCTTTGTTCTTATGCATGTCACAATACTGATTCCTCTTCACTTGTTGCTCAGAAAATAAACCTATCCATTTAGTAGCCCTCCTTTTAATCCCTTTCCACGCTAATAAGACATTTTCCAATTTTATGATTTGGCACAAAAGGAACCTTTTAAATCAGAGGACCTCAAATCTCTTATAAAAAAATCTTCACAACAACAACTCTTTGAGGTAAGACTCTTATCCCCATTTTGCAGTTGGGAAAACTGAGGCTAAGACAATATCAGTGACTTATCAAGGTCACAGAGCGAGTTACTGTTAGAGCCAGGATTAGAGCTCAGGAACTCCTGGCTTCCACTTGCATGTTCAAAGCAGACCTCTGTTCATGACTAACTAATAATTTTCTGTGCAAACAGTAGGTAGAATTAGAGAAGAAATATTACAGAACATTTTTGTAACCCACTTAAAATGAAATGTTAGGTGCCCATAAATGAAATGATTAGGTGCAGGCAGCCCAGAGCCCTTTAAATCCCGGCCGCGGCTCCTGCAGCCGGGCTGGGGCCAGGATATAAAGGGCTCAGAGCTCCCCACGGCTGCGGGCAGCCCAGAGCCCTTTAAATCCCAGCTGCGGCTGAGATTTAAAGGGCTCAGAGCTCCCCGCCACTGCAGGCAGTCCAGAGCCCTTTGAATCCTGGCCACGGCTCTGGTGGCCGGGCTGAGGCCAGGATTTAAAGGGCTCGGGGCTCCCCTCAGCGGCAGGAGCTCTGGGCCCTTTAAATCCCAGCCTCAGCCCCGCAAAGCTTGGGGTTCCCCTGGGCCCTTTAATTTGCCCCTGAGCCCCGGGGCAAATCCACTCTCTCTCTCCCCCCGCTCCCTGTCACACTAGACCCCACTCCACCCCCCTCTTTTGAAAAGCATGTTGCGGCCACTTGAACGCTGGGATAGCTGCCCATAATGCATCACTCCCAACAGCGCTGCAAATGTTGCAAATGTGGCCACACACCAGCGCTGGTGTGCACAGCTGGATGACCAGCGCTGCAAACTACCAGCACTGCAAACCGTAAGTGTAGCCATACCCTAAGACTAAATCAAGAATTGCCTCTCCTCTTGTGGGTCCAGGACTAGCTGCTCCAAGAAGAAGTCATTTAAGGTGTCAAGAAACTTCGGGCTTGGCTACACTTGAAAGTTGCAGCGCTGGGAGTTACAGCGCTGGTCGTGCAGCTGTGCAGGAACAGCGCTGGCGTGTGGCCACACTCACAGCTACCAGCGCTGGTGTGTGGCCACATTTGCAGCGCTGTTGGGAGTGATGCATTATGGGCAGCTATCCCAGCATTCAAGTGGCAGCAACGTGCTTTTCAAAAGAGGGGGGTGGAGTGGGGTCTAGTGTGACAGGGAGCGGGGGGAGAGAGAGAGTGGATTTTTGGAGCCAACACTGTGTGTTTAGCTTCCTGCCTTGAAAAAATCAGAAAATGTTTCCAACCCCTTAGTCTTAACTCTTAACTGCAAACAGCCTGCATCCAACACGACTCCCCGCTGTTTCACTCGCTCCCTGCCTGCCTCTCATTTGATTGTTTACAGCCAGGTACAGATTGATCACAGCAAACAGGAGCTCTGTTTGTTTTTTAGATAAGCAGCAGCGGCAACGGAGCTCCGCACGGAGCTCGTTCACAACAAAACAAAGAGAGGATGCATAACAAAACAAAGAGAGTAATTTAGTTAAAAGCATTCTGGGATATCTCCTAATACCCTGGAGGCCAATTAAAGCACTGGTGTGTGGCCACACTTGACGAGCAGCGCTGGATCACCAGCGCTGCAATGCTTATTCCCCAAGCAGACCAGGTGTTCAGCCAGCGCTGCAGCCAGGGAGTTGCAGCGCTTGCAGGTGTGGACAGTTACTAATTGCAGTGCTGGAAAGCCTCCACCAGCGCTGCAACTTGCAAGTGTAGCCAAGCCCTAGATCTCTGCATCTTGTCCTGAGGTGACATGTACCCAGGCAATATGGGGATAGTTGAAATCCCCCATTATTACTGAGGTTTTTTTATTTTAATAGCCTCTCTAATCTCACTGACGATTTCACAGTCACTATCACCATCCTGGTCAGGTGGTTGGTAATATATCCCTATGGCTATATTAATATTATTAGAGCATGGAATTACTATCAATAGAGATTCTATGGTACAGTTTGGTTCATTTAAGATTTTTACTTCATTTGATTCTGTGCTTTCCTTCACATATAGTGCCACTTCCCCACCAGCACGACTTGTTCTGTCCTTCGGATATATTTTGTACCCTGGTATTACTGTGTCCCATTGATTATCCTCATTCCACTAGGTTATTGTGATGCCTATTATATCAATATCCTCATTTAATATGAGGCACTCTAGTTCACACATCTTATTATTTAGACTTCTAGCATTGGTATATAAGCACTTTAAAAACTTGTCACTTTTTAGCTGTCTGCCATTACATGATATAATTGGCTGGTTTAAAAATACTGGCAAACATTTCAAAAATGTTTTCATTCTGCTAGTTTTTTAATGGATTGGGGTTTTTTTGCCATTTTTCAACAGAATATTTAGCAATTTTTTAATTTTTGAAAATCAATTTCAAAATAAAAAAATATTTTTTAAAAATTGATTTTGAAACCTTCTCCTATGACTTAGTTAACCGATCAAAATTGCCAGGAGAAAAAACACCTCAAGAAAGTGAAAATTTTCATTAAAAAATGGAATATTTTGAGAAAAATCAAAATGTTTTCATGAAATTTTTCAGTTTAAAAAAGGCCATGGTAGGTCAAACATTTCATCCAGCTCTAAAGAAAGGCACAAAGAAAGTAAAATTACTCCTCTTAAGAACTCTCATAACATAATACCAAGGGACACTTAAAACTCATACGCTCCTTATACACCAATATGATCCACTATAGCAAATCCTACGTTCCTAAGCAATGTTGTTTTTCTAGTTGCTAGGTTATAAAATCATCAGAACAGGGACCTCATCTGGTTTCTATTCTGTAGAGAGCTGAGTACGTCATTATCATTCAAATTACTAATTATAATTACTATTGGATTAATTCAACATGCATCCTATAGTTAGATTTATGAATAAGCCTTCTCAAACCAGTGCTGGGGACAACTGGGCAAACAATTAATTTTAATTGTTTGACAGCCCTAATGTATATCACTACTAAAAATAAATTCAACAATAAACAAATATGCAAAATTATTACTAATTGTAAACAATTTGAACCTATTTCTAAGACATCTATTCCAGGGATGTCATAACTCGCTTGTAGACTAGCCTGTAGTGTTTGATTCCAAGTAGGATTTGCCATCTGAAATCTGCAATGCATTTGGCAAAGGACTGGCATCTTTTCATCGCCCCCCTCACATTTTCTTGGTTATTCTAGTCTACAAGCGAGTTATGACATCCCTGGAATAGATGCCTTAGAAATAGGTTCAAATTGTTTACAATTAGTAATAATTTTGCATATTTGTTTATTGTTGAATTTATTTTTAGTAGTGATATACATTAGGGCTGTCAAACAATTAAAATTAATTGTGATTAATCGCGAGATAAAAATAGTTGAGATTAATTTCAGTTTTAATCGCAATGTTAAACAATGATAGAATACCATTTATTTAAATATTTTTGAATGTTGTTGGGGAAGTGTGTGTGTTGGGAGGGAAGTATGAGCGAGTGTGTGTGTGTGAGAGACAGAATGTGTGCTGGAGGGAGTGTGCGTGTGAAAGCACATGCTGCTTCTTTAAGCAAAACACCCACCGGCCTGAATGCTTGTTTAGACAGCAGCAGCCATGGGCAGCTCCCACTCCTGACTCAGAGGCAGCAGCACAGACAGGCTTCCTGTAACCCAGGGGTGGGCAAACTTTTTGGCCAGAGGGCCACATCGGGTTTCCAAAATTGTATGGAGGGCTGGTTAGGGGAGGTTGTGCCTCTCCAAACAGCCAGGCGTGGTCTGGCCCCTGCCACGTATCCAACCCCCCCCCCTGTTCCTCGCCTCCCGATGGCCTCCCTGGAACTCCTGCCCCATGCACCCCCTCTGCTGCCTGTCCCCTGACCACCCCCGCACCTCATTCAACCCCCCTCTCCTTCCTGACTGCCCCCCCAGTATCCCTGCCCCATCCAACCACCCCTGCTCCCTGTCCTCTGACTTCTCCCAGAACCCCTGCCCCTGACTGCCCCCCGCTGCCCCATCCAACACCCCTCTCCTTCCTGACTCCTCCCCGGGACCCCTTCCCCCATTCAATCCCCCTGTTCCCCACCCCCCTGATTGCCCCACTCCTATCCACACCCCTGCCCCCTACCACCACCCTGAACTTCCCTGCCCTCTATCCAACCCCCCCGCTCCCTGCCCCCTTACCCTGCTGCCTGGAGCACCGTTGGCAGGCGGCGCTACAGCCACGCCACCCAGAGCACCAGGACAGGCAGCTGTGCCACCCGTCTGGAGCCAGCCATGCCATTGCACAGCACAGAGCATGGGGTCAGGCCCGGCCTCTGCAGCTGCACTTATGCCCAGAACATTGCGCCAGCAGTGCAGTGAACTGAGGCTGCGAGGGAGGGGGAACAGCAGGGGAGGGGCCAGGGCTAGCCTCCCGGGCTAGGAGCTCAGGGGCTGGGCAGCAGGGTCCTGCAGGTTGTAGTTTGCCCACCTCTGCTGTAACCCCACCCCGGTTGTCTCCTCCCATTCAGCTGTTTCTTGGACCCAACTGTCTCCTCCCTAGGTTCTCGAGGGAGTGCTGTTTGGCTAACCCTCCCATCTTTTTATCTTTAAAGATTATTGCTCCACCAAGATCAAGAGAGACTTTTGGAGAGATGAAGGAAATGATCTGACCACATGCTCTAATAAGGAGAAGAAAGAGAAACATTCCCTTCCTGACAGATCTACACTTATGCTATGGCTACTTTGCAGCTTAAGTTGACATAAGTTATGTCGCTCAGGGTTGTGAATTAGCCACCTCCCTGATTGATATAACTTAAGCCGACTTAAGCGCCAGTGTAGACAGCACTATGTTAGTGGGAGAGCTTCTCCCGCCAACACAGCTCCTGGCGCTCCCGGGGCTGTAGTAATTAAGCCAACAGGAGAACTCTCTCCCACTGGCTTAGAACAGCTACACTAGAGAGCTTACAGTGGCGCAGCGCTGCACTGATGAAGCTGTGATTCTGTAAGCTTTCTAGTGTACATAGCCATAACCTAAGACATAGGGGCACCCCATAGGCCTAACAAAGGAAACAAGTAACATCTAGTAACTTCACATTAGTAATCATGGAGCTTCATTTTCTAGCAGCTGCTGAAAAGTTAAGTACTTTTCTTGTTGATGGAACAGTGAATCATGCAACAGAATTCACCCTAAGCTAAAGAGCCAAACTAGAGGGTACTCAAATGACACCAAGATGCCTTTGAACCCGATAAATATAATCATTTGTTACTCTATTATACTGATACAGTTAAATACACAAGCATGGTCTTTCCAATTTCCCCATTGTGAACATCTGTGACATGACTCTTACAGTGATCATAATGAAGGTAGTGAAAAAATACTTTATATGTTCAGTTCTCATTTTAAAACATACACAACCTCAATTTATAACAGCATTCTTCAAAGCTGGTGAAATCACTAGTCCCATTTTAAAACCATGTATGTTCCAATGTGACATTTCAATACAAAGTTACATACAAATATTTTTATTTTATCCAAAGTAGTATGCCTCCCCCCGCCAAAAAAAAAAGCCTCTAAAGAAGAGAAAAAAGACGGTTACTCACCTTTGTAACTGTTGTTCTTCGAGATGTGTTACTCATACCCATTCCAATTAGGTGTGCGCGCGCCGCGTGCACGTTCGTCGGAAGATTTTTACCCTAGCAACACTCAGTGGGTCGGCGGGGCGCCCCCTGGAGTGGCGCCGCTATAGTGCCGGATATATACCCCTGCCGACCCATCCGCCCCTCAGTTCCTTCTTGCCGGCTACTCCGACAGTGGGGAAGGAGGGCGGGTTTGGAATGGATATGAGCAAAACATCTCGAAGAACAACAGTTACAAAGGTGAGTAACCATCTTTTCTTCTTCGAGTGCTTGCTCATATCGATTCCAATTAGGTGATTCCCAAGCCTTACCTAGGCGGTGGGGTCGAAGTGAGACGTCGCGGAATGTAAGGCTGCTGAGCCAAAGGCGGCATCGTCTCTAGACTGTTGGACCAATGCGTAATGTGATGCAAAGGTGTGGATGGAAGACCAAGTAGCTGCGCGACAAATTTCCTGGATGGGAACATGGGCCAGGAAGGCAGCAGAGGAGGCTTGAGATCTAGTAGAATGGGCGGTGAGATGTCCAGCCGGAACATGTGCCAAGTCATAGAATGCCTGGATACAGGATGTCACCCAAGAAGAAATTCGTTGGGAAGAGACCGGCATGCCCTTCATTCGGTCTGCGACCGCTACAAACAGCTGAGGTGAACGCCGGAAGGATCTGGTTCTCTCAATATAAAAGGCGAGAGCCCTACGGACATCCAAAGTATGCAGTTGTTGTTCCCGACGTGATGAGTGCGGTTTCGGGAAAAAAACTGGGAGGAAGACGTCTTGATTGACGTGGAAGGTAGAAACCACTTTAGGGAGGAAAGCTGGGTGTGGGTGGAGCTGTACCTTGTCCTATGAAAGACAGTATAAGGGGGATCCGCGGTCAAAGCGTGAAGTTCTGAGACTTGTCTAGCTGATGTGATAGTGACGAGAAAGACTGTCTTCCAGGAGAGGTACAGCAACGAGCAAGTAGCTAAAGGCTCAAAGGGGGGACCCATGAGCTTAGCCAACACCAGGTTCAGGTCCCAGGTAGGGGTTGGGCATCTGACTTGAGGGTACAGTCATTCCAAACCTCTAAGGAATCTGGAAACTATATGGTGAGAGAAAACAGTACTGCCAGCCTCGCCCGGATGGAAAGCGGAAATGGCTGCAAGATGCACCCTTATAGACGAGATAGCCAGGTCTTGCTCCTTGAGGGACCATAAGTAGTCCAAGATAGTGGGGATAGACACATGACCCGGGAGGAATCCCCGCTGGGTGCACCAATAGGAGAAGCGCTTCCACTTGGCGAGATATGTCGCTCGCGTGGAAGGTTTCCTACTTCCCAATAGCACTTGTTGTACTGCATCCGAACAACGCAACTCCGATTGGCTCAACCAGAGAGCAGCCATGCTGTCAGATGGAGGGACTGCAGGTCTGGATGGTGAAGCCTGCCGAAGTCCTGGGATATGAGGTCCGGGTAGAGTGGCAAGGGGACTGGATCCGCCACTGAGAGGTCGAGCAACAGGGTGTACCAATGTTGCCTCGACCACGCCGGAGCAATCAGGATTAGGCGGGTTCTGTCCCTGCGGAGCTTGAGAAGGACTCTGTGGACGAGTGGGAACAGAGGAAAGGCATAAAATAGGTGCCCGCTCCATGGAATTAGGAATGCGTCCGAGAGGGAGCCCGGAGAGCGACCCCGCAGGGAGCAGAACACCTGGCATTTCCTGTTCTCTCGGGAGGCAAAGAGGTCTATGTGGGGAAATCTCCACTTCCGGAAGACAGAATGGAGAACGTCTGGACGGATGGACCACTCGTGAGAGAGGAAGGATCTGCTCAGTTGGTCTGCCAGAGTGTTCCGGACTCCTGGGAGAAAGGATGCTACCAGGTCTATTGAGTGGGCTATGCAAAAGTCCCATAGTCGAATCGCATCCTGACAAAGGGGGGAAGATCGTGTCCCTCCCTGCTTGTTTATATAATACATGACCATTGTGTTGTCTGTGAAGACTGAGACACAACGACCCTGCAGCTGGCTCTGGAATGCCTGACACGCCAGGCGGACTGCTCTGAGTTCTCTGACATTTATGTGTAACGCCAACTCTCAAGATGACCAGAGGCCTTGAGTGCGAAGGTGCCCCAGATGAGCACCCCATCCGAGGGATGACGCGTCCGTTGTCAGCGATGCGGAGGGCTGCGGTGGATGGAACGGCAGGCGTGCGCACACCAGGCACTGCGTCCGCCACCAGTCGAGGGAGACTAGGACGTTCGATGGGATGGTGAGTATCATGCCCATGGCGTCCCTGCCCGGGCGGTAGGTCGAGGCGAGCCAAGTTTGATGGGGACGCATGCGCAGTCTGGCGTGCCTTGTCACGAATGTGCACGCTGCCAAATGGCCAAGGAGGCAGAGGCAAGTGCGGGCCGAGGTTGTCGGGAAGTTTTGAAGCGTTTGTATGAGTGATACGATTGTCTGAAAACGAGGCAAAGGCAAACTGGCTGTTGCAAGAGTGGAGTCTAGCGTGGCCCCGATGAACTCTATTCTTTGCGTAGGCACTAAAGTGAATTTCTCCAGATTGATCATCAGGCCTAGACGCATGAATAGGTCCTTGATGATTTGCACGTGTCTGGTGACTTGTGCTTCGGAGGTCCCTTGAATAACCCAGTCGTCGAGGTATGGAAAAACATGTATTCAACGACGACGGCGGGAGGCTGCAACTACAGCCATGCACTTCGTGAAAACCCGCGGGGCCGTGGAGAGGCCAAAGGGGAGGACCGTGAACTGAAAGTGCTGGCAGTTTACCAGAAACCATAGATATCGTCTGTGTGGAGGGTAAACCGCAATGTGGAAATACGCGTTCTTCATATCGAGAGCGGTGTACCAATCTCCGGGATCCAGAGAAGGGATGATAGTCCCCAGGGATACCATGCGGAACTTGAACTTTTTCATGAACTTGTTCAGTCCTCGCAGGTCCAGGATAGGCCAAAGGCCACCTTTCGCCTTGGGGATTAGGAAATATCGGGAATAAAACCCCTTGCCCCTTGATAGCTCCGGTACCTCCTCTATAGCTCCGATTGTCTGGAGCCTGAGTACCTCTTATAAAAGGAGTTGCTCGTCAGAGGGGTCCCTGAAGAGGGACAAGGAGGGGGGGTGAGAGGGAGGGGTTGAAATAAACTGTAGGTGGTATCCAGACTCCACCGTGCGAAGGACCCAACGATCCAAGGTTAGTTGGGAACACGCAGGGAGGAAGGAGGAAAGGTGGTTGTAGAACTGAAAGAGGTCCAGGGAGGCCATTGGTACACTGCTCTCGGGCGCACCCTCAAAAGTTTGATTTGGGTCCCGAAGATGGCTTGGTGGAACCCGTATTGTTACCCCCTTGAGGTCCAGACTGGTGTCTGCGGTTAGGACAACCTCGACGTCTGGCAAAGTCCTGCCTTGGCCTAGGTGGGGGGTAAGGGTGCTGAGCGTGTGGGCGGAAGGACCGTCTTTGAGTCTGTGGCGTATGCATTCCGAGCGAACGCATGATTACGTGATTGTCTTTCAGACTCTGAAGCCTGGGGTCTGTCTTTTGTGAAAACAGGCCCTGGCCATCAAATGGTAGGTCTTGGATCGTGTACTGAAGTTCAGGTGGCAGGCCTGACACCTGAAGCCACAAAATACGTCGCATGGCGATGCCAGAGGCGACTGTCCGAGCTGCCGAATCTGCGGCATCTAGCGAGGCCTGGAGCGAGGTTCGAGCTACCTTTTTGCCTTCCTCTAACAATGCTGAAAATTCTTGCCGGGAGTCCTGTGGAAGTAGTTCTGAAAGCTTCCCTAGTGACTCCCAGGTATTGTAATTGTACCTGCTCAGCAGGGCCTGCTGGTTCGCTACCCTGAGTTGGAGGCCTCCCGCAGAATAGATCTTTCGCCCCAATAGGTCCATTCGTCTGGCCTCCTTTGATTTAGGGGCATGGGCCTGTTGGCCGTGGCGTTCCCGTTCATTAACGGACTGTACCACTAGCGAAGATGGTGGGGGGTGTACATACAAGTACTCGTACCCCTTGAAGGGTACCATGTACTTGCGTTCGACCCCTCTAGCTGTGGGTGGGATGGATGCCGGAGATTGCCAGATAATATCTGCTCTAGCTTGGATCGAACTGATGAAGAGTAGGGCCACTCGGGTGGGTGCCTCCGCCAATAATATGTCTATTACTGGGTCCTCCACTTCAGGGACCTCCTCTACAGGCAAGCTGATATTCTGTGCAACCCGCCGGAAGAGGTCCTGATGTGACCTGAGGTCAATGGGAGGTGGTCCCGACGATGATGTCCCCGCTACTGCCTCGTCCGGGGAAGAGGAAGAAGAAAGTCCTGGGACGAGTGGGTCCTGAAGAGGCTCCTGGTCCTGGGGGACATCGGGAACTGGAGAAGCCTGGATGTCTGGTGCGGGGGCTGTAGCTTCCTCCGTACCAGCGGTGGAGGCCTGCTGACCGTTGCTTCTGGCACGCGGTATTCTGAGGCAACAGAACGCGATGTTACAGCAGGTTCACCTTGGGCCTGGTGATATGCCCAAGGTGTCCAAAAGGGCCACTGTTGTGGTCCATGGTCCAGGCCATGGGCTCTTTGGGTGACTCTGCTGTGATTATCAGAGTCCCCATAGGAGGCACTGTTCGCATGGGAGGAGACCGATGCATGCCAAGACGGCCATGGAGGAGCTGAGCCCGTTTGGGGAGGGCCTCTGTATCTCGACGATCCGTGTGCCCCATGCGGCACCGGGGAACGGTACCGGGAGTCGTACCGGTACCGGGAAGGAGATCGGGACCTGCTACCAGCATGGTGCCGGGAGGTCGACCGAAGTCTCGAATCTCTACGTCTCGACCAGCTGCGAGAGGTGCGGTGCCGGGACCGGTGCCGGGACCTGGATCGGTGCCGAGAGTACCGGGTCGGCAAACGGGATCTTGACTGGTGCCGCGAGTACGACCGGTGCCTAGATGGATAGCGGTACCGGGACTGCGAGCGGCGCTGGGACCGGGATCGATGACAGGACCACGAACGTCTGCGGGATCTGGACCTTGAGCGACGACGTTCGGTGGCGCCCGGCGAGGGAGGTCTCAGCAGGGCAGGTTTGCCTAATGATTGAGCAGCGCGCACCGGCGGTGCCGGGGGCTGAGGCGGCCCGGGGTCCGTTAAGGCAATCAACTCCCTTGCCGTAGAGAATGTCTCTGGCGTGGAGGGCACGATAAGCTCAACCACGGTGCGTGCCGGGGAGCTGATGGGCACCGGACTCAACGGCTCTTGCGAGACCAGAATCAACGGTGCAGCAGGTATTGGTGCCACGGCAGTTGATGGTGCCGGGCGGTCCGACTTCGATGCGCGCTCCGACTGCGTCCCAGGTGCGGGGGCTGCAGGAGTCTTGCGCTTCTTGCCACGTGGGGAGAGTGAACAGTGCTGGGCAGGAGTTTGGGCCGGTGACGGCTGATGTCGCGGAGCCTTCACGGTGCCAGTGCGCTCCGATGCGGAGGAGACACTCGTCCCCGGTGCCGTGGCCGGTGCCGAAGATGGAGGAGTGAGAGCTGCCTCCATCAGGAGATGCTTGAGGCGAATGTCCCGCTCCTTTTTTGTTCGGGGTTTGAACGCCTTGCAAATGCGGCACTTGTCTGCGAGGTGGGATTCGCCCAAGCACCTGAGCCAGGAGTTGTGCGGATCTCCTGTGAGCATCGGCCTATGACAGGTCGAGCACAGTTTAAAACCCGGCGAACCGGGCATGGGACCTGGTTCCGGGTGAGGGGAAGGGGCTAAGCCCCAATCCCTCTAAACTATCTACACTAACTACTACCAAGACTAATAAAACTTAACTAGAAATATAAAATATTGAACTATATACACAATAACTATGAAGAAACGAGCGAATAGCTAGGGAGGTGGAGGTCAGCTAAGCTGCGCTCCACTGTTCCAACAACCGACACGGGCGGTAAGAAGGAACTGAGGGGCGGATAGGTCGGCAGGGGTATATATCTGGCGCTATAGCGGCGCCACTCCAGGGGGCGCCCCGCCGACCCACCGAGTGTTGCTAGGGTAAAAATCTTCCGACGAACATGCACGCGGCGCGCGCACACCTAATTGGAATCGATATGAGCAAGCACTTGAAGAAGAACAATGTGATTTGGGTAGCCAGTAAGGAGATTTTGAAGAAACTAGTCACAGTGAACAATAGCAAGAAAAACAGACCACAAGGTTAAACAAGCCTGAGAAATTTCAGTTGCAGTGGTAACTTTTTGAGAAAGTTTTATACGCAATTAACAAAAAGGAATTTATAGTATAAGTGCATACTTAGGTGGCATGAGTAACATGATAATGTTCAATGTATCTAACCCACTAGATTATACTGAAAGCTCTTAAATGAACTGGATAAAATTGGAATATTATATTTATTTTGATTATGCTGAAAGAATGTATATATAACAAGTTGAATATAAAAACAATCCATGTAGTGCATTTCTCTCTCTACTCCTGGGAGAATTCTGAGCCATTGCACAATGCAGAATTTGTGCATAATTTCATTTTTCCCTGCAGAATTGGTGCTGCAGAGCTGCTGATTGCCACTAGCCCAGCTTGCAAATACAAGACACTGCTGGGGAGGGGGATGGAGCTGGAGCGTTCTGGGCAGCTGTGGTTCCCAGCAGGTCCTGAAGGAAGGAGGCAGTGTGCAGGAAATTCTGTACAAGCCCAGGACCCAGCAACAAGCTGTTTCTCTCTCTGGATCCCTGGGATCTGGGGGTAAGGAGTGCGGGTGTCTGGGCTGAGGGTCGTCCTGCGGCTGAGCTCTATGGGGGTGGGTATGTGAGACCGGAAGGGCAGAGTTTTCCTCCAAGATGTGCCCAGCTGGCACGTGTGACACACCCAGACTGAGGCACTTAACAGAAACATAACAGAGAAACAGGAACTGGGTTGTTGTAGGGGTTTCTTTAACTCTCTAGTCCTGGAGATTTTTATTTTATTTTGCTGTCTGTATTATTACAGACATACTTGCTGACAGGTCTTTTGAAATAAATTACCAAAATAACTGAAACTGATGTGGTTATATTGTGTTATTTTGACAAATAAAATATGTAGAATTTTAAAATATTGTGTGCACATTTTTGTTCTTTTTGCTGCACAGAATTCCCCCAGGGGTATCTCTCTCTCCCCCCACCCCCCACACAAAACAGTTTCAGAAGACTGCTGCCACCTACTGTCTAGAGTCAGTATAACCAAAAACACAGCATTCAAAATGGAAACTCAAAGCTCTCAGAATTAGAATTGAGCAAAGCAAACCTCAAAAGAGTGATATTCTTATATATATTCCAGTGATCTACATTGTGTAATTTTTCCTACAATTAATCCAGAGCACATCTTTATCTGAATCAAGCTGTTAATTACAAAAAAAAACAGAAACAAAAAAACCCCAAGCATCCAATAAGTCACTGCCAAGAATTCACATTAAATTAGTATAAGAAAAAAAGTCACACACAGTGGTGCTGGTATTCAAATTGAAGAGGTTGTGCCATATTGCAGTGTGCCAGTTAGGAACTACTCCATTTCATAATTCAAACTCACAATGTAAAAGCCAAGTTAGATTTACATTATATTTGTTCTTTTTATAAGAGTATTGCATTAATTGTTCATTTGTAAATTAAGTGTTAATCAATGTGCCATTTTTGCAATTATTTTATATATAATTAAGTAGTAAATGATTCCTACTAGTTTTAGTGATCACTCTCCTAACGTTAAGTAAAAAGAATTCATGCATCATTCATATAGATAGTAATCTCTGAACACTTAGAGAATTAATAGCACTAACAAAGTCAGCCTATGAAGCATTAGCTATGCTCTATCTAGGGCATTTTGAAGGTACCTATCACTTTGATATGTGTTATTAGATTAACAACAGAAACATAAATTGTAAAATGTATTTTCATGGACTATCTGATTTTTTAAGTCTCTGTTCTGTATAGTGTGTGTGTGAATGTACACACAACATAAAATCTCCCCTCTCTGTAATTTACTAAAATATTATCTTTTAAAGAACATGGGAACTGTACTATCGGAATAGACCACTATTTTATATCAAGTATCCTGTTCACAGCTTTGGTTTGTCATTGACACCTCTAAGGAAAGAGAACTCCACAAACCACCAGAATAAACATGCTATCTAGGTAGGCTTGGCAGAATTAATTTTTTATAAATTGTACTGATACTGTCAATGATTACTTCTAATCATTTTACTTTTTTTTATCAATTTAAATTTTCACACTTGCAGAAAATATTGGTGGTCAGACAATTATTTAATGACAGCAGATGTTGAGATTCAAAAAGTTAAAACTTTATAACCATTAAAATACAAATGATCATCATCTTATGTCAAAATATACAAAATAAATAGCCTTAAATCAAACTCTAATAAGTTCTCAAGCAGCATATTTCTTGCTTTGCCCATCTGTAAATTTTGATTATCAATGGAAATATTTTTTCATCGGTGTGTGTATTTTGAAACAGAGAAAAGATGGGTGAGGTAATATCTTTTATTGGACCTTTTTTCATTGGTGAGAGAGACAAGCTTTCAAGTTTGTGATGTGGTATTCACCACATTTGCCTGGAAATGATTAATGTGGATTGAGAAAGGGGCTAATTTACCTGACAGGCCACATCTGAGAGGATCAGGTGGCTAAGTAATCTCCTGACCCAGTGAGGAAGCCCAGCTGGGGAGGAACAGCTGGGCTGGATTTATAAAGACAGGAAATTGGAAGGAGAAGAGGTCTGCTGGGAAAATGTCTGCAGTCACTTCCTGGGAGAAGGGAGGAGTGTCTGGAGGCTAGAGACAGATAGGTAGCATACAGTTACTCTTCAGAGGAGGGAGTTGGGAGGCTAGCAAATCCAGAAAGGGATGAGTGTCAGATAGTAAGGAACAGTCTCAGGGAAAGGAAGTAAGGTCAAGAAGGGAACAGACCTTGGCCGCCTGTTGGATCAACAGCGTCCCTGAGCTGGAACCCAAAGTAGAGAGTGGGCTTGGGTTCTCCTACTAGCCACTGAGAAGTGGCATTATGAGGCAGTGAATGTGAAGACTGACTGGGATTGCTGAAGAAACCCTTTGGTACCCTAGAAGCAGAAAATGTATATAATGACCTGGTTGGAGGGCCAAGTTACAAAGTGGTGGTAGCCACTCCCAGACTGAGAGAGAAGGATGGAGAGACAGTGTGCAACCATGGGAAGGGGCATAGGCCTTGCAAAGCTAATCCCCAGAATGGCCAGGAGGAGGCACAATTCTAGTGGTGAGCAGAGCACCCTGTCTCAGAGCCATACAGAACTCTTTAGGTCTGGAAAAGGTATTCCGAGCATCATAGCTAAATGCAAAGTGAAACAGATTGTTTAGCATAAGTAGTTTGTGCATATTCTAAGGGATCATTCAAAGTTGAGATCCTTTAACACCTCTGCAGTCATAAGACAAAAAGAAGGGGTTAGTGGGTTACACATGGTTGTAATAAACCAAAGATTCTATGTCTTTGTTCAGTCTGTGATTTTTAGTGTCTAGCAGAGTTATGATTTTACGCTCCCAGGCTCATCCTTTGAATGTTGTGCAGGTTTCCTTTCAGGAAGAGGACTGACAGGTCAAATATAAAGTGATCGCTTTGTAAAAAGTGTTCACCCATAGGTGACAGGGTGTTGTATTTTTTCACTTTTCTGTGTGAATTCAAGAAAATAATGATTGTCTGGTTTCACCCACATTGCTGCTTTGGGTGCACTGAATGAGGTATACCACATGTTGTGATAGGCATGTGTAGGATCTATGAATTTTGAACGGTGTGTTATTCGGGGGAGGGGTGATCATTATATCAGTGGATGTGTGTCTGCAGGTTTTGCATCTGTTCTGGGAGGGTCTGGTGCTGCTTTGAATTGGTGTGTCCTGTCCATGGGTGGCTAGCTTCTGATGATGAGCTTGGAGAGTGAGGGGGAGGGGGCTTGTTTGAAGGCCAGGAGTGGGGATTCAGGAAAGATTTCTTTCAGCATGGGGTCCCCAGCGAGTATTGGTTGTAGTTGTTTGATGATACCCCATTTGGGTTCTAGTGTGGGATGGTCGGTGACAACTAGGGATATCCAGTCAGAGGGGAGGTTATTTCTGTACTGAAACAGGTTCTCTCGGGGTACTCAGGTAGTCCATTCCATGATGCAATATATTCCTCTAGTGGATGGTCCATGTTTGATTAAAGTGGTTTTGAGTGTGTTAAGGTATATATCCTGGACTTTCTCCTCAAAGCATATTCTGTGGTATCTGAGTATCTGGCTGTAGACAACAGATTTCTTGCTGTGTTTGGGGTGGCTACTGGATCTATGAAGGATCCATGGGTCTCTTGTATATGGTTGCCTGTAAGATTCTGTTGTCATCACCAGTGCCCACACTGCTCCTGTCTCCTCCACCTGCACCTCTACCCAGATACTTGTGTGGATTTGCAGAAACTGTAACCTGCATTTCCCACTATGAGAAAGCCAAGCTGGGGGGACCATCCAGTGTAAAAGGTGTATGCTGGTGGAATCTCTCAGGAAGCTGGTGGGAGAGCTACAGGAGGAGGTGGCTAGTCTGAGGAGCATCTGTGACCATGAGGAATTCATTCAGAGTATTCATAAGGAAACATCCAAGGCTGAGGAAGCTATCCATCTAGAGAGGGAGGAGGATACGGCTCTGTCACAGGGAGGACACTGGCTTTTGGCAGCAGGCAGTGTTCCACCCCTTACTCCCAAACCCACCCACCACAGTGATGAAGAACCATTATGCTGCCCTAGCATCGAGTGATGAGGAAACATCCCTGTAGTGGAGGAGGAGAAACCATGTACTCCCAAGGCTGGGAGGATTGCAGCCACCACTTCCAGGAGAAAATGTAGGATAGTGGCAACCAGTGTGCCCTCTAATTTTTCCCACCCATGTACAGAATAAATTTTGTTATGTGCACCAATATGAAGATGTGTGACATACCACCTGCAAATTGGTGCACATAACAAAGTTCATATGGCGGGGTGGGGCTGAAGGGTTCGGAGTGTGGGAGGGGGCTCAGGTCTGGGGCAGAGGGTTGGAGTCTGGGCTCTGGAGTGGGGCTGGGGGTGTGGGAGGGGACTCAGGGCTAGGGCAGAGGGTTGAGGTGTGTGTGGGGGTGAGGACTCTGGCTGCAGGTGTGGGCTCTGGGTTCCTCCAGAGCTGCGGCAGCCCCAGCGGGGCTGGGCTGGAAGACAAGGCTCCTCTCCCCACCTGTGGCAGCCCCGGTGGGGTGGGGCCAGGTCTGACTGGGAGCCAGGGCTCCTCTCCCCATTCGCAGCAGTTCTGGCGGGGCCAGGCTGGGCCGGTCTGGGGGAGGAGTGCCTCATCAACCTTGGCAGTTTTGGCAGGCCTGGGCTGGGCCAAGGGAGGGGCTCCTCTCTCCGACAGCTCCGGAGGGGCTGGGTCAGGGGAGGTGCACGGACCTAAATAGTGTGCCGCACAGGTTACAGGGAACCTAGGTGGTGACTCTCTTCTGAGCAGGATGGAGGCACCCATCTGTTGGCCTGATGTGGCATCCCAGGAGGTACGCTGCTTGCCAGGAGCTGCTGTCTGATACTTTTGGAGGGATTGTTGAGGATCATTCAATCCTCTGACACCTACCCCACGATACTCATCCATGTGAGCATTAATGATACTGCAAGGTATGAGCTTGGGCAGATCAGAAGTGACTACAGGGCTCTTTGAGTAATGGTGAAGGAATTGGGGGCGCAGGTGGAGTTTTCTTCGATCCTTCCAATCAGGGGAGTGGCACAGACAGAGAATGGTGAGAATGGTGTCACCAGCAAAGCTTCAACTTCTTTGACCACAGGATGCTGTTCCGGGAAGAACGACTGCTCAACAGAGATGGGGTCCACCTATCGAGGAAGGGGGAAAGCATATTTGAATACAGACTGGCTAACCTATTGAGGAAGGCTTTAAACTAGTGTTGACAGGGCAGGTGACAAAAACCCACAGGTAAGTCAAAAAAGCATGGAGACCTGGGAGAAGAGTTGGAATCTGGGGGAGCATAGGCTGTTAGAGCCGAGATAAGGGAGACAAGAGAACATGCTAGTTAATAAACACAACTGTGACATAGTTGCCATTGCAGAGACTTGGTGGGATAATATGCATGACTGAAATATTGGTATAGAAGGGTACAGCTTGCTCAGGAAGAATAAGTATTGGGAAAAAAGGGAAGAGGTGTTGCCTGATATTAAAAGGCTGGCCGCTGCTTCCTGGAGCTCCCATTGGCTCGGAACAGTGAACCACGGCCACTGGGAGCTGTGGGGGGCCATGATTATGGCTGCTCAACATAAATTACTCTGCTGGGCCATGTGCCAAAGGTTGCCCATCCTGATGTAGAATGTCCCTGGGGTGAGTTTGTGGGGGAGGAAGTTGAGGAGTTTATCTTGGAGTCGTTTGGGAAAAGATTTAAATGATATCCTTAAGCTCCTGGGTAAATTCTGGTGTGGGGTGGTCTTTGAGTTCTTGATACTAGGTGAAATCAGAGTTTTCAGTTTCCCTTGTTAACATAGTCATCACTTTTGAGCACTACAATGGCAACCCATTCTTTTGCTGGTTTGATCACTATCTGGTGGTTGGCAATACAGTGCCTGAAATCTATCCTCTTGGCAGTGGAGAGATTATGGTGGATGTGATGTTTGTTAAGGATTTCACAGTACCTTTTTTTTCCTGAACCAATCAATGTAATGATCAACAGTTTGGTTTTGTCCGGTGTGTGTACAATCACATTATTCTTTTTTCTTATAATTGTTGGTGGGGATGTGGTGGTTGTGACTGGTGTCAGTGTTATGAAATAATTCTTTAAGGTGGAGACGGTGGAAAATTCTTCTAGTTCCCCACATGTTAGTATGGTATCAGCTTCTATGGTGGAGCAAAAGTTCAGTCCCATAGAGTACAGAAAATCTAGCTGCAGTGAGGGGTAGTCTTAATAAACTGATGTTCGGGTGTTGTGTAGTGTCCATGTGAAGGGTACTGATGCCATGGTTTCTCCTGGAGGTGGTGTTCTGGGGGTTGTGGAGTCGTTGTAGTTTGTGCCACTTTTTGTTTGTGTGGGATGACTATCATCTCTCACCAACAGAAGTCAGTCCAATAAAAGATACCTCAGCCACCTTGTCTCACTAGTATCCTGGGACTGACATGGCTACAACTACACTATGTTGAAATAGATATTTATCAACATTTACTGATAAATCAAATCCTTCCAACCTTATAGATTGGATAGTGGGGAGAGTGGAATTCCTCCCAACCCCAGTAAGCAATGAGCTTAACTTTGCTGAAATTTAAGGAAACATGTCCCATGTAATTTTATTAATTTATCATAGTTGCAAACATTCCTCCTCATCCCCAGCCTCATTCCATTGCTGTCATTGTCCGGGTTGTGATGTATATTATTCAAAAAGTGTAACTTAATATCAGATTCTTCACCTGTAAAAGAGATAAAATAAAATAAAAATTCTAGGAAATGAAAAGCCCCATGTAAATGCAAAATTTATTCAGTCCCCCCTTCGGTTTCTTTTCAGTGGGAACTGCACTACAACCTTTCAGAAGTGGTGTGCCGAGTCTTCATTTATTCACTTTAATTTAAGGTTTTGCGTGCTGGTAATACATTAACGTTTTTAGAAGGTCTCTCTCTGTCTATATATTATATAACTAAACTACTGTTGTATGTAAAGTAAACAAGGTTTTCAAAATGTTTAAGAAGCTTCATTTCAAATTAAGTTAAAATGCTCATCTTATTTATGCTGCTGGCCTGCTCAGCCTGCTGCCAGCCTGGGGTTCTGTTCACCTAGGCCGCCAGCGGGCTGCGCGGGGTCTGCGGCCGAGACCCCAGCTGGAAAGGGGCTGGTAGCCAGAACCCCAGACCGGCAGTGGGCTGAGCAGGGCCAGGGGCTGGGATCCCAGACCGGTGGTGGGCTGAGCGGGGCCGGCAGCCAGGACCCCAGGCCAGCAGTGGGCTGAGCGGCTCAGCCCGCTGCCAGTCTGGGGTTCCGTCCGCTGGCTCCTGCCAGTCAGGGTCCCAGCTGCCAGCCCTACTCAGTCCACTGCTGGTTTGGGGTCCAAGCCCTGCCTACATAGAGTGGGTACCTACCTTCTCCCTGGTTCTGGCCCATTCTCTCTCTCTCTCTCTGCACTGAGCTGAGGGTGGGGGTGCACTAAGCACAGGGCTGGGGGTGAAGGAGCAGGCTGGGAGTTGAGGTGCAGGGTCTGGCCAGGAGCTAGAATGAAGGAGGAGTCTCAGGGTTGGGGCAGGAAGTTTGGGTGTGGAGCGCTTACCTGGGCAGCTCCCATTTGATGTGAGGGGTGCAGGTGGGAATGTGGGGAGGGGGGTGCAGGAGCTCCTGTTTGGTGCTCAGGGTGGGGATGTGGGGGGTGTAAGTCAGGGCATGGGGGGGCTGGGTACGTGTGGGGAGTGCAGGAGTCAGCGCAGGGTGTGTGTGAGGAGGGTGCAGGAGTCAGGGCAGAGGGCTGGGGGCATGTGAGGGGGTGCAGGAGTCAGGGCATGGGGTGTGGGGGGGCTGGGTATGTGTGGGGGGTGCCAGAGTCAGGGCTGGGGTCATGGCGGGGTGCAGGGGGCTGGGGTGTGAGGGGGGTGCAGGGGTCAGGACAGAGGGCTGGGGGGTGAACTGGGATGGGGGGGTATTCCCCCTGCCCTGAGCAGCTCATGGCAGGGGGCTGGAGGGATACGCCCTGATTCCACCCCCTTTCCCCAAGGCCCTGCTCCTGCTCCTGCCTCTTCTCCACCTCCTTCCCGGTCTGAGCAGTGAGGGCGCTGGGGCTCTTCTTTTCCCCTCCCTCGCAAGGGCCATTGGAGGCAGGGCACGATGCAGCATGCTGGGGGAAGGGGCAGGGGAGGGGAAAACTTGGCTGTTGGTAGAGCCAGCCCTAAAGCAGCAGCCGGCAGGACCAAGCTTGCTTCTGCCCCCGCCAGAGAGAGCAGTAGGTGGGAGGCGGAGAAGAGCGGGCTGGGCCAGGCAGGATTTTTAATGGCATGCTGCTGCCTGCTGGGGTCCCGACCGTCGGCCCCGCTCAGCCCGCCGCCGGGGTTCAGCAGTGGACTGAGCAGGACCAGCGGCGGCTGCAGCATGCCATTAAAAATCGGCTTGCATGCCATCTTTGGCACGCGTGCCCAGGGCTGGCTTTAGGAAGTGCAGGGCCCAATTCGAACATTTTTGGTGGAGCCCCGGCAGGGATGACTTAAAAAAAAAAAGTTTAAAAAAAGCCTTTCATTTCTTAGCAACCGGTTCCCTATGAAAAGTTCTGATTTAAGGGATGTGCCACAGTATGTATTTTTTGTACCGATAGGGTTACCATACATCCGTATTTTCCCGGGAGGGAAAATACAGATGTATGTTAACCCGACCTAAAGTTCTTTTTTAAAAAGATGGGCCTGAACTAGAAATAAGCTCCGTTTCACATGTGTGGGTCCCCACCAATCCCTGGGGGTTGCTAGGGTGACCAGATATCCCGATTTTATAGGGAGAGTCCCAATTTTGGGATCTTTTTCTTATATAGGAGCCTATTACCCTCCACCCCCATCCCAATTTTTCACACTTGCTGTCTGGTCACCCTAGGGTGTGCACATGTGTGGGTCCCAGCTGCTCCCTGCCCCCCTCATTGAAGCAGGTCTGCAGGGTTACTGCCCTGGGAACTACAGGGCACCAGTGGACATGGGGCTGGCTGGATGCAGGGCAGGGGGTGCGGGGCTGGCTGAAGACAGGGGCCTATGGGGTGGCTGGCTTCAGACAGGGCTGCAGGGGGGTGCGGCAGGGTGGGCTGGAGACAGGGCGGGGGGTGAGGCAGGGGCTGGCTGTGGGCAGGGGGTGCGGGGCTGGCTGGAGATGGGCTGGCTGCAGGCAGGGGGTGCAGGGCTGGCTGCAGGCAGGGGCTGGCTGCGGGAAGGGGGTGTGGGGCTGGTATGGGCAGGGGGTGCGGGTACAGGGGGCACAGGCCACTCTGTGCTGTAAGAGCCCCCTCCTCCTCCCTCCCCCACTGGGGTAGCAGCAGCAGCCTGGCGCTCAGGGGCTATTTAAAGGCCCGGGGCTCCCCTGCTTCTACTGCCCCGGTCCTTTAAATAGCCACAGGAGCCCTGGGGAAGCGGCTGGGCTCCGGGAACTATTTAAAGGACCGGGGCGGCAGAGGCAGCTGGAGCCCCCCCCCCGCTACCCCAGGGCTCTGGGGGCTATTTAAAGGGCCCAGGGCTCCCCTGCTTCTATTGCCTCAGTCCTTTAAATAGCCGAGGGAGCCCTGGGGAAGTGGTGGGGCTCCAGCGGCTATTTAAAGGGCCAGGGTGGTAGAAGCAACGGGAGCCCCAGACTTTTTAAATAGCCCCCAGAGCCCCAGAGCCCTACCCCAGGGCTCCAGCAGTGGGGCTCTGGTGGCAATTTAAAGAGCCTAGGGCTCCAGCCCCTGCTGGGAGCCCCAGGCCCTTTAAATTGCCCCCTGGGGAAGCCAGGCCACCCCGGTACAGTGCACCGGCTCTTGCCGGTACGCCATACTGGGGCTTGGGCGTGGGGCCCTCTTAAGGGTGGGGCCCAATTCAGGGGAATTGGTTGAATTGGCCTAAAGCCGGCCCTGCGCGTGCCATACGTTGCCGACCCCTGCACTAGACAGTGACACCTCATTCATTAAGGATAAGGATTTTAGAGGCAAAAAGGAGCTATTAGGAGTCAGGCATCTAATTGTCCTTTGTGCCTGTGTAAATCCCTCCATAAAGCAGGAGGTACTTCTGCAACTCAGAAAACTGCATTGTCTAATAGGAGAATCTAGCATAACCAATCTCCCTGGGGGAACAATGGGAATTTATTTTTGGAGAAAAATATCTCCATGGGTAAGAGTTACAATAATGCAATGTAAAACTGCTCATATCAGTTTTTCCACAGAACTCAAAGTGCTTTACGAGGAAGGGAAGAACTGTAACCCAACCCACAGCAAAGTGTTGCTGCAAGTGTTATGGTCCACCACACCCTAGATGTCAATTACCATGCTATGTGTACCACATCCTTGGGGGACAGTGTTACAGGTCCTCCAAGCATCACATTCTTCCAGCTCTAGCCTTTGGTGAGTTCACAAGAATACTTATACACTTCAAATAAGAAAGAGCCCTTTACTAGGTCTGCCAGAAAACAAAAGCTGCAAGTATCCTAGCATGATGACTTTAACAGCTATAAACAAAAGAATAAACCCAACACACAAATCCCAAACCAGTCCCTAAACGCAGCTCAAAGCACGAGAGAGAATGAAGATGATGATCTCCTCATGCCCAATATCTGGATAGTCATTCCAGGCCACCTCCTTCTAGGGGCAATCACACACAGGCCTGCAGTTCCCATGGCCAGAATCCAGCCCTTTTGTTTGGCACTTCATTCTCGTTCAGGCCCATCCACTCACGCCCCCCAGTTTGCATTACAACGTCAACTATCCCACTTACCAGCAGGAGGCTGCTTCACAACCTGGCCCTTAAGCTTTCAGTTCCAGCTTCTCAGCTCACCTGCTTTTTTTCTGCAGCTAGCTCTTGGGCTGCTGCCTCTTGTGGTAGTCTACCATTCCTGCACCTCCAGTCTGGTCCCTTCTGACAGTACTTCCCTTTCTTGTACTGGGTGGATAATGGAGACCTCTACAGTCTGTATATTGCTTTGGAGGTTAACAGCACTCATTAATATAATAGGTTCACTGCAATATTATACTTACTTTAAGATGGGGGAAACTGAGGCCCAGTTGATTTGCCCAGCAGAAATTAACTAGGATTAGAATCCAGATCTCCTGATTCCCAGTCCTGTGCCCCAACCTCTGCACCTGTTGATTTTCAGTAACATTGTACCACATAGTGGAAAATCAGAACTTGTGAAAATGGTAGCTACTCAGAGTATCTTTGTGGGCTACCCTTAGAGTGGGTTCCCCAGCTTTTAATGACAGATTTTCACTTTGACAGAGTCCAAAAAACTAGCCTGGCTGGGCTGGAGGTAGCAAAATTTGAAATTATTACTACCATGTGTCCCCTTGATCTCTGTGACAATCAGGGTCTAGACATCCTAAAGATGCACAGATACCTTGTACATGTCCTAGGGTAAGGGATTAATACATCTTCCTAACCTCATAGGTCTTTTCCATTTGAAATTTCTATAATTCACTATATGATAAAATAAAGCCTAATACACACACTTTATGTATGGGCTAGCAGTTGAAGCACAAAACCACAGATCCACTTTTTAAAGATATATTTGTGTGTTTCTTGATAAATATTTGAGAATTTTTAAAAGGATAATACCAACCAGAAGCAGTAAAATATCTGTGCTTCTGAGCATTATCTGCCTCTTCAATATTTCCTTTCATTGTACATTTAAATAAAATACATAGAGCTCACACATTAGGCCGTCTCCTAGAAAACTCATACACACTTCCAAATACAGTAGGTAACAAAGTGCAGCTTTAGCTCCATCCAATAATGCATATTCACAAGTACAAGTCCCCTCTATAGTTAATATCCTTGTACTCACAGCTTTTTTCTGTCCACTCAAGAAAGAAAGAATCAGATCCAGCTTGTACTTCAAGCTGCCTACTTTAAGGCTGCTTTTCCCTCTTCTGAAGTGCTGGGTGCGGGCCACTGTCAGACAGAAGATACTGGACTAGACTCACCACTGGTCTGAAGCAGTATGGCAATTCCTCTGTTCCCCTGTCACTGATATGACTGTAGGTTGGTCACTCAGGCCAAAATATTTAAAACTGACTTCTGGTTTGTGTGCCCAGCTTCGTACATCTTATGTCTAATTTTCAAAAATGCTGAACACTTACATTTCCTATGAACTTCAATCAGAATTGTGGGTGTTCAGCATTTTTGAAAATCAGACCCTAGATGTCTCAGAAAATTTGAAGCACCTTCTGAAAATTTCTTCTGCTTCCATTTCCCAACCTCACAGCAGTGTTGTAAGGCATAATAAGTAGGGCTGTCGATTAATTGCAGCTAACTCTGACAACTAACTCACATTAATTGCAATTAAAATTTAATCTCAATCGCAGTTTTAATCACACTGTTAAACAATAGAATATCAATTGAAATGTATTAAATTGTTTTGGATGTTTTTCTACATTTTCAAATACATTGATTTCAACTACAACACAGAATACAAAGTGTACAGTGCTCACTTTATATTTTTTATTACAAATATTTCCACTGTAAAAATGATAAACAAAATAAATAGTATTTTTCAATTCACCTCACACTGTGGTGCACTCTCTTTATCATGAAAGTGCAACTTAAAAATGTAGTTTTTTTTGTTATATAACTTCACTCAAAGACAAAACAATGTAAAACTTTAGTGCCTACAAGTTCACTCGGCTGATAAGAAACAGTACTGATTGCAAAGATAATGGCCAATGGCTTTGCAATCTCATCGGCCAACTCCTTTAGCACCCTCGGATGCAGCGCATCCGGCCCCATGGACTTGTGCTCATCCAGCTTTTCTAAATAGTCCCGAACTACTTCTTTCTCCACAGAGAGCTGGTCACCTCCTCCCCATACCGTGCTGCAGAGTGCAGCTGTCTGGGAGCTGACCTTGTCTGTGAAGACAGAGGCAAAAAAAGCATTGAGTACACTAGCTTTCTCCACATCCTCTGTCACTAGGTTCCCTCCCTCATTCAGCAAGGGGCCCACACTTTCCTTGACTTTCTTCTTGTTGCTAACATACCTGAAGAAACCCTTCTTGTTACTCCTAACATCTCCGGCTAGCTGCAACTCCAAGTGTGATTTGGCCTTCCTAATTTCACACCTGCATGCCTGAGCAATACTTTTATACTCCTCCCTGGTTATTTGTCCAATCTTCCACTCCTTGTAAGCTGGTTTTTTGTGTTTAAAACGAGCAAGGATTTCACTGTTAAGCCAAGCTGGTCGCCTGCCATATTTACTTTTCTTCCTACACATCGGGATGGTTTGTTCCTGCAACCTCAATAAGGTTTCTTTAAAATACAGCCAGCTTTCCTCGACTCCTTTCCCCGTCATGTTATTCTCCCAGGGGACCTTGCCCATCAGTTCCCTGAGGGAGTTGAAGTCTGCTTTTCTGAAGTCCAGGGTCTCTGTTCTACTGCTCTCCTTTCTTCCTTGTATCAGGATCCTGAACTCGACCATCTCATGGTCACTGCCTCCCAGGTTCCCATCCACTCTTGCTTCCTCTACTATTTCTTCCCTGTTTGTGAGCAGCAGGTCAAGAAGAGCTTTTCCCCTAGTTGGTTCCTCCAGCACTTGCACCAGGAAATTGTCCCCTACACTTTCCAGAAACTTCCTGGATTGTCTGTGCACTGCTGTATTGCTCTCCCAGCAGATATCAGGGTGATTAAAGTCACCCATGAGAACCAGGGCCTGTGATCTAGCAACTTCTGTGAGTTGCCGGAAGAAAGCCTCGTCCACCTCATCCCCCTGGTCTGGTGGTCTGTAGCAGACTCCCACCACAACCTCACCCTTGTTGTTCATACTTCTAAATTTAATCCAGAGACTCTCAGGTTTTCATTTGGAGTTCTGTGTCCAGTTTTGGGCCCCACACTACAAGAAGGATGTGGATAAATTGGAGAGAGTCTAGCGGAGGGCAACAAAAATGATTAGGGGGCTGGAGCACATGACTTACGAGGAGAGGCTGAGGGAACTGAGATTGTTTAGCCTGCAGAAGAGAAGAATGAGGGGGGGATTTGATAGCTGCTTTCAACTACCTGAAAGGGGGTTCCAAAGAGGATGGATCTAGACCAGGGGTCGGCAACCGGTGGCTCGCGGCTCGCCAGGGTAAGCACCCTGGCGGGCCGACCCGGTTTGTTTATCTGCCGCGTCGGCAAGTTCGGCCGATCGCGGCTCCCACTGGCCGCGGTTTGCGGTCCCAGGCCAATGCGGGAGGCAGGAAGCGGCGCGAGCCGAGGGATGTTCTGGCCGCGGCTTCCTGCCTCCTGCATTGGCCTGGGACCGCGAACCGCGGCCAGTGGGAGCCGCGATCGGCCGAACTTGCCGACGCGGCAGATAAACAAATCGGGCCGGCCCGGCCCGCCAGGGTGCTTACCCTGGCGAGCCGCGAGCCACCGGTTGCCGACCCCTGATCTAGACTGTTCTCAGTGGTAGAAGATGACAGAACAAGGAGTAATGGTCTCAAGTTGCAGAGGGGGAGGTTTAGGTTGGACATTAGGAAAAACTTTTTCACTAGTAGGGTGGTGAAGCACTGGAATGGGTTACCTAGGGAGGTGGTGGAATCTCCTTCCTTAGAGGTTTTTAAGGTCAGGCTTGACAAAGCCCTGGCTGGGATGACTTAGTTGGGTTTGATCCTGCTTTGAGCAGGGGGTTGGACTAGATGACCTCCTGAGGTCCCTTCCAACCCTGAGATTCTATGATAAGACAAACAAGTTTATTTACATTTATAGGAGAGAATGCTGTCTGTGTCTTAATAACAATGTCACCTGAAAGTGAGACCAGGCGTTCACCGGTATTGCAAAGTATTTATGTGCCAGATAGGCTATACATTCATATATCCCTTCATGCTTCGACCACCATTCCAGAGGGCATGCTTCCATGCTGATGACATTAAATGACATAATGATGGCCACGTTAGCAGATCTTGCAACGCCACAAAGAGCAATGCATTGTGGTAACTATCCCAGTGTGCAAGTGGCTGCAACATGCATTTCAAATGGTGTGGGGGTGGAGTGTGACAGGGAGTGTGTTATGTGTAAGTGGGGGGAGAGACAGTGTGTTTTGGGGGGCTGAGAGTGTCAGCATGCTGTCTTGTAAGTTCAGACAGCAGCAAACCCCTCTTCTCCCCCTTCCCCCTACAACAGCAGCATTTGTCCCAGAGCAGATAATCATGCCGGATGTCAGAAACGGAGCTTTGAAAGGGGATATCTGCATGCCTGCAGCCGATTTCAAAATAACGAGAGGAGTGGCCACTTGACTTCAGGGGATTATGGGATGTTTCCGGAGGCTAATCACAGTGCAGTAATGCAACACCTCATCCACACTGGTGCCTGGGAATTTCATCCAGGGCGCAGCAAGCTTTATGCTTCTCATGGAGGTGGACTACCATGAGTGCTCCAGCTGCAGAGTCCAGACACACTACATGCCTTGCCAGTGTGGACACCTCAGGAGTTAGGGTGCCCAAAGCTGATTAATGCACTCTAGCTTGCAAGTGTAGCCAAGCCTTAAAGATTTACATTGTTTTTGTATACAGTTATATTTCTGTACATAATTCTACATTTGTAAGTTCAACTTTCACAATAAAGAGATTGCACTACAGCATGTGTGAATTGAATTAGGTGAATTGAAAAATATGTTTTTATAATGCAAATATTTGTAATAAAAAATAAATATAAAGTGAGCACTGTACACTTTGTATTCTGGATAAAGTATGGGCCAGACCAGACAAGAAACATTCACATAAAAGAGAATCTGACACATCAGAAAAGGGCAGACAAATAAATAGTGACAAGTGCTTGTGCGCCAATGCTAGAAGTCTAAATAATAAGATGGGTGAACTAGAGTGCCTTGTGTTAAAGGAGGATATTGATATAATAGGCATCACAGAAACCTGGTGGAGTAGGGACAATCAATGGGACACAATCATTCCAGGGTACAAAATATATCGGAAGGACAGAACAGGTCATGTGGGGAGGAGAGTGGCACTATATGTGAAAGAAAATGTAGAATCAAATGAAGTAAAAATCTGAAATGAATCCACGTTCCATAGAATCTCTATGGATATATTCTTATTAGAGCATGGAATTACTAACAGTAGGGCTCTATTATTGACCACCTGACCAGGACAGTGATAGTGATGATGAAATGCTAAGGGAGATTAGAGAGGCTTTCCAAATAAACAACTCAATAATAGTGGGGGATTTCAATTTTCCCCAGATTGACTGGGTACATGTCACCTTGGGACGAAATGCAGAAACAAAATTTCTCGATACTTTAAATGACTTCTTCTTGGAGCAGCAGGTACAGGAACCCACAATGGGAGAGGCAAGTCTCGATTTAGTCCTAAGTGGAGTGCAGGATCTGGTCCAAGAGGTAACTATAACAGGACCGCTTGGAAATAGTGACCATAATATAATAACATTTAACATTCCTGTGGTGGGAAGAACACCTCAACAGCCCAACACTGTGGCATTTAATTTCAGAAAGGGAAAAAAACGGTTACTCACCTTCTTGTAACTTGTTTTTCGAGATGTGTTCATGTCCATTCCAAGTACGTGTGCGCGCGCCACATGCACGCCAGCTGGAAGATTTTCCCTTAGCAGCGTCCGTAGGGTCAGCCTGGACGCCCCCTGGAGTGGCGCCTCCATGGCACGCAATATAGGGGCCTGACGACACTCCACCCCCTCAGTTCCTTCTTGCTGGCACTCCGACAGAGGGGTAGGATGGTTGGTATTGGAATGGACATGAACAACACATCTCAAAGAACAACAGTTACGAGAAGGTGAGTAACCGTTTTTTCTTCTTCGAGTGATTGTTCATGTCCATTCCAAGCAGGTGACCCCCAGGTTGCAGTTCAGGTGGTGGGGTCAGAGTCCACTACAGATTGAAGCACTGCACGACCAAAGGCTGTGTCATCTCTGGGCTGATGCATGATGGCATAGTGCGATGTGAATGTATGAACTGAAGACCACGTGGCCGCCCTGCATATCTCCTGGGTCAGGACCTGAGCCAGGAATGTGGCAGAAGAGGCCTGTGCACTGGTGGAGTGGGCCGTAATCGGCGGAGCGGGCACCTTCGCTCGCTCGTAGCACTCCCAGATGCAGGAAGTGATCCATGAGAAGATACGCTATGACGAGACAGGGAGTTCCCTCATCCTGTTGGCCACAGCCACAAATAGTGGGACTGATTTCCTGAACGGCTTGGTTCTTTCAATATAGAACACCAGGGCCCTGCGAACGTCTAGGAAATGCTCCCTACTGGAAGAGTGTGGCTTAGGATAGAACACAGGGAGAAAAACGTCCTGGCCCATGTGGAACTGGGAGACCACCTTAGGAAGAAATGCAAGGTGTGGCCTGAGTTGGACCTTGTCCTTATGAAAGACAGTGTAGGGAGGCTCAGATCTTAGGGCTCTGAGCTCCGAGACCCTCCTAGCTGAGGTGATAGCCACAAGAAACACGACCTTATAAGAGAGATACAGCAGTGAGCATGTGGCCAAGGGCTCGAAGGGGGGCCCGTGAGGTCAGAGAAGACCAGATTAAGGTCCCAGGCTGGGACAGGCTGTCACGTATGCAGAAAGAGTCTGTCCAGGCCCTTGAGGAAGTGACTGACCAGTGGGTTCGTGAAGATTGAGAAACCGTCAGTCCCTGGGTGAAATGCGGAGATGGCGGCCAGGTGGACCCGAACCGAAGAGAGTGAAAGTCCCTGCTGCTTCAGGTGAAGTAAGTAATCTAGTATGAGTGGGACTGGGGCAAGCAATGGAGCCTGTCCCTGCTGCCCTGCCCAGATGGAAAAATGTTTCCACTTGGCCATGTATGGGGCCCTGGTAGAGGGTTTCCTGCTAACAAGGAGGACTTGCCTAACTTGATGGGAGCATCCCATTTCTACAGGGTTCAGCCATGGAACATCCAGGCTGTGAGATGGAGCGACTCTAGGTTCGGGTGCTGGAGGTGGCCTCGATCCTGTGTGATCAGGTCTGGGAGCAGGGTTAGTGTGATAGGCGCCTGCACAGACATCTGCAGCAGCGACGTGAACCAATGCTGGCGCAGCCATGCCGGCGCTATCAGTATGACTTGAGCGCGATCCCTACGAATCTTGAGGAGTACCCGGTGGACCATCGGGATTGGTGGGAAAGTGTAAAGCAGGCTACCCTCCCACAAGAGGATGAAGGCATCTGCGAGTGACTCGGGCTGCTCCCCATGAGGAAGCAGAACTGTTGACACTTCCTGTTGTCCCGCGTGGCAAACAGGTCTATCTGGGGAGAGACCCAGAGGTGGAAGATTGAATGTACCACATCCCGGCAGAGAGACCACTCATGACCATGAAACAATCGATTGAGGGCGTCCGCCAGGCCGTTCTGCACCCCCGGAAGGTAAGATACCACCGGGTGAATTGCATGTTCTACACAAAAGTGCCATAGCACGTGGGCTTCCCAGCACAGGGGAGAGGAGCGTGCACCCCCATTTGTTGATATAGAACATTGCCGAGGTATTGTCCATGAGAACCGAGACACACCTGCCCGCGGGACTTGAAAGCCTGGCAGGCGAGACACACCGCCCGCAGCTCCCTGACGTTGATGTGCAAGGTGAGGTCCTCTGAGGACCAAAGGCCCTGGGTCCTGAGATTCCCCAGGTGCGCCCCCCACCCCAGGTCCAAAGCGTTGGTTACTAAAGATAGGGAGGGCTGAGGGCTGGTGAAGGGCACTCCCACATAAACCTCCCGTGGGTCAAGCCACCACCGGAGGGAGTCTAGTACCATCAGGGGCAGTGTCACCACGGAGTCCAGCGCATCCCTGGTTGGTCCGTACACAGTCGCCAACCAGGACTGAAGCAGGTGCAGTCTGAGCCTGGCGTGACTCACCACATAGGTGCTCGCAGCCATGTGCCCCAGCAACTTCAGGCAGTTCCTTGCTGTAGTGGTTGGAAAACGCCTGAGACCAAGAATGATGTCAGACATGGATCGGAACCTGGACTCTGGGAGGTACGTTTTGGCTTGAGTCAAGTCCAGGACTGCCCCTATGAACTGTATCTGAGGGACAGGGTAGACTTGGCCTCGTTTAGCAGGAGGCCGACCTTGAAGAAGGTCTGTCTGATTAAAAAATACACCTGAGCCTCCACTTGTACCTTGGAGCGGCCCTTGATGAGCCAGTCGTCAAGGTAGGGAAACACCTGAATTTGGGGCTTGCACAGGAAAGCTGCGACAACTGCCATGCACTTTGTGAAGACACTCAGGGCTGTCAATAGACTGAACGGCACGACTGCAAACTGAAAATGGGTGTTGCCCACCACAAATCTGAGGTAACATCTGTGTTGAGGTATTATCGCGATATGGAAGTACGCGTCCTTTAATTCGAGGGTGGCATATCAGTCTCCTTGATCCATGAAGGGAATGAGGGAGGACAGAGAGACCATAAGGAACTTGAGTTTCTTCACAAACTTGTTCAGATGCCGCAAGTCCAGAATGGGTCTGAGGCCCCCTTTCACCTTCGGTATTAGGAAATACCGGGAGTAGAACCCCCAGCCCCTGAGGAACTTCCTCCACTGCCCCTACAGCGAGGAGGGACTGCACTTCCTGAATGAGAAATTGCTCATGAGAGGGGGTCCCTGAAGAGGGACGGGGAGGGGGGGCTGGTGGGGCGGTAGGGAGGAGACCTGTATGGAATATCCCCTCTCTACCGTATGGAGCACCCATCGGTCCGATGTGATTTGGGACCAAGCACGGTAGAAGGGGGATAGACTGGATGAGAAAGTAAGGTTGTTAGGATCCAAGGTCCTGACTGGTAGGTTGTCCTTGACCGCACCATCAAATTTGGGATCCAGGCCCCGACGGAGGCTTTGGTTGGCCCGAGGACTGTCCGGCAGACGAATACTGCCTCCTCCTGCCAGTCCTATTCCTTCTGCGCGGGGCCCCATGGTGATTCTGTGGCTGGTACGGCTGTGGGGCTGGCTGCAGCCTAAATTGTCTACGCTGAGTGGCTGGAGTGTACAGGCCAAACGAGCGTAAAGTAGCCTTGAGTCCTTTAGGCTATGGAGCCGCTTGTCCGTTTTCTCAGAAAACAATGTGGGCCCCCCAAAGGGAAAGTCCTGGATGGTCTACTGAACCTTGTGGGGAAGGCTGGAAACCTGAAGCCAGGACCCTCGCTGCATCACTGCTCTAGTGGCCAGTGTGCGGGAGGCTGCGTCCGCCGCGTCCAGGGCCGCTTGGAGGGATGCTTGTGAGATCAGCTTCCCCTTCTCCACCAGTGCAGAGAATTCTTGGGGAAGGAGTTCCGTGAACTTGGACAGGGCCGAGCATGTATTGTGTCCATACCAGCTCACTATAGCCTGTTGGTTGGCTATACGCAGTTGCAGGCCCCCCATTGAGTAGACCTTTCTACCGAAGAGGTTTAGTTTCTTGGCCTCTTGGTTCTTTGGGATAGACCTCTGGAATCCCTGATGCTCCCTTGGTTAGCTGCATCAACTACCAGAGAGTCTGGGGGAGGGTGGGCATACAGGTGCTCATGCCCTTTGGAGGGTACAAAGTAACGTCTTTCCGTCCTTTTGGCCATAGGGGCTAGAGAGGCTGAGGTCTGCTATAGGGTGTGGGAATTGTCTATTACTGTCTTGATTAACGGTAGAGTGACCCTAGATGGGCCTGAGGGAGCTAAGATGTCCACTACCGGGTCCACATCCACCTCGACCTCCTCAGCCTGAATAGCCAGGCTCTGGGCAGCTCGTCTGAGCAGTTGCTGAAGCACTCAGTTGCCGCCACCGCTTCATCCAGCGAGGAAGAGGAGTAAGTTGCAGGCAGACGACCTTTCTCGCTCCCCTCAGCTCCTGCAGGGTCCCGCAGCACATTACTCCGGTTGCGTAGCCGGTGCAGATGGAGAGGGCGGCACCACATTCGGTACCGGGTTCGACGCCGAATGACGAGGCATGTTGGGTGGTGCCTGAGCCAGCAAAGACACAGCCCCCACTGGTGCCGGTGTCTGACAAGGCGGTGTTGGATCCTGTTGAATAGGTGGCACCCCCCTCTCGGACGGCAGTGCTGCTGGTAGAGGCAATTGCGCCAGAGCTACCGATGTCGCAAAGACCGATTTGGACCTGGAGGATGGACCGTGCACCTGCCCCTGGAACTGATGATAAGCCCAGGGAGTCCAGAATGGCCACTGGGAAGGTGGCTGCCAATGCTGCTGCCACGGCATCAGGTAAGGTTGCTGACTTCTCTGTGAAGCTGACCTCCGGCTCCTTGATCTACTGAAGCAATAGGATTCCCCTTCAGACTCTGAGGTCTCCGAGTATGAAGACCAAGGGGTGAGGGGGTAGTACCCACTGTCGCCGGCAAGTGTGCCACGAGGGGGAGCGGGGAGGCACTTCCCTCTGCGCTGGCGGTGCCGAAACGGCGCGAGGTGGGGACTGTGGCGCCATCACGGTCGGCTTGCCCCTTGATTGGACTGGGGGTCGGGCAGTTACTGGCGGCTCTTCCCTCCTGTGCGGGGAGGCTGGCACCAGCAGGCTCATCAGGTCCGAAGCCGCCTCAAACGCCTCTGGCGTCGATGGGAGGAGCACTTCCTTGCAATGGGCCGGGGACCTGGACCGGTCCGGACTCAACTGGACCCCAACCGGGGCAGGAGTCAGCCCAACCTTACGGGGAGATGCCCATGGTGCGGCTTGTCCCACCACAATTGTGGACGTCACCGGCCTTTTAAGGTCCTGGTGAGGTGACCGGCCCCTCACCGGCCTCTTCTTTTTCACAGGCACCGGGGATGGCAAGCAGTGCCGCATGGAGGCTGACTTCCTATGCCCCGAGTCTCTCTGGTGCCGGGGCCTGGAGTCATTAGACCAGGCCTCCTCTCTTGCTAGCTGTGCCGGAGTGCTGTGCACTGAGACGAGGTGCTAGGTGCCGGGTTGGTGGGTTTGGGATCTGCGTGTGGCTGCAGGGCTGCCTCCATCAGCAGAATTCTAAGTCTCTGCTCTCTCTCTTTGAGAGTCCTGGGATGGAATCCCTTGCAGATATGGCACCAATCTCTCTGGTGGCTCTCTCCGAGGCACCTCAAGCAGAAAGAGTGCTGGTCACTCTTCAGCATAAACTGCCCGCAGACCACACAGAGTTTAAACCCTGGGAATCCCGGCATGCCCCAGGAGAGGGGTTGAGTTGTGGGGGAGCCCTCCAAGGGCTAACTAATAACTAACACTAACTATGAAACTATGAGAATCAGAACATGAACTGAGACACTGCTAGGCTTACTGCAAGAGCGCGGTAAAGTTCCAGCCAGCCGTCACCAGTGGTAAGAAGGAACTGAGAGGGTGGAGTGGGGGGTTGGCAGGCCCCTATATTGGGCGCCATGGAGGCACCACTCCAGGGGGCGCCCAGTCTGACCCTCTGGACGCTGCTAAGGGAAAATCTTCCAGCTGGCGTGCATGTGGCATGCACACACCTGCTTAGAATGGACATGAACAATCACTTGAAGAAGAACTATGCAAAAATGAGGAGGTTAAACAGAAATTAAAAGGTACAGTGACTAGAGTGAAATCTCTGTAAGCTGCATGGCCACTTTTCAAAGACATCATAATAGAGGCCCAACTTCAATGTATACCCCAAATTAAAAAAACACAGTAAAAGAACTAAAAAAGATCCACCGTGGCTTAACAACCATGTTAAAGAAGCAGTGAGAGATAAAAAGGCATCTTTTAAAAAGTGGAAGTCAAATCCTAGTGAGGTAAATAGACAGGAGCATAAACATTGCAAAATTAAGTGTAAAAACGTAATAAGAAAAACCAAAAAGGAGTTTGAAGAACGGCTAGCCAAAAACTCAAAAGGTAATAACAAAATGTTTTTTAAGTACATCAGAAGCAAGAAGCCTGCTAAACAATCAGTGGGGCCCCTGGATGATCAAGATACAAAAGGAGCACTTAAAGACGATAAAGTCATTGAGGAGAAACTAAATGAATTCTTTGCTTCGGTCTTCATGGCTGAGGATGTTAGGGAGATTCCCAACCTTAGCTGTCCTTTGTAGGTGACAAATCTGAGGAATTGTCACAGATTGAAGTGTCACTAGAGGAGGTTTTGGAATTAATTGATAAACAGTAACAAGTCACTGGGACCAGATGGCATTCACCCAAGAGTTCTGAAAGAACTCAAATGTGAAGTTGCGGAACTATGGTTTGTAACCTGTCCTTTAAATCGGCTTCTGTACCCAATGACTGGAAGATAGCTAACGTAATGCCAATATTTTAAAAGGGCTTTAGAGGTGATCCCAGCAATTACAGACCAGTAAGTCTAATGTCAGTACTGGGCAAATTAGTGAAACAATCGTAAAGAATAAAATTGTCAGACACATAGACGAACATAAATTGTTGGGCAAAAGTCAACATGGTTTCTGTAAAGGGAAATCATGTCTTACTAATCTATCAGAGTTCTTTGAAGGGGCCAAACAAACATGTGGCCAAGGGGGATCCAGTGGACATAGGTTTTCTGGAAATCTAAGTACACTTTGACAAGATCCCTCACCAAAGGCTCTTTTGTAAATTAAGTTGTCATGGGATAAGAGGGAAGATCCTTTCATGGATTGAGAACTGGTTAAAAGACAGGGAACAAAGGGTAGGAATAAATGGTAAATTTTCAGAATGGAGAGGGGTAACTAGTGGTGTTCCCCAAGGGTCAGTCCTAGGACCAATCCTATTCAATTTATTCATAAATGATCTGGAGAAAGGGGTAAACAGTGAGGTGGCAAAATTTGCAGATGATACTAAACTGCTCAAGGTAGTTAAGACCAAAGCAGACTGTGAAGAACTTCAGAAAGATCTCACAAAACTAAGTGATTGGGCAACAAAATGGCAAATGAAATTTAAAGTAATGCACATTGGAAAAAATAACCCCAACTACACATACAGTATGACAGGGGACTAATTTAGCTACAACTAATCAGGAAAGAGATCCTGGAGTCATCATGGATAGTTCTCTGAAGACATCCACACAGTGTGCAGCGGCAGTCAAAAAAGCAAGGAGGATTTTAGGAATCATTCAAAAAGGGATAGAGAATAAGATGGAGAATATCTTATTGCCCTTGTATAAATCCATAGTACGCCCACATCTTGAATACTTCGTACAGATGTGATCTCCTCATCTCAAAAAAGATATACTGGCATTAGAAAAGGTTCAGAGAAGGGCAACTAAAATGATTAGGGGTTTGGAATGGGTCCCATATGAGGAGAGATTAAAGAGGCTAGGACTTTTCAGCTTGGAAAAGAGGAGACTAAGGGGGGGATATGATAGAGGTATATAAAATCATGAGTGGTGTAGAGAAAGAGAATAAAGAAAAGTTATTTACTTATTCCCATAATATAAGAACTAGGGGGCACCAAATGAAATTAATGGGCAGCAGGTTTAAAACAAATAAAAGGAAGTAGTTCTTCACACAGTGCACAGTCAACCTGTGGAACTCCTTGCCTGAGGAGATTGTGAAGGCTAGGAATATAACAGGGCTTAAAAGAGAACTAGATAAATTCATGGAGGTTAAGTTCATTAATGGCTATTAGCCAGGATGGGCAAGGAATGGCGTCCCTAGCCTCTGTTTGTCAGAGAGAGGAGATGGATGGCAGGAGAGAGATCACTTGATCATTACCTGTTAGGTTCACTCCCTCTGGGACACCTGGCATTGGTCACTATCAGTAGACAAGATACTGGGCTGGATGAACCTTTAGTCTGACACAGTATGGCCATTCTTCTGTTCTTATGCATTGTAATTGAAATCAATATATTTGAAAATGTAGAAAACATCCATAAATATTTAAATAAATGGTATTCTATTGTCTAACTGTGCAATTAACCGTGATTAATTTTTTTAATTGCTTGACAGCCCTAATAATAAGTTAAGGCTTATAAAGTTTGTTGAAGAGGATGCAGCATAGTACTGCAAAGTATAATTACATCTTATTTAGATGTAAAGATGTAAACCCAAGTCTGTAGAGGTAAAAGGCTGGTCCTTTGGCCCACTGAACAAACATAGCAGGCCTCTGTTAAGTAATATGAAAATGAACAGACTTCACATTCTTATACTCTTTACTGCATAGAACTCAAAAAGTTTTCCTTGATATTTATATTACGTCAAGTGCTAACTTTAAAAAAAATTGTAAGATAACTACATACAAATCTACTATTGTACCTGGAATACACAAGCGTTCCAAATTAGCTTATTTTTATTTTGACCTTAATAGTGAAAAACTAAAATGATACAGCCAGAAACATTTTAGTGATGTTTAATTGCTTATTTTTTACACTGAGTGGAGCACTAAACCTCTTCAAATGTTCCCATGATCCCATCAGCTACGGCATAAAAAGGTGCTTTAAAAACGTTAACCAAAAGAAAAACATTTTAATGCTGGTTGTAACTGCAGCAAATGAGGCTACCAACAAAAAAAATGGGGTGAGTAAGGTGATTAAAGACAAAGATCCATCACGTTTTGATCAAAATAAGGAAATGGATCAATAGAAAAATCTACCTGGCATTAATGTCTCTCTCTAGATCAGTAACCTAATTTCTCAATGAGACATCTGTATGATCTGTTAGTTATTCCAGCTATTGCTATTTATTACTTCATAGGGCCCAAAATGCACTAGGCATGTGTGACAGGGCATCTGCCCTGCAGTGGCCCTGATAGGGTTAAAACCCAGCCTGGAGAGCTGCAAGGAAACAGCCAATTAGGGCAGTGGCTGCAGCCAATTAGGGAGGAGGCTGGACCAGACAATGAGGACCCAGCCAGCCCATATAAAGGAAGCTGCAGGCCAGGGCAATTCAGTCTGCTGCAGGAAGCCCCAGGGCAGGGACTACACTGTAAACAGGGCTGCTAGGGCTTACAGGCCCAAGGCCCTGGGAAGAGGGTGAAAGAGCCAGAGGCAGAAGCCGAAGGTGCTGGGACTGCAGGGAAGTGGCCCAGGGAATTGAGACAGACCGGCGGAGAAAGAAAGGAGGGGCAGCAGGAAGCTATTGTTCCCAGGATCCCCAGGCTGGGACCTAGAGTAGTGGGTGGGCCTGAGTCCTCCCCCCCCCCCCCACTCACCACTGAAGAAGCGTCCAGGCTATGGACTGCCAAGCCGATGTGAGGCTAGACTGTTGCAGAAGGAGTCCCCCGGAAGGGGGGAACCTGGATTGTGACATGGCCGGAGGCTGTGCCTAAAAGCAGAGGCAGTGAGATTAGAACTGCAGTGGGTCTACAGGCAGAGACTAGGATGGGAGAGCCACCACCACTGGAGGGCACACCTGCTGACCAGAGCTAATTCACAAAATGGCCAGCAGGCGGCGCCAGTGTGGTGAGACACCCCATGATAGCATATTTAGGGTGACCACATGTCCTGATTTTATAGGGACAGTCCTGATTTTTGGGTCTTTCTTATATAGGTTCCTATTACTGCCCACCTCCCATCCTGATTTTTCACATTTGCTGTCTGGTCATCCTAAGCATATTCCTGTGCTTAGCTATTTCTAATAACTAACCTAAAGCTCCCTTGCTGCAAATTAAGCCCATTAAGTTTTTGTCTTATCTTCAGTGGACCAGGAGAACAATTTACCACCATACTTCGTATAACAGCCCTTATATTTGAAGACTTATCAGGTCCCCCCTCAGTCTTCTTTTTTCCAAGACTAAACATGCCCGTTTTTAAAAAAAATTTCTCATAGATCCAGTTTTCTAAATCTTTTAGCATTTTGCTAGCTCTCGTGTGGACTCTCTCCAATTTCTCCACAACTTTCCTGAAGTGTGACACACAGAAGCAGACACAATACTCCAACTGAGGCTTCACCTGTGCTGAGCAGAGGACAGTTTCCTCCCCTGTCTTACATGAGACACTCCTGTTAGTAGGCCCCAGAATGTCTTTAGCATTTTTTTACAACTGCATCACATTGTTGACTCATTCAGTTTGTGATCCACTATAATCCAGAGATCTTTTTCTGCAATACTATGTAGCTTTTCTCCATTTTGTAGTTGTGAATTAGATTTTTTCCTTCCTAAGTGCAGTAACTTTCACTTGTTTATAACTGCATTCCCAAAAGAAGCTTCCTATTTACTTCATAAAGATCTAGATTTTTCTGAACTTCACAAAATGCAATCCTGTTTGCTGGCACAGCAGTTTGTGTATCCAAATGTGACAAATTTCACAGAGCACTGAGAGTTATTCAGCTGCATTTCATAAATTGCTTTAAAAGCATTAAAAGATTTAAGGAAAACTGCAGTGTAGTGAACAATGCTACTAGAAATCTCAGCAGAGGAGGGAAGCCAGACAATGTGAATTAAGAGCTAGGTAGTGGGAAATACCTATTCTCACCTGTTACCAGGCTTGTAGGCACCATTAGGCATGCTATTGAAACAAGACATATTCCTTGTTTAGCCACTGAAGAGAAGCATTGAAACACATTACCCTGAAGGTCCAATCCTGCCCCCTTTGAAGTCAATAGGAAGCTTGCAATGGATTACAGTGGGTGAAGGACTGGGTCCCTGAATTGGATTCCCTGGCAACTGTCCTAGTTACCATCTGGGAGCATTTACAGTAGAGCTAATAATTTTGAGTTGAAAACTTCTGATGGTGTTTGATAGTTTGTTGGGTACAATATATGGAATAACAAGATTTCCCAGGAATGTAATTTCCAGCACCTCATCCCATACTAAAGAAATTCTTCTGTATAACATAATAAGGCAATGTGGATTTTTTACATTCCAAAGTGAAATAATTTCTGATCATCAACTGGAAAGCATTAATTTGTGTTAAAACATAGGCAACAGGGTGGAATGAGCAAGAGACAGGTTTATGCTAAAAATCCTGACTCTTGTAACACAGCACGATGCAATAACCCCTAACTACCCAGTTAACCCAGTCCTGAATCAACCTGAAAATGCTATCTGAAAGCCCTGGGAGCCAGATTCTGATTACTTAATTTGTATTAAGTACCCAACTTCACAAATAGTCCCATTCATTTCTGTAATTCTCCTTCAGGAAGAGCCAGGACAAATCCAGGGATTAACAGAACATGAAGTTGAAGTCCCTTCTGCATGCTTAACATTCTAGACTTCTGATATCTATCTATGTAGCTATTCACATACCATACCTAGTCTAGAGAACTATGTGTTTCCAACCACTGGACACCATTAAATTAGGCTTGAATAAAGACTGGGAGTGGATGGGTCATTACACAAAGTAAAACTATTTCCCCTTACTAACTTTTTTTCCCTACTGTTACTCACACCTTCTTGCCAGCTGTTGGACATGGGCCATCCTGATTATCACTATGAATTTTTTTTCCTCCTGCTGATAATAGCCCACCTTAATTGAGTAGTCTTGTTACAGCTGGCATGGCAACATCCATTTTTTCATATTCTCTGTGTGTGTGTGTGTGTGTGTGTATATATATATATATTTCCTACTGTATTTTCTACTGCATGGATCCGATGCGTTTTAGCCCATGAAAGCTTATGCTCAAATAAATTTGTTAGTCTCTGGAGGTACCACAAGTACTCCTCATTCTTTTTACTGATACAGACTAACACGGCCACCACTCTGAAACCTGTTATTCTCTTGTCATCTTTTCCATGTCTTCCAATTATTTGTTACATCCATTTGTTGTCTTTAGTGTTATATTGCACACTCTTGTGCTCAGCACAACACAAACGCTGATCCAAACAGGGTCCCAATTCTGACTGAAGCATATGGGCACTACTATAATATAAATAAATAGCACTGTCTGGAAAATGTATTAGCCTCCAATGAAGTCTTCTTCCCAGGCATTTGGGAACCACATTTTCTCTATGCAACTCTCCTCCCTTACCCTAAGAGGCCTTGTGAGTAAAGGACCTGGAAAATCAGGAGAAAGGTATGTTTACACTGTAATTAAAAACTCATGGCTGACCCATGCCATCTGACTCGGGCTCAGGTTAACAGGCTGTTTAACTATGGTGTAGAAATTCAGCTTTGGGCTGAAACACAGACTGTAGGACCCTGCAAGGTGGGAGGGTCCGAGAGCTCGGGCTGCTGCCAAAGCCTGAATGTCTATACTGCAGTTAAACTGCCCTTTATCCTGAGCCCCACTAGCACAAGTCAGTTGGCATAGGCCAGCCACAGGTGTCTAATTGCAGTGTAGACATAACCCAGGTGATGTCCCACTCTCTTAATTGGCCCAATTAGGCAAAGAACAGCTGAGCCCAGTTTCATTTAATAGACCAGTTACCTCATCACAAAAGGCTATTTAGAAAATGTACATTCTTTTCCCCAGCATGGCTTGTCTTCATTCAGTTAATACTAAACATAAAATTAAATAGGAAGGTTGTCATTGTTTTGCAGATGTGCTGTTGATTCCCCAAAAAAAGCCACTTGAAAAATAATTAGTGCCTGAAATGTTCAAATGGTAAAGAAAATTGCCAATTATTCCTAAAATAATTGCAATTTTCAAAAGATACTCCAATTAAGGTACTTTCCAGGCTCTAGACACACATAATAAGAGGGACACAGACTATGGTAACTTACTTCAAACTTTTCAGATCACATCAATTAAGATGCAATTCAGAGTCCTTGGCAGACTGAGTTCACTATGCAATTAGAGTTTATTATGCTGCCTCCAATCTGAGTGCACAACTGTTTATGTGTTAATTCAGGGAAGTAGTTTGAGTTAAGAACATAAATCAGAGAATATTAAAACTGGCAGTAGCCATTAGTATTAGATCAATACAGATGCATTAAAAGAAGATGAAAGGGAACCACATACACAAAATATCAAATATAACACTGAGCTAGGGCCCCTTCATCAGCCACATTCCTCAGAAATGGAAGAATATTCCTCATTCTTGACAATATTTGAAAAAACTATATGCGATGTATTATAGCTATGAAACTGATGGCTGTGTTTTTTATGTATTGGACCTTTAAATGTCTAACATTGTGTGTGGCGACAGCAATCATTTTATTCTCAGATCTTCTGTAGCCTTTTATAGGAGGGGCATGCGCACGCACTCACACATCAGAGGGGTAGCCGTGTTAGGCTGGATCTGTAAAAGCAGCAAAGAGTCCTGTGGCACCTTATAGGCTCACACATGGCATTCTACTGAATGCTTTACTTTTGTCTTTTCTCGCTGTTTTCTTTAATCTAAAGTAGAAGTCATTTTAGACTGAAAACATACCATTGCTCTGTACATACATGAAAGCACAACATTGTATTATTTTCTTATTCCCCTCACTCTGTCATTTAGGAAAACCACATACTTTCCTTTTTAAATTTTATTAAAAATCGTAGTTGATTTTATTCAATGCATCACTGAAGTTTAGTTTCAGTTTTATATTTTCAACCTTTGTTTGAAAATGAACACAATCTAAGTGGCCTTTCATAAAATAATTTAAAAAATTAGTCACGATTAATCACTTTTACACAATAATAAAATACCATTTATTTAAATATTTTGGATGTTTTTCTACATTTTCAAATATATTGATTTCAGTTACAACACAGACAAAGTGTACAGTGCTCACATTATATTTATTTTTGATTACAAGTATTTGCTTGCACTGTAAAATAACAATAAATAGTATTTTTCAATTCACCTAATATAAGTACTGTAGTCCAAACTGTTTATCATGAAAGTTGATCTTACAAATAATAATAATAAGATAATAATTGGAGATATACCAATCTCCTAGAACTGGAAGGGACCTTGCAAGGTCATTGAGTCCAACCCCCTGCCTTCACTAGCAGGACCAATTTTTGCCCCAGATCCCTAAGTAGCCCCCTCAAGGATTGAACTCACAACCCTGGGTTTAGCAGGCCAATGCTCAAACCACTGAGCTATCCCTCCCCCTAATTTGTACAAATGTCGAATTATGTACAAAAAAGACTGCATTCAAAAATAAAACAATGTAAAATTTTAGAGCCTACAAGTCCACTGAGTCCTACTTCTTGTTCAGTCAGTCACTCAGACAAATAAGTTTGTTTACATTTGCAGGAGAAAATGCTGCCCACTTCTTGTTTACAATGTCACCTGAAAGTGAGACATGGTGTTCTCATGGCACTGTTGTAGACAGCATCGCAAGATATTTATGTGCCAGATGTGCTAAAGATTCATGTCCCTTCATGCTTCAACCACCATTCCAGGAGAAATGCATCCATGCTGATGAAAGGTTCTGCTTGATAACAATCCAAAGCAGTGCAGATCCATGCATGTTCATTTTCATTATCCGAGGCCTTGTCTACACTACAAGACTATTTCGAATCAACTTAGTTCGAATTTGTGGATTCGACCTTATGAAGTCGAATTTGTGTATCCATACTAAATACACTAATTCGAATTTCTGAGTCCACATTCACGGGGCCAGCGTCGACTTTGGAAGCGGTGCACTGTGGGAAGCTATCCCACAGTTCCCGCACTCCCCGCTGCCCATTGGAATGCTGGGTAGAGCCCCCAATGCCTGCTGGGGGAAAAAATGTGTTGAGGGTGGTTTTGGGTAAGTGTCGTCATTGAACCGTCAATCACAACCTCCCTCCCTCCCTCCAGGAAAGCGCTTGCGGGCAATCTGTTCGTGCACTTTTCTGGTCAGTGACAGCGCGGACGCCACAGCACTGCAAGCACAGAGCCCGCTGCGATCATCGCCGTTTTCTCCTCCTCGCACTTTATCGTCCACGTCTTCCACAGTCAGCTGCTGAGAAATTGGGCTACTTTTCAATGGTGCTGCAAGCACTGGGGGACCATAGGGGACGTTTTGCAAACATCAACGTCGGGTGGCCGGGCAAGGTTCATGATGCGTGTGTTTTCAGGAACTGTGGGCTGCTCAGACGCCTGCAGGAAGGTAGTTTCTTCCCGGACCACGAAATAACTGTTGTGGATGTGCAGATGCCTATAGTCATCCTCGGGGACCCAGAATGCCCGCTAATGCACTTGCTCATGAAGCCCTATACAGGCGCCTGGGACAGCGACAAGGAACTCTTCAAATACCAGCGAGCAGCGTGACCTGTGACTGTTCAGTTTCTTTACAGAGAAGCTGAACCTGCCCCTGTTTCTTTACCCACTGACTGTTGACTCTCCTCTTCGGTTACATACCCCGTTCACCCCGTTACCCCCACTTCTAGCACACGTGTAAAAATAAAATACATGTCCCATTATTACTTAACAAAGGTTTCTTTATTCATGACTTTTCGTGAAAGGGTTGAAACTGGGACGCAGGCTGTGCTGGGTAGGATGTGCGGTGATGTAAAGACCGCCTCTAAACTCAAGGAATGACAGGCTCCTGCTCCTAGAGCGGTCCGCAGTGCCGGAAGGCTTCTTTCAACGGAGCCTGCCATCCCTCTTTATGGAATTCTGTGTGCGGGCGGATATGTGACCTTGTGGTGGAGGAGGACGGATACAGATTCCTCAGCTGCGTGACTCAGCGGTCCAGGACAAGGACCGCTGTATAAGATCTATAACTGCCCTCCCCCGCTGCAAAGTCACATCTCCCCCGCCCACACAGATCCTGGAAACCACCTCCAAAAACCGACCATGGTGCCTACTGACTGCACTGTGTGTGTGACCCGCTGCTGATCCTGCCCCCGTGTCTGTACCCTGGGAAAGGTGACTGTCCTATGCAATTAACCACCCCCTTCCCCACGCCCCCCATTCAAACACAGTCTTCTTTGAAAAAACATAACGGAAACAGTAATTAACAGCAAAGCATTTTTATTAATTAAGTAGACAGTTAGGGGATGGGACTGGGATTGGGACTACTGTGAGTCTGGAAGTGAAGGACTTCGGCAAATGTAGGGTATGATAGCTTTTGGGTACTTGAGCACTGTGCTGTGGTGCAGTGACAGTATTCACGTCCCCGGCCGCCCCTCCTCCTGATTATTTTCGGTGAGGGGGGTATGGGACTTTGTGGCGGGGGAGTGCGGTTGCAGATACACTGCAGGGTGTCTCTGTCCTCCTGCGGTCCTGCAGAACATCCACAAGGCGCCTGAGCGTGTCCGTTTGCTCCCTCACTAGTCCAAGCATTGTTTCAGTCGCCTGCTTGTCTTCCTCACGCCACCTCTCCTCCCATTCGCTGTGTGAGCGCTGGCACAGAGAGACGGTCTCCCTCCACTGGCTCTGCTGGTCCGCCTCTGCTAGGTAGCAGCCCATACGTTCCTCGAACATCTTGTCCCTTGTCTTTTTCTTTCGCCGCCTAATCTTTGCCAGCCTCTGCGAGGGGGATGCTGTGGCAGGTCTGGAGACAGTGGAAGCTGTGAGATGGGAAACAGGGAGTGAATTCCTTGCAAAGATACATTTTTGTGAACAATTAACTGAGTCTAGGCTGTCTCTGTGAATTCTGGGTTGAGACCCCTGTGCCTGCTGGGGCAGAAATCATTTTCGCGGTGGATTCTGGGTAAATGTCGCCAGTCATTCCTTCCTCCGGGAAAGCAACGGCAGACAATCATTTCAAGCCCGTTTTCCCAGAATTGCCCTGGCATACGCCATAGCGTGGCAACCATGGACACTGTTTTGCCTTTTGTGTATGTCACCGTATGTGTACTAGATGCCGCTGACAGAGGCGGGCCAGCAGCGCTACACAGCAGCATGCTTTTGCTTTTGCATGACAACAGAGATGGTTACCAGCCATATTGCACCATCCAAACCCTTCCATAAATTGGAACTAAGATGATCATGGCTACCAGTCCTTTTGTACCATTTGCTGCTGTCATAAGTTCCCTTTGGCTGCTCTTAGCCAGGGGCGCAAAAGCCAAAATTGGGAATGACTCCCTGAGTCAATCCCTCCTTTTTGGTACCTAAAAATAGAATCAGTCCTGCCTACATTATGGGCAAGTGTACTAGAGAACCACTGTATCATAGAACCAGAGAGCACAGCTGCTCTGTGTCTGATCCTGCATAAATTATGAGCTGTATGCTATTCACAGGGGGTGCTCCTGCAACAACACCACCTGTTCATTCCGTTCTTACCCCAGCCTTCCTGGGCTACCATACCATTGTCCCCCCACTTGTGTGATGAAGTAATAAAGAATGCAGGAATAAGACACAGTGACTTGTTTGTGAGAAATGAGTGGAAGGAAGCCTCCAGCTGCAATGATAGTCCAGGCAGGACATTAAGGAGTGTGGATGAAGGAGCCCATCATCCCTCTGCTAGTCCAGGGGCAATTGAATCTTTTATTTACAATGAAGGGTGGGGGCTGATGGAGCTCAGCCCCCTGTTGCAATGATGAGGACGGTTACCAGCCATATTGTACCATCAGCCATCAAAAATTAGGGACAGGCCCTTGATCGACCTTACTGATACTAGTCGGCATGGTTACCAGCCCTTTTGCACTGCCCCATGTGCCAATAGGCTGATGATGAGGATGGATTTCCATCTTATTGTACCATCAGCCATCCATAGCGTGGGGGGAGCAAGGATGTTGGTGTTGAGTGCTGCACCATCGCGTCTATCTGCAGCATTCAGTAAAGATAGGGTGACATGTAAAAGAGTCAACAGAGGATTGTTTTCACTTCTGGTGGTGGGTGGGGTGTGTGTGCAAATTGCCGAACTATGCCCTGACCCACCGCAGACACTGTGTTTGACCCTAGAAGCATTTGGAGCTCATCCAAGAATGCAAATACTTTTCGGAGACAGCAGGAACTGTGGGATACCTTGCGTCCTCATTCCCCCCTCCCTCCATGAGCGTCCATTATATTCTTTGGCTTTCCGTTACGGTCGTCACGCAGCTGCATGCTGAGTCTGTGCTATGCCGTCTGTCCTTAGATTTTTTTAAAAATACTTTGGACCAGGCGTAAAATTACAGTAATTAACCTAATTAGATGCAGGAGTCTCCGAGCGAGATCACCCTGAGGAGGGTCACTGAAGGAGATAGAGAGCGCATGCTGCGTGAAAGCTAGCACGAACCAGGGCCCGATGCAGCCGTGCAAGGGGAGGCAATGCTCCCTGAATACCGCATGAAAGCCTCGCGCGGAAAACGGTGCTATCACGGAGCACCCAATAAGGCAGCTCTCCTCAGGAACCTCCTGCTGATGCTTATCGATTAACGGAAGGAGAGCTTCGTGGAGATCTCCCAGGAGGATTTCTGTTCTATCACCATATATAGAGAGACCTCCTTCTCACACACTTCAGATTCCTGTTATATTAAGAATAAAAGTTAACATGGTTACAGCACTTACCGACTGCTCCTTCCCCTGATTCAGGGTCCGGGTTAATGGCCAGGGAGGGTTGTTGGGGGATCTCCGCGACGGTGATGAATAGATCCTGGCTGTCGGGGAAACCATCGTTGTAAGCGCTCTCGCCTGCCTCGTCCTCCACAAACCCTTCCTCATCTTCCCCGTCCGCGAACATCACCGAGGAACTGGCCGTCGACACTGTCCCATCGTCAGAGTCCACGGTCACTGGTGGGGCAGTGGTGGCAGGCTCCCTAGTGTCCGTTTGCCGCTTTGATTTTTTGGTAGCCTTGTCTGGGGTCCTTGATTTTCACGCGGCGCTGCGTTGCATCCCGCCTGTATCCTCTGTCTCTCATGGCTTTGGAGACCTTCTCGTAGGTCTTCGCATTCCCTGTTTTGGAGCGCAGCTCCGAAAGCACAGACTCCTCGCCCCACACACCGATCAGATCGAAGAGTTCCCAGTCAGTCTATGCTGGGTCCCTCTTTCTATTCACAGATAACATGAACTCCTCTGCTGGAGAGCTCTGCATCGTTGCAGGTGCTGCGGAGCTCGCCCCGATGTCCAGCCAGGACGTCAGATTCAAAGTGCCCAGACAGGAAAATGAATTCAAATTTTCCCAGGTCATTTCCTGTGTGGCTGGTCAGAGAATCCAAGCTCCGACTGCTGTCCAGAGCGTCAACAGAGTGGTGCACTGTGGGATAGCTCCCGGAGCTACTAAGTTCGATTTGCATCCACACCTAGCCTAATTCGAGCTAGCCATGTCGAATTTAGCGTTACTCCACCTGTTGGGGTGGAGTACCAAATTCGAACTAACGAGCCCTCTAGTTCGAATTAAATGGCTTCCTGGTGTGGACGGTTGAGCGGTTAGTTCGAATTAACGCTGCTAAATTCGAATTAAAGTCCTAGTGTAGACCAGGCCTGAGTCAGATGCCACCAGCAGAAGGTTGATTTTCCTTTTTGGTGGTTCGGGTTCTGTAGTTTCCACATCAGAGTGTTGCTCTTTTAAGACTTCTGAAAGCATGTTCCACACCCTTGTCCCTCTCAGATTTTGGAAGGCACATCAGATTCTTAAACCTTGCATCAAGTGCTGTAGCTACCTTTAGACATCTCACATTGGTACCTTTGCCTTTTGTCAAATCTGCAGTGAAAGTGTTCTTAAAATGAACAACATGTGCTGGGTCATCATACGAGACTGGCATAACATGAAATATATGGCAGAATGCGGGTAGAACAGAGCAGGGGACATACAGTTCTCCCCCAAGGAGTTCAGTCACAAATTTAATTAATGCATTGTTTTTTTAACGACCATCATCAGCATAAAAGCATGTCCTCTGGAACGGTGGACAAAGCTTGAAGGGGCATACAAATGTTTAGCATATCTGGCACATAAATACCTTGCAATGCCGGCAACAAAAGTGCCACTGAAATGCCTATTCTTATTTATGTCACCAGAAAGTGAGAAGAGAGCAGTATTATCTCCTGTAAACGTAGACAAACTTGTTTGTTTTAGCAATTGGCTGAACAAGAAGTAGGACTGAGTGAACTTGTAGTCTCTGAAGTTTTACATTGTTTTGTTCTTGAGTGCAGTTATGTAATAAAAAAAATCCACATTTGTAAGTTGCACTGTCACGATAAAGAGATTGCACTATAGTATTTGAATGAGGTAAACTGAAAAATACTATTTCTTTTGTTTATCATTTTTACAAATGCAAATATTTGTAATCAAAATACAAATTTCAATTACAACACAGAATACAATATATGAAAATGTAGAAAAACATCCAAAATGTTTAATAAATTTCAACTGTTATTCTATTGTTTAACAGTGCGATTAAAACTACGATTAATCACAATTAATTTTTTTGAGTCAATCGTGTGACTTAACTGTGATTAATTGACAACCCTACTAAATAGTTTCCAAGTTCATAAAGTAAATGTGTATTTAAGACAATTGAGCACTATTCCTTCAACCCACAAGCCCTGCAATCTAAATAGTGCTGCACTTTATAAAAATCTGTGTTTTTATTTATTTTTAGTTCATTCTCAGTTTAAAATCACACACTGTCACTTTTACCAATTGACATTTCAAAGTGGAACTACCCTTGCAAGGGGAAAATGTTACTTTCTATTCCTAACATCATAGTGCAAATAAAGCACACAATAACTTAGCACTTAATATACCATGTTTTATCCATAGGCCTCAAAGTGTTTTACAAAGATCGGTCAGTATTATTATCCGTATTTTACAGATGAGACACTTAGGTATAGAGAGGTGAAATCAGGGCCGGCTCCAGACCCCAGCGCGCCAAGCGCGCGCTTGGGGCGGCATTTTGCCTGGAGGGCGGCAGGCGGCTCCGGCGGACCTTCCGCAGTCATGCCTGCGGGAGGTCCGCTGGTCCCGTGGCTCCGGTGGACCTCCCGCAGGCATGACTGCGGAGGGTGCGCTGGTCCCATGGCTCGGGTGGACCTCCCGCAGGCACCCCTGTGGATGCTCCACCGGAGCCGCGGGACCAGCGCACCCTCCGCAGGCACGTCTGCAAGAGGTCCCCCGGAGCCGCGGGACCGGCGACCGGCAGCACGCCCCCTGCGGCATGCCGCCATGCTTGGGGTGGCCAAATTCCTGGAGCCGCCCCTGGATGAAATGACTTGTCCAGAGTCATACAGTGAGCTACAGTCAGAGCTTGGAACAGAACTCAGTCTCCAGAATCTTAAAGCACTTTATAAAGTATATGTCTATTGCACAATTGAAATGTAAATGGCCAAAGTAGTGATCAAATGAAGACATAGGAATTATTGTGGATGCAGCGAAAAGAAGGGGAGGGTATAACTTGAGGACCAAAATATGCTAACTATGATTACAAATTCACACAAGATTATTTGGGGAACATCTAAAACAAAACCAAAAAATTCTTTGCTGCCATATAATAATGATGTAAACAGGATTACCTTAACATGATTTAATTACACACACTGACTGTGGGATAGAGAACTAGGCAGCCAGCAGATGCCCACCTGTATCCCCTACAGAACATAAAGTGCCATGCATTGTCATTAAGAGACAGCAGTGACTAGACAGAAGAAACATTTTTATTTTTTCAGTGCATGTGGAGATTATTAACTTTGATGTTTCTAATAAAATAATTTTACTCGATAGTAAGGGGGGGAATCTCTCTTTTATCAAAAGACTTCAGCAGTAAATTTAACAGATGGATTCAATAAACGTTCTGGTTCATTACATCTTAAATGTTTCTGCAGCCTGTTGTGATTTCACTGCTTACCTTTGAAACAATAAAGTTCCCAGCACATTCCACTTCAGAAGCATACATAGTAGCCGTCTATTACACTGAGTAGCTGAGCTTATTGATATAACTGCAAAAGGAAAGGAACAGCTAAGAGGATTACAAAGCACTGTAACTACTTAACTGCTGAATGTGTGTGTGTGACTTTATGCACAAAACTAGATAAAATTTGTTTTATGCTGACAACACTAGTTTAAAAATAGGCTAATTTTTCACAAATCCTGCTGGCACTGACTTACCTTCACAGATTTATAAATTTAGAACAATAACACAGGTTCTGTAGCATGTCTACTCAGAACTGCAAAACAGTAAAAAGGGGGTTAGGTTCACAAATCTAAATGATGTCTGAATCAGTCTTCACTACACAGGATGCTGGATAAATACTGTGACAAACTTCCTCTGCCTTGGTGGGTCCTGCGCTTATAGGCAGATTTGCTTGCCTCAGGAGATTCATGGCAGCCCTCAGTTTGGCCACTTTTGCTAGTGGCTCAAACCTGCCATCCACTCAGCTAACCTCATCACTGGCCAGCACGGGGGAAACGGAGAACAATCCCCACAGTCTCTGTGTCCCACCTAGTGGGTCAGGGACAAGTCAGATCCCTTTCCAATTTAGACCTTACCCTTCTGGTGTTTCTCACAGACCAGGTCAACTCCTCCTATGTCCGATCGGGGGTTGGGGGGATGGGGGGAACATGGACCCACCCTGTACACTGGGTTCCACCCCAGGGCCCTGTGGATAGCAGCTGTCTACAATGTTCCCTGTATCAGCTGCATGACAGCTACAACTCCCTGGGCTACTTCCCATTGCCTTCCCCAGCACCTTCTTTATCCTCAGTGCAGGATCCTCCTCCTGAAGCCTGATCACGCTTGTACTCTTCACTCCTCCAGCAGCACCTTCTTACTCCCTGCTCCTTGCACACACCTCTACTAACTGATGGGAGGTCCTTTAAACCAGGTGTCCTGATTAGCCTGCCTGCCATAATTGATTCTAGAAAGTTCTTAATTGGCTCCAGGTGTCTTGATTAGCTTGTCTGTTTTAACTGATTCTTGCAGGTTCCCGATTGCTCTAGGGCAGCCCCTGCTCTGGTCACTCAGGGAATAGAATATTGTTCATCCAGCGGCCGGTATATTTGCCTTATACCAGACTCCTGTACCCCAGTGGTCTGGGTCTGTCACAATATCTACTCTTCCCAGGTAATAAAAGGTAATATCTTTTCAAAGGCTGATTATGTCAAAGTAGTACTGGAAAGAGGGCTGGTCCTGCATGGTGCAGAGCAGTCTTCTGGCTCCAATCCTTCAAAGCACTTTAAGCATGTGCTTAAATATTAAGCACATGCATACAAGCTGTACTGGACCAAGGTCAGTGTTCTTGGCACCTTCCAGGATCAAGCCCTTACAAGTCCCACATCCAGATGGTATACATTCAAGAGTTCTAGATGAACTTAAGAATTAGGTCACTGAGCTGCTATCTCTCTTGGTTACTAACAAAAAATTGGGAGAGTAGCAAATATGTCATATCTGTTATTTAAAGAGGCATTGGGGTGATCCAGGAAATTGTAAACCAATGAGCCTTATTTCAGCACTAGGTAAACTGGTGGAAATGTTATGTAAAAAGAGAATTATAAGACAATTAAAATAACTTGAAATGTTAGGGAAAACCATCACAGTTTCTGCAAAGGATAATTATGCCTTAACAGAGGTAGGCAGGAAATGGTTTTCCCATCCCATAAAAATTTCCTATTCCTCATTTGGACAAAACCAAGATCTTTTGAAATTAATTATATAAAAAAAATTCTACTCTTTAATCTAATAGAATTCTTTGAGGGTGTCATAAAAACAATGGAAAAAAGATAACTGGTAAATAAAATTTATTTGAACTTTAAAAAAAGTTTTGACAATCATGAGATTTTTAAGAAAACTAAGTAGAGATGGTTTGAGAAGTCATGGATCAGGAACTGGATAACAAATGTAAAAGGAGTAAGGATAAATGGTGAATTTTCAACATAGCAGAAGGTTAACAATGGGGTGTGTCCTAGTGTTCATTAATATATTAATGATTTGGAAAAAGGGGTGAACAATGAGGTGGCAGAATTTGCAGTTATTTAAATTAGCTATCATAGACCTGGGTTTCTTTTAGGACTGCTCAATGAAAATCTTTTCTCAATGTGCAATGGCTTTAACAAAATGTAAAAATATATGAAGAATGGGCCAGAAATTCAGGAAAATATGTTGACATTATATAAACCAATAGTATGCCTTCATTCTAATTGGAAAAGGCTATAATAGAAATAGAAGGGTTTCAAAAAATGGTGGCAGAATGATTAGAGACAGAGAAATATTTTCACATGCAGCAAGAGAAAAGATTGGGACTATTTATTTTAGAGGAGATGAATAAGAGGGGACATGACAGAGGTACAAAATGATGACTGATCCTTCAAATGGTGCCTTAGGAAAAAAAGAACTATAGGACCATTACCAAGGCTAGCAAGGTTTTGGCTAAGTCAGAAGATTCTTAGGCCTGGTCTACACTAGGACTTTAAATCGAATTTAGCAGCGTTAATTCGAACTAACTGCTCAACCGTCCACACCAGGAAGCCATTTAATTCGAACTAGAGGGCTCTTCAGTTCGAATTTGGTACTCCACCCCGACAGGTGGAGTAACGCTAAATTCAACATGGCTAGCTCGAATTAGGCTAGGTGTGGATGCAAATCGAACTTAGTAGCTCCGGGAGCTATCCCACAGTGCACCACTCTTTTGACGCTCTGGATAGCAGTCCGAGCTTCGATGCTCTGAGCAGCCACACAGGAAACGACCCGGGAAAATTTGAATTCCTTTTCCTTTCTGGACAGTTAGAATCTCATTTCGTGGTTGGACATCGGGGCGAGCTCAGCAGCACCGGCAGCAATGCAGAGCTCTCCAGCAGAGGAGTTCATGTAATCTCTGAATAGAAAGAGGGACCCGGCATAGACTGACCGGGAACTCTTGGATCTGATCGGTGTGTGGGGCGAGGAGTCTGTGCTTTCGGAGCTGCGCTCCAACAAACGGAATGCAAAGACCTACGAGAAGGTCTCCAAAGCCATGATCCAGACAGAGGATACAGCCGTCATGCAACGCATCGCCGCATGAAAACCAAGGACCCCAGACAAGGCTACCAAAAAATCAAAGCGGCAAACGGACGCTACAGAGCCTGCCACCACTGCCCCACCAGTGACCATGGACTCTGATGATGGGACAGTGTCGACGGACAGTTCCTTGACGATGTTCACGGACGGGGAAGATGAGGAAGTGTTTGTGGAGGACGAGGCAGGCGAGAGCGCTTACAACACTGGTTTTCCCGACAGCCAGGATCTATTCATCACCGTCACGGAGATCCCCTACCAACCCTCCCCGGCCATGAACCCAGATCCTGAATCAGGGGAAGGAGCAGTCGGTAAGTGCTTTAACCATGTTAACTTTTATTCTTAATATAACAGGAATCTGAAGTGTGTGAGAAGGAGGTCTCTCTATATATGGTGATAGAACAGAAATCCTCCTGAGAGATCTCCACGAAGCTCTCCTTCCGTTAATCGATAAGCATCAGCAGGAGGTTCCTGGGGAGAGCTGCCTTATTGGGTGCTCCGTGATAGCACCCTTTTCCGCGCGAGGCTTTCATGCGGTATTCAGGGAGCATTGCCTCCCCTTGCACGGCTGCATCGGTCCGTGGTTCGTGATAGATTTCACGCAGCATGCGCTCTCTATCTCCTTCAGTGCCCGTCCTCACGGTGATCTCGCTAGGAGACTCATGCATCTAAGTAGTGGAATTACTGTTATGGTGCGCCTGGTCCAAAGTATTTTTAATAAATCCACGGACAGACGGCATAGCACAGACTCAGCACGCAGCTGCGTGACGAGCGTAATGGAAAGCCAAAGAATATAATGGACGCTCATGGAGGGAGGGGGGAATGAGGACGCAAGGTATCCCACAGTTCCTGCTGTCTCCGAAAAGTATTTGCATTCTTGGATGAGCTCCAAATGCTTCTAGGGTCAAACACAGTGTCTGCGGTGGGTCAGGGCATAGTTCGGCAATTTGCGCACACACCCCACCCACCACCAGAAGTGAAAACAATCCTCTGTTGACTCTTTTACATGTCACCCTATCTTTACTGAATGCTGCAGATAGACGCGATGGTGCAGCACTCAACACCAACATCCTTGCTCCCCCCACGCTATGGATGGCTGATGGTACAAAACGACTGGTATCCGTCCTCATCATCAGCCTATTGGCACATGGGGCAGTGCAAAAGGACTGGTAACCATGCGTACTAGCATCTGTGAGGTCGATCAAGGGCGCCTGGCCCTAATTTTTCATGGTAGATGGTGCAGTATGGCTGGTAACCGTCCTCATCATTGCAACAGGGGGCGGAGCTCCATCAGCCCCCACCCTTCCTGTGTAAAGAAAAGATTGAATTGCCCCTGGACTAGCAGAGGGATGATGGGCTCCTTCATCCACAGTAATTAATGTCCTGCCTGGACTATCATTGCAGCTGGAGGCTTCCTTCCACTCATTTCTCACAAACAAGTCACTGTGTCTTATTCCTGCATTCTTTATTACTTCATCACACAAGTGGTGGGACAATGGTATGGTAGCCCAGGAAGGCTGTGGGAAGGCCGGAATGAACAGGTGGAGTTGTTGCAGGAGCACCCCCTGTGAATAGCATACAGCTCCAAATTTATGCAGGATCGCACACAGAGCAGCTGTGCTCTCTGGTTCTATGATACAGTGGTTCTCTAGTACACTTGCCCATAATCTAGGCAGGACTGATTCTATTTTTAGATACCAAAAAGGAGGGATTGACTCAAGGAGTCATTCCCAATTTTTGCTTTTGCGCCCCTGGCTGCTCGGCCAGGGGCACTTATGACAGCACCAAATGGTGCAGTGCAAAAGGACAGGTAACCATGCCCATCTTATTACCATCTTATTACCAATTTATGGTATGGTAGATGGTACAATATGGCTGGTAACCATCTCTGTTGTCATGCAAAAGCAAAAGCATACTGCTGTGTAGCGCTGCTGGACCGCCTCTGTCAGCGGCATCTAGTACACATACGGTGACATACACAAAAGGCAAAACAGTGTCCATGGTTGCCACGCTATGGCGTATGCCAGGGCAATTCTGGGAAAACGGGCTTGAAATTATTGTCTGCCGTTGCTTTCCCGGAGGAAGGAATGACTGGCGACATTTACCCAGAATCCACCGCGAAAATTATTTGTGCCCCAGCAGGCACAGGGGTCTCAACCCAGAATTCACAGAGACAGCCTAGACTCAGTTAATTGTTCGCAAAAATGTATCTTTGCAAGGAATTCACTCCCTGTTTCCCATCTCACAGCTTCCACTGTCTCCAGACCTGCCACAGCATCCCCCTCGCAGAGGCTGGCAAAGATTAGGCGGAGAAAGAAAAAGACAAGGGACAAGATGTTCGATGAACGTATGGGCTGCTACCTAGCCGAGGCGGACCAGCAGAGCCAGTGGAGGGAGACCGTCTCTCTGTGCCAGCGCTCACACAGCGAACAGGAGGAGAGGTGGCGTGAGGAAGACAAGCAGGCGACTCAAACAATGTTTGGACTAGTGAGGGAGCAAACGGACACGCTCAGGCGCCTTGTGGATGTTCTGCAGGACCGCAGGAGGACAGAGCCCCCCTGCAGTGTATCTACAACCGCCCTCCCCCGCCACAAAGTCCCATACCCCCCTCACCCAAAATAACCAGAAGGAGGGGCGCCAGAGGCCGTGTAAACTGTCACTGCACCCCAGCAGAGTGCTCAAGTACCCAAAAGCTCTCATACCCTACATTTGCAGAAGTCGTTCCCTTCCGGACTCACACAAGTCCCAATCCCAGTTCCATCCCCTAAGTGTCTACTTAAGTAATAAAAATACTTTGCTGTTAATTACTGTTTCCGTCATGTTTTTTCAAAGAAGACTGTGTTTGAATGGGGGGCGTGGGGAAGGGGGTTGTTAATTGCATAGGACAGTCACTTTTCCCAGGGTACAGACACGGGGGCAGGATCAGCAGCGGGTCACACACACAGTGCAGTCAGTAGGCACCATGGTCGGTATGGGAGGTGGTTTCCAGGTTCTGTGTGGGCGGGGGGGATGTGACTTTGTAGCGGGGGAGGGCGGTTACAGATCTTATACAGCGGTCCTTGTCCTGGACCGCTGAGTCACGCAGCAGAGGAATCTGTATCCGTACTCCTCCGCCACAAGGTCACATATCCCCCCGCACACAGAATTCGAAAAAGAGGGATGGCAGGCTCCGTTGAAAGAAGCATTCCGGCACTGCGGACCGCTCTAGGAGCAGGAGCCTGTCATTCGTTGAGTTTAGAGGCGGTCTTTACATCACCGCACACCCTACCCAGCACAGTCTGCCTCCCAATTTCAACCCTTTAACGCAAAGTCATGAATAAAGAAACCTTTCTTCAGTAACAATGGGACATGTATTTTATTTTTACACGTGTGTTGGAAGTGGGGGAAACGGGGTGAACGGGGTATGTAACCGAAGAGGAGAGTCAACAGTCAGTGGGTAAAGAAACAGGGGCAGGTTCAGCTTCTCTGTAAAGAAACTGAACAGTCACAGGTCACGCTGCTCGCTGGTATTTGAAGAGTTCCTTGTCGCTGTCCCAGGCGCCTGTATAGGGCTTCATGAGCAAGTGCATTAGCGGGCAGGCTGGGTCCCCGAGGATGACTTTAGGAATCTGCTCATCCACAACAGTTATTTCGTGGTCCGGGAAGAAACTACCTTCCTGCAGGCGTCTGAGCAGCCCACAGTTCCTGAAAACACACGCATCATGAACCTTGCCCGGCCACCCGACGTTGATGTTTGCAAAACGTCCCCTATGGTCCCCCAGTGCTTGCAGCACCATTGAAAAGTAGCCCAATTTCTCAGCAGCTGACTGTGGAAGAGGTGGACGATAAAGTGCGAGGAGGAGAAAACGGTGAAGATTGCAGCGGGCTCCATGCTTGCAGTGCTGTGGCGTCCGCGCTGTCACTGACCAGAAAAGTGCACGAACAGATTGCCCGCAGGCGCTTTCAAGGAGGGAGGGAGGGAGGTTGTGATTGACGGTTCAATGACGACACTTACCCAAAACCACCCTCGACACAGTTCTCCCCCCAGCAGGCATTGGGGGCTCTACCCAGCATTCCAATGGGCAGCGGGGAGTGCGGGAACTGTGGGATAGCTTCCCACAGTGCACCGCTTCCAAAGTCGACGCTGGCCCCGTGAATGTGGACTCAGAAATTCGAATTAGTGTATTTAGTATGGATACACAAATTCGACTTCATAAGGTCGAATCCACAAATTCGAATTAAGTTGATTCGAAATAGTCTTGTAGTGTAGACAAGGCCTTAGGCTCCCCATTGCAAATCCAGAAGAATTAAGAAAAAGCTGTGAGCCAGCTTTGGAAGACATGCATTACTTTACTGAGAGAGGTGTCAGACTGCTACCTTCCTGTATTTAATTTTTTTCTGATTAGTTTTAAAATGGACTGTTACCAATTAAATTAAAACACACATCAAGGAAACCTATTATTTAATGGTGAGAACCTAAAAGTGTCATAGTAACTTTCCCTTCACAAAAGAATTTGCAGTATCAGAGTCTTAAATTGTAAATTATTCCATATGGGCAGACCCCTGTGTGACGGGTTCCCCCTGGGGTGCCACCTGGAGCTGGGGTACCACTGAGCCCCCCTGACCCAGCAGCCTGGGCTCCTTCTACACCGGGGTGGGCAAACTTTTTGGCCTGAGGGCCACATCAGGGTTGCACAACTGTATGGAGAGCTGGGTAGGGAAGGCTGCGCCTCCCCAAACAGCCTGGCCCCCACCCCCATCCGCCCCCTTCCCGCAACCCATCCAACACCCCCTGCTCCTTGTCCCCTGACCACCTCCTCCTGGGATCCCTGCCCCCTATATAACCCCCCTGCTCCCTGTCCCCTGACTGCCCCGACCCCTATCCACACGCCTGCCCCCTGACAGCTCCCCTGGGACTCCCACCCCCTATCCAACTGCCCTCTGCTCCTCGTCCCCTGACCACCCCCTCCTGGGACTCCCCACCCCTAACTGCCCCCCAGGATCCCACCCCCTTATTTAAACCCCCCTGCTCCCTGTCCCCTAACTGCCCTCCCAACCCCTATCCACATCCTCACCCTCCGACAGGCCCCCCGGGGCTCCCACTCCCAACCCTCCCTTCAGCCCCACGGCAAGGAGAGCCTCAGGGCTTCAGCCTCACAGGAAGCACCTGCCAGGGCTAAAGCCCCAAACCCCATGATGGTATTGGGACGCGAAGGTATATAACGAAGACCAGGAAGCGGCTCTGCAAATGTCCTGGATTGGTACCTGCATGAGGAACACTGCTGATGAAATGGAATGGGTGCTCTCATGGAATGGGCGGTTATGATGGCCAGGGGCAACACCTTCGCCTGTTCATAACAAAACTTGATGCATATGGTTATCCAAGACAAGAGTCTCTGGCAGACCTTTCATCCTGTCCAACACTGCTACAAAGAGATGTGTCGACTTGTGGAAGGGTTTAGTTCTTTCAATGTAGGAGACCAGGGCCCATCTAAGATCCAAGGTATGCAGCCGATGCTCCTCATTGGTTTTGGGAGGCTTTGGAAAGAAGACAGGTAGAAAAATGTCCTGATTGTTGTGGAACTGCATCACCACCTTTGGTAGGAAGGCTGGGTGAGGGTGCAGCTGGACTTTGTCCTTGTAGAACACCACATAAGGTGGATTCTGATGTCAGTGCTCTGATCTTGGAGACCCTTCTGGCTGAAGTGATTGCTACCAGGAAAGATGACCTTCCACAAGAGGAACAGCATGGAATAGGATGACAGCAGCGCAAAGGGAGGTCCCGCGAGCCTCAACACCACTAGGTTTAAATCCCAAGAGAGAATTGGGCTGTGAACTTGCAGGTAGAGCCTCTCTAACCCTTTAGAAACCTGACCATCATCTCATGGGAGAAGACTGATCTACCATGGACTGGTGGATGGAAGGCCAAGATGGTTGCTAAGTGAACCTTGATCGATGAAAAAGCCAGGCTTTGGTGCTTTAGATGGAGCAGATAGTCCAAGATGGACTGTAGCGACAAGCAGGCGGGAGAAAGACTCTGCTCTGAGGCCCAACAGGTGAAATGCTTCCACTTTGCCAAGTAGGTCGCCCTGGTGGAAGGTTTTCTGCTGGACCTGCTCTGAGTAGGCTCACTCCTCTGGGTTCAGCCATGCAGCAGCCATGCCATCAGGTGTGGGGATACAAGGTTCGAGTGAAGCAGTAGGACCTGGTTCTGTGAGGTCAAGTCTGAGCAAGGTGTGAGTTCTAGGGGAGTTGTCACAGAGAGGTCCAGTAACATGCCAAACCAATGTTGATGAGGCCACACTGAAGCTAACAAGATAACCCTTGCCTTATCCCTCTTGACTTTTAGGAGGGGCTTGTGAACCAGTGGAATTGGCGGGAAGGCATACAGCAGACCACACACCCACAAGAGCAGGAAGGCGTCGGACAGGAAGCCCCAACTGAGCCCACATGCCAAGCAGAACTTTTGGCATTTTCTGTTCTGCTTGGTGGCAAACATGTCCACCTAGGAAGTCCTCCATTTCTGGAAGATGGCGTTAACTATCTCTGGGTGAAGGGTCACTTGTGGCAAGAGAACGACCTGCTGAGGTGATCCACCAGCACATTCTGGCCTCCCGGCAGGTGCGCTACCTCGAGGTGGATGGCATGAGCTACACAAAAGTCCCACAGTTTGAGGGCCTCCTGACACAGGGCTGAATAGCAAGGTTCTCCTTATTTGTTGATATAGAACATGATGGTTGTATTGTCTGTCAAGACTTGTACTACCTTGCCTGATATATGGGGGAGGAACACCTGTCAGGCTTATCTTATGACTCTGAGTTCCCTGACATTTATGTGCAAGGAAAACACCTCCCAGGACAAGAGGCCCTGAGTTCTGAGACTGCCAAGGTGAGCACCTCACCCCAGGTCCAAAGCATCCAAGACCAAGTTGCCGAAAGGTACGGGGCTGCAAAGGGTACCATCACCAACCATGGGTCTATCGACAAAGTCAGTGATGCTAAGACTGTTGGTGGGACTGTGAGAATCACATCCAAGTGGTGCCTGCCCGGGAAGTAGACTGACGCCAACCACATCTGTAGGGGTCTGAGCCACAGTTGCACATACTGTACCACGTAAGTAAATGCTGCCATGTGACCCACCTGAGGTACACCCACACAGTTGTGAGCGGGTGGGCCTTGATGTAGGCAATAAGGCCCAACTTTGTTCAGAACTGGGACTCTGTTGAGTAGGTTCTGGCCTGAGTGGTGTCGAGCACTGCCCCGATAAACTCTATTCTCTGAACCGGGAACAGCATTGATTTCTGTTCAATTATTAGCAGGCCTGTAATAAGTCGACACTGCACTGGACCTGAGCTTGCAAATGGCCTTTGATCAGCCAATCATTGAGGTACAGAAAGATTTGGACACCTCAACATCTCAGGTAAGCCGCAACCACTGTCATACACTTTCTGAAAACCCTTGGCGCAGCCAATTGTCCAAAGGGAAGGGCAGTGAACTGGTAGTACTGTTGGCCCACCACGACCTGGAGGAATCTCCTATGCTCTCTGAAGATGGAGATGTGGAATCGTCGAGGTACAGAAAGATTTGGACACTTCAGCATCTCAGGTAAGCCATAACCACTGCCATATACTTTGTGAAAAACCTTTGGGTAGCCAATAGTCTGAAGTGAAGGGCAGTGAACTGATAATGGCGTGGGCCCACCATGAACTAGAGGAATCTCCTGTGCCCTCTGAAGATTGAGATGTGGAAATGTGTGTCCTTTAGGTTGAGGGCGGCGTACCAGTCTCCCAGATCCAGGGAGGGAATAATGGAGGTCAGGGAGACCATGAGAAACTTCAATTTCCTGAGATACTTACTGAGGCGACGCAGGTCCAGGATAGGCCTGAGGCCCCCTTTGGCCTTAAGGATTAGGAAATATCTGAAGTAAAACCCCTTCCCTCTCAAGCCTGGAGGAACTTCCTCTACGGCCTCTGCCCACAGAAGGGCTTCCACCTCCTGGGTGAGAAGTTGCTCATGGGAAGGGTCCCTGAAGAGGGCAGGGTTGGTGGGTAGCAGGGAAGGGTGGACGAAAACTGCAGGGTGTACCCAGTTGACACTGTGCTGAGCACTCAACAGTCCGAGATTATGTGGGACCATGCAGAACTGAAAAGAAACAGACAGTCCAAAAACAAAAGAGGGGGATGGATCCTGGTTTAAGTCCAGTATACTGTCCTTGGGTGCATCCTCAAAAGGCCTATCTAGGCCCATTCAGGCATCTCCCTGAGCCAGACTGGGAGGCTTAGGTAAAAGAGAAGGCCTGCCAACGCTTATAACTAGGGCTGTCAAGCAATTAAAAAATGGATCATGATTAACTACATGATTAAAAAAATTAATCATGATTAATTGCACTGTTAAACAATAATAGAATAACATTTATTTAAAATATTTTTGGATGTTTTCTACATTTTCAAATATATTGATTTCAATTACAACACAGAAGACTAGGTGTACAGTGCTCACATTATATTTATTTTTTATTACAAGTATTTGCACTGTAAAAAAAATAGTATTTTTCAATTCATCTAATACAAGTATTGTAGTGCAATCTCTATCATGAAAGTTGAATTTACAAATGTAGAATTATGTACAAAAAAACCTGCATTCAAAAATAAAACAATGTAAAATTTTAGAGCTTGCAAGTCCACTCAGTCCTACTTCTTGTTCAGCCAATCACTCAAACAAGTTTGTTTACATTTGCAGGAGAAAATGCTGCCCGCTTCTTGTTTACAATGTCACCTGAAAGTGAGAACAGGCATTCTCATGGCACTCTTGTAGCCGGCGTTACAAGATATTTACATGCCAGATGCGCTAAAGAGTCATATGTCCCTTCATGCTTGAACCCTCATTCCAGGGGACATGCGTCCACATTGATAACAGGTTCTGCTCGATAACAATATAAAGCAGTGCGTCCTGACATGTTCATTTTCATTATCTGAGTCAGATGCCACCAGTAGAAGGTTGATTTTCTTTTTTAGTGGTTCAGGTTCTGTAGTTTCTGAATTGGAATGTTGTTCTTAACTTCTGAAAGCATGCTCCACACCTCGTCCCTCTCAGATTGTGGAAAGCACGTCAGATTCTTAAACCTTGCATCAAGTGCTATAGCTATCTTTAGAAATCTCACATTGGTACCTTCTTTGGGTTTTGTCAAACCTGCAGTGAAAATGTTCTTAATGTGAACAATGTGCTGGGTCATCATCCGAGACTGCTATGACATGAAATATATGGCAGAATGCGGGTAAAACAGAGCAGAGGACATACAATTCTCCCCCAAGCAATTCAGTCACAAATTTAATTAACGTTTTTTGGGTTTTTTTTAAACAAACATCATCAGTATGGAAGCATGTCCTCTGGAATGGTGGCTGGAGTATGAAGGGGCATGTTTAGCATATCAGGAAATGCCGGCTACAAAAGTGCCACACAAATCATAGAATATCAGGGTTGGAAGGGACCTCAAGAGGTCATCTAGTCCAACCCCCTGCTCAAAGCAGGCCCAATCCTCAGACAGATTTTTACACCAGTTCCCTAAATGGCCTCCTCAAGGACTGAACTCACAACCCTGAGTTTAGCAGACCAATGCTCAAACCACTGAGCTATGCCTGTTCTCACTTTCTGGTGACACTGTAAATAAGAAGAGGGCAGCATTAGCTTCTGTAAATGTAAACAAACTTGTTTGACTTAGCAGTTGGCTGAACAAGAAGTAGGACTGAGTGGACTTGTAGCCTCTGAAGTTTTACATTGTTTTGGTTTTGAGTGCAGTTATGTAAAAAGAAAGCCTTGCAAGAGCCAGAGACCGTTCCAGCAATTGTCATGGGCGGTAAGAAGGAACTGAGAAGGTGCGGGGCTGGCAACGCATCTTATACTGATGCATGACCGCAGAGCTCCAGGGTGTGCTAGGGCCTGCCATATGGATACCACTAAGGGAAAAATCTCCAGCAACTGTGCACGTGGAATCAACATGAGCAAGCAGAGCCCCAGGTGCAGGGCCAGCAGCCAGGACCCCAGGCGTGGAGGTGCAGCCAGGACAGGGTGTAGCCAGGACCCCGGGTACGTGGGGGGGGCATGCCAGGACCCCGGGCATGTGAGGGTTGGGGCAACAGGGATTCCTGGCACGCAGGGGGAGCAGAGCCCTGCATAAAACATGGGGGGGCTGCAGGACCTGTGCACCCCTAATTCCCCATTAAACGCTTAACTGATTTAATTTCAATGGGTTAAATGGTTACTCTTTTTACCCTCTATTTACATCTCTAGGTCCTATGGCAAGAAAATCTAAGAGAAAAAGGCATTCATGAGAGCCAGGAATTTCTCATACAGAGAATATTAAAGGCACAATGTCAAACTATCCCGATGAGACAAAAAGACAGGAAGAATAGCAAGAGACCAATATTGTTTCATCAGGAGCTCTTTAATTAGGAAATTAGTTAGGGAAGTGGATTGGACTGAAGAACTTATGGATCTAAAGGCAGAGGAGAAACTATCAGAAGCCTGCATCCCAAGAAAGGGGAAAAAATTCATAGACAGGAGTTATAGACCAAGCTGGATGAGCAAGCATCTCAGAGAGGTAATTAAGAAAAAGCAGAAAGCCTAGAAGGAGTGGAAGATGGGAGGGACGAGCAAGGAAAGCTACCTTATTGAGGTCAGAACATGTAGGGATAAAGTGAGAAAGGCCAAAAGCCATGTAGAGTTGGACCTTGCAAAGGGAATTAAAACCAAAAGTAAAAGGTTCTATAGCCATATAAATAAGAAGAAAACAAAGAAAGAAGAAGTGGGACCGCTAAACACTGAGGGTGGAGTGGAGGTTAAAGATAATCTAGGCATGGCCCAATATCTAAACAAATACTTTGCCTCAGTCTTTAATGAGGAGTTTAGGGATAATGGTAGGATGACAAATGGGAATGAGGATATGGAGGTAGATATTACCACATCCGAGGTAGAAGCCAAACTCAAACAGTTTAATGGGACTAAATTGGGGGGCCCAGATAATCTTCATCCAAGAATATTAAAGGAACTGGCACATGAAATTGCAAGCCCATTAGCAAGAATTTTTAATGAATCAGTAAACTCAGGGGTTGTACCGTACGACTGGAGAATTGCTAACAGTTCCTATTTTTAAGAAAGGGAAAAAAAGTGATCTGAGTAACTATAGGTCTGCTAGTTTGACATCTGTAGTATGCAAGGTCTTGGGAAAAAAACTGAAGGAGAAAGTAGTTAAGGACATTGAGGTCAATGGTAATTGGGACAAAATACAACATGGTTTTACAAAAGGTAGATCATGCCAAACCAACCTGATCATCTTTGAGAAGGTAACAGATTTTTTAGACAAAGGAAATGCAGTGGATCTAATTTACCTTGATTTCAGTAAGGTATTTGATACAGTTCCACATGGGGAATTATTAGTTAAATTGGAAAAGATGGGGATCAATATGAAAACTGAAAGGTGGATATGGAGCTGGTTAAAGGTGAGACTACAACGGGTCATACTGAAAGGTGAACTGTCAGGCTGGAAGGAGGTTACTAGTGGAGTTCCTCAGGGATTGGTTTTGGGACCAATCTTATTTAATCTTTTTATTACTGACCTTGGCACAAAAAGTGGGAATGTGCTAATAAAGTTTGCGGATGACACAAAGCTGGGAGGTATTGCTAACACAGAGAAGGACCGGGATAACATACAGGAAGATCTGAATTACCTTGTAAACTGGAATAATAGTAATAGGATGAAATTTAACAGTGAAAAGTGCAAGGTTATGCATTTAGGGATTAATAACAAGAATTTTGGTTATAAATTGGGGACACATCAGTTGGAAGTAACAGAGGAGGAGAAGGACTTTGGAGTATTGGTTGATCACAGAATGACTATGAGCCGCCAATGTGACATGGCCGTTAAAAAAGCTAATGCGGTCTTGGGATGCATCAGGTGAGGTATTTCCAGTAAAGATAAGGAGGTGTTAGTACCGTTATACAAGGCACTGGTGAGACCTCATCTGGAATATTGTGTGCAGTTCTGGTCTCCCATGTTTAAGAAGGATGAATTCAAACAGGAACAGGTACAGAGAAGGGCTACTAGGATGATCTGAGGAATGGAAAGCTTGTCTTATGAAAGGAGACTCAGAGCTTGGCTTGTTTAGCCTAACCAAAAGAAGGCTGAGGGGAGATACGATTGCTCTTTATAAATATATCAGAGGGATAAATATCAGGGGAAGGAGAGGAATTATTTAAGCTTAGTACCAATGTGGACACAAGAACAAATGGATGTAAACTGTACACTAGGAAGTTTAGACTTGAAATTAGATGAAGGTTTCTAACCATTAGAGGAGTGAAGTTCTGGAACAGCCTTCCAAGGGGAGTAGTGGGGGCAAAAGACATATCTGGCTTCAAGACTAAGCTTGATAAATTTATGGAGGGGATGGTATGATGGGATAGCTTAATTTTGGCAATTAATTGATCTTTGATTATTAGCAGATAAATATGCCAAATGGTCTGTGACGGGATGTTAGATGGGGTGGGATCTGAGTTATTACAGAGAATTCTTTCCTGTGTGCTGGCTGGTGAGTCTTGCCCACATGCTCAGGCTTTAACTGATCGCCATATTTGGGGTTGGGAAGGAATTTTCCTCCAGGGAAGATTGCCAGAGGCCCTGGAGGTTTTTCGCCTTCCTCTGCAGCGTGGGGCATGGGTCACTTCCTGGAGGATTCTCTGCACCTTGAGCTCTTTAAACCACGGATTTGAGGACTTCAGTAACTCAGACATAGGACATAGGTTAGGGGTTTGTTACAGGAGTGGGTGGGTGAGATTCTGTGGCCTGCGTTGTGCAGGAGATCAGACTAGATGATCAGAATGGTCCCTTCTGACCTTAAAGTCTATGAGTCTAATGCTCTGAAAATCAAAAAGGAATCCACAAACAGGGGAAACATGGACAAATTGTTAAGGATGAGTACAAAAGAAAAGCACAAGCATGTAGGGCAGTGGTGGGCAACCTGCGGCCTGAGGGGGCCCATCAGGGTAGTCTGATTGCGGGCCATGAGACGTTTTGCTGATGTTGACCATCTGCAGGCACGGCCTCCCACAGCTCCCAGTGGCCAATGGGAGCTGCGGGAAGTGGTGGCCAGCACGTCCCTGTGGCCCACCACTTCCAGCAGCTCCCACTGGCTGGGAACGGCAAACCGCAGTCACTGAGAGCTGCAGGGGGAGCGGGGGGCATGCCTATGAACGGTCAACGTCAGCATAACGTCTCATGGCCCGCAATCAGATTACCCTGATGGGCCACAGGTTGCCTACCACTGATGTAGGGACAAAATAAGAAAGCCTAAGGCATGAAATGAGTTACATCTACCAAGGGACATAAAAAGAGGTTATAAAAATACATTAGGAGCAAGAGAAAGATAAAGGAATGTGTAGGTCCACTACTTAGCGGGGAAGAAGAGCTAATAACAGATCACATCAAGAAGTCTGAGGTGTTTAATGCCTATTTTCCTTCAGTCATCACTAAGATGTTAATTGTGATCAGACACTTAACAAAATTAATAGCAACAACAATGGGGAAGGAACACAAGCCAGAACAGATTAAAGAATATTTAAATAAATTAGATGTATTTAAACTGGCAGGACCTGATTAAATTCATCCTAAAATACTTAGAAACTGGCTGAAGCAATTTTGAAGCAGTTAGCAATTACCTCTGAGAACTTGTGGGGGACATGTAAGATCCCAGCTGACTGGAGAATGGCAAACAGAGTATCTATCTTTTAAAAGGGAAATAAAGAGGAATCAGGGAACTATAGACCACTCAGCCTAATTTCGATACCTGGAAAGATACTGAAACAGATTATTAAATTATCAATTTTTAAGCAACTAGAGCAGGGGTCGGCAACCTTTCAGAAGTGGTGTGCCGAGTCTTCATTTATTCACTCTAATTTAAGGTTTCGTGTGCCAGTAATACATTGTAATGTTTTTAGAAGGTCTCTTTCTATAAGTCTATAATATATAACTAAACTATTGTTGTATGTAAAGTAAATAAGGTTTTTAAAATGTATAAGAAGCTTCATTTAAAATTAAATTAAAATGCAGATCCCCCGGACTGGTGGCCAGGACCCGGGCAGTGAGAGTGCCCCTGAATGTCAGCTTGCGTACCGCCTTCGGCACATGTGCCATAGGTTACCTACCCCTGAACTAGAGGATAATAAAGTTATAAATAGTGTCCAACATAGATTTGTAAAGAATAAATCATGCCAAACCAACCCAATTTCTTTCTTTTAAAGGGTTACTGGCCTGTTGGATGGGGGAAAGCTGCAGACATGACATATGTTGATTTTAGTAAGGCTTTCAACACAGCCCCATATGACATTCTCATAAACAAGCTAGTGAAATGTGGCCTAGATGAAATTACTATAGGGTATGTGCAAAACAGGTTGAAAGACTGTACTCAAAGAGTACAATGGTTTGCTCTCAAACTGGGACGACATATCTAGTGGGATACAGCAGGGATCTGACATGGGTTTGGCACGATTCAATATTTTCATTAATGACTTGAATAATGAACTGGAGCGTACGCTAATGAAATGTGCAGATTGCACTAAGTTCTGAGGGGTGGCAAGCAATTCGAAGGACACGATTAGAATTCAAAACAACCTTGACAAACTGTTGAATTGATCTGAAAAAAACCCCAAGATTAAATTCAATGAAGACAAGTACAAAGTACTACATTTAGGAAGGAAAAAATCAAATGCACAGCTATAAAATGGGGAATAACTGGCTAGGTGGTAATACTGCTGAAAAGAATCTGGAGTTCTTGTGTACTGACTATGAACCAACAAGGTGATACAGTTGCAATAAAGGCTAATATCATTCTAGGGTGGATTAACAGGAGTGTTGTATGGAAGACATGGGAGATAACTGTCCTGCTCTAATCAACACTGGTGAGGCCTCAGTTGGAACCGTGTCCAGTTCTGGACTCCACATTTTAAGAAAGATGTGGACAAATTCGAGACAGTCCAGAGGAGAGTAAAAAATGATAGAAGGTTTAGAAAACTGGACGGATTAGGAAAGGTTATAAAAAACTGGGCATGTTTAATCTTAAGAAAAGAAGACCAAGGGGGGACCTGTAGCAGTATTCAAATATGTTAAGGTCTGTCATAAAGAGGACCGTGATCAATTATTCTCACTGAAGGTAAGACAAGAAGCACTGGGCTTAATCTTCAGTAAGGGAGATATAGGTTAGATATTAAGAAAAACCTTCTAACGATAAGGGTACTTAAGCACAGGTATAGGCTTCCAAGAGAGTTTTTAGAATTCCTGCCATTGGGGTTTTTAAGAACAGGTTAGACAGAGTAGGTGGGTCTAAGTATACCTAGATGACCCCTGACTGGTGTTTTGGATCTGCCTTAGCTCAGAGAGCTGAACTAGATGACCACTCGAGGTCTCTCAAGCCCTACATTTCTCTGATTTTATAAAATTAAACTAAGAGCCGGATCATATAAATCTTTGGTGGGAGTTCCACATAGAAATCAATACTAGTTCAGTGCATGGAGGACTTGCAGGATTGAGCCCCTAGTCATTAAGTCCCTACATGTTAACTTTTCCACACTGAGAAAGAATGGTTACTTACCTTACAGTAACTATGGTTCTTCATGATTTTTCGTCCACATAGGTCCCACTCTAGGTGTGCATGTGCCCTGCTTGCACCCTGTATGTCCTTGTGGACCCCAGGGGACCTAAAAGGTGGAGTGGAGCCAAAAGCCTCTCAGTTCCTTTGCCAATATAGTATCCCAAAGCAAAAGGACTCTGCAGTACCAGAAAGGATGGCAGGTTATGGAATCTATGTGGACAAAACATCTCAGAGCCACAGTCACTGTAGGGTCAGTAACCATCTCTCTTGTTCAAGTATTTGATGACATAGATCCACTGCAGGCATCTGGCTATCAGTTATCTCCCTAAGGTGGTAGGTTCCAGGAATCCTGGTTAAATAAAGACTGTCCTATTAAACAGGGCACCAGACCCAGTAGCTGCAAACAATGGGTAGTGCTGAATAAAAGTACACACTAAGCTCCAAGTGCCTGTACTGCGTATTTCTGATATAAGGCTGCTCCACAAACATGCCAAGGAGGTCACTTGGGCCCTAGTGGAATGTGCACTAATATGAAAGGATGGAGCTAATTTATTTAGTTCATAGGAGATCTCAGTACAAATCTGATTCCCAATTGGAGAGTCTCAGTAGTTTTGCAGAAACATTCCTGTTTGAATCAGAATATTTTGTATCTTGCAGAGCAGTTTCAGGCTGTCAAATGTAGAGAAGAGAGGTCTGGGTGTAGGACCAGGGTTGTGAAACAATGTCCAGGAAATCTGGAAGAGTGATGGACAGATATGTTAATAGTTGCATCAGTTGTGAATACCACAGAACTGATGCACACATGCACGAAGCAAGACTTTATTCTGCCTTACTGTTCTGAGAATTAATGGCAGAAAAGCATCCATCAGCCCTCTGTTTCACAGGATCAGGAATGCATCTGAAAGGGAGTATGAGTTTATCTCTCTTCCGGAGCAAAATGCTTGACACTTCTTGTTCAAACTGGTGGCAAACAGGCCTGTGGAAGGAAGACTCCATTTGAGGATGACTTGATAGAGGACTGAATCTTTGAAAGTCCATTTGTGACTGAAAAAGCACTTCCTGCCAAGTTGGTCTGCTGTTTGTTCTGAACACCTGGTAAGTATAGAGGAATGAGGCTGATCTGGTGATGTATGCACAGTCCCATAGATGAATCATCTCTTGACAGAGAGGGGATGATCTAGCTGCACCCTATTTATTAATAAAGTGACTTCTTCATAATTTCAAACAACTCCAAAGATCAATGTCCATTACTGAACTTTTTATATCAGTTTTACTTCTACTCCTTTTAATTTTTCTTAAGATACTTATCTCCTGCATTTTTCTAATTAATTTTCTTTTCAGTACAGGTGAAAATTACTAGATTTACATCACTGAAGACTTAAGTCCTCTATTTAGCCATAGAACTGTTACAGTATTTCTAGCAATAGTGCAGGTTTCCCTTCCCGATACTGCCCTGCAAATGAATCTCAACCCTGTTATGGAGGGATCACCTCTGTAACCGAAAGAGTCGTTCATTTGCATGTTGCATTAATTCCTAGATTTATCTGGTACAACCACCAAGTCTGATCCTCACCCCCAAACTTATGTTTAAAAATCAATATGATTTATTTTGGTTTACTTCTTTATTTGTTATTACCATTGTTGATGATATTGAAAATTCTGGCAATGGGATTTGTTCGTTAACTTGTGCTCCCTCTGCTAGCCACTTTTCTATAGTAGCAGAACAAAACTATGGTCATAAAGTACCATTATAGGCCACAGGGGAAGAGGGCCCAGTGACCTCCATAATATCACTCCTGCCTGCTACAATCCCTACAGGGAGTTCTGTCGGTTTAAGGATGGGGTAGATTAGAGGATTCACGTTGTTACACCTGCCCAACATATTAGGGGATCAGCACAAAAGATAATATAGGCTATATAAAGTATAATTTTCTTGCAGAGCCTCTTCACATTATGGAAATCCTCCTCTCCCTTTCCAGGAAGATTGTTGGGTCAGCTACAGACTGGGATGAGGAACAGATATCTGTGAAGAAAGATGAGAGGCAAAGGACCACCAGTGAATCCCACAACATCCACAAAATCTTCACACTGTACATCCAGAGGATTTGGGGGTGGTTTGAGAGTGGGAGGGTGAAGGTGAAAGGGACAAACCTCTTTCCATCATGAAAGAATTCAGAAGAATCTCTCATAGGTTGTCTTTACTGCAAAATTTTACCATGTCCAAACCTGGTTGTGCAGAATCAAGTTAGCTGATACAATACTGACCACAATTTTGAATTTAGCATTGACCAGACAAATCACTAGAATGATTTGTCCTGGTACACACTGACTGCCACGTCACAGTCAGCCTCTTGTCAATTATCAGAATTTTCACAACTGCGTTCAGAAATGGTAAAATTCTGTGCTATAGAGCACCTCCTAGAGGGGAAGAACCTGGCAGAGATTTCATTCCCAGTGCCAACACAATTACTCTCCCCCACAGCCCTTTTTACTTTGTTGTTGTTGTTTAATTTTTCTGAACAAGATTGGTGGATTTAAAACAACAACAATATTTATAATCCACAGGCCATTGCCCCAGATTATGAAGATGTTACGGTAGGTCAAATTTGATGCACAGACTATTTGAATCGTGTCCCTTTAAAGAAATATTTACAAAAGGAAAAACAGTATAAGTAAGTTTATTTGAGAACAGGAAGGGTATTCAGTTGGAATTTGACTCGGGAAGCATGTATTAGGGAGCAACATGCTTTAGCTAATAGGTTTTTTACATTTCTAATGTAAACTTTAAAAAACTCCTGCAATTGCATAATAACTAAAAAGTAGCAACATCTGGTTTTGAGAGACAAGAAGGGAACTTTTGGGCTGAGATCATGGAAGGGGGAAAGGAAACAGACTGTGAAAACTACCGGGGCTTTTAAAACCAGAAAAAAATACATTAAAATTCAAGAAAATCTCCCGAAACTTACTTTTTTGGAGATACAACAAAAAGCAAAAGAACATGGGGAAATTAAAAAAAAAACAAAAAAACTAACTCAGCACCACTTATTATAATAAAACACTGAGGTCCAGCACAGGTGGGTTTTTACAAATAACATTTAAATTGTTACTAATAATTAAAAATCTATTTTTCCCCATGTCTGCACTTTGCTTATTTTTAACATTTCATTCAGCATGGACATCAAACATTAACTATTAAGGGCTTTTGTGCTTGAAGAAAAAAGGCCAGAGTAGCTAGTGCATTAATGCTGAGTAGCAAGTGTGCAGTATGTATTAGTACAGAGAAGCTAGTGTGCTTTAAATTCACCCTCTATCTTACTCCATACTAACTTCTGCATATAGACAAGTTCTTAGTTTCTTTAAATAGTTTGCTTCTCTTTTCTAGTGGTCATTTTGAAAAATGCTACTGTTTGGAGTAACAAAAGTAATTGGAAGTATCTATATTTTAAATTATTCTTTTTCAGCTTTGTGAAAAATATTTTTGTGAAAAATATTTCTATTCAAATTATGTTTAGAAAAAAATAGTATATATTACACTATACACACAAAAATTCTGCCATATATCTCTTTGTGATATATAATGGACATGTTAAAATGTAAAATATTATCCAGCAATCTGTACTGGAGCTTTTCCTATATCAATTAAATTGTCAGCTATGTTGTGATTATATAGATAACGAAGATAACGAAGATAATTATAATTATATAGATAATACCAGTTTTCAGATCTTGCAGTCTTGGTATTCAGAAAAATTCCTGTTTGATTTGTAAACTAAGCAGTAGAATACATAAAATACGTAGGAAAACAGACTAGAATTCATTAATGTGGGGGAAGAGAGTGAACGAATCCAAGATTTATAAGGACAGATGTGAGTGAGACAAAAAGCCCAGAATTTATTTGTACTTAACGTAGGGGATGATGGTGTCAGATCTGAATATTGCATAGAGCCAGGAAGAGTTGACTTATGAGTGTACGAAGATGTGATAATCTAAAGTAACAAATGCTGGCATGGAAAATTGATCAGTATGCAGGGCATTTTGATTAACAACAACAAAAACAAAGGAGAACAAACCGGTATGTCAAGGTCCAGTCACTCTCCAGTCATGAGAGTTTGGGATAAAATTCTGAGCTATACATAGCTGAGTAAGAGGGGGTTAGTGGGTTACGGATTATTGTAATAAACCATAAATCCAGAGTGTCTGTTCAGTCCATGATTGTTATTGTCTACCAGAGAAATGAATTTAAGCTCCCAGGCTCATCTTTTGAAAGTGTTCTGCAGGTTTCCTTTGAGGATGAGGACTGATAGGTCAGATATAATGATCATTTTGTGAAAAGCATTCACCCACTACTGATAGAGTGTTGTTGTCTCTTATCATTTTCCTGTGAGAGTTCATTCGAGAGCATAGTGATTGTCTGGTTTCACCCACATACTTGTTATTAGGGCATTTAGTGCACTGGATAAGGTATACCATATGCTTGTGAAGGATCCATGGATCTCGAAAGGTGGCCAGTAGTTGATTATCAGTCAATGCCAAAAGTCCTAGATTGCCATCTCAATGGCTTCCCTGAGGTAGTCCTTCAATGAAGTATCAAGTACCTTTCCTGGGTAATCCATTCTAGACAGCTGCTATACCATAGGCTGCCCTCAAGCAAGTTTAGACATGTTCAACAAGTCAAGTCATAATTTGACACAAACATATCCCACTTTGTCATACAGCCAGACTTTGATCCCAGGTAAAATAATGGCGCTGATACTTTCTTTTAATTCTTTATTAATGAAGTCCTTGTAACATAATTAATGTCAATCTAAATGGGATTATGGAAAACTAGATATCAAACTAATGTAAAATTTTTTCATGAGATTACAAGGCTGGTTGATAAAGGTAATAATGTTGATGTAATAGATGTCTGTAAGTACTGCACAACAAAGATTTGGGAAGTGGTAAATAATGAAGAGAACAATCATTATGAGAGTGATCTAGATCACTTGGTAATCTGGGTGCAAGACAACAAAATGCATTTCAACATAGCCAAATGTAAAATTATGCATCTAGGAACAAAGAATGAAAGCCATACTTACAGGATGGGAAACTCTATCCTAGGAAGCCATGTCTCTAAAATAAAGACTTGGAGGTCATGGTGGATAATCAGCTGAACATGCGCCTGCAGTGTGATGTCATGGCTAAAGGACTAATGTTATTTCTAGATGTATACACAGGGGAATATCAAGTTGGAGTAAGGAAGTTGTATTACCTTTGCATTTGGTACTGGTGCAACTGTTACTGGAATATTGTGTCCAGTTCTGGTATCCACAGTTCAAGCAGTATGTTGATAAATTCAACAGAGTTCATAAAAGCCATGAGAATGAATAAAGGATTAGAAAACATGCCTTACAGTGAGAGATTCAAAGAGCTCAATTCTATCTAGATCATGAAAGAGAAGGATAATGAGTGAATTAATCACACTCTGTAAGTACCTAGATGCGGAAAATAAATTTGATAATACAGGACTCTTTAATTGAGCAGACAAAGGTCAAAAGCTGAAGCTAGACAAATTGAAACTAAAAATAAGGCACAATTTCTTAATAATGAGGGTAATTTATCACTGGAACAACCTATCAACTGTTGTGGTGGAGTCTCCATTACTGGAAATGTTAAAATCAAGATTGAATATTTTTTCTAAAAAATGTGCTCTAGTTCAACCACAGTTATTAGGCATGAAGCAGGAATTAAATTAAAAGAAGTTCTATGGTCCGTGTTATGTAGGATGTCCAATTAGATATTCACAATACCCAGTTTCTATAGGATGTCCGCCTAAAAAATGCTTTATTGATTCTTGTTATGCTAATGCAGCAAATTATAAGGCTTCTTCCTACAGTGCATTTGTGTAATTCCCACATACAGTAAAGGAAATGAAATTAGTAGAGGGAGCACAACACCATCCCTCAACAACTTTAGCCTCATCCCCACTTCCCAAAAGCACCTGGTGTCAGCCTTCTGATGAAGGCCAACAATGTTCTTTCAGCTTTTCACCCAACAGTACATGTAAACTCACCATGAAGAACAAGAGGATGCTTACCAGTAGCTACTTTTACTTGACAGCGTTGCTTCTGCATATTCACATTTGAGGGATATTTTGCTACTGGCATCAAGTTGCAGAATTCTTCTAGCGAGCAGTGCCAATTAGTGCCATGTACCCCTTTACCTTGCAAAAGATTCTGAGAGTCTAAAGGAGGAGTGACACCAACTGCCCTCTAGTTTCTTCCCTAATTTTGGAATTCTTTACCTGACACTCCAAAGTGAGGAAAGTGGATGTGAAATATAAATACACAGGGACAACACACTCAAAGAACAACAGTTACTGGTAAGTAATCTCTCCTTCCTTTGAGACGCCTCTACATATTCCCACTTATGGGAGATCAGCAAGCACTACAAACCCCTAGGAAGGTGGGTGCAGGCACTCTAAGTGAACAAGAATGACAATACTGCCAAAGCAAGCATGAGCTGTAGGTGACAGGTCAAGTGTGTATTGAAGTGACCAAAATTTCACTCTCTCACATCAGACCTCAGTGAAGGGCAATTAAAAAAAATATATAGAGCTTCAAGCAACAGCTTTGCAAATTCTACAAAAGAGAGAGAAGCCATGAAATTGAGGCTGCCATCAGCTTAGCTGAATACCTTCTGATAAATGCAGGTGAATGAAGACCTGGATTAACAAGAATGTAAGAGACTTTGGGAAATATTGTCATGCTAGCAACCAGTTTGAGATAGAAACAGAGGTGATTTGAGACTGGAAATGGGGATGAGGGCACCGATTTACCAAATCACATTTTCCATATAGATTACAGTTTATAGAAAACAGCCCACGTTGTCTGTATCTCAATAAGTCCAAGCAGTATCTATGGTTAGGAGCAAAGTCCTCTTCTCAGGTTTATAGTACAGGTGATATTCTATCAAGTAGCAGACCTGAGGTCCAACAAATTCTGAGAAATAAGATTCCAATTCCATACCAAGAGAGATACATGCATTAGAAGAAATATCATTTGGGCAACTAAATTAATACATACATCCTGTGGCACTCACAGCACAACCAAGTATACTAATCTAAAGAATTCCAGTTTCCTTCGGCACAACCCTGATGGCAAAGCAGTCATCTTAAATAACCCTAGTAGTACACCGAGCAATCCCGCCAAAGGCTAGAGTATTGCAAGGTGAGTGAGAAGTGTTGAGCAAAGCAGGCACAGGTGGAAGCTGAAATCACTATCCATACCATCTGGGGAAAACCCGTAACACAATTCTGAAGGGTTTCAGTGCCAACTAACACTGCTCCAGGCCCTCATCAGAACCTGGACGTGGAAACATTGAACAGTTCTACCAATTTCATCTGGAAAGACTCCAATAAAAGGAATGCCTAGAGCTTCAGTTAACTATCCCTAGAGGCTCTGGGAATAAATCACTGGTAGATATCACCTCTCAGTAGTATATAAGCGAGACCAGGATAGTAGACCAGATTTTAGAGGTGCCAATCTACCAGACCCCAAAGAATCAGAGCTCTAGGGTGCCAGGTTCTCTGAACCAGACTCAGTTGGTGTAAATAGGTCCGGGAACCTATGTGCCACTTATACTTGACCTAAAGCATCACAATATGTAATTCTCCTGAACCTGTGACAAATCAGGGAATCTTGGTGACCCTTATGTAGGGTATAATACTCAGAGACAGTGAATTATGCCAGCCTGGGACCCAGTTCTCCTGTGCAAACCTAGGGATTTGAGTGTTCCTGACACTGGGCACCAAACCACTTTATCTAGTTCTTGTCACTGAATTACATTTTGACTCAGATAGACCTGAGGTTCCTATTGCCATTTGATTTGGGTACATAGCCACTTCAACTAAGATCAACCTTAGTGCCACTTTTATTGTGCACTGAGTCACTTCAAGTTATGCTGGATCCTTGGCACTAGACCCAGTAAGCATGGTTTTCGTCCCTCAGATTTTTCCTGGTTTAACACTACTTATACTGGTGCTGGACCAGTTTAGGTAAGTGGTACTGAAACCTTAGCAACAGATTTAGATGACCTGGAATTTGTGGTAACATTAATGCTATCTATAATGGACACCGGACCACCTAATCAAGTGGTTCACCAAAATCTATGATGCTGGATCCTAGGCAATCTTGGTCAATACATTGTGTCAATGGTGCCAAGATGCCAGGGTCAAATTCAGTCATACCAGTGGGACCCAGAGACCTCATCACTTTGTCAACAGTGCCAGAATATCAGCACTGAAATAGGTCAACCTAGGGGAATCTGAGGACCTTGGCACCAGGTTCTCAGAGATAAGAGCAGGGAGATGGATGCCACTTAAGCCAGATATGGAGCTATTTTGGCTAGTGGATGTTCCAAGTCGATGCTGAACCTACACACTGCCAAACTCAGGGTAGTCTACACGGCTATCAGAGGTGTGACTGCCGCATTTGTTGACATACCCAGGCTAGCTTTGATTTAGTTCAGGAATTCTCAAACTTTTTTTTGCTAGGCTCCCCACTGAAAATATTTCAGGCTGTGATGACCCTCCCCCCCAAAATACCATACCATGCCACCCTTACTTCTGCGCTGCTGCTGAGCTTGATGCCTGGCCAGAGCTTGATGCCTTCAGAGCTTGATGCCTGGCCAGCAGCCACTGCTCTCTGGCCACCCAGCTCATAATTATGGACGTTCGTTCATATTTCAAAAATCCATGTGGATGGAGATCAGAGAATCAAAAAAGAGGTCATGTCTGGGAAAACCTGGATGTATGGTTATATTAGTTAACTATTTAAGCACTGTAATGAAATGCAAAGGATCTGACAGTTGTTGCAACCCCCCCCCCCCCCAATAGCCTTATGACCTTTTGGATAGGGACTCCCAGTTTGAGAAATGCTGGGCTGGCTAATGCAAATAACAGCAGCAGTGAAGCAGTGGCAGCACAGGCTAGCCATTTGAGTAGGCAGCCAACATCCCAAATAGGCATGTATATGCTGCTGTGGCTTCACTGCAGAGTACAGCAGAAAAGTCCACGTGATCATCATAGGAGATAGGTGGGACTTGTGCATGGTTCTGCTGACAGTTTCTCCAGGATTTTGGAGAGAGTTAGAGTAAAAATGGATGGATAATATCTGAAGTATTGCAGGGTATTGGTGTGTTTATTGAAGACTGTTGGCTTCTGTAAAATAGAAAAGCTAACAGCATGTTTTTTATATATCTTTGCAATTTGAACTGGTGTCTGGTTTCCCAGAGCCTTTGAAGGAGTGCCTTTTTATAAATCTAAACTAATGCACATTACACTCATAAACCAGATTACAATAATGATTTACTTTTCAATAATGTAAGTTCTGAATAGCAACTCAGGCCACAAAGTAATGGCCACTACTCCTCACACCAATCTCCTCATTCTTGATACTAATATCTTCACTAAGTGCTGCAGCTGTGCCACTGCAGCACTATAAGGCCTATGGGTAGGTCAACATAAACTGTCTTCATAGAATCATAGAATCTCAGGGTTGGAAGGGACCTCAGGAGGTCATCTAGTCCAACCCCCTGTTCAAAGCAGGACCAAACCCAACTAAATCATCCCAGCCAGGGCTTTGTCAAGCCTGACCTTAAAAACCTCTAAGGAAGGAGATTCCACTACCTCTCTAGGTAACCCACTCCAGTTCTTCACCACCCTACTAGTGAAAACGTTTTTCCTAATATCCAGCCTAAACCTCCCCCTCTGCAACTTGAGACCATTACTCCTTGTTCTGTCATCTTCTACCACTGAGAACAGTCTAGATCCATCCTCTTTGGAACCCCCTTTCAGGTAGTTGAAAGCAGCTATCAAATCCCCCCTCATTCTTCTCTTCTGCAGACTAAACAATCCCAGTTCCCTCAGCCTCTCCTCATAAGTCATGTGCTCCAGCCCCCTAATCATTTTTGTTGCCCTCCGCTGGACTCTCTCCAATTTATCCACATCCTTCTTGTAGTGGGGGGCCCAAAACTGGACACAGTACTCCAAATGAGGCCTCACCAGTGCTGAGTAGAGGGGAAGGATCACATCCCTTGATCTGCTGGAAATGCCCCTACTTATACAACCCAAAATGCCATTAGCCTTCTTGGCAACAAGGGCACATTGTTGACTCATATTCAGCTTTTCGTCCACCGTAACCCCTAGGTCCTTTTCTGCAGAACTGCTGCCCAGCCATTCGGTCCCTAGTCTGTAGCAGTGCATGGGATTCTTCCGTCCTAAGTGCAGGACTCTGCACTTGTCCTTGTTGAACCTCATCATATTTCTTTTGGCTCAATCCTCTAATTTGTCTAGGTCCCTCTGTATCCTAGCCCTACCCTCCAGCGTATCAACCACTCCTCCCAGTTTAGTGTCATCTGCAAACTTGCTAAGGGTGCAGTCCACACCATCCTCCAGATCGTTAATGAAGATATTGAATAAAACCGGCCCCACCACTGACCCTTGGGGCACTCCACTTGATACCGGCTGCCAACTAGACATGGAACCATTGATCGCTACCCGTTGAGCCCGACCATCTAGCCAGTTTTCTATCCACCTTACTGTCCATTCATCCAGCCCATACTTCTTTAACTTGCTGGCAAGAATACTGTGGGAGACTGTATCAAAAGCTTTGCTAAAGTCCAGAAATAGTACATTCACTGCTTTCCTCTCATCCACAGAGCCGGTTATCTTGTCATAGAAGGCAATTAGGTTAGTCAGGCATGACTTGCCCTTGGTGAATCCATGCTGACTGTTCCTGATCACTTTCCCCTCCTTTAAATGGTTCAGGATTGATTCCTTGAGGACCTGTTCCATGATTTTTCCAGGGACTGAGGTGAGACTGACTGGGCTGTAGTTCCCTGGATCTTCCTTCTTCCCTTTTTTAAAGATGGGCACTACATTAGCTTTTTTCCAGTCATCCAGGACCTCCCCCGATCGCCATGATTTTTCAAAGATAATAGCCAATGGCTCTGCAATCTCATCGGCCAACTCCTTTAGCACCCTCAGATGCAGCACATCCGGCCCCATGGACTTGTGCTCATCCAGCTTTCCTAAATAGCCCCGAACTACTTCTTTCTCCACAGAGAGCTGGTCACCTCCTCCCCATACCGTGCTGCAGGGTGCAGCTGTCTGGGAGCTGACCTTGTCTGTGAAGACAGAGGCAAAAAAAGCATTGAGTACACTAGCTTTCTCCACATCCTCTGTCACTAGGTTCCCTCCCTCATTCAGCAAGGGGCCCACACTTTCCTTGACTTTCTTCTTGTTGCTAACATACCTGAAGAAACCCTTCTTGTTACTCCTAACATCTCCGGCTAGCTGCAACTCCAAGTGTGATTTGGTCTTCCTGATTTCACACCTGCATGCCTGAACAATACTTTTATACTCCTCCCTGGTTATTTGTCCAATCTTCCACTTCTTGTAAGCTGTTCTTTTGTATTTAAGATGAGCAAGGATTTCACTGTTAAGCCAAGCTGGTCGCCTGCCATATTTACTTTTCTTCCTACACATCGGGATGGTTTGTTCCTGCAACCTCAATAAGGTTTCTTTGAAATACAGCCAGCTTTCCTCGACTCCCTTCCCCGTCATGTTATTCTCCCAGGGGACCTTGCCCATCAGTTCCCTGAGGGAGTCAAAGTCTGCTTTTCTGAAGTCCAGGGTCTCTGTTCTACTGCTTTCCCTTTTTCCTTGTGTCAGGATCCTGAACTCGACCATCTCATGGTCACTGCCTCCCAGGTTCCCATCCACTATTGCTTCCTCTAATATTTCTTCCCTGTTTGTGAGCAGCAGGTCAAGAAGAGCTTTTCCCCTAGTTGGTTCCTCCAGCACTTGCACCAGGAAATTGTCCCCTACACTTTCCAGAAACTTCCTAGATTGTCTGTGCACTGCTGTATTGCTCTCCCAGCAGATATCGGGGTGATTAAAGTCACCCATGAGAACCAGGGCCTGTGATCTAGCAACTTCTGTTAGTTGCTGGAAGAAAGCCTCGTCCACCTCATCCCCCTGGTCCGGTGGTCTGTAGCAGACTCCCACCACGACATTACCCTTGTTGTTCATACTTCTAAATTGAATCCAGAGACACTCAGGTTTTTCTGCAGTTTCATACTGGAGCTCTGAGAAGTCATACTGCTCTCTTACGTACAACGCAACTCCCCCACCTTTTCTGCCCTGCCTGTCCTTCCTGAACAGTTTATATCCATCCATGACAGTACTCCAATCATGTGAGTTATCCCACCAAGTCTTGCTTCAACCTAGCTGCGGAAGTGTCTTTACTTAAATTTGGCTCCCACTGAAGTGTCCCTCTATGCTGCTCAGGGAGGTGGTATCACTAAATCGGCGATGTAATTAGGTCAATGCATCGTCAGTGCAGACACTGTGTTGCTTATGTCAACTATTACTGGTTTTCAGGAACCATCCCACAATGCCCCACACTGACAATACAATCAATACAAGTGCTCCTGGTGAGGATGCGCACTGTTGACACAAGAAGCCAAGTGTGTGCACACACAAGCAATTTAATAACTATGGTGGCTGCATGCCAACATAAATTAGGTTGACATAATTTTGTATTGCAGCATGGCCTAAGTGTAGACATGCCTTCAGCCTTTTCTGCCTCCCTTCCCTGCCAGTTCGTAGTTTCCTGCCCCCCCCAGCTCTTTATCCCAATCTATTCCCTCTCCCTACCCCCACCAGACGTAGCTCTTGTTCCCTCCACATTTAAGTCAGGCTGCAATCTTCCTCCACACTGCCTGGGAAGTCAGCATTGGGGAACAGAGAACACTGGAGATATTGGGCAGGTCTACGCTTAAAAAACTGCAGCGGTGCAACTACACTACTGTAGTGCTTTAGTGAAGATGCTACTATACCAACTGGAGAGCTTCTTCTGTTAGCATAGTTAATCCACCTCCACAAGAGGCAGTAGCTATATCAGTGGGAGAAGCACTCCCATTAACATAGTGCTGTCTACACTGGGGGTTAGATCAGCATAACCGCGTCACTCAGGTCTGTGGATTTTTCACATCGCTGAGCAACGCAGTTATACCAATATAAGTCTGCAGTGTAGACCTGGTCATAGTCTCCCCATTCTCAGTTCTGGTGGTCTAGAACAACAATTGTAGGAAAATCATTCTCAGACCCTTCAACCCTGGCATGGAGCATGGTCAGAAGAGATAGACTCTTAGAGAATTTAGCTCCTAAACTCTAACAAGTCTCTACTGACCATCTGCCAATTGAGACCTTTTTCAGTGGCTTATAATTTGGGCAAAAAGCATTTCCCAGACACAAACACCACCCACTGCCAAATTTCAAGTTCCTGAACAAAAGCGTTCTCAGTGAAACGGTTATAAGAATTTCTTTTAACATGGGCAAAATAATGTAGGTCAATTACTGTGTTCTCAGAAACTGCTGAACCATTTTTGCTGACAGTTTCCCAAAAAGTTAAAATAAAATAATCAGCCTAAGGCAGACACCCAGGATGGAAAATTTCAGCATGAACAGTTAAAGCAGGGGCGACCAACCTGTGCCTCCAGAGCCACAGGCAGCTCTTCAGAAGTTAATATGCGGGTCCTTGTATAGGCACCGACTCCAGGGCTGGAGCTATAGGCACCAACTTACCAATGTGCCGGGGGGTGCTCACTGTTCAACCACTGGCTCTGCCACTGGCCCTGCCCCCACTCCACCCCTTCCAGCCCCCTCCCCTGAGCCTGCCATGCCCTCGCTTCTCCCCTATCCCCTTAGAGCCTCCTGCACACCACAAAACAGCTGATCAGGAGGTATGGGGAGGGAGGAGGAGGTGCTGATTGGAGAGGCAGCCAGTGGGCGGGAGGTGCTGGAAGCAGGGGGTGGAGCTGATGCAGGGCTGCTGACATATTACTGTAGCTCTTTGGCAATATACATTGGTAAATTCTGGCTCCTTCTCAGGTTCAGGTTGGCCACCCCTGAGTTAAAGTCTGGCAAAGTTATAAGCCACTGAAAACAGAGTCTTGAAATTGTCAGGTGACAATAATAGGCAGCACTACCAGCTACGCCTATAACATATATACCAATCTCTATTTATCTGGTTTACTCCACAGCAAAAACAAAATTATAACACTGAAAAATAAACTGCTCCATGAATAACTGTTGTGCAGTGGTCCATACTGGATAAGCACCTGCACTAGTCATTTTTGGATAAGTACAGTGAGAACAGTCTAAAACAAACAAGCTTTGCTGGCTGGATTTCATGAGACTGTTCCACTAGCTGAGCTTTGAAATAAACATTTTCTATAATTTCTTATAAGCATATGCCTCGCTTAAAATGCAAACAAAAAAGAGACTGTATGCTGCTCTTCTAAGGTAGGACAGACAAAAAGTGAACAGTCCAGATTGAAAAAACTGGGTGAAACTGCAACTAAAGTTTCAAGATTCTGCCTACTGAAAAAGGCTCACTGTCCCCAAAAGCCATCCAGTCTACTCCCATATTTACCACAATCAATCATTTAGGTTTACAAGTTCTACAAAACTGGTTAGTCACATAAGAATGTTTAAAAAGAGTAGTACAATTTTTTCAGGTTTTTGACATTTATGTACTTTATTTCAAAAAGAAAAGTATCTTGCTTTATTCTCAATTAACAACCGAAACTAAACTTCTAGAAATCTGCAGTCTGCAGAGACTGATGCCATTTCGTGAAGCAGAGTGATTCAGTACATTAAAGAGGAGTCTGACCAGGGTGACCAGATGTTCCGATTTTATAGGGACAGTTCAATTTTGGGGGCTTTTTCTTATATAGGTTTCTACTACCATCCACCCCCTGTCCCGATTTTTCACATTTGCTGTCTGGTCACCCTAAGTCTGACACTCTGTGCTCTCTCATGGAGACTATTTTTGTTATTTTTTCCTTATTATAAAATAAACAGTAATAATGAAGCGTTATGGATGTTGTGTGCATGGAAAACAGAAAACACATTTTATAGATGCGAAAAACAAAAGAGATTAAGTGACTTGTCCAAAGTCACAGAGCAAGTCAGTAACAAAATCAGAACCCAAATATTTTAACTCACAATCCTATGACTCAGTTCACTAGACTTCAGCTAGACCGAAAACTGGGTCACCAGAATGTTTCAAAGGGTTGTGAGACAACTCCTGACCTACGGGGTTGGCTGGGCTCACCTCCCTGCTCCAGGCACTACAACCTCTGGGGTTCCAGAATCACTCAGGTTTAGCCCAGCCGTCATGATGAGGGGAGTCTGGGTAGGTCAAATTTGAGTGAGCCAAGTCAGAACTCCACTCACACAAATTTGGTCCAGTTGTGGGGGCGGGGCCAAACCTGAGCAGTGCTACAACCCCAGAGGTTGCAATGCCTGGAGCGGAGAGCCAAGCCAAGCCAGCACCACAGCACAGGAACTGCAGGAGCCGCCACTGTAGGGTGAGTGCCAGGCAGGACAGGATCTGACCAAAACCACCCACGGCCTCCACCCCCAGACTATTTACTGGGTTGTGACAGGCCATAAACATTTACAAATGGGCTCTGAGCCCAAAATGGTTGAGAACCACTGGGTTAAACATATGACAACTCAGTTGTAAAGGTAAAAATGTAAGCGCCTTACCCATTAGGGGAAATTGTGAATAAAAGTAAACCACCAGGCAAATTCTTATGAGACAAAACAGTGCTTTCGCTATTTCTTTAGCCCTGATTGTTTTAAAATAAATGCAACTTCAGATATAAACCGATGAAGATAAACACTGAACACTTTACCCTTTCCACTTTGCACAGTGTAAAAAAAAATCACATTTTTCACTTGCCTAAATCTTTTCTTGTTATCTGAAGAGTAGATTAAACTAAGAACTTATTTTATGAGAGGTTCACAAGTGCATTCTCCATTGATACAGATTATTAGACTGCACCCAAACATTCTGAAAACAATTTGTAGCTGTTTTCTATGATTTTGACGGAATTAAAGTTTCTGCATGCTTTTTTTATTTTTTTGGTGATCATTCTCATTTTCCTACAGCCCCTCATTAGAAATTGGTATTTGAAAATATTAGCTTTCCATACAACACCTAGTGTTTCCTTTAGGAGGTTGGATTTTTATGTGCCTCTCATTCATCATGTAACTATCTCCGAAAACTCTGAAAATAATGTGCAGCGGCAGTCAAAAAAAGCTAACAAAATGTTAGGAACCATCAGGAAAGGGATAGATAAGACAGAAGACATCATAATGTCACTATATAAATCTATGGTATGCCATATTTCAAATACTATGTGCAGTTTTGGTCACCCCATCTCTACCAAAATAGATTAGAATTGGAAAAGGTACAAATAAGGACAACAAAATGGTCAGGGGCATGGAATAACCTCTATATGAGGAGAACTTAAAAAGACTGGAACTCTTCAGCTAGAAAAGAGATGACTAATGGGGGGATATGAAAGATGTCTATAAAATCATGAAAGGTGTGGAGGAAGTGAATAAGGAAGTGTAAAGGGTAAATTACACAACACAAAAACCAGCGGTTCCAAATTAAATCAATAGGCAGCAGGTTTAAAACAGACATAAGGAGGTACTTCTTCACACAATGCACAACCTGTAGAACTCATTGCCAGGGGATACTGTGAAGGACAAAAGTATAAATGGCTTAAAAAAAAAAGAATTAGATAAGGTCACAGAGGATATCTACATCAATGGCTATTAGCCAAGATGGTCAGGGATGCAAAAACTTGCTCTGGGTGTCCCTAAATCCCTGATTGCCAGAAGCTGTGACTGCACAACACGGAATGGATCACTTGATTACTGCCCTGTTCCGTTCTTTCCCTTTGAAGTATGTGGCACTGGCCACGTGTGGAAGACAGGATACTGAATGACATGCACATAGTATGGCCGTTTTTATGCACCCCTTTTCCAAAAAGAGTGTCTCCAATTTTAGTTGGGGATTTCAGACATTTCTGTGAATTGATTTAAACTCCTGTCTCAAGAATTGAGAGCTATCTATTTTTACAGTTTAGCGGCACGGATTCCCAAGACATACAGTAAGCATTGTCTCTGTACAATATTATCACATTTATAAACTAAACCACACAAAGCCTCAAGTCTGCATCTGCAAGAACAAATGAGTCTAATCTGAAATTCAAAAATATCCACTAACAACTGGAATACTTCAATAGCTGAGTCCAATAGTACAAAAATTACAAGGCTCACATAGATAAACAATGGAAAGCACGTAAACATTTATTTAGCTGTACTTGCAGGTAAGAAGTTGGTTCTGTGAGATCCTATTTTTTTAGGGCTTAAATATTCTTGAGAGGCTCATTACTAAAATAACTTGATTATTTTAAAATCCAGTTAAAATCTATAATTTTAATTAGGGTTCTCAAATAACCTGAAATGGTTTTAACTCCCAGTTTAATAAATTAGGAGTTGTTTGTTTGTTTGTTTGTTTTTTTACTGGAATGTTACAAACAAACCAGGGTGTCTCTTTTGGAGTTAGAAACATTTTGTATCTTGCAAAAAAGACTGTAAAAGGAGAGATATCTATCACTCTCACATGCCTCCAATTTACTACTATCTCAGATAATGTATTCTTTTATTACTATGAATAGGGCCCTACCAAATTCATGGTCATGAAAAATATGTCACGGACTGTGAAATCTGGTCTCCCCCATGAAATCTGGTCTTTTGTGTGCTTTTACCCTATATTATACAGGTTTCACAGGGGAGACCAGCATTTCTTAAATTGGAGGTCCTGACAAAAAAGGGAGTTGCAGGGGGGTCACAAGGTTATTTTAGGGGGGGTCACAGTATTGCCACCATTATTTCTGCGCTGACTTTAGAGCTGGGCAGCCAGAGAGTGGTGGCTGTTCGTCGGGCACCCAGCTCTGAAGGTAGCGCACTGCCAGCGCAGTGCAGAAAGGTGGCAATACCATACCATGCCATCCTTACTTCTGTGCTGCTGCTGGTAGTGGCCTGTACATCCCTCAGCCCACGCTGCTTCCAGCAGCTCCCATTAGCCTGGAGCAGTGAACCACAGCCAGTGGGAGAAGCGATCGGCCAGACCTGCGGACGGGGCAGGTAAACAAGCTTTCCCTACATAAGTGGTGTCCCAAGTATGGGAAACACTGGTCTAGATAATACTTAGTCCTGCTATGAGTGCAGGGGCCTGAACTAGATGACCTCTCGAGGTCCCTCGCAGTTCTATGATTCTATACCCCACACATTTTTGCAGGGTCTGAAAGACACTACTCCCCTCACCCACAGTTACCTATAGCATCTGAATATCATTGTTTCCATGCCTAGGTACTCACAGGCCTGAGTGCCAGCATTCACCACATCTCACTGCCTTCTCCCTCCCCATTTGTCACAAGGTACCAGCTCTGAGTGTATCCCTCCAAGTCCTTACACAAAGCTGTTGTATGACTCCACTCCACTACTCACAGGGTTCTGGTGTCCTGTGGAAAGCTGGGAATGAGATGTGTCTCCTTACAGGTGATTTTGTAGTGGTCCCACTCTGAGCACTCACACTCTGATGAAGGGCACATCTTTGTGCCTCTGCTCCATAGCACTGTCTCCAACAACAGCAGGATCTGGAAAGCTACCACCAGCAGCAGCATCTTCCACAACCTGCTGCTGGTGCTATTTCATCAGTCCCCTGCCTCACTCTTCTCCAGTGGAAGGGGAACAAGGCAACCAAGGATACAGATGGCACAGGACTCTTCTGTCATTCAAAGAGTGGGGCAGTAGGAAACTGCACCTTGCCAAAAAGCCACCTCCTCCTCCCTAAAGGGAAGCAGAAGCGATATCATTACACAGAAAACAAAAATCCTGAGTACCCTGCCTCCCCTGTGCTGCTGTGCCTCCTCCTGGTAACTTACTCCCTCTCCCCAGGCACACCACCCGCTCCCCACAACTCTCCCCAGGTATCCCACTCCACTGCCCCAATTTTCTCCAGTCACTCATTCCCCCAGGTACATCACCTCCCCCTGAACTCTCCCCGGGCATCCCGCTACACCCACACCCGCTTGGGGAAGAGGAATAGCCCCTTACCGGTAGCGCGGCCCCGCCTGGCTGCAGAAGAGGGGCCGCTCCTCCTCCGCTTGTTCGCGCCCGGGTCCTAAACAGCGCTGCAGCCGCTTGGCTCCGGCGGGTGGTGGGGGGACTGAGCTCCGCCCCGCTCAGAGCCGCGTCTTCAGGGGGCGGGGCTGCGAGCTCCGGGCCGAGCGGCTCCTCCCCTGACCACGCGGCTCAGAGCGGGGAAGAGCTCGGCCCCCTCCGGAGCCACGCGGCTGCAGCGCTGGGCAGGGCCGCTCCTCGAGGCGCGCGGTGAGCCGGGGTAAGCAGCTGGGGCCGGGGGGTTGGCTAAGGGGCAGGGAGGGGGCACAGGTTCTGTGGGGGGGGGGGCGGTCAGGGGCCAGGGAAGGGGGGGTTGGATGGGGGGGTCTCAGGGAGGTGGTTGTCAGACACCCCCCTGACCCCATTACCCCCCAGGCCCAGCCCTGGGGCAACAGGGGGTGTGAGTGGGGGGCACTGGTGGGCGGGGGGGGCTCATGTCTGGGGGGGTGGGGGCAGCCACAAATTTTTTTGCTTGGGGCGGCAAAAAACCTAGAGCCGGCCCTGCCCACAACCCTACAACAGCTGGCTCCGGGGAGTGGGGGGGGGGGCTGAGCGCCGCCCCGCTCAGAGCCGCGTCTTCAGGGGGCGGGGCTGCGAGCTCCGGGCCGAGCGGCTCCTCCCCTTAACACGTGGCTCTGAGCGGGGAAGAGCTCGGCCCCCTCCGGAGCCACGCGGCTGCAGCGCTGGGCAGGGCTGCTCCTCGAGGCGCGCGGTGAGCCGAGGTAAGCAGCCGGGGCCGGGAGGTTGGCTAAGGGGCAGGGAGGGGGCACAGGTTCTGTGGGGGGGGGCGGTCAGGGGCCAGGGAAGGGGGGGTTGGATGGGGGGGTCTCAGGGAGGTGGTTGTCAGGCACCCCCCGACCCCATTACCCCCCAGGCCCAGCCCTGACCCTCAGCTCTGAGCCCAGCCCCTCTGATCCGGACACCCCCCTGACCCCATTCCCCCCACAGCCCTGACCCCCAACTCCGAGCCAGCCCCTCTGATCTGGACACCCCCCTGTACCCATTCCCCCCACAGCCCTGACCCCCAGCTCCGAGCCCAGCCCCTCTGAGCTGGGCACCTCCCTGACTCCATTCCCCCCACAGCCCTGACCCCCAGCTCTGAGACCAGCCGCTCTGAGCTGGGCACCCCCGACCCCATCCCCCACAGCCCTGACCCCCAGCTCTGAGCCCAGCTGCTCTGAGGTGGGCACCCCCGACCCCATCCCCCACAGCCCTGACCCCCAGCTCTGAGCCCAGCCCCTCTGAGCCAGACAACCTCCGACCCCATCTCCCCACAGTCCTGAGCCCAGCCCCTGTGAGCCGGGCATCCCCCAGAGCCCAGCTCCCCACCCAGCCCTGGACAACAGCAGCACCACCTCCAGGCAGTGACAGCCAGGGCTCGGCTGCAGTGCGCTGATAGCGGATCCCACATTTGGGGGGGAGCCCAGTGCTGGGGCAACAGGGGGTGTGAGTAGGGGGCACTGGTGGGCGGGGGGGGCTCATGTCTGGGGGCGGGGGGGGCAGCCAAAAATTTTTTTGCTTGGGGCGGCAAAAAACCTAGAGCCGGCCCTGCCCACAACCCTACAACAGACTCATTCTTCCCGACCCCCTCCCCCAGCCTATGTACCATCCACACCCCCAGACAAGCTTTGCCAGGCACTGCCCCGCCACAGCCCCTTCACCCACAGTCAACCCCCTCCTCCTCAGCCCTCCCCGCACCCCGCTCCGCTCCCAGCCCCACTCCACCATGAGCTCCCCTCACCAGGACAAACTTTGCGGGCCGCGCTGCTGGGCGCGGAGCTCCCTCTCACGCTGCGTTTAGAGCCGGGAAGGCGGCTCCTGAGGCTAGGTGCCTAGGGCTGCAAAATGTAGGGGGCAGCATAAGGCTGGGGCCCCCAGCTTATCCCGCCGCTGTGAGCCGAGGAGTGGCCTGTCCCCTGCAGCCGGGGCAGGGCCACGCTACCGGCCCCGCTCCTCCTCTGCTTGTTCGCGCCCGGGTCCTAAACAGCTCTGCAGCCGCTTGGCTCTGGGGGCAGGGGGGGATGAGCACCGCCCCGCTCAGAGCCGCGTCTTCAGGGGGCGGGGCTGCGAGCTCCGGGCCGAGCGGCTCCTCCCCTTACCACGCGGCTCTGAGCGGGGAAGAGCTCGGCCCCCTCTGGAGCCACGCGGCTGCAGCGCTGGGCAGGGCCGCTCCTCGAGGCGTGCGGTGAGCCGGGGTAAGCAGGCGGGGCCGGGGGGTTTGTAACAGAATATGTTTTCCCAGGGTAGAGGCGGCAGGTGAGAGTACCCAAGCAGCAAGAGCTCTGGACATGCCTTTATGGTCGTTTATTATGCTGACCTACCTAATATAAAATGTGCAAAGCTAAGACAGAATTTTGCCAAGTTCAGAAACGAAGGGACACACAGGACAGTCAAAACTCAAGACTAGCACACGTATTAAACCAATCTGATAGGAGAGAGTAGGAAGTGTCCTGATTTCAATCTAATGACCAAAACATGAGGCCACACAACAAAAATAAATAAGGAGAAGAAACAGGGTCTTGCACCAGTGAAAAGGAGTCAGAGCTCACTCATCATGTACTTCTTGTACAGGGTAGGTTGCAGGCTGCTATTAGCAAACCCAGCAGGGCCGCCCAGAGGGGGGGGGCAAGAGAGGCAATTTGCCCCAGGCCCCACAGGGGCCCCCACGAGAGTTTTTCAGGGCCCCTGGAGCAGGGTCCTTCATTCGCTCGGGGGGGGCCGGAAAACTCTTGCGGGGCCCGGGCCCCCGGAGCTTCTTCCCCTCCGGGTCTTCGCCGGCGGGGGGTCCTTCCGCCCCGCGAATTACCACCGAAGCGGGACCTGCCGCCGAAGTTCAGATAGGTCTTCGGCAGTAATTCAGCGGTGGGGGGCCCTTCCGTTCCGGAACCTGCTGCCAAAGTGCCCCGAAGACCCGCAGTGGGGGCCCTCTGCTGCCGAATTACCGCCGAAGACCGGGCTGCACTTTGGCGGTGGGTCCCGCTTCGGCGGTAATTCGGCGGCGGGGGGCCCCGCCGCAGGTCTTCGGGGCACTTTGGTGGCGGGTCCCGGAATGGAAGGGGCCCCCCGCTGCCGAAGACCCCAGGACTCCGGAATCCTCTGGGCGGCCCTGAAACCCAGGCTAGGGTGCCTGTAGCCTTTCCTTCCCAACACAGCAGATATGTTCACTAGGGAGGGGGAGGCATAGCTCAGTGGTTTGAGCCTTGGCCTACTAAACCCAGGGCGGTAAATTCAATCCTTGAGGTGGCCACTTAAGGATCTGGGGTAAAATCAGTGCATGGGCCTGCTAGTGAAGACAGGGGGCTGGACTCCATGACCTTTCAGGGTTCCTTCTAGCTCTATGAGATAGGTATAGCTCCATATATTATAGCTAGAACATCCTTTAATGTACACAGCCATGAAGGGCTATTGTGAACTTAACATATGTGATACATGGCTGAACAGTATAATAGTTAACCATTCATTTACAGCATCACTCCATGTAACAACCCAATATTGCCTCAGGAATAGATTCTAATTAAGAGATGGAGAAGATCTCTTCTAGGTACCACTTCACCCTGGCCAGATCACATCTGAGGGCTGTGCCTCTTTTATTCTCTGGTACTATTTGTAGAGCTCAGTGGATGAACCTACTTTTAGAGTATTTATATCTCTCTCACGCAGGAGCTCGGGGGGGGGGGGGCGGGTTACAAATGAAGAAGATGCAGTCTTGTTATTTATTTTAAACAGTAAACACATTAAAGTTATTTAGACAGCTTAGTCAGACAAGACCTACCACATGTGCTCCTATGTGTGTTATGTAGATGTCCATTAAATTTTCTTGCTGTGTGGGTTATTTCATTTGTGTTTTTTTAAGAGTATGTGAATTTTATTTTCTCACACCGCATCTACTTTGTGTCTCTGCTTTCATGCAGATGGGGTTCGTAGCTCTCACCCATCTACCCAGAGAGGGAACAAATGAACAAGGTAAATCATAATACCTCACATTAGATTAAAAAAATACACTTTACAAGATTTTTAGGTAAAATAGTTGTCCCACAGCATGTACAGCACAATAGAGCTTATTTTGTTGTAATTCTTTAAAAGGCAGTTAAGTCACTGGAATTCAGGTGTCAGTTAATGTTTTGTCTTTACGAATTTTATGTGGCAGGAACACATTAAAAAAGACAAAAGAGACATATGCCATTTGTAATTCTGTAAGATTTAAACTTCACTATACAATCAAATTACTTTGAATAGCACCTTCCATCAGAGGGCATCAAAGCACATATGCATAATTAATTACTCCTCTCAGTGATGTTGTGAGGCTTAAGTAATACCAGGCCCATTTTACACAGCCAAGTTTGAGATCCCCATTTTAATAGCTCTAGTTGTGATCTCCATATCCATTGAAGGCAGGACAAGAAGTAATTGGATTAACCTGCAACAAGAGATATTTAGGTTAAATATTAAAAAAAACTTTCTAACTATAAGGCTAGTTAAGCACTGAAATAAGCTTCCAAAGGAGGCTATTGAATCCCTGTCATTGGAGGTTTTTAAGAACAGGTTAGACAAACATCTGTCAGGGATGATCTAGGTATACTTGGTCCTGCCTCAGCTCAGGGGGCTAGACTAGATGACCTCTCAAAGTTAACCCCAGTCCTACATTTCTGTAAGTTTTTTCAAAAAGCACAAATTTTAACAACACTTTCTACAGTTCCTCTGCTCTTTTTAATTTTGATTGGGATAAAGCAGAAATAACAAATTACCACGAGAAGCTGTTCTCCTGGAGCCCAATTTACAGCTACTCTGCAGCTGCACAGGCCCTTCAGGAAACATTCTGGCTCAAGAGGCTTTCTACAGGAATTGGCTCTGTGTGCTGCATGCCCCCCTCCTGCTCTCACATACATCCCAGGTGCGGAGGAATTCAGGAGCAGTTGGTGTGCATGCCGAGGGTGGAACAGGAAATGGTTAGAGTCTTTTTACCCCGGTGTTTTGTTGGTGCTGCAATGGTGCAGTTTTAGGGTGCCCAGCAGGCCTGGAATCAGGTAGGCACATCCACCTCCACTCTGTTTCTCCACCAAGCCTGGCACTGATAGAGGGATGATCTCCCCTGCTGGTGTTTCTGATGTAGAGGAATGCAAAAAGTATAAGACAACCCACAAGAAACTATTTTCTATATGAAAAAATGTTCCAAGTCGTATCTAAACCAAGTTGAACCTACATACTACTTAACAATGGTCCATCCTTCATTTAAAAGGCCAGCATGGATATAAGGAAGACTGGATAGACTCTGAAGCCAAGTGTGTGTAATGATAAGTCTTTTAGGACCCAGTCCTTAAAGTCAGTGGAAGATAAAAATGGTACTCAGAACCTTCAAGGATTAGATACCTAACAAATAAAAATCATCCTACAAAGCAGAAGAATTATCTGACATTTGTGAATAGGTTATCACAGAATGTGTGCTTAACTCTTTAAAACAAAAAGTGAGAATGTAAAGTCTCAAAATTGCCTCAAACAACGTTGAGGAGCATGTCTGTGTCTCCAATACAAATAATTCCCACCCCACAACTACCAACCTTGATGGTACAGCTTGGGAGTCAAACCAGATTATTTCTGGCTTCAACATCATCTTTTGTGATGAAGATACTACCTTTGGAATTTAGAGCCTGATCCTGAAATTTGAGGGCACTTAACAGCTCTGAAGAGATGATCAGCATCTTAAATGCCCAGGCATGAGAGGCAGGCATAACTGGACACTGCAAGACGGCAGTTCTTAGGGTTGTATCTGGAACCAGACATATAGGCTAGTGTCACTCGGTTGCACAATTCAAGCAGCAGCTGGCCAAAAGTGCTCACTCACATGATGGGAGCAGCTTAAATGTTAGAAGCTGTGCATGAACAGCACGAGAGTGGGGGTTCTCACAGTGAAGCAGGGTAAGGCTGGGTCCCAGAGTCGAGGATTGGAGTGACCAAGCAGATCACTGGTCCAGCTAACACCAGGTGAACGTCATAGTGATGCAGCAAGCAGGGTGTATGTGCAGCTTGTTATTCCAAGTGGAGTTCACACTTTAAGCACTAATATTTGTGATTTTAAGTGAGTCTTAAGTGCAGTGGCTAAGAACAGTCAGAAGGAAGTCACAGTTTTGTTATTTTCTGTTTGCTTATTTCGGGAAAGGGAAGTAAGAAGAAGAAAGCAGAAAAATGAGTGAAAGCAGTGATGCAATTGCGAAGTTGGAGCTTTTTAGGCTGCAAGTTGCAGGAAAGGAGAGGGAGCACCAGAGATTATTGCAAATGAAAGAACTGGAGATAAAAGAAAAAGAGAGAAAGAGAAAGAGAAGCAGAACCAGAGGCCCCCGACTCCAACAACTCCCATCACTCCAAAAATCCACAAATGTGAATGCTTGTGTTCTGCATACCTGAGGAGGATGATATTGCTGAATATCTGACTACCTTTGAAAGGCTGTGTGTAATACATGAAATCCCTGATGATAAGAGAGTTCCTACTCTGACTGTGAAATTAACTCATAAAGCATTCAGTTGAATGCCTATTGAAGATGCTTTAGACTATTGTAAATTTAAAAATACTGTTTTGCAAAATTTTCAGATCACCCTTGAAACATATAGAGTTAAATTTAGGAATCTTAAAAGGGATATTGGGATGAGTAATGGGGAATATGTGAACAAAATGAAAGATTTGTTGGGAAAATGGGTGAGGGGTAAAGAGGTGGCAAGTTTGGAAGGAATGCTTGATCATGTTGATCAAGATAATTTCTTGAGCATATATTAGGCCAAAGTAAAGCAGTGTCCATGGGATAAAAATGTAAAGACTGTGATGAGATGGCTTTTTAGTTGATTTTTTTTTTTTTTTTTTTTTAGTTGATGCCTTTGAACAGACTCAGACGTCTATTGAGGGCAGGCCACAGAAAGGTGTTTAAAACTAGTGAAAAGGAAGGATCCCATTTTGCCCCTGAGAAGGGAGAAGGGGGTTGGGAGCCTAAACATTCTCTTACCCCAAAACATCCCTCTATTCCTCATCCCAAATCTCCTGTAAAAGCAGAAGTGCTCAAAAAGTGCTATCAGTGTAATTCCACTGATCACCTGAGGCCTGGTCTACACTACATGTTTAAACCGGTTTTAGGAGCATTAAACCCTAATCCGATATGGTAATACCAATATTAGCGCTACTCCTCTTGTTAGGGAGGAGTACAGAAACCGGTTTAAAGAGCCCTTTATATTGATATAAAGTGGATGAGTGTGGCATTAAATTGGTTTAATAGGTTATTAGGGTTGGAAGGGACCTCAGGAGATCATCTAGTCTAACTCCCTTCTCAAAGCAGGACCAATCCCCAAATGGCTCCCTCAAGGATTGAACTCACAACCCTGGGTTTAGCAGGCCAATGCTCAAACCACTGAGCTATTCCTCCTCCTCTCATGGGTGGTGATGCAATCCGAAATCAAAATCCAAAAAGAGCTCCAGCATGGACCATACGGATGTTATCGCTGTATGGGCAGGCAAATCTGTTCTATCTGAGCTCCGTTATAGAAGACGAAATTCCAAAGCATTTTTAAAAAATCTCCAGACAGACGCCATAGCAGGGACTCAGCGCACTGCTGCGTGACAAGCGTGACGGAAAGCCAAAGAATCAAATGGACGCTCATGGAGGGAGGGGGGACTGAGGACTCAAGCTATCCCACAGTTCCTGCAGTCTCTGAAAAATATTTGCATTCTTGGCTGAGCTCCAAATGCCTGTAGGGTCAAACACATTGTCCGCGGTGGTTCAGGGCATAGCTCGTCAATTTACGCCTCCGCACCCACACCCAGAAGTAAAAGGGAAAAAAATCCTCTCTTGACTCTTTTAAATGTCACCCTAAGTCTACTGAATGCTGCTGGTGGACGCGATGCTGCGGCACTCAATTGCAGTATCCTCTTTCCCCCTCACTGGTGGCAGATGGTGCAATATGATTGGTATCCGTCCTCATCATCATCAGCCCGTGAGTGCTCCTGGCTGGCCTCAGGTCAGGTCAGCCAGGGGCACCTGGGTAAAAACTCCTGATCATTCCCAGTAGATGGTACAGAATGGCTGGTAACCATCTTCATCGTAGCAATAGGGGGCTGAGCTCCATCAGCCCCCACCCTTCATGTGTAAAGAAAAGATTCTGTACTGCCTGGACTATCATAGCAGCGGGATGCTGGGCTCCTCTCCCCCTCACTGCTTAATGTCCTGTCTGGACTATCATAGCAGCTGGAGGCTGCCTTCCCCTCATTTTATCTCACTAACAAGTCACTGTTTCTTATTCCTGCATTCTTTATTACTTCATCACACAAATGGGGGGACACTGCAACGGTAGCCCAGGAAGGCTGGGGGAGGAGGGAATCAACAGGTGGGGTTGTTGCAGGGGCACCCCCTGTGAATGGCATGCAGCTCATCATATCTGCGGGATCTGACACGGAGCGGCTGTGCTCTCTGGTTCTCTGATACACTGGTTCTCTAGTACACTTGCCCCATATTCTAGGCAGGACTGATTCTATTTTTAGATACCGTAAAGGAGGGATTGACTCGGGGAGTCATTCCCATTTTTGTCTTTTGCGCCCCCGGCCGACCTCAGCCAGGGGCACCCATGACAGCAGCAGACAGTATAGTACAGAAGGAATGGTAACCGTCATCTCATTGCCAATTTACAATGGCAGACGGTACAGAACGACTGATAACCGTCTCTGCTATCTTGCAAAGGCAAATTAATGCTGCTGTGTAGCGCTGCTGAATCGCCTCTGTCAGCGGCATCCAGTATACATACGGTGTCAGTGACAAACGGCAAAACAGGCTCCATGGTTGCCATGCTATGGCGTCTGCCAGGGCAATCCAGGGAAAAAGGGTGCGAAATGATTGACTGCCGTTGCTTTCCCAGAGGAAGGAGTGACTGACGACATTTACCCAGAACCACCCGCGACAATGATTTTTGCCCCATCAGGCACTGGGACCTCAACCCAGAATTCCAAGTGGCAGGAGAGACTGCGGGAACTATGGGATAGCTACGGAATAGCAACCCACAGTGCAATGCTCCGGAAATCAATGCTAGCCTTGGACCGTGGACGCACACCACCGAATTAATGTACTTAGTGTGGCCACATGCACTCAATTTTATACAATCTGTTTTACTAAACCGGTTTATGTAAAATCGGAATAATCCCGTAGTGTAGATGTACCCTGAGGAACAAATGCCCTGTACTAGGAGGAAGCAGGCAACCAATAGCTCATGTTAATTCTGCTGTCCTCAACACAGAACCCCCCCAGGCAATTGAAAACTATCAGATTGATTTTGTGAGATTAGCCTCTGCTGAACCAGACATGGAGCATGTTAAGGCTGTCCAAATTAATGGCAGGGAGTACTTGCGGCAGAAGGATACAGGGGCCCAGATCTCTCTGCTTAACCAGAATGTGGTCCCAAAGGCCAGTATGTTACCTGGCCTAATGGCAGAGATTGTGAGGGTGGGCGAAAGCAGATTCCTCATACCATTAGCTAAAATCCATGTGGTTTAGGAAGGTTTGGAAAGTGTTTTGACTGTGGGGGCAATGGAACACCTCATAGTCGACCTGCTCCTTGGTAATGATTTTTTCGGTGTAGTTCAGTTTAAAGTATTTGCCTGCTTCAGGAGGGAGTTTTATGCTGGAACCCCCGAGGGAAAGGGTGAAGTTTCAGGAACTGCTGAGAGAATGGAAGAGAGTCTCCTTGATTCTTCTGCAGCAGGGGGAAGCCATATGCTTCCAGGTGGGAGGGAGGTTGAGACCAACTCCTACACTGCAGCTGGAGGCAATACCACATCAGGCAGGGATGGGGGTGTAATGCCTGCCAACAGGGGCGGCACTAGACATTTTGCCACCCCAAGCAGGGCGGCATGCCGCGGGGGGGGGCGCTCTGCCGGTTGCTCGTCCCACGGCTCCGGTGGACCTCCCGCAGGCGTGCCTGCGGAGGGTCCACTGGTCCCGCAGCTTCGGTGGACCTCAGCAGGCATGCCAGCGGATGCTCCACCAAAGCTGCAGGACCAGCGGACCCTCCGCAGGCACGCCTGTGGGAGGTCCACCGGAGCCGCCTCCCGGCGACTGGCAGAGCGCCCCCCGCAGCATGCCGCTCCAAGCACGCGCTTGGTGTGCTGGGGTCTGGAGCCGCCCCGGCCTACCAGGGAGAGAACTGTCCAGGTTGTTAGCTGCCAGTAAGTTGCAAATGAACCAGAGATAGATCCGGCTCTAGGGAGCATAGAGAAATGTGTCCCAGAGGTTATCCCAGGGAAGGGGCAGGGAATCTCAGAAACCACTGAGGTGGGTGAGGATTCCAGGGACTCTGTAACACAGGGAAATAGTGTGCTTCCAAGTATGGGAGGGACTGAGACTAACTCCTTTCCAGCAGAAGACAACATGCCCTCAGGTGCTGGGGCAGGAGAGGTGGTGTCCGTATTGAAGGAAACCGTCCCAGTTGTTAGCTGGCAGAGTTTTGCAGAACAAGGGACAGAACGCTTCCTAGGGAGCACAGAGAAATGTGTCTAAGGAGGGTGCTCAGAGGGGGAAACTGAGGAAGGAATAATGGGGGTACAGAAATGTCTACCCACTGGTCATTTGGGAGAGGATGCCCAGGACAGAATGGCTGAGTTAGCATCTTTGCACCCAGGCACTCAGCCTGTGACTCAGGTTATGAGAGGGAACTGTGTGATTGACTTCCTGGAGGGGAGCAGTCACACAGCTGTCTTCTTGGGGACAGAGAAAGGGGTGATGGAGGGTACCCCAATCCAGGTCTCAGTTTTTCAGGATGCTATTTCTGAAATTTTTTTGGAACGTAACTCTGTCTCTTTAAATCAAGATGCAGCTCCAATGACTGTGATAACAGAGGAGTTGGGACCAGGAAATTGCCAAGTGGTAGTCTGCCAGAATACAAATGACCCAACTGACAGAGAGGGGGGGTGTTTTCCCCCAGGCTGGTGAGAGACAGGGAGCAATTATGGGAAAGCTGCATCTGATCAAAAGGTAAACACACCTAGCCCAGAGAGCACAGATCACAGCCCTCTAGAGGGCAGGAAAGGACTCAGTGCTGGCAGGGGGAAACACAGGGCAATGCCAAAAAGGGAGCTGGATTTTCTGCATATGTACAGTCCTGGGATTGGGAGATTATTCCCCGAAGGGCCAGCCAATGTGCAGGGTCCCCCTGGACCTTTATCTTGCCATACCCTGAGATATCAAAATTCCAGAAACATGATTAAATTAAGAACTCAGGTAGAGGGGAATACTGGAGGGAAAGAAAAGCCAGTCACGGATTACACGGGAGAGAGTCAAAGAACACCATGGATAATGAACGAACCAACCGCAAACCAGACTGTCTGAACAGAGGGTGTGGTATCATAAAGATATTTGTAAATTGCCATCTGTGATAAAATTTTTGATATTAATGTTAAGTTTTGGGATAAGAATTTTGTTACTGATGTTAAACCTTATGGTAACGATAGTTCTCAGTTAATACCTGTAAACAGATTTAAAGCTTATCACAGCAGAGAAACCATAACAAACCTGGTTTGCTGTGTGTGGATGGGGAAACTGAGGCATGCTACCTCATGGCCTTAATGACTGGATGACAAGAGAACTATAACACAAACTTCCTTTGAGATAGTCAGTGACTAATCCTCTTGCAGTAAACAAAGGGGGCAGGTGTGACACTCTGTGCCACGGGGGAACACCCTGCAGCCCCATGTTCATCCTTATAATATGATTGTGTGGTATCCAATGTAAAGGTTGTCATATTGAGTGTCTTCGGAAGGCTTATGATGAGCTGAGCATTGCTGTTATAATAATGTTATGTTATAGTTTGTAATTTCATGTATACAGTTATGAGGCTGAAAATGTGTCCTCATGGCTTAAAACAAGCCCAGGCAAAAACTCTCCAAGAGCAGAGGGGCAGTTCACACCTCATCAGGGCATGTACAGAACAAACCCAGCCCAGCCTCACAGCAACAAAGGACACTGGCCTACGCAGCAACAAAGGATCTGTTGGACTCTCGAGTGAGTCACTCCCCTTCCCTTGGTCAGTTTGGTACTATGATGAGGTAATGCTCACCTGACTCTGAAGGGGGTGGGCAAAGCCAAGAGGGAAGAAAGGACATGATAAAAGGGAGAGAGATTTGCCATGCTCCCTCTCTCTGCCACCTCCATCTACAGACACCGCCACCAACCGACTGAAATGCTGATCAAAGGGGAGAGCCTGGCTTAAGGACAACCAGCCAGCCTGTGGTATGAAGCATCTAAGTTTGGAAGGGCACTGAAAGTGTTCAGATCAGCTTAGAATGCATTTTGTATTTATTTCATTTGACCAAATCTGACTTCTTGTGCTTTGACTTATAATCACTTAAAATCTATCTTCTGTAGTTAATAAATGTGTTAGTTTATTCTACCTGAAGCAGTGTGTTTGGTTTGAAGCATGTCAGAGATTCCCCTTGGGATAACAAGCCTGGTAAAAGCTTGTACACGTGCTGGGAGCAGCTTACATGCTAGAGGCTGTGCGTGAACAGCACAGGAGTTCGGGTTCTCACAGTGAAGCAGGGTAAGGCTGGCTCCCAGAGTCGAGGATTGGAGTGACCTAGCAGATCACCGGTCCAGCTAACACCAGGGGAACGTCACAGTGCTGCAAGCCGAAGTGAAAGGGAAAGAAAAATCTCTTCCTCAGCTTTCCGAACAAACAAGATTACAATTAGAACTGTGCAAATAAAATAACTGAATTTGTTTCCTGACAGTTCTGAAAAATTGAAGAGACTTTGGTTTGACCCAAACCAAAGTTCTGCCGAGACTCATCGAACCCTTGGACTGCTACCCTGTTCCTAATTATCCACATGGGCACAAACGATACTGCCAAGAATGACGTTAAGCGGTGTGATGCCGACAGACCAGCACAATAGGACAATTCACTAGTATATTAATATTAAAGAAATGTTAGAGTACTATTCACTCGAGTGTTAACTTAGTTCAAAGAAAATGTGAATAATATTGTCTTGACTTGTCTGATGATTGCTATCAGTTATATATAATGTATATCCCTGTACTTAATTAACCCTAGATCAAAAGTGTGTATAAGTATTAAGATAAGAATTTACTTAATGTGTAAATGCATGAACATTAACAAAATGCTACTGGGATTGTTTTCACTTACCTATCCCTATTATAATGTAAAGGCAGGCAATTGCATTATGTATAGCCTTGTAACTAAGTAACTCATTAAATGAAGATTAAGCCTTTGGTAATGTAAATGAAGAAGGGGCTAACTTCAAAGCAAGGGCCATTAAGCAACAGTGGGAATTCAGACTCTCTGCATTGCTTATTCTTCATCAAAGAAGGACCCACCTGGGTGAAGACACTATTCAGATTGTCTTCTGTGAGCAAGATCTACAAATACTGATTTAAAGGAATGATCCTGCATTTCTGAACTGTTTTGGATTCTAACAGGATTGAATATGGAACAAGTGGACAGAGATCCCCAGTGGTGTTCTTGTCCATCCTCCCTGTTGAAGAAAAAAGGCCCAGGCAGTGACCGTTGAATTGTGGAAGTAAATGAGTGACTGTGCAAGTGGTGTCCCTGAGAGGGCTTTGGCTTTTCTGACAACAAGCTGATGTTCCAGGAAAGAGGATTATTGTGCTGGGATGGGCTCCATCTATCAAATACTGGGAAAATCATCTTTGGACATCATCTGGCTAACCTGATAAGAGCTTTAAACTAGGTCCTATGGGGGATGGTGACAAAAATCCAGCCAATCTAGACTCAAGTAGATGTAGACAAGCGGAAGGGGCTAATTTCTGGAGAAGAGACTAGAAATCACAACTGCATTAAAAAGTCAAGAAGAAAAGTAACAGGGAAGTCTTCAAAATGTCTTTGATACCTATATAAAATGCAAGAAGCATGAACAACAAGCAGGATTAACTGGAAGTCATGGTATATGAAGGAAATAATGACTTAACTAGCATTACAGACACTTGGTGGGACAACTCCCATGACTGGAGTACCAGCATTGAGGGGTATAGCTTGTTCCAAAAGGATAGGTAAGGGAAAAAAGAAGGAGGTGTTGCACTGTATGTCAAAAATGTATATTCTTGCTCCAAGGTCCAAGAGGAAGTGAGAGACACACCTATTGAGAGTCTCTGGGTCAGGATAAAAAGGGAAAACAGTAGTGATGTTATGGTGAGGGTCTATTACAGACCACCAAATTAGGAAGAGGAAGTGGATGAGTCATTCTACAAGCAGGTAACAAGATTAGTTAACACATATGAGCTAATATTAATGTTTTTTTTTAACTTCCCTTATATCTGTTGGAACAGCGTGTAGTGGGGTGATCACCCCGCCCCTGCCCCAAAGGGCTTAAAACATCCCTGGGAGAGGGCTGTGGCAGGGAAAAGCTAGGCTGATTGGGGGAAGCAGCCGCAGCTGGGGCCACGCACCAGTCAGGCCACGGCTGGCTCTATAAGAGGGCTGAGGGCCAGAAACAAACAGACTCTCTCTCTCTAGCTTTTGACAGGGAAAGGTCTGGCTGCCTGGGAGCTGAGCAGGGTGCCTGAGGTGGTGCAGTGCAGGGGAAGGGCAGAGGGAGCTGGGGAGCTCCAGCCTAGCAAAGCCCCAGGCTGCAGGCTGAGTTATGGGCCCACAAGGGTGCTGGGGCTGCAGAGGGGCAGCCCAGATATAGGCAGAGGAAGCTGGTCCAACCCCTGCCTTGCTGATGATGAGTGGTTTACAGACTGCTGTCAGCCCCAGTGAGTGGGGGCTAAATGGAGACTGGCAGTAGCCACTGAGGCAGGGTGGGGATAGAGGGTTGGGGGTTCTGCTAGGAGGGGAGACCCAAAGTGAGGGGGTACTGTGGTGAGCAGAACCTCTGAGCAAAGGGCACTAGGGTCTGGGAGAGACACAGGGGGGGCAGTGGCAGGCGAGACACCAGCCTACAGAGGGTGCTCTGGGCTGGAAGAGCTAATTCCTGAGATGACCAACAGGAGATGCTGTGCTGGTGAGTCATCTCCTTGCAGGGGCGGCTCTAGGCACCAGCAAAACAAGCTGGTGCCTAGGGCGGCAAAATATAGGGGGCGGCAAAAGGCTGGGGCCCCAGCTCTTCCCGTCGCTGCGAGCTGAGGAGCGGCCCGTCCCCTGCAGCCAGGGCAGGGCCGCGCTACCGGCTCCGCTTGGGGGAGAGGGATGGCCCCTTACCGGTAGCGCGGCCCCACCTGGCTGCAGAAGACGGGCCGCTCCTCCTCCGCTTGTTCGCGCCCGGGTCCTAAACAGCGCTGCAGCCGCTTGGGGGGGGAGGGGCTGAGCTCCGCCCCGCTCAGAGCCGCATGGTGAGGGGGCGGGGCTGCGAGCTCCGGGCTGAGCGGAGGCAGCTGAGCTCAGCCCGGAGCTCGCAGCCCCGCCCCCTGACCACGCGGCTCTGAGCGGGGAAGAGCTCAGCCCCCTCCGGAGCCATGCGGCTGCCTCGCTGGGCAGGGCCGCTTCTCGAGGTGTGCGGTGAGCCGGGGGTAAGCAGCCGGGGCCGGGGGGTTGGCTAAGGGGCAGGGAGTCCTGGGGACACTCAGGGGGCAGGGAGGGGGCACAGGTTCTGTGGGGGGGGCGGTCAGGGGCCAGGAAAGGGGGGGTTGGATTGGGGGGTCTCAGGGAGGTGGTTGTCAGGCACCCCCCGACCCCATTACCCCCCAGGCCCAGCCCTGACCCCCAGCTCCAAGCCCAGCCCCTCTGAGGTGGGCACCCCCCCAAACCCATCCTCCCCACCCAGCCCTGACCCCCAGCTCCAAGCCCAGCCCCTCGGACCTGGGCACCCCCCCAGCCCCATCCCCCTCACAGCCCTGACCCCCAGCTCTGAGACCAGCCCCTCTGAGCCGGACACCCCCCTGACCCCATTCCCCCCACAGCCCTGACCCCCAGCTTTGAGACCAGCCCCTCTGAGCCGGACACCCCCCTGACCCCATTCCCCCCACAGCCCTGACCCCCAGCTCTGAGCCCAGCCCCTCTGAGCTGGACACCCCGCTGACCCCATTCCCCCCCAGCCCTGACCCCCAGCTCCGAGCCCAGCCCCTCTGATCCGGACACCCCCCTCACCCCATTCCCCCCACAGCCCTGACCCCCAGCTCCGAGCCCAGCCCCTCTGATCCGGACACCCCCCTGTACCCATTCCCCCCACAGCCCTGACCCCCAGCTCTGAGCCCAGCTGCTCTGAGGTGGGCACCCCCCGACACCATCTCCCTCACCCCAGACCCCCAGCTCCGAGCCCAGCCCCTGTTGAGTCGGGCACCCCCCGACCCCATCCCCCCACAGCCCTGACCCTCATCTCCAAGCCCAGCTCCTTTGAGCTGGGCACCCTCCGACCCCATCCCCCCCACCCCAGACCCCCGGCTCTGAGGCGAGCCCCTCTGAGCCAGACAACCTCCGACCCCATCTCCCCACAGTCCTGAGCCCAGCCCCTGTGAGCCGGGCACCCCCCAGAGCCCAGCTCCCCACCCAGCCCTGGGCAACAGCAGCACCACCTCCAGGCAGTGACAGCCCATTGGCACCAACCATCACCATCACCCAGCAACAGCCCATTATGTAATTGCAAATGTATACAGACCAATAAAGCATTTAACGTTTTTAAATAATGTATTTGGTGTATTTTCAAATTATTACAAATTAATTTTCACTAGTTATTTTTTACATTTCCAAATACATGTTACTATAGTATTGCAACTTTTTTTTATGGAAGGGGCCCCCAAAATTGCTTTGCCCCAGGCCCCCTGAATCCTCTGGGCGGCCCTACCCAGTGTGTGTGAGGAGCCGGGGAGGGAGGGAAACGGGGTCTCCTGGAGCCGAGCCCGGGCTGCGATGGCAGCGAGGGGCTCCTGGAGTGTGTGAGGAGGTGAGCGGCCAGCTGGGTTCGTCGGTGCTGAGCAGGTAGCCCCACAGCCGGAGATCCTTGCCTTCCCTCGTGCCAGGGCTGGGCCAGGGCACCGTGAGGCTGAAGAGCGGCAGGTCCAGGGGGCTCTCCAGGTCCTCGGCCGCCAGCATGTCGGGGGTGAGCGCGAACTGATCCACCTTGGCCACAAGCAGTGCTGCGAAGCCCAGGGAGGGGGCCGTGTTCTTTGCGCCACCCCGTAGCTGCGCCGCCACCTGGAAGTACTCCCGCTCCGTGCTGCCCAGCAGCTCCACCTGCATGGGGACAGAGTCGCAGCTGGGCCAGGGCTCGGCTGCAGTGTGCTGGTAGCGGATCCCACATTTGGGGGGGAGCCCAGTGCTGGGGCAACAGGGGGTGTGAGTGGGGGGCACTGGTGGGCAGGGGGGGGCTCATGTCTGGGGACGGCGGGGGGGGGCAGCCAAAAAATTTTTTGCTTGGGGCAGCAAAAAACCTAGAGCCGGCCCTGTCTCTCTGACACACAGCAGAACATAATATGTCCTGCAAATTCTTAGCATGTGTACGGGACACCTTTCTGAATCAGAAATTTGAGGAAACAACTAGGGGGTCATCCATTTTGAAACAGGTTTTGACCAACAGGGATGAATTAGTTGCAAAGGTGAAAGTGGTAAGGAACTTGGGAGGGTCTGATAGAATTAAAGACCCTATGGAAAGGAGGACATGAGAACAGCAAAACAAAGGCACTGGACTTCAGAAAGGCAGGCTTCAGCCAACTCTGAGAAATAGTAGGCAAAGTCTCATGGAAAAAGACCAAACAGGAAGAAAAGGAGTCAAACAGGATTGGCAGTTCCTAAAAGATGTAATATTAGAGGCTAAACAGCAAGCTATGCTGATACAGAGGAAAGGTCAGAAGAGCCACAGGAGGCCAACATGACTGCACAGGGGCTTTTTAGCTATCTAATACCCAAAAAGAATTCATACAGAAAATGGAGGAGTGGCATGTCACCAAGGAAGTTTACATATGTAAGCGGGGGAATGGTCCCGCTATTGTGGGGAACTTTCCTGGCTTCTGCACTACCCCAGTGAAGTGGGCTAGCGAAAGGATCTGAGTCCTCGCTCCCACTTCCTTTACCCAGAGGCCTCCCTGCCCTTGAGGACTCCCCTTCCACTCTCCTGTCTGGCAGAGTCCTCGTAACCCCAACAAGGCTGGGCCCAGGATTCCTAGGGGGCTCGACCCCCAACCCTGCTGTGGTCACCTAGGACAGGGGCTAGGGTGTCCCCACTCCGGGGTACTCTCTCTGCACTGCGCACATCCCTGACCCACTGATCACATCATACAATTTAAAGCAAATACAAGTTATTTAATTAACACTTAATTTAAAAAAAGAATAAGGAAAAATGGGAAAGGTTACAGGAAAACACATCACCCTGCTCTGTGGCAGGGAACATCACAAACAGTGTCTCTGAAAGGTCAGGGCAGTTCACAGTCTGTTCCTTGTAGGTCCCAGGCCTCCTTCTCAGGTCCTGGCTGTGCTGCAGGGATGCTGTGGGTCGGACACTTGCTCTGGCGGCCACACACTCTCAGGCTCTGGGTGGCAGGACCCTTCTCTCCAGCGTCACCCCCGCCCTGTCAGGGTTACGATCCCCCTCCCAGTCTGGCCTGCAGGGCCTCTTGGCTGAGGTATCTCCCTGCGCTGGGCCCACTGCCTGGGGTCCCCCTCGCTCTCCCCAGCTGCTCACCGTACCCGGCTCCAGACTGCTCCAGCTCCAGCTCCACTCTGCCTCAGCACGGCTGCTGCTGCTGCTCTGACTTCAGCTCCCTGGACTGCTTCTCTGGCTCCAGTTGCTACCACTCTGCTCCCAGGGCAGGGCTGCTCTGCAGGCTGCTTCTGTGACTCTGCTCTGAGCTCTCATCTGCTTCCTGGGCTGCTTGTCTGGCCTTTTTGGGCTGCAGCTCCGCTCCCATCAGCTTAGCTTGGGGCCCTGCTCTCTCTCCTTAGTTCGGCCCCACTCCATCTGACTCAGACAAATCCAGCTCACACGGAGGACGGGAGCCCCCTGGCCTCCTGACTCCTTTATTAGCCTGCCCGCCCTGTCAATCAGGCTGACCTGGAGCACTGGCCTCTCCACATTGTTCCTGGAGACTGTCAGCCTCAGGCTCCTGATTTCCCATCGACCGCTCCCTTTTTAGTGCTGGGAGCTAGCAACCAAACACCCCCACTGAATGTTAGTAAGGGGGCAACAGTCCCCTTACACATAGGAATAGTGCAAGCGTGTAGAGACAAAAAACCAAAACAACCCAGGAAAGCCAAGGCAAAGAAGGAGTTACAGCTAGCAAGAAATATTAGTGAGAACAAAAGGGATTATTCAAACAAATCAGACAAACAAAGATAGAACTAGGACCATGTGGGTCCATTGCTCAGTGGAGGTGGTGAGCTGGTAATGGAAGACAACAGGAAGGCAGAGCTGCTCAATCCCTCCTTTGCTTCAGTCTTCTCACAAAACCAACATGTGACTGGACGACTAGCGAAGTTACCATAGACCAGGGATCTCAAACTCAAATCCCCCTGAGGGCCACATCAGGACTAATACATTGGCCTGAGGGCCGCATCACTGAAACAATTTCATACAAGGAAGAGTAATATAGTATGCTATTAAAAGTCAATGTATTAACTATTTTAAAACTGTAATGCGAAGAGGGGTTTTAATAAAATATAAACACCTGTAACTATTCCTTATATGGTCAGTAACACTGATGATGATCTACACTAACAGTCTATCAACATAGCTGTAATGGCAGGAACTTTTTAAAGTAACTATTCATACAAAATACGTTGCCACTTTTAACAAACGTTCTTCCCAACTACTCACAGCAAAGAATCATACATGCTGAACTTCATAACTCAGACTGCTTGTCTAGTCCATGAGGCCCAGGCCCTGCCCTGCCTCTTCCCACCCCAGTGTTAGGATTGGTTAGGTAAATTTCAGTAAAATGATTGGTTAAGATATAGCTGAGACTATTACTATATAAATTAGGGGCAAACAGGAAGTAAGTTGGGATTTGAAAATAAGGAAAAAGGAACTTGGGTTTAAGCTTGCTGGAAGTTCACCCCAATAAACATGGAATTGTTTGCACCTTCGGACTTCGGGTATTGTTGCTCTCTGTTCATGCGAAAAGGACCAGGGAAGTGAGAAGGTGAAAGAATAAGCCATCTAACAGAGGCATAGCATACAAGTCATGGGAGGTGATAGTACTGCTCTACTTGGTGCTGATTAGGCCTCAGCTGGAATTCTATGTCCAATATTGGTCACTAATATATGGAAAAGATGTGGAGAAACTGGAAAGGATCCAGAGATGAGTGACAAAGATGATCAAAGGGATGAAATGCAAACCATATGAGGAAAGGCTGAAGGAACTGGGTATGTTTAGTTTGGAAAAGAGGAGATTAAGGGGGGGTCAAGATAGCAGCCTTCAAATACTTGAAAGGCTGCCATAAAAAATGGAGAAAAGTTGTTCTTTCATGCCACAGAGGGCAGGACAAGAGGCAATGGGTTCAAACTACAGCATAGCAGATTTAGATTAAATCTCAGGAAGATCTTCCTAACTGTAAGAACAGTAGGACAGTGGAACAGACTGCCTAGGGAGGTTGTGGAAGCTCCTTCACTGGAGGTTTTCAGAAGGATGCTAGATAGCTATCTGTCTTGGATGGTTTAGACACAACAAATATTGCATTGTGGCAGGGGCTAGACTACATGACCCTGTCTATGGTTCTAGGATTTTGGTGAATCATAAGAGTCAGAAAAACTTAGTTTCAGTCAAATGAAATGTTTCATTTTGTATGCAGCATAGTTGTAGCCATGTCGGTCCCAGTATATTTGAGAGACAAGGGCGGGGGGAGAAATGAGATAATATCTTTTATGCAATTCTGTATAGCTCGAGAGCTTGTCTCTCTCACCAACAGAAGTTGATCCAATAAAAGATTACCTCACCAATTGTGCTTCATTGTTATTTTTAAGATAAAGGAAATTAATCAGTCTACCCCTTGACCAAGTGATTGGGGCACTCACCTGGGATGTGGGAAATCCAGGTTCAAATCCCCAGCCTACAGCAAAGACTTCAGCTTAATGTTTCTTCCTGGTAAATGTCTTAACGGCCAGGCTATAGGATATTCTGGAGTTAGGCACTCAATCTCTCCTTTTGAAGCTTTCCCACTTTTTATAAATACTTGTGTTCCAGCCCCTGCTCCACTGAATACTCAAGTGTCTCCCCTTTCCCAGTGCTCTAACTACTGGGCTATAAAGTCATTCTCTCACTCTCTGGCCCAATGACTATTCAAGTATTTTATACCAAGTGAACCAGCTTTAACAGGTGAGATTAAAAAGCACTCCCGCTCCAAATACTTAATAGCCTGGTGTTGAGAGTACCCACCCATGAGAGAGCAGCAACTTGGGTTCAAGCACCTGCTTCAAAGTGGGGATTCATACTTGGTTCTCCCGCAACCTAGCTTAAGGTTATAAAGATGGGGGACAGCACTCCCCCACCGGTGTTTTTGGTGCTTAAATCCCACCTGTGAATCTAGCCTGAAAAATTAAAATGAGACATTTCGTTAGTGCTGAAATGGTTCATTTTGATATTTCTTCTTCTTTTTTTTTGTTTTGACTGAAGTATACATACCTATCCCTAAATCCAGATTTAAGTTTGGAGATGTATTTTTTTTAAGATGACCTGCAAACGCTTAAAAAAAATCCAGATTTAGTCATTCGTTTAAAGTCCTAAGGACTGTGGTCACGGCAGGGTGGAAAATCCAGCAAATAATTGGTAACAAATTCTTATATTTTATAAGTCCTTCTGTTTAGCATTGCCAGTGCCTGCTCTCCATGTGCCCCAGTATGTATTATGTTGGTGACATCACACCTACTAGGGTTCTGCAATGGGGTGGAGAACAGTGGAGTCAGGTACCTGCTATTTTATTTTATTTTCATAATATTGCCTAAGTTTGAATAGAAATACACCTCTACCCTGATATAACGTGACCCGATATAACACAAATTCAGATATAACGTGGTAAAGCAGTGCTCCGGGGGGGCGGGGCTGCGCACTTTGGCGGATCAAAGCAAGTTCGATATAAGTGGTATATTGGGGTAGAGGTATATGTTGATTGATTAGACCAGGAATTGGCAACCTTTGACACGTGGACCGTCAGGGAAATCCGCTGGCGGGCCGGGTTGTTTACCTGCAGCATCCGCAGGTTCAACCGATTGCAGCTCCCACTGGCCGCAGTTCACTGTTCCAGGCCAATGGGGGCTGTGGGAAGCAGCGGCCAGCACATCCCTCAGCCCACACCGCTTCCTGCAGCCCCCATTGGCCTGGAACGGCAAACCGCGGCCAGTGGGAGCTGCAATTGGCTGAACCTGCACATGCTGCAGGTAAACAAACCATCCCAGCCCACCCGCGGAGTTCCCTGATGGGCCAAAGGTTGCTGATCCCTGGATTAGACAGAAAATAGGACTTTATTCTACTCTTTACTGAAGAATTCTCCCTGTGTGGGCACTTCCTCATTGTCACAGGGTGATATGGGCCTTTTAATAGGAATGTGGCCAGACAGCCAATGCATCTGTGGCTGGTTAGTTGCCATCCCCAGCTCCCCCAGTTAGGATTAAGAAAGGGCAAGTTAGGGAAAGTGGGAAATCCAGTGAGTTGGAAACTTGGAGAGCCAGGAAGTAACGGGAAAAGAATTACCTGAAGGAAAGCACTAAATGTGAGCTGCTGGTGAGGAGCTTAGAGGAAAACTGCTGGTGACAATTGACAAAAGTTGGGGTCTCCTGATAAGCAAACGGCTTTGGCAGAGGTCCCTAAGAAAGGAAAAGATCTATCTTGATCAAGGGAAGATGAACCTAGAAACAAGAGGGTTGTTGCAAGAGGGTGGATTCTTCTGAACAGGGGTAGGGCGCCTGGAGGAATGGAATCCTTTGGGTGAAGGATTGTGGGAAGACCAGTCACTCTCAGACAGGAAGGCCTAGAGAGTGAGACTCTGGATCAAGGGTAAAAAAGGAACTGGGGACAAAGTGCTGCTCTTGACTCTTGGGTGGGTGACTTGAAGATGATGTCTGTGAAGAGTGGAATGTGGGGAACCCCTGCTTTATCTGCTTTATGTTTGTTGTGGAGAATGATCTCATGAGGTTTTGGGGTGTCGAAGAAAAACTCAGTTCTCGCTTTTTGTTTGGGTGCAGCAAAATCAAATACTTTATTATTTTCTCCAGTAATTACAATGGAGGGAGAGAGTGCCATAGGACACAGGGTCGCCCCAGTCCTGGACAGGTCTCTCAACTGGTAAACAATTACGTCAAGCCTTTATACCTTTGTTATAGACAATTTCTAGCAATCCTGGAGACATTAAAGGAAAACATTTGCATTTGTTTATACATAAGCCTATTCGCTATCTTATTTGTCTTCAATACTAGAACAAAAACAAGGCTGCATTTTACAAGGCCGTAATGACTTTTCACACAATTCACTCTGTACCACATTATCTTATTTCTACATATCTCACAGCATTAGGATCAGAGCCTAACTCCTGCTAAATTAGCTAAGATACATTAAGATCCCTTCAAACCTTTATTAATTATTTCTTGGCTTCCACACTCCCCCCTTTTGTACTTTTAGTACAACAAATACTTTAAATCTTAATTTGCATTAAACCATGGATTTTAGAGTTTACAGCAGACATGTTAACCTTAGGTGTTTTTTACAACAACAACAACATAATTTTACATCAACTAACAACACTACAAACAATAACATTCCCATAGGAATAAAATAATGGGGTTGTTGTACAGTTTTGGTAACAAAGCACAATACATTATACTTAGTAGACACTTTATAAGCTGTATGAAAGGCATTTTTTTTAGCATGATATATATTTTGAAGCATGTGAATTTGCCCTTGCAACTTAGAGATTTTTTGAACTTTTGGTAACAATGAAAGCAAATTCTGAAACCGATTAGGCACTACTCTAGTCCAATGAAAATATACCTGAAATCTAAGAGCTACTTGCAACATTCTATCTGCAGGCCAGGAAATGATATGAATGCCTGCAGCAGTGGTAAGATTAATATATATATCTTGTAAAGTGGTGGCATCAACGTACACATAGCTATCATTAGCTTAAAAAAAAATGGGTGTCCCATCAGGGTAGTTCCTTGACCTCCACCCTCTCAACAAATATTGTCATAAACAGTGACAACTTCCCCTGGCTTCAGTTTATAGATACACTGAGCTGTGGTGGTTCTAACGGCCAAAATGTCCATTGACTCTCTATTCTTATCCAAATGTCAGGTGTTATTCTATGGGTACTGTCCAGAAAGCAGTTGGATATACCAGGTGGTCTAATTTCCCAGATGTCTCGGCAAACAATTACAGTCCCACAGGCATCCTCCCCATGGACCCAGCAGGATTCGGTATGTGGGAGCCCACACCCACCCTAACCGGTCCATATGCTTGGAAGGAGCACTGTGAATGTCCACACTTCCATTCAGAAAGTGTCCAAGTATGTCTCCATGACCACAGATCAGATGGTACTCCTGAAGCGTCTGTAAGGGCAGTGGGCCAAGTCCGGTCTAGATCCCACTGCAATGCCTTCCCAGCCTCAGTGATATTCAATACCATCTCTGTCAGTAACTTCTGGGTCATAGAACTAAGGGTGAAAATGATATGTAACTCACCAACTCCAGCCTGTACTTAAGATAGCTGAGTTTCAAGAATAAGGCTAGTAGCCTGTTCCAGTTGGCCCAATTTCTTATCATGTTCTTGGCTTTTAAGATATTGGCCCACAGGGATCTGCTCAGTTCTCTTTCTTTCCAGAGGAAATAACCCAGGCCCTCTGTTGTGCTAATCTAATGGCAGCCCCTTGTGAGCAATCTGGGTATGTAGAAGTGATTTGATAACCTGATAAGGGCAATCTCATTTAAAATCCAATTAGGGAGGGCAATACATCCTGAAGGATTTATCCAAAACACAGGGCGCAGCCTGTAGATCAAACCCCAAAATCCAATTAATACCACATCCCCAAGCATGGGTCCCATAACTTCTTCCTGTCAGTGTATAAGTCTTCGTACAATTCTTTGTTTCTTTGTTTCTTCACCAGGGTCAGTTCTCAATGTCCTGTTCTCAAATTCCTGGACTTTGGCAATGTCAGTGGAGTGAGTGTTTCTTCTTCTTTCCCAAAACAATTGTGGTTTAGCATCCTACAGGGGAGAGGTTGCCAGCACATATCACCCTGTAATGGCTGTGCTTTTTCTAGAAAAGTCTAAAGGCACAGTTGGTCTGTCAGTGGACAAGGGAGAGGTTAACTAGCACGTCACCTTGTCCTTTTTCCCTGCTGTCCAGAAACACAGTAAAGCTAGAAGAAGAAATAGGCTAATCATCAATAGGAAAATTCTTCTGATGTGGAGGGGTCTTTTTGCAGTGAGAATCCTGGGTCCAGGCAGTCAGTCTTTGGCACTTCACAGCGGTGTTGGTAGCCAGCAGGACTTGGAAAGGGCCATTCCAGCGTGGAGCCAAGGCAGTCTTTCGTTGATGGATCTTCATGTAGAGCCAGTCTCCTGGTTTCAAGGAGTGGCAAGGTTGCACAGGATCCTTCGGTAGTGCTTCCTTCACCTGTGTATAAAAAGACTTAACACATTTCATTAGTGCCTGACAATACTTAAGCATTATGTTATCCATCAAATGAATGTCCATCTGAGCTGGGGTAAGTGGGGGTGCAGCTGGTAGTCACAGTGGGCGTTGTGTCAAAATTGCATGAGGGCTGAGTCCAGTCTTTCGATTGGGAATGGCTCTCATACTCATCAGTGCCAAAGGAAGGGCATCTGGCCACTTTAAGTTTGTTTCAGCACAAATCTTGGCCAGTTTATTTTTTTAAAATCCCGTTCTGGCGTTCCACTGTCCCAGCAGACTGTGGGTGGTGAGGGCAGTGAGCTGCACATAACTCCTTTACAATCTGTCCAGTAAAATGAGTTCCACGATCACTGTTGATACTCACAGGGATGCCAAAACGTGGCACAAAATCTTTAAGCAAAATTTCACAACAGTCTTGACATCTGCTTTCCTGTAGGGAAAAGCTGCAACCCAATTGGTAAATACATCAACTAAAACTAATACATATCCATAACCACAACATTTAGACATTGAAATAAAATCAATCTGAATATTTACAAAAGGTCCCCAAGGAGGAGGGTGGGCTGCCCGCTGCACACCAACCTCGTTTAACTGCAGCAACCATCCCCCCTTTCCTAGACTGAGCATGTTAGCTATTCTCTTTTTTCTCCCTTCTTGGCTTTTTTTTTTTTTTTTTTTTTTTTTAACATACAAAGGAAACTTCTACTCTTTACTTATACACCTGCTTTTATACCATGAACACATAAACATTACTGTTATACAGTACATAAGTCTTATTATTCAATGTATGCCACATATACCCTTTCACTAAAATAACCTTATTACAGAACTTTGGAATAACAAGCCAGGACAAGCACACCCACTTTGAGAAGTTCACTGAATATAACCTCTAGTCCAATAGCTATCCACCATCCCCAGCCCTCTGGCTAAAAGTCTGAGGTAGCCAGAAGGATCCCTTGTACAATATGGGGAGTGGGTTAACTTGTCATGTCCTTGCTTCCAAAGACTGGCAGTATGCAAATTTTAACAATTCTCAATTAAAAGATTTGGCCAATGTAGTTTCTTTCTCTTACTCAAGAAAATGTATTAGACTTTAGTATATCACATTTTTCTGATGTAACCAAACACTTTGTATTCTAAGGTGAACAAAACAAGTATCTGCATTTCAATGCAACATTTTCGCTTGATTTCAAATCAGACCATCTCATGAAAATAATAAACACAACAATTCTGGCCACGAGACAAACACCACAAGACAGAACATAGAACACATAACATAATTTTTACTGTGCCAGTAAATCATGGTACGGTGAATGCAGCGCAGCTGGCATTAGTTTTCTTTGATTATCTGAAAGACAAAAACAGGTCTACCCCTTCTGGGCAGCTAATCATTACTTAAAATATACAAATACCCTTGTTGATTTCAGGCAAAATAGAGGAATTATCCCATATTTCTCGTATGTGTTTCTTAGACAGCCCTGGTTTCAGCGGCCTCTACCTTATCAGTTAGGTAATTTGCAGTAACACAGATGCTTTCTGGCTTGCTTTTTTTCCTTTTAACTCCTGCTTTTAAACACTGAAAGTGCCTGTAGAGCCTAATAAAATTTTCATTACATAGCACTGTATACATCCTTCAACTAATTTAACAAAATTGTTCACAGCCAAATTATTACAATCTAATAATTTATTTGCCTGAATTTATTTACAAACATGTCAAAGACACCAAAACTGTTCTCTTTAGCATTTTTACAAAGTTCAACTGCTGTTCCCTCCAGCAACTCCCTTCCAAAAGCCACTTTACCAATTCAAATCACCATTCCAAATATCCTCCTGAGTATTTGAAATCCTCATGCTTATATTCACTTACTCCTTCTTTCCACTACACCCTCAAAAGTTTCCAACCCGTTTTCCAATCTCTTTGTCTGTTGCCTGCCCGCCTGGGCCCGATCCTTTTTTCTTGCTGAGCCGTCCCTTCCATAGGCACAACTTGTGCCACGACCAGTTTAGCTAGGAGGGTGGGCTTCACAACTAGTCCCCACCCTTCTGGTCTTTTCCCTAAAACATTTTTACTTACAAGACTACCCGAGTCCTCCCTAGTAAGGCTTGCCACCTGGGCAAAAATACATGGCCATTGCGTAAAGGCCATTTACTCAACACACAATCCAAACCCCTTTAGGGGGTCTACCCAGAGACTCACCCATTTGTCTGCTGACACTTAAACAGAAAAGAAAATTACACAGAAAGCAGAGAAAATTACAGTCTAAGCCAGATTTTTCTACTTCTATTACCTTGTCCATTACAGGGGGCGGGACAGAAAGATCTCAATACAACCTCAGAGCTTCATCGCACACATGGCTTCCACTCTGAGGAATTACGAACGAGAAGTTCAGTTCCGCTCACACACCCAACGCCCAAATGAACAGAGCAGAAAAACAACAGTAACCGGTAAAACAAAACAGAACTAAACCAGATAGTGTTTCCTTATTCTATTAGGGCTCACCTTTAATCATGCTATTCTTAACAAATAACACCAACAGCACCAAACAAAACAAACATAAAATAACAAGGGTAAAAGAGATATATGGTGTAAATTCTGCAGGGCTCCCCCAGACATAATTGCTCACCAAACTGTGACAAATTCCTGTTACTAATTTATCCCTCATATGTCAGGTGATCAAACTGACACTGCAGGACGGTGGGGGGGGTGGATAGAGAAAGCACACCATATAACCAAATTTTAAAGCTTCATCAAAAATAATAAAACAACAATGGTGAGTGTTGGGAACACTCCCACATCACTCAGGAAAAATATGAATGCTCCAAGCCTTAAGCCACTTTAATACTTACACATATCCAGACTGGCCACGTCTGTGCATTATGTTCAGAGAAGGGAAATAGGTGGACGGGAGATTAACCTGTATACAGCTTGTCCAGAATTTTCAACATGCTTCTGCTCTTGGGATGGCTGTTCTTTTACACCCTGGAGTCTCCTGCGGTGTCTCTTTCAGAGATTCCAGTTCAGGTCAGCTGCCTTATGGCTTTTCCAGTGTCACCGAGCCATACCAGCTACAGGGTCGCAGAAGCACACTGCTGAATCTCACTGGAAAGTTAAGCTTTGCAAATGTAATTTCAGTTCTGTAACTTGTATTGCCTTTGGTTTGCCTCTGCCTCTATTTTTCACAACCAGCTGGGGCTGAAAACAGTTTCTTTGCACTTAGCATAGTCTGTGCTGGTTCTTGACCTTGTACGCAGAGCAGCTTTCTCTTTATCTCTGGGGTTAGCCGAGTTCCAAATTAACCCGTTCCTAGACAAATTGCTCACAAATTGTCAGAGGCTTTTCTTTTTGATTAAAAGCTCCTCTGAGATATATGATCTTATCTAGATTGAAGGTACCTTCTAATGGGCATTATTTAGATGGATTTTCACGCGTGTGAAGATTCCAATTCGCTAAATACCTGCAGGTTTTAGGACCATAATGTACGTACATGTAATATGCTGGGGTACCCTTAGGGGGTGAGGAGGAATATTTAGACAGTCCCTTACCCATTTTCCACTTACACACACACACAGAGGGTGCCCTGTCCGCGCTAGCGGCTCAGAAACTAAGGATCTTTCCCTACAGGGCACTCACACAGGAGAGACTCACAAGGAAAAGGGAGGGAAGATGGGTTCACACACTCCTAGACCCAGGCAGCTTCCTCGCCGGACAATGCCTGGCCGAGTCAGCCCACCGTGGGTCGGATCTCCTAAAGATCCACTAGTTACCGGGCTAGCCCGGTAACAGCCACTCACACTGGTGTACACACACACACACACACACACACACCCCAAGGCCTCTTTTTCTTCCTTTTTTTTAACCTTTTTATCTCTTTTTAAATTTTTTTTTTTTTTTAAACCACGATGCATCTTTACCTGGTCCGGACCAATACCATGAGGCGGTATGACAACCCCTCCTGAGGCGGTAAAAACCCCTCAGCACCGGTGCATTCTAATGCATTTACCTATGCATTACCTTATGCATTACCTTATGCATTTCCTTGGCCAACTCAGCAGTTCCCAGTACTGCTATAAACTAACCTTATTGGGGCCTCTCCCCAATACCACTTTGCATCTGATCCTGCTGCACAGTCAATAAGTTCAGATGGCGTGAGCCCATCAGAGACAGACGTCCTCACGGAAAGTCCTCCTCCGATACCCCAATAGAGATTTCAAAAGGTCTCATACCTCTCATGTGGCGCCATGGGGTTCGAAGGGGAATGATCCGTAGTAGCCGTCTGTGGGTCCGTGGGCGTTGCCATCCCGGACGAGCCCCCAAATTGTCGAAGAAAAACTCAGTTCTCGCTTTTTGTTTGGGTGCAGCAAAATCAAATACTTTATTATTTTCTCCAGTAATTACAATGGAGGGAGAGAGTGCCATAGGACACAGGGTCGCCCCAGTCCTGGACAGGTCTCTCAACTGGTAAACAATTACATCAAGCCTTTATACCTTTGTTACAGACAATTTCTAGCAATCCTGGAGACATTAAAGGAAAACATTTGCATTTGTTTATACATAAGCCTATTCGCTATCTTATTTGTCTTCAATACTAGAACAAAAACAAGGCTGCATTTTACAAGGCCGTAATGACTTTTCACACAATTCACTCTGTACCACATTATCTTATTTCTACATATCTCACAGCATTAGGATCAGAGCCTAACTCCTGCTAAATTAGCTAACACATTAAGATCCCTTCAAACCTTTATTAATTATTTCTTGGCTTCCACAGGGGAGTCATTGAACTGGTGTAGATGAATAAATTATGCCCAAAGGGGGGCTTTGTATTGGACACTGAGAGACTATACTCCTTTCGTGGGCAGAAGAAAGGGGAAACTAAGGCAAGTATGTGTGTGTCAGGTGGTAGCCTACTGCAAGAGGGCACCCAAGGCAGGAACCACTTTTGTCACATTCAGACACTGCAGAGCTTAGCTTTTGAGGTCTTAACTTTTGTGTTTCCTCAGATGAAGGAAGAAGTGGTATGATTTTGGGTATTTTTTCATAATGTATTTTTTCCTAGTGTGAACCTGTTTAAGCTTTATATGATAAAAAAGTTGTTTTGTTTGTACATTTAAAACAAAAAGTGGAAGGGCTGGACCCAAAAAATGATGCATACCTGAGTAGGTTGGGTTTTGACCCACAGAGAGCAATGTTATATATTCACAGGAGAGAATTAACCAGAAATGAACATCAGAAGCCATTTACTTAAATTTGTTGGGCTTTGAGAATACATAAGTGTTGGTTTGTGTTTTTTGTTTTGTGGAGTCTGCTTACAGTATAGCATGTGGGGGTTTTTTGTTTGTTTTGTTTTTTGGCAGGAATGCAGAGGTCTGGCATTTGCATTGTCAAGGATGATTTAACCAAAATAATTTCCTGAAATAAACCTCAGACTGGGTTTTTATTTCTATATCTCATGCTCCTGGGAACTCTAGTTTCAAAGACCTGGCCATACATTAGCTTGCCTAACATTCTGTTCTGGCCTAGTCTTCCTCAGCATAGCCAGGTGTATCTCAAGTCCACATCTACTTCTAAATATCACTAAAGGTTTTGGGGATCTGTAGGTAATACAGTTTTTTGCAAAGTTTATTAATACACCTCTACCCCGACATAATGCTGTCCTCGAGAGCCAAAAAATCTTACCGTGTTATAGGTGAAACCACGTTATATCGAACTTGCTTTGATCCACTGGAGCGAGCAGCCCTGCCCACCCCGGAGCGCTGCTTTACCGCATTATATATGAATTTGTGTGATATCAGGTCATGTTATATTGGGGTAGAGGTGTACCTTAAAACTCACCTGGAAGCAACAAGGGATATTGTGTGTCGTATATGCTGGAAATAATCTGAGAGGACTCCAGTGTAGAGAACCCCAACTGCTAAAAAAATCACAAGTCAGGCCCCTAAAACAAGGACATTTTAAAAAGTAATACATTTTTGGGGATCTTCTGGATTTTGATCATTTAGGGTTCATGTTTTCAAGCTTTTCTCTGCAACCACGATAGCTAGCAATTTTCTTTTTCTTTTTAAAATTAAAGCCCAAATTCTCATGTAATCATATGAATTCAGAAGCTAGATTTTTAAGACTACATACTAGTTATCATGAGACTCATGATAAAATTGTGAGTTGGCAAGAGTGGAACTCCATTTTTATTAAACTAAACTGGCTCTTTATTACATCAACTATTTACAGAGCTGCTCTAGCTCCAGTTTAGCAATCCTAGCCATAGACATACAGAATCGACTTCCTGGTGCCTTCTTCAAACTCTTTCTTCCTACAGCCCATACTCCTCTTTCCAACTTCCATGCAGGTTGCTACAATGGGGAATACAATAAATGAGACAGCAAGAACTTTTAAAAAAGGGAACAAAGCATGCTGGCTTCTCTAAAGCACGGCCCACATGGGCATTATTGGGGCTTGGCCCTTAAAGGCAATGGAATGATGGAAGATGCCATGTTGAGTAGTCTAGAGAAATGTTATCCAGTGGATCAGATGACAAAGAGAATCTTGTGGCTCACCTCAGATGGGTGCAGGAATATATATAAGGGAGGCCTCTCTCCCTAGGACAGGGATGAGGGTGCTTTAGCAATAGCAGGCATGAGCTAAGAATGTGTGTGAGGGTTGGGAAGGAAGAGTGAGAGAATTGCTTGAGAAGAGGGTAGTATGAAGGTTTAAAGGAAAATCAACTACGGTAGAAAGCAGTCTTTGAGTAAATTAAGCAACCATAGAGAGCAAAATTAACAGCTGCTTAACTTTTTAGGAACACAGTTTTACAGTTCAGTCAACTGCCACTGATCTACCCTAAATCTACCTTTGAAAAAAGGGTTGTATTTACATAGGAGGGTATTTGGTGTTTTTCTTAAAGTCCCAGAATCTGGATTCATGTGATTACAAGAGTATCTCTGCTTTTGTTTTTTCTTTACATGAAGTTTCTAGCCCCAATGGCTGCAGATAAAAGCTTGAAAATGTAGAAGCAAATGCATTGTAAAGGCTCAGAAAGGAAATCAAAAGACTTTCCTCCCCTCATTTTTTAATCTTGTGTTTTCTGGTCTTGATTCATGCTTTTTGATTTTGGGGTTAGCAACATTGTTAAAGACTTAATTTTATTATTTTGTTTTGGGTATATTATCAGCTACAAAAGCCACAAAACTACAATGTAAGCACAGTTTTAAGCCTCTCTTGTAACTTCCATTGGAAGTTTCAGAGACCCAGGCTAAGCTTCCTGTAATGACTCGGCATTTATACTGATTTTGATTTTCTCTCTTTAAGACTATGTTGTGTATTAGCCATTGTATCCTGAATCTAAAAATATTTGTACTTGAACTGTTTATTTCACAAATTCATAATCTGAGGGGATACATAGCACTTTTTACACTTGGTGTAAAGAGAACCAAGAGATAATTGACTCAGAAGAGGCAAGGTAGGAAGTATTAAAGAATGACTAACAGACTTTCCTGACTAGAATAAAAAAACCCAGCATTGATTAAGATTTATTTCTCTCTAAAATGTATTTTGTGTATTTTTTTCTGTAAGGTGTCGCCAGTTCTCTGGAATCTCTTGCTGCACATGAGTATTTTGATTCATACCTGCTTCAGGATGGTGGTCTTTGAACGTGACTTTACCAGCTTGCCATGTTTTTAAAGACCACATGAAATTACTTTTAGCAGTCATAGGATTTGGATTTTTTTTTGTCTCAAATGAGCTCCAGTGGACATGTGACCTTATAAAAATCACTGAACAATTTAATGCTCTTGTGCTTAATTGACAGTCTCTGAAGTGGCCTGGAAATCTACAGTAGCAGTGGTCACAGAAACAATTAAAAACAAAGATAACCAAAGGACTTATATAAAACAAGCAAAAACACCCAACATTCTAAATGAATCAAACACAATTCATTTTTTTGCAGTTGTTACTATGTAAATGCAGGATCTTACTGCTTATTTTTGGTCTTCTTCCCTGACTTCCTCCTATTGTTAAGTCCAGTAAGGGCTTGTCTACGCTACCTGCTGGATCCGTGGGCAGCACTCAATACAGTGGGGGTTGATTTATCGACTGCTGAGCGCTCTCCTGTCGACTTCGGTACTCCAGAACAAGCAGCAGAAGCGGAGCTGACGGGAGAGCGTCAGCTGTGGACTTACCGCACTGAAGACACCATGGTAAATAGATCTAAGTACGCTGACCTCAGCTTACGCTATTCACATAGCTGAAGTTGCGTAGCTTAGATCAACCCCACACTGTAGGGTAGATAAGCCCTTATTGTAGTTTATGCCCTGACACTTCTGATCAGAACAAGATCCGGCATAGACCCCAGGCACTGTTTTATTGTTCTACATCAGTGACTGGAAACCTCTGGCATGGAGCTCATCAGGGAAATCTGCTGAAGGGCTGGGATGGTTTGTTTACCTGCGGCATCTGCAGGTTCGGCCGATCACAGCTCCCACTGGCACCACATATTTTTTTTCTTACCTCAAACAGATTACTAACCAATGTCCTGATCTTGAAACCACTAACAAACTTGAATGATTATGCAGATGAGTAGTCTGGACTGCTCGCCTGTGTTATAAATTACTCAAGTGCAAAAGTGTTTGCAGTTGAAAAATTTCTAGAAATTAATCACTAAAAACCATAATTAAAAAGAATACTTATTTGCATTTTAATGCCACTTTTCCAGTTACACTCCTCCCCCGGGTATAATGTAGAGTCACCGTCGGGCTCAGGTCTTGCTGAGGCTGCTGTTCTCACACGCCTCCTTTCATGGATGGCTCTTTAAGCAACGGGTGTGGCCTGAGCTTCTGGCGATCGCCTCGGTTGGGCTTTCGGCGCGGACAGTTGCGCCCCAGGCGAGACCCAGAAGCGCAGCCGCAAGGTCTTTCGGGAATTGTAGTCCACTCAACCTTCTCCCATGATGGCGGCATCGGAGCCTGAGGACTACATGTCCCACAGTGCTATGCGTCGGGGGCCCTGGCGCCCGGGAGGCCGCGCTCTCTTCCTGTGGCAAGGCGGCTAGTTCAAGTTGCCATAGCGGCGAGGTGGGGAGGAAGCTGAGCAGAGTTGGGCGGTTGGAGCCGGCGGGGTGGGGGTGCCCTGATGCTGAGGTCTCTCGCGAGGTGAGGAGGGGGCTCGGCCCCCATGGCGCATTGGGCCTGGGTGGCTCCGGAGTAGGACCCGGGGGCGGGGGCCAAGTGGCCGGAGCCCAGGGGGGCTGCTGGGAGCCACTGTAGGGGCTGGGCCCCGGGAGGGCCTGTGGGGCAGTGTATGGGGGCGATGTCTGTCCTGTGGGGTACTGCAGTGTTGTGTTTAGAAAGCTGGCCTTGAGCTGCACAGAGGAAACCACAGTTGCCAACTTTCACGTGGTAAATAAGCACCCTGACTTTCACAATAAGCTAAAAATCAAGGTAATCCCATTTCAAAATAAGGCCAAAACAAGCCAGTCCCTAAGAACCCCAACCCTCTCTGTGTCTAGATCTCCCTGGCATGCAGTCTGGGAATATATTGGGCCCGCTATGCGCACCGCCTTTCCCCTGCTTGCCCAGAACCGACCAAAAAAAAAAGAAGCTATAAGCCAAACAAGCAATAAACTATATGCCAAAAACTAGCCAATAAGCAACTCACAAGCCAATTAAGCTGAAAACTCAATTTCTGTGGGTTTTTTTCATGGGTTTGTTATGTCTGGAGGAAATTTTCTACCCTGGTGTCAAAAGGTGGTGTAGCAGCATCTGTGTGTTGGGTAATAGAATGAAACTGGCAGAACCCAAATTTTAAGTGCTGACAACATGCTTAGCCTTGGTCAGAGCACACAAATGATAGTATCATACACTCTTTTGTCCCCACAAAGAGTTTACAACAGGGATCGGCAACCTTTGGCACGTGGCTCCCCAGGGTAAGCACCCTGGCGGGCCGGGCTGGTTTGTTTACCTGCCGCATGCCCCGGTTCTGCCGATCGCGGCTCCCACTGGCGGCGGTTTGCCACTCCAGGCCAATCGGGGTGGCGTGAAGCGGCGGCCAGCGCATCGCTCGGCCCGCGCTACTTCCTGCAGCCCCCATTGGCCTGGGACAGCAAACCGCGGCCGGTGGGAGCCACGATCGGCTGAACTTGCACACGCGGCAGGTAAACAAACTGGTGGAGGAAGAGACGGGGAAGGGGTGGCTAGCTTCAAGAAACATTTTGGCAAATATCTCTTCTGGCTTTCATCCTGTTTCAGCATATATTTGTACTTCTAATTACCTTGGTTTTTAGTTATTTTTCTAAGTATTCTCACTGGGGAGTTGAAATTAGAGACTATCATAACCATATTAAAAACTAGGATGTCAATTCTACAAACACTGAATCTCTTTTAAGCATGAAAGTGCTTGCACTTCCTCTTAGCACGCTTATTTGAATAAAGAGGAAGCTTGAAAGCTATATGAAAATCTAGTAGAAAATTGTTTTTCTGTCAGATGAAATGTCCTCATTCAGTCATTTTTTGTTTATTTAGCACTTTATTTACTAGTCTCCTTTCAGCACTGCAGCCATTGCATTTTTTAGCAAACCTTGTTGGACAGCTAAAAATAAATCGCTTAACTGTCTATGTGGTAAATCTTCATTTGCTTTGTGCTACTTCTAGGGTTGTTTCCTTTTTCTTGACCTCATTTGGTTGCGACACTTATTGGAACTTTATTTTGTTTTTAGCAAATTAACTGCAGTGCTGTTCAGCATTACTTTTATTTCAGTGTTTAAAAATTCAGTAAAAATAAAACAACTATGCTCTTGGAAAAAGCTTCTGTGCCAGTTTAAATATCTGAGTCAAAGAACCCAAAGGTGCCTGTCCTGGGGCACTTAGGCAAGGTATAATTTTTGCTCCATCCTGTCCGAGTCTCTCCTCCCTTCTTACTCAAAAAGGTACATTGCAAGAGGAAAGTCAGCTGCTTATAAGGACTGGCAGGAATCAGGGCACCAAATGTTACTTTTTGTTTAGAAGCAATCTTGCTTATAGAAGTTAGAGGTAGAAAAGATCTTACTCCTGGGAGAATTCTGTGCAAAAAAATTAAAAATTCTGCGCATAATATTTTAAAATTCTGCAAAAATCTGTGTATTTTATTCATCAAAATAACACAGTATAATCGTGCCAGTTTCAATTATTTTGGTAATTTATTTAAAAATACCTGTCAGCAAGTATGTCTGTAACAATACAGACAACAAAAAAAGATTCAGGATCTGTTTTTTGACAAATAGATTCCCTACTAGGCATATTAATACAAAACTTTGAGTAATCATTCATTTAAGCTACAACACAGAAATGTATGCCCGCATCTCTCAGAAGCAGTGCAAAGGTTTGGAGGAGTCAGGGGTAATGATTGAGCTAAGGGAGAGTGAAGTAATTGCAGGGAATGAGCCTGGGAGTGAATCTGGCGGTTTGTTGGGTGTGCGTGGGAGAAGTTTGGAACAGGGTTTTTTTAGGGGGAAGGGATTGTTAGGCAGTTGGGGAGCCTCCCCCGTGCAGAACTTGTCTGACCCCTAGCCTCTTCCATTCAGTCAGGCACATCTGCACCTATCACCATGTGTCCCTGCATCCCCCTTCTGTCCCATCCCCATGTGTCCTTGCACCCAGACTCAGCCACTCCTTACCTCCATCCTCATGTGGTCCAGCACCCCAACTGAGCAACCCTTTGCCCAAACCCATCCCCAAATGGCCCTGCACCCCCACTCCCATTCAGCCCTGCTCCAGTCTATCTGTCCCACTAGCCCTTGTGAACTCAGGTCTTTGTCACCCCCTACCTCCCAGCAGTCCTGTGTGCCCCGTTCTGTGTCCCATCCTCCTCCCCCCATCCTGTTCCTCTTCACTTGGCCCCATGGGCAGGGCACTGTGAGGAACGCACCCTCTCCTCTTCCCTATCGCTGGCTGCTACTGCCGGTGAGCAGGTTGCTCTCTGTTCTGGTGCCACAGCAGCCCCTGGGTGGTGAAAGGTGTAACTTTAGTGCCTCTCTGGCAGAATATATTTTCTACACAGGAAAAAAAAAAATCTGCTGGGGACATGAATTCTGCACTTGTGAAGTCGTGCAGAATTCCCACAGGAGTAAGATCTATTAGATCATACAGTCCATCTCCCTGCTAATAAAATGATTGTTCCCTTTTAGTACACTTTCTAGTATTTTGTCCTGCCTAATTTTAAATATTTTAAATTATTGAGTTTTTTCCACTAGCTAGGGAAGGGTGAGGAGATTACTGCCTGAATGCTGACCCTTGACTGTAGTCGGGACTTTTTGTCTATCATATCAGCCTTTAGCTCAGTGGTGCCCAAACTTTTCCTGCCGCACCCCACCCCCCCTTACCAGTAATGGAATCAGTCCATATTCTCACCCCACTCTTCCCTCCATTACTGAGCAGCCAAGGCTTCCTCAGCTTGGGCTGAAGGTGGAGCTGGGGGCAGAACTGGGGATGGGGGAGAACTGTGGCTGGGTCCAGAGCTGGGCCGGAGTGCAGCTGGGTGTGAAGTGGAGCTGCAGCTAGGGTGAAGCGGGACTGGGGTGGAGCAGGGCTGGGTGTCACTCCCTCCCCACCCACTGTGGGAGCTGACCCGGGTCCTGCCACATGACCCCTGGAGTTCCTCAGTTTGAGGACCACTGCTTTGGCTGGTATGTTGTTGATAAACTTAAAGCCTCCCCATAGGGATTGCTATACCAATGGCCTGTCTAGTTCAGGATACCGTCTCAGATATCTGTCTGTACCAGATACTTCAGAGGAAAATGAAGAAAATTAAGTGGGAAATTATGGAATAACCTGCCCATGAGGGAAGTTTCTTCCTTTCACCATCATTTTAGAAGTTGGCATATGCCCTTAAGTAAGAATGCTTATATTCCTTACAAACTTGTTTTGATATTTCTATCTAATGTATCTGTGGATGTTCTCATTAGCCATATGATTATTCAGTTCTCCTTTTCTGAATTGCCTGATATGTTGTGGCAAGGAGTGCCATGCTTGTTTCTTGTACTTATTTAGGCCATGTCTATATGTACAGTGGTGCAGCTCTACTGGTACAGCTATATCAGTGGAGCACGTGTGGTGAAGATGTTCTGTGCCAACAGGAGTGGCATAAGCTATGTCGGTGTTAGAAATTCTCCTGCAGACATAAGCATTTGTGTGCACAGCTCTATGTCAGTGTAACGTATGTCGCTCAGGATGTGTGAAATAGTCACTCTTCTGAATGACATAAATTTTGCCAGTATAGGCTGTAGTGTAGACATAGCCTTAGGTGAGTACTGTGTGAATATTTAATATACTAATGCATTTGTGCAAGACTAGTGAGGTATGAACTACTATGGTATGTGTGTGTGTATGGGGGAGGTTTGTTACTTCAATAGGTAGAAATTAGTAGCTTAATTACACTAAAGTGATGTCTACACTATAAGCTAAGGGGGTGATTCCTCTGCTTGTGTGCACGTACTTATTTGTTCTAGCATGGATATAAATAGCAGTGTAATCATGGGAGGGCAGGTAGTGGCAGTGGATGCATGACTGAGTTGTGCTGAGTACAAACCTGCCTGAAACCAGTGGATATGTACTTGGCACATCTCAGCTGTGCCTCTGCTGCAGCTACGCTATTATTGATATTTGTGCTAGCTCTCATTGAGCTACCACAAGTATGTGTACACCACCAGGGTAATCAGATTCCTTGCCTCCTTGCTCGTAGTGTAGGTATAGCCTAAATGAATATGGGAACGTATTCATCCGACGAAGTGGGTATTCACCCACGAAAGCTCATGCTCCAAAACATCTGTTAGTCTATAAGGTTCCACAAGACTCTTTGCTGCGTTTACAGGAACATAGGGTATGGCTACACTTACGGTTTGCAGCGCTGGTCATCCAGCTGTGCAGGGCCAGCGCTGGTGTGTGGCCACACTCACAGCTACCAGCGCTGGTGTGTGGCCACATTTGTAGCATTTGCAGCGCTGTTGGGAGTGATGCATTATGGGCAGCTATCCCAGCGTTCAAGTGGCCGCAACGTGCTTTTCAAAAGAGGGGGGTGGAGTGGGGTCTAGTGTGACAGGGAGCGGGGGGAGAGAGAGAGGGGATTTTTGGAGCCAACACTGTGTGTTTAGCTTCCTGCCTTGAAAAATCAGAACATGTTTCCGACCCCTTAGTCTTAACTCTTAATTGCAAACAGCCTGCAGCCAACACGACTCCCCGCTGTTTCATTCGCTCCCTGCCTGCCTCTGATTTGATTGTTTACAGCCAGGTACAGATGATCACAGCAAACAGGAGCTCTGTTTGTTTTTTAGATAAGCAGCAGCGGCAACCGCACGGAGCTCGTTCATAACAAAACAAAGAGAGGCTGCATAACAAAACAAAGAGAGTAATTTATAAAAGCATTCTGGGATACATCCTTATACCCTGGAGGCCAATCACAGCGCTGGTGTGTGGCCACACTTGATGACCAGCGCTGCAGCACCAGCGCTGGAATCCTTATTCCCCATGCTGAGTGAGGTGTACGGCCAGCGCTGCAGCCAGGGAGTTGCAGCGCTGGAAGTGCCCTGCAGGTGTGGCCACTTACTAATTGCAGCGCTGGTGGAGGCTTTCCAGCGCTGCAACTCGCCAGTGTAGCCATACCCATAGTTTCTCTTCATCCTCTCCCTGCAGTCCTCCTTGAAGGAATGCTGTCAAATGACCCTTAAAATATTTTCAACTTTGTCTCTTGATTCCCTTCAATCCACCCTGCCCTTAGGTGTTCTTAGAATTAGATAATTTCAGAGTTTTAGAAAAGTAATTTTCCCTAGCGTTGAAGATAAACAATCAGAGCTGCTATTATTTTTGGACCTAGATATTGGAAATAAATGTGGTGGTGGAGAAAGAAGAACATGGGGCAAGAATTAGGCTCCAGTCCTGCAGTTGGCTCTGTTAATTTGAACCTCTGCAGCCAGGGAAGCTCCATTGAGGTGAAAGGCTAAATTTTTCTAGTTATCTTATAGGCTGTTTCTTTTCTGTGTAACAGTCCTTTTGAGCCAAATGGAAAACATGCTTATTTGATCTTGCATTCCCAAATTAACAATACATAGCACATCATCTTATGTACTTAAAAATAATAAAGAAAACAATTCTAATCACATGCATCTCTTGCCCCTCTGGAAGGGAAGAGCAAATAAATTACATGTGGCAAACACAGATCAAATAGAGGATTTGTATTAAATAGGCAGCTGTCAGATAATGCGCTGAATTTTAGATCTGATCTTTTCACTCTTACCAATGAGCCCATCTATTTTTGTCACTAGATGCAGAAAAAGCTTGTGGCAGAGTAAATTGACAGTTCTTAAAAGATACTTTATATACATTTGGCTTAGGCCGTAAATTTCAAAATTGGATTTCCATCTTGTATTCCAAACCATGTACTGCTGTAAGAGTAAAAGGATATCAGAAAAAATTCTCCTTCTTTAGATGCACACGCCATGGATGCCCATTGTCTCCTGTTTTTGCCAGGGTAATGGAGTAATTCATCTTCTAGTTGATAAGAAATAATCCTTGTATAAGGGGAATTACAAAAAGAAACAGGGAACACAAATTAACCTTACACAGATGATGTCATGGTATTTGTTATGAATCCAGCTCTCACACTACTAGATTTGAAAGAGAAAATCTTAAAATTTGTCAAAGTGTCAGGATTTAGTATAAACTATGACAAGTGAGACCTCTTGGGCGTAGGTATGGGCTATGACCTACTGAAAGATATAAAAGATAAATACGAACACAAATGGGTAGCTACTTCAGTAAGATATCTGGCAATCCACATTTCTAAAGGATGGCAAAACTTATATAATTATATGCTTTTGATTAAAAATATCAAACGAGAGCTGAAAAATTGGTCAAAATATGAATTGAATATTTTACCCTGCATTAACTTCCTTTTCCAAATGCTCCTGGTTTTAGTCCCTGGGAATTTGTTAAATCAGTGGCAATCCATGATAAACAAATTCATTTGGGGAAATAAGAAATCCAGAGTTAAGCAATCTGCTTTACAAAGGCTGTGGCAAAGGAAGGATTGGCACTACCAAACATTAAACACTGTTATCAGGCTAGTCAGATCACAAACCTGATGTACTGGATAACACCAAACCTTAATCAGGAATGGCTAGAGATAGAACAAGCTCATATTGTGCAATCAAAGTACACATGATTCCCATGGATAAAGAAATCCTATAGGCCAAAATCAGTATATAGCTGCCCTTTTATGAAAGCAACAATAGAAACTTGGGGTAGCTTTCTAAATAATTTAAGCTCATACCCCTCTTCTCTTGTAACCTCAATAAAAACCTGGAAGTTTTAACATTTGGGAACTTACGGGTACATCAAAATTCGTCCAACTGTTTAGAGACAATATATTTAGCTCAAGTGATGAAATACAACTAGTAAAAGACACCAAAATTCCAGTATATAAATACCTGCAATTGAGACTTTTCAACCCATCCCTATGAAAAAGCAAACCTAAGCAGAAAATTGATGCAATTTGAAAAACGACATCCACAAAACACAAAGGTTTACTCCCCATTCTGTACAAAGTAATCTCTGTTACTTACAGGAAACAACTATGTTCATGAAAAGATGAAAAATTGGTGTAGGAATAGATGCCAAAACTGAGGAATGGGAGAACATATGGAGCAATAAATCAAGTTTGCTGAAACAATACTGACCATGTTTTGTGACCAGTGTAGACTAGTAAACCTTTCTGAGCACCGTTTCAGTTAATTGTGATTAAATCCTAGAATTTAAGGTTGAATGTGATTTTGTTCTAGTGTATACTAATTGCAAAATTGTGATTAGTATAGTTTTGGTGTCAACAGTTTTCAAACAGTGAAATTTTTGTAGCAGTATGTTTATCCTTCTTTGGAAAGTGCTTAGATACCATGGTAATCTGGTGTATAAAAACCAAAATAGCACAGAAATTAGTCAGTGAATTTTCTCCACCTACTAGAGGCAGAGATTGGATTGCCCTGTGACTTTCAGGCTGCATGAAATTGTGGCTCCTCAGGTGGTCATTTGTATTACTTATGACTAACACCAGTCCTGTGAACAAAGCTATTCATGTGCACTGCGGTAATTGTAGTACACCTCTACCCCGATAACGCTGTCCTCGGGAGCCAAAAAATCTTACCACGTCATAGGTGAAACCGCGTTATATTGAACTTGCTTTGATCCGCCGGAGCGCGCAGCCCCGCCCCGTCCCGGAGTGCTGCTTTACCGCATTATATCCGAATTCGTGTTATATCGGGTCGTGTTATATCGGGGTAGAGGTGTATGTGCAGTCTTGATCCTACTCCAGTTGATATCAATAGAATAAGATTGAGCCCCGTGTAAGAGCTACTTAATTTACAGGATTTGCGGGAAATAACGTTGTATGTGTAGATTTAAAAAAATATCTTTCTGCAACAATTATATGTGGGTTTTAACTCAGACTAGTTTGGGTGGAATCCAAAGGTTAAAGACTATACACCTTTCAAGATAAGTATATTTTCCATGTTAACTTGACACATGAAGTATCTCTTGGTTAACTGTGTGCACACACTGGACAGAATTGCATACAGCTGTCTTGAAGGCTGGTTATGAAGCTTACAGTGATAGAGATTTGTTTTTAAATAAATTATATGGTAGTGACCATAACCTACTTAGAAGATACTAACCTTTCATGGTAGGAGAGAATTCATTCTTGTTGCTTTCTCCATCTAAGCCTCATCAATATTCTGACCACTGTGCTCTATGTTATAGATAATGCTAAGATTTTTATCATGGTTATTTTTAGTAAAAGACATGGGCAGTAAACAAAAATTCCTGGAGCCTGTGACCTGTCTGTTACTTTGCTAAAAATAACCAGGGGGCGGGGCTAGGTATGGGAGAGGAATGGAGTCCCATTGCAGGGGGTTCCAACAGGCCAAGCCCTCTGCCATGGTGGGGGGCATAGCCCAGACTCCAATGGCCACAGAGGAGCACGCAGCCACGGGGGGCACAACCCCGCTCCAGAGCTGGCCCAGGTACGTGACATGGGTGTCTGGCCCCAACTGCAGCCCCCTTCAAGCCCTGGCTGCAGCGGGGTGGAGGCACACAGCCCTGGAAGGCGCAAGGGGGGCGCACGGTTCCTGGTGGAGCCACTGGGTAGGAGCGCACGGCCTCAGCTGTAGCCCCTGGTGAAAGCTATGGGGCTGGGGCATGCGACCCCTGCCAAACCCCCACCAAGCCCAGGACTTGGGACACCGCGGGGTTGGGGTGGACAGCTCTGGCTGCAGCCCTCGCCAAGCCCACGGGGCTGGGGTGCATGGACCCTGCCAAGCCCAGGACTCTGCGGGACTAGGGCACATGGCCCCAGCTGCAGCCCCTGGCAGAATCTGCGGGGCTGAGGTGAACAGCTCCGGCTGCAGCCCCCAGCCAGTCCTGGGACGCTGTGGGCCTGGGGCGCATGTCCCCCGCCAAGCCCAGGAGTCAGAACTCTGCGAAGCTGGATTGCATGGCCCCAGCTGCAGCCTGTAGTGGAAGCTCTGGGCTGAGGCACAGGGCCCCAGCTGCAGCCCCTGCCAAGCCTGGGAAGCCACAGGGCTGAGGCGTGTGGGCCCCGGCAGAAGCCATGAGGCAGGGGCTGCAGGGTCCTGGTTCCAGCCAGCCTCAGCAGAGCAGGCGCACGCAGTCCTGCCTCCTCCTCATGAAGCCCTAGAAGTCATGGAGGTTTGGTAAAGTCACGGATTCTGTGACTAAATCATAGTCTTAGTTATAGATTTTTTTATGTGCCTTTAATTTATTGATATCAGGTATTGCTTTAAGGCTCATTTTTCCCTCCATCAAACTAGATTCTTCCCTTGTCCCCCTGTTTTTGGTACTGTTTTTTTTTTTTTTGCACTTCTTTGCTTCCTATTATGTCTGCAGATTGCTTCCAATCATTGAAGAGTGGTGAAGGGATAAGAAGGCACACTTGATTCTTTTCAACACTGAGGAAGTATATCTATTCATAACCTGAGACGGGCTACGTAACTTTTTGTGCCTCAGTTTTCCCCATCTGTAAAATCACCACAGCTATCTTGCTAGGCTTAATTATAGTTTTTAAAGTGTTTCGACATGCTTGATGAAAGATGCTGTGGAAGTACAGTGTGTTATTTGTCTCCAAAATATGTTTAGTTTTCAGTGTACTTGGAAGAAGAATTCTATATGTGCCTCTTGCTTACCAAAATGTAGAGCTGTTGTGGTACTGGGCCAGCCTTGTAAAATGACTTTTGTAGTGAATAGTGTCCTTAGGAGTATTAAGTACAGAAGAATCTCTTTGAAGCTAAAATCAACAAACTTATTTAATTGACGTTATTAGTTTGGAGCTGTTTACTTGGAGATAGAAAGTCACAGCATTCAGAGACCCTAAGGGTATGTCTACAGTGCAGTTAAAAACCTGTGACTGGCCTGTGTCAGCTGACTTGGGCTTCTGGGATTTGGGCTAAAGGGCAGTTTAATTGTAGTGTAGACATTCAGGCTCGGTTTGGAGCCTGGGCTCTAGGACTCTGTGGGGAGACAGGGTCTAAGAGCTCGTGCTGCATCTCAAGCTGGAACGTGTACACTGCAGTTAAACAGCCTCTTAGCCCAAGCATGGCAAGCCCAAGTCAGCTGGCATGGGCCAGCTGCAAGTGTCTAATTGCAGTGTAGACATGCCCGAAATGTTTTCTTCTGAGGTGATTAACATGCAGGTAGCCAGTGTTTGTAACATATGACCCCGGTAGTTAGCTCTTGTCTTATGTCATCTTGCAAATCATAATTTTCGATTTTCTGATGAATCAATGAATTGCTGTCTTCCATACCTGCATTATGTCATTATAATGAAGATAATTTCCTTTAAGTCAAATAAAATATCATGTGGACCTTGCAGGTTTCCAGCACACACTGTAGGTGTTTGTTACACTCTTGTACTCACCATTTAGGATTGTTTGTCTTGGCTTGATGATAACTCACTAACATTAATGACATATCAATTTATTTTTGCAGATGACTGCCTCATTTAATTTTATTAAGACTTTCCCATGAGTGTTCATGCCACTAAATACCAACTATTAGCATGGGATAAGGTAGGTGAAGTAATATCTTTTATTGGACGAACTTTTGCAAGCTTTTGAGCTTAGCAGCACACTGCTTCAGGTATGGGGAAAGTAACCAGAGTGTCCAAGCTAAATACAAGCTGGGGCAAATTGTTAAGCATAAGAGGTTCACACATGCTGTAGATGACCACTTACAATGAAGTGGGCAAGTAAGAATTAACAGGCAGTAGAGTGTGTTACAAATCGTTGTAATGAGCCATAAAACCAGTATCTCAGTTAAGTCCATGGTTATGTCGACACTGGAATAGAAGACCCATGGCATGGCCATTGCTGGCCTACGTCAGCTGACTTGGGCTCACAGGGCTTGGGCTGCAGATCTCAAAATTGTAGTGTAGTTGTTCGGGCTTGGGGTGGAGTCCGGGCTCTGAGACTCACTCCTCTCATAGGGTTTCAGAGTGCGGACTGCAGCCTGAGCTCAAATGTTTACACTTCAATTTTGAGACCTTCATCCCAAGACCCATGAGCCCAGTCAATTGACCTGGGCTCTGAAACTCAGTGCCACAGGTTTTTTATTGCAGTGTAGAGGTACCCTTAGGGTATGTCTACAGTACAAAATTAGGTGGAATTTATAGAAGTGGTTTTTTTAGAAATCGTTTTTATACAGTTGATGGTGTGTGTCCCCACACAAAATGCCCTAAGTGCATTAAGTCGCTGGACTGCGTCCACAGTACCGAGGCTAGTGTCGACTTCCGGAGTGTTGCACTGTGGGTAGCTGTGGGAAGCTATCCCACAGTTCCCGCAGTCTCCGCTGCCCATTGGAATTCTGGGTTGAGATCCCAGTGCCTGATGGGGCAAAAACAGTGTCGTGAGTGGTTCTGGGTACATGTCATCAGGCCCCCCTCTCCCTCCCTCCGTGAAAGCAACAGCAGACAATCGTTTCACGCCTTTTTTCCTGGGTTACCTGTGCAGACGCCATACCATGGCAAGCATGGAGCCCGCTCAGCTCACCGTCACTGTACGTCTCCTGGGTGCTGGCAGATATGGGACTGCATTGCTACACAGCAGCAGCTCATTGCCTTTTGTCAGCAGATGGTGCATTACGACTGGTAGCCATTGTCGTTGTACTCTTGGGTGCTCTTTTAGCTGACCTCGGTGAGGTTGGTCAGGGGTGCCTGGGAGGACATGGGAGTGACTCAACCAGATCATTCCCCAGTCTAACTGCACTATCTTCTCCCGAGCACCCAGGACATGACGATGGCTAGCAGTACTGCACCATCTGCTGCCAGCCTAAGATGTATAAGATAGATGGAGTGGATCAAAACAAGAAATAGACCAGATTTGTTTTGTGTTCATTTGTATTCATTTGCTCCCCCCTCCCTCCTTGAAATCAACGGCCTGCTAAACCCAGGGTTTTGAGTTCAATCCTTGAGGGGGCCATTCTGTGATAGTTGTTTGTGTTTCTCCTTGATGTAAAGCCACCTCCTTTGTTGATTTAATTCCCTGTAAGCCATGTCGTCAGTCGCCCCTCCTTCCGTCAGAGCAATAGCAGACAATCGTTTCACACCTTTTTTCAGCGCATACACCATAGCACTGGAAACATGGAGCCCGCTCAGATCACCGCAGAAATTATGAGCACTGTAAACACCAAGCGCATTATCCTGCACTGTATGCAGAACCAGAACCTGCAAAAGCGAAACCAGGTGAGGAGGCGACGGCAGTGCGGTGACAAGAGTGATGAGGCATAGACATGGACACAGACTTCTCACAAAGTACGGGCCCTGGCAGTGTGCACATCATGGTGTTAATGGGGCAGTTTCATGCCGTGGAATGCTGATTCTGGGCCCGAGAAACAAGCACAGACTGGTGGGACCGCATAGTGTTGCAGGTCTGGGACGATTCCCAGTAGCTGCAAAACTTTTGCATGCGTAAGGGCACTTTCGTGGAACTTTGTGACTTGCTTTCCCCTGCCCTGAAGAGCCAGAATACCAAGATGAGAGCAGCCCTCACAGTTGAGAAGTGAGTGGCGATAGCCCCGTGGAAGCTTGCGACGCCAGACAGCTACTGGTCACTCGGGCATCAATTTGGAGTGAGCAAATCTACTGTGGGGGCTGCTGTGATGCAAGTAGCCAACGCAGTCAAAGAGCTGCTGATATCAAGGGTAGTGACTCTGGGAAATGTGCAGGCCATAGTGGATGGCTTTGCTGCAATGGGATTCCCTAACTGTGGTGGGGCGATAGACGGAACCCATATCCCTGTCTTGGCACTGGAGCACCAAGCCAGCAAGTACATAAACCGAAAGGAGTACTTTTCAGTGGTGCTGCAAGCACTGGTGGATCACAAGGGACATTTCACCAACATCAAAGTGGGACGGCTGGGAAAGGCACATGGCGCTCGCATCTTCAGGAACTCTGGTCTGTTTCAAAAGCTGCAGCAATGGACTTTCTTCCCAGACCAGAAAATAACCGTTAGGGATGTTGAAATGCCTATAGTTATCCTTGGGGACCCAGCCTACTCCTTAATGCCATGGCTCATGAAGCCATACACAGGCAGCCTGGACAGTAGTCAGGAGCTGTTCAACTATAAGCTGAGTAAGTGCAGAATGGTGGTAGAATGTGCATTTGGATGTTTAAAAGTGCGCTGGCACAGTTTACTGACTTGGATAGACCTCAGCGAAACCAATATTCCCATTGTTATTACTGCTTGCTGTGTGCTCCACAATCTCTGTGAGAGTAAGGGGAAGACGTTTATGGCGGGGTGGGAGGCTGAGGCAAATTGCCTGGCCGCTGATTACACGCAGCCAGACACCAGGGCACTTAGAAGAGTACAGGAGGGTGCGGTGCGCATCAGAGAAGCTTTGAAAACCAGTTTAATGACTGGCCAGGCTACGGTGTGAAAGTTCTGTTTGTTTCTCCTTGATGAAACCTCCCCTTCTCCACCCATGGTTCACTCTTCTCTACTTCCCTGTAAGCTAACCACCCTCCCCTCCCCCCTTTATTGTGCTTTCCTGCACTCTGACATTGTCTGCCTCCATGCATTCTGCTGTGCTCTGTCAGTTTGGGAGGACAGCATGAGCTCAGAGAACATTTCATCCCGAGTGTGGTTTTTTTGCCTTCTAATCTTTGCTAGCCTCTGGGAAGGAGAAACATATGTAGCTGGTGGAGGAATAAAAAGGGAGAGTGGTAGTTTAAAAAGCCACATTTTATAGAGCAATGGGTCCACTCTTTCACGGTAAACCTTGCTGTTAACATTACATAGCACATGTGCTTTCGTTACAAGGTTGCATTTTGATGGCTTCACCCCTCCCCGCACTGTGTGGCTAACAGCGGGGAACATTTCTGTTCAGTCACAGGCAAACAGCCCAGCAGGAACAGGCACCTCTGAATGTCCACTTAATAAAACCACCTTATTTCAATGAGGTGACCATGAATGATATCACTCTCCTGAGGATAACACAGAAAGATAAAGAACGGATGTTGTTTGAATGCCAGCAAACACCAGGACCATACGCTGCAATGCTTTGTTCTGCAATGATTCCCGACTGCGTGCTACTGGCCTGGCATGGTATAGTGTCCTACCATGGAGAACAGAATAAGGCTGCCCTCCCTAGAAACCTTTTGCAAAGGCTTTGGGAGTACATCCAGAAGAGCTTTATGGAGATGTCCCTGGAGTATTTCCGCTCCATCCCCAGACACGTTAACAGACTTTTCCAGTAGCTGTACTGGCCGCGAATGCCAGGGCAAATTAATCATTAAATACACTTGCTTTTAAACCATGAAAGGTAGACTCACCAGAGGTCGCTTCTCCCCCTACAGGGTCCGGGAGCCTGCCTCGGGTGGGTTCGGGGGTTACTGGCTCCAGGTCCAGGGGAGAAACAGATCCTGGCTGTTGAGGAAACCTGTTTCTCCGCTTCCTTGCTGTGAGCTATCTTCAGTCTCCTCCACATCATCCTCCTCGTCCCCCAAACCCGCTTCTGTGTTGTGTCCTTACTCCATTGACGGAGTCAAAGCACAGGGTTGGGGTACTGGTGGCTGCACCCCCTAGAATGACATGCAGCTCTTCATAGAAGCGGCATGTTTGGGGCTGTGACCCGGAGCGGCCGTTCGCCTCTCTGGTTTTTTGGTAGGCTTGCCTGAGCTCCTTAATTTTCACGTGGCACTGCCGCGAGTCCCTGTTATAGCCTCGGTCCTTCATGCCCTTGGAGATTTTTTTCAAATGTTTTGGCATTTCGTTTACTGGAATGGAGATCAGCTAGCATGGATTTGACTCCTCATACAGCGATCAGATCCTGTACCTCCCGTTTGGTCCATGCTGGAGCTCTTTTGCAATTCTGGGACTCCATGGTCACCTCTGCTGATGAGCTCTGCATGGTCACCTGTGCTGATCAGTTCGCAATGCTGGCCAAACAGGAAATGTTCGTGGTACTTTTCCTGTCTACCTGGCCAGTGTATCTGAGTTGAGAGCGCTGTCCAGAGCGGTCACAATGGAGCACTCTGAGATAGCTCCCAGAGGCCAATACCGTCCAATTGCATCCACACTACCTCAAATTCGACCCGGCAAGGCTGATTTCAGCGCTAATCCTCTCGTCGGAGGTGGAGTAAAGAAATTGATTTTAAGAGCCCTTTAAGTCGAAAAAAAGGGCTTTGTCGTGTGGACGGGTGCAGGGTTAAATCAAGGTAACGCTGCTAAATTCAACCTAAAATCGTAGTGTAGACCAGGCCTTAGAGTCTAGCAGAGTTATGAGTTTAAGTTCCCAGGCTCATCTTTTGAAGGTGTTGTGCTGGTCTCCTACATCCTGCTAGCCCTCAATTGCCCATAGCCCATGTTTTAAATGGTCTCCAACAGCATATGTGAACCCCTGATGCTTAACAACCTGTCTTAGCTTGTAATTAGCTTAGAAACTTTGGTTACCTTACCCATGGCTCTTCCCCAGAAGACTTTTGTGGAGCTCAAAAGCTTGTCCCTTCCATTAACGGAAGTTGGTCCAGTAAAAGATGCTGTCGCACTTACTGTCTCATATCCTGCGACCAATCTGGCTACAACAATACCGCAAACAACTAATTAGCATGAAAATCAAAATGATTGTGATGATCACACTGATTTTATCAAACTGTGTGTGAGCAGATGGAAGGAAAGGGGAGCTACTCTGCAGTAACATCCTGGGAGGCTACAGCGTAGGAATGTTAAACTCATTTGGTGGAGGGGGCAGATTCTATTTTAGAAACAATGGTTTATGGGCTGGGATACACATATAGGACTTCAGTGGGAAATTCTGTATGGATTGAGGAGAGTTTGATGTCAATAGGAGATTTGCACATAAATCCAGGGGAAAAATACAGCCTTGATGTAGTAGTTAAGGGTCTGACTTCATGAAAGATTATTTTCAAATTCAGCATAATTCAGTGAGAAAATTTGTTTCCTCTTGGGTCACCTCTACTTCTTCCCTGTTTTCCTTCCCCTCTTCTCCTTTGTTGTTTTTTGGAAGTCTCCTGTGTTCTTCCTTTTGTTCTGTGCAGCAGTTCCCAATTCTTGAGGGTTTTACTCCCACCCCTTTGCTTTTTCAAATGGTAGAATATCCACCAATGTAATAGTTATTGTTGATACTGAAGTGTCACTGTTACGCTTTAAGTTGATGCTCCAATGGAATAGGCAGACATGTTCCTTTCATTATTTCAACGCAACTTCCTCCTGAGAAGGAACACTTCTCATGATGTTGTTTCATTTGGGCAACCAGCCCTTGCCTGTCTTTATTGCACTGTTTGCATTTTGCACACATGCCTGTCTTACCCACAGGTAGAGGAACTTTATTAAACTGTTCCCAAACTGGGTCTCTTTTTACCGCCTGCTGCCATTATAGGTTTTTTCCTTCTAGTGAGAGAATAGTATGGTAGATCTCAAATCAATGAAGGCTACACTCAGAAAGACCTCAAGATTTCTGGAATATGCTGCTCAAGCAGTTTCACTTTTGTTTCTACAGCCTGTCTCTCCCTTCTCACATTTATCTCCAGACTTCTTCTCCTTGTCCAGATCTATTACACCCCCGACAATCTTCTATTCATTGAACTTTTTTAAACTTTGCACTTTTAGAGAGAGGTAAGGGATTGACTCTGTGTACACAAATTTGAAGAGGGACAGTAGGGTTGAGGTCTGTTATTTCTCACCTCTATATATTATTTATTTATTTTAAAACATTTTTGCTGTTAACAAGCATGTTACCTCTGGAGACACAAATCCTCAGTTTGAGAAATGCAAAACTAAGCATCTCTGATGGTATCTGCACACTGAGTCCCACTGAGTAGATAGAACGATTAACCTAAATAATCTATACAGAAGCCCCTGGAGCTCCATAAGATTGGGTCCCTAATCCATGGACTATTGGAACTCATTTATAAAACTTTTCTTAAACATTACATGAATATATTGTTTCATACTATAAAATTAGAATTTATAATCCCTGTTCCATGATGAGATATATTATAGCTCAAAGATATCTTAATTAAAACTATGTTTAGATAGGTTTTTTCCTCAACAAGCATTTTAACAAAAACGACCGATTTAAATTAAAAAAAATCTGATTGTTTTGATTTTTTAAAAAAAAATATTGATTTTTATCCACAATGGAGCCTATACAAGAAGGATGGGCTCCACTTAAACTAAAATGGAACCAGATTGCTGGCACTTAAAATTAAGAAAGGTCAGAGAGCAGTTTTTAAACTAAGGGCTGGGGGAAAGCCGACAGGTGCAGAGGAGCGTGTAATACCAGGGTACAAAATATGTCTGAAAGGCAGAACAGGTCATGTTGATTAGGGAGTGGTACTATATGTGAAAGCGTATTATCTAATGAAGTAAAAATCTTAAATGAACCAAACTGTACCCTAGAATCTTTATGGATAGTAATTTCATGCTCTAATAACAAGAGTATACCAGTAGGGATACATTACCGACCACCTGACTGGGATGGCGATAATGTTTGTGAAATACTCAGGTAGATTAGAGAGGCTATAAAAATAGAATACTAAATAATAATGGGGGATTTCAACTGTCCCCATGTTGCTTGGGTACATGTCACCTCAGGATGGGATGCAGAGATGAAGTTTCTTGACACCTTAAATGACTGCTTCTTGGAGCAGCTAGTCCTGGAACCTACAAGAGGAGAGGCAATTCTTGATTTAGTCCTAAGTGGAGCACAGCATCTGGTCTAAGAGGTGAATATAGCTGGGCCACTTGGTAATAGTGACCATAATATAATTAAATTTGACATCCCTGTGGTGGGGAAAACACCACAGTAGTCCAACACTGTAGCATTTAATTTCAGAAAGGGGGACTACACTAAAATGAGAAAGTTAGTGAAACATAAATTAAAAGGTACAGTACCAAAAGTGAAATCCCTGCAAGCTGCATGGAAACTTTTTAAAGACACTATAATAGAGGCTCAACTTAAATTTATACCCCAAAACATAGTAAGAGAACCAAAAAAGTGCCACCATAATTAAACAAAGTAAAAGAAGCAGTGAGATGCAAAAAGGCATCCTTTAAAAAGTGGAAGTTAAACCCTAGTGAGGAAAATAGAAAGGAGAATAAACTCTGGCAAATGATGTGGAAAAATATTAGGAAGACCAAAAAAAGAATGTGAAGAACAGCTAGCCAAAGACTCAAAAGTAATAGCAAATATTTTTTTAAGTACATCAGAAGCAGGAAGCCTGCTAAACAACCAGTGGGGTCACTGGATGATCGAGATGCTAAAGGAGCACTCAAGGACGACAAGGCCATTGCGGAAAAACTAAATGAATTCTTTGCATCAGTCTTTGTGGCTGAGGATGTGAGGGAGATTCCCAAACCTGAGCCATTCTTTTTAGGTGACAAATCTGAGGAACTGTCCTGGATTGAGTTGTCATTAGAGCAGGTTTGGAATAAAATGATAAACTAAACAGTAATAAGTCACCAGAACCAGATGGTATTCATCGAAGAGTTCTGAAGGAACTCAAATGTGAAATTGCAGAACTAACAACTAGTAGTAGGTAGGTAGTCTGTAACCTATCATTTAAATCAGCTTCTTATCAAATGACTGGAGGATAGCTAATGTGATGCCAATGTTTAAAAAGGGCTCCAGAGGTGATCCCGGCAATTACAGGCCAGTAAGCCTGACTTCAGTACTGGCCAAAATTGTTGAAACTATAGTAAAGAACAAAATTGTCAGACACATAGATGAACACAATTTGTTGGGGAAGAGTCAACATGTTTTTTGTAAAAGGAAATCATGCCTCCCCAATCTACTAGAATTCTTTGAGGGGTTCTACAAGCATGTGGACAAGGGGGATCCAGTGGATATAGCGTACTTAGATTTTCAGAAAGCCTTTGACAAGATCCCTCACCGAAGGCTCTAAGCAAAGTAAGCTGTCATGGGATAAGAGGGAAGGTCCTCTCATGGATCAGTAATTAGTTAAAAGATAGAATTCAAAGGGTAAGAATAAATGATCAGTTTCCAGAATGGAGAAAGATAAATAGTGGTGTCCCCCAAGGGTGTGTACTGGGACCAGTCCTATTCAACAGTTAACAGTGAGGTGGTAAAATTTGCAGATGATACAGGCAGATTGCATTGAGCTACAAAGGATCTTGCAAAACTGGGTGACTGGGCAACAAAATGGCAGATGAAGTTCAGTGTTGATAAATGCAAAGTAATACACATTGGAAAACGTAATCCCAACTGTACATATAAAATGATGGTGTCTAAATTTAGCTGTTAGTACTCAAGAAAGAGATCTTGGAGTCATTGTGGATAGTTCTCGGAAAACATCCATTCAATGTGTAGTGGCAGTCAAAACGAACAATGTTGGGAATCATTAAGAAAGGGATAGATAATAAGACAAAAAATATCGTATTGCCTCTATATAAATCCATGGTATGCTGACATCTTGAAGACTGCGTGCAGATGTTGTCGCTCCATTTCGAAAAAGATATATTAGAATTGGAAAAAGTTCAGAAAAGGGCAACAAAAATGATTAGGGGTATGGAACGGCTTCTGTCTGAGGAGAGATTAATAAAACTGGGACTTTTCAGCTTGGAAAAGAGACAACTAAGGAGGTCTATAAAATCATGACTGGTTGAGAAAGTAAATAAGGAAGTGTTATTTACTCCTTCTCATAATACAAGAACAAGGGATCACCAAATGAAATTAATAGGCATCCGGTTTAAAACAAACAAAAGGAAGTATTTTTTCACACAACACAGAGTCAATCTGCCAGAGGATGTTGTTAAGGCCAAGACACTATAACAGGGTTCAAAAAAGAACTAGATAAGTTCATGGAGGATAGGTCCATCAATGGCTAGTAGCCAGCTTGGGTAGGGATGGTTTCCCTGGCCTCTGTTTGCCAGAAGCTGGGAATGCGCAATGGGGGATGGATCGCTTGATGATTACCTGTTCTGTTCATTCCCTCTGGGACACCTGGCATTGGCCACTGTTGGAAGCTAGGATACTAGGCTAGATGGACCTTTGGTCTGACTCAGTATGGCTGTTCTTATGTTCTTATCCCTCAGTTATCAAAAACACTTTCAAAAACAGTCTCAAAAATTTAGGCCTGGGAACTTCCTGGGAAGTTGGTAAGAAATGAGTGTTCAGTACCTCCCAGGATTAGGTTCTTATTTTGTTACTGCTGACCATTTTCTTTGCATTTCAATGACACACCTCTTCCCCCTACCCAGCCTATTTAAAGTATATTGATATGGTGAATTTTGCCTCTCAGGATGGGAGAAGAGATGGGCCTTGTGTATTACATAGGGAAGGAGAAATGTGAATATAATTTAATCACTAGCCATAAGCATCAAGGAAGAGATAATTAATTTTAGTTAAATTAATATAAAGGAAAGAGAGAGTAGGAGGCAGCCTGGAAAAAAGATGAGGTCCTCATTGAAGAAGTGGACAAAGAGGTTGTCAAAGCTGGAGGAGAAAAGGGATGGATGGGTTGATGACATAAACGGTTTTAAAAGACATTTGATATAGTAGAAGTTGCACGTACAACATTGAGAATTTATCATGAAGATGATGTCTGAATAGAAAGATGAAAAAAAACTATGTTGAATACTTGATGTGAGGAGTCTGAAGAGATATGTCTAATGAAATTTAAATAAAGCAAAATTACTAAAGTAGCTCTAAAGCATCTTTCATCTGAAGGTCTCAATGTACTTTACCAGGACTTATTAAAACTTGAAACACACTGTTTGACAGATCAGACTGAAAACTGAGTCACAGGACTTGTCTAAGTGACTTGTCCAAAGTCTGTGGAAAGATGGGAAGAGAACAGAGATGTCCTGACTCCAGTAATCTACTTCAACTACTGGAAGTTAACATTTCTCTAGATTAAACAATAAATACTAAATATGAGTTTATGCCTTATTGAAAACTTTTAAAGGCTGACGGGCCTAAGAAATGCTACTTTTTCCTATTTTTTTTCTGCCCCTCCCTTCTGCCTATCACTTCTTTGTAGTGATAGCTGCATTTAAAACTATATTTGTTTTGAGTTTTTCTCTCTGCCTATGATCACATGAACTCCTAATTCCTTCTTTGTGGTGATCATTTTGTTGCTGTAGTGACAATTATGTTGTTACTTATGGGATTATGATTTCACATTGTTAACCTGAAGCAGGTGATCTTATAAGAAACATGGATCTTGGATTTTATGTCAACTTCTATATTTAATAGAAAACTGGAATCTCCTTCCCACTACATCTGTACACCTCTTCCTATAAAGAGAGAAAATAGAGGCAAAACTATTTCTATATAGAATGTTTTTCATGAGGCATCAGTTGCTTCTTTAAAGTTCTTGCATATACGCATAGAGCAGAGAAATGTATACCGTGTTGCATCTTAAAGAGGAACTAACTATTTTCATGTGCCTGTTTTTTCTTTAATTGATTCCGCTGGTTTATGCTTCCATAGTTGTCAGCATTCGCTGTAATAGTCATCTTCCCTTCACATTATTCTTGCAATAAAAAACCCTGATTCATCATAGTTTGCACACTTCTTAACCAACACTGACAAATACATATTTTTGGTCAATTAGAGATGTTCAAGTTTGTTCATATTTCAATGACTGGATTTTATAATATAAGTGTGGTTACATTCAGATCTGTCCTTTTCCCCTGTTCCCCAGATTTCAATACATCAATGGCAGATTCATCCAGTGATTCAGACAACTTCCTTCGTGGTCGTGTAGGAAGGCGGGGCCCTCTAAGAGCCACCCACAGCAGAGCCCGAAACCATGGGGCTGGAGATGTTACAGAGAAGATCCATACCTTAGCAAGCACTTTACAGGTTGTTAGAAAATGATCAGATGCTGTGCAAACAGGATAACTTATGTTTGTGTAAAAGAAAGTGTCCAATTTTTCTGAATGAGATGGTCTAAAGTGCTGTGGTAATGGGAAATATTACTTGCCATTTACCAATTGTAAAAAGTATTTGGGAAATAAAGCATGACATGTCTGCATTTACAGTGAGTATTTTACTGCTATTTCTGACAGCAACATGGAAGCTTGATAAAATATTGTTAGAAATGACTTATTTAAACCATGGAAAGGTCTGATAATGTCTCATTCAGTTATGAAGTTGGCAAAATGCTTGGGAACAGAGCAATCTATTCATTTATTTTATTTTAAAATTAACTGCAGAATTCCAACAGGATGCATTAGCTCTTTGGGGCAGCGACTGTCATTTTGTTCTGTGTTTGTACATTGCCTAGCACAATGGGGTCCTGGGAGTCTTAGGTGTTATCACAGTATAAATAAAAAAAACAATTACAGACTGTGTGAAGACAAAGATCCCTTCCCCACAGATTTGATAATCTCAATAGATAATGTTCAGACAAAGGATTATGGACAGGCTAGAATGCAAAAGAGAGTGCATGTCACTTGTTTGGATGGCTTTTTGGGGCAATGGCTTCTCTGTGGGCAAATATAATTCTGTACAATTGGCATTGTGGGGTTCCATGTTTTATGTATCCCTGACTCCAGCTCAAACTAGCTCAGTTTGCAAGTTAAGACTGCTTTCTAGCTGACAGCCCAGCAGACTCACCTTGAGCTCCGAGTCAAGCTGGGTTATTTTCTTCTTAATGCATCCATCACCAGCAATAAAAATGAGGGTGCGAGTTGGCCTGCCATGCAGTATCTTTGCTACTGGTGATGCTGAGAAGGAAAGAACCCAAAGTGAGTCTGCTGAGTTGTAACGTAGAAAAGAGAAATCTTAACTTGAACACAGAGTAAACTTGAGCTGGAATAACTGAGATATAACACTGCAGTTTTAATTCTGAGCTGAAGAAAGATCCTGATTTAGATTCACTGTGTTCATTTTGATTAATATTTTGGTGTGAAGTATGCATTGTCCTCATTTTGCAGATGGGGGAACTGAGGCACTGAGAGTGAAGTGAATTCCAGCACTGAATAGAATCCAGATCTCGACTCCAGTCTTATGCCATAGCTAGAAGATCACACTTCCTTTTTACTTGACAGCGGCTTATATTTTTATGTAGCCGCTGAGCCAGACAATATAACAAAAATACCAGTATATATTTTCAGTTTATTCAGAGTGCCTGCCCATAGCTTCAAGCTCTCTCTTACTATTTGGTGAGCTTGACAGGTAGCTTAAACTCTTTGCCTCAGCTTACCCATGTGTAAAATACAGGTAATGATTAAGGCTGCGTGTCTGTCACAAAGGTAATGGAAGTCATGGATTCTGTGACTTTCCATGACCTCCGTGACTTCTGCAGCAGCTGGTGCAGCTGGCTCCGGGGCTACCACAGTGACTGCTGTTGGGGCAGTCTTGGGCCACTGCACTCCTCTCCCCCCAGCAGCAGCAGTTCGGATGTGGGAGGGGACTCAGGGCTGGGGCAGGAGGTTGGGGTGCGGGTAGGCGCTTACTTAGTGGGGGCTCCCCGGAAGCGGCCCGCATGTCCCTGCATCTCCTAGGTGGAGGGGTCAGGCGGCACTGTGCTCTGCACCTGCCTGCAGGCATGACCCCTGCAGCTTCTATTGACTGTGGTTCCTGGTCATTGGGAGCTGCAGAGCCAGCGCTCATGGCAGGGGCCGCGCACGGAGCCCCCCGGCCTTCCCTCCCCATAGGAGTTGCAGGGATATGCCAGCTGCTTCCGAGGAGCTGGGCGGAGCCAGGTAGGGAGCCTGCCATCCCTGCCAAACCCCCTGCCCCTCCCCCCCACCTCCGCACCAGAGGGGGTCTGGGACCACCCACCTCCAGCACCCGCAGCACCCCCAGACTGCTGCTTCAGTGCACCCGCAGCCCTCTGGCCTAAATTTTAGTAAGGGGTATATAGTACAAGTCATGGACAGGTCACGGGTCGTGAATTTTTGTTTACTGCCTGTGACCTGTCCATGACTTTTACTAAAAATACCCGTGACTACAATGTTGCCTTAATAATGATACTTTGGAATTTCAATGGGATTGCCATAATATGAGGCTAAGTGATTGCTTTAAGGTCCTTGGCTGAAAGGTTTTAATACAGTATAGGCAAAATTTGGCTGCTTAAACTTAGGCATCTATTGAAAATGATTGGTCTGATTTGTTTTTACAGGTGCTTGGTGTCTCCAGCTCTCACAGCCTTCCATGGGAGTTGTGGGTGCTCAGCCACATTGAAAATCAGATCACTTATTTAGATGCCTAATGTGAGGCAAAATATTATTAATGGTAACACTAACAAAGTAATGCATTTTTGTTTCTTTGGAGAGACAATTTCTAATTTAACATTCTTTTTCCTCAATTTTGTTCTTAAGGATACCAACCGAAACCTGAGACACGTTGACCAGATGCTAGGACAGTACAGAGAGTACAACAATGAACAGACTGAAGCTATAGCAACTGTGAGCAACTTTCAATGTAACCTTAAGCCTCTTCCTCCTGTATTATTATATAACCAGCTGAAAATTGGTGTCTAGCAATGGGCAAGCTAGAGAGAGAGATTTAAACAGTATAAATCAATCTTTAATAGTCTTCTGTACTACCACCTTTTGAAATTGATAGAGTTTCTGAATGAGATTAGCAACAAGGAGTCCGGTGGCACCTTAAAGACTAACAGATTTATTTGGGCATAAGCTTTTGTGGGTAAAAAGCCACACTTCCTCAGATGCATGGAATCTGAAGAAGTGAGGTTTTTTACCCATGAAAACTTATGCTCAAATAAATCTGTTAGTCTTTAGGGTGCCACCGGACTCCTTGTTGTTTTTGTGGATACATACTAACACGGCTACCCCTGATACTTGACACCATGAATGAGATTAGAACACTTTTAGTACTGGGTGGCCCAGTCTTCTTTGTGGTCCCTTTAGGAAATGGCTGAAGGGTGAAATTCACCATGGTTCAGAGGGCCCACACAAGGCCTTATACACGACTTAAGCCTCTGACATGGAATGGTGCTTAAATGTGGTACACAGGGCATTTTGAAAGCCTTTGCCCCAGGGTGAACTTAATCAGAAATGAATGGGGTGATATTTAATTGTAGAGTAAAACAGGAGATGGATAGTGTTAAGGATGAACAAATTGGTTGGTACTCTGGGAGCTATCAAGTTTGAGATGTTAAAGTCAGAGATTTATTGAAACTGAATCCTGTGGTATGAAAGGAAATGTGGAAAACGTACTGTTTTGTTTGAAAATTGGCCTAATATTTGAGTACTCTGGGGTGTATATTCATTGAGTTCAGTAATACAACTTCCATAATTTGTGTAAATTCTAGTGAAATATGCCCTTCAGTGCTCAGTTGTACTATACCAAATAAAACTGCACAATACAGATAAGTAGAATATTTAAAGAAATTAAACTTAAATATTTAAATTATGTGAATTTCCATACTTATACATTGTAATGTAGAATTACCTGCTATTTTTCTTCTGAAAAAGCAGTAGGAAAATGTTATTCTATCCTAGTAATTGGGACTATAACTATCTCCGTTGCGAAGCGTAGATGTCTTCAATACTCTGATTTAGAAGATAAACTTGAGTACTTGTGCCTTTGCAGATAGATAGATATAATTTAATTGCTGATTTTTACTCTTAACTTTTCTCTTGGACATGGGAGAGATAAAATTAGCTTCACGATTGGGTTTTATTAGTTTTCACTATTTTACTAATGATGAAATGTATTCAGTGTTTTTTAAAGACACACTAACTTTTCAGAGTATAGAAAAACACGATAGGCTTATTTACTCTCAACATACTAGTAGGTGTTCTTTTCAGACAGCTAGAAGTTGAACTGGGTTTTGGCTGAGCATGGCCGTGTCAGAATTTTATTTTGATTGAGGACCTTCTTTTTTAGCATCTGCATGACTGATATCTTTCTGACTTGATTTCTCTTCAAGTTGAGCAATAAAGTTTTGGGATATCTCCTGTTGGAGACTTAGAATACTAAAGTATAGTCTCCATCCTCTAGTAGTAAAAAAACTTTGTCTTCCAAACAGTTCCTGTTCACTTCCCTAAACATAAAAAAGTCATCTTCCATCACCTTCACATCCATATTATACTTCCTGTGTACCAATGGTCTGATACTTTCTTCCTGCCTGCTAGCAGTCTCACTTGCTTATTTTGACATGCTTCTGATTTGCTACCATTTATTTCTTATCCCTGGCTGCCTGGATTCTTGATACAACTGGCCCCTCTTATACTGGTTCCAAGCCTGCTGGAACAGTGAGGCAGTTTTTGGTGGGTGATGGGAGGCCATACAAGGGAATTAAACATAGGTGTATTGTGTTGAGACTGTCCTCACAAGAGTCCTGCTCTGAATTCTAGCAGCCAGAAATCTACCTTCTAACCCCACAATTACACGTTACCTCCAGGGTATGATCAAGTTTTCAAAATATCTAGGCTGATCTAGGATTCTGCCAACTTGTTGAAACTTGAGCAAAGAGTAAAAAAATGGTTTTAACCGTTCTCTCCATTCCTGGATGCTTCTGTGAGGGAGGTCAGTCCACTGGGATGAGGGCAGTGTAGCCTATTGGCCGGAGCATGCCTTTTGGCTGGGTTCAGAGCCATAGTCAGTCATTAGGAGCCAAAACCGGAGGTCAGGATCTGGATACCCAGAGCCAGGGGGTCGAGCCAGAGTTCGTTGCCTGGAGCTGGAGTCAAGGGTCAAACTGGAGGTCAGGAACTGGAGCAAGCAGGGTAGCAGACAAGGAGGGGTTCAAGGTACGGGAAAGGACAGAGGCAAGGCTCGATGCAAGCAGGAGCAGGCCACAGTCATGGGGATGAGCGTTGAGAAGCCAGCGAGCTGCAGCTGCTGGCTTAAGACCCAGCCTGCTGGCCTCTGCAGCCAGTTGGGTTGGATGACTAATCAGGCTGCAGGCCAGATGTACTACTGAGGCTGCCTGGAGACTAGCTCTGCTGCAGGCCCCGATTCCTGACAGGGAGAAATTAGAAGAAGATTATTACAGCATCCTGCTTTGCATAAAGATACTGTAGTTGGTATCCTTCTATTTTGCCTGTCTTCAGTTGCTCGGGGGAAGTTTGATTATCAACAATTAGCTCAGTCATAATATAGGCATGTCTTGATTGTGAGCTTCTCCTACAATGAATGAATTTTAATCCTGGTTTATACTTTACTTCAAAAGGAATCTTTGTTTCTTCCCATTCATTCTCATCACTATGTATAAAACATGTGGGTGGGTGAACGAAGGGGGAAATTATGTCTTTTCCTTCCTATGCAGTATTAAGTGTTGGCTACTCTTTGATGCAGGGTAGTAGGCTTGATGGCACAGTGATCCAGTGCAGCAAATCCAATATGTTATGATAGATTTGGTTTTTTGCAGTGTTCTGCAGTATCCACCAAATATAGTTTCATTATGTAAACCTTATTTACAGCTCATTGGTTTTGTTTAGTTTTTAACAAGGTCAGTCCAGAGTTCTTCCTGAACAACTGACTGTTTTCCATGCCCATCTCTTGAAACTCAACATTTTGCAGTCTATTTGGAAAGAACTCCATATGCTTGTCAGTGACTGAGGAATGGTGGCAAAAGGAAGCCACAGTGCACTACCTAGATGATTGTCCTAAATATATTTCAGAAACTGGATTTGTCTGTGAGCTCATGATGCTCAACTTGACTATGAAAATGCATGTTAATGGCTCCCTGTAACAGGTCAGACTCACCCCCTGCGGCGCCTCCTGCTGGTGACTCTGGGAATTAGCTCAGTCCAGCGTTCGGAGCGCCCTCTGCAGGCCGGTGATCCGCCTGTCCTCTGGCCCGAGTCCCTCCCTGGACCCCGATGCCCTTTCACATGGGGTGCTGCCCCCAGCAGTAACCCCTTTTCTCTCTGGGTTTCCCCTGCCTCGGGAACCCCCCACCCTACTATCCCCACTTCGCCTCAGTAGTGGCTACTGCCCAGTCTCTATCTAGCCCCTGTTCGCTGGGGCAGACTGCAGTATCCAGTACTCATCATCGGCAAAGGGGGTTTGGACCTGCTGCCTTTGCTTACCCCTAGGTTGCCCCTTGCAACCCCCAGTACCTTTAGCCCTCTGCTAGGCCGCAGCCTGGGGTTTTCTAGGCTGGAGCTTCCCCAGCTCCTCAGCCTTTCCCCAGCCCTGCTTCACCCTAGGTACCTTGTTTAGCTACTAAGCAGCCAGGCCCATCTCTCTCTCTGAAGGCAGAGAGAGACTGTCTGGCTTCTGGCTTCCCTGCCTTCTTATAAGGCCCTGTTGCTCTGTTTGGGGCGTGGCCCTAGCTGCAGCCACTTCCCCAATCAACTCAGCCTTGAGAGCCACTGCTCTCAAGCCCTGCCAGGCCACTTTTAAAACCTCTTCACAGCAGGAGCAGGGTCCACCCTGCTACACTCCCCAAGATGCTTCTTTCGTAGCTGTAGTGAAGAAGATAGCCCAGCAGGATTGCAGCCAGTTCCGGCTATATGCAAGATACATATAGCAAAGACAAAGCTAACCAGGAACAATTAAATGGGGAAAAGCGAGTCTCTGTAAAAACCCTAGTTCTTTCCTGTCTCTAGTTTCCTCAGCATGATTGAATCTGGTTCCTTCTAGCTAAAGAAAGAAAGAAAAGAAATAATTGGAGATATACCAATTTCCTAGAACTGGAAGGGACCTTGAAAGGTCATCTAGTCCAGCCCCTGGCCTTCACTAGCAGGACCAATTTTTTTTGCCCCAGATCCCTAAGTGGCCTCCTCAAGGATTGAGCTCACAACCCTGGGTTTAGCAGGCTAATGCTCAAACCACTGAGCTATCCCTCCTCCCCTAGTGAAAACGTTAGATCTGATGTCACTATTGTCACATAAGAAGAGACAGTGTGGTTCACTGGCAGGTAGGAGACTTGAGTTTGATTCCGGGTTCTAACCCTACTTGCTGTGTGGCCTCTTGCTAGATCAGGGATGGGCTTGCTTACCCTTGTGTGTCTAAAAGCCGCTGGAGTTTTCATTATTCTTATGTGAAAGTCTGCCTTTGTCTTTTCTTAGCTATCAAGTTCCAATTCTTGCCTCTTTCTCTTTTGCTTGTGTAGAATTCAGATGTTAGTAACTTAAACAATCACTCCTGCTTTGAATCTCATGTGAGAACCAGTGTTTTTGTCTCAGGACAGTCTTAAAATGAGTTTGCTTTTCTTGTAAAGATATGTTTAAAGGTTTTTGTTCCTGCTACTACCATCACTTTAAGAACTTAGACCATATATATCCATCTCTATTACTTTTTTAAATAATAGCTGTTCTCAAAACTGAGTGTCTATATTTCAAATATCCTTTTATTGTGGTGTTCTTTAAAAAAAAGTAAAAGTTTTGGTTGCCACTATACAGTTGGAATCCTTCTTTCCGTAGTACACTGTACTTTAATGAAGTCCTACAGAATCAAGATTTTTCAGTTTGACACATGCAACTTACAACATACATTTTTTTTAATCCATATCTTATTTGGATGTCCAGTTGTTCTATGACAAGTACTCAGGTCTTCATCTAACAAATCACCAGAATACAAATAGTGTTGACTTTACCCTTGTCTTGCAAAAACAGCCATTTTATCTGCTAAAGTGAGACAATTGATTAAAAGCATGAACAGATATTAGTTATTAGCTTAATAAATGAGTGACTGGATGAACTACCACTTGTGTTCTACACCTTGTTCAATAATGTGTGTGTAACTTACTAATGTGTGATTATCTTCATGCCTCTTACCACATCTGGTTTCTTTCAGCATTTCACATAGACTAAGTTGATGTTAAACAGAACGTTTTTAGGAATCTCTCTCTAATTCTTTCTGTAGTTATTTTTAAAGGGATTTTGCTTCTTGTTGCTGTGATGTTGTCCCTTGAGTACTTATATTACCACCTCAATTTCTCTATAGAAACAGTAAAATTAATTTTAATTGGGTGGGGGAGTTCCTTTTTAAAGGCATTCTAGACTCATGCCTCACTTTGACTTGGGATCTTTGACTTTGTGGGACCAGAGCAGGAGCACTGAAGCCAGGTGCACCACACTATTTCATCCCATCGGCATAGTTTCCTGTATGTGTCTGTTTTTTGGATTAATTCAGTTTGCTGAGTTACTTCTTGCTTGGTTGATGATCACTCCATCCAGTCCCAGCTTCCAGCAGTCAGAGGTTTAGGGATAGCCACAGGATGAGATTGCATCCCTGACCATCTTGGCTAATAGCCATTGATGGACCTATCCCCCAAGAACTTATGTAATTATTTTTTGAACCCAGTTATACTTCTGGCCTTCACAACATTCCCTTGCAATAAGTACCACAGTTGTTTAAGTCAGTGGTTTTCAAACTTTTTTTCTGGTGACCCAGTTGAAGAAAATTATTAATGCCCGCAACCCAACAGAGCTGGGGCAGAGGGGTTTGGAGTGTGGGAGGGGCTCAGGGCTGGGGCAGAGGGTTGGGATGCGGGGGTGAGGGCTGTGGGGTGGGGTTGGGAATGAGTGCTTCAGAGTGTTGGAGGGGGCTCTGGCCTGGGGGTGCAGGCTCTGAGGTGGGGCCAGGGATGAGGGGCTTGGGGTGCAGGAAAGGGCTCTGGGTTTTGGGGGCGGGGCTCAGGGCTGGGGCGTAAGCTTATCTCAGGCAGCTCCCAATCAGTGGCGCTGCAGGTGTGCTAAGGCAGGCTTCCTGCCTGTCCTGGCACCGCAGACTGCACTGCACCCCAGAAGTGGCCAGCAGCAGGTCTGGCTCCTAGGCGGAGGCTCAAAAGCGGTTCCACGTGGCTCTCACTCACAGACAGACTCCCCTCCCACCCCCCAACCCCCCGCTTCCATTGGCTTGTTCCCAGCCTATGGGAGTGTGAAGCTGGTGCTCTGGGCAGTGGCAGCGCACGGACCCCTGTGCCCCCTCCTCCCCCCACCCCGCTTAGGAGCCGGACCTGCTGCTGGCCGCTTCTGGGGCGCAGCGTGGTGTCAGGACAGGTAGGAACAAGCCTGCCTTAGCTGGGCAGAACCGCATGCAGGACTTCTAATGGCCCGTCAGTGGTGCGGACCAGAGCTGCCACGACCCAGTGCCTTACATTCCGTGACCCAGTACTGGGTCGGGACCCGCAGTTTCAAAACCACTGGTTTAAGTATTTCCTTGTGTTTGCTGCCTATTAATTTCATTGGGTGACCTCTGATTCTTGTGATAAATAAAAGGTGTTTTGAGTTGGGGTGACCAGAACTGCATGTAGTATTCAAGGTGTGGGTGTACTATGGATTTATATAGTAGTAGTATGATATTTTCGGTCTTATTATCTGTTTCCTAATGGTTCCTAATGTTCTGTTAGCTTTTATAACTGCTGCTGCATGTTGAGCAGATGTTCTCTGAGCACTATCCATTATAACGCCAAGATCTCTGTCTTGAGTGGTAACTGCTAACTTAGACACCATCATTTTGTATGTATAGCTGAGATTCATGTTATCCAGAGTGCTTTACTTTGATCTTATAACATTATATTCCATCTGCCATTTTGTTGCCCAGTCAGCTAGTTTTGTGAGATCCCTTTGCAACTCTTCACAGTCAGCTTTGTATTTAACTGTCTTGATTCACTGTCATTTGATCAGTGTCTATAAATATCTACCTACATTGGGAGAGACTTTGTTTTAATCTAGCATAACAGGATCCAATGGCTGGAAGCTGAAGTTAGATAAATTCATCTTAAAATAAGGTGAACGTTTTAACAGTGAGAATAATAAACCATTGGAACAACTTACTTAGGTATTCAATGAATTTGCCATCACTTGTACTCTTTAAATCAAAATTGGATGTCTTTCTAAAGGATATACTCTAACTCAACCAGAACATATGGGTTTGATGCAGGAATCACATGGTGAAATTCTATGGCCTGTATTATACAGGAGTTCAGACTAACTGAGCATAATGGTCCAGTCTGGCCTTAAATTCTATGAAATTTGAAATAATTGATGTTTCTCATTTCCTTCTCAACTCATTTCAAATTGGTGAGAGTTCTTTGGTCTTGCTGAGACTTGCTCCATTGTCTGATTAGGTTGTGGTGCAGGACAGTCCTTTGTGGCCCTGCTGCACTGCACTTTTTTGTGCATCCTTTTATTTTAAAGATACTGTACTTAAAATGTTATGAGGCTACCACTCCTGTCTTCAAACCAGTTCTACCTCTTGCCAGCTTGGTTGGAGGACTATTGACCTACCTCCAAAACTTTCACTTCAGCAAATGTGATGTGAGGTGTAGTATGATGTGGAGACATCAAAATGTGATGCATCTTTGTTGCATAGACACTGTATTGCGACATGTTTTGTCGTGCCACAACGAAATTACTCTTCAACTCAAACTGCAAATCTGGTGTTCCTAGACTGCAACGCTATTTGGTTTTTTTAAGTCAATTTTCCAGATTTTTGTTTGGTTTTCAAAGCAAATTTTTATTTATTTACATATATGCTCATGCGTGTGTGCGCGCGCACACACTTTTTACATTCATACTTTCTTGCATGTCTGTATACACACCTTTTAACAATTTGTCATTTTACTGCAGTTAAAAGAGACACTGGAACAATCTATAGGCCAATTAAGGAGCCAACGATTGTCCAGAAATTCTGGAATGAGAAGTGCCTCTCTTTCAAGTTTATACACAAGTGACCTGGATGGTGAAGCAGCCACAGGTAAATGTTAAGAAGCTCTAGTATGTCATTGCATTGTAATATCCTTTTAATGCTAGAGAGTGAATTTACGTTAAATGGAGTAGAGTCATCTTTGTTTTTCTTTAAAGAAAAGTCATGATTTTAAAAGTCCAACATTTTGGGCCTATTTAGGGCTGGTAGTATGAGCTATGTGTCTCATTGGGAAGCTGGGAATCTTCCTTTTCCTTTAATATAAATTTCCTCTTTCTAGCCTGAGAGAGCTTTGAAATAGTGGGCTTTAAAATTGTGATATTTTTATTTATAGAAAAAGCTGACATTGGCCCAGTGTTGAATTTTTTCCTTCCTAGGCCTTGGGCAGGTGTAATTTTGGGGACAAATTCTTCACTTTTGGGAGGAGAAGGAAATATTTCTTTAGGAGGTTGATTTAAAGAAACAAAACTGTTTGAAATGTTAGACTAAGTCCTGGGAAGGTGGGTTAGTGGGCAGATGGCAGGTATTTGGGGGGGGAAGTTGAGTGATGAAATGCACAAGCACACAAGAAATGTATTTATTGATTGTCTCTGAAATTTATCACATTGTGTCTTTGATTTCTTATATGCCTATATGTGCGTGTGAGAATCGTTTTTTAAATTTGTCCTTTCTTCAGTTTTCTCTTTCCATTTAATTTTTTACCTCTTATCTTGTAAAGGGAGCCGCCATTTCCAGCCTACCTCACCTCTCAGGGATTACGGAGACTCACAGAGCACTAGACGTCGGAGGTCTAGGTCTGCTAATGTCCGGTTCGTCGATGAGGCCAATAATTTGGACCAGGTACTCAATACTAGTAGGAGATCTGTTCTCAAACGTCCCTTTCAGTTATTTAAAATAAATAAATAAATAAATTCTGTGAAATTCAGAGCAGATGGACTTATATTTTGGCTGCTGACATGAAAGTCCTTTCTAGAGTTTCTCTAAGTATTCTGTATGCATAGTGCACTCATGTCACTTGTGAGAGCAGCATATTGTGCATGAGTTTGAGGAAGGTCCTCTAAGATCCCCCTTGCTGTAGCTTGGTTCACTCTCACCTCTCAGACTGAAAATACTAACCATGTGTGAACTGTCCTTCTGGCTGAGGTGTGCTGGTCATTGCTCCTTCTGAAACTTGATCGTTTATGTATATAAAGAGTGACAGAGGCTGTGACATGCTGTATATATCCTTAAAGGTACTATTTGAAAATCTCTTGATATAGGATTGACATGTAATAAATTAGCCCTTGTAATCATGAGAAAAAGATCTAAAGACTACAACTCTTAGTGCTTTACAATTATTTAAACAAACATCAACACAGAATTAAAAAACTAGTCTTGTCCCATCCTTAATTCACCTATGCTTATCTCAAACATGTTGGGATTTCCAGTTCTCAGTCCATCATTCATCTTAGCCCCAAATGTCTGCTTAAAGCAGGTCTTGTAGCTAACAGTTTTTAACTTTCAGAGGCTCTATGAGGTGAGCAAGCTCTGGATTCAAGAGCTCTTCTATGGGATGCCCTGGGACCAGCCCCATCTCTTTTAAATTAAGGGAGCTCATCTTGGGCGTCTTTAATGACTACAATTGTAGTTGATAGCCCATGGGGAGAATCTGCTCCCTGTGTGATACACCACTCATTAAATGATTGGCCACAATTTTCATATGGTTTCATACATGTAGCTTTATGTATACTGCATTATGGCAATCCAAACTCTTGGTGACAAAGGCATGGTGTATAGTGATATCAGTGTCTTCAATCTTTTTGTATTAATTTCAGCCAGCTTGTCCTTATTTTCACCCTGTTACATGTAGACATTGAGTTATTTGTCCCATTTCACCAGGCAGGTGAAATGAGATGGAGATGAAGATTTGGGTGTCAGTTGGTCTGTTGCAGACACCTCAGCCCATGTCTACTCGTTAACTCTCCAAACAGCCTGATATACACTTTGAATGGGTAGGATAATAGGATGGATTCCTACTGTACCTCCTATGTGAGAAGCTTCAGCGCATATGAGCATTTACCCCAAACTACTCTCTGGGCTCCCCCAGGTAGTTATGAATGGAGCTACTTGAGCGAGTCCCTCTACCTCTGCAGTAAACCACAGTTATGCCAACAGAATCTCACCATAATTAGTATTAAAGACAGCCGAAAGATCTAATAAATCAGCATGAGCTCTTTATCTTCATTAATTGCTAGATGATCAGCTGATGTAAAAATGCAACTTTTGTACTGTAATTCAATCTAAATCTTTATTACACAGGGTTAAGGAAGTCTGAGGACCCCAGAAACTACCAGAGTTGTTCCACCATAATCTTTGTAATGACTTTTCCCCTAAAAGAGGAGTTTTCAACAATAAAATATCTGTTATAATAAGCTCTTTGGAAAAACACTGTTTTTGTTGTGTGTGTAGACAGCACTTTGTGCTTTATGGTGGTTCCCAAAATACCAATAAGTTTTTTGCGTATATAGTTAAATATCTGTCTGAAATTTTTTTTTGTTTATTTTGATGGTGTGTATATATATATATATATATATATACACACACACACATATATATATATAGAGAGAGAGAGAGAGAGAGACACCTTATATGCCAATATAAATACTGCTTTGCTTATTTTTATAAAACTACTTAAATATTAACTATATCATTTTATTTCAGTAAAAACATAGATAAGTTGTTATTCTCTGGGATGATTTTTATTGACTATGGCCATAGGCTGAATTTGATTTGACATAGACATAGAATCTTGGGGTTGGAAGGGACCTCAGGAGGTCATCTAGTCCAACCCCCTGCTCAAAACAGGACCAATCCTCAGACAGATTTTTACCCCAGTTCCCTAAATGGCCCCCTCAAGGATTGAATTCACAACCCCAGGTTTAGCAGGCCAATGCTCAAACCACTGAGCTATCCCTTCCCCCCATTTATGGGATGAGGTGATGCTCAAATCTCACTTACCACATCTTGAATCCTGGTATTCCCCCCTTGCCACGTTCACAATCTCAGCATTCCCATTCCCTATGTTTACCTTGCCAGGTCTTCCCATATTTTTGTTAGATATGACAAGTGATGAAGTATATTGATAATTCCACAATAATTTAAATCCATATAAGTCTAGACTCATTTATAAATGGTATTTTCTCAGTAGGTTTACTTCCTCTCCCCCATCCCCTAGCAATTTCCTACTCCACCATGCTGCTCTACACTGTAACTATACTGCTCCACTTGCTCAGAGAGGAGAATCCAAGTTAAATTTTCAAGATCACCTTAGAAAGGTAATACAAATGGTTCAGAGAGTTTAATTTCTCCACTTGCCCAGATCTGCTGATTGATTTGAAGCAGGGAGACCAGGATTGGATTGTGAAAGGGAGAGGTAACTGAAATCAATACGCTCCAAAGCACTTGAACAACCTCAGTTTAGAACCTTGCTACTTCATTTTCTGTTGCACAGCTGAGAAGTGTGCTGTTGTGATATGGTTGCTGGCAGAAAAGCTTTAGTGCTATACTAGCACACCTGCCTAATCCAGCCCTATACTATGAATAAATGTTAAATTACATATGAAATAATATAGTTGTAGTGTTTAGAATCAGAAGCAGACCATAAACAATTTCAGACCTGAGGGTCCTGACACCTTCGTCATCTTTAACCTATATGTTTTGTTTAAATGGTTCTTTAAAAAGTTTTAAAATACATTTTTCCTTTTGAAATGACACTGAAGAAAGACATTTCAAACTTTTTCAGCTTAATTTGTGTGTTCTCATTTGCAGCTACATTCCTTACACCACTCCCTTCGAGACCTTAGCAGTGAACAGGTTCGCCTAGGAGATGATATCAGCAGGGAGCTTTCAAGAAGATACCGGTATAAGTAGTATCCATTTCCACATCAGGCAGAAAAGATGAACTGTTTAAAGAATAAATTAGGAAATGTAGTTTAAGAGCTATTTATAAATATAGAAATTAACTTTTGTTGGTTCAACCATGTAACGGAACAAAATATAAAAAAGAAATCACAGGAGTACAAAATGGACAATATTCTTCCTATTATAATTTTAAAAGGAGGAGAGTTTTAGAACTTCCTTCCAAAATGTGGCGGGAGGAAAACCTGTATGATGATAAATTATCTAAGTCGCATCATCTTCATATTCAGTATATAATAAACACAATCCTTCTCAAAGGTAGCGTTTTCCATTGGCTTATCCAGTGGGTTAGGGAATGGGAATCATTCGTTCTATTCTCAACTCTTCCACTGGTAGATTGTGCTTAGGACCTGATCAGTAGCCACCTGAAGTCAATGGAAAGACTACCATTGATTTCCATGAGTTTTGATTGAGGCCTTTAAGGTTTTCTGTAGTATCCCAAAAAACAGATGGACCTTGAGCAGGTCACGTATGGTTTCTGTGCCTCAACTTATTGTTCTGTGAAATGGGCATAATCTGCAAAATGTGTAGCAAAGATTAAGTTAATTGTTTGCAAAGTGCTGTCAGATCTCTAAATGAATGACAAAGTGCTAATATTTGCTATCTTATTGCAAGTGATTGGGCAGCTAAAACTCAGGAATATGACTTTCTCACTATATAGAATAGCTACTATGTAGTGGCTGTGTCCTCATTAAAATCTGAATCCTAGAACAAAATTACTGATGAAAGTAACTTGAGAAATGATTTGCATTCTGGATTCACCTCTTGCTGATTTTTTTACATGTCATACATTTCATAGTTTAAGAGTGGTGCCATGTCTCACAAATTAGCTTCCCATTTTCTGCCCTCAAAGTGTGGATACATTTTAATATGTGGGTTTGCCACCTGAGTCTGACCGCTGCTTTGTCTAGGAGTTTGCAGACAGAAAAGATCTGTTTTTAAAACTGCTCTAACATGCAGGCATTGCAAAAGCTTAAAACCCCCAAATAAATAAATGCTGATTAAAGGCATATAATTGCTGCTCAGTTTAAATTAACCCATACTATTAAAATTTGAAATTAATCTTTGCATTTTTTTCCTTTTAAGGACTGATGCAGAAACCAAAAAGATCTTGACAGACTTGTCGGAAAAGCTCACTGAATCCCAAAGACAAGAAACTGTGAGTGTGTTTTCAGCGTAGCTAACTGGGTTGGGGAGAAAGGAGAACAGGTGTGTTATGTAGCTAGTTGCTAGTTCTTCTTCGAGTGCTGTCCCTGTGGGTGCTCCACTCTAGGTGACGGTGTGTCCCGGCGCTGTCGATCGGAGACTTTCGGTAGCAGTGCCTGGTTGGGGCGCATGCACCCAGATGGTATCTCCCGTCTAGTTGGAATCTTCCTGAGTGCGTGCGCCCCACACCCTCCTCAGTTCCTTCTCAACCGTCCTCGGCTGAAGACGGGACTCGGAGCAGTGCTGCCTTCTCTTCCCTGGTATCTATAGGAAACAGTAACAAAGAACATAGAAATAATTATTAATTACTTCCCAGTTGTTTCCCTTCCTTTAGTATAGTTACATAGTTAGTTACTTAGTTAAAAAAAAAAAATCACTTCAGACTTGTCTCTCACTGAGACACTCTCCCCTGCCATTTCTAATTTACAATGCCAGGGGCTTCAGGATTCAAGAGGTGTGTTTTCTGGCACGACTCCATACCAAGGTTGGATGGGCACTCACATTGTGTGAAGTGCCTCGCGGAAGCCTACATCCCCGCAAAGTGCCTCTACTGTATGAGCCTCGAGTCGAGGGCTCGGCACGACAGAGACCTGCGGCTTAAAATGCTTCTCATGGAGAAATCCCCGCAGCCGCTTTCGGAGATGGGGAAAGTTAAACCCACTCCTACATCCTCCCCAGCCAGATCGAAACCGGTGGGGAGCGTTGCTTCACCCTCCCTGGAGCGGAGGCAAGAAGCAGAGCAGTCTCATAGGAGATCCCTACCCTCTGTGCTGACAGCGCCAAAGCTAGGCGCCTCAGCCCCGGATCACGCCTCAACAACGGCTCCCACAGACCGTAGAGGCAGAAATTCAACCTCCCGAACACAGAAGGATTCCGCGGCACCAAGCGCCTCAGCGCTAAAAACAGCCACGAAGCCGACTGCGCGTTCTGTCCCGGTGCCGACAAGGACGTCGGCACCGCAAGCCTCATGGCTAAAAATAGCCGCGAAGCCGGCTGCGCGCTCTGCCCTGGTGCAGACAAGGATGTCGGCACCGCAAGCCTCAGGGCTAAAAACAACCGCGGAGCCGGCTGCGCGCTCTGCCCCGGTGCCGACAAGGACGTCGGCACCGCAAGCCTAAGGACTAAAAATAGCTGCGGAGCCGGCTATGGCTCTGCCCCGGTGCCGACAAAGCCGTCGGCACCGCAAGCCTGAGGACTAAAAATAGCCCGCGGAGCCGGCTATGGCTCTGCCCCGGTGCCGACAAAGCCGTTGGCACCTCAAGCCTCAGCACTAAAAATAGCCGCGGAGCCGGCTATGCGCTCTGCCCCGGTGCCGACAAAGCCGTCGGCACCACAAGCCTCAGGGCGGAAGAAGAAGGAGGAGGGGGAAAAAAAAAAAGCCGCGGCTCCGACCGCGTGCTCTGCCCCGGTGCCAGGAAGGACGTCGGCGCCGAGCCTGCCTTCCGCCCCTGCACCAACAGCAGACCCCCTGCAGGGCACCTCCAACCGACCCACTGCACCGCTCACACTTTCACTTTCGCTTCTTAACATGACACAGTGCAGTCCCACCACCTGAACTGGCTACCTTCACTGAGCGCGAACCTGATCTACAACGGCAAGCAGAGTTCTTCGCACCTCCTTCTCCTTCCCCACTGGAGCCTTTTTCCACCTCAGGCTAAGATCCACAGCCTCCAGCCTCAGTTTCCCTACTTCGCTCCCTATAAATGAGGCACTCTTGGAACCAGCTGACGCTCTCTGCAAACTCCAGCTTCTTTATTACCAACCTGCAGAAAAGCCGAACATAGATACTATGTTCCTGCTAAGGACGCTGACTTCCTATTTTTTTTTTCACAACTGAACTCTTTCATTATCAATGCAGTCGCACAAAGAACGAAACAGCCACAATATCAGTCCACCCCGCAAGACATGAACCTTAAACGCCTTGGCGTCTTGTGTCGCAAGGTTCACACATCCTCCACTCTACAATTCTGGATCGCAAACTACCTCGCACTCCTTGCCAGGCATGACTTTGATAACTACAATAAACTTTTGAATTCGCCTCTTACATTCCAGAGGACAGGACAGCGGGCTTTAAATCAATTCTGAGCGAGTGCCAATTGATTTCCAGAACAGCCCTACAAGCCTCTTTAGACACGACAGACACAGCAGCCCGTACAACTGCACCGGCTGTGGTTATGCGCAGATCTTCATGGCTTTCTGCATCTGGCATCCCTAAAGACCTGCAGAACAAAGTGGAGGACCTCCCCTTTGATAAACATAAACTGTTTTCTTTTAAAAAAACCAAAAAAAACAACAAAAAAAACCAAACACCTGATGAACTACTTCATACAATGAAAGATTCTAGAGCGACACTGCGCACCCTGGGCATTCACCCATCTCTTCCCAGGGGTCAACGATATCAACCCAAACCTTACCACATAAATAGGAATCGCGCTAGACCCCCTAAGCGCAGACAAAATCAAGCTCAAGCAACCACTTCCCATCCATCTGGGAATAAACAACAATTTTAAAAGGTTGGTTCAGGGTCTGTGCGACCACCCCTTGATTCCACAGCCTATTTGCCCATTTCGCCACCGCCTCCAGAGTTTCCAACATGCCTGTCAGCAAATTACACAGGACCGCTGAGTCCTCGAGATAGTTCAGTCTGGTTACTCTAGCCCATTCATATCCTATCCTCCCCTTCCCCGTCCCTCTTCAGGGACCCCTCTCATGAGCACCTGCTTCGACCAGAAGTTGCTTATCTTCTACAGCTAGGCGCAGTGGAGCCTGTGCCAATGCTACATCCAGGGAAAGATTTCTACTCCCATTACTTCCTGACCCAGAAAAGGACTGGGGGCTGGAGGCCTATACTAGACTTACGCCAACTGAACAAATTCGCGAGGATACAAAAATTCAAAATGGTCACACTGGCCACATTAATTCCTGTACTAGATCAAGGGGACTGGTTTTCAGCCCTCGACCCACAGTACGTCTCTTTTCATATATCAATTCATCCAGCTCACAGACGCTTTCTAAGCTTCACAATCAGTCACGACCATCTCCAATACGGAGTTCTTCCTTTCGGCCTCTCCACAGCGCCAGGAGTTTTTTTCCTAAATTCTAGCTGTACTCGTGGCTCACCTCCACAAACATGGGGTCACGCAGTTCCCCTACCTGGACGATTGCCTCATCAAGGGCAACTCCTATGGCAAGACACTCCAAGCTACTCTTTCACTATCGCCCTCTTTCACAGCCTAGGCCTCCAAATAAACGCCCAAAAATCCACCTTGACACTGTCCGAAATAGATTGCGGTCCGTTTAAGCTTGGTATTGAGTGAGGAAAAACAGGCAGGACTAGAATAACAGTGAAAAGCCAAGTGGCTACGTTTATTTGGGGGATAATTACAACTTGGGCCGGGGGAGTAGGCAACTTTGGCTGGGATGGTATCAAAAGTACAAACACACCCCAAAACACAGTAATAATACACTTTATACTGCTCACCACACCACACCAAATAGGCAGACACACCAATCTTACAAGATAGGAATCGGGTTCGTCAGGGCGGTGCCCGGTGCAACACAGAAAAGAGACCCACGGGCCACTGCCTCAGCCACCCTTGCTTTCACACTAAGGGTAACCCAGAGTGTGGTGCGGCTGCAGCTGGGCAGATTCCACTCACTCAGACCGCGGGGACGGGAACCCCTTGGTCTGCTAATCTCCAGGTGGAGACAGCTCCCAGATTCATGCACTCCGGACAAATACAGAGCAGTGATTCACACACATGAAACAGTTTGCAATTAACAATTCACTAACAACTAGAACAACTATACAAGCTAGCTAAGCAATTGTGCAATTCTGAGCTCATTAATACAATCCTGATATCCTGAATAGATACTTGGTACAGAGTTAGGGAGGGGAAAAATAAGAGGCTAGATGAGCTAACTGTCAGATATCAAAAAGCAAATACCGCACTCCAGGCGCAGCTGACCAGCAGAACAGACACCGGAAGCATGACGAGCTGACAGGGATCGGGTCCAAACGACAACGAATCCAAACGATACGACACGAGCGCGCTTTACCGGGAGGAGACCCTGGCCGAAAGGTTGATCAGGTCCTTCAGCTAACACGTGTATGCTCCAGACAAATTTTGGGGGGAAACCTAGTTTTATTGAGAGGTCTCACTCCCTCGTGTCGGTATCTGATTGGCTCCCTGGTCCCTCCTCCCTCCAGGCTTCGAGCTGTTGCCACCCCACGTTAGCAGGATTTGCACACGGCACACTGGAGTTGACAAGTAAACAAGCTTGACCCTTAGATGACTGGGTCTAAAAAGAGCGGGAAAGTGAGTCGCTGGGCAGGATTAACCTGACCTCTAGACGACCGGCCCCAAAAAAACAGGTTGCCGGGCAGAATCAGGCCTTCACACACAGAACTAGCCTGACCTTTAGATGGCCCAGCAGGAGAGAGAAAAAAAAACAAAAACAGGAGAACATACACAGCCAGTGTTGCTGGGCAGGATTGAGTCTCTGCCCTCTCCTATATACAAGAACCTAGTCCAAGATGGAGGCAGTCCTGTCCTTTTAACAGGACAAGATGGCCGTGGACCGACAATTGGCCATTCAAAGCCATAACTTCGTATCGGATTGCGACAGACACCTACACAACAGATTGAGTTCCTCGGAGCTCATCTCAACTCAATCCAGAGCAGAGCCTTGCTCCCATATCAGAGATTCCTCGCTATCACGCAGCTCAAACGCACGCTCTCTATTCATCCAAGGACACAGGCAAGACTCTGCCTACAGCTCCTTGGTCATATGGCAGCCACTACCTTCATACTCCAGTACGCCAGGCTGCACATGAGATGTCTTCAGGGCTGGCTCAATTCCAATTTCAAACCCAACAGACACACCTTAGGGATGTTGTTAACTCCGCCTCCCAACTTTTTAGCTTCCCTACAGTGGTGGACAAGACCAGAGAACCTCTACACTAAGGTTTCCTTCCAGAACTGATCCCCAGCACTCGTGCTCACCACGGACGCTTCCCTAATTGGTTGCGGAGCGCATTTAGAGGGACACAGGGCACAAGGCTAGTGGTCTGCATCAGAGTCACACCTACACATAAATCTCTTATTGCTCAGAGCTGTGAGATGAGCGTGCCTTCATTTTCTTCCCCTCATAAAGAACAAATACCTGCGAGTCTTAACAGACAACATAGCATGTATGTACTACATCAACAGACAAGGGGGAGCACGCTCACATTCTCTTTGCATGGAAGCCATCCGTCTATGGAATTGGTGTATATAACGTCAAATACAGACCACCGCTTCCTACCTGCCAGACTGCCACAACACTACTGCCAACGCACTCAGCAGGCACTTCTCGACGGAACACGAATAGGAACTGTACCCCACAATACTTCAACAGCTCTTCTCCTTCTGGGGCACCCCGTCAGTAGACCTCTCTGCCACAACCCAGAACCGAAAATGTCCCCAGTTTTGCTCCAGAGTGGGACTCAGAACTGCATCCCCAGGAGACGCATTCCTCATCCCGCGGAACACCTCTCTCCTATACACCTTCCACCAATCCCTCTGATACACGGGGTTCTTCGGAAGATTGTGGACCATAAGGACCGGGTCATTCTTATTGCCCCGGCTTGGCTGAGACAGACGTGGTATCCCTACCTACTCTGCATGTCCTCCCGTCACCCACGGGCTCTCCCCAACAGGCCAGATCTCCTTTTCCAGAACAATAGACTGGCTCTTTACCCTGAGCTCCTCAAGCTCCACCTCACAGCGTGGTTCCTTCATGGTTCCAAACCCATGAACTAGCCTGTTCTGAGCAAGTCCAATATGTCTTCCTGCACAGTAGGAAAGACTCCACTCATAAAACCTACCTGCAGAAGTGGAATAATTTTGCCCTCTGGTGCTTACGTAATCACTTAGCGCCCAATATGGTAACCCTCCCTATCATTCTAGACTACCTCTTGGAACTAAAACAAGACGGACATTCGCTCAGCTCCACCAAAGTGCACCTGGTGGCACTTACCACCTTCCATGACTCTTAGCAGGTTATTCACTCTTTACTCACCCAAACATAAAACGATTTCTCACAGCCCTGCAAAACCTCTACCCTGAAATTCACCCAATAGCTGCTTCATGGAATCTTAACCTCGTTCTACACGCTCTCATGAAACCTCCATTCGAGCCCTTGGCTACCTCCTCTCATCTCCATATGTCCATGAAGGTGGCTTTCTTAGTTGCCATAACATCGGCAAGGAGAGTAGGTGAAATGAGTGCCCTGATGGCCCACTCTCCCTACACAATCTTCTCCAAAGACAAAGTCACTTTGAGACCACATCCTAAATTTTCTTCCTAAAGTGGTATCTACCTTCCACCTCAACCAACCTATATACTTACCTACTTTCTATCCCGAACCTCACAAGACTCCACAAGAGGCAACCCTACATACTCTCGATGTCAGGCGAGCAATTGCCTTTTATTTAGACAGGACTAAACCATTTCACAAGTCTCCGCGACTCTTTGTTTCCATTACCGAAAAAATCAAACGGTATGGCTATCTCTAAACAACGTCTGTCCAAGTGGATCTCTGACTGCATCAGATCCTGTTACCGTGCGAAGAATCTTCAACCACCCGACGACATTAGAACTCATTTCACTAGAGCCATGTCGGCATCCATTGCCTTCTTACACAACATTCCCATTCCTGATATCTGCAAAGCGGCTACATGGTCATCTGAACGCACGTTTGCAAAACACTATGCTTTAATGCAAGACACCACGGCAGACACAATAGTAGGTCATACAGTACTATCTTCAGTACTCCCTGCCGTATCTCCAAAGTCCCACCAACCGTAGTGGGTACTGCTACACATTCACCTAGAGTGGAGCACCCACAGGGACAGCACTCGAAGAAGAAGAGAAAGTTACTCACCTTGCAGTAACTGAGGTTCTTCGAGATGTGTGTCCCTATGGGTGCTCCACTCCCCGCCCTCCTCCCCTCTACTTTGGAGTACTGAGATGACTCTCCACGGTAGAGAAGGAACTGAGGAGGGTGTGGGGCGCACGCACTCAGGAAGATTCCAACTAGACGGGAGATACCATCTGGGTGCATGCGCCCCAACCAGGCACTGCTACCGAAAATCTCCGATCGACAGCGCCGGGACGCACCGTCACCTAGAGTGGAGCACCCACAGGGACACACATCTCGAAGAACCTCAGTTACTGCAAGGTGAGTAACTTTCTCTTCAACATGCATCTTGCCAATCAATTTAACACCAACATGTTAATGTGTCCTTAAAACATAGTGAAGTCTGGCTCAGTGGGATTGGGTGCTTTCACTGTGTAGTAAAAATGTAATGTGTTTCATCCCTCAGATCCTTGCTAGTTGAACTAAATGGGGGCATTTTATTGTTTGGCGTATTTTTTCTGTTCATTCACAATAAATTATCATAGAGAAAGCTGGCAGTGCTGTAGTTTGAGTGCTGAGCATTACTTGGAGCATTTTTCAGCAAAAAAAATATCCTTTTAAAGCTCTAAAAATAATTTGTTGTAATTAAAAGTACATTTTCCTTTCTCCAGTCAACTTGTATGTCAGTTACCCTTTTTAACTGAGCTGTCCTTTCAAAATAATCATTTAATATGCTTAGGATGTTGCTGTTACAAGGATTTTATGCCTTAAAATTATTTGTAGCAGAAGTTTAGCATGCCAGAAAAAAAGGCAGCAGCTAGCTAGCTAGCTCCATTTTCTAATGGTAACACTGCAAAGTAAATTTTGAAGACAGAGCACGCTGGGATCTTCTCTGGCAGAATATGACCAGAATATGACCAGTTCATCTAAGTACTCTGACCCAGGAGCCTGCAAATAATCTCATCCTAATAGCAGAGGCACTTTTGTTAGCTATATAGCATATCAGAGGGGGAACAAATGAAAATTATTGAATGTATTCTCTGCAACTTCTATGCATTAGACAACAGTAAACTCTAGGACCTGTATTATTTAAATATTGGAATCAGCTCATAATTCCACAACACAAAACAAAATTAGAAGTCTTAAACCGAATCAATAAAGCCCTCAAATGGAAAATATTCTGTTAATAATCTGTTACATTTTTACTTTAAAAAAAAAAGACATTTTCAGAGTTCATTTTGAGAGTACATAGTGCCAGTTAATGAATGAAATCTTAACATGTAGTGTTACTGTATATGTCATTTGGAGTCCTCAGAGCTTTCAAGAGTTACTTTAATCTTATATTTTTTTTGGTGAGGGTGAATTTTATTGCTTCCCTAGTTTTCTAAAACTATCATTTTCTCTCTCATACTGATGAAGAGTATTCTATCAATCTCAACATTTGTGTCACTGCACCAAAGTTATTTAAAAGATGTACCTTTTCTTACATTAGCTTTATTTTTAGCTGGTTAACTTTTAGCTGTATGCCATATTGTTTTAGCCATGTCGGTTCCAGGATATTGGAGAGAAAAGGTGGGTGAGGTAGCATCTTTTATTGAACCAACACCATTCTCTCACCAATAGATGTTGGTCCAATAAAAGATATTACACCTCTACCCCTATATAATGCGACCCGATATAACCTGAATTCAGATATAACGTGGTAAAGCAGTGCTCCATGGGGGCAGGGCTGCGCACTCTGGTGGATCAAAGCAAGTTCGATATAACGCAGTTTCACCTATAATGCGGTAAGATTTTTTTGGCTCCTGAGGATAGCGTTATATCGAGGTAGAGGTGTACCTTACCCACCTTTTCTAACCTTTCGCTGATCAGTTTTCTGTAACTATCAATTTCCTGTTTAGTATTTTAATAATCTGGTGCTTGTAAAACACATTTTAAAGCCTGTCTTATGTTCTGTATTCACTACAATTATAGAGAACAGTGAAAAATAAACTATATAGTCAGGACATCAAATTTCATTGCAGATTCAATTCACATAGCTCACTAGAGGGCGCTCTCTGCTAGTGGATTAAATTGAAGATCCCATAGAATTATTCTATTTTAGTTTCAGTTCCAGTTACTGTACCTGTAATCCGAGAGGGAAGCCAGTTGTTGTAGCAAATGCTTCGTGTATTCATATTAATGCTGACCTTGGATTCAACAGAATATTAAAAAAACCTTCTTAATAGTGAGGTTTAATGAACTGTGATATTCAGTGATGATGGTACCTACCTCTTCTATAGAGTTTTTCAGCAGTAGCTCTCAAAGCACTTAACAAATGAGGTTAGTATCATTATTGACATTTTACAGGTGAGGAAATTGAGGCACAGAGGTTAGGTGACTTGCACAAGTTTAATCAGGCTAGTGACAGAGCTGGGAATAGAACTCCGGGTGGGCTCCTGCATCCCAGTCCAGTGCCCTGTCGTCTGTACCATATTGAAAAAGGTGGAAGCCCCATCACTAGAGATATTTAACACTTGACTGGTCAAAGCAATCGGTACAGATATTATAGAGACAAATTCTGCAGTGATCAGAGTAGGGTAGACTAGCAAGATAACAGGTCTTATTCTATTTTGAAACTTTGTGATTTTGAGTAAGAATGCTCCCCAGAGCGGTTATTTTCCATCAACTTTCAAATTCTATTTTATAAACTGTCTTCCTTTTCTTTTCCTATACCACTCCACTCTTAAAAAAAAATGTGCTTTTGATATGTGGAAAAAATTTCTAATGGTAATTTTTTTTTTTTTTTTTTGGGTGTGTGGAAGGTGTCAGAGCGGGTAGAGAGAAGACTTCAAGAGATAGAACAAGAAATGCGCACAGAAAGGCAGGTGGTAGAAAGACGCCAGGACCAACTAGGACATATGTCTATGCAGTTGCAGGAGGTATGCAAGATAGTTCAGTTAAGTTCTTGCTATACTCGTGAGCCTGGCTCAGACAAGGAAGCAAGGGGTCAAGTGTCACTCTTCCATGGTTAAAAGTATGTACATTAACAAGCTCTGCTGGATATACCCCTGGACAGCGATAATCTATAGAGACTGTTATTCCCTGATGCAGTGTTGCTTGTGTTAAATGTTTCTTGTTAGTGACACACAGATCCTAAGAAAAAGTCCGGTTCCTGGGTTTGATCCGTTTAAAAATGTTTGTACTGTGTTTTTTTTATTCTAAAATTGAACTATTTAGGAATAGTGAGCAATCACTTTTTGAGTACTGTTCTGTGTGCCAATTAAATATAACGTGGGCCAATTAAATATAACGTACTGGTTAGGCACCTTTCCAGTGCTGTGAAATCATTTGCTCTCAAAGTGAATTAAATGTGGTGAGCCACGAGAATAGTGCTGAGGAGAAGACCTCAATTATTGTTCATTTTAAAAAAGAAAATTAGGAGAATTTTTCCCTGACCCTTTTTTCCTCTTTCTTTAAAAAAGTATAAAATACACAAAAGAGAGGCAAGGAGCTTGCTTCCAAAACTAACACATGAGAAACCAGGAAGACTGAATATTTTGCATTCTAATTTTTTATTTGACTAAGAGTTAGAGCTATGATTTGGAATCCTATCTTTGACTGTACAATGGGGATCACTGCTGATATGAAATTAATTTAATATTTTGTCACTTTAAGTGGCGAATTGTGTCCTTTTTAAAAAGCAACTGTGGATTATACACTGCAGTGGAAACTGAAGTGGATTAATTTATATTGACGCTTTCTATTTTGTAGAGGGCTATAAATTCTCCTTAATGGTCATATTTAAGAAGATAACATACTCTTTTAATAGGGAAAAAAGTTATGCTTATCAAAACGTTTTTAGTACTTTGCCGATTGGATGTCAGTAACAGCTTTACATTTCTACCTCCCCTTCCTCCCTTGTAGATAGTGAGAGGTGGGTGAGAGTGCTTCATTAGGGCTCTCAGAAGAGGAAAGTATTTCTTAGGATTTTCTGAGAGAAAAATTCTTCAAATTTCAGACTGTGTTACTGTCCATTTTGTGGACATATGTTTAATGAGAACTGTTTGATGTGTGATTTGGTACTGTTACCTGCTGACATAAATAAATTTCCTTTTTTGCCCTTTGTATTGTATTTACATTAAGGACATTTTGACAGTTGGGAATTCATTTTCAAATTGAAGACTGATGTTTTGCTAATGATGAATGTGTTCTGTGTGTATGTTTCTTGAGCAAGATGTATGCTTCCATAATCTTTGTTACAGCACTTTGGAACAATCTGTTGCACTTTTAATGGCTGATGTTAAATTTTATGCTACTGCATCTTCTGATGAATAATCTCTAAACACTTTGCTGAGTTTATTAAACAGCAGTTTGGACAAAATTCATTCGAGGATTATTTTGAAAAAGAGCATTTTAGTACTTTAATCCTACTTCTTCATGCTTTGAAATAGTGATTAGATGGATAATTGGCAGTGGCTCATTGTCAAAGGCCCCGATCCTGAAATGATCTTTGCATGTCTGTATCCCCTACGGAAGTGTGTAGGATTCTGGACAGGCCAAGGGGTCCCCTTGTATGGAGCTCACTGAAGATTGCCCATAAGGTGGAAACTGAGAATTCTTCTTTCTCAAATTACTCAGGGGAAAACAGTAGACAGAATAGGCAGCAATATTTCAAGTTTCCATACACTGCCTCTTGTCTGCCTGAGTGCTAGAGAAATTACCTTATGCATTCTTTGTTTTTTTTTGAGACTGACAACAAGACAGCTGATTAATGACAGTATTAGTGGTAGGTTTTGTGATGGACATCTGTCCACTGGGAATTGTACTGAGATTCCCCCAACTTATTTCCTATAAACTAGACCACAGAATAGCCAGCAGATGGTGCTGACTTTTTTCTACTGCTGACCAGGGCTGGACTTGAGGAGAGAGGCTCTTTATCTTGTTACCAGTACTGGAAGAGCCATCCCCCTAATTGCATATAAAACATTAACCATCTGTCACAGAGTAGCCGGTCCCTGTCGATAGATGAAGCCCAGTGACCCTGGATCAAAGCAGATGAGCCCAATCCAGCTAATTAAAGATGGCTGGGCTACACCTGTGCCTATAAAGGGCTGCTAGCAGACAGCTGGAGGAGGAAGGACTGAGGCAGGTTGAGCCCTGGGAAGGGAAAGCCACACAGGAGTGGAGCTAGCTCCTCTGGTGTGTCCTTGGAGCAAGGGGCCGGGGGCTCAGGGAAGCATGGCTGCTACTCCATGCAAGGAGTGGAGCTGATTGAGGCTGGGAACCTGCCAGATCTGGAGTGCTAGAGACCCCTGGGAGGGGTGGCCCTGAGGCCAAGGATTGAGTTAAGATTTTCTGTTTGTTAACCATTGTTAAGAAAATTAATCTCCTTGACTGAGACTGCGTGCGGCAACTCATGCTTTGGATCTGGGGTGAAGCTCCTGCCTGGTGATACCAGCCTTTTTAGGGAGAAATTTCTTTTTGATGTTGTGTATATTGGGTTCAAAAGGTCAGGTACAGGGCCGGCTCCAGAGCCCAGCGGGGCAAGCACCCGCCTGGGGCGGCCCTTTCCCGGGGGGGCGGCAGGCTGGGCCGGCGGACCTGCCGCAGTCATGCCTGCGGGAGGTCCACCGGAGCCCCGGGACGACCGGACCTTCCGCAGGCATGACTGCGGAGGGGACGCTCGGCCGGCGGCTCCCGGGGACCTCCCGCTGGCATGACTGCGGACGGTTCGCTGGTCCCGCGGCTCGGCTGGACCTCCCGCAGGCATGACTGCGGCAGCTCAACCAGAGCCGCCGGACCAGCGAACCGCCCGCAGCTGCGGGAGGTCCAGCCGAGCCGTGCGACCAGCGGACCCTCCGCAGTCATGCCCGCGGGAGGTCCGCTGCTCCCGCGGCTCGGGGGCACCTCCCGGGCATGACTGCTTGGGGCGGCCAAATTTGTAGAGCCGCCCCTGGTCAGGTACATAATAGTGGGAATGTTTTAGGGATCAGCACTTTTCCCCCTAGTCACTGATGGTTCAGGGCTAGCTCACAAGAAGACTTTTTAGTTCCCAAAGTATTTGTATTGAGTTGCCAATAAACATTTTACAGTAGCGTCTCCAAAATGTCAATTTTAGCAGAACCCGCTATTATTATATATTATATATTAATACTTCATATTAATATGCTTATAAAGTATTGGTTTCCAGTCCTGCAGGGGATTAACAGAACTAAATCACTATTTTGCTATATCCTTAGTTTGCTGTGTGTTTGACATTTGTCCAGAACAGAATATAGCAAGTCCCAGACCTTATAGCTGTGTAACTTGCAACCTCTGATTTGTGCATTTAGATATGAGAATTTGTTACACTCTTTCAGGCACAATAGACTTTGTAATTTCACTAAAGGACTTTTAAATGTTCTTATTTAACTGATTAACCTGCTCGAAAGGTTGAGTTATAAAATATCTATAGGACTCTTTGGGTGAAATCCTGGCTCTGTTGAAGTCCATGGCAAAACTTCCATGGACTTCAGTAGGACCAGAATTTTACCCTTCATCTTTTGTAAAACAGCATGAAAAACATACAAGAATTTTTTAAAAAGTTTATCTCACAGATGAATAAAAGAAAAGTCTTTTTTGTTTTCCAAGACACTTTTCAAAATATTGCTACTAAAAATAGAGCCCTGAAATGGGAAATATTAATTGTCCCAAAATGTCTCCATTCAATATTGGGTATGAATGGTTTATAAAGGAATGTTTCTAAACTAGTTGTGATGGTATAATTTAGGTAATGATATTAGTTACATTCATTAAATCAAACCAGCTCGAATATGCCTTTCAGCTTTTGTAATTGAGAGATCATTTAAAGATTTAAATGTTGATGCTGGTAAACATTGAAGAGAATGCAATGATGGGAACTGGCCACTACTTGTCAGTGTTTCACCATTCTACAAAAACCATCATGCTAAATTTAACAAATGCAATTGCATACTTGCAGAGCCTAGCTGAACATGACTAATTTCTTTTTTCAGTGATTGTTTTCCATTTTTGAATGTTCAAATTTATTATTTTTATTCTATCATGTTGCTGTCCTTAAATTAATTGATTTTTAAAAAAAATGACAGTGTGTTATATAGAATGTATTAGGAATATTTGTTATCTTCAAATTTAACAGCTAAGCCATGTTTTTGAGTCTCTTTCTATATGATGTTGTGGCTGGTATGATTAAAATTATTTTATTAGTAGTATTTGTTTCCTTTGTTTCTGAGCTTCCATGATTACTAATAGTGTTTAAACATTATGTGCATGAAGCAGGGTGGATAAAAATTGAAGGATTTTTTATTTAAATACAGGTTTATTTTTAAAAATAAATCTATTTAAAATTGTATTTGAATTGAAATTAACAGCCTTTAAGACCTACATTTATAATCTATTAAAATAATTTAGATTAAATACAAAATATTTTGTACTAGGTTTTAAAAATGTCAGACTACTTTGTTGCAAATCACTGCCTAAGTACCTGGAACCAGAGTCTGTTGAAGTGCTAAATCAGCTTTTGACAGAAGTAGCCTCTTCTGCAAATGCAGCAACAATATTTTTTTCATTTCAGTTTATTCAACTAGTTTAGTTCAATGACTCATTCATTCAAAGTTAAAAAACCAGTTGGGAGTTGAAAAAGAAGAATGGCTTGTTTTCCTCTACCAATCTATGATTAAAAACTTGGTGTGGGAGGATGAGATCTACTAGTTTTAAAATCTTGAAAGACACAGTGACAAGAAATAATCAGTTCAGTTACCTAACTACAGATAATACTTCATTTGTTTAATAAATCAATTAGTTTTAAATGCAAAACATATTTTGATAAACTTTTTGATACCCTTTTTTCCTTAGGTTTCCAGTGCATTTAAGGTAGTTTTATTTAATTTTTAAAATGCTGGTTTGGGGCATTTTAATTGAATTTGAATTTCCATCCAAATAGAGCTTGATGTAAATCACAAGTAAAAAATTAACTATCAGTATATGACATGCTTCATACCCCATTTTCTAAAATAATAAATATCAAATGAATCAGAATAAATGTAAATGAAGCAACAGTTGCTTAAATACATTCTTATAGATATCATGTATACTCTTGGTTAGCAAAAAGAAGCACCAAATTTAGTTTATAGGGATATCTAGTTGTAAATCAACTCATTTTAATGGTTACCAACAAATGAGAATCTACCATCCCTTAGGAAAAGAACTAAAAAGTACAAATTCAAAACTTGATGAAAATTGATGGCTTAAATCAAGGTTTCCTGCTTGCTGATTTAAATCATGATTAAAATCCACCCCAATGTGAAGACAGACTTTAAATAAATGTATACAGTGCAGCTTTGCTTTCCTCCTCGAAAAACCTTTTTCCAAAATGTCGTCTTTAGTTAGAAAGAGAAACATAAATATGCACAACTAGTTTTTAGCATTAAGATGATGCATATGCAACTTACATTAAAAATCATATGATCTTTGTTTGGCTGATCTTGTGAGTCCTTCCAAACAGAGACATGCTGTCAAGCTGTTTGTCTAAATGGGAAGGGGGAAGAGAGAAATGAGGAAGACTTTGGGAGTGGAGGAAAGGAGGAAATTGGGGGACATACAGAGGCCCTGACATGAGGGAGGAGATGGGGATGATGCAGGGAGTACTTGAAGTAGAAGGGGATGGGATGGTGGGACACAAGGCGTTTGTGGATAAGAATGGAGGAATGCAAGGAGTCCCTGGAGTGTTCAGTGAGCTCAGCCTACAGAAGCAACAAAATGTGCAATCAATCCTCTTGCAATTCTTCTTCCCGCTCCCACACCACTTACTTACTACATGCTGTCTTACTGAGAATACAAGCTCTTTGGCAAAAAGACTTGTCTGTTTATATTTTGTTAAAATGCTGTGTGCATCAGTGGCACTATATGAATCAAAATAGTTCTTCGAGTGCTTGCTCGTGTCCATTCCATGCTAGGTGTGTGCATGCCGCTTGCACTGTTGCTGGAGATTTTTCTGTTAGTGATATCTGTTGGGTCAGCTGTAGTGCCCTCTGGAGCTGCACGTGTATGCACTGGTGTAACACTGGTGTACCCCAAAGCAACACCCTGGCACCCCATATTTGCCATGGTGATATGATTATGATGTGTTTTGTACAAAGCATGCCTTGTGAGGTATCATTTTAAGTCTTGATCTGTTGAACATTAATATCCTGTTGGATTGTATGTGCTATCATTGTACATGAAGTTATGAAGTTTTGCTATGTGTGTGTTACTGAAATATGTTGTAAGTTGGAAACACTCAAAACCAGCCTTTGAGGTACAACAGTGGGGCAGACACAGATGATGGCCCATTAAGGGGAATACACATTCTCAAAGATTACCTCAGGAACTGTATACAATGGAGACCTCTCAAAGAGAGCCGATAGACAATGGAGATTGCTTGACTCACATCATAGCAAAAGATCTTTCCAGCAAGCTGGAAGAACCTATAAAGGAGAGGAAGTACATCATCAGACTTTGGCTTTGACTCCTGGCCTCATCAACTCTAAGCCAGCCCTGGCAACCCCATTAAAATGGGGTCTTGATCCGCTTTGGGGTCCCGACCCCCAGTTTGAGAACCGCTGGTTTAGTTTGTATAGTTTTTGCAAGTTGTGATAGTGTATATAGTTCCTGTTTTCAAAGGACTTTTTGCCCCAGGAGCCGGGCATGCCACAGTCCCTGGACTTCAAGCCTTGTGCCTCTTGTGGAAAACTTATGCCTGTGGGTGACTTGCATTCAAGTTGCTTAAGTGCTTGGGGGATTCTCATGTAAAGGACAAGTGCAAAATCTGTCAGGACTTCAGATCCCACATTAAGAAGGACCGAGACATCAGACTAAAGACTATCCTCATGAAAGCCACCCTCAGATCTGTCTCAGAACTGAGCCACTCCTATTCAACATCAAGTACTTCGGCATTGATGTGAAGCACTCCCCCGGCACTGAATTCTTCTCAGCACTCTTCTCCGTCCCTGATGCTGAGGAAGAAGCACAAAAAGCAGCGCACTGAGAGAGGGTGCTCACCAGTGCAGATGAGAGATAGGCAGGGAGAGTGAGTGAGACCCATGCCAGGCCACTCTCAGGGCCGGTGCAACCCATTAGGCGACCTAGGCAGTCGCCAGCATTTGGGGGGCGGCATTCGGGTCCTTCGGCGGCGACCGCGGCGGCTGGATCTTTGGCCACCCAGGTTGTCATCGGCATTTAGGCAGGGGGGGCGCGGGGAGGGCCGCCTGCAGCAAGTAAGGGGAGGCGCGGCATGCAGGGAAAGAGCTCCCCGCCCCAGCTCAACTCTGCTCCACCTACTCCTCTGAGCACGTCGCCACCGCTCTGCTTCTCTCCCTCCCAGGCTTGCGGCAACAAACAGCTGATTGGCGTCGCAAACCTGGGAGGCGGGAGAAGTGGAGTGGCGATGGTGTGCTCGGGGAGGAGGAGGAGCAGAGGTGAGCTGGGGTGGGGAGCTTCTGCACGGCTCCCCAGCCCGGGGGGAACTGCCGCGTGGTGGGGCACCTCAGGGCGGAGGTGGGGAACTGCCACAGGGGGGGCGCCTCAGGGCGGGGAGGGGCGGAGAGCTGCTACAGGGCTCGGGGTGGGGCGCAAGGTGGAAGTTTCGCCTAGGGCGCGAAAGATCCTTGCACCCGCCCTGGTTACTCTTCTACCCCTGCACCCGCATTGGCACCATTGACAATGGAGTTGAGTCCAGAGTGGGAACCTCCGATGACACCAGGGAGCCAACATGGTACGGGTGGACTGAAAGTGCTGTCAATCCCAGAGGCCTTCCAGGCAGCTAAGGATCTTCTCTCTCTTCCGGTCTCTCCAACCCCATCCGGAAGCAGGAGGGAACAGGTTGCGTCAGGTGCCTTCCTGGCACCGGGTCTCCTGGCACCATCCAGGGGCAAGTCCTACCTGATCCCAGCATCCCACTCCCCGGCACACCACTAGTCCCTGGAACCCCAACACTGGATGGAAGCGGAAGCAGATACCTTGGTTCCCGAGAACGGAATCCTCTTTGGAGTCCGAAGGAAAACCCTATGTACTGCCTACACCCCACCAAACTTCACTGTTGGTCCCCCTGTGGGCCTCTGGCCCGTGCGTCACTGGCCAATGCAGTTACCCTACTGGAACTCCTGGGGGTTCCCTTAGTACTGGGGCCTGCCTCCCACCGCTCCTACTCGGTGGCCTCAGAGAGATAGGCTACTGATCCCTCTGGCTCAGCACCGGATCCAGACTCCAGTACTGGCCCCGGTACTAAAATCCAGGACATGCCTCCAGTGGACATAGCTGAAGAAGAGGAAGGAGCTCCTCCTCTGGTGCAAACATCCTCCTCCTCCTGCCCCCCAAGATGAGGCTGTTTCAGGTCCCAGCAGCCTACTTCCCCAGGATGACTTCAGGGCCCATGAGGACCTTCTGAAGTGGGTCACTTCAATCCTGGGCTTGGAGATAGAAGAGCTCAGCGACATCACACAGCCTCATTGATGTCCTGACTGCAGCAGCTCCATCCAAAGTGGCTCTGCCCATCAATGAGTCGGTGATGGGACCAGTCAAGGCCCTATGGCAAACTCCTCCTTCTCTGGTTCCCACTTCAAAGAGGCAGAAAAAAGTATTATGTTCCAGCAAGTGGGTTCAGTTACTGTACTCGCACCCTCACCCTGGGTCCCTGAGGTTGTCTTCAGCTAACAAAAGGGCCAGGCAGGGCCAGTCGAGTGCTACCCTGAAACAAACAGACGCTAAGAAACTGGACCTTTTCAGAAGAAAGGTTTATTCCATGTGTAGCCTACAACTGCATATGCCAATCAGCAAGCTTTACTTGGGAGATAAGATTTTAATCTATGGGCCTCCCTGAATAAGTTCAAAGACTCCCTGCCTTGAGTCAGAACAGGAGTTTGTGGGTAAGAACATGCCAGGACCTCTCTTTAGGTGGTTCTGGATGCTGCTGACTTGGGCCTGGTCTACACTAGCTGGAGGGGTGGGGAAGGATTGATCTAAGATACGCAACTTCAGCTACAAGAATAGCGTAGCTGAAGTCGACATATTTAGATTGACTTACCTCCTGTCCTCACGGCACGGAATTGACGACCGCGGCTCCCATGTCGACTCCACTTCCGCCTCTCGCCCTGGTGGAGTTCCGGAGTCCACAGGGACCATGTTCGGGGATCGATTTATCACGTCTAGATGAGACGCGATAAATCAATCCCCGATAGATCAATCGCTACCTGCCGATCTGGCGGGTAATGTGGACGTACCCTTGGTGTCCAAGACAATGGCCACTGTGGTCACCATGAGGCGCTCTTCCTGGTTCCAGTCCAACAGCCTTCCCCACAATTCAGGACCTCCCATTTGAAGGCTCCTCCCTTTTTGCAGAGCAGACAGACACGAGACTACATGGACTGAAGGACTCAAGGGCCACCCTATGATCCTTAGGCCTGTACGCTCTGTCTGCCTCGAGAAAACACTTCAGGTTGCAGCAGCCTCCTGGATTCTCAGGATCTCCAAAACAGGAGCCCTACAAAAGAAAGGGCACAGGTTATAAAAGGCTCCAACCACTCCTGCATATCTTAGCCTCTCAGTCAGGGCCTCAGAGATACTTTTGTAGCAGGCCTTTTGAAGGTGCGTGTGAGGGCGCTGTACCAGTTGCCGTTTCAGATCTGCCTCCCCTTTAATTTTTGGAATGTCTGTCTCTCTTCGGCCCTGCTTGGGCATACATAACATTGGATTGATGGTTCCTGAGTACAGTGACAGTTGGATATACCCTTCAGTTTTTATCCACCCCTCCCTGCCAGCTTCCACCCCCATCTTGGATCTCTATCCCCTCAATGGATATGTCAAGAAACTGAGATTCTCCATGGGCTCCCTGGCTTCCATCATTCCCTCCCTGGACCCAGGAAACTGGTACTTGCTACCCTTGACTTAAAGAAAACATACTTGCACATTTTTATCTTCCGTGGCCACAGAAAATTTCTTAAGTTTGTAGTGTGTCATTGCCACTATTAATTCCCTTCCCTTCCCTTCAGTCTATTGGCAGCCTTAAGGATTTTTATGACATGTATGGAGGTTATAGCAGCCTTCCTCAGGTGGTGAGATGTTCAGGTCTACCCGTACCTCAATGATTGATTGATCAAAGGTTGGCCGCAGGCTAAAGTGCAAGACAGCATCAGCATAGTCTGAACCACCTTCAGGGTGCTGGGCCTGCTGATAAATGAGCAGAAGTCAACTCTTTTCCTGGTTCAGAGAATGGAATTTATTGGGGTTCTGCTTGACTTGACCCAAGCCTGGACCTTCCTCCTAGAGAACCCTCTTTCAGACCACGGCAAACCTGATATCCAAGGTAATGGTCCATCCAAATACGACAGTTCGAGTGGTCCTCAGGCTACTGGGTCTCATGGTGGCTTGCACTTATGTGGTTCAATATGCAAGGCTGCTCCTCAGTGTCCCCCCACCCCCGATGTGGCTAGCATCAGTGTACTCCCCAAGCACTGCAGACACCACTTGGACTTAGTACTTATGGTATTCCCCCTGCATCCTGGTCCTCACCTCCCAGGGCAGGTGGAGAGAACCCAGGTTAGTAATGATGGGGGTGCCCTTCGTTGCCCCACAGTTGTTGGTGTCTTTAGTCTTGGATACGTCAAACATATGGTGGGGAGTCCATCTCAATACCTCAGGACTCGGCCTCTGGTCCTGGGAAGAATTCTCTCTTCACATAAACATCAGGGAGCTCATGACAGTGTGACTGGCATGCTAAGTGTTTCTTCCCTAAGTCTTAGGCAAGGTGATTCAAGTTCTGAGAGACCATACAGCGGTCATGTTCTATATCAACAAGCAAGGAGGGGCTCAATCGTTTACCCTGTGTCAGGAAGCCATTGGTCTATGAGACTTCTGTGTGAAACACTCCATTCATCTTGAGGTTTCTCATCTCCCAGGAGCCTGGAACATATTGGCGAATCATTTCAGTTGGTCCTTCTCCTCTCACCACAAGTGGCGTCTTCATCCAGAGTTCATCAGTGTCATCTTCCAAAAGTTGGGGCCTTCTCAGGCGGACCTGTTGCCACCAGGCAGAACAGAAAATGCCATTAGTTATGTTTGCTGCGCAGGCTCCCTGTCCAACACCTTCCTGCTCTTGTGATCAGACTGACTACTATATGTCTTTCTCCCAATCCCCTTGCTTCACAGGGTTCTTCTGAAAATCAAACGGGACAAGGCAGGAATCTTCCTAATAGCCTCAGAGTAGCCATGCCGGCATTGGTTTGGCATGCTTCTGGACCTCTTGGTAGCAGTGCCACTCTCGCTCCCACTCTACCTAGACTTGATTTCACAAGACCATGGCCGGTTGCTTCACCCAAACATTGCTTCCCTGCACTTGACTGCATGGATGCTTCATGGCTGAACCCTGAAGAAGGCCTGCTAGGAACAAGTTCATCATGTCTTGCTAGCTAGAAGGAAGCCTTCCACAAGGGCTACCTACTTGGCCAAGTGGAAGCGTTTCACTTGTTGGGCCTCTGAACGGGATCTCTCTCCTTCTTGATCTTCTCTTCAGTTGATCTTGGATTATTTGCTCCACCTAAAGCAGCAAGGTCTAGCACACTCGTCTATTAAGGTTCATTTGGCAGCCATCTCAGCCTTCCACCCTGCAGTAAATGGCATATCAGTGTTTTCTCACAAAATCATGGTCTGGTTTCTCCAGAGGTTGGAAAGACTCTGTCCTCAAGTTTGCGAACCCCCTCCCCATCCGCCATGGGACTTAAAGCTGATCCTATCAAGGCTTACTTTTGAGCAGTTAATGTTGTGCTCGCTACTATTTCTCTCCTGGAAGATTGCCTTCCTAGTGGTGATTACCTCGGCCAGAAGAGTCTCTGAGATCAGGGCCCTTATGTCAGAACCACCTTATCCCGGTGTTCTTCAAGGGCAAGGGCCAACTGTGCCCATATCCAGCTTTCCTGGCAAAGGTGGTGTCACAATTCCACAACAACCAGGTCATCTTTCAACTTCTCTTCTTCCCAAAACCTCAAAAAACTTTGAGGAACAACTGCTTCATGTGTTGGATGTTAGGCAGGCCCTCAACTTTTATATTGAGAAGACTAAGCCTTTCCACAAATCCACACAACTCTGTGTAGCAATAGCAGAAAGGATAAGCAGGCTACCTGTGTCAACCCAAAAAATCTCATCCTGGATAACTGCCTATATTTGGGCTTGCTACGAGCAGGCAAGCATCCCGCCTCTGGCCATTGTGACTGCTCATTCCACAAGAGCCCAGGCATCGTCAGCAGTGTTTCTTTTGCAGGTACCAATCCAGGACATCTGCAGAGCCACAACCTGGTTGTAGGTTCGTATCTTTGAATCCCACTATGCCATCACCCAACAGGCCTAAGATGATGCCAGTTTTGAGAGAGCAGCGTTGCAGTCAGCACATCCATGAACTCTGAGCCCAGCTCCTGGGGTATTGCTTGTGGATCACCTAGGATGCACTGGACATGAGCAAGCACTTGAAGAAAAAATGGTTACTAACCTTTTGTAACTGTTCTTTGAGGTGTGTTTGCCACATCCATTCCATAACCCATTCTCCTACCCTCTGTCGGAGTTACTGGCAAAAAGGAACTGAGAGGGTGTGGGTTTGACAGTGTCCCTTATACCCGTGCATTTGCGTGCAACTCCAGAGGGTGCTAGAGCCAACCCAATGGATACTAATAAGGGAAAAATCTCTGGCAACAGTGCATGCAGCGTACACACACCTAACATGGAATGGACATGAGCAACACATCTTGAAGGACAATCGTTTCAAAAGGATAGTAACCTTTTTTTGCTACCTATTCTAGCTCAGGCTAGAGATAGAGGCATGTTTTTATACCACAAAGCCAGGAGTACAGTTTTGGATCAATGGTCAGAGTTTTCCGTTCTTCTAACAAGTGCAGTGGAGTAGGAGGCCCAATGGCATATTCCTTTGGTAGCAACTTGCAAGTTTGGTTTTCTTCAGTCCCTTGTAAATGTAATACTCTTTTGGTTATTCCAGACACATCTTTTTTTCTCACCTAGCTTTAAATTTATATAAATATTCTGAGTTATAAAATAATATTTTATTTGGCCCAAATGATAAGTGGTTTACCTGCTTATTGTGATAATCTCTTCTCAAATTGCGTTTCAGTAGATGACATAAGAACTTTCTAAACTGATTCTACCAACTCCGCCTTAAGGAATTCTTTCACAAGAAAGATGTCACTACCCACAACTATCACATCCCTACCAACAGTCATATAAGAAAAAAGAATCATCTGTCTGGACATCTCCAGTGGACAGAACCACACATTAGATCATTACATTGGTTGCTTCAGCAAATAAATAAATAAATTGTGAAATCCTCAACCAACATTACATTCACCACAATCTCTCCACCACCAAAAGGATTTCTATTCAGCCCCTGAAATCCAGCCACCAGGTAGTGATTGAACCAGCAGACAATACAGACACCATCATAGTCCTCAAAATTCATTCATCTCTTTGTCACCCACAACATCTTTACATTTTACAACAAATACTTGTCCAAACCATGGGAACAGACATGGGTATTAGGATGGCTCCCCAATATGACACTCTCTTCATGGGCCACCTCAAGGCGGAATTTCTGGAAAAATGCACACGAAACCAGCAATATACATGAGGCACATCAATGATAGTTTACGTCATCTATCCAGAGGAAGAAAATATCTCATAGATTTCCACCACTATATCAACAACCGCTGCCCATCCATCAAATTCTTTCTAGAACACTCCTTTATCAGCATCACCTGGACACCATGATCCGTTTCAACAATGAAACCTACAAATGACTATACAAAAGAAACCCATGTATCACCACACTTACCTTCAGAGATCCAGTAATCAGCCCAGCCACACTAATAAATCTGTTATCTACAGCCAGGCACTCAGCTACCATAGAATTTGTGAGGTAGAGAAAGTCTGGGATACATACCTAACCACACGTAAAACTGCCACACAAATACACTGGAAGAATCTGCTTCAGTAGAGGGGGAAAAGAATCCCTATTGATTGTACACCACTAGTTGTTACCTACCACCTTACACTAGAACCCATATGTGGTATCATCAAACAATTACAACCCATGCTTGATGGGGACCACAACTTTAAAAAATTCTTTCCCAAACCCCTCTTCTGGCTTCAAACAACCCCTACAACCTCACCAAGCTCATCATCAGAAGCAAGCTGTCCACAGACAAGAACACACCAACTCAAAGTGGCACCAGCTCCTGCAATAACAACAGATGGAAAATCTGCAGTCATATCTCCATTGCTATGATGATCCATACCCCCACCCCAATACACCTTTTAAGATCCATGGGTCCTACACATTCCTATCACAACATGTGGTGTAACTCATCTAGTGCATCAGATGCTCCAACAACTGTTATCAGAGTAAACTGAGACACAAGGCCGTCCTTAGGCATATGCAGCTGCGTAGGGCACCCAAAAATTTGGGGCACCCCTGGGTCTTAATGTCCACCCACCTGCGCCTTCCTATCCTTGTTCTGACCCTTCCTGCAGGCTCCAGCCACAGCTGGCTGCTGCAGTCTGGTGAGTCTTCCTCCAGAGGGGATCTAGTTCTTAAAAGTGAAAAAGCCTTCCTGCCTGCCAGACTTATTAGCACAACATTGAAACTGTTAAAGAGCCATTCAAATGGTAATGAAGCCATTTAACAGGCATTTGCCAACCCCCAGGTATATACTGTCAGTTTCTGAATGTACTGACAAAAACAGTTGTGCATTATGGTAATATTTACTCAGAACATGTTACTCTACAGGACCTTAGTTTAAAATTTGCTTTAAAAATATTTCATTAGTGTGTTGCTGAAGATTATAAAATCATATCTCTAAAAAAAATCCTTGTATAGATTTTTAGATGCACAATCTGAGTATTCACCTTTAGCCTTAAATGTTTGGATCTTCAGCCATATAGTTTTTTTTTTTTTTAAATACTTCAAAAGACCACCCTTATCTAAAATATATATGCGAGCCCGGGCTGCTGTCGGGCATAGGGTCACCAGTTTAATAATGCTGCATAGGGCCCCATAAATCCTCAGGACGGCCCTGCTGAGGCAATAACTATGCTCTCAAAGGAACTCACACAGAAAAATGATAAAAGAAAAACACCCAGTTACTTGCGAGTGAACACTGTTCATAAGGTAATCACTCCACTTCTTACCTCTCAGTCCTTGACCTCAAAGGAAACCTGCACAACACCTTCAAAAGAAAGGCCTGAGAGCTAAAATATGTAACTCTTCTAGACACTAAAAAGCATGGACTTAACAGAGACACTGGTTTTATGGCCCATTACAAAAATTTGTGATTCACGTTACTGCCTGCTAATCCTCAATTGCCCACTTCATTGTAAGTGGTCTCCTATAGCACTTGTGAACCCCTTATGCTTAACAATTTGTCCCACCTTGTATTTAGCTCAGACACTCTAGTTACTTTCTCCAGACCTGAAAGAGAACTCTGTAAAGCTCAAAAGCTTGTCCATTCTATCAAGAGAAGTTGGTCCAATAAAAAATATTATGTCACCTACCTGTCTCTGAACTTATAACATTAACATGCAAAGATAACAAAATATTTGTTTCCATAAAAATCTTTTCATTCAAATACGCATGAAAAGGCCATTCTTTCTAGCCCATACTCAGTAAGAGTTGGCTTTACCTTTGTCAGAAAGAAGTAGGTTGAACAGAGCAAGGATAGCATTGTAATAAATAAAAGCAGTTGAATTATCAGAAGTTTTCAGATGCAATCTAGTGTGTGAGCCTTTAAGGTGATATTTTAAAAACTAATGGTCTGTCTGTCTGCTTTGCACAGACTTTAATATTCTGATAGTGGGGTTCATACAAACAGTTAGTTTGCCTAGATACAATTGACCAAATGTTCCCTTTCGCCAACTGTTTTGCATTTTGCTCTATTAACTGGTTGCCTAGTTGGTTCCACCCTGAAGTAGCTGCATTTGCAGTTGAAGAGATTTATGAGTATGAGAGTTCCTTTAATTTTCTTTATTTTAGTGTCACTTTCTTTTCTATGATTTTTAGCTCTTTCATATGCCTGTTATGTTTCTTTAAATTGAAATATTTATGGACTATTTATTTTTACTATACCAGGAAAATAAAATAGAGCAGCATATTTGTAATACCAGTGTAATACCAGTGCTTTTTAAAATTTTATGTTATTGCTGTTTAATGGCCTAAATATCATTCAGCACGTCAAGGCCGATTCCCCACTCTTGCACTTTGAGTGCAGAAGATGGGGGCCCGCAAGGATTTTAAAAATTAATACTGGCCACTCCAGGCTTGTATTAAACTCCCGAGATTACAGCTTTTCTCTGACATTGGCTTGGTAAATGCTGCCACCACCCAAAAGCAAAACTCCTTTTGGAACCAGAAAGGCGCACTTGTGAATTCTTTCCTGTTCTACATAGGTAATTAAGGAAAACTGTATTAAGTAATTGAGACATAGGGGCAGAATGAAGTTTACATATTTAGCTTTAGCTGAGACATTTAACATTTGAATGCTTAACATTGCATTAACTTAGTCTTTTGTCTTCAAAGTCTATGTGCAGACATATATCATTATGGCAGCATTTGAAGCAGTTATCCGTGCAAGTGGTAGACCTGGAAATTAATTTTTTAAAATTGTAATTTAAAACAAAATTAGAAGAAAAGTATTTTTAGAGAATATGTAAATGTGAGATTTCAGATTCATCAACTTCATGTTTACATTAGCGTAATATTCAAAAATTTGAGTTGTTTATAATGGAAATATGCAAATTTAAAGAAAAACTGTTATTAAATATTTAAATATGCCCCAGGGGCCTTCCATTAAGGCTCTAAGCTGTTGCTGTAATTTTAAAGCATTTTAAAGACAACATGCATATCAGATCAGGGCATACATTGCTTTATATCTTAACCACTTTAAAGTAAAAACAAACTATAAAGGGCAAAATAATACATAAGCTCCTATTTTGCTTTTGCTTTGTTTTGTACTTACTATGAGTTTGTGGGATGAGTATGCAAATAAATAGCATCATATAAATGAGTGTTATCCAAATAAGCTGCATTTTTATGAAATGCTGTGAATTGCACAATACCTAAGGCTTTACATAGCATAATTTTCAGGATCCTAGCTCTCTTGTAGATCAGTCAGTTTTAGTATCTAATGCCTTATGCTTAACTATCTGTCCCACCTTGTATTTAGCTGTGACACTCTGATTACTTTTTTCAGACCTGAAGAAGAGCTCTGTGCAGCTTGAAAGCTTATCTCTTCCATTAATGAAAGTTAGTCCATTAAAAGATATTACCTCATCCACTTTGTTTCTCTCATATACTGGGACAACATGGCTATAACAACACTGCAAACAACATATCTAGTATCTTGTCATTTTTGTTTCAGAGGAAATAGAGAGGAGGAAGTTTTGGACTATAACCAGTGGGTAGACTGAGTTCAATGACACACACAACCATATTTTGAACGTTCTCGGAAAAACTATGTTTTAGGAAAACCAGTTGTCCCTTTTTATAGTGAAAACCCCCACAGGAAAACTTAAGTTTCTCTTTTAGAAACAAACCAAACATGCACACACATACACTTGTCTCTGCAAAGGCAAGAGTTTACCCTTAAAACGTCACAATTTTCTGCGATGAAAATTAGGGAGATGTTGGTAGTGTTCTGAGTAACCTCTGGGGAGGAATGGCAACTTCTGCTCCTCTCTCATGTTGACTTCTCCATTAATATAGCTTTTATTATTTAATTTTTATTTTTAAAAAATACAAAAAACATACCCACAGTTCAGTGATGGCACATTGAAATGACCACAGCAATGCAAGATTCAGAATTCATTTGAAACATGATCAGGAAACAAACCCTTTACTTTATGTACAATAGAAAATAAAGTGTATTTCTTTAAAACTTTTGTAATAATTGATACTATTTCTAATAATACTTTACACTTATATTGTATCTTTTTCCTAGGATGGGTTTTTAATACATTCTGAATCTCACTGTGTGTAATTTAACATTTGCTTTTTGAAAATATAAAATGAAAAAGCTATATTGTTGCAATGTTATAGTTGACCGAACTGTGTAAATATAAACAAATCCATATGTTACAGGGTGTGCCTCCCCTGTAGGGACCCCTGCTTGCCTGGGGTGGAGAGGAGCCTTGCAGGCACTCACTTCCTTCCTCCGTTTCCCTTCTTTCAGGGCTCCTTAAGAACTCCACACAGGTTCAACAAGGTATAAGACAAATCCCCCTGCTGGGATTCTACTTCATTAAATACAAATAAACTTAAAATCAGGTCTCTGTCCTAGGACTCAGGGATTGCATAGCCCTCCTCCTCAGGGCCTGTGATTCTCTGGGAGCTCCTCTCTAGTAGGAGAGCTATTCTCTCTGTGAATACCTCCCTGTAACTGAGCCTGATGGCCATTTTCAGGCTGAGGTGCTTGTTACTCAGCTACCTAGATAGGCTTCTTCCCCTTAAATTAACTTGTCATGGATAACCTCGGCCTGGACTCACCTTAAAGGAGCCATCGACCCTGTGACACTATAGTTGTAGATACTAAAGCTATCATAATTCTGTCTTGCTGTGTGCACTCATGCATGTCTGTATTTGTGTGTGTAACAGCATATGCAGTCTGAAGTAATGCACATGCACAAGGGAGTTGGGTTGTAACTGCTGCAGAAACCTTAACTTTGAACACCTAACTCTTGTGTGGGTTTGAACTCTTAAGTAGATTGCATGAACATATTTTTTAATTGATATATTGCTCGGTATTTATCAGCACTGACCCGGTCACCATTGTACCTAAGTATCTTTTTAATTGAAATACAACAAATTTAGTCTCCTTTCTCAGCCAGTAAAATAAATAGCTTGATTAACTCTCAGAATTGTTTTTATTTGTCATTGTGTAAATGTGCTTTTTTGAGTGAATGAAGAACTTTTTGAGGGAAAACTAAGTTGAAGAAATGAGCTCTTAAAGTGATGAAGTCCGTGATAATTCTTCTATCTTGTTGGAACAATTTTCATAGTTTAGATCCAGCTGCTGTGAAAATTTTGTTTCCACGTGCTCAAGCGTTCTACTGGTGGTCATCAGTTCCATTGTTCTGGTTGTACACAGCTATTGTAGGAGTTCATGGTCACTTTAGAAGGGCTTTGGATATGAAGATAGAGACCTTGAACTGAACTTTTCATTAGTTCCACAATGAATTCAGAAAGCAGATGTTTGTGGTAAACTGTTACTAAGCAGAATAGATACTGTATCTTTGGATTTTGTAGGAGGTAGAGTTTTAGATTGGTGTCTTCATTCCAAGATACGAGGTGAAATGATCAACCTTTGAAGTAATGAATATGTGGAACATTGTGGGCGGGTCTGTATTTGATAGGATAAAGTGCAGACATCTCTCCAGTGATATAGATAGAGGTGAGTATCTTGCCACTATTCAGGTTCAGCTTTAGTATCTAATAATGTTTCCCTTAGTACTGGTCATAATTAATGCAAGTACATAGTACTTGCTACTACCAGCATATTTTAGGTGGGGTAGTAGGTTTCCCATGTCAAAGAAAGTGTTAATATTTGTAGGGGAGCTATGCTTCTATTCTTTATCCATGCAGGAAAGGCAAGGGTTAACCTTTGGAGTCTGGAAGTTTATAGATTAGAAGGATGCCAAGGTCAATCTTGTCTCTGCACTCATAAGGGGTGTGTGTGTGCGTGTGTGTGTGTGTGTGCGTGTGTGTGTAAATAAATATCTCCCCCAGTAAGAGAGATTATATTGTTTTTGTTTAGAAATTTTAAGCATAGACAAAAATACTTATAACTTATATTTTTTTCTTAATAAATGTACCAGCTGATATTTTACATTTCAGTAGATTTTATAAATGAGGATTTGGTAACTCTGCTGTAATAAAATGCACAATATTTCCCCCCTTTAAGGCTTTAAGGAAACGAGATGCTAAAGCTGATGAAATGGAAGGACTAATGAAAAATAAACTTTTGAAATCTGAAAATGAAAAGAGTAAAGTAAGAATTTAATTTTCTCTTTTTTAAATTATTTTTTAAAATCAGTTTTCAGTGTAGTCTTTTTCTGTTGTGATCGTTTCCAACTGCTTGTGGTCTAGAACAATGTTTCTCAACCTTTTTGATACTAAGGACTGGCTTGCTGCCTTCCTAAACTGTGTCAGGGAGATCTCAGGGACTGGTGCTGGTTCACAGACTGTCATTGAGAAACACTGGTCTAGAATGTTCAGTCTCTTATGTTTTGTTTAAGGCCACATCTTGCTTCTTTTGTAAGAGGCAATAGCAGTGTGAAATCCTGTGTTTTTAGTTTTTAAAAACTTTTTAGCACCATACACTGCAAAGTCGGCCAAAACTGAACTCTTCGACTTCCCTCCAAAGCCCTCATTTCTACCCTTCTTTTTTGTTATTGTTGACAACACCAGCAACCCCCCAGTCAGTCAAGCCTGTAGTTTAGGGATTACTTTGACACTTCCCTTCACCTTGCCCCACACAGCTAAACCATGTACAAAGTTATTGGCTTCCTACTTCACAACAACTCTAATATCTGACATATTCTTTACGTCCTTGCAGCTCACTCTCTCATCTGGATTATTTCCCATTTTGATTATTAAAATCTCCTCTTCCTCTTCTTGGCCTCTCTGAGACCCATATAACTCTCCTACAGTCCATAGAAATGCTTCTGTTAAGATTAGCTTCTTTGCCAGTAGTTTTACCATGCCACCCCTTTTTGTATCTCTCCACTGGCTACCCTTTCTCCACTGCATAAAGTTCAGATTTGTTATCAATGCCTTCAAAGCTTTGCTCTTCCCTGCTATATCCACCCATGTATTGTTTCACATTCTCCTACCTACTCTGCTCTGCCATTAATACCAGGCTTGTTTGCCTATTTATCAGCTTCTCTGATAAACCTTTCTGTGCCACCCTCCATGCTGCCATTTAGGCAAATACAATTTTCTCTATCCAAAAATAACTTTGCCTCCAGAGAGGGTCTCAATAGAGTAGTTACAGGGATGAATTAACTGCACCATACACTGAAGATTAAATGCATTAGTACTGATGGAAATTGAACATCCATTTGATTTATTATTTCTGGTAGTGCCCATAAAGTGCTAGCTTCTCCTTCCCATCATCATATTTAAGGTAGATATTTTAATTGCATAGAAGTCTGGACACTTATACTTTACATTTTCAGGCTAGTGTTTTTTTTTCCTCTTCTGTATTTGAAACATTAGGAGCAGAGTAACAGGAGTAATTAAACCCAGGTTTCCATCAGAACGTTGCAGAGCACTGTCAGTAGACCATCAGGCAAAGCATCAACTATATGCACTTTTTAAAGTTTTTATAAATGAAGCATGCAGCAACAAGAATTTTTATTTTTAAAAGTCATTTTCAGATAATATAACACTATCAGTCTATTACCTTTCAGTCTAAAATGTTACACTTTTCTTCTTGGCCCTGGAGCAGTACTTTTTTTGAAGCTTGACTAAAAACAATTCAGCATTTTGTTGTTATCTACCGCATAGTATGGAATTGCACAGTCAAGGTAACAAAACAGTTTAATGACAACACGAAGAGAAAAAAATGGAACCCCTTCCCCCACCCTCGGTCTTTATTTAAAAATGAGTATCATATTATCTCGGACCAAGTTCTGTTATATATCAGTCATTATTCCATAGTTATTGTGTGGTATGGCTAAAAGGCAGAATTAAAATGGTTTGAGTGCCCTACCTGTGCATTTTCATATTTTAACATGTTTGGATTTCTTTTAAACATAATCTTTTACTCTGAATTTCCCGAGTTTTTAATTCTTATTTTTTGGATAATTGTGTCATCTTTCTAAAGCAATTTATCCTAAATTAGTGATATGTGCTCTCAGTTTTAACTCCCATTTTAACATTATTTTAGTTTGGGAATGCATACGCCATTTTGTAGCTACAGGTGGTAGTACAGAGTTTATATGAGATAAATGATTATATACTGCATGATACATTTATAAACTGTATCGTAATAATTGTATAACACAGTTTGCTTTACATGTTCAGGGTTAGAAGTATAAGAAATTATTTTTAAATACAAGTTTAGTTTTAAATATTTAAAATATTTTAGTACCAGGATGAATGTGTAACTTTCTCATCATCCTTAATCAAATTATAAGCTTGAGCAGGAGTTGGAGCGGTCCCAGAGGAAGTTAGATCAGTCAGAAGACAGTCGAGAAGCTCTCCTGCATCAGGTAACAACTTTCATGACATGAAAATCCTCCTCCTTTCATATTAAGCTAGGCTTGAGCCTGTCTCTTTTATCTTGCTGTCAGTTACTCTAATAACAACATTGTTTGGGGGAGGAAGGAAGGAAGGAAGGAAATGTACAAAGCAATGCCTACTAGACTGATCTACATAAGAGCATATGAAAAATGGGAGCTTCTCAGCATTAAAAATAGTCACTAAAGCCATTCCTTCAATGGCATTATGTCATGTTCATATTTACCGAAGCTCCTTCAGTGTCTAGTTTTGGTGTGTGTTATAAAAATAGACTGGATCAAGAAGACAAACTGTTCCCGAGAGCTTCATTTGTTGCAGACATCCAGCTGGGGGATGAAGAAATATATATAATACATTATGTAGGCATTTGCATTTCTAAGTGTCTCTGAATGCATTACTGTCTCAAACACACTTTTTTCTGTGTGTACTTTTTATCCTCCGGCTTTTTAAATAGTTGAGTTGTTTACATTGGATAAACACATGCACTGTTTTAGGTGCATTTCAGAGAGTGTTTTTGCATATTGTGTATTTGTAACTGTTCTGTGATATGCAGTACATAGTATTGTTAATAGTCAGTGACTCCAGACATCAGAGTGGTATAGAAACACTTGCTACAATAGAAATATAGTAAAAATACTATGCAAACTGTCTATATTTGGGCCTGAACAAGGCACACTGAAACTGTTGAATCTGAAAGACCCGGGAATCCAATATAGCATCAGAAACAATGAGGAGTCCGGTGGCACCTTAAGAACTAACAGATTTATTTGGGCATAAGCTTTCGTGGGTCAAAAACTCACTTCTTCAGATGCATGGAGTGAAAATTGCAGATACAGGCATAAATATATATTGGCACATGAAGAGACGGGAGTTACCTAACAAGTGGAGAACCGATGTTGAAGGCCAATTCAGTCAGGGTGGATGTGGTCAACTCCCAATAATTGATGAGGAGATGTCAATACCAAGAGAGGGGAAATTGACTGGACTTCTACATAGAGTGCTTCCGCAGATGTGCGCAGGCTGAAATTGTGAACAAACAGCATCACTTGCCCCATAAATTCAGCTGTACAGAACACAATGCCATCCACAGCCTCAGAAACAACTCTGACATAATCAAAGGGGCTGACAAAGGGGGTGCTGTGGTCATCATGAACTGGTTGGATTATGAACAGAAGGCAGCCAGGCAACTCTCCAACACCACATTCTACAGGCCACTATCCTCCAATCCCACTGAGGAGTATCAAAAGAAACTACACCATCTGCTCAGGAAACTCCTTGCTACAGCATGGGAACAAATCAACACAGACACACCCCTAGAAACCCGACTTAGGGGTATTCTATCTGCTATCCAAGATTCATAAACCTGGAAATCCTGGACACCCCATCATCTCAGGCATTGGCACTCTTACAGCAGGATTATCTGACTATTTAGACTCTCTCCTCAGACCCTATGCTGCTTCTTTGAGTGGTTGCTCATGTGTATTCCACAATAGGTGTGCGTGCTCGCCACATGCACCGGTGCTGGACGTTTTTCCTGTAGCAGTACCCATTGGGAAGCGCCCCTAGCGACCCCTGGAGTGGTGCCTCCGTGGCGTGGTATAAGGGGCACTGCCCACTCCCCCCACCCTCAGTTTCTTCTTGCTGCCAGTGAAGGTGCTTCGGAACTGCTCTGCTCCAGCTTCTCTGCAGCTTTCCTCCAGAATTATTGTTTGTTCAGTGTAGTGGTACCTGTTGTGGAAGTAGTTAGATTAGTTTAGTTTAGTGCGCCCGGACCGGGGCATGCCCCGGGTTTTAAGTTGTGCGACACTTGTAGGCGACTGATGCCAGTGAGTGATCTGCACACAAACTGTTTACGCTTTCTGGGTGAAACCCATCTCAGCAAGATTTGCAGGTCTTTCAAGCCTTGGACCAAGAGAGAAAGAGACATTCAGCTCCGGACTATCCTGATGGTGTCGGCATTGACCCCGACTCTGGCGCGCCGCTCCGAGTCGGCACCAGGTACTGCAGTGTCGGTGCGCAGCTACCCATCAGTACCATCTACCAGTCGGCACCAATCCCTATCCATGGGGCACGCCAAGAAGGTTAAGATGAGGCCTGCCGTGGCACCGAAGGAAAACTGGGGGAGAGGCTAGACCCATGTTGGTCAGTCCTCGGTCCCCATCGGCCTCCAGGCCTCCCACTCAGGTTGAGCGGAATAGCCCAGACCATTCTGAGCAGGCTTCCCCAGATGTCCGGATGCCCTCTTCGCCAGAGGCCCTGCAAGCAGCCCGGATCGTTATGTCCATGCCGGTACCAGACCACATTGCCTTCTCTGTCCCCATATCTACTCTAGGACCCAGCCACACCGTCAGGGGCTCATTCACCTGCACATCTACTAATGTGATATATGCCATCATGTGCCAGCAATGCCCTTCTGCCATGTACACTGGCCAAACTGGACAGTCGCTACATAAAAGGATAAATGTTCACAAATAAGACATCAGAAATCGTAACATACAAAAGCCAGTAGGAGAACACTTCAATCTCCCTGGACATTCAATAACAGATTTAAGGGTAGCCATTCTTCAACACAAAATCTTCAAAAACAGACTTCAAAGAGAAACTGCAGAGCTCCAGTTCATTTGCAAACTTAACACCATTAATTTGGGCTTGAATAGGGACTGGCAGTGGCTGGCTCACTACAACATCATTTTTCCCTTTCTTGATACTGACACCTCCTCATCAGTTATTGGGAGTAGATCACATCCACCCTGACTGAATTGGCCTTCAACACTGGTTCTCCACTTGTAAGGTAACTCCCTTCCCTTCATTTGCCAATATATATTTATGCCCGTATCTGCAATTTTCACACCATGCATCTGAAGAAGTGGGTTTTTTACCCACGAAAGCTTATGCCCAAATAAATCTCTTAGTCTTTAAGGTACCACCAGATTTCTTGTTTTTGTGGATACAGACTAACATGGCTACCTCTCTGATATTTTATAGCATCAGAAACTCTCCCTATTTACTCAGTGCTTTACCTTCCCCCTCTTTTTTGGAGAGCTAGAAAAAGAGATGAAATTGGTTGAGGGGGATTTGGGGCTCAGTTCCATTAGCATTCATTGTTTGACTTTTGTTAGCATTTTCAACTCAGAAATCTGTACTGTTGTTTTATTTTGAACTCAGCCCATTGTGTGTAGGTATCTCAGAAGATGTAATGTCTCATACATGCTGAAATACCTAGGCACAGTGAGGTGGATTAAGAATAATATTTCTTGCTTTAATTCTGGTTCTGTGCTTGGTTTGTTATAACACACATGTTAATGGTGCTCTATCAAATGTTCTTTGTATTGTTAATATTGTACAGTATTGTTAATATGTGACATACAATACATTGAGAAAGAAAATGAAAGTGAGCTGCAGAATCCTCTTATACTAAAGAAGCATTGATATGTTAATATCACACTTCTGATGACTGCAATCTGCCTGCCCCCGAATCAGAGATAGAGATAGAATAAGCTAATTACAGCATGTGAGAATGATGAGAACATGGCTTGGTTTAGATTAAAGCCTTTCCTTGCAACTGCCAATGTGATGATCTATACTAGCTCATCTGGTGTTTTGATTATCCCTTTCTGACCATATCTAGGAATGAACTTTCATTTCTTTTATGCTTGCCCTCTCTGAGCACTTAGGGATCTGCTAAAGAAGTGGTAATTATATCAAGTCTTTTAATATTTATGGTGTTTGGTAGAATTGTTTGCATTTTTGTTTTGTTTTATTAAATGTTTGGTACTTGTTATTTGTTAGATTGAAGATCTCCATTCCCAATTACTGAGAGCAGAAGCAGACCGCGTGGATTTGCAGCATCAAGTTTCACAGGTTGCCATGCACCGCCAAAGCTGCCATGATGAGCAAGAGGACGACAGGAGAATTAGATCAGGTACAACCTTTTCCTGTTTTTTGGGACATAAATTTATGATTTTGCAAGAGAATTATCTCTGTCTTTGAGTTATAATCTAGATCCTCTGTTGGTTGAACTAATACAGCTAGTTATCTTCTTGGCTCAATTAACTTTTGTTTGTACTGGTGTCAGATGTTAGTAGCTAAGTAGTTATGAGAAACAAAAGTTATGAGAAGACTGAAATATATTATCTTCATATTGATTATTTTAAAAAAAAATCAAAATTTATAGGATTATTAAATTGAGCAGCATCAATGGTTTCTTCACAGAAGAGAAATTTTGAACCGTTTTCATAGTATCAAAAGATTTACATAAAAATTTTGGTAGTCTTTTTCTGAAATATTGGTATTTCTACCTATCGTGAGGTTAACTCTTGACATATTGCAGCATAGTGCAAGATTCACCTCTCTGTGTAGATTTTTCCTTAATTAAGAAGGCTGCTAAACTGCCTGTTAAACCTCCAAATTATCCTTCAGAAATGACAACTTATTCTAGGGAGAAGTAGAGAATATAAAAAGAACACGAGTATTTGTGGCACCTTAGAGACTAACACATTTATTTGAGCATAAGCTTTCGTGGGCTACAGCCCACTTCTTCGGATGAAGTGAGCTGTAGCCCACGAAAGTTTATGCTCAAATAAATGTGTTAGTCTCTAAGGAGCCACAAGTACTCCTGTTCTTTTTGCGGATACAGACTAACATGGCTGCTACTCTGAAACCTGTAGAGAATATAGTTTCAATCACATTCAGTTAATGCTTGTATTTGCAACATCTTAGAAATGTGAAAATAGGTCATGGTATTCAGAATTTTAAAAATATATTTAAAATCTCAAGAGGTAATTGCATAGTAGGCTTTAATGTCTCTAAAGTATTTTTGGATAAAAAATTACAAATTGATCCGTATTTGAACTCTCTAACTGCATCTTGACTTGTGTGATTTTTAAAAAAGTCAATATCTTCTGGAGTCACTATGGTCTATCATTTATAGTGACACACTTCTGTGTGATTTAGGTGGTCTCTAGGGTAGGTTCAATATCCCAATGAATCTTTCATCAGCTTGGTTAAGTCCTACTTTCTATTTTTGTAACTTCATATTACATATGCTTAATTCCTCTTGCATCCAGACAGATTCTCATGGTCATTAAAATGGAGTTGTGATTCCATGTTTATAAAAATCTTCCCTTCCTCAGAAAACTGAAGAACCTATAGTCCTGTATCAAATACTTTATTTTTTTAAGAGGGTGAATTGTTAGCCATTTTTGAACCACCTGATAAAGTGACCATTTTGCTTAAAATTAAACTTATTTGTACATTTAAAATTCCTTTCCACCACTTGTTTTGCAATTATAATAACTATGCTATAAAAAGTTGCTATAAAAATGCAAAGAAAGAAACAAAACCTGTTCTGGAGCAATTTTACCAAAAAGAGGAATAGAGCTTTAAACAAACGTTTCAACAGAAAGTAGTCTGGGGATAGAGGAGAGAGTCATGCAAAGGGGTGGGGACTGAGGTTTTCTGAATTTCTAATGGGTTATAAACTGAAGAACCTTGATTGTCAGCTGAGGAACAGCTGATATAATCACTGCAATTTTTAGATAGAAATTTACCTTATAAGTTCTGGATAAGAATGGAAACTTCACATACTTACCTAGATATAGTAAAAAGTGATACATCGGGACAATTTTTTATAAAGTACTCTTCTCTAATGGTATAGCATCCAGATCTTGTGACTTTACCTTAATGTGGTTAAATTTTGGCTCTGTTGGAAGTCAATGGTAAAACTCCCATTTCATCCAGGTTTTTTTTCACTCCTAAAATAAATCTGCCTACAAAGGAGAAATAGAACATGGAATGGCTTGGCTGCAGTGAATAGAAGGCTAATATCTTCCTAGCTATGAAATCATACTTTTAACTTTCAGTATCTTCGGGTTATACCCTGATAAAATCAATAGCTGTGGGGTATTCATATGTTCCCATTAATACCCCATAATTTATATGGGAAGAAGAAAATAGTACTGCAAAGATAGGAATTAGAAATTTAATTTCTAGATTTTAGTACTTTCATTTGGCATATCAATTCTGTTTGTTCACAAATGGCTCACACTGTTTTGTAGTTGTTGAAAGGTCTGAGCGGGAGAAGCAAGAGTTGGAGAAACAGATCCTGGAATTAAGAGCAAAGCTGAGTCATAGTGCTGTCATGTCAGAGGTAGAGGAGCTGAAACGATGCATAGAGCACAAGGATAAAGAGAAAGCACAACTTGCAATGCACATACAGGTAACATTTTCTTTATAAGTGATTTCCCATGTGTTTGTGGTAGGTGATGTGCTAGGTTGGGTGGTGACATAAATCTCCAAAACAAATATTCCAGTGATACTCAGATCTTAGTGGTTCAGAAGCCATATTAGCGGTTAACATTAAAAAAGAGAGCCACAGTAATGTGAATTTATTGTTCTTCTTCGAGTGATTGCTCCTATGCATTCCAGTTAGGTGTGCGCGCGCCGCGTGCACGCTCGTTGGAAGATTTTTACCCTAGCAACACTCGGTGGGTCGGCTGGGCGCCCCCTGGAGTGGCGCCACTATAGCGCTAGATATATACCCCAGCCAACCCGTCCACTCCTCAGTTCCTTCTTACCGCCCGTGACGGTCGTTGGAACAGTGGAGTGCATAGTTGTCCTCCACAGCCCTAGCTTCTCTCTGCTTTCTTTCTCATACTTGTTGTATATAGTTCTTAAAATATAGTTAGATTAGTTTAAATAGTTTGTTGTACTTAGTGTTAGTTAGTTAGGGGAAATCGAGGGGCTAAGCCCTTCTTTTTCCCAACCCGGTGCGGGCTCATTCCCCAGGCACCGGGATTTAAGCCGTGCTCGGCCTGCCAATGGCTGATGCCGATTGGAGACCCCCACGATTCCTGCCTGCGGTGCTTAGGAGAGTCTCATCTTGCAGATAAGTGCCGCATTTGCAAGTCCTTTAAGCCAAGGACAAAAAAGGAGTGGGACTTTCGTTTGAAGCAGCTCCTGATGGAGTTGGCACTTAGCCCTGCGGTGCCGACACTGGCCGCTCCACAGACCTCTTCGGTGCGGAGCGCTCCAGTGGTTCCTGGCCGTTCCGGTACCGAGGCCACGGCGAAGCAGCAGCCGGCACCGGCACCGTTCCCTCTCTCCCTCGAGGAAACGTAAGGCTGCACAGACGTCCTCCAAGGTCTCTGCTTCAGGACCTCTCGCCCGACCTCCGGCACTGGCACCGGCGCCCCCGGCACCGACTCCGACAGCGCATCTACCGTGCGCTGTACCGTTGACTCCGGCACTGCAAGGGCCGTCGAGTCCGGTACCTCCTTGCTCCCCGGTGCATACCGCGGTCGAGCTCGCTCTCCCGTCGACACCTGAAACCTTCTCGACGGCGAGAGAGCTGATAGCGTTGACGGAGCCAACGCATCCTCAACCCTCGGCACCGCCGGTGTGGGTTGTTAAGTCAGCGGGCAAGCCGGCTGTAATGAGGCCTTCTTCCCCTGACAGGCAGGACAGACGGTACTCCAGGTCCCTGTCCCGGAGACATTCACGTTCACGCCGCTCCAGATCTCGGCACCGCTCGCAGTCCCGGTACCGCTCTCCATCGCGGTACCGGTCGTACTCGCGGAGATGATCCCGGTCCCGGTTTCCTGACAGCGCTATCGGCACCGATCCGGCTCTCGGTACCGTTCCCGGTACCGGTCCTCCCACAGCCGCTCCCACCGTCGGGACTCGAGATCCCGGTCGACCTCCCGGCACCGGCACGGTCGATGGTCCCGGTCTCATTCCCGGCACCATGAAGGCCGGCACCGTTCCCCGGCACCGTCCAGGGACAGACCGGCGGCGTCGGCGGCGCAGTCACACAGCCTCTCTGCACCGCCGTGGCCTTCGAGACAGCCGTCTGTCTCCTCTCAGGCCGACAGCGCAGCTGATCAGTGCACCGAGTCTCAAGGGCAAGACCAGGGACCTCCTCAATGGGGCTTCTGGACTCCATGGGCCTACCATGAGACTCAAGGAGTGCCCTTTTCCACTCAGCGCTCCAGGACATCCTACCACAGGGTGCCTGAGGCTACGGTCAGCAGACCTACTCCCACAGCCGTGGTAGAGGGGGCGCTGACATCCGTAGATGCGGAGCATCCCCCCGTCGAGGAGGCCCTGCAGCAGCTCGCTGAACTCCCGCAGGACACTCTCGTCCCGGGCCTGTCATCCTCTTCCTCCCCGGATGAGGCGGTGGCAGGGGCGTCCGCCTCGGGGCCCTCCCCCGATTGACCTCCGGGCCCATCAGGACTTGTTGCGACGGGTGGCCCAAAACATAAATCTGCCAGTTGAGGAGGTGGCAGAAGACGACGACCCTGTCGTCAACATAATCGGAGCGGATGCGCCTCTTCGTGTAGCCCTGCCCTTTATCCGCACTATCCAGCGGAATGCGGACACTGTTTGGCAGTCACCAGCTTCCATCCCTCCGACCGCTTGGGGGGTGGAAAGAAAATACTCGGTCCCGTCCAAGGGATACGAGTACCTATACACGCACCCAGCTCCATGGTGGTCCAGTCGGTTAACGACCGTGAGCGACATGGCCAGCAAGCGCCAGCGCCTAAATCCAAAGAAGCGCGGCGCATGGACCTTTTGGGCCGTAAGGTCTATTCGGCCGGGGGCCTCTAGTTAAGAGTCGCCAACCAACTGGCTCTCCTCAGCAGGTACACCTATAACACCTTGGTGTCCCTCTCAAAGTTCTCTGAGCTTGTGCCATCCGACTCCCGGCCTGAGTTCGCGGCCCTGGTTGAGGAGGGTAAGAAAGCGTCCCGGTCGGCCCTCCAAGCCTCTCTGGACTCTGCAGATTCGGGAGCCAGGACTTTGGCCTCTGGAGTGACCATGAGGAGAATTTCGTGGCTTCAGGCCTCCACGTTGCCGCTGGAGGTCCAACACACCATCCAGGACTTGCCATTTGATGGCCAGGGTCTCTTTTCTGAAAAGACAGACTCAAGGCTGCAGACCCTTAAAGATGGTCGAATCACGATTCGCTCCCTGGGCATGCATATGCCGGTTACCCAGAGGAGGTCCTTCCGGCCACAGCCGTACCACCCGTTCAACCAGCCCAGACCGCGGCCGGATAACATGCGCCGGGGCAGAGTGAACCGGCGCAGGCAGTCGGGTAATCAGGGAAACCAGTCCCAACCGCCCTCGAAGCCTACTTCAGGGCCCAAACAGAACTTTTGATGGGACGCCCGAGGACGGCCCACCAGTTTCTTTACCGGATCCTTCCCCGTTGTTTTCCAACCGTCTCTCCCAGTTCCTACCGTCTTGGTCCCAGATAACATCCAACAGCTGGGTACTTCGCACGGTGGAGTCTGGTTACCGCCTCCAGTTTGTTTCACCCCCTCCCTCCCACCCACCCTACTCGTCCCTCTTCAGGGACCCCTCTCACGAGCAATTCCTCTTGCAAGAGGTCGAGACTCTATTGAGTTTGGGTGCCATAGAGGAGGTGCCGGAATGCATGCGGGGCAGGAGTTTTTATTCCCGATATTTCCTAATCCCCAAGGCGAAGGGAGGTCTGCGACCAATCCTCGACCTCCGAGAGCTCAACAGATTTCTGGTCAAGCTCATGTTCCGCATGGTCACCCTGGGGACCATTATCCCCTCCCTGGATCCGGGAGACTGGTTTGCTGTCCTCAACATGAAGGACGCGTATTTCCATATCATGATTTACCCTCCTCATCGACGCTACCTGCGCTTTGTCGTCAACCGCCAGCACTACGAAGGTGCTCCCCTTCGGCCTTTCCACGGCACCGAGGATCTTCACCAAGTGCATGGCGGTGGTCGCCGCGGCCCTTCGCCGTCGCTGAATACATGTGTACCCGTATCTTGACGACTGACTGTTCCGCGGAACGTCCCAGCAGCTCGTAGCGCAACAAATGGCCGAGGTCATAGGCCTATTTCAACACCTAGGCCTTATGATCAACGCTGAGAAGTCTACCTTGGCTCCAACGCAGAGGATAGACTTCATCGGCGCGGTCCTGGACTCCAATCTAGCCAGGGCCTGCCTCCCTCTGCCTCGGCACCAGTCCATGACTGCCATCATCCAAAGCATGCAGTCCTTCCCGACGACAACGGTGCGCACCTGCCTCAGCCTCCTAGGCCACATGGTGGCGTGCACTTTCGTGACCCTATACGCGAAGCTCCGCCTTCGCACCTTTCAAACTTGGTTGGCGTCGGTTTACCGCCCGCACAGGGATTCTATAGATACGGTGGTCACGATCCCGAAGTTGGCCCTCGAGTCGCTCAACTGGTGGTTGGACTCAGGGGTGGTGTGCGCTGGAGTCCCGTTCCGCCCCCCTCACCCCTCCATCACTCTGACTACGGACGCCTCGGCCATGGGGTGGGGTGCGCACCTCGGCGGCCTACACACCCAGGGCCTCTGGTCACCCCGCAAGCTGACCCTCCACATCAACGTCAGGGAACTGCGAGCGGTTCGCTTGGCGTGTCAGACTTTTCGCTCCCACCTCCAAGGTCGCTGCGTGTCCGTCTTCACAGACAACATGACAGCGATGTTCTACATCAACAAGCAGGACGGAGCACGTTCCTCCCTGCTTTGCACAGAAGCGATGCAACTGTGGGACTTTTGCATAGCCCACTCCATACACATAGTAGCATCATTTCTCCCGGGAGTGCAGAACACGCTGGCAGACCGTCTCAGCAGGTCTTTCCTCTCTCACGAGTGGTCGATTCGTCCAGATGTGGTCCACACAATTTTCCAGAGGTGGGGTTTTCCCCGAATAGACCTTTTTGCCTCCAGAGAGAACAGGAAATGCCATCTGTTCTGCTCTTACCAGGGCAGCTCCCACGACTCCCTCTCGGACGCATTCCTCCTCCCGTGGACGGATCACCTACTGTATGCCTTCCCTCCGTTCCCCCTTGTGCATCGGGTCCTGCTCAAGCTCCGGAGGGACAGAGCCCGCCTCATTCTTATTGCTCCGGCGTGGCCGAGACAGCACTGGTACACCCTGCTGTTCGATCTCTCAGTAGCGGATCCTATTCCCCTCCCGTTATGGCCAGACCTCATAACACAGGACTTCGGCAGGCTTCGCCACCCGGACCTGCAGTCCCTCCTCCTGATGGCTTGGCTCCTGCGTGGCTAACCCGAACGGAGCGGGACTGTTCCGCTGCAGTGCAGCAGGTGCTGCTGGAGAGCAGGAAGCCTTCCACTCGGTCGACTTACCTCGCCAAGTGGAAGCGTTTCACGCTCTGGTGTAATCAGAAAGGTCTCAACCCTCTCTTCATACCTATTCCCAAGATCCTGGACTATCTCTGGTCCCTCAAGGAGCAAGGCCTCGCTATCTCCTCCTTGAAGGTGCACCTGGCGGCAATTTCCGCCTTTAGGACCAGCATTGGGGAACGTTCCGTCTTCTCCAATCATATGTTTTCCCGTTTTCTTAAGGGGCTAGAACGCTTATACCCTCCGGTACGGCACCCAACTCCTACCTGGGATTTGAACTTGGTCTTAGCCAAGCTTATGGGAGCCCCCTTTGAGCCCTTGGCCACGTGTTCCCTTCTCTACTTGTCCTGGAAAACGGCCTTCCTCGTCGCGATTACTTCGGTGAGACGAGTCTCGGAGCTTCGTGCCCTAACGGCCGACCCGCCATACACTATCTTCCATAAGGACAAAGTGCAGCTTCGGCCACACCCCGCCTTCCTGCCTAAGGTAGTGTCGGCTTTCCATGTGAACCAGGACATCTTCCTCCCAGTCTTCTTCCCGAAGCCGCACGCATCCCGTAGGGAACAACAGCTTCACAGCCTTGACGTACGTAGGGCTCTCGCTTTTTACAGAGACCGGACAAAGCCGTTCCACCGTTCGCCCCAGCTCTTTGTAGCGGTAGCAGATCGCATAAAGGGCATGCCAGTCTCTTCTCAGCGGATTTCGACCTGGGTGACGTCATGTATCAGGACATGCTACGAGCTCGCTCAGGTTCCGGCTGGTCATCTCTCCGCTCACTCTACAAGAGCGCAAGCCTCTTCTGCCGCCTTCCTGGCCCATGTCCCCATTCAGGACATCTGTCGAGCAGCAACCTGGTCGTCAATTCACACCTTTGCTTCCCACTACGCACTGGTGCAACAGTCCAGAGACGATGCAGCCTTTGGCTCAGCAGTCTTACACTCTGCCACGTCTCACTCCGACCCCACTGCCTAGGTAAGGCTTGGGAATCACCTAACTGGAATGCATAGGAGCAATCACTCGAAGAAGAAAAGACGGTTACTCACCGTTGTAACTGTTGTTCTTCGAGATGTGTTGCTCCTATCCATTCCAGACCCGCCCTCCTTCCCCACTGTCGGAGTAGCCGGCAAGAAGGAACTGAGGAGCGGACGAGTCGGCTGGGGTATATATCTAGCGCTATAGCGGCGCCACTCCAGGGGGCGCCCAGCCGACCCACCGAGTGTTGCTAGGGTAAAAATCTTCCAACGAGCGTACACGCGGCGCGCGCATACCTAACTGGAATGGATAGGAGCAACACATCTCGAAGAACAACAGTTACAACGGTGAGTAACCGTCTTTTTCATTTACTATTTTTATGTATATACAGGCTGGCCCCAGAACTGATGGTGCCCCAGGTGAAGAGCATCTTAGGTGCTCTCCCTCCATTTGTTAAACTTTTGAATGCCTTATTTTTTATTGCTTTTGTAGCCCATTTCATGACTTTGATACACGATTTGCATGCATGATTTATCACTGTCTCATAAAATGACAAATCTGTACGCTAGGATCTGTAAATTATGCCATATGTAAGCAAATAAAAAGAATTGTTTATAGAAACTTTTTTTTTAATTTTAAGAATAACTGAAATGTACTAACATGAAGAAATTGAACTGTGCACCAACACTGACTGGACCAGTATTAAATAGTGTTTACAGTAGGTGACACTATCTAATGTTAGCCCTATCCTTGAGTTCAAAAAGTTTCTCTACTTGCCTTTTGCCCTTCCGAACTGAAGCACAGCATCAGAGATCCAAAGACTGGACAATGCCATTTTCAAGCAATAGAACAGCAAGCAATGTCATTTTCTTCATTAGCCATCGGCAATTTAATACGTTTTAATGAGCTCGAGCTTCAAAAAACTGCGCTCACCACTTGCGACTATGACCGGCAGCGTAAGCAGAATCCTCAAAGTATCGACACGTTGGGAAAAGTGTTCTCCAGCTCTGCATCATGACTTATTAGAAGAACTTGGAGTGGAGAGTGCTTCCTTTGTTGCAAAATGTGATCGCTGTTGTCCAGTTCAACACAGACGTTTTCATCATTGACATCTGAACATTCCCCATGTGTTAGTCTGGTGAAGGTCCGTACAATTGTTCAAGTGTTTTCCTAAGGTCATACAAAAACTTTGAGGTCTTTTTGTGGTGCTTCATTTGTCCAGACCTTTCTTTGATGGACACTTGAGCAGTGTCAACAAGCAACTAAAAACCCTCCTTCTTGAATTTTTCATCCAAGCTTCCTATCACCATATCTCTGCCCTTGTAACCAAGCTGTTTCTTCTTACGATGAATATGAGTTTCCTTAAAGTCAGGCTCAACTCCTAAGTTTTCTGCCATTTCTGTGATGACATTTCAGCTGTAATGGCATGTTCAAATCTGTTGTCTCTGTAGGCCACAATGAAATCAAGTCAGCTTCTCATCAAAGTAATAGTGGTCACAATGTCCATCTACTGAGTTTGTAATGCCTTACTTACAACATTGACTTGGAACAGGATATCATGCCAAATCACAGTTGAGACCAGAAATTTGAAGTCATTGATCTGGGTATACTGGGCTTTGTGCCTTGTGTTGGATTCTGGCCTCTACTCAACTGCACCAGTTCCATCAGGGCGTCATAAACAACAGTCACGTGGTATCTCACTGACCTTACGTTGTCAATGCAACTCTCTCAGCGAGTGTCACTTAGTGGCTTCATGGTCAGATTTGTGACATTGTGATATCTTCCACCTGATAGTTGATGCTGAAAACAAGATATACATTCTTTGCAGTACTCCAAAGAGAGATACTGAATCTAAAGAAGATGACGCTACATCTGACATAACCAGGGTGAAGGAATAGCAGCCGTGAGGCATAAAGAAAGCTCTTGGATTCAAGTCAAGGATCCTTGTGTGGATGCCACTGTTTCTTCCTTTCATGTTTGTCCCGTTGTCGTAGCCTTGGCCATGGCAATCCAGAAGCTTTATTTTATTCTCGTTCCAAACGTTCATAAACAGTTCTGGTAGGCTTTTCCAGTAGAGATGTCCAGACCGGAAAGAGATCAAGTGTTCCTTTACTTGGACACCCATTCTTGTCAACAAATCTTACTGTAAATGGCATCATTTTTTACTGTGACTAATGTCGGTAGTGCAGTCCATTATTACAGCGTAGTACTTTGCTTTGCTGAGCTGCATCAATATGTTGTTAAGCACCTTCCTTGCCATAAAGTCGATCAATTAGTTTTGAATTGTTTTGCTGCAGTAATGGTCCATAGCTTCTTTACAAACTAGTTGATGTAGGTGCTTACACATGACATCGTCGTATTTCCCAAGGAGCTCTACCAAACCAAGGAAATTACCTTTCTGTTCAGTGAACAATATATCAGACGAGCCCCAGAAAGCCAAATTATTCTTTGCAAGGAAGAAGGTAATTCAGATCAGATGCTTGAACACGTTCCTCCAATGCTCGGTTTCTACATTGAATAATGTACTGGTTTTCTGCATCTTTGCATTTATTCAGCTTGAGCCTGGACTCAACTCGCCACCATTTGGATTGGGCCGTAAAATGACTGGTGACTTTTCATGTTACTTCAGAGCATCAACTAAATTATGCCAGCAATTGTATCCAGAAAGCACAAGCAACAATCTGGCATTCTTGTTAAATATTTTACAAGAAAAATAGATCAGTTTGTCAGTTGATTTTGAGTAAACTACCCAATGCCAATTCTGTTTCTCACCATTCTTGAGCACTCTTTTGCAGTGTGACTTTGAGAAGAGTTGCTTCTGCTCATTTACTGGAAACGTCATATCCTCGATTTTGCCTGTCCTGTTCAAAATTGTATGGCAGAGTTTAGGATCACTGGCTATAAAGCAGGATCTGATGTATCAGTTTGTGGTGTGCAGTTTTTCTCATTGTTTCTGTCATCATGTGTAGCTGATTCTTCATCATTTCTCTCCTTTTCATGTAAACCAGATTTTTCTTTGTCGTTACTCTCCTTTTCATGTGAGCCAATTCTTCTCTATCATCACTCTCCTTTATGCCACCAGGAAAACTGGATGATTCCCCATCACTTTCTTTATATTTCCATTCTTTGTCATCAGTTAAATCTGCTAATTCCTTAGTAATAGGACTTCCATCATTTACACTTCACTCCTCAATTTTTTCTGCACTGGAACGATTGCTACTGCCTAAAGCCTGGTCTATGTTGTTCTTTTTCAGATATTTTCCTGTCAAATTTTCCCCTTGTTGCAAACTAGATTGCAATTGAGTTTTTTTGCTTTCTATACTGAGCTCCTGAAGGCTTTTTTTGGGGAAAACACACTGTATTAGGGACAGCAAAAGTCTATGTTCCGCAGTCTTAGAAAGTAATCAAACAATATGTATTAAACATGACAAAAGAAGTAACAATATTTCTTTTATATTGTTTCATAGATAGGGGTTCATTAGATATCTCTGGTGTCTCATTAAAAATGTCCTTCATTAGTCACTACTTATACTCTTCAAATCTTAAAACACAAATACACTTTCACAATTACACCATAAAACAAGGTCCAGACTATCCTGTGCCTTATATACTCATGAGGGCATGGCTGACAACATTCTAGGAGGTTCAAGGAAAATGTAGTTCTCAAAAAGTCTGGAAGGTTCCATGAGATTCCACAAAGGTCTAGAACATTCTCGGGGTTAGTGAAAAATGAATCCACATACAGAATACATGAAACATTTTACTTCAAATGTTCTATTTTCCTTTTTGTCGCTAACAACAAAAACAGCACCCTGAGCCTGGCGTCTCCTAAGCCCGGCACCCTAGGTGGTCGCTGGGGTCACTTGCCCCTAAATCCAGCCGTGTGTGTGTGTGTGTGTGTGTGTATTATTCTCACAGCAAAATGACTGATCAAGTATTATTATTTTATCAGCTACAATTGTTAACATACACCTCTACCCCGATATAACATGGCCCGATATAATACAAATTTGGATATAACGCGGTAAAGCAGTGCTCCGGGAGGAGGGGCGGGGGGGGGCTGCACGCTCCAGCGGATCAAAGCAAATTCAATAGAATGCGGTTTCACCTATAACGCAGTAAGATTTTTTGGCTCCAGAGGACAGTGTTAGATGGGGGGTAGAGGTGTAGTAAAAGCATCCTGATTAGTTAATAAGTTAGGTTAATAATTAAAATCACAGTGTTTTAATATGTGCTGCAAAGAGCTGCAGGGTGTACATTGAGGAGTCACTTGCGGCTCGCAAGCCTCAATTTGAATATCACTGAAATAGTTACTCTGACCCTCCTTTAATATCTATTCTCTAAACCCCTTTGAACAGTGTTATGACCTTGCAGAATTTTCACCTCTGTCTTATTCTCCTTCTTTTGGCAACTGAGTCTGTGCCATTGCCCTTGCTTTCATGGTCTGTTTTTCTCCTTCTCTTCCCCCTCTTTTTGCTCCTATGGTTAACACCTATTACACATCTTTGTGAAAATACAGATCTGACATTCTCAGAGGCTGCTATCAATGCTCTGTGGAATGATTCTTGGGAGTGTTTAGAGATCTACTGCTTGCTCCCATTTCTCAGACCAAAAGCATCACGCCCAGCTCTATAATATTTTTGAGCTAAAACTGGACTCCTGAGGTACCTAGTTATCTGAGACAGTATATTCTACTACTGCTGTACTTCTGCAGCACTATAACTACAATAAACCTTTGAAGAATTAAAGAGTAGAAATGCAAATTTGTCTTTCAAACCATAATTCTATGTATGGAAAGTATCAGTGCAATTATTAATCATCTGTATATAGTGTTTTATGTGTGCATAGTTTCTTGCATAAAGAATGAAGACATAGTCCCTCTGTCAAGGAGCCTACATCTAAGTAGAAATTTGCACTCTACGCATTGAAAGTTTTGTATTGATTGATTATTAACTGAAATGTCATGATATCATACATTTTTAGATTCTGAGATCTGTATTTTTGAACTTACTTCAATTCTGGTAAAGTCCCTGAAGGATAAACTGTTTTAAAGTGTGTCTATTATGCCAATCAGGAGAAATAAGGGGTACATTTTAAAAACATTGCATAGGCTTTTAGTAGTCACTTGACATTCATTAACTTAAATGAGAGTCAGTCTTGGGGCTAAAAATCCATGCAATGTTTTTTGGAATTTAGAAAAGTGTCTTTTAATAGGTATTATTTTATCTAGCATGTAAGCCATAAAGGGACATAATGTATGTAAATTCACTGACAGTAAATTAAGATCTTTATTAGTGAGAGAATTTGGAAAACAGTATCAGACAATCTCATTTTAAAGGGAGAACATAAGGAGATTTTATATATTTGCAATCTTATCTAGGAAGTTAGCTATTACTAGTGATTTCATGTGGAAGGTGTTCAGATGTTATGGGTGGCAGCTAGCATATCTGATATATATTGAAATGTACTGAATTATTAAATTCTGTATTAAAATAATTTCATTCTATTCTTCGGACTCCTGGGTCTGGTACATCTATTAACTGAAAGCTAAGCCACATTGCCAACTACCAACTATCAGCATCAAGGAGTTAAATGGTTATGAGGTAACAGAGCTGAACAGAAAAATATTTGTAGTTATGAGGGACATCCTAATGAAGGGTTTTCTGCTCAGAGGTAGAATCCTCTCCATGGATCTACTACTGATCTATTTCAGACTAACCATTAAGGCAACCAACAAGGACAACCTACTTGCTTTTACACTATATGATGTTACAAGTTATCCTCCAGGCTGAAATTATTCGTGTCCTATATTATTAAGGACTTTGATATATCAATAATGAGTAACCAGTTAGATCCTGAAGCATATAACACTTTTAGAAAGCTAGATAACAAAGTATAAAAATAACTTGGTGCAGTTCTTTAAAAAATACTCTTAAAACCTGTCTATTGCTTTTTGAAGTGCTGTACGCTAGTGCTTATTATTACTCAAGTTTAGATAGCGTAAATGGACAATAATAAGAACTGCAGCATTAAAATCAGTATAGGATTGCATATGAAACAAACTGCTTAATTCTCATTATTATTGTGTAATCAAATTATATCAAATATGGACACCCTGCTCAGAAAAATAAAACTTCCATTTTTCCCAGGACCTGTTTTTAGTAATGAATTTGTCATCTGTAATTAGCAGAAGTACTAGGTTGAGGACTTCTCTAAGCTAAAATGGGATGGTAAGATATCTAGAGGCTTAATTTTGTGTTCAAAATGCTTATATTTACAAAACCGGATGAGAAAATATTGATTTTTTTTGTTGCTTGTGTTAACATATTTATGGATCCCCCTCAAATTGGTGCTAGCAAAATTTGCTTTAGAGTGCTGTATTTAAGATAAAATTTCCAGGCTAATGAAATATACTTTTTTTAACAGCGCTCAAGTTTAACAAATAACTCATTAGAAATGTCATCAGTTATGGCAATATTGAATAAGAAGTATTCAAAATTCTCATTATAAAATATTATTTTAGCATTCTGTCTTTTTTCATGACGGTAATTTTGTTAAAAATAAAAATAGTTAACTGTCAAAAGTGAACAAATCATTTTTCCAGATTTTTAGATGCTCCTTTTTTTTTTTTTTTTTTAAATATTGGAATATTTCTGCTAATGGTAATTTTTTGCTTTCGGGGAAATACTGATGGAGGAGGGCTGAGACAGAGACAATGCCACTGTTTGTAAATTAGAAATCCATTGTTTTACTGGTTTGATTGTCTCACAAGAAAATACCTTGTACTTCCCATTTCACTTCCCACTGTCATCTTCCTAGGAAGGCAGCAACAGTAGCAAGAGAGAAAAAGGAAAATAGCCTGTATTTTTATTCTGGTGAGACATGCCAGGATCTGATGGGGATTCACAGTGTGTTCGCTGCCTTGGCAAAACACACACACCACAAAAGTGCTCCCATTGCCACAATCTCAAGGCCTGTGCCAGGAAAGCAATGGATCTACAGCGACAACTCCTCATGATGGAAAAGTCTCTGAGTCCGGTGTCCAATCCGAGATCACGGACCCCCTTCTGGGCACTGGTCTCCAATGGCGGCATATGACAGAGGTTCCCCACCACCCTTTCAGAGGAAGGAGCGCTACGCCAAAAAGATGACATAGACATGGGCTCTGATCTCCCCTTCTCAGGAATCGCCAAAAAGACATTTCCCGACCTGTTACACCCCATTGGTACCGACTGCACTGAGACTGTTCACCTCCGAGGTAGCAGGACCATCCAGTACCATGGGTATCGTGTGAGCCAAAGACCCTAAGTAGGCTGGCTCAAAAAAAGGCTCTGAAGGAAAACCTGCCATCCCTGCCTTGGTACCGCTGGATCTGCAGTGCTGGTGCTACCTTCTGCCTGTACAGCACATAGCACATGACCCTTGGGATCAACAACTGTGGTAAAGGCATCAGTACCGCTGACAATACCTCCTTGGTACCGAGGCTATTGGTACCGCAGTAATTTCTCCACCATAAAGATCTTCTGCTCTCCCTGGCGCTGGAATTGCCACTTCTCGGTATCGACCTTGCTCCAGCACCCTCAGTATCCAACTTACGCACCATCCAGAACAGCTCTTCCTTTATCCAGTAACTAGGATGATGATGATGAAATCTACTCCTCCCTTCACTCCTCGCCTATCCACACAGCTACCAGACCAGGTCCACGAGAGCAACATGAATACCACCCAAGACCTGAAACTCAAGGATGATACAGACACTCATGGATGCCACCACCAATGGCATTTCCATGACAGTGGTCTTAATGGGACACATAGGATAATGTTCACAGCACACTGACCAAGCCTTTCAGTTCACACAGGGAGAGGTCAAGGCATTCACCATCACCCTCTGCATCTGGACCCTTTGAACCTCCAGAAGATGTAGTCGAGGGACTAGAGGAGATGTCGGATCGGGAAGTCATACCAGCTGCCAATTTTTCATCCTTCTTTCTGGATGAAGCTCTCATGCCACCATAATCCACGACCGGGGATGACTTTAAACAGTTCAAGGAACTGTTTAAGAACATTGCAGATTCACTGGAGATACCTCTGCAAGAAGTTGTTGAGTCCCAACATAAGTTGCTGGGCATCCTCCAGACTTCAGTCTCCTTCAAGCATGCCCTTCCAATAAACAAGGCGCTCATTGACCCAGCCAAGACTGGGTCAACAATTTCGCCCACCTGCAAAAGAGCAGATAAAAAGTATTATGTCCCTTCTGAGGGGATGGAATTTCTATTTTCACACCCTACACCAAACTCTCTGGAGGTAGAGGCTGTGAACGAGCAGGGCAGACAACAGCATTCCTGATCCACCCCATCTGACCGGGACTGGAAGAGATTGGACCTTTTTGGGAGTAAAGCTTACTCTTCATTCACTCCTATTACTCAAAATGTCTGACTTCATTGACCACATATCTGAGGAAAAAAGGAACAATCTAAAGCCTTTATATCTGAAGGTCAACTCCTAGCTTGCACAGCTTTACAAGCTTCATTGGAGTTTGCAGACATGGTGGCATGTTCTGTTGTTGCAGTCATAGTAATGTGATGAGCTTCCTGGCTTCGCTTCCTTGGGTTTTCCCAAAGAGGTACAATCAATTATAGAGGCTCTCCTGTTTGAAGTCCCCAAGCTGTTTGCAGCCAAAATGGATGAGTCCCTTCATATGCTAAAAGACTCCAGGGCGACTCTGAGATCCTTGGGCATATATATGCCTACACAAAAGAAAAAATGGGGGCAAAGATCTAGATCTGCACCCTACACCCAAGCTCAGATGCAATATGACCGCCAAAGGCAGAGCCAGAGACCTGCAAGATGGAGACCACTCCCTTCCCAGATCTTGACTCCCAACAACCTCCCTCTAAACAACAGTTTTGAGGGTTTGGTTGAGCACCAGAAACACTTCTCACTTTATATATTGCTCAACTCATCCAATGCCATCCATCCGTTCATCTGACTCCATTCCATCCAGCGTGATGAAAAATCACATCATAGAAATGGGTATTAGAAAACATTGAGACTAGCTATTTCATCCAGTTTACCTCCATCCCCCTACTCAACCTTCCTCACTGGTCCTCTTCAGGGACCCTTCTCACGAACACCTACTGTGACAGAAGGTAAACTATCTCATATGTGTAGGTGCAGTAGAACCAGTACCAACACAACACAGAAGGAAGGGTTTCTACTCCCATTTTTTTCTAACCCAGAAAAAAAACCTGGAGGATGGAGGTCCATTCTTGACTTAATATGACTGAACAAATTAGCGCAGACCCAGCGATTCAAGATGGTCACGCTAGCAACAATAATTCCAGCACTAGAACGAGGGGACTGGTTCTTGGCCCTTGAATTCCAGGATGCATATTTCCACATAACAATACATCCCACATCCAGGAGATGTCTCAGGTTCTGGGAAGAGATTATTTCCAGTAAAAAATACTTCTTTTTGGATGATCTATCACTTATCCATGGGTATTCTCAAAAGTCCTTGTGGTGGTAGCCACCCATCTCCACAGACAAGGTGTCAGAATATTCTTCTTGGAGTGCTTGCTCATGTCCATTCCATTCTAGGTGTGTGCATGTTCATGTGCACAGTTGTCAGAGATTTTTGCCTTAGCGGTGTCTCTAGGGCCAGTCATGGTACCCTCTGGAGTGCTGCGCTCATGCATCTGTATATTAGGCACCACTGGCTTTAAACCCTCTCAGTTCCTTCTTCCCCCCCCCCCCCCCACAGTTGGTCAGAGCACCTTCCTCTTGCTTTGTAAGTGTTCAGTGGTTTTTCCTAGTGCTACTCTGTCTTCTTTTGTATATAGTTGTTTACAGTAGTTAGTTAGTAATTAGGTGTTAAGTGTAATGATTAGTTAATAAGTTAGAGTCCCCATTGGGACTTTGCCCAGAGGCAGGGCATGCCCTGGTCTCCAGGCTTTAAGCCTTGCTCAGTCTGCAGTAGGCCTATGCCTGTTAACGACCCCTCAGAGCAGCTGCTTAAAGTGCTTGGGAGAGTCGCACGTAAAAGATAAATGCCACATTTGTAAGAACTTTTGACCAAGAACTCAGAAGGAGTGGGATATTCGTTTATGGGGCCTCCTCATGGTGGCCACGCTTCGCCCGGCGTTGGAGCCTTCCCGCTTGGACTCTACCTCAGCATTGGAGAGGAACACGCTGGCACCAAGCTTCATCTGGCACTGATCCCCTTCACCGGCGTCCAAGAAGTGTTTAAAGAAGTGAAGCCCCCCTGGCACCAAGAAGGGCAGGGGGCGTTGGGCAAAGGATCATGTACGGGCCATCCGCCCACGCTAGAGCTGCATGGGGGTGCCTTGCTGCTTGGACTCCTCAGCCCTCCTAGGGATCCACCTTCAACGCCTGGGAGTGGTAGGAGATGTAGGCACCCAATCTTGCTTCCCGCCACCGAGGTGGCTAACGATCAGCGAGCCCCTCTGATGCCATGTACGTCATTGGAAGCAACAAAGGTTTCCCCCCCTCTAAGAGCAAGCTAAGTGCGGGGCCGCCTCAGAGGGCAGTAATTTCCATAGCAGAGGCAGACTCTGCATTCTAGGTCCCCAGTTAGACAACCTAGGTTGCCGGCACCGTGATCCCAGTCTCTGTGGGCATGACGCAGGTCACCTGCAATGAGACATTGGTCCCCCTACATCCAGCACCGTTTTCCCTCCCACTAGCTGACGCTGCGGCACAGGTCTCGCTCCTCACCATCATGAGACTGCTCCTCCTCATGGCACTGGTCTCTGCATTCCCAGCACTGGCCCCCTGCAGGTGTCTCTTGCTGCACTCAAGGCACCACTCCTGCAGGGTCAGCCACCGCACTCAGGTGTCCACAGCCCCGTCCTGGTCAACAGAAGGGGACTCTTCGGAGTCGGAGCGGGACTTTAGCCCCTCGCCAAGGCAGCTCCAACCTCAGTGGGCCCTGGAAACCGTCTCAGCTCCTACAGTGCCGGCATGGCAGCAAGGCCAGTTGTTACCAGATTTACCCATTACTTTGGGGTATGCTCATTTATTCGGGTTACTCTTCTGGGGAATGGGATTCTGTAATTCTATCAATGTACTGCTTGTGTCACTTGTGTTTTCATATGGAGCTCTACTTCTGCCTTCTGCAAGTCCCCTCCCAATGGAGCTATCCTGCAGGACCTAGGTTCTCCAGGGCTGTGTTTCTCCAGCCCCAAAACCAGATGAACACCCACACACCCACACATAAATTAGCAGAGCAAGTCTGAGTGGACCGAGTCAATCAACACTGTCAAGCTGACCCCTTATATGTCTCTGGACTCACTGGGGTGGATGAAACAGCACTTTCAAGCTGACTTTCCTTATATGCCCCATGGCTCCATGAATTGGGTCAAGCAGCACTTTCAAGCTGTTACCCTTATGCGTCCCAGATTCAGCACATCCCTATCCCCACTCTCACAACACAATTGTACTGGGAGTAACCTACTTGATGAGCAAACCCCACAGTATTTTGGGTGCTACAGGGATCTTTAGCTTACGTAAAAGAAGCGTGGTTGTAGAGTGAATGGGGGAAGCTAAAAACACACAAAAGAGTAAAGTTCAGCAAGAGCGAGAGAAGCAACCAACTTAACCATAAAAGTTATTTTTTGAATAATAGTGATAACTACACAAGGAGGACTAAACCAACATAACATACATTATTAAAGGTTAATACCTAAGGTAGAAAGGAAAACGGAGAGAGAGAGAGAGAGAGAGAGAAAAAGAGAAGGGCATCTCACCGCTCCCTGAAGCTTGAACTGTTCGGGGTTCCCAGATGATGCTGGTAGCTGAGGGTCCTGAGGGCAGGAGACAGGCATAGTCCCCAGCACGATCAGTCAGGAAAATATGGAGTCCCAGTGGAACTGACACCTAGTTTGGATCTAAGCATCAGAACACTGACTGGAAGGTGAGTGGGGATTTTTGTAGAGAAATTACAATGGTTGAAGGGAGAATACTAGATTTGTTTATAGGTAAGCTGATGATTCAAGGGTTTTCTTTAGGCTAGACAATAGGAGCTGATCACTCTTGGCTATGGGTGGTGTTTTCTTCCAGGGAGCTCGCAATGCAACTAGATTTGGATATCAATTAAGGATTCATTACTAGAATTGGTTTGATAATTGCTGAGCTGGGTGTGTGCAGACATAGGTTCATTAGCATCTGGAGCAGAGATTCCCATGATGCAGTGCTTCCCTGCTTTTTCTGGTCCCAGAGTTCAGTGTAGTTCTCTGTTCTCCATTCTGTATATAAATTGAGATGTCTTCCTGTCCCATCTTTCATGCAGATAAGGCTAGGGGAGTTGTCTCTGCTCTCCATTCTGTATGCAAATGGAGATGTCTTAATCTTGTCACCCTTGTCAGGAGGGGTCTAGGTGTGTCTCCCAATGCCCTTCACTGCTCTCTGCAAGTTTTTTCCTCTGATGGGTTTTGGTTTAAGCAGAGGCTTGGGGGTGGGGGTGTCTTTCATGAGTCAGGCTGGATACTGCACCTTGGTTTCCCAAGAACACAGACGTGTCTGGTATCACAGTGGCCAGCCCAATGGCCCTATTCAAACGCATGGGAAATGCCAATGATTCCAGTACCGTTCTCACATCAGTGTTTCCTTGCTGCTTTGGAGAGGCAGCCTCAGGCACCCATGGTACCAGAATTGGTATGTGTAGCAGACTCCAACGTCGGGGGAGAGAAGTAGGTGCCCATTGCAAAGTAGGGGGAGATTGCCCCAGTCCCTCCCTGAGTAGCATAATCCTCCTCCTCATCGCCAGACAGGGCAGTTATGGGACCCTTGTGGGCTAGCCTTCCCAATGACTTTAGGGAGCACCAAACCCTGCTGTGGAGAATGGCCTCGAATTTGGGCTTGGAGGTGGAGGAAATGGGAGAGCAATTGGACAATCTGTTCAGTATTCTTGCAGTGTCTGCCCCCTCACGTGTCGCATTGCCCATGCATGAAGGGGTTCTCAAGATTGCCAATGTCCTCTGGCAAACCACATTCGCCATCCCGCCAGCCTCCAAGTGGGCCAAAAAGAAGTATTTCATACCTACTAAGTGTTTTAAATATCTATATACCCACCCACCCCTTCGGTCGCTTGTCATTTCTGCAGCTAATGAAAGGAATAGGTGAGTTCCACTCCCAAAAATAAAGATGCCAAGAAGCTGGACCTAGTTAGGAGGAAATTTATTCAGCCGCCAGCCTCCAGTTTTGGTGTCAAATCATCAAGCACTAGTGGACAGATACAACTTTAATTTGTGGGACTCCCTAAAAAAGTTAAGTATCAGAGGGGTAGCCGTGTTAGTCTGGTTCTGTAGAAGCAGCAAAGAATCCTATGGCACCTTATAGACTAACTAACGTCTGTTAGTCTATAAGGTGCCACAGGATTCTTTGCTGTTCCTAAAAAAGTTGAAAGACTCCCTGCCCCAGGACCTGTGCCAGGAGTTTGCCACCATTTTGGAGGAGGGTACCGCTGTGGCGATGAGTTCCTTCCAGATGGCCTGGGATGCAGTTGATTCAGCTGCCAGGGTCGTTGCCTTGGCCATGGTGATGAGGCTCAGTTCCTGGCTTTGATCCATGGGTCTGTCCCAAGAGATGCAGTCTTCCATCCAGGATTGCCCCTTTGACGGGAGTTGGCTCTTCTCGGAGCAAACGGATTCGAGGCTGCATGGACTCAAGGACACTCGGGTGACCCTCCACTCACTAGGGCTGCATATGCTGTAAGCGGCAAGAAAACAGTTCAGGCCTCCCCTGCCTCCTAGTCCTTGGGCTCCCCAGCAAGGCTTATCTAGGAGAAGACAGAGACTCTGAGTTTAGCCATCGCCCCTCTGTCTCCCACTCGCCCGCCCAGCTAGGCCCCTTGAAACACCAAGGAGGCCAGAAGCTCTCATTTTGAAGGTGTGCTTGAGGACAGTGCTGCAGTCAATCCTCAGGATCCACCTCCCTACTCATTTCTCAACTGTCAGCGTCCCTTCGGGTTGGCTTGGTTGCAAGTAACCTCAGACTTCTTGGTGCTCGACATAATATCTTGGGTCTACACCCTGCAGTTTTCGGCCTTCTCTTCCTCCAACCCGCCCCCATCCCATCCCTCTTCAGGGACCCTTCTCTCAAGCGATTCCTCACCCAGGGAGTGGAAAACCTCCTACGGCTGGGAGTGGTGGAGGAGGGCCCTCGAGAGATGAGGGGAAGAGGGGTTTACTGCCGCTATTTCTTAATCCTGGGGTTCTCTAACTTCATTGCACCACGACCCCCTTCTGACAACAAAAATTACTACATGACCCTAGGAGGGGGGACTGAAGCCTGAACCTGCTCAAGCCCCACCGCCCTGGGCCAGAGCCAAAGCCCAAGTCCAAGTCCCACTGCCCTGCGGAGGGCCAAAGTCGGTAGTGCCTTATATACTGACGCATGAGCGCGGCACTCCAGAGGTCACTATGACCGGCCCTACGGATAACGCTAAGGCAAAAATTTCTGACTGCGCATGTGGGCACGCATACACCTAGAATAGAATGGACATGAGTATAGATACAAAACGGTAGGTAACAGTTTTTCCCCTATCTGGACGATTGCTTAGTCAAAACATTGATTCGAGAAGAGGCACTAGAAGCACCTCAAAAGACAGTAGCTCTCTTCACACAGCTAGGTCTACAAATAAATTAACAAAAAGCAGCATTCACACCTGTGTAGAGACTGGAGTTCATGTAGCAGAACCAATCACTTTTCTTATCAGTTGCTAGCACATATGTGGTTAAAAATTACCTTATGCAATTGTGTCAAAGTTGGTTATGAAAATAGATCATGCCAGAAATAAGTTTCCATTTATTTTAAGGTACATCCTATATAAGCTCAAAGCAAAATTTAACTTTTAGTTCCCTTGACATAACTATGAGGGATTCTGGCAGCACTCAGCTGTATGGCAACAGCTTTGTTAACCCAATTTAAATGCATATTTTTAAAATGTCTTTATTTTCCTCCGTGGACCCTCACAAAAATAAGGGAAACCTCATTTACTGTCTGTGGACAACAATGAAATTGACTATACACAAAATAAACCAATTGGAAAAATATTTCTCTAATATTTTAGTTGTAGTAAACTTGTTTGCTACTTTTAAAAGTGGTAGGTGAATGAATTCATAGAGATGTGACTTTCCAAAATTAAATTACTCTCTTGCGAATGAGGGATCATTAGAATGTGTCTGGAGCTTACTATTCCATTGTAAAAACTGTTCATCACAGAAGAATTGCTTTTGTGCTGAAGGTCACTTGGTAACCCTATGAAAGAATGTATTATTTATATGCACAGTAGATGAAATTACTTGATTGACTGAAGGTTCCTAACTCTCTAATCTTGAATAAAGTGGGCCTGTTGAACAGTGTAACACTGTTGAATGTTGGACCATTCCACTATGACTGTATTGGATTTTTAGGGGAGGGGGAAAGGATAGATCGCTGTACTTTTGCTGTAGGATTGCCTCTTTGGGTATGTCTACACAGCAATTCAACACCTTTGTCTGGTCCATGTCAGCTGACTTAGATTTGCAAGGCTGTAAAATTGCAGTGTAGACTTTCGGGCTCAGGCTGGAGCCTGGGCTCTGGGATGCTCCTCTCCTTCACAATTTTGCAACCTGAGTCCTACAAGCCTGAGTCAGTTGATATGGGCTAGCTGCGGGTGTTTAATTGTTATGTAGACTTACTGTTTGTTAATGTACATGTTTTCAAACTTAAGAGCAATTTGTAGCTTCTGAATTAATTTTGTCCTCAGCTAAAATTCAGTTAATGGCCTTCCCTTTTATTAATAAGAGGGTGGCATTCAAATAGAAAATAATTGATGAATAATACAGATCAATTAAGAGGTTTCAAAATCCATAAACATAGTTATTTTTAAATTGCATGCATCAAAGAAAGATAGCAAGTGGAAAATCCATTTATAATCACTGACCAGCAGACACTGCAGGAACTATGTTTGACTAGGTCTTAAACCTTGAATTAGTGTTATATAATAGTGCATGTTGATAAAGTTTATATATATTTTTCTTATGATATTTGCTTAAAAACCACAAATTATTCCTGGAAACTTGAAATCTTTTAATGGATATTAGCTCTGCCTTCGCATGGCTGCATATGTTTTTGCCCAACAATACAAGCAATAGTTTGATGCTTGAGGAAAAACAGGAAAGTAGTGTTTTCAATCCAAATTAGAAGAAGCTAACTTGAGTTTTCATAATGTACTTTTCAAAACTTACCAAAGACCTTAAATCACCATATATACTGGCCATACAAAATAAATTCTTCTGTTCTTTTAATGTCAAGTTGAATCTCATTAACCTTGGTTAGGCATTTTTTATTCATAAGAATACCAAGCGTCCTTGATCAGTGGTTCTCCCTTATTTAATCTGTGTCTCTTCTCTATCAGCTTGGAGTCAGTCTTACTGAAATAAACTAATATTTGAATTTTGCATTCACTGAAGAAACTTAAGGAGAGAAATAATAAGATACATAATTTTAGATTAAACGTTGAAAGGGATCGGCAGCCTTTCAGAAGTGGTGTGCCGAGTCTTCATTTATTCACTTTCATTTAAGGTTTCGTGTGCCAGTAATACATTTTAACGTTTTTAGAAGGTCTCTTTCTATAAGTCTATAATATATAACTAAACTATTGTTGTATGTAAAGTAAATAAGGCTTTTAAAATGTTTAAGAAGCTTCATTTAAAATTAAATTAAAATACGGAGACCCCCCCAGCCCGGTGGCCAGGACCCAGGCAGTGAGTGCCACTGAAAATCAGCTTGTGTGCCACCTTTGGCATGCATGCCATAGGTTGCCTACCCCTGTGATAGAGTGACAATCCATAACATTATGACTAGAAACTGGTGACTATTGCCAAAATACTTGTGCAGGAAGAGAAAATAACATAGAGGAACTTCCTTAGATGACTAACATAATGGATGAAATGGGGCGAGATGCGCCTCATTATGAGTGTGTCAGCATAGAATGTTTTTACTTACAGTAGCTAACTGTGATATGAGGTACTAGCTTTGATTTTTATAGTAAATTATACAAGATGATTTATCCTTACTCCCACTCCAACTTTAAATGTTCATAAGCATTTTGAAGAGTGATGCATTGCAGTTGAATTTTATATACCTAAATTTTATTTTTGATTTCAAGTTTTATGGTCATGTTGCTGTTTGTTTTGGTTTTTTTTTAAAGTGAGGGTCTGGAAGTACAGAGCAGGAAGGAAAATCTACTATGTCCCATAAACCAGTATCTAAATTTAATAGTTCCTTATAGATGCTCCAAATATTTTTAGTTGAAATCATCTGCACAGAAACCTGGATAAAAATAATTGATGTTATTTTGGTGACATAAGAGTTAAGATCAATGTTCCAGTGTCTTTTGCCCAGTTTTGTTAAGAGTACTACACTGTGAAACTGTTTTTTAAAAAAGTAATAATAAAAATTAATCTGATTAGAGAAATTGAGACACAATGTAATGTATTGTAAATTTTTATAGGCTGAATAAGTCTGTAATTCCAGTGTCCCAGAACAGGCTGACCAGTTATTGTGTAAAAGATGAAAGGGATAATGTAGACTTGACTTAGGCTTTAGATAAGATTACAGAGGTTACAGGATTTGGTTCTTAAATAAAACTAATAAGTATAGGAATATTTAGCTTTAATTTATTAATTGTTAAGACCATTGTTACACATGCAAATAGTGAAATATACATATTCTTATTAACAAAGATGAAATTACTCATTCATACATATTAAATGTTGTGGAATTGAATTGAAACTATTGTAAATTAAGTCCTTAGTGGAAATACAGTAGATTAGTGCACTATCCTTTTTGCTTTGTTTGGGTTCAATTCTTGACTTGGGTTTCAAATTAAAATACAGCTAAAAGAATGTAATGACAATGTGTCTAAACTCTGCTCTGACATTCGCTGTTATTCCATACAGATCAAGGGGATCCTTATAGATAAAAAGGGATTGAAGAGGAAAGCAATAAACATGGAGCCAATTATAAGTACAGTAACTCCTCACTTAACGTTGTCCCGATTAACGTTTGTTTCGTTGCTGATCTATCAGAGAACGCACTCATTTAAAGTTACGCAGTGTTAACTTGTAATGTTGTTTGGCTTCCGTCTGCTAATACTGTACTTTGTCCACTACTTGTGGGATTCTCTGGAAGAGCAGCCTGTCGGAGCTAGCGGGTCAGGACTTGGAACCAGGGTGGGCTGGCAGCCCCACAACAGCTCCCCTCCACCACCACACCCCCCGCACCTCCTGCCTGCGGCGGGCCCCGCAGAGCAGCACCTCCCCCCTCCTTCCTCGCACCTCTCTCCTGCAGCAATCAGGTCTTTTGCAGCATTCAGGAGGCTGTGGGGAGGGGGATGGGAGGAGCATGGACGCGGCGCGCGGCTCCCCCCTCCCCGCCCCTCCCGTCCAAAATCAGCTATTTCACAGTGTTCAGGAAGGAGGAGTGAGGACGCGGTGTGCTTTGGGGGTGGGGGTGGAGCAGGGGCAGGAAGAGGCTGGCGGGGGTGGTGTGGGAAGGGGCAGGGGTGGGGCCTTGGGGGCAGGGGTGGAGTGGGGGTAGGTCTGGGGCAGAGCCGGACATTAAGCGCCCCCCCCCGGCACTTTGGAAAGAACAGTAAGAGGAGCAGCCAGACGATCCACCCTCTTTCACCCTCTGAATCCACCATCTCAACCAAACTTCACAATCACCATTGCTGAGTACAAGATTCAATTGTTTGTTTAAAACTTTATACCTGTATTACATTGTTTAAAATTGTTTAAAACTTATACTGTATATGTATATAATGTCTTTTGTCTGGTGAAATTTTTTTCCCTGGAACCTAGCCCCCCACATTTACATTAATTCTTATGGGGAAATTGGATTTGTTTAACATCGTTTCGCTTAAAGTCGCATTTTTCAAGAATATAACTATAATGTTAAGTGAGGAGTTACTGTACATTTAAAAAAAATCTATTTGTCAAGACTTGGATTCTGCCTGAAGATAAACATTTTTTGAAAGTTTTTGAGGGGGAAGAAAGGGAACCCCCCCCCAAACAACTCCACCACTTTCCCCACTATTTTTTATTATTCCATAAGAGGTGTGTGTCTAGGCATGACTGTGTTTTAAGGCATTTTTTTAAAAGTTTAGAGTGTGCAGACTAGGGAGTTATTAAGAGATCTCAGATGTAGCCAGGATTGCCACTAAGATTTTATAACCTAGAAGTGCTAATGTAAAATCAGTGAAGGCAGCCAATATAAAGAATTCAGGATACGAGTGTTGATTGTGTGCCCAAACCTGTAAGCAAACAGGCTGCAATCACCAGAAATCTTGCTGATAGCCCTAGTAAGAGGATTACCATATGGGCGATAGGTCATTGTGTTGGTGCCAGTCATGGAATCCTCAGGGGCCACTGTCAAAAGAAAATGGAGCTAGGAATCCTATCCATTAGGGGTGCTATGTTTTTTAGCCTTTGTTAGACCAGCAGAATCTCTCATTCTATTTTAGCTGTATTTATGGCCCCCATCACTGTAGTATCTGAGTGCCTCACACTTTTTAATGTAATTATTCTCACAACAGCCTGGTGAAGAAGGGAAGTACTATTCTGTCAGAAATTGGGATGGAGATGGTCATGCCTAGTGGTCAGAGTTGGAATCAGGAGTCTGGGGTGGGGTTGGAGCGATGCTGGAGCAGGGCAGCAGCAGGGCTGAAGCAGGACTAGGAACAGAGCTGGAGCGAGAGCAAGGCTGCAATATGCTATGGCTTGGGGAGTCTGTGGCCACCCTGAAACAGAAGAGAGTTCCAAGCCATGGGGTGACATTGAGCAGACTGAGCTGATGTTCCTCTGTGGGTCTTGTATACCTGGTCTGGGAGTCACATGACTTTTGGGATTGGCTGGAGCCTATCACAGGAGTGACTCATCACCTCACATCTTATTTTACAGAGAAGGAGTTGAGGCACAGAGAGACTAAGTGACTTGCCTTAGAATACACAGGAAGTCTGTGACAGCGTAAGGAAATGAGCCCAGGTCTCCTGAATCCTTGGCTAATGCCCTAACTACTGGGCCATCCTTTCTCCCCAAAGTGCATTAATGCACTTCAAACCATTGACATGAAGAAAACGGCAGACAACTCAAATCTTTTCCCTCATATTGAAGACAATTGAGGAAAAAGTATGTTCTCCTCTATGGATGTTTCTGCCACCATCTCCACCTTCCCTATGAGAGCTGAGTATCTAAGACACTGATGGCTAGCAAGAAAACCAGCCAGTCATATTGTATGCTGTCTTCCTGAAGAGCTGGGATTTATTCAGTTGAAAGATTTATCAGTTCTATTTGTAACCTCTCATTCCCTTTTGAATACACTTGGTATAAAATATTCTTTTGGGGTTCTGTTTGACATAAACTAAAGCCCTTAAAAAGTGCACCCAACTTAATTCATTTAACACTGTTTCCCTTGGCAATGTTGTCATTAAGATGACCATGTCTAAATGGCTGATTGCATTTTGGGCTGTTATGGTAAGGCCGGTTTAAAATTAGAAGACCATATCAAAGCGTATTCCATTCAAGGCATTATGGCATGTTTTTATCTTAGATATATGCAAGATGGATACATTATCCTCACTCCAAACAGTTTCAAAACATTATTGCTTAGATTCAATTTCTGGGATTTTGGAGATGTGGGTTCAGTTTCTAGCGTTGCTGCGACTCCCACTGTGACCTTGTACAAGTCATTTACTCTCCTGGATCTTCATTCCTCATATGGAAAATGGAGATGATAATACATCCTTCGTCCCACCCTTTTTCTGGCTTTATACTGTAAACTCCCTGAGGCTGGGGTTGTTTCTCCCTATGTGATTTCAGAGTTTCTAGCAGAATAGGGTTGATCTTGGTTGTTGCCTCAGGGATGATACTGTAATATAAATAGTCAAGGGAGGAATCCTGCTTTGGGGTCGTTGGCCCTGCAGGACCTACACCTCTACCCCGATGTAATGCGACCTGATATAACATGAATTCGAATATAACGCGGTAAAGCAGCGCTTTGGGGGGGCAGGGCTGCGTGCTCCGGCGGATCAAAGCAACTTCGATATAACGCGGTTTCACCTATAACGCGGTAAGATTTTTTGTCTCCCGAGGACAGCGTTATATCGGGGGTAGAGGTGTATTTCCAAAGTAGGGGCACCTGAACTCTCCTGCTTTTTGGAGTTTTGTTTTTATACTGTTTTACACTTTTTGTTAGAGTTGACCATATTTTTTCATTTTTGTTTGTTTTGAAGTTTTTTGGGCAGTATCTTCTAAAATGTTGACCTCCCTGGCTGGGGTGTGGCTTTGGGGATAGGAGTAGTGGGAGCACTGCTGGGTCTGAGAGGGAGAGCTTTTAACCGGGAGCCACTGAGGCAGTTTCTAGGTGCTTCTTCTCCTTTCTTTTCTCTCTCCTCCTTGCAATTTTTTTTTCTTTCTTTCAGCATGTGGAGCCTGCTGCTTCTCTCTACCCTATTGCTCTATCTATTCTCATGCCCAGTGTGTGGAGGGTGTGTGTGTTTCACATGTTTCATCTAGGGTCTGGGCCCTGGATTTGGGACCTGTCCCACCCACTTTTGTTGCCATTGGTTGGTGCGGGCAGATCTTTGGCTGGATGATTTGGTAGTAGAGTGTAAGCGGAGGTGGCTATAGTTTGCTGCCATTTTGGGCTCCCTGTTCAGCCCCACCCTTCCCGTCCTTAATCTAATTGCTGGGTCTCTGGTGATGCCAGGGGGTAGGTTGATCCTCATTTTGGAATCTGGAAGGGATTTTGCCCATAAAGCAAAATTGATAAATTGCTATGTAGGTTTCCCCTCCTTCTATCCAGCATCTTGGAAATTTGGTTTTGGGGCATTTAAATTACAATTGTTGCAATTTTGGCAGGTTCTAGAGAAGTTGGTGAGTAAGAAAAGATGCAGTTGAAGTCCTTGTAACCCAGTGGCTGCCTGGACATTGGTTCTGGGCATGGCAATACATAGTGAGGGTGTATGCCTCCATATCTTGCACAGCTTGTAGCTCCTCTCGTCTTTCTCACCTCCTGCATGGGAGAGAAGAACAGGTCAGGATTCTGGCTTTGAGTGAGAGTCCCTTGGAAGGCCTGAGATTTTAGCGAAGACCTGGCCTTCGTACCTTCAGGTTCATAGCCCACCAGGCCCATTCATGCCCATTGACAACCACAGTGCAAGATCCCTACCAGGTAGTTTGGGGTGGTTAACTCAGTTAAGTAGCTATTTTAAATAAACTGCATTTAACCACATTATAATGTCTCTGTCTCATAGTTTCTGTGTCCACATCAATAGTGTGATGCTGGTAGCTAGATTTACTTGTGGAGGAGCCTAAAGTTCCAAGAGAGCAAGACAGAGATTCTTACTTTAACATATTTTCCTAAAATGAGAAGGGATTGAAGAAAGAAAATCTAAAGATCATTAAAAAGGCACCTAAAACCCCCAAACTTTATATTAGAAAGCTTTTTCCTCTGAAAGTAGGAGCTGTAACAAGTAGTAACCACAAAGCATCCAAAAAGATACATTTCACTTGAATTGAAAATATCTCTTTAAAAAAAGTTTCACATTTAGTTGATTTGTCTGCAGCTTTTGCTCTATGCTAAAATAATAAAAATCTGTGTTCTTTTTAGTCTTATTGTGTGTTTAATGTTTAAAGTAATTATAAAGATGACTAATATCTTTGTAAAAAAGCTTGAGGCACAAAACCAGGGAAGAGTTGTGTTCTTATAGTATCGGTCGCTCTGATAATGACTTAGTCATTTCTTGACTACTATGAATAACATTATAAAGGGAAATAAGGAAAGTTTAAGGAATAAAAAAGTTTAATTGTTCATGCATAATTTCAGCAAAGTTTACAGCTAACTTGTCACAGTGATTTTAATTTGACAGCATATCTTCTTAAATGGCAAATAATTCTTTTTCCTAGGTAGTATTTGTTTTAAGGCAGCTTTCCAATAATACATAAAAAGAAATGAGATTTTACTTGGCCTAAAAAAGGGTGGAGAAATAAATATGTAAAAAAGAGCTGAAATCAGAATAAACTAAATGTGCAGACAGCATTTTAATCTTAACATCCATTGTCAGAACATACTTTACTTAAACAACTTACGACTATCTAACTTCAAAGAGAAAATTGAACTTCATATAAGATTTTGTATAAAATGTGTGATATACTTTGTATAATGATTGTGGACTATAATTTTGAGTATATGATGCTATATGTGTGTGTAGGAAATTGCTCCTTCTTGTACACATATACCATTTACGGCAGGTGATACAGTGCATTAAGTGACATATTTATTCCTGTGCACAATTTAGATATATATTCATAGATTCCAGTGCCAGAAGGGACCATTGTGCTTGTCTTGTCTAACCACCTGTATAACACTGGCCATAGAACTTCCTCAAAATAATTCACAGAGCATATTTTTTAGAATAAACTTACAATCTTGACTGAAAAATTGTCAGTGATGCAGAATTCACCATGACCCTTACTAAATTGTTCCAATGATTAATTAACCTCACTGTTAAATTTGTCTTATTTCCAGTATGAATTTGTCTAGCTTCAACTTCCAGCCATTGGATTTCATTGTACCTTTTTCTGCTAGAATTGAAGAGCCCAATTTTAAATATTTGTCCCCTATGTATATATTTATAGACAGTAATCATGTCATCCCTTCACTTTCTCTTTGTTAAGCTAACTAGACTGAGCTCTTTGAGTCTATCGCATTAAGGCACGTTTTCTAATTCTTTAATTATTCTTCTGGCTCTTTTCTGAACCCTCTCAAATTTATCTGCATCCTTCTTGTATTGTGGGAACCAGAACTGGACATGGTATTCTAGTGCCAAATACAGAGGAAAAATAACTTCTCTACTCCTGCTTGAGATTCCGCTGTTTATACATCTCAGGATGACATTAGCTAATTTGACCACAGAGTCAGCGGGAACTCATGCTCAGCTGATTATCCACCATGACCCTCATATCTTTTTCAGTGTCACTGCTACTCTGGATATAGTCCCCCATCATTTAATTATGGCCTACATTCTTTGACCTAGATGTTTACATTGAGTCATATTACAATGGATATTGATTGCTTGTGCTCAATTTATCAAGCAGTCCTGATTGCTCTGAATCAGTGACCTATCTTTTGTTATTTACCACCACCCCAATTTTTGTGTCATCTGCAAAGTTTATCAGATATACTATATTTTCTTCCAGGTCATTGATAAAAATATTAAATACTGTAGGACCAAGAACTGATCTCTGCAGGACCCCACTGGAAACACCCCCCCTCTTAATGATGATTCCCCATTTACAATTACATTTTGAGATCTGACAGTGAGCCAGTTTTTAATTCATTTAATGTGTGCCATGTTAATGTGTGCCATTTTATATCATTCTAGTTTTTTAATCAAAATGTTGTACTGTAGCAAGACAAATGGCTTACAGAAGTCTAAGTATATTTCATCAACACCATTACCTTTGTCAATCAAACTTGCAATCTCATGGGAAAAAAGATACCAAATTAGTTTGACAGGTTCTGTTTTCCGTAAACCTATGTTGATTTGCATTATTTACATGACATCCTTCAGTTCTTTATTAATCTAGACCTGCAACAGCTGCTCTTTTGTCTCGCCTGAGATTGATGTCAGACTGACAGGGCTATAATTACGTGAGGACTTTTCATCACCACCGTACTAAATCGGCACTGCTGTGATCGATGAAGATGCGATGGACATAATTAATCCACCTCAACGAGAGGTGAAAGTTATGTCAACAGGAGAGTATCTCCCACCCAACATAGCATGGTGTAGACACCGCGTTAAGTCAAAGTACGTTATATCGCTCAGGGGAGTGGGTTTTTTACACCTCTAAATGACGTAACTAATGTCAATTTAAGCGATAGTGTAGACAAGGCCCCAGTCATCCTGTTTACCTTTTTAAAAATTGGTACAGCATTACCTGTCTTCCAATCTTCTGGAACTTCCCCAGAGCTCCAAGATGTATTGAAAACCAGCATTCAGCCAGCTCTTTTAAAACTCTTGGATGCAAGTTACCTAAATCTGCTGATTTTTAAAAATGTCTAACTTCTGTAGTTTCTGTTTAACTTCCTCCTGAAACAATGGTGGAATGGAAAGGGTATTATCACTATATGATGAGTCTGTACCATCTGTTTTTTTCCTTAAATACAAAACAGAAATATATATTGAACACTGTCTTTTCCACGTTATCATTGATAATTCTACCATTTCCATCCACTAAAGGACCAATACGATTGGTGGGATTCTTTTTTAGTTCTTAAAAAATTCCTTCTTATTGTCCTTAACTCTGCTAACCATAGAGTTTTCCTTGTGTCCCTTTTACTTCTCATATTAATTTTCTACCATTCCTATCTTATGATGTATATTCATTACTATCAACTTCCCCCTTCTTCCATTTGTTGTTATTTTTTAATTTATTATAGCTGCTTTCCCTTCCCCTCTAATCCAGGTCAGGATTTTTTTAACCAGTATGGCCTATCTTGTGCTTAATCTGTTATGACATTAATCCATAAGCATTCAAGATCATTTTTTTCTGATTTATCAGTGACTCAAAAACACGTAAAGCCATTTTTGACACAGTGCCACTCTCCCTCTCCTTTTGTCCATTTCGTCCTTCCTAAATAGGTTATAACCTTTGATTTTAACATTCCAGTAGTGCGAATCATCCCACCAACTTGCAGTAATACAGCTAGATCAAATTTATGCTTAATAATGAGCAATTTCAGTTCTTCTTGTTTACACAAGCATTGGTGTAAAGAAGTGGTCTCCAAACTTTTCATGGTCATGCCCTTCCCCCCTCTCCGGGGCTAGGAGTGGGGCCACAGCTTTGGCAGGGACGAGGCTGGGGCAGCCCTCCCTCTTCCCAGGGAGTGACGGCTGCTCCAGTCTGTTGCCAGCTTCCTGGCTTTATAAGTCTCTTTCTTCCCAACAAAGCCTGCTTGCAATCAATCCCTGGCTCTTCCTCCAGGTTCAGCTTGTGGAGTTAATAGGCCTATCCGGCCACCTTAACACCTTCCAGTCCTGTGTGGGGTGGACACCCCATCACAGGCTTCATGTGTGTTTGTGGCTATGGTTGGGAGTTCCAAAGACCTAGCCATTTCATCTAACAGACTTTCAAAATAACACATATCTCGCTATGATACCATCTGCCTGATGTCCCTCTCCTACCACAAGCACATATTCTATCAGAGCCCCAGCAGCATCTACAGTATGCTTTTGCAATGCACCAGTATCTGAAATCTACAAAGCTATTGTGTCGAGCAGCTTTCTCATGTTTGTCAAGCATGATGCACTGGACTTGGTTGGTGGATCTGATGCAAAGTTTGAGAGGGCTTGTACTCCAGTCTTTGTTAGACTGATACAGCTGATGCTCCTGATGCCCTCCATCCTGATGAGGATACTGCTTGCTACTCATGTACAGTGCGAATCCACACTGACACATACTCAAAAAGACTGTATGGTTCTTTGAGGTGTTCTTGTTGGTGTGACTCTCGTGAACCACCCTCCATCCCTGCTTTTGGAGTCTTCAGGTAACATGGGTTTGGAGTTGCAGGGGAACTGAGGGAGGATCAAGGCCATTTTGCCTTTTAGGCCCTTGCATGATGAGGCAGAGGGTGTAAGTGCAGTCCTGACGGACGCTACTATTTAAAAGACTCCAATCTTGCATCAATGAGGCTCATGTGCACCTATAGTGGGATCCACACTGACAATAGTGTTTCAATGAAACACTATTACTGTATGGTAAGTAACTATTCTTTTCTACACAGTGTCCACTGTGCAGCAGTTGGAAATAAATTGTTGCCATTTTTCGAAGTTCTTCAGGGCAGGGCCTATCTCTATATGTGTCTTGTACTACATCTGGCACAATGGCACCCAAATCTTATGGTCATAATAAAAAATAGTGGGGAAAGTGGTGGAGTTGTTTTGTGTATCGGGGTATGGTTCCCTCTCTTCCCACTCAAAAACTTTCAAAAAATGTTTATCTTCAGGCAGAATCCAAGTCTTGACAAATAGAGTTTTAAAGGTGGTGGGTTTTTTTTTAAATTTTGAGCTACCTTAAATGGAAGGATAGACACAGTTAACTCTGCCACAAATTAACTCTAGTAGTTGCTCTGCTTCTTCCATAATAAAATATACCTTTGGTTTGTATAATGCTTTTGATATGAACTATCAAATATTGTAGAATTAGATAATAGCAGAAGGCCAGCGCCTGAGAGGTTCTTATGTGCTTAGCTTCAAGCTTTAGTACTGTGAAGCTGCTAAGCTCTGTCAGAACAGATCATCAGGCTTAAGTGTGGCAGAACTCTGGGACACCACATGGTTGAAATGACAATGAGATCTTGACATCTGTAGATAAATTGAAATGACAATTGTTTATAATACTTTAAAATCCTATAGCTAGAAAATTAAAAGAAAACACAGCAAAAGTTCTGTTTGAAAAGTACAATATTATGTTTCCAACTTAAATACCAACTATTCTTTGTTTAAAAAATGTTAAAAAGTAAGGAAATGGAAAACTAGGAGTATACACACTGCCATAAAATAAAATGCTCTTCCAATGATAGCAATCATCCACATAATCATTTTCACATTATCAAAACAATCTTAACTCACATAAAAATCAAAATTAAGCATAAAAACATTACATTATCATTTAGCTTTAGTAACATAACATTATATACATCACAGTTCTTATATACTCTATCTACCTAAATAGCTTTCTGTTTAAAATTCTTTAAATGCAGCCTATTAACAGGCCTACAATAAGCACAGAGATTACAACATACCTTGCTAAATAGGATACCCCATTCAAGCGATCACTGCTCAGAAAATGACTACTATGACTTGTTTCACATAACATTTCCGATCAATAAATCAAAATCATAGAATCATAGAATCTCAGGGTTGGAAGAGACCTCAGGAGGTCATCTAGTCCAACCCCCTGCTCAAAGCAGGACCAAATCCAACTAAATCATCCCAGCCAGGGCTTTGTCAAGCCTGACCTTAAAAACCTCTAAGGAAGGAGATTCCACTACCTCCCTAGGTAACGCATTCCAGTTCTTCACCACCCTACTAGTGAAAAAGTTTTTCCTAATATCCAGCCTAAACCTCCCCCTCTGCAACTTGAGACCATTACTCCTTGTTCTGTCATCTTCTACCACTGAGTACAGTCTAGATCCATCCTCTTTGGAACCCCCTTTCAGGTAGTTGAAAGCAGCTATCAAATCCCCCCTCATTCTTCTCTTCTGCAGACTAAACAATCCCAGTTCCCTCAGCCTCTCCTCATAAGTCATGTGCTCCAGCCCCCTAACCATTTTTGTTGCCCTCCGCTGGACTCTCTCCAATTTATCCACATCCTTCTTGTAGTGTGGGGCCCAAAACTGGACACAGTACTCCAAATGAGGCCTCACCAGTGCTGAGTAGAGGGGAATGATCACATCCCTCGATCTGCTGGAAATGCCCCTACTTATACAACCCAAAATGCCATTAGCCTTCTTGGCAACAAGGGCACACTGTTGACTCATATTCAGCTTTTCGTCCACCGTAACCCCTAGGTCCTTTTCTGCAGAACTGCTGCCCAGCCATTCGGTCCCTAGTCTGTAGCAGTGCATGGGATTCTTCCGTCCTAAGTGCAGGACTCTGCACTTTCCTTGTTGAACCTCATCATATTTCTTTTGGCCCAATCCTCTAATTGTCTAGGTCCCTCTGTATCCTAGCCCTACCCTCCAGCGTATCAACCACTCCTCCCAGTTTAGTGTCATCTGCAAACTTGCTAAGGGTGCAGTCCACACCATCCTCCAGATCGTTAATGAAGATATTGAATAAAACCGGCCTCAGCACCGACCCTTGGGGCACTCCACTTGATACCGGCTGCCAACTAGACATGGAACCATTGATCACTACCCGTTGAGCCCGACCATCTAGCCAGTTTTCTATCCACCTTACCGTCCATTCATCCAGCCCATACTTCTTTAACTTGCTGGCAAGAATACTGTGGGAGACTGTATCAAAAGCTTTGCTAAAGTCCAGAAATAGTACATCCACTGCTTTCCCCTCATCCACAGAGCCGGTTATCTCGTCATAGAAGGCAATTAGGTTAGTCAGGCATGACTTGCCCTTGGTGAATCCATGCTGACTGTTCCTGATCACTTTCCCCTCCTTTAAGTGGTTCAGGATTGATTCCTTGAGGACCTGTTCCATGATTTTTTCCAGGGACTGAGGTGAGACTGACTGGCCTGTAGTTCCCTGGATCTTCCTTCTTCCCTTTTTTAAAGATGGGCACTACATTAGCTTTTTTCCAGTCATCCGGGACCTCCCCCGATAAAATATCAGATATAAAATTGTTTTGATAACATGGATGTGACAGTAATTATGTAGTTGTTTGTTGTAATTGGACTGTGGTAGTCTGTTTTATTTGATGGCAGTATTTATGCCCTTAAATTGTCAGTTCCTTAGTTTTTAACTTTTTTTTTTAAATTGGGAATAGTTGTTATTTATGTTGGAGATGTAGCATTGTACTCTTCTAAACTTTAAGTTTTAAAAGTGTTTCTTTTTTTCTTCTCTGGATTTAAATGGGTATTGTATATTTTTAATTATTTTTATATATTTTTAGTTTTGGATTCAGGATACAAAAATGATAATTAAGGGATTGCATTATTGCTGGAAAAATTATAGTCACTAGATATATTACTGTAACAACCTATTAGTATGTTCCAGATCACTGGTTTGTAGGATAATTCTGGAAAAAAAAAATTGGCCAGGAAAACAAAACCATTGGCCATGATAATCATCATATGAAAAAAACAGATCATAGAACAAAAACAAGTTTAAAACGTACAGTTGAGAATACTGTCTACTTTATATAATTTCTCTCAGGGACCTTCTGGTTACCATGTATATCTTTCAGCTAAACAGTATTCACATATCACTAGGGAAGACAAACAACCATATAAACATATGAAGTTCAGTTGTAGCTTGAACAGAGCCTATCAAATTGAAAAATGTAGTTTTAGAGCCAGTAATGTAGAGTCAGATTCTATTGTACAGACAGATCAGATGTTACATTGGTATTCAACTGCTCTATTAGTTTCTCAACAGATTCTGATAAAGTAGTTTCCTATATTATTTTACTTTATGTTTTATAGGTTTTGGATCACTTCTTCCATTTCTTTCTTGGAAACACCCCTTTAGCTGAAGAAAAGTGTTCCATCTCCCTTATTTCTAAGGACATGGTATTCTGGAAAATCTAGATTTTCTGTTCATTTCAGTTCAGGTCTTTAGATAAAAATCCTTTATCACCAAAGTCTGTCAATTGCATGATCATGGGTTGGTTAGCCTCAGCCATTCAGTAAGCCTTATGCACACCAAAAGTCATACTACCCTTCCCCAGGCGCTTCAAAGTCCATTAATTCACCCTCTTCTCTAGCGAACAATATTTCTACTCCATTTTACCCTATATTTTCCTGTTTCAGGAGTTCTGGTGTTTGGATTGGCTTCTGGCATCAAGTGAAATCAATCTGGTTCTGTCTTGATCTATTTTCTGGCATTTCCTCCATGTAACAAGCTGGCCTTCTCCCCCACTCACAAAGGACCCACTGCTACACCCAGAGTCTCTTTCCAGGCAATTTTATTTTTTGAAACACAAGCTAAACAGACAAAATCAGTTCCTCAGCCTACCCTAGACTACAGCTCCCAGTGTTTTCCCCCCTTCAAGTCTGTCCTTCCAGCTTTTAGGCGTCCTGCAGGAATCTTCTGTGTTACGTTCACTGAGCACTACCAGCCAGGGCTTTCTGCCTGGAGGGCCACTTTTTCCTGGCAGATTCCTACTGCCTTTTCTCCCAAGGGCCTCTGGCAGCCTCTTCTAGGAACTTCCTGCTGCTCCTGCTTTCTTCAGCTCTCTGGCTCCAACTCACTGGGTTTCTCTCAGCAGGATCCCACTGCCTCCCCTCACAGGGGACTTTGGCGGTCACTCCCAGGGAACATTCTGCTTCTGGTCTGTCTGCCTATTCCCAGGGAGCCAGTAGTGAGAGCTCCATGGGTATACCTACACTGCAATTAGATACCCGCAGCTGGCCCATGGCACTGACTCAGGCTTGTGGGGCTCGGTTAAGGGGCTGCTTAATTGTGGTGAAGATGTTCGGGCTTGGGCTGGAGCCCGGGCCCTAGGACCTTGCAAGGTGGGAGGGTCCCAGAGCCTGCAAGTCTACACTGCAGTTAAACAGACCCTTAGCCTGAGCCCTGCGAGCCTGAGTCAGCTGACATGGGCCAGCAGTTGATTTTTAATTGCAGTGTAGATATACCCTATGTCTGCTCTCTCTGCCCCTTTTTGGGCTGATTCTCCAGCCTGATTCATTCATGCTTCACCCCTCTAAGGCCCAGGTGCCTTCTCTTGTAGCCCAGTTGGGGTCTGCTGACCAGGCATAGGTGCATTTGCCTTGCTCCCTCATAAAGGGCCAATGTCATCTTATGTCACCCTCATTGCATTCAATAGCTCTAACGGTAAATATGCAAAACTAATTCTTCCCCTCAGGCAGTTCCTATTGTGCTGAATGTGGGGATAGGTTGAATAACTAGCTTGCCAGAACCCCAAAAATAAATATAAAAAAATTAAGTAAAGCAAGACTGGTTTAGTTATTTCTAGATAGAAAGTTCTATTTCACTTGCAGGAATTGCTAAATAAAATGTACGAGCATATATTTGAATTAATTCTTTAGATCCACAGGTTAGATTTTCCCTGGTGGAAATCAAACTGGTTGCTGGTGTCTATAACTTAATTATATCTCTTTGTGCTTAAGGATAAATAATCCAAAGAAATGTTTCCCTACAGTGAATATTATTATTCATAAAATGGAGGTTAACATTTTACTTCTCCACAGTGAGATGAGTGTCTTCAATTAATTGAACATTGTTTTCTGTACTTTGCTTAAGCTTAGAATAATGTTTCATTAACAAGTACATGGAAAATGTAGTTATATGAACAAGATGTGTTCTCTTAAGGTTTGTGGAGAAATAATTATTTTTAATGACCCAGAAAGTCTGGAAAACCTATTATTTTGGACTGACATCCCTTATGCTATCACCAGAGAGTCAGTAAATGGAAAGTGATAACAGCATATGTAATCAAATATTGTTTGGTGAATGAGTCAAAAGGTTAGCCATTGTATAAAAGCTGTGGAAGGGTAGGCATAATGATTTCTGATGTTTTATTTGGCTGCTTTAACTTCTACCATGTTCCAAATTTGAATCCATAGTCTTCAAAGGTTATGGTATATAAATATTGTACTTAAGTATCTTTTTAAAAAATTCTCCTCTTAGGCAGATTTTACAAGTTTAAACAGTTACTTTTCTTGATGAGCCAAAAATCATATTTGTGTATAGGATAGTAGAGCAAGTTTGTGGTCATTCTCTATATTTACACTTTCACCAGTAGACACATTTCCATTTTACTTTGTTGATGTTTATATAAGACTTAGCTTGGTATTCTTATTTATTATTTTAATATTTGTTCTACTGTTGTGCCTAAGGGTCCCAACTAAGATACAAGTCTCATTGGTCTCATCCTTGTACAAATACATAATGAGAGACAGTCACTGTCCGGAAGAGTTTGCAATCTAAATTGACAACACAGACATGCAGTGCAAGGAGAACAACTAGTACAGAGAAGGAATATACTTGAAGGTCACACAGCAGGTCATTTGTAAAGTTGGGATTAGAAGCTAGGTCGACTTTCAGTGCAGTATCCTATTTACTAGATTACACTGCCTCTTCATACTCATTACAAGGAATGCCCAGAGAATAATGCAGAAAGTAATGTAATCTTGTTTAGTTGTCAGACAATTGTAAAATAAGGGTGACAACTCTGTTTTGATGGTGAAGGAGGGATTCTAGGGCTTTCTCCATTTTTACCCACTTATCATTTTCCCCCTCTCCCAAGACCTTGCATTAGGCTAGCTCCTGCTTCTGGCAAAGGAAGACTGAATGCTGCTTCCTCTGAAATCAAACACTATTACTTTTGGATTAGCCAGAAGGAGTTGCTCAATAGTTATATGACATACTCTGCCAAAAGAGGCTAAGTACATTGCCTCTAACTTGGTTCTTGCCCTGTGCTAAAGACAGTAGTTAAAACCATTCATACTTATTGTTTTGTAAATTATTAACCTGACTGGACAATGGCATTAACAAATCATTGCCTGTCTCATTCACTGTTCTTACAGCATCTCAGGAGTAGAAAACTGCTACTTCATAATCTATACCTTGCCTAATGCTTGGTTGTTCAGAGTCTCTAACTCTTACTAATGTTAATTGTATGTGCACACAGTGAGGGAAAAATTATGTTTGAGAAAGGCAGGCCTATAGTTAAGAGATGTTGCTGTTAGCACCTGCCCTCCTCCTCTTAATGACTGGTTAACCAATATTTATGTTTTTTCTTTTCTTTTTACAAACGACAATAAAAGAGCATACATTCAATGCTCGGTGCACTCTGGCAATCACTTTTTAAGAATACACTAATAAGGAAAAAGACCCCTCAGTTACCGGCAGTCAAATCAAGTAATGCAGCAAGAGTATAAATATAAAAAGAACTTATCAACCTGCCCACACAATCTCGAGTCCCACACCACCACTAACCAGCCCTACTGAACAGTCATCTCCTCACAGGTCAGGGAGTAAAAACGATGTGCCCTGAAAGCTAACAAACATGGGCTATAGAGGCCAGTGGAAGAAGCAAGTTACAGTGATCTGGGGCCTTAGTGTAAAATGCCCTGCTAGCAAACCTCTCTTTCTTCACAGTGGGGCTTCCTCAGGTGTCTTCACTGACTACAGCTGTGGCAGGATGTCAGGAGAGAGGATTTCTTTTAGGTAGGTTCCAAGCCACTTAAGGCTTTTTATAGGTCAAATAGTCATAAAATGAATCCAGAAAATGATAATTACTTTGTTCAGTGTTCTCAGAGAGTGATGCTGGAAAAGCCTGGAATCCAAGAGTGGCTTCATCTATCCTTTAAAACTCAGGATTTTACCAAGATAAAATAGCACTGTGTGCTTCTTTTTCTTTGTCTAGTTAATCTTGGGAATAAGCATCATTATCTTGGTGCTTTGTCAGCAATATTATGAGATCATCTAGTTAATAGTTGCCCTGTGGTTTGTTTGTGACCTTTGCTGGACTGGTATATCAATAAGATACAGACAGACTGTGTTTACTTGAGTTCAGATGGAAATAACAAGTTATAAAGTCTTAGTACTAGTGAGTAGAGAATTTACAATATTAGATGGTTGATAATTAATAGTAATTTTTTTTATTAAAGGTATGGTTGTTTATATTTCTCTTTAGCCCAATGTAGATGCCTCTCCCATCTCTGAAAGTCAGCCTTTCACATTACAGGACCATACAATTTCACATACCAAAGCAGATGAATAATCCATCAAATCTGGTATCCAACCTCTGGTAGCAGCCAATGTCTAATGTTTTGGATAAAGGCAAATGCGCTTTTCCACCATAATGTGCCTGGTCAGTAGCATAACTGTGTACATGGAGGGAAGCAGGGGAATTCCTTCTTGGTGTTCTGAAGCATAGGAGATGACATGCACACATTAGTCTGAGAACCCTTAAGGATAATCCTTTTCTTTTTACCCATCCTTATGCCCTTTTTGCATGGCAATCCTTCCTGCTGAGGACATGGAAAGGCTCCTCTTACAACTCTTGAACATCTCCCTTTCATCATCTGGTATAGGTCATGGCTTCTTCTGGAGGCTCTGTGTTGCAATTGTATTGGCTAGTGGGGTTAACTGTAGAATCATAACAATCAGACTTCTCTTTCTAGAAGCTGAGCCTATTGCCTCCCCAGTACTATTTCAGCATCTGCTGCTCTCTGAAAAAGAGGTGAAGGTCTCAAAATCCAGCCTCAAACATTCTAGTACATAAAGTTGCCTCTGGACTCATGAAGGCAGCCAGATTGGGTGAACACTAAAAGATCAAGTTTCTACAAACATCACCAAAGTGGGGAAAACAAAGATTACATGATACATAAGCAAAATTACTGCTAATAAATAGAACATAAGAACAGCCTTACTAGGTAAGACCAAAGGTCCATCTAGCCCAGTATCCTGTCTTCCAACAGTGGCCAATGCCAGGTGCCCCAGAAGAAATGAACAGAACAGGTAATCATCAAGTGATCCATCTCCTGTCACCCATTCCCAGCTTCTGGCAAACAGAGGCCAGGGCCACCATCCCTGTTTACCCTGGCTAATAGTCCTTGATGGACCTGTCCTCCATGAATTTATCTAATTCTTCTTTGAACCCTGTTATAGTCTTGGCCTTCACAACATCCTCTGGCAAAGAGTCCCAGAGGTTGACCGTGCATTGTGTGAAAAAATACTTCCTTTTGTTTATTTTAAATCTGCTGCCTATTAATTTCATTTTGTGACACCTAATTCATGTGATATCAGAAGGAGTAAATAACACTTCCTTATTTACTTTCTCCACACCAATCACGATTTTATAGACCTCCTTAGTCGTCTTTTTTCCAAGCTGAAAAGTCCCAGTCTTATTGATCTCTGCTCATATGGAATCTGTTCCATACCCCTAATCATTTTGTTGCCATTTCCTGTATCTTTTCCCAATTCTAATATACCTTTTTTGAGATGGGCCAACCACATCTGCATGCAGTATTCAAGATGTGGATGTAGCATGGATTTATATAGAGGCAATATATTTTCTGTTCTCTTATCTATCCCATTCCTAATGATTCCCAACATTTTGTTAGCTTTTTTGACTCCCGCTGCACATTGAGTGAGTGGATATTTTCAGAGAACTATCCACAGTGACGCCAAGATCTCTCTCATGAGTGGTTACAGCTAATTTAGACCCTATCATTTTATATGTATAGTTGGGATTAGGTTTTCCAATGTGCATTACTTTGCATTTATCAACATTGAATTTCATTTGCCATTTTTTTCCCCATGTTATTTTCATGAAGCATTTGTGGAGCTTTAATATACAGAAAGATGCTTGTATAAATTGGCGAGACTGCAGACTCATTTATATATAGAGTGATGAATGTCAGAAATATGTAAGATGTTTAAAATTGCATTTCTTTCTTTCACCTTCTATATTAAAATTAAAATAGAATGAAAGCATAGATCTTGTCTTAGTGTGTTTCCTGTTCTATAATTATTTGGCCCCTATGAGAAAGTTATATACTTTTCAGAACCTCATTGAGACAGTGTACATTAGGTATGCCTTTAGGTATGACATTCTGGGCTGTTAAGATTTTTATCAGTGGGATGTTCAGTGAAATATATGAATAAGAGATGGAACACCTACAAGGATAACCCAAATATGCTGCGAAAAATGGTCCTGGTGACTCTGTAGCTGGCATTCTTATTTCTGAGTTAGTACTGAATCAATATCCCAGTTTGGTTTTAAGGGGTGCTGTGCTGCTGGAGATAAACACAGCATGTTGGCCATCTGAGGTTATTGAAAATCCAATAGTGCATTTTGAAAGAGCAGGAATAGCAACTCCAATAATCTTCCAATTTACTTAAATTCTCACAACAGTTTGTTACATAATGTTCTTTACTTTCTGTCCTAAAGTATTGCTGTGTGCTATTCATTGTTTGTAAAAATGTATTTTCAAAAAAAATACTGTTTTAGCTAGCTGTATGCTAGAATTCACAGCAAGATCAGTTTTTAAAATACCCTTTTTTAAAAAATGGTGTCTGCTTATGAAACGTTCAGGAACAGGTGGCTGGGTGAGGGAATATTTGACTTGTGATTAAATATTAGATATTGGCCTGAGTCACAAAACTTCAGCCAGGATTTTAAGCACCAAAAGGGGAGTGTTTGGATTCCAGGTACTTACAGTAAAATTCAAGATAATATAAATGTACTGTTTGTACCCTCTGTTGGAGCGCTAAGAGTTGCCATTACAGGGAGATGTATTCTGTGAATAACAGGTTTTTCCATCTTTAGTTACAATGATCTTCTAAGTTGTTGCACATAATCTATAAATAGGAAAGTGATTTATTCATAAGCTACACTGTATGTTGCTTTACTACTATTTCATATTGTGTATCCCTAAGGACTGTACTTTTATAATACAATGTGTTTGTATACAGGTGTTAACATCTGACTTGGAAAACAGGGAGAAGCAGCAGCAAAGGATGCTGGACCAGCTGAAGGAGATACAGAGCTGCTACAAGGCTTGTGAGAGTGAACGGAGGCAAACTGAACTCCAAACTGCTGAGCTGGCCCAGCAACTTGAAGAGTCTACTAAGGAAGCAGATCGGTACCTTGCTGAATTCAGGCAGTCTGAGACCCTTAGGCTAGACACTGAGAAGAAGAAAGAAGAGCTGAAAGTTAAAGCTCAGGAATCCATTCGACACTGGAAGCTGAAATATAAGAAACTGGAACGTGATATGGTGAAACAGAATGAAACCATCAATCAGCTAATGGACAAGAGCAATCAGGTAAGGGCAGCACCTTTATTTTTCCTCTCCTTTCCCTTTTTATTTTAGAACTAGAGATGAGGATGTGACATGTGCACTTGCCATCTAACAACTGCACTGTGAATTTACATAGGCCACAAAACAGCTGGCAGATTCTAATGACTTTCTTTCTGTTGACCTATGCTGGATTCATACTCTCAGCCTAGAAGTAAAAGGAGGGGTTTAGATTTATTAGGAACTGGGGAAACTTTTGGGAAAAGGGGAGCCTATACAGGAAGGATGGGCTCCATCTAAACCAAAAAGGAACCAGATTGCTGGCACTTAAAATTAAAAAGGTTGTTGAACAGTTTTTAAACTAAGGGCTGGGGGAAAGCTGACAGGTGCAGAGGAGCATGTGGGTCAGACAGAGGCATCCCTTAGGGGAGGAGCTATTAATGGAGATTCTCTATGTTCTAGTAAGGAGGAGAGAATGGAAGATGATAAAATACGGGTAGGATCTGATGTGAAACAGCAAGTGAAATAAGTCCCATTCAATTACATCATGTCATGGCAGACTGCTAAAAAGTGACAAGTTTTTAAAGTGCTTATATACCAATGCTAGAAGTCTAAATAATAAGATGGGTGAACCAGAGTGCCTTGTATTAAATGAGGCTATTGATATAATAGGCATCACAGAAACTTGGTGCAATGAGGATGATCAATGGGACACAATGGTACCAGGGTATGAAATACATCGGAAGGACAGAACAGGTCATGCTGGTGGAGGAATGGCACTATATATGAAAAAAAGCACAGAATCAAATGAAGTAAAAATCTTAAATGTACTATCTGTACCATGGAATCTATATCGATAGTAATTCCATGCTCGAATAATAAGAATATAGCAATAGGGAAATATTACCGACCACCTGACCAGGATGGTGATGATGACCGTGAAATGCTCTGGTAGATTAGAGAGGATACAAAAATAAAAAACTCAATAATAATGGGGGAATTATCCCCATATTGCCTGTGTACATGTCACCTCAGGACGGGATGCAGATATAAAGTTTCTTGACACCTTAAATGACTGCTTCTTGGAGCAGCTAGTCCTGGAACCCACAATAGGAGAGGCAATTCTTGATTTAGTCCTAAGTGGAGCACAGGATCTGGTCTAAGAGGTGAATATAGTTGGACTGCTTGGTAATAGTGACCATAATATAATTAAACTTAACATCTCTGTGGTGGGGAAAACACCACATCAGCCCAATGCTGTAGCATATAATTTCAGAAAAGGGGACTACACAAAAATGAGGAAGTTAGTGAAACAGAAATTAAAATGTACAGTGCCAAAAGTGAAATCCCTGCAAGCTGCATGGAAACTTTTTAAAGACACCATAACAAAGGCTCAAATTAAATGTATACACCAAATTAAATGTATACTCCCAAACATAGTAAGAGAACCAAAAAAGTGCCACCATAGCTAAACAAAGTAAAAGAAGCAGTGAGATGCAAAAGGGCATCCTATAAAAAGTGGAAGTTAAACCCTAGTGAGGAAAATAGAAAGGAGAATAAACTCTGGCAAATTATGTGGAAAAATATTAGGAAGGCCAAAAAAAGAATGTGAAGAACAGCTAGCCAAAGACTCAAAAGTAATAGCAAATATTTTTTTAAGTACATCAGAAGCAGGAAGCCTGCTAAACAACCAGTGGGGCCACTGGACAATCGAGATGCTAAAGGAGCACTCAAGGACGATAAGGCCATTGTGGAGAAACTAAATGAATTCTTTGCATTGGTCTTCATGGCTGAGAATGTGAGGGAGATTCCCAAACCTGAGCCATTCTTTTTAGATGAGAGATCTGAGGAACTGTCCCAGATTGAGGTCTCATGGGAGGAGGTTTTGTAAGAAATTGATAAACTAAACAGTAATAAGTCATCAGAACCAGATGGTATTCACCCAAGAGTTCTGAAGGAACTCAAATGTGAAATTTCAGTTCAACTTACTGTAGTTTGTAACCTATCATTTAAATCAGCTTATGTACCATATGACTGGAGAATAGCTAATGTGACACCAATGTTTAAAAAGAGCTCCAGAAGCGATCCCGGCAATTACAGGCTGGGAATTACTAACTTCAGTACTAGGTAAACTAGTTGAAACTATAGTAAAGAACAAAATTATCAGACACATAGATGAACATAATTTGTTGGGGAAGAGTCGACATGGTTTTTGTAAAGGGAAATCATGCCTCACCAATCTACTAGAATTCTTTGAAAGGGTCAACAAGCATGTGGGCAAGGGGGATGCAGTGGACATAGTGTACTGAGATTTTCAGAAAGCCTTTGACAAGGTTCCTCACCAAAGGCTCTTAAGCAAAGTAAGCTATCATGGGATAAGATGGAAGGTACTTCCATCGATCAGTAACTCGTTAAAAGATAGAAATCGAAGGGTTGGAATAAATGGTCAGTTTTCAGAATAGAGAGAGGTAAATAGTGATGTCCCCGAGGGTCTGTACTGGGACCAGTTCTATTCAACATATTCATAAATGATCTGGAAAAAGGGGTAAACAGTGAGGTAGCAAAATTTGCAGGTGATACAAAACTACTCAAGATAGTTAAGTCCCAGGCAGACTGCGTTGAGCTACAAAAGGATCTCTCAAAATTAGGTGATGGGGCAACAAAATGACAGATGAAATTCAATGTTGATGAATGCAAAGTAATGCACATTGGAAAACCTAATCCTAACTATACGTATAATATGATTGGGTCTAATTAGCTGTTACCACTCAAGAAAAAGATCTTGGAGTCATTGTGGATAGTTCTCTGAAAATATCCACTCAATGTGCAGTGGCAGTCAAAAGAGCGAACAGAATGTTGGGCATCGTTAAGAGAGGGATAGATAGTAAGACAGAAAATATCATATTGCCTCTATATACATCAAGCATGTGCACAAGGGGGATCCAGTGGATATAGTGTACTTAGATAGGCCCACATCTTGAATTTGGCGTGCAGATGTGGTCCCTCCATCTCAAAAAAAGATATATTGGAATTGGAAAAGGTTCAGGAAAGGGCAACAAAAATGATTACGGGTATGGAACGGCTTCTGTATGAGGAGAGATTAATAAAACTGGGACTTTTAATCTGGGAAAAGAGCTGACTAAGGGGGCATATGATTGAAGTCTATAAAATCATGTCTGGTGTGGAAAAAGTAGATAAGGAAGTGTTATTTACTCCTTTGTATAATGCAAGAACTAGGGGTCACCAAATGAAATTAATAAGCAGCAGGTATTAAAGAAACAAAAGGGAATATTTCTTCATACAACGCATGGTCAGCCTGTGGAATTCCTTGCCAGAAGATGGTATGAAGGCCAAGACTATAATGGGGTTCAAAAAAGAACTAGATAAGTTCATGGAGGATAGGTCAATCGATGGCTATTAACCAGGATGGGCATGGATGGTGTCCCTAGCCTTTGTTTGTTAGAAGTTGGGAATGGGCGACAGGGGATGGATCACTTGATGATTACCTGTTCTGTTCATTCCCTCTGGGGATCCTGGCATTGGCCACTGTTGGAAGACAGGATACTGGGCTAGTCTTATCCAGTATGGCTGTTCTTATGACTCCATATTAAGTACTTATACTTAAAGCTTTGCAGTCTCCTTTCTAAATGAGTATGATTTGTTAACAACACCTTAGCTTGTGAAAGCAAAAAAAAACAACTAATATTGTTTTTCCTTTTGCACTTCTGTGCACAGTTTAGATGGGGAAATGGAACTAATCAGTTTCACTTTTTGACTGTTGTAAATTAGGTTATGCTCCAATATTTGAGTTGCTAACACCGCTGAAACATGTTTACACCCCCCGCCCACCCCCAAAAAAACAGTCTGCATCATTAACTTAATACAGTATTAAAGCGGGAGGAGAGGCGGAGAATACTTTAAAACTACAGAGGAGTTTTTTAATGAAGGCAAAATGTAATTTAGAGGATGGTTTTGGTAATTGCTTATCTGCTCTGATGGCTGCCTTGTTCTTTGAAGTTCTGTTTTGTCACCCTTTCTGGTCAACATGTGTGATTTTTCTAGGGAGGATACAAGTCCATATGGGCTGTGGTGCAACTAACCATGTGCATTACACTCAGCTCTATGTTGTGTCTTTGTCATATGTGAGTGGTACAGTGTGGGCTTTTTCACCGTCAAACTAACACTAGGATCTGCATAAGGCCATACTGAATGAAACTCTGGAGGTGTTGGCTAGTGGGCTTTGGTAGGATCTTACAGCATGTCACAGATAATTTTTTCCATTGTTTTTAGTGGGGTTTGAACATCCTTTATTCAAGCAGTTTGGAGAGAGGATTGAATACTCTGTTTCTGAAATAGCTGGTGGTGCTGGACAAGAATGCTCTGAGCAGAGTTAGATGACTCTGATTATAATAGTGGTGTCTGGTCTTCATTGGAGCTCTTACTGATGGTAGTGATGATAAGAAATTCTAGGAGTACAGGCTAGAGAGTTAAGGCTGAGTACACTAGACCTTGGTTTTATGTCTCATCTAAAAGATAGCAGCATAGCTTCCCTTATTTTGTGGGATTGGTGGCTGATTTAGAAGGAACTGCACTGCGTCTTGAGTCAACAGCACAAATTCTTGCAGCACTTGGGATTTTCTTTGGAGCTCTCTCTTCAAAGTTTTCATCGTCATCTCACTCTATGCAACTTCTCAGTGCTGGTGGGATTGCAACCCAAGGAGGATGTGATTGCAGGTTTAGAGTGCTATGATTAATGAAATTTTTATCTTTCAGTAATTGGCTGAAAAATTAGCATTGTAATTGCAATTATAGAGTAATGGAGTTTAAGGGCAGAAGGGACCACGAGATCATCAATTCTGACCTCTTGTATATCACAGGCCACCCAGCATCCTCATCTTAACCCCCAAACCAAAATTAAACCAAAGTATTACAACTCACAGAAATGTAGACTGTTATGTGCCGGAGGCAGAGAAGAAGAGGGACTGAGGTGCACTAGTGCCCCAGGTCCCCCCAATGACAGGCAAGTGTTTATAAGATACACTCAAATAATTCTGGCGAGTGACCCACAACTGCACGCTGCAGAAGAAGACCAAAACCTGCCAAAGTCACTGCCAGTCTGTCCTGGGAAAAACTTCCTTCTTGACACCCCCACCCCCCATATGGATATCAGTTAGACCCTGAGCTTGTGAGCAGGAACCAGCCAACCAAGCACCTGACACAGAGAATGCTCAGTGCTACCTCAGAGCCCATTATTGGTCTCAGTAAAAGGTGTTTTGAATAATAAAAGTAGAAAAAAATGTGTATTGAAATGTGATCAAACCACATTTGGTCCATCAGCAAACCACTTTAACAGAATGTTAAGGTTAGATGGGTTCAGCCTAACATTTAAAGTTGAGGAAATGCCAGATCAAAGATTGCACATAGAACTTTAACTCTTTCCTGTTGTATGTGTACATTACAATACAATCATTAGTATGAACACTGTGGCAAATGGCCGACACTATTGTGGTGGGTCCTGTGCTTTTCCTTGGTATGGTGGGTCAGTGTGCTGCCCCTTGCCCTTATTCTTGGGCGTTGATGGCTCTACCAGTGCCCTGGTGGGGGAGAGAAGGGGAGCCGGGAAGGGACCCAGGTCTGCCCCCAACTCCAGATCCCAGCCCCTTCAGCAGGGTTTCTCTTGTTCCTCTGTGCCGGGGGAGTCCCTCTGCTCTGCTTGGGAAGGGTTTCTCTTCCTCTGGTACTCCTCCAAACTATAGTCAGTTCTCCTTCCCTTCTGTCTGACTGAATAGGCTTTTTTTATTAGGTCTCTGGCATGGTCTTAATTGGCTCCAAGTGCTCTAATTAACCTGTAGTAACCTCTCCTAAGTCAACAGGGAATAAGGCCCTGATCATCCTGGGGCTTATATAGCTCCCATTGAACACTCTCCTGCTGCCCTTTGGCCTTGCAGTATCTCAACACACACACTTTCTCTGTGTTGTACTGTTTGCCCATAACCGTAGACACATATATTACATGGGTATTATATTGTGTGTGCTAGAAAGACCTATGAAAGTCTCTTGTATAAATCACAAGGAGTCCTGTGCACTATACAAGATGAAACTTACAAAGTTGTAAATACTTTTTAAGCTGTTTTGGAGGTTTTGAAAAATAGTATAAGATGGAGCCTTTGTGCATGTACATATGTCATTAAAGGCAGTAATGTAATGTATATAGATGGAGTAAAGATTCTTCATGCAATCTTAACAGGCATTTCCTTGCTGTTTTTTAGTAGTGGTTCTGAGAATGCATAAATTTAAAAAATTTCCATAGAACCAACTTTCCATAGAAGAATAAGGCAACCTTCTCTGAAGAGAGGTATTTCCTGTCAAAATGTCAGCATTTTGTCCAAAATTAAAAAACAAAAAAAATAGACTACCTAAAGTTAGGCTCCGAAATGCATATGTAGGTATCTACATAAATAGCTAGATTTTCCAAAAAAGATGAGCGCCCAACAACTCTCACTTCACTTTCCTTGTACTAAAAATAGCTAAGCCTTTCCAAATGGTCTAAAAAAGCCCTACATCTTTGACCTAGAAAATTTTTGTTCAAAAGCTGAAACTTTCAGAAAATTATGAATGTTGGAAACACTTTGGCAAACTTGACTATAGCTGTTGCTAGTGCTCCATCAAAATACTGTACAGGTACTGTAATAGTTGTAGCACCAGTCATATAAAGGTTTTAAAGCGGCTTTATACATGCTAATCAACAGTTCTGTGAGGAAAGTAGTATTCCAATTTTATAGCTGGAGAAAATTTGTGACCTGGAAATGCTAAATGAATTGCTTAGGGTCACAAGTCAATTGGAGAATCAAACTACCAGTTCCCCACTGTAACCATTAGACCAGAGTCCTGATGCCATGTCTTTGTACAAAATAGCATCATACAGTGTGGTATAGAGAATAGAGCAATGGATTGGGACTCAGGAAACCTGATTTCTGTTCCTGGCTCTGCCGCTCACCTGCTGGGTGACCTTGGGCAAGTCATTAACCTGCATGCTTTAGTTTTCCCATCCGTAAAATGGGGATAATGATATTTGCCTCCTTTGTAAAACACTGAAATCTATTGAGGAACAGCAATAACTAGGTATTACAATTTTTATTCACATTTATAAAGCACAATAGGATAGTGCTTTACTCAAATTTTAAAAAAATTCCCCTACCCTGAGAATCTTAAAAATTTAAAGTAAATCAATGTAGAACACGTAATCTAGACAAAGGAAAACATTAGAGAAAGGAGGGTGAGGGTTAAAACAAAGATAACATGAGTTGTATAGAAAGTGAATAATGTATGTTTTGATATTTTAAAATAAAGACCGAGGTAGAGCAAAAGGTGACGAACAGACAGCATGGGAGTTGAATACATGTAAAAAAAAAAAAAAAAAAGGAAGGAAAGAGGTTTTGAAGCTCAGTTACAAGCCCACCAAGCTAGTTTTCGTATAAATCAGGGTTTGGCAATCTTTGGCACACGGCTCGCCAGGGTAAGCACCCTGGCGGGCCGGGCCGCTTTGTTTTCCTGCCGCGTCCTCATGTTTTTGGCCAATCGCGGCTCCCACTGGCCGCGGTTTGCCACTCCAGGCCAAAGGGGGCTCTGGGAAATGGCATGGGCCGAGGGATGTGCTGGCTGCCACTTCCCGCAGCCCCCATTGGCCTGGAGTGGCGAACCGCGGCCAGTGGGAGCTGCGATTGGCTGAACCCGAGGACGTGGCAGGTAAACAAATTGGCCCGGCCCACCAGGGTGCTTACCCTGGCGAGCCGCATGCCAAAGGTTGCCGATCCCTGGTATAAAAGGATAGATGAACACAATCTTTGTGATGGCAACTCAAATAGTGCTGTAATGAGATTGAATCTTCCTACAGATATTGTATTTAAGGTTGTTTGAATTGGATTTTTCTCTTTTAAGTTTTAATTTTTTCCCATTAAAGATGCATAAAAATGCTAAATGGTATTGGTATGTTTTTATCCTTATTTAAAAATCTGTTTGAATCTTGTTTTCCACATTAGAAGTTATCAGCACCTTGCTAACAGGTTTGACAGATGTGTGTGACATCTGAAAAAAAATTCTTACTAGTGGATATATAATATAAAATAAACTGCATGTCATTTGGGAACAAAACACAAATATCTTATTGTATATATTTTTTTTAAAATAGCGGCACACACACTTTGCATCTGAGGGTTTTAGAAACCTAAATACAGCATTTATCATGAGCTTCAGGGAACTAGCTGAAAATAATTTGGGCATTTTTAAAAATTTACAGACACAATAATCTAGTGTCTCAGATAAACTGGGATATTTTAAAAATACAGCATGAAGTCCTTGCTTTTGATAGATTTGTTGAAAGTGATGATTGAAAAATATCAAACTTGAATTTTGAACACAATTTGCAGTTATCTGAGTTTTTCCAAATATTTGCAAGCTTCATTTGAACATTGGTTGTAGCAGGCTTCCCTACTTCCCTTTTCTGCTGAGTTATCAGGATAGTTTGTTAACGTGTTGGCCTTGTGGTTAGCCTTCCACATGATGTTGTTTCATTTTCTAGAATCTTTAAATTGTTATTCCTTTTCTTCTTAGCTTTCATATATTGTCTCAACAATGAGAAAGTGTATAATACATATAAAACGTACAAATATATGTACATATTTTTAAAGTTCATGCAAGCAATCACCGTTTAAATACTCGAAAAAAATTTAGGATAAGTGCTAAATTATTGTTCTTGAATACAGTCCTGCAGTCAACATGCAGTTTTAGAAAGGCTAGAACACTGATGCACTCCCAGATAAAAACTGCTATGGTTGACACTCTGTCTTTAAATCCATATATTAATATCTTAACATGTCTGAATTTCTTTTAAATGTAACATAGTTTTTTGTCTTGGGATATTTTAAAATAAGTTTTATTTATAAGTAAACTCTTGTACTGGTATTTGGTAGCCTCCTTGGAAACAGTCGGCATAGTTTACTGTCAAATAATTAAAAAGTCCAGTAGTGGATATAATGTAATATAGGAAAATCTCTTGCAGGCCCTTATCATTGCCTCATCTTGGTCCATGAATATAGTGACACTCCTGATTAGTAGCAGAAAGTATTGTAAGTTCCCATATACTTTGGGAAAGGAATTTTTAAAAATTATTTTATAATGCAAACAGATACTGGAAAAAGAAACAGGATGTGTAAAATTATTGGTCAAACAGCATCCTGGGCAAGCCAAAATACTGAAGGATAAATATTCAGATGCCCATAAGGTAGTTTCTCTGCTTTGCTTATTTCTCTTTCTTCCATAGTACTATCCTGTAGAAAGCAGACTGCAAAGCGGATGGGAAAAATGGAAGACTGACTCAAATTGGCCCCTATTCAGTTAGTTGCTTAAGCACACGCCTATCCTTAAGCTTTCGATTAGTCCCATTGACTCAGTGTAACTACTTGCATATTTAAAGTTAGCTAAACTCCCAAGTACCTTTGAATCAGGGCCATAATCTGTAAACATTTTCTCTTCTCACAGTATAAAGTTTGTTTCTTGCTTCCAAACAGCATAGTTTTCACCAAATTTTGATCTAATGAATTTTTAGGGGTTGTTTTTTTTTCTTTTTCTTTTTTTCATATTTCCTAGGTCCTTAAAGAGAAGGATGACCTGAAGGCTCAGCTTCTCTCTGCTATACATCAAATAGAAAACCTTCGCAAGGAGCTGAGTGATGTGCTTACAAAGAGGGCCCAGCAAGAAGAGGAACTCCATTGTAAGGAGGTGAAGCTCAGTGAAACCAAGTCTCAACAGATAGTTCTTGAGCAAGAGATCAGGGAAGTCCACGATAAAGCAAATAAACTGGAGAGTGAGTTGCAAAAGCAGATCCTGGTACAGAACCAGATGAGAAATGAAAAAGAACGTTTAGAGGAAGAGCTTGAAACAGCTAACATGATCAATGAAAAAGATCAGGAAAGATTCTTAGAGATGCAAGAAGATATAAAAAACTTAAGTGCTATTCGGGCAGAGCTGACAAACAGAATAGCAGAGGAAGAAAAAGTCAAGAAAGAGATTCTCAAGAACTTTTCAGACCTTCAAAAACATCAGGAGTCTAAGCAAGAAGAGATGACTACAACTAGCTGGCAGCTGAAGATGGAGAGAGATGTTCACCAGCAGGAGCTGGCAGATCTTAGATCAGAGTTGAAGAATGTGAAAACAAAGCATGAGAGAAATGTTCAAGAGCTGATGAAGCTCTTTAGGCAAGAAAAGGATGAGACAGAGAACCACATTAGGAGGCTGAAGGTAACTTTGCTGAATAATTCTGCTGTTGATTTTTTTTCTATTAGGTGATGAAGTTAAAAAGCATGAACTTTTAAAGATCTTTATAGATTTCTGAGCACTGAAGAAAAGATAAAACTAACAATAATGGGGTTTATGCATATTTAGTCTGGTTGAAATGGATTATAGCAAATCAGGGACCGCTTCTGCAGGAAGCCTTTTAAGAAGAATTCTGGAGTTCCAGTAAAGGTAGAAGTGACGATAAATGATAACCTAAAACAGAACATGTTTCAGAAGTATATAGGTTGAAAGATCTGGGTGAAGCCCTGTTGTGTCCATAGTAGCTTTAAGACAAAAGCCCTCATTAGTACAACAGTAACTTTGGTAAATTAGATTATTGACTGCGTAGAACAGGGCGTGTAAAGCATTGGAGTTCTAACACTTTGATACTAACCTTTCTGACTACTGTCTTTTTAACTGTTACCCCTGCTATATTATGGACATATCATGTCCCAGAGATGCTGCATTTCTGTAAGTGTGTGTATTGCACAATAGCTGAAATAGCATCACAGGCACTCCAGGAACAGTTTCTGAATATGAATCATAGTAGCATGTCGAATTTGCAAAGGTTAGTTTTAATGACTCCTTGTATTTTAAAGTGTTTCCAGAGTGTACAATTTCCATATCATTTACAAAAAAAACCCCTACCCAATAACTGTACCGTAAAAATATTTTATGAAGCAGACTGTTAAATGTATTTAGAAACAAGTTCACATTTTTAGTGCAACTCATTTGCTGCTGACTCCAGGCTATATGATTAAAAAGGAAGAAAACAAAAGCATTTTATATTTAATAAGACTGATCTGAATAAAACCTATGTGTATTTAAACTGAAATGGATACTCTGAATAGCCTTATTAATTTTCAACATTTGACTGTACATCTATATGATCAGTCATCTATTACATTTTTTATTAGTGTAAACTAGTGTAGGATAATAATAGTTTGTATTTATTAATAAGCATTTCCGTAGTGCTACCAGTGTACACAGTGGTTTACAAAATAGTTTGTAGACAGTAAGGTGTTCTGGGTAAGGGATATGTCTGAAACATGTAGTACATTAAACCTAAACATACTCTTCCCAAACTGAGTATTTTTTTGGTAAAAAACAAAAACAGGCCTCTTAAATGAATTTTCTATCAATGCAACCATAAAAAATCTAGGACATTCCTAGTTAAATCTTCAGCTATCTTTTATAACCTACAACCCTGATTTTGCCTACTCCAGGTAACCTTACCCTCATCAACCTCCTGTAACACACGTTTCCTTCTTTCTTTATACACAATGTGCAACTTCTAACTTTAGCCATGTGGAGTAGTTGGAAATGGATGTTTTTTTCTTTGCTTAGAAATTTGAATTGGTGGTACTTTGAAATATATGGTTAACGCTTGCTGTGCCAAATTTTGAAAGTTATGCTTAAGTGTTGGTTGATATGGAAGGTGTTCAGATATTAGTGATAGATAGCAGTATAAAACCTTAAAATAGGTAGGTGACTGTTAATGGAGGGAGCAGAGGGAAGAGGTGTGTGAGTGTTCTAGGTGGTAAATTCCTCAGAACGGAGCTGTTGATGACTGTATTCCTCAATTCAGGCAGCTTAAACCCACAGTACAGATATTGTAGTAAGAGGCTTGGTATAAGAACCTGAATAGAACAGAAACTTAATGTTTTCATGCTGCCTCTGCAGAATCCAGTTTTACCAGCACCCTTCACATTCTTGCTGTTCCCTCCCATGCTCCTCCTACTTAACCACTGACCTCTTCCTCCTTTCCCACTCCTCCATCCCCTTTGGCTTCCATGGAGATGCTGTATGGTGTGTTAGATAAATGGGGAGTAAGTAGCAGGAGTAGTGAGTAGTAGTTTGTGTGAAGCAGGAGAGGCAGTGGAGCATTGGGAATGTTGTGTGTATATATGAGGGAACCTGGCATGGCGCAGGCCGGAGTGTGTGTGTGTGAGACTTGTGGTTGGGAGGAGCCCACTGTCTCTGTGCTGAAGCGTCAGTTCTTGAAGGGCTCCCGTGCTGCAGAAGTAGTAGGCTTTTAGTTCTATTTTATATAGAAATTGCAATGCTACCTTAATTATGTAGTCACTACTAGTGTCTCCATTCTAAACACAAGTAAGCCGAAGCACAGGGATTTAAGTGGCTTGCTCAAAAGTCCCTTGGTGAGCCAATTACACATTCAGAAATAGAGCCCCAGAGTCTTGACTCTGTCCTCAGTTCTTACCCTTCCCGTCCCCCTTCTGCATTTAAAAAAATTATTGTACTTTTAGAATAATAACTTGCAGCTTGCATACATGACAGACATTCTCAGTGATAACTACTTAAAGAATATAGACAGTGTAATTTACATACACACCATGCAGATATGGCTTGTGGCTTTTTCCCCCCTCCTCCACTTACTGTTATGGGATCGTCTCAGGTCTGATAAGTTGACATCATACCTGCTTTTTCAGTCTCAGAAATGATTGAAAATGTTGATTTTTTTCTTCTCTAGAGTCTTTGTGTCTCCTTTTTTCTCTGATACTGTCACATTTAGTAGAATGCAGAAAACCAAGTTGATGTTGGCAAGGGATTGTCTCCTTGATTGTCTCCAGCTGTATAAATCTTTAATACACTTGCCATGTAGGGAACATGAGAGGTTGACACCATATTGTGCTTGCACTTAAAATGGAATTGGATTCTTGCTTTCTCTGATGGGATAATTTACTTTTCAAGTTTGTTTTTTGTGTGTCTGAATCCCAGGCTCCATGAAAATATAACTCTCTTCCCCAAGTAGAGTGGCAATATGGAACAAGTGTGGTTTCCTTGTTAGCTCTGTGCATTTTTTGTTTGTTTGTAATGTAGATTTTCTCTGCAGAATTTCTCAAACCCCTCTGTGCCAGTCAAGTTGCTATTATCTTTATTGCATACATCAACTCCACTTATTTCAGGAAGGAAAAGTCTCAATATTTTTACACTAAACGATAACCCATTTTATTCAATCTGCCCCACCAGAAAAAATCTATTTACCTTAAAGCATTAAAGGGGCTAAAGTTATGTCTCTCTTTGTACAAGTGTCTCTACTAATAGCTTTCAAATCTCAGAATTCTAGAAATTCTAGGTGAAAAAGACCATTAAATCATCTAGTTCATTTCCCTTTAAGCATAGGAGTAATCTGTGTCACTGATCCTGATAATGAAAATAATACATTTTTAGTGTTTTAGGCTTCCAATGAATTTCAGTAATGGAAAGTTAATTTGTTTAAACATTGAGCTTTTCATACAGAGCTATCAAGTTGATGAGCGTGGCAGAATTGCACTACAGAATACACAAGTCCTCCATTTAGCAGTCTCAAAATTATACAGGACCTTGCAAGATCTTACCGAATCCCACAAAGTACACTGCAAGCATCAGCACTTTTTCTTTAGCTGATTTTGCTGTTACTCTTGTGTCTTGGATAAACTGCATGACAAATCCACTTTGTAATGGAAAAACCTTCTTTATATTTTAATTGTTATATTGCCAATGATGAAATCATATCATTATGAGTAGAGAAGCATTGCTTAGTAGTCCAGTTTCTATGTAATATATTTATATATGTACAATACTGATGCTTATTTTTAGAAATGTAATCCCAATAAAATTGTAGCAAAGTCTTACTGATTAAATATTGGTATCTTCCCCTAATCTTTTTGCATGGATTTGGGGCTATGCAATCTGGGAATGTTCATAAAGAACTTTTATACTGACCGTGTCCTCTGTTTTCCCACTACCATCAGACAGAACTTTTAGATGAGAAAAATGTAGTAAAAGCTCAGCGTCGACAGGTGGAGAAGATGAAAACTGAATATGATAAGATGACAGAAGAGTTAACCCAGAATGAACAGGAAAACACAAAACTTAGACGGAAATATGAGCTTGTGAAACAGGAACTGGAGGAAAAGGTAAACAGGCATCCTAATCTTATTGGGCATCTGATATATAAGGGCCAGAATCCATCCGATTTCACTACTCTATTTAGATGTTTTAGACTGCCAAATAATATATGTAAGCTTTGGGAGAACATTTGCAGCCATGCCACTTTAGGCTATGATTGTGTTAGATCAAATAAGGTAAATATGGTTGGATGAGATCAGTACTTTCATAGCATACCTCCAAGAGAAGTGTTGGTGATTTCAATAGGGAACTGCCTTCCCTCAGTCAAAATTGTACCAATCCCTGGCTTGGTATTAGTGTGCACTACAGCACAGCACAATGGTGCTGACAGTACTGTCTTTCAAATATGTTAAAGTGAGGTCCTGACAGTAAGTGGCCATTAAAGATGGCATTCTGCAAGAGTAGAGATATCTGTCCTTGCATCCTCCCAGATTCCAATGTGGGTACTAACAGCTCTGTGTCTAACTCTTCTATTGCTTAAAGTGGATAAATTATTATTCTTCACTTTGTCCTTAAATCGTTGTGTAATGCTAAGAAGTCCAGGGCAAGTTTAAAGTTTTTTAAGTATAAAGTTATCTGAGCACAATAAAAGGAATTAAAAAGAACATGGTTAAAGTTTTCATGCTTGACTATTTAAAGCATGGCAAATAGAATTTTGCCCAACTTTATAAGAAAAACTCACTTTTGAGTTCAGAAAGAAACATGAGAAATTTCAATTCAAAGGATAACTTTCTTGAAAAGCTGTATGTGTCTGAAAATGTAGTGGGAGTAACTTCTCAACCATAATGGTAATTTGACCAAATGGAAAAGGTTAATTTGGGGTAAAGGATGTGTTTTTTTTTTAAGTGGTTGAGCATCAAGTATTTTTTTCAAAATTACTAAAGACTGGTAGTTTAAAGAAACAAGAAATGATAGGCTAAGTCTTAATTGTCTCTCTTAATGCCAATTCAGTGATGTGACTTCCACTATTTTAGACAGACAAAGTGGGTGAGGTAATATCTTTTATTGGATCAGCTTCTGTTGGTGAGAGAGACAAGCTTTCACAGAGCTTTTCTTCAGGTCACTGGCTCAACACCCTTGTGGTTGTCTTCAGCTCATGAATATGTAGTCTGCTAATACACATGCATCAGAGTTCTAATTAGCTTTGTCTTTTGGGGTGGAAAGTTCTCAGCACATCTTTAAAGTTAGAGTTTTTACGCTTTCTTTTACTGAGTTCATTTTCTGATCTCACATTAGTTTCCTCAGGATTTAATAGAACATGAAATTCTTCTTCAAATTAGTTCAAGTGTTTTCCAATATAAAGATCTTCAGCCTTAAAATAGTCTTTTCAGACTTAAGTGATTCTTAAAGGAAATCTTTAACTTAAATGGTTTCAGAGTGGTAGTCATGTTAGTCATCAAAAAAATTCTCCTTTCCTCTTAATGCTCCTTGGAGAGATGGTTCTTGTCTTCTTGAGTTTAGTAAGGAGTTGCTTAAGCACCGCAAGATAACTAATTCCCCAATTAATATCAATATCTCTATACTCAAATGGCTTCTGACATTAGTAACCAGTTATAGCATCAAATGATCTTATTGTATTTGTACATAAAGCATTTCACCTTTAAAAGGAAACATGAATTAGAAGTAATAAAGGTCGTCTTTACAACATTTTCCAACCTTAAATGTTCTCCTTAACATTTGAAGAATATTGACTTCAGAGTGTTTATGAAAGAAACAGTTCCAATAAGAATATTCCTACATTTTTGGGGGTTTAAACTAAGATTTTTCTCTATTAAGGAGGAGGAAGGCCCATTCTGATGACTTGTTTTATTTCTCTGAGAACACATCCTGATTGTTACTTCTCTTCAATAGAGAATAGCCTTAACATTCTTTTAAATTCAGGATTCTGTAAGATATTTATGTCGCGGGGGGGGGGGGGGGGAGGGAGGGAGGAAGGCTGCTTTCTTGAGATAAAATCATCTCTATACCAAACAAGCTTCTTGTACAAGGGGAATGGCCTGATTTCTGATAAGACAATCTCATTGATTTCTTTGCCTGTAGACCAAATGGTTTCTTGATTTATGACCCACTCTATATAGCATTTACAAGTTATGATTAGACTCCTAGCAAATGCTCTATACAAAGCACGAGTCACAATTACTAACAGTGATATACACCTTTCAGAACATAGCATAAAAGAGAATAGCATAGAATGTTACAGCAAAATAGAAGTTATAAAGCTGTATTTCAGAGCTTGAGTAAACACTTGTGGACTTCTATGACTGAGAAGGTGGTATCTTCCTTGACACTACTCTGTCCCTGTTCGACAGAAAGCAGAGATCTCCTAGGAGTTTCCTTAGCTTGAACATTTCATTTAATGAGAGAACTCACAAAATTACAGTTTTGGTTACTTATTTGATTCTCCAAACATCACTAGTTTCTCCAAATATCATTGTATTTAGGTCGTAACATCTTCAGAGAAGGGATTGCCTACGACCGAGTTTGGACTGTAGGGCCCCATTCTTAGTTGGTCCTTATACACTATCATAATAAAGAAGATAAAAATAATGTATATGAAAGTAATTGTAGATATCTCCTAAAATTCAGTAAAGATGAAGGCAAGTTTGTAATAATCTAAATAAGAATAGATTACAATTTTATTATTAACTATTTTTGCAACAGCATTTAGGTTTACACCTACATTAATGTGTAGACTTGTGTTCAGTTTAGCAAACTGTAGTTGATGTTTTTAGGAGTCAGAAAAGGCTTCAAGTTATGCTAAAGAAACTTAACTTGAATCACTTTTGGCCTTCTTTTATATTGGTATCTTTCATTTGGGGTTTTGGCTCTGTATCATGTCCCACATTTGAGCTGTCGAAGGTTAGAAGTGTACTGAAGGTTAAAGTACCAACAGCAAAAATCTGAAGAGGACATAGGAGAAAGCAGTCTTTAAAAATAAGGCTCCAATTCTGCAGTGCATTCTCCTATGTGCTTAAGTATATGAAGAGTCCATTTTGACCATGTCACCCCTCCTTTTGCATCCTTCCACTGGGTCCTTGTTCTCTAGCATATCAAACTTAAGCTAATTGTCTTCACTTTCAAGGCCCTTCATGATCTATCCACACTCCACTTCTTATCTCCCATTCAGTATCAAAAAATCAACTCCTATCTCCAGTCAGCCCTTGATGCCAGCTGCCCACTTGCTAAATTTTCGAACAAGCACCTTCAGGCTTTCTCCCATATTGCCCCTCATGCTGGGGAGGAGATCTCTGTAAACCTCCATAAAACTAACTCCTCCTCCTTCTGCTGATTCCTCCTTAAAACTCTTGTTTGTCAAGAAAACAAAAAAACTTGACAGTGTTTCGATTGGTGGTGTGATGAGACCACAGACTATCCTGTTGACCAATGTTGTCTCCTTGTTTCTTGTGCTTTCCCATCTCTCTGTCTGTATCCATCTGTTGTCTTATATTTAGATTGTAAGATCTTCAGAATGGGAACTTTTTTTTCTATCTTTTTCTTAATTTTTTTTTACCGCGCCTAACATATTGGGGTCCAGAGCCAAGACTGATGCCCCTAAGTATAATCCTAATACACATAATAAAAGTCAGTGTTGTGTTTAGATTTCTATAACTAATACAATTGATTATTTAATTTTTAACCTTTTTTTTGTTGTCTGGATAGAATTTTATATAGCAGTTGAATATGGAAACAAAATGCATTGTTTCAGCAGCTATTTTATCACTTTATTCTGTTGCTGATTTTCAAGTTAACGTCAAAGGGTACAGCTGCATTGTTAAAAGTACCCCATGGCAGTGAATCTCAGAGCTTGGGTCAACTGACTCAGGCTTTCACTGCGGGGCTGAAAATAGCAGTGTGGATGTTCCTTACTGGGCTGGAGTATGGGCTCTCAGACCATTCCCCTACACTGGGTCTCTAGTCTGCTGAGCCTCTTGGCCAGGGCTTCTTTGACAACTTAGCAACTATCCATTTTAGCAACTCTCCATCTTACATCCCAAATTAGCAACTCTCCGTCTTACGTCCTGGATGCTCCATACTTAACTCCTCAGGAGACAGAGTGTTCTGGGAATGTACAAAACAGTCTCCTGACTAGCAGAAAGCCACCTATTAGATGCACTTACCTGTTGAAGTAGAAACAGTTCTCCTTATGATCAAAACAGAGGGATGTTTTGCCAGTCCGGGCCTCTATCCAGCATGTTTTGGACTACTTGTTCCACCTGAAACAGCAAGGTCTTAGCTCAATCAGAATTAATCTAGCAGCTATCTCTGCTTTCCAACCACCAGTTGTGGGTTGTTGAGTATTTTCTAATCCGATATGAGTCAGATTCTTAAAAGGTCTGGACAGATTATATCCCCATGTCATGTATTCCCATTCCTTCCTGAGACTTAAATCTGGTGAAAGCAAGATTTCTGGGACCACCTTTTGAACTGATGGCCCCCATATTGTATAAAGTTTTCCTGATCAAGGAAATAAGGGATTCATAATTCTGGGCAATATTACAAAGCATAATGTGATCTGGTCCTGTGCAAGTGTTCTTGATTCAGCTCTTTTGATCTGTCTGAGTTCTGACCTGCTGCATCCCCTGTTGTTCCAGTTTTAGGCTACACAGTGTATGTCTCCAGTTAAACACCTGCAGCTGGCCCATGTCAGCAGACTCAGGCTTGCAGGGCTCAGGCTGTGGGACTATAAACTGCAGTATAGACATCCAGGCTTGGGCTGGAGCCCAGGCTCTGAGACCTCTCTCCACCTCACGAGGTTCCAGAGCTCTACACTGCAGTATTATAGCTCTACAGCCTGAGCCCGACTCAGATGACACAGGCCAGTGTGTGGCTTCTCGATATGGATATTTAAATTTCATTGCTGGGTTCTATATCAAGAGCTGAAGATTAGAATCAGGACATGTTGAAAGATTGATATGGAGAGAACTACTAGTCCTGCAGATTTTCATCACTGATCATCATCTTATGATGATGACATTCAAAAAATAACTTCTTCTCTAGTCTCTGAAAAGATATTAGGGAGCTGCAAGCTTTTTCAGAGGTTTCTTATGTACTACTATGACTTGAAGACACTGTGAGAGGCAAGGCAGGTGAGGTAATAGCTTTTATTAGACCAATGTCTGTTGATGAGAGAGACAACCTTTCGAGCTTACACAGAGCTCTTCAAGTTTTTTTTGACAAGCTGTTTAAGTTTGAAAGCTTGTGTCTCATCAACAGAAGTTGGTTCAATAAAAGATATTACCTAACCTGCCTTATATCTTTAATATCCTGCAACCAACACAGCTACAACAGTATTGCATTGAATACACAGTGTCCGTTTCTATCGATTTACACTTCAGCAACAAAAGACCATCCATCCTAAGTTCTGAGTGTCCTTGACAGTCTTTAAAAATGTAGCATGTAAGTAATAGAATCCCTCAACTGCTTCAGACCACAATATACCAACCATAGCAAAAATATACAAACCATAAACCCTCAACCAAACACTCATCATAGATACATCCCACTACCCAGGCTCACTAGTCTCCCAGTCTTCATGAGCCAGGAAGAAAAGATGTCAAGTATCAGAGGGGTCTTGCATCTGAAGAAGTGGGTATTCACCCACGAAAGCTCATGCTGCAAAACGTCTGTTAGTCTATAAGGTGCCACAGGATTCTTTGTTGCTTGAAGAAAAGATGGGCCTTGAAGTGCTCCCTGAAATCTAATTAACTTTGGTTGTTCTGGGCCAAAGGAGGGAAGGAATTCTCAAGATTTGAGGATCTAACAGAGAATGCTGTGCCAGAGTTACCAGCAGAACTCCAGCTTAGGCTCCCTTGTGGAGTGCAAACATATCAGTATCTCATGGGGAGCAAGGTGATCTCTGAAGTAAGTAAAGCCCTAAGTGGCCTGGGACCAAAGTTAAACACAACCAGGAAACCAGTAGGTAGCCACTGCAGCTCAAGGATCACAGGTGTCGTGTGCTCAAAACAAAATAAAAACAAAAAAAGTGTTTGAAGAAACTACATTTAACAGACATTGCCAAATTTTACACTAGCTTCAGTTTTTGGATGGACATAAGATTAAACCATAAACCAACTTACTGGATTCTTTGTAATTGTGTACAACTTTTTCCTCCTCAAAGAATCTGGTTGTTTTCTCTTTTGGTGTGTCTGAATGATATTGAATGGAAAGCCGAACATATTTATCTTCCAGTTCTGCTGTTTCTCTTTTGAACTGGCATTATAAATCCAGAAGTACTCCCTGACCACCGCCAACAACAGTTTTAATGTTAGTTTGTGCATGTATACTATTAGGTATTCCCGTGCGTTCGGACTGTTTTAATATTTTATCACTATTCTTTTGTAAGTCTATGAAGTTTTTCCTGTACCTTCCAGAGTTCTTTTTCAAACACATAATTGTCAGACTTCAGCTTCTGAAGTCTTTTATTGCATTGTCTTCTAATTTCTTCATTTTGGCTTCCAATTTTCTCTTCACACCATCATGGTTTTTTAATGTATTCTTCAGCACACAAATATATTCCAATCAATGCCGTTGGTATACCATGAGAGAGATTTCTCTCCTTGTTCTTATTCCAGGACACTGTGTCTTCAAAGAGAGATTTCATTGCACAGATGGTGTTGGAATTTATCTTGAACAGTGCCAAGTACATTGTCAGAACTTAAATTAATATTATGTTCTAATGGCAAAATTGTAAATGGAAGACTTTGTTCCTCATTTTTATGACATAAAAGTTAATCTCATATATTAAGATTCACAAAAAGTTAAAGGGGGAAAAAGTAGCATCCCACAGGAAATTACTTACGATTTCAAATAGTCTCCAGCCCATTATGCAACTAAAAGGATGCTAAAACCGTTAGCTTACAAGTCTCATATCTTATTGTTTCATGCGAGTAACTTTCAAATCTTGTTATGGCAAGGTTTGTTTGGACTGCAAATGTTAATGACAGGCACAACTCTGTTTGCCACATGGACATAATTAAGAAAGAAAGAAAGAAAGAAAGAAAAAGAAAACATGAGAACTCTAAATTGACTTTTACCAATCCAAAAGATTTCCCAGGGGAAAAAAGTTGATTTTTATCCTTACTGCTGTGTTCTTTGGATCAAATCTGACCAGCTGTTCAGGATTGTTAATCCTTTTACGATGTTAAAAAAATATCAATGTGTCAAATGTCCTTTTCTGTGTACAGGACATTCACTTCACTACAGCATCACAATCGAGTTCACTGTGATCAAGAGCTGTCTAACTCTTGTTAGACGAATTTTACCATAGTCTAGTTAAAACTGTAGGAATGAAAAAAAGTTCACTAGCAAACTCCCCCCTCCACCGCCACCCCGCCCCCAAGTACATGAAAGCAAAGGTCTTTGGGCTCTTTTCCTTTGGGCTGTGACTGTACTACTTGTCTCTTTCACACAGTTCTGTACAGACAAAACAGCATGGAAAAGCAATGAGCAAATGTTACCACAAATGTATTTGTCTGGAATCAATTTTAGGTCATCTTTTCCATCCTGCATTAGCTTCTACTAAAATTTTTTAACATTGTCCAATATGTGATAATTACAAATCTCTAAGCTTCCATTTTGAGTAAGGGTGATAAATGCTATAGAATTCCTCTGTCTTAATTTAGGCTCTCACACGCATCTTTATAGACAATGTGATACAGCAGGACCAGGGAGCAGTGAGACAGTGGTTGAGGGGAAATATATAAGCCCTGGGCTAATTAAGGCATGGTTCCCTGTAGACTAGGGAGCGTTGCTACAGGTTAATTGGAGCACCTGTAGTCAATAAAGGCCCTGCCAGGAACCTAATAAAACCCCCTGCTTCAGGCAGACAGGGTGTGCAAGGAAGGAGAGAGGACTGGAGTTTGGAGGTGTGTTGCTGATCATTGAAAGACCAGAGAACTGGAGGAAGGGAGACCTTGCTCCAGCAGGGCAGGGAGACTCCCTCCCCCAGCGTCAAGGAACAAGGGTAACCCTATCCAAGTGGGAAGAGGATAAGAAACCTGCAGTGGTTGAGAGGAGCTGGGGCTCAGAGTGAGGACCAAACCTAGAACCCTTCCCTGCTTCCTTCCTCTACCACCTTCCCAGGCCACTAGCGGGGCCCTTGGCGCCCCAAGAGCAGGAGCAAGGGGGGGTGTCCTAGCCCCCCCCCACCAAGAAAAGCATGGGACCCACCATCTGAACATTGGTCATTTTGCCACAACAAATAAATAAGCTTTTTGAAAAATTGCATATTGTCATTATTGATTTGTGGAGTTAATGGAGAAGCTATCATTTTCCCATGTAATCCTTCACTTTACTTCCATTTGCTTGAATATGCTGCAGCTTTAGTTTTGCGTTCTCATTTCTGAAGCTGATTCTTGGAATCTTAACTTCTCATTGTGGACAATTTTCCATTCAGCTCATGTGTCTAATACATATCTCTTTATTAATAATAATATATTGGGGAGGGGAATCTAGATTATTTCTAGACTGCTGCATTAAGTCTTTCTCCTCATTAGACTGTCATTTTACTTTATAAAATGTTTAAATGTTTCAAACCAATAATAAATCTCATGAATTCTAGACAAAATTTACATAGGAAAATATACTTATTTGAAGTATTTATAGAATGAAAAACCTTTCTTTTGGGACAAATACATGTTTTTTTTGTTCTTCTCATTGGTGGTATTGTTACATAAGAGTCCCAATAGCTTTCTTGGGGTCAGACTGAACACAGAGGACATATGGCTCCACCTTTGAGAACACTAGTAATTCTTCTTTGGACATACAGTGCCACCAAACTGTCTCAGCAAAATGAGGATACACATCAAGCAGGGGAGGGGAGGCGACGAACCATTTTTTTGTTTATAAATGCTCATGAAATTAATGAAAGTATGGCAAAATTGGCTAGAGTCCAGGCACTGCACAGGCTAGTACTCTGTAGGATTCCCTAAATAGCTTTAATGTTTATTGGTATTTCTATGGATGATAGGATGAACTTGTAGCTTTTTGTGTCAAAGGAGGAATCTGGTCTTTTCTCTCTCAATTGTAGACTTTGGCTCAGTTGAGTTGATGGTGAGAACCTTTCATCTCTTCTTCTTTCGATGGCTGTCTTGGAAAGACAAGAGGATATGACTTTAGGTGTGGTCAGTGTTGTGAGAGAGCCCCTGCCACCTTCTGGATGGTGAAGGTCTTTTATAGGTATCAGTGTTCCCTTATGCTGCCTCAGAGCACACCCTCACGTCTTCAAAGGCCAAAAGGGCGTTACAGCCTTGTCATAATTTGATGAGATCAATGGCCTGGCATCTTGATCTTGAAGACACATACATACACACTAACCTAGAATCTTGAATCTTGTAACAATTCATTTATAACCGCAAACATGTCTTTCAAAAACAGGATTCAAGAAGGTGTCAAGTGGTAAGCAGCTGGTACCCAAACTTCCTCTTAGACCCAAGACATAGAAGTCTTAATTGTTAAAATATAATTAATGCCTAGTCAGTATTCACACAGCCACTCATTCCCACACATCCTTTTGACAATGCATTAATTATGACACTGGGAAAGTAACTCTAATAGGTGGGGGCAGAGTCTAGGGCAAGCAAGTAACCTCACTTTATAATAACCTTTTGTTTCCAAGTCAGAAAGCTGCTTCTAATATTCCTTTAATACTATCTTTCATTAAACATTTGGCCAAGCAAAGTTAATGGGCTCTGCCTCCAAATATGGCCTATGTTCCCTAAATTGATGTATATATCTCCCTGTTTTTTGGACTTCTTCTCAAACAAACTAAGTAGTTTTGATCCTTTTTACCCTGTTGTCATTGTTGATTATACTTTTCTTTTGAAGTTGGATTTCAACTTGTGCTGCACTGAAATATGTGAAATGTGATTGTGTCCCACTGCTACCCATGGTTTTTACAAAACTTAAATCTATATCTCCTAATAATGTTTCACTGGAAAAAATCAAAGTAAATTTAAAAATGTGTGCAATTTAATGTAGATCCATGGTCTGATTCTGCTTCATTGAAATCTGCAATGAAGTTCCCATTGACTTCACTTGGAAAAGAATTGGGCTTATACAATAAAATGTTATAAAACATCAATCACCTAGAGAAGTTTGACTTGAACTGAATTTCATATCATGCTGTTTAACAGGCTAAAATGTTGTTGTTATAGCCCATCGTGTTCTCTGATCATTATTTTCTTATGAGCAAATCAAAAATTGCACCCTATGCTTTCATGGCTATTATGTGAACTGTATGACAGAGTAATCCTCTTGGTTTTTTTTAATAACACTGAAATTAGATTTAAGGGAAAAATAATTCTTCCTCTTTTAAATAAATTTTAAGCTCTCATAGCCTCTTCCATCAGTATAAAAATTGTGCTCTGAGTAAAGCTCTCATGTGGAGGATGTCACCAGTTGCAAATATACCTTGGCAATTAAGCATAAAATGATGTTTTAAGTGATTGTGATTTCCTTCCTTTGGTATAATTCAACAGACTTTGGGTTTGGTTCACTGCCTGAGTTCTGTTGGCTTGTAGAGTAGAAAGTTTGCTGTGAATGTTGGGGACTGCAGCTGAGAGAGCAGCTGGAAAAAAAGTCCCCCAAAACATTAAAACAAAACAAAACACCCCCACCTTGTTACATTGGTAGGTGGGAGCTGGCTGATGCTACCCAGATAGTGGATGAGAATTAAGGAGGGAGCAAGGCCAAGGTATCTAGAAGATGTACTGGTTCAGCACACTCCTAGAAGCAGCCACCAAAAGGAATCTTAGCTATAAATTGAAGTTGCCTTTATTTTGGTGGAACTGTGGGCGATGGTGGAGACTGTGCTGCCACCTGTTCTTCCCCTGGGTTGAACTTCCACTTTGGCACAACTTCCCCTTGTGAGTGCAGAGAATGCAAATTGCACTTCGTACACCTACAGGGTTGACTCAAACCTACAAGTTTACTATTTTTACTTACAGTGTAAATGGCAGCACTTGTAAGTGCAAGTGTATTTTCTACAGAAAACAATTAGATCATACACTCTGTAGCCACAGAGTTTGCATTCAGTGTTTTGGGTAAGAGTTGTGCAAACATCTGTCCCTTCTACTTCACCATCATGCCTAAAACCTAATCTGGAGAGGTCAGGATTGCGTTCTAGGGATAATGAGGTTGTTGAGTTTTCATACTCATTGAGTTCTTGGACTCTATTGGGACTGCTTACAGAGTATCAACTGTAAAGGCTATGCTTTTTGTGATATAGACGCTTAACCTCTTTTACTGGACTGAGATTACCAACTCACTGCACACTGGCCATTGAACTGGTCATTGGATAACTCTTGGTTGCTACATACAAGTTAAAGCTACATTCAAGTTGCTGTATAACAAGTTAAAAATTACTTAGACAAGTTAGATATCTTCAAGTCACCAGGGCCTGATGAAATGCATTCTAGAATACTAAAGGTGCTGACTGAGGAGGTATTTGAGCCATTAGCGATTATCTTTGAAAAGTCATGGAAGACTGGAGAGATTCCAGAGGAATAGAAAAGGGCAAATATAGTGCCCATCTGTAAAAAGGGAAATAAGGACAACCCAGGGAATTACAGACCAGTCAGCTTAACTTCAGTACCCAGAAAGATAATGGAGCAAATAATTAAATAATCAATTTGCAAATACCTAGAAGATAATAAGGTGAGAAGTAACAGTCAACATGGATTTGACAAGAACAAATAGTGTCAAACCAACCTAATAGCTTTCTTTGACAGGATAAGAAGTGGTAAATGTGGTATATCTTGACTTTAGTAAGGCTTTTGATACTATCTTGCATGACCGTCTCATAAACAAAGTAGAGAAATACAACCTAGATGGAGATACTATAAGATGGGTGCATAACTGGTTAGAAAACTATTCCCAGAGCGTAGTTATCAGTGGTTCACAGTCAAACTGCAAGGACATGTCGAGTGGGGTACCAAAGTGATCCAGTTCTGTTCAAGCAACAAAGAATCCTGTGGCACCTTATAGACTAACAGACGTTTTGCAGCATGAGCTTTCGTGGGTGAATACCCACTTCTTCAGATGCAAGTGGTGGAAATTTCCACCACTTGCATCTGAAGAAGTGGGTATTCACCCACGAAAGCTCATGCTGCAAAACGTCTGTTAGTCTATAAGGTGCCACAGGATTCTTTGTTGCTTTTACAGATCCAGACTAACACGGCTACCCCTCTGATACAGTTCTGTTCAGTATCTTCATCAATGAAGTAGGTAATGGCATAGAGAGTAAGTCCACTTATAAAGTTTGTGGATGACACCAAACTGGGAGAGGTTGCAAATGCTTTGGAGGATAGGACTAAAATTCAAAATGATCCGGAGAAATGGCCTGAAGAAAATAGGATAAAATTCAATACAGACAAATGCAAAGTACTGCACTTAAGAAGGAACAATCAGTTGCACTCATACAAAATGAGAAATGACTGCCTAGGAAGGAGTACTGTCGAAAGGGATCTGGGGGTCAGAGTGGGTCACAAGCTAAATATGAGTCTAGAGTGTAACATTGTTGCAAATATACCAAACCCATCCCAGAATGATATTAGCAGGAATGTTGTAAGGAAGACAGGAGAAGTAATTCTTACACTCTACTCCAGTCACTCTAAAATTAGTGTAAAGGGCTAAAACATCCCTCCTTGCTTGATGGCGTTGATCCTGCTGGGAAAGGATTAAGTGTCTTCTGGTTACACATTGAGGCAGTTGCTTACTCGAACTAAAGATATGGCTTTGTGCGCAAGTGGCTTTCCAGAGAAAGAAGACTAAGGCAGTGGACTGAGCAATCAAGCATGGACAGAATGTTTGAGCTAGATTTTGTTTCATTTTGGGTTCCTTATGACTAAAGCGAAAGACCAAGAAGGGTGTAAGTTGTGACCAACTGCAGTTCTGTGGATTACCTCACAATCTTAGTCTTGCAGTATATGCTTTCCTCCCCCACTTCTTGTTTTTTAAATTGTCTCTAAATTGTGTTAATTATGTTGCATGTTAATGGGACTCAGAGGGCCCACCTGGGAAGATCCAATTGCGGGATCATGCCTTAGTTAACAGACTCCATACCTCACTATCAGTGCCTTGATTTTTATTGTTTTTGGTCTCATTCCAACAAAAAGAGAGAGTCTGTTCAAAATCTTATACCTTAGGACTTCAGTGAGACTTGGCACAGGTGTATAGATCTGCCTATGGAGATCCCTTTGCAGGATTGGGGCTTATTTTATTAATATTGGACCATTGTTCTTTCTTTGATATTTTAAATCCTGTCTACTCGATTGGAGGGTGGGAGAAGTATATTTAAACCTGGTCTAATTTTTTTAAAGTAATATCTTTTGCTCATCTGTTTTATATTATCTGTCTCCCCATTCTCACCAGACAAGAATCAGTGAGTTCAATTTGGATAAGTAAGTGCAACATCACCAAACCATTGACTTTGTGAAGGCTGCTCCCAGAGACTTTTTTCAAAAGGATTTGTTGGTGAATTTCCTGCTTTATGTGGGCTTTTGGGGAATTGGACTGGTAGTGAGGCACTGGGGCCCAGTGTGTCCTGCTGGGTCCGTGTGCAGGATGGCTAGGGGGACAAGAAGAGGAAAGGGAGAGCTAGAATGCCCTCTGTTATTTTATCATTGTCTTTTCATTTATGGAACCACTATATTAATATTTTATCAACACTGAGTCTTTTGAAAAGGAAGTATGCTTTTTTTCCTTGATACTGTAATGTGATAAATATCCTGCTGCACATGCGCAGTAGCATCGTACATTTTATCTAGAAGGATCCAAAGTGAATATTTCCCAAAGAGAATTATTTCATCCAGCACTGAAATGCAGCCTATGCGTGGAGAAGCACAAGGCACCTGTTTAACAGTGCACAACATCATAATTTATTGCAAGAAGTGTAAAGCACTGTATCCAGTTGAAACTGCAGGAAGAATTAAATAGGTAAAATGTAATTACCTGAATTAGAACCTGGCAAGGGCACCAGAAGTAACATTTCTACTTTCACACAAAAAAATAAAATAAAAAGGCCATAAGTTCTCTTTAATGACCATGCATGGTTAGGTTGTTGGATTCATTGATTACATAGCTAATCATAGAATCATAGATGTGCACAGGGTGTTTCAAAGGTATTATTTCATATCTCACCTGGAAAGACTGTGGCTTGAACAACTACACAGTGTATCCCAGGGCTGCCCAGAGGGGGGGGCAAAGGGGGCAATTTGCCCCGGGCTCTGCAAGGGCCCCCAAGAGAACAGCTGAGGCTCCTGCCTCCGCCCCTCTCCTGGAGCCCTAGCGCATCAAGCGGCGTCCTCAGACAGCGCCGCAGCATGTCTCCGGCGGGGCCTGAGCCCCACCCCGCTCAGAGCCGCGTGGTGAGGGGGCGGGGCTGGGAGCTCCGGGCTGAGCTCAGCTCCCTCCGCTCGGCGTGGAGCTCCCAGCCCCGCCCCCTCACCACGCGGCTCTGAGCGGGGCGGAGCTCAGGCCCCGCCGGAGACACACTGCAGCTGTTCTGCGAGGCGCTGAGACTCCGGGTGAGGAGGGAGCCGGGGGTAAGAGGCTGGGGCCGGGGGGTTGGCTAAGGGGCAGGGAGTCCTGGGGACAGTCAGGGCACAGGGAGGGGGCAGAGGTTGGGGGAGCGGTCAGGGGGCAGGGAATGGGGGGGTTTGGATTGTGGGTGTTCTGGGGGGGGTGGATAGGGTCAGGGCCGCCCAGAGGGGGCGGGGCAAGAGGGCGCAGGAGCTTCTTCGCTCCCGGTCTTCGCCAGCGGGGGGTCCTTCCGCTCCGGGGCGGAAGGACCCCCCACTGGCGAATTACCGCCGAAGCGGGACCCGCCGCCGAAGCGCAGCCCGGTCTTCAGCGGCAATTCGGCGGCGGGGGGCCCTTCCGTTCCGGGACCCGCCGCCGAAGTGCCCCGAACACCGGGCTGCACTTCGGCGGCGGGTCCTGCTTCGGCGGTAATTCGGTGGTGGGGGGCTCCCGCCGCGGGTCTTCAGGGCACTTTGGCGGCGAGTCCCGGAACGGAAGGGCCCCCCGCCGCCGAAGACCCCGGGCTCCTGGAATCCTCTGGGCGGCCCTGGTGTATCCTGACATTTGACTGGGGCATTGATTCAGTACAGGTAAGAGTATCACTTTCTGAATCACCCACAACATTTACTGCAACACATAGTTCCTCCCCTCCCACTTGGCTGCCTACTGTATTTTCCATTGCATGCATCCGACGAAGTGGGCTGTAGCCCACAAAAGCTTATGCTCAAATAAATTTGTTAGTCTCTAAGGTGCCACAAGTACTCCTGTTCTTTTTGCGGATACAGACTAACACGGCTGCTACTTTGAAACTCTTGATATTGACAATTATAAATCCAGATAAGATGATGTAATTAATATTGTTGGTATTTGTGTATTGGATTTTCTATACTCTGCATTTGGAGTAAGCCAAGTATTGCAAGAATTCCACAGCTAATATTAACTGTCATCATAATACATCTTCAGAAATGTGACATGCAAAACACATTTTCTATCCTGGAAATACATAAAGTAAAGCACCTTGTATTTTTTTCTTTAGCAATAGATAAAGGAAATGTAAAGCAAAATTTCAAATTAAGGGAGTCATTTCTTTAAACAAGTTGGATTTTTTGGAGTGTAGTGTGATGTTCCATATTCACTCTATATTGAGGTGGTAGAGGGTACTGACATTATAAAGGTAAATAATGCAACCTTATTACCTGCATTAGTAGTATCATAGATCATAACAGTAGCATTGACATGCCTATGCTGGTAGTGTGTAATACACAAAGACTAGTAACTCTGCATAGTAAAATCCCTGTGATGTTTTTGATGTACAATAGCTGCTGTTTGTTTAATTTGGATATTTCTCTATTACAAAATGTCAGACTTTCTACGGGACACCTGTCAAATTTGTTAGCTCATCTTAATTTCATAAACCTTTTGTGTTTTTTTAAATGAGCCATTCTGAAGGTATAATGTGTAGTGTAATACATGAAGAAGGGTGTGTGTGTGTGTATTGCATAGTACATATAAGTACTGTGTATATATGTGGATATTCTGTTCAGAGGTTGCCTGAGATTACAGGAATCCCTGTTAAAAATAGTGTGTGAACAACTCCCCTTGCTTCCTCTCACAGATTTGGCTGAAATTGAATTAGCAGTAGCTGGTATTTTTTTGGATTGGGTGCAAGAAAATACCAACTCATTGGTCATAATAATTTGCCACATTCTGCATGCCCCCTTTACTTAGGAGGTTTAGTGAGCTTTCTGTGCTCAAAGTGCACATTGAAAGGCAGATTTGCTATGGTCTGTTAACAGAAATGTGTTTTAGCATGATAAAGTATATTTCTCCATTTTTCCTTTTTATTTGGTTAAATTATTTCAAATCTCCCATCTAATATGGCAATAACTTGCCAAGACAATAGGTCATTAAGGCAAGCTGCCTTATTTGCTAAAAATCTTCACATTTCCTGCCTATTTACTATGAAAGTTATTATCCTTTTATGTTTTGGGTTTTTTTTAATAAAGTTCTGAGAGCTATATGGGGAAATGTCCCTTTGCATTCTGAAAGCACAATCTAAAAAAAAAAAAGATACTGGAGTTATGTTAATTTAATAGTAAATCTTTTTTTTTTGTCATTTCATTCTTTTGCCCCAGGATAAACAGATAAGCAGTGAAGAAGATCATTTGAGGAGGATGGAGGAGGCCAGATTACATCTTAGGGATCAGCTGCGTTGTCTAGAGACAGAGCAAGAATCCATTCTCACCATGATAGGAAGTGAAATTGATGCAGCTTGTGAAATCCTTTCCAGAGACTCTGTGGAGAAATTCAAAGTAATTATTAGTTTTCAGTCTGCCTTAGATTTTTAGTTTGTTACCTAATAGGTAACTATAATGGAATTTTTATGCATGGCTGCTTGTAGTCACATATTTGCTACAGATAGTTTCTTGAGTAAAAGATTTCAAATATGACAGGTGACACAATTTAAAAAAAATATGGTATTAAGTGTGTTATGGAATTGTGGCGTGATGCATGTTGCTATGTATCTTAGAGAGAGATAACACAAGCCCCACATGTGCATCACCAGAAGTTATTATTTTCAGTTGCCAGTCTTTTTCCTCATAAATAATGGTTTCCAATTATTGTTGGTTGATGTGAAATGACCTGCCTGGTCGCAAACTGCATCACATTGGCTCAGAGGGGAAAATAACATTGTTTGACACCGTACATTAACTTTCTTACTGTTTTGCTTGGAAATGATGTTCGGATCTCAAAATAATGGGTCATATCACTAATGCTTTCATATTTTTGTCTTGTCTTTGTCATATGACAAGTAGTTAAAAGAGAAAGTGTCAGCATATTTCAACCCCTAGGATATTTATTAATAGACCTCAGCATGCTGCTCTAGAAATTAATGAAGATAATCTTTGGTAAAGTATCTATAGTTTCTCAACAAAGATTCAGAAACTCAGTTTAATAAAAGCAGCAAAGAGTCCTGTGGCATCTTATAGTCGGATGCATGTAGACGAAGTGGGTATTCACCCACGAAAGCTCATGCTCCAATACGTCTGTTAGTCTATAAGGTGCCACAGGACTCTTTGCTGCTTTTACAGATCCAGACTAACATGGCTACCCCTCTGATACTCAGTTTAATAAAGTATTCTTTCTTATATTCAAACTAATTTTTTATTTTAAAAATTCTGTTTGTTTAGTAAGATTGGTAGTACAACAGAAAACATTTCTTATGTTTATTCTTGTGAACAGTGTGTTTCAAATTTAAAAGTCATCATATATTTTTCTAATATTACAAAAATGGAGAATGGAGATAGTTACACTTTATATGCTTTATACTTTAACACATGTTCTTTTATCACTTAACGCTGCATGGTTTTTGAAGAGTCTAAATGTTGTTGCTACTGCTGTAGTGTACTTTCTTAAAAAAAGGGAAAATAGACATTTTTTCAACATGGAAATTTCTCTAAATATTTTAAAAATATTCAGACTCTGGAGTAATGAACTGAGTGTGACATTCAGGCAGACAGACATCAATCTGTTTAAATGTTTCACCACATAATAAAGCGCAAATTTCCTAACTTTCCTTCTTTCATGAACTCCCAAGTTCTGATTTCTAAAGTCTACCGAGCAGCACAGATGGAATTATTGTTTTAATGTACATGGTTCCCAGAAATTACAGTTAACTTGGAATTTAAAACTAATGCCAAAGTATGGAGGTTTTGTTTTCATTTTAAAAGAAAAGTTTGCATGTCAGTTTCTCCTGACTCATCCAGTTTCATCAAACCCCTTAAGTTGCATGCCATTGGCAAGCTTAAAACGTATCTGAGCCACTTGACCTTTGTTTTAGCCCATGAAGGGGACATCATTTTTATTACAGCAACATAATTTCTTGCTCTCTTCCCATATTGGCACGGGGTAGCGGTGTTGTATGGAGGCAGTGCAATTGGCTCTGGGAGAAGGAGGGAAAACATGGCTCTCACTGGACTTCAGTGATGCTCCTCTCCCCAGCACTATGGGTTCTGTCAAGGGCTCTGGAAAGTTTTAACCCAAGTCCTTTTCTTCTAGGAGTATCACTGCAATCTTGTTGTCTTGTGAGGGTTTAAGAGGAAGATAATGAGGCTATTGGAGGAAGCTAGAGAATCTCTAGTCTTCATCCACTGAATTTTCCCAAAAGCAAAAACCTGACCAGATTTGCTAGTTGTCCCAGCATGGAGTTTTAACTTAAAGAATTCAAGATAAACTGTTGGGATTTATTTTTTTTTTTTCAACCAGTCTTTTGCTGCCACGTGAACTCCCCTCTGCTTCCCACCTGCAAAAAAACAAACAAACAAACAAAAAAACCCAAGTATTTTGACTCTCTTAATATGCAAACCAGTACAAGAGGTACAGTAGTAGAACCCACTTAAATAGTGTTAAAGGAATAGACTTCTTCAAAAAAAAATAATTTGACTTGCACGAATGAAGCCCCAGATAGGCATACAGCAAGACCTCTTTGCATGAATACCAGATAAAAGTATCCCAGTCCAACAAGTATTGTAAATTAAACAATAAATAGAGTCATACCACTTTGAGATGGAAAAGAGAAGGATATATAAGGCATGATACAGGTTTGTTCTCTACAAAAGAGGATATGTCAGATGTTAAATGGACATTGAACTTAACTAGACTTCCATTAAAAATACAGATCTGTGCAAAACAGATTTTTTTCTACTTATTTAAAAAGAAGTAATGAAAAACAACCCACTAAAAGGAATAGATGTGTTTATTAAAAATGTAGAGGTTAGGTATAATATTCCCTTATTAGCAAGTTTTAATTTATTGTGTAGTTGGATTTAAAAGGGATTGGTGGAAGAGAGTTATGGCAGACCACCTGATATGATTTGCTAATGAAATACCCAGTACAGGTTTATCTTCTGTCTTCCTTAGTAATTTTATTACCTTAGTGTACAAGAAGGGATATGTAAGAACTTGTAATCATCAATCTCAAATACAAGAAGTAAGTATGGTATCTTATAGCTGGAATAGAAGATAACACCATCACAATGGAATAGCAAATATTGAGTTTTTATTGGTGCCCACTGTACATTTCTCTCACTCTGTGATAAAGCAAGAAATGTGTAATTAAATTAAGCAGTCAAAATCTCATGTTCTATTCCAGAAGAAAAGCCAAATTGCTAACAATGAAATCACAAGCAAGAATGGCTTGTACTACTTCTGTGCTACACAATGTGGTGCCATATAGTCTGGAGGAAATGAGGTTGGATGACTGAACCTAGTCTTTTTAACAAACAAACAAACAAGCATTTTAACATGTGATTGAGATCAGTAGTTGTAAATTGCATTTCCCTGTAAATTAAACATAATTTTCACAAAGGGGCACCCAGAATATATATCTTGATGCATTGTTGTTGGTACAGTACAACTATAATCTAATAATAATACATTTAAGCATTTTGAAGATGTTCTAATCACATAGTTTTGTAGTGATCATATGGATAAAGTGGGAAAAATAACAGAATTACTATGTACCAAATAACTGTTGACCTGAGTTGCATTTTAAACAAGAATTATATTGATGACACTGCATTCTTTATCCTGTAAACATTAAAGTTTAATGAGACTGATATAAAATTAAACAGCTCTTTAAAATATTTAGGAATAAACCATCCAACACTGATCTTTAGTAATGATTTTTTGAACTAGTGTGCTCATTTTGTTGAGTAAATAAGAAAAAATTCCCCTTCGTGTCAATTTTTTTTTCCAGGCAATATCACTTACACCTGGGTTACAGAATGACCCTCATCGCTGGTTAGCAGAAACAAAGGTAACATCATCTCTTGGATATTACTAGATAAAATAATATTTAGCTGGTTTTGGTCACTAAAAATGATATTTGAAAATTGCAGTTAAAAAGGGGTGGAGGGAGAGAGAAAAAGAAAAAATTCAAAAACCTGTAACATTTCTCTGATAGCTGTATTGATATTTCCAGCTTGGAGACTGGCCTTTCAAGCCAATAGATGGTAATGATTTTTTTCAGCTGAAGGTCTTTGGCTATCTCTTGCTGGGTAGCCGTAGGGCATTTCCAGTGTAAAGAAGTGTCACCATATTTCTGAAGGGTATCAGGTTTTAGCCTTTTTATTGGCAGTTATGGTACTTAGCATCAATAAGCAATAGATATTTGTAGAGCCAAATTTACAGCATTTCTCCCTTATTTGTGCTCACTAAATTTGAGCAGACCCAAATCCTGAGCACCCAGCAAAACAAATGCATTTGTGGGTGAAATGATGGAAGCTTGCTGAAAATATGATCCTTTGGTTCTGGATTGCCTTTTCTCTTTAATCAATTCTTTTAGAGTAAAACAAGGTAAGTTTATAGTCCACAGGCATGCTTCTTTCTATAGGGTTATAAGAAAAGCCAAGACATGTTTTGTTGTAAAGCAGTTTTGTTTTATATCTAAAGGCTTTTAGACTGGATTCTTGAAAAAAGTGCTATTTTCCTTTAACCCTTCTTCTAAAGCCCATGACTCTCATAATGTGAGTACACACATGGTTGGAAATCTCTTATGAGCCTGCCAACCCTGGCATGTGAGCGTACTATAAGCTTTCATTTCTGTGCCTCAGCTTAATGGTTCAAAGAGATGACTGGTAACTTCTAACCCTTGCTTTTTTCTTTGCAAGCCCTGTAAGCAGTCTTATCCAGTATCTTTTAATAGGATTAAGCTTCTCATGATTAAAATAGCTTTTATACTGCATGAAACAAACCTTTCTCTCTGCAGTGTAAAAGGGTCATGGCAGTGGAAGAAAAGTTGACCAATTGACTGAGAAGAAATTGAATCTGTTTGCTAGCAAGGTGGCTTAAGGTTATTGATGGGTTAGCATGTAATACACATAGATCAAGAATGAATATCACTATAAATAACAGAGATAAGATTTTGAATCAAGAACTGTATAGGAAACAGTCTCCTATTCAGGTAGGTGCTGCTTACATCCTAGGCAGTATTAGAAGGACCTTCCAAAGGGCATTTAGTAATTGTTTTCATAAATCTGCCAAATGAGTTTCTTTAGTTATTGGTAGAGGAGACCTGAAATGAAGGGGACTAGAAATACTGCAGTTCTGTAGATTTTCACCTTATATATAAAAGATTATATTTCTGGGCTGAATTTCTGATCACTTGGAATCACTTGAATTCTACTTCCAGGTCACTGCATTTGCTGATGAATATTGGAAAGAAGGGGACTTTTGTTTGTAACATTTCTGAAATCCAAATTTTGTGTTTCCTGGTTATTCTTTGAATGATTGCATATATGCATTCCGCTCTTATTGTCAGTGCACCCACTGCAGTGCGTGGCTGTCAAAAACTTTTCCCCTCAGCGGTATCTGTTGGGTGGCTGGAGTTCCCCCTGCTGTATACTCCACTGGGTGTAGTTATAAAAGGCAGAACTGCCTTTAGCCCCCCTCAGTTCCTTCTTACCACCCCTGATTGTAATTGGAACTCTGTTTTCTACCAGAACTGTTATTTCTCTCAGCCTTGTTGAATGTAGTGTATAGTGTTAGCCTAGTCTTAGCCCTGGTCTACACACAGCCCCGGGGTCGAACTAGGGTTATTCATGTAGCTGAATTCGAACTACCCTAGTTCGAATGACTTACCCGTCCAGACGCCGCGGAAGCGAACTCCGCGGCTCCAAGGTCGACTCCGCCAACTCCTCCTGCCGCGGTGGAGTACCGGAGTCGACCGCGGCGCTTCCGGAGTTCGAACTATCGCGTCTAGATCAGACGCGATAGTTCGAACTCCGAGAAGTCGAACTCGCCGTGTCGACCCGCGCGGTAAGTATAAACGTACCCTTAGTAATGTTATGAAAGTAAGTTTTAACAGTATTAAAGATATTTTTTTTTTAAGTTTTTTTTTTTTTTAAATTCTTGTTTTCCCTGTTCAGGGTTTTTTCTGTGAATGACACCGAGGTATGCCCTGGTCATTAGATTTCAAGCCATGTGTTTTTGGCTCCAGGCCTATGCCCATGAGTAACCTGCACAACAGCTGCCTAAAGTGCTTGAGAGAAGCATATATCAGGAACCGGTGCCAGGCTTGCAGGGAGTTCGAACCTAGGATGAAGAAGAATAAGGAGGCTAGGCTAAAATTCCTGCTGATGAAGGTTGTGTTCAGGCCACTGTTGGCGCTGTCCCAGTCTGACTTGGTGCTGAGTGCTGCGGTTTAAGTAAGCAGTGCACCTACTGCTGTGACCCTTGAATGGGTCCTGGCATGGGAATCTGGCCTGGACAATTGGACTCTGCCCTGGTTCAGTGGCCGTTTTGGAACTCTTGAGGGTTTCCCCCAGCTTCCAGATCTTCCCAACACTGTGCATACTCAATGCCCTCATCTAGAAGGGCTGAATCTACACACAGAGGGGCTCTGTTTCAAGACTGGTATCAAGCATTAAGAGGAAGTTCCAGATACAGAGCAACAGCTGGTAGAAGAGATTCTATACCCCCGGTCTTGGCTTCCTCTTCAAATGAGGCCATTTCATCTGGCACAACTTCACCTCCTCCTGGTGATTTTAAGGTTTGTCATGAGTTATTGAAAAGAGTTGTTGCAGGCTTAGGTGCACAGCTCGAATTGGTCAGGGAGACCTCAAGTTCTCCTTTTATCATCGGTGGGGCCCTCCATGGTAGTTCTGCCAATTAACAAGGTGATACTAGAGCCAATAAAGGCTTTGGGGCAGACTCTATCCTCTTTGCCTTGAACCTCTAAAAAAGTGGAAAGAAAGTATGATGTGCCCTCCCAAGGGTTTGAGTACGGTATATTCACCCACCTTTGGGCTCATTAGTCATCACAGCAGCTAATGAGAGAGAATGACAGGGACACCAGGCTGCCACCCCCAAATCAAAAGATGCCAGACGGCTGGACTTATTTGTCAGAAAGATTCATTCGACGGGGGTTTGCAGCTGCATATTGCTAACTAACAGGCTTTGTTGGGATTTTATTTGTGAGGTTTGTGCAAATTTGTGAGGTTCCATGCAAAAGTTAAAGGAGCTCCTTCTGGAGAACACTAGGCAGGAGTTCTCTTCCCTGGTCAGTGAAGGCAGACTGATCATGGGAACATCACTGCAGGTGGGGTTGGACGCAGCAGACTCTGCAGCTAGAGCCATGGCTTCTGCAGTGGCCATGTGTAGATCATCCTGGCTGCAGTTTTCTGGTCTTCACAATGAAGTCCAGACTACTATCCAGGACTTGCTATTCGAGGGTCCTTTTCTATTCTTGGACCAGACGGCCCATTCCGCTCCTCTTCCGCAGGACCTATCAAAAAAGAGTTATAGGTGTACGGGTCCCTCGCCTGTTGTTTTGGCACTGGGCCCCTCAAGACACCCAGGAACCACAAAACAAGTATTTTTATGAGCCTGTTGAGGTTGGCATACCAGTCTCCATCTTTCCAGGCCTGAACCCTCTCACCATTGCAAACTGTCTGTCTCACTTCTTCTGCAGTGCTTGGTCCTGGATTACTTGGGACAAGTGGATCTTGAGCATGGTGGAAGTGGGATATATTCTCTAGTTTGCTTCTACTGCTCCCGCCCACCATCCCCCTTGTTCCCCATATTTCCTAATCCCCAAAATGAAGGGTGTCTCAGGTCAATTTCAGATCTGCGTCATCTCAACAATTCTTAAAAGGGATAAAGTTTTGCATGTTCACCCTAGCTTCTATTATCCCTTCCCTGGATCCCAGGGACTGGTATGCTTCCTTCAGTTTAAAAAATCCCTACTTCCATGTAGCAATCATTCAAGCTCATAGGAAGTACCTCTGATTTCTGGTAAATCAGAATCATTGCCAGTTCACTGTACTACCTTTCAGCCTGTCAGCAGCTCCCAAGGTCCTTTATAAAGGTCATGGTGGTAGTAGCTGCATTCCTGTGAAGATCAGGAATGCAGGTTTACCCCTACCTTGTCAAAATCCAGTCCAAACTGCAAGTGCAGAGCAGTGTTGCCCCGAGCCAGTCAACATTCAATCCTCTGGAGCTGTTAATCAATACAGAAAAATTATACTCTCAAGTACAAGACACCGTTTCACCGTGGGATCTGAATTTATTGTCAAGACATATGGATCCCCCATTTGAATCATTGACTACTGTTCACTGTCACATCTATCAATGAAGTTGGCCTTTTGGTGGCCATTACCTTGGCCAGAAGACTAGGGGAGCTGTGGGCATTAATATCGGGATTTTCACATACAATCTTTTTTTAAAGACAACATACATCTACATCCTCATCTGAAGTTCGTCCTAAGGGTGGCTTCCTCTTTCCACATCAACCAGCCAATTTATTTGCCTGTATTCTACCAAAACCACATATGACCAGGGAAGAAGAGCATTTGCATACCTTGAACATCAGAAGAACCTTGGCGTTTTACCTGGTCAGAACTAGACACTTTTGTAAATCCTCCCAGCTGTCCATAGCTGTGACAGGCAGAATAAGAGGTCAATCAGTCTCCACTAGAGAATTTCTTTCTAGATCGCATCCTGCATATATATGTGCTATGACTTGGGTAATGTTGCGCCACCTGACAGAGTCACAGCTCATTTGATGAGGTCACAGTTGATCTTGGCAGACTTTCTGGCACAAATTCCAGTTGCAGACATTTGTAGAGCAGCACCCTGGTCTTTGGTCCACACATTTGCCTCTCACTATGCTGTGATTCAAGACTCCAGAGATGATGCTAGAGTGGGACAAAATGTGCTCCAATCTCTATTGAAATAGACTCCAATCCCACCTCCTGTCTGAAAGTTTGAGAGTCACCTAGATCTGAATGCACATGTGCAATCACTGGAAGAAAAAAGAAATTTATTAACCTGTTCCATAACTGTTGTTCTTTGAGAAGTGTTCTGATGTCAATTCCATCATCTGCTCTCCTGCCCCTCTATATCAGACTAACGACAAGAAGGGATGGCTCTGCTTTTTATACCTGCACGCAGTGGTGTGTGAGGACAACAGGGAGAGCTCGAGCCACACAACAGATACTGTGGAGTGAAAAAATTTCTGATGGCTGTGCGCTGGATGCACCAAGAGTGGAGTGGACATGCGCAATGCATCTCAAAGAACAACAGTTATGGAACAGATTAGTAACCATTTTTTTCATAGCTAGCTGAGGAGAAAAAAGATAAACATTGTTTTGGTTCTGTGTGTGTGTGTTTGAGTGACAGAGTAACTATTCTGTAATTGAAGTTACATCAAGATTTGCCCTTAGAGGAGGACTAAAAATCCACTCTGTTTTATACTTCAGTGGTTGAATTTAGGGTATGTCTACACTACAAGAGTAGTTCGATTCAACTTAAGTCGAATTTGTGGAATCGACCTTACGAAGTCGAATTTGTGTATCCACACTAAGGACACTAATTCGACTTTGTGAGTCCACACTAACGGGGCAAGCGTCGACTTTGGAAGCGGTGCACTGTGGGCAGCTATCCCACAGTTCCCGCAGTCCCCACTGCCCATTGGAATGCTGGGTAGAGCCCCCAATGCCTGCTGGGGGAAAAAATGTGTCGAGGGTGGTTTTGGGTAACTGTCATCATTGAACCGTCACTCCCGCCCTCCCTCCCTGAAAGCGCCTGCGGGCAATCTGTTCGCTCACTTTTCTGGTCAGTGACAGCGCGGACGCCACAGCACTGCGAGCATGGAGCCCGCTGCAGTTATGGCCGTTGTCAACTCCTCGCACCTTATCGTCCACCTCTTCCACAGTCAGCTGCTGAGAAATCGGGCTACTTTTCAATGGTGCTGCAAGCACTGGTGGACCATAGGGGACGTTTTACCAACATCAACGTCGGGTGGCCGGGCAAGGTTCATGACGTGCGTGTTTTCAGGAACTCTGGTCTGTTTAGACGCCTGCAGGAAGGTAGTTTCTTCCCGGACCACAAAATAACTGTTGGGGATGTGCAGATGCCTATAATGATCCTCGGGGACCCAGCCTACCCGCTAATGCCCTGCCTCATGAAGCCCTATACAGGCGCCTTGGACACTGACAAGGAACTCTTCAACTACCGGCTGAGCAAGTGCAAAATGGTGGTGGAGTGTGCTTTCGGACGTCTCAAGGGGAGATGGCGAAGCTTACTGACTCGCTCGGATCTCAGCGAAACCAATATCCCCATTGTTATTGCAGCTTGCTGTGTGCTCCACAATCTCTGTGAGAGCAAGGGGGAGACCTTTATGGCGGGATGGGAGGTTGAGGCAAATCGCCTGGCTGCTGATTACGCTCAGCCTGACACCCGTGCGATTAGAAGAGCCCAGCGGGAAGCGCTGTGCATCCAGGAGGCTTTGAAACCTAGGTTCCTCAGCGAGCAGCGTGACCTGTGACTGTTCAGTTTCTTTACAGAGAAGCTGAACCTGCCCCTATTTCTTTACCCAGTTACTGTTGACTATCCTCTGCAGTTACATACCCCGTTCACCCCGTTTCCCCCACTTCCAACACATGTGTAAAAATAAAATACATGTTCCATTGTTACTTAACAAAGGTTTCTTTATTAATGACTTTGCGTTAAAGGGTTGAAACTGGGACGCAGACTGTGCTGGGTAGGGTGTGCGGTGATGTAAAGACCGCCTCTAAACTCGAGGAATGACAGGCTGCTGCTCCTAGAGCGGTCCACAGTGCCGGACTGGTTGTTTCAACGGAGCCTGCCATCCCTCCTTTTTGGGACTCTGTGTGCGGGGGCTATGTGACCTTGTGGCGGAGGAGGACGGATACAGATTCCTCTGCTGCGTGGCTCTGTGGTCCAGGACAAGGACCGCTGCATAAGATCTGTAACCGCCCTCCCCCGCTACAAAGTCACGTACCCCCTCCCACCCACACAGAACCTGGAAACCACCTCCCATACCGACCAGGGTGCCTACTGACTGCACTGTGTGTGTGACCTGCTGTTGATACTGCCCCCGTGTCTGTATCCTGGTAAAGGTGACTGTCCTATGCAATTACCAACCCCCTTCCCCACCCCTCCCTTCAAACACAGTCTTCTGTAAAAAAACATGAAGGAAACAGTAATTAACAGCAAAGTATTTTTAATAATTAACTAGACAGGGGATGAAACTGGGATTGGGGTTTGGGTGAGTCAGGAAGGGAAGGACTTCTCAAAATTTAGGGTATGAGAGCTTTTGGGTACTTGAGCACTCTGCTGGGGTGCAGTGACAGTTTTCACGGCCCCTGGCGCCCCTCCTTCTGGTTATTTTGGGTGAGGGGGGTATGGGACTTTGTGGCGGGGGAGGGCGGTTGCAGATACACTGCAGGGGGGCTCTGTCCTCCTGTCTGCAGTCCTGCAGAACATCCACAAGGCGCCGGAGCGTGTCCGTTTGCTCCCTCATTAGTCCAAGCAGCGTTTGAGTCGCCTGCTTGTCTTCCTCACGCCACCTCTCCTCCCGTTCGCTGTGTGAGCGCTGGTACAGAGAGAGGGTCTCCCTCCACTGGCTCTGCTGGTCCGCCTCGGCTCGGGAGCAGCCCATAAATTCAGCGAACATCTCGTCCCGTGTCTTTTCTTTCGCCGCCTAATCTTTGCCAGCCTCTGTGAGGGGGATGCTGTGGCAGGTCTGGAGACAGTCGAAGCTGTGTGATGGGAAAAAGGGAGTGAATTCCTTGCAAAGATACATTTCTGCGAACAATGAACACAGTCTAGTCTGTGTCTGTGAACAAGACCATGCACAGCACCTATCTCGTGCGCACTCCTGCTCCAGGCAATCCGGAAAGCATAAACTCTGCCCCTGTTCCACCCCATCGCAGTCTCCCCCGACCCTTGGAATTCTGGGTTGAAATCCAAGTGCCCGATGGGTCAAAAATCATTGTCGCGGGTGGTTCTGGGTAAATGTCGTCAGTCATTCCTTCCTCCGGGAAAGCAACGGCAGACAATCATTTCGAGCCTGTTTTCCCTGGATTACCCTGGCAGACGGCATAGCGTGGCAACCATGGAGCCTGTTTTGCCTTTTGTCACTGTCACCGTATGTGTACTAGATGCCGCGGACAGAGGCGATTCAGCAGCGCTACACAGCAGCATTCATTTGCTTTTGCATGACAGCAGAGATGGTTATCAGCCATATTGTACCATCTACCATGCCATTGTAAATTGGCAATGTGATGACGGTTACCAGTCCTACTGCACTATACCTTCTGCTGCTGTCATAGGTGTCCCTGGCCGAGATCAGCCGGGGGCGCAAAAGACAAAACTGGGAATGACTGCCCGAGTCAATCCCTCCTTTATGGTATCTAAAAATAGAATCAGTCCTGCCTAGAATATGGGGCAAGTGTACTAGGGTTGCAGTGTATCAGGGAACTAGAGAGCACAGCCGCTCCATGTCAGATCATGCAGGAATGATGAGATGCATGCCATTCACAGGGGGTGCCCCTGCAACAAGCCCAACTGTTGCTTCCCTCCTCCCCCAGCCTTCCTGGGCTACCGTTGTAGTGTCCCCCCATTTGTGTGCTGAAGTAATAAAGAATGCAGGAATAAGAAACAGTGACTTGTTAGTGAAATGAAATGAGGGGAAGGCAGCCTCCAGCTGCTATGATAGTCCAGGCAGGACATTAAGCAGTGTGGGGGAGAGGAGACCAGCATCCTGCTGCTATGATAGTCCAGGCAGTACAGAATCTTTTCTTTACACATGAAGGGCGGGGGCTCATGGAGCTCAGCCCCCTGTTGCTATGATGAAGACGGTTAGCAGGCCATCTGCTTATGGGCTGATGATGAGGACGGATAGCAGTCCTACTGCACTACACCATCTGCCACAAGGCTGATGATGAGGACGGATACCAGTCGTATTGTACCGTCAGCCACCCATGAGGCGGGGGGAGGAGGATGCTACAGTACAGTGCCGCAGCATCATGTCTACCAGCAGCATTCAGTACACATAGGGTGACATTTAAAAGAGTCAAGGGACGATTTTTTTTCCTTTTCCTTCTGGGGGTGGGGGGTGGGTACATTGACGAGCTATGCCCTGAACCACTGCGGACAATGTGTTTGACCGTACAGGTATTGGGAGCTCAGCCAAGAATGCAAATGCTTTTCGGAGACTGCAGGAACTGTGGGATAGCTTGCGTCCTCAGTCCCCCCTCCCTCCCTCCATGAGCGTCCATTTGATTCTTTGGCTTTCCGTTACGCTTGTCACGCAGCAGCGTGCTGAGTCTCTGCTACACCGTCTGTCTGGAGATTTTTTAAAAATACTTTGGACCAGGCGTAACATTACAGTAATTCCCCTAATTAGATGCAGGAGTCGCCGAGCGAGATCACCCTGAGGAGGGTCACTGAAGGAGATAGAGAGCACATGCTGCGTGAAAGCCAGCACAAACCAGGGGCCTATGCTGCCATGCTCGTGGAGGCAATGCTCCCAGAATACCTCATGAAAGCCTGGCGCGGAAAAGTGTGCTACCACGGAGCACCCAATAAGGCAGCTCTCCCCAGGAACCTCCTGCGGAGGCTTTTCGATTACCTCCAGGAGAGCTTCGTGGAGATCTCCCAGGAGGATTTCTGTACTATCCAAATATATATAGACCTCCTTTTCACATAGTTCAGATTCCTGTTACATTAATAATAAAAGTTTACATGTTTAAAGCACTTACCGACTGATCCTTCCCCTGATTCAGGGTCCGGGGTAACTGCTGGGTATGGTTGGTAGGGGATCTCCATGAGGGTGATGAAGAGATCCTGGCTGTCGGGGAAACCAGCGTTGTAAGCGCTGTCGCCTGCCTCGTCCTCCACAAACCCTTCCTCATCTTCCCCGTCCGCGAACATCGCCAAGGAACTGGCCGTCGACACTATCCCATCGTCGGAGTCCACGGTCACTGTTGGGGCAGTTGTGGCAGACCCACCGAGAATGGCATGCAGTGCCTCATAGAAGCGGCATGTCTGAGGCTGGGCTCCGGAGCGTCCGTTTGCCGCTTTGGTCTTCTGGTAGCCTTGTCTCAGGTCCTTGATTTTCACGCGGCACTGCGTTGCATCCCGGCTGTATCCTCTGTCTCTCATGGCTTTGGAGACCTTTTCGTAGGTCTTTGCATTCCGTTTTTTGGAGCGCAGCTCCGGAAGCACAGACTCCTCACCCCACACACCGATCAGATCCAAGACTTCCCAGTCAGTCCATGCTGGGGCCCTCTTTCTATTCAGAGATTGCATGGACTCCTCTGCTGGAGAGCTCTGCATCATTGCCGGTGCTGCTGAGCTTGCCCCGATGTCCAACCAGGAAATGAGATTCAAACTGGCCAGACAGGAAAAGGAATTCAAATTTTCCCGGTGCTTTTCCTGTGTGGCTGGTCAGAACATCCAAGCTCGGACTGCTGTCCAGAGCGTCAACAGAGTGGTGCACTGTAGGATAGCTCCCTGAGCTACTAAGGTCGATTTCCGTCCACACCTAGCCTAATTCGACATAGCCATGTCGAATTTGGCGCTACTCCCCTCGTCGGGGAGTAGTACAGAATTCGAACTAAAGAGCCCTCTAGGTAAAACTAATTAGCTTCCTGGTGTGGACGGGTGCACGGTTAAGTCGAATTAACGCTGCTAAATTCGACATAAACTCCTAGTGTAGACCAGGCCTTAGTCTCCACATTTGGCACAGTAATTCTTCATAGGACAATTGAATTTTCCATGCAATATTTTCCATGTCTTTTTAACTAACTTTTACAGAGGCACTGTTTTAAAATACTCCCTTTTTGAAATTTGGTTTTGTGTTCCTCATGTATCATTAGGTTTCTGAAGTGCAATAGTCCCCACAAACTATTCACAGACAGACATACTAATAACTTCTTAGACATAGGTTGCTTTTTGAACTTTTAAAATGAAACACACAGTTTATTTCCCTTATTTGTCATAACTTAGATGATCTTCCCTTCCTGACTACAGGTGTGCTTATGAGAAACAACAAATTTCAAATATTTTAGGAAAGTTTATTTTAATTTTTCATTGAAACTTGGTTTTAATGGATGTTTTCTAATTATTTCTCTCCCCAGTTGTGGTCTGTACATACCTCTGGTGAGGTTGGGAAGCAGAGGTATATGGGGGTGGACTCTGGGGGAGGTGGTAGTGCTCTGGAGATGCATGTGAGGTGAGTAGAAATGTTGAAGATAGAGCAGGGAGTGTGGGGGAGCTGGAGAGAAATGTACTTGGATCCACGTGTGTTTCAGCAGGGCATTTGGAAGAAAGGGGATTTAACAGAGGTGTTTGGGACATGTGTGAGGAAGAAGCTTTTGCATCAGGAGTGAGACACATGAATGTATATAGGGGCCATGGGCTGGGCAGATGGGTTCAGTGTCCTTATGCTGCAGCCTTGGCACTTGTTCAGGGGCTCTTCTTGGTACTATTGCTCTAGGTCCCTGGTGCCCCAAAACAGCATCACAGAGGAGATCTCCTCAAGCACTGATGCCTTGCTGGGAGAGACTCTGCATCCTCTGGCACTGCTGCTTTGGCTCTCTGGAGCACCAGGGAAAACAACAGTCTCACAGCCAAAACTCTGTATTCCTACTTAAACCCCAACTTGGTCCCTCAATAACCCCAATCACTCAAGTGAACTGAAGTGCAAGTGGTTAAAATATATACAAGTCCTGGGCTTTTCTTATTTTTAAAGTGGTTGACACCTTAAATATTTAGCTGTTAGCGTAAAAGCTAGTGGCCTTTAATGCTTTAAAAGTCATCTCTCAGATTAAATCTTAGTTCTGAAATGATATTTTTGCTAACTGCCAATGGGATTTCTGCTTTATTCAGTTTTTTTTAAAGTAAGTGTGTGTCTGTGTGTGCGCATGCACGTGTGTGTGTATATATATGTATGTATTATGTACAGCATTCTGTAAAACCTCAAACATTTTCACTTTACTAATATGCAAATCTGATGATACTCTCACAAAACCCAGCAGTCTCATCCCATTTCACGGCAAAGATTGTAATGTGGTCTCATGTTAAAGGCTCGGCATCAGGGACTCAGGTATAGGGACATATCTCTTTACAGCAGTCAAGGGAGAGGTAGATGGGAAATGATTTTGTGGTTCATGTGGCTGACACTGAAGGGAATGCGGTTAGAACTGCAGCTGTTAGAGTTAGTTTTCACAGTGCTACTGTAATCATGACATTGTCATCTTTGTATAGACTGTCCCTGAAATTGGTGATTTTTGACTCATTCAGTGGAGAGGCTCAAATTCCATTTTTAATTATGACCCGAGGCTGGAGTACAAATTTTGGACATATTATCCTCAATCCCCATGTATGAGGACAGAATCAAACTAGTCTTTAGGTACTGCATAAAGTACTGCAGTATCTACAATTTTAAACGATTTGTTCTGCATCCTGTTGTCACATTCACTATCATTCAGGGTGGAATCTATTCCACTTTAGAATCCCACTTTTTCTGTCCTATGTTTTTCTTCCTTCTCCATCTTCTTTTCTCTGTTTCTTCCCTCCTTCTTTAGTTCTGGGAATTTATGGGTGTAGAAATGACTTTGTTCAGGTTTAACTCTTTAAACACTCAGCTCTGAATTGGAGTGGAGACAGTGGGAATAGTGCCTTTTTTGTTGTTCTTGCAGCTATTGTAGTTTAATCCATATACCTTAATGGATTCTTTATGTGAGGCAAGTTGGGAATAAATATTTTTTCACTGAACAATGCATTATGTGGTTTTCAATTAAATGCTTTTTTCACCCAAAGCTATGAGCTGACACAGGTACATGTAGGTCAAATGTCTTCTGACCTCAAACTGTGAGTAGTGAAATTGTGACTTGAACCTATTACAGTCTCCCCGAACCTACCTCTCCGTTTGTGGTTTCCAGACCCTGGTCTGTAACTGGTAGACCATAGGTCCACTCTTAGTATTTTGAGTTGCATAAATTTTAAAAGAATAGATTTCTTGTTAGATATTTGAACTCATCCACGGCAGTGATGCGGGCGTTGTACTGATCGGTGGTACATTGAGACATCTTGAGCTTTGCAAAAGCACAAGACTTATTGGAACTTGTAATCTCCATAGGCCCCAATTTAATACAAAGATTTAATATTTAATACGTTTTTTAAAAAATATACTGGAAGATATAAAAGGCTTCAGGCCAAAGCTGTATTTGTAAGTTCAATAGCTCATGTGTTCCTTCTACTGTTTATGGGTCAACCAAACCATTTGAGTTTGGGTCAGTTTATAGCTGGGCATTTTTTGCTTAGAAGGTCTGGTTTCAATGTTAGAGCCAGATTTTGTCAGGGCACTTTGTATAGGTACCCTTCCCAAAAATCAACACCTCTGTGATGAAAATATGGGGCAGAAGTCATGCATCCCAGTCGTTGTTTCTCTTAAATCTGTTAAGAGAATATTTTGAAAGTTCAGAGAGACTTAATCAAGCAAGGTGAATGAGCAACATGATGGTAATTGAAATTTAATGTCAATAAATGCAAAGTAATGGAAATTGGAGGGAAAAATTAAATGGCTTGTACACATTACAGAGTTCTAAATTAATTGTATAATTTCAAGAATGGGACCTGGGCTTCACTGAAGACCTCTGCTTGGTGCAACTGCAGTCAAAAAAGCAAACAAGATGTTAGGTTGCATAAGGAATGAAGAATATGGGAATAGTATAAGGCCCTTATATAAATTAGTGGCATGGCCTCATCTTGAATACTGTGTGCAGTATGGTCATCATATCTCAAAAGGATATTGCAGGACTAGAGGGAGTTCAGAGAAGTGTGACAAGAATGATTAAGTACCTGGAAAAGAAACTGAAGAGAAATTGAAAAGATTGGGATTATTTTCCTTAGGAGATAATAGAGGACATGATAAAAGTGGATAAAATAATGAATGACATAGAGAAGGTAGATGGGAAACTTGAGCTCACCCTGTCTCATAACTCAAGAACAAAGACATTTAATGAGACTGAATGGTGGGAAATTCATAACTCATAAAAGGAAATATTTTTTCATACAATATGTAACTAACCTGTGGAATTATCTGCCACAGGAAGAAATTTAGGCCATTAATTTAATAAAATTCAAAAAGAGATTAGACATTTATATGGACAACAAAATGATTGAATGTTATTGTAATTAATGATAAAAATGTTGTGGAAGAGCTATTAAACCTCATGCTTCAGGGGTTAATCCAGTCTCTAACTGCTGGAGATCAGGAGACCTTATGTGGGAGGCAGATTTTCCCATGTTTACTGACTGCTTGTTTCTTACTCCTTCCTTTGAAGCATGGCCATGTTGCTGGCCACTGTCAGAGACAGGTTACCGGTCTAGATAGCTCTTGGGTCTGATCCATTATGGCAGTGCCTATGTTCCTCTGCAAACCAAGTGTTGCAGGAATCAGGCCATCACATTCCAGGGTGGGGCCTGTTCACCAGGCTGCCTGTACGCCATATCCCCTCTGAACCAGCAATGGCCAATAGACTCACAGCCTGCAAGCTTATCCTCCTGGAAAAAATAATCTACATGTTTGGCTTGAGCATGCAGTTGCTGCCAATCAAAATATATGTGCACATTCTAATTTGCATGTTAAGTCAGAATTTGTCCTTTAATATATTTTAAATATTTCTTTTTAAACTTGTATAGCAATAGCTATTATAAATCAGCAAGCTGATTCCAAATGTTCTTATTCATTCAGTGTAGAATTTAAGTCCTAGTATTTTTATTAGAATTCTCTCTCCTTTTTAGTGTCAGATAAATTTGTTCTTCTCTAGACTAAACTTCAATGGATGTGTGAAGAGGTGAAAGAGAAAGAAAGCAAGGAACGGAAGCTGCGGCGTCACCTATTGCAGAGTCGAGAGCAGCTTAAGCACTTGACATTGAGCAAGGAGTGTGAACGTCAGTCTCTCTTTGAACAAATAAAAAAGCAAGAACATGTCCTGGAGGAAGTTAACAGAGAAAAGAGAGGTGAGTTGACCAGTTCATTTTTGTTAATGAAGGAAGAGAAAGAGGGGAGAAATGCTGATCTTGAGAATTACCAAAGTACATCCAAATCTGCTTTATGTGGTAGTCATTAAGAAGTCCAGTTGGTGACTTGCTAGTGATAACTAGGGAAACAGAGTTTTGTTTCCCCTTGGTTAAGTTGTCTTGTTCTGCCAACAGCTATATTTCAGTTCAGTAAATGTCTGAACAACAGGTTTTCGAAATGGGAAGTAGACATTCAATTCTCATATTTGAGGCATATCATGACCAAGAACATTAGTAGAAATTATAGAGTAGAGATAGGAGGCAACATTGCTAGGAGCTTACATTGTCTTTGCCTTCATCCTGCTTTTATTTGTAAAATAAATTATTCTCAAGTAATCTCTTTTTTGTTATACAAAAATATGAAGAGCTTGTTTTGGAATTTTCTCATTTTTTATTTTAATAGTCATAACTACTTTTTTCTCTCATGAACCACATAAATAGTATTGTTTGTCATAATGATGGCCTATTAAGAATGGAAAATACAAAAATGGTAAATGTCAGAGGATGTCTTGAATTCCTTTTATGATGGTCTAATGAAGCCTGATTACAAGATTTATTGGTAAATGTTGTCTTGTCTCTTACACATGTTAAAATACTGAAGAAAATAAGCTTTGCGTTAATTTAAATGAGTTTTAACCAGTTACATGTGGAATGAAAAAAAGACAAAAATAAAACTGGAGAAAGTATTTTTTTAAATTAACTTCGCATGTTGGAAAATAGGCATTTAACCTAATTTAAACTAGGACATTTTTTAATGGAAAAGAGGCTAAGGAGTCCATCTAGTCAAATGCCTGACTGTGCCATTATATTATTAGCATTATTATTATTGTTGGAATTCTTCTTATTCCATTTTCTTAGGCCTATGATGTCAAGTACATTTGAGGGCTGTTTTCTCTCTTCTCTTGGAGATTCTTCTGTGTTTGCACACAGATACCAAAGAAACAGCTGATGTGATACCTCATTACTTTTTGGTGGGGAGGCGGGGGAGTTTACCTTGTATTATGATTACACTGCTTATATGTTTTCTCTCTGGCTAATTAATATTATTTCTTCCTGGTTCAATAATCTTATTTCAGTTGCCTTTCTTTTTAGAAGATTATGTTTTGGATTTTCCCCAAGTTAGTGGTGAGTGAACCTGGTAAAAATAATTTGGAAGGATCATCTTGTGATTAAGGCCTTAGAGTGGAACATGGAAGATATTTGTTCTGTTTCTGGCCCTACCACAGACTTGCTGCGTGACCTTTTGCAAATCACTTCATGTCTTGGTGCTTCCATTGTTCATCTGTAGAATGGAGTTAATACTTTGTTATTATATCATAAGGATTTTGTGAGGATAAATTTACTAATGAATGTGAGGCCCTCACATCCTGTGGTGCTGTCACTGAAAAACCAATATGCAGAAATGCCAAATACAGGCAAGAAGAAAGGGAAACCAACACCAGGACCTAAAGAAATGTATACTTTATTTTTTGGATCTGTATTACTAAAGTTTGTTGAATATTTTTGAGAAAGATCTTTATTAAAAAGATCTTGCATTTATATAGCACCTTTCCTCCTGAAGGGTCCAAAAGCAACATATAACACTGAAAAGGAGCCACCTCTGGGATAGAAGGTAGCAGAAAAGAGCTACTCAACAATATGTGGCAGGAACTTTTTTGGCAAAGCATACCAGACCTATGCCAACAAAAAATGTCTTTACATTTTTGACATCTACAAAGAGCCTGTGTTTTTTAAGGTGTTGACCACAGTAAATTGCATAATACTCAATCTGGCTACCTCAGAAGGATGAATGGCACAACTGACCATGTTTGGATTTGGCCCTCCTGTGATTTTTAACCTGGGAACACCAGCAATTTGAAACTTGAAAATGGACAGGCATATTAGCTGAGTCCAACTATTAGAATGGAAGGATGAGTGGTAGCATTTCAGTTTTGTACATTGCTTTGGGATATCAGGATGAAAGGTACTATATAAAAGTAAGATATTATTTAAATGATATTTCTCAGCAATAATAAACAACAAATTTTATTGTTACAGAACCTTTAGCAGTATGGGAATGATAGTGCTTACAGCTCACTTAGGAAGGACCAGATGGCACATGGTCATCTAAAAATCTCTTTTGTTTTTGAGTAGGTGCATTTTGTTCAGGCTGGGACAAAGTTGGAGAAACAATTTAAGGCCCCAAGTAAACAGGTTTAGAGTCCAGTTTCAGTAGGCCTAATAAATAACTTTGTCAATGTGAGTGAACAGATTGAGAAGACAGGAACTAGACTAGAGAGATGTAAATCTCCCTGATAATTTGTATGTAGTGCCACGTATTCAGAACTGAGATTTGAATACTTTTTTGTGGGTGAAAGGCAAGCACCCATTAATCTTACAAAGGTAAATCCATTTTTATTCCACCATGGTAAGTTCAAGTGATCAGAACTGAACCAGAACTTTGTGTTTCATCAGGCCTACACCATCCACTACTTTAAAGTTGCTCCTACAGCTTTCTGTTCTTTCATCTATTACATTCTCATAACTTTTGGACTGTTAACCTTTATATAGGATTCATGTCTTGTGTGTTTTGTTCATGTACCTGAAAATCCTCCTGTTCACACCTATTTCCAGCTATTCACATCTGTTCTTAATGTGTGGCTGATTCAATTTTGTCCTAAGGAAAGACTTGTTAGAAATCTCACAATCCAGTACTTTTACTCAGTATTGTTTCTTTGTAAGTTAATGATTCCAGAGTAGACGGAAATTATTTCAGAAGCTTGTTCTCTTGTTCCATTATGTTGTGTCCTGACATGCTAAAGTCGAAATATTCACAGGACTCAACCACATCATGCTGTGTAGAATTGAATTCCACATCGCTTCATGTGCCCCTTCCTGTGCCCAGTTGTTCTTTCCTTATCATGAGTAACATGATGCTATGCTTCTTAATTCTTTACTTTGCCTTATCTTTGGACTCTTGGAGGATTGGGAGATATTTATTACCAAAGTGTGTGCTATTTATTACCAAAGTAACAGTCCTCTTGTTTGCCATACTGTGTTTTATACCCTGTACTTTAGATATTGCCTCTCGTGATGTGGTAAACTCTCAAAAAGGCCATACTTTTCATGTGGGTGCCTACATTGTGTCCCTGCCAAAAGCAGAAATTTTAGCCACAATTACTTGTTTTCTGTTTATTGCTTTAAAAGTCTGTCTTCAATGTCCACATTAGAAAATGTAGACTTAATGTGTTCTCTATTAATTTAGCTGAGCTTGTTAGAAATCTTGCATTTTTGATTTGCTCAAGTTCTGTATTATGTGAGTTTTCCTGTGGGCTGTTTTCATTGAATTATCTAGATTGGTTCATTCATTCATTCATTCTGTAATTAATCACCCCAAGCTTCATCGCAGGTAGTTAAGTTTTTCACAGGTGTGTTGAAGAATAACTCTCTTAAAAGCACATTTTTCTACAGTACTTGTTAATCTTTCTTTAAAAGCTCATTAAACTGTATATAATAGCAACCTCAGATTAAATCTGGAAATGGAAGAAAACAAAAGAAATGAAGAACACACTCCCTATCTGTAGAAATATACGCCTAAGCTGGGCCTTGGTTTTAATATTACATTACACCTAATAGCTTGGGTGATAGGAATTTAACAGATTTAGAAAGATCATGCTCTGTTGAGGTGCAGCAAATTCTTATTAATATTTAAAAACCATCTACCAGAAAAAGCTACAATTTTAAATGGAAAAGATTTGTTATCTGGGCAAATGATAGGAATGTTGACCCAACCTAAGTACCTATAAAGCTTGTTTTGGAATATTTGTTTCACTTTTAAAAACAAGGGGTTTGTCTCTCTCCATGAAAGTCCACTTAGCAGCAGTAGCAGCATTCCATATTCACATTACAGAAACCCCATTTCCTCGCACAAGTTGGTGGGAATTTTTTTTTAAAAAGCTGATTGAATTTGTATTTTCTGGTATAGGATTTGGCCCCTCTATGGAATTTGAACTTAGTTTTAACACAGTTTATTGCTCCCCCCTTTGAACCTCTAGCGAGAACTGTTCATTATTTCATCTTTCTATAAGGACGGGTTTTATAATAGCAATCACTTCCACTAGAAGAATAGTGAGTGGCATGCATTGAGTGAACCCCCTCTCCCCCATGCTACTTTTCAAAAAGACAAAGTAGTTCTTAGACCATACCCTAAACTCCTTTCCAAGGTGGTTTGAGTTTCATGTTACTCATAGAATCAATTTACCTGTATTTTTTCCTAAACCTCAACAAGTAAAGGGGAAACTAGATTCATTCCTTAGAATGCCATTGTATTATTTGGACAGAACAAGGCACTTCAGATTGTCTCCTAACTTACTTATCTTGTATGCTGGTACTTTTAAGGGTTGGGGCATTTTAGCGTAGTCCCTGTCTGAATGTGTATTGACAAAAGTGTTACGGAGGACACCCTCTCCTCCTGTTCCTCTTAGAGCCCATTTTACTGAAGTGGTCGCTAAATCTGTAGTATTTGCTAAACATATTCCCCTGATTGAGATATGCTGGGCTGCTCAGACGTTATTTACAAGACATTATGGTTTGGATGTGGCAACCAGATCTGAGGTTCAATTTAGCAGAGCAGCACTTCAGTCATTGTTTATTTAGGATTCTGCTCCCTCCTTCCGGTTCATGGTACTGCTTGCCAAATTATCCTAAGAGTGGGAATATGCAGAGGAGTCTCAAAGAAGATAAAAAGGTTGCTTACTTGTAACTGGAGTTCTTCGAGGCCTGGTCTACACTGGGGGGGGGGGTCGAACTAAGGTACGCAAGTTCAGCTACGCGAATAGCATAGCTGAACTCGAACTACCTTAGTTCGAACTACTTACCTGTCCAGACGCCGCGGGATCGAAGTCCGCTGCTCCCCCGTCGACTCCGCCACCGCCGTTCGCGGTGGTGGAGTTCCGGAGTCGACGGGAGCGCATTCGGAGTTCGATATATCGCGTCTAGATGAGACGCGATATATCGAACTCCGAGAAGTCAATCGCTACCCGCCGACCTGGGCGGGTAGTATGGACGTACCCCGAGATAGTCTCTGCTTATTCACAATTCCTACCTGCCTTCTCTGCGTCTGCAAAGTTCTACTTTTAGGGTTAATTGGTATTCCACTTTAGCTTTTGGAAAAAACCTGAGATAGCCGCTAGCTCCATGCCCTTTTTGTAGCCACGACTTTAGAATGTGCTCAACTGTTTGGAGAGAGCGAGGGGCGAGGAACCCTAACTAGACTAGAAGGTTCCACCATCCTGGCTGCACCTGGTCAGCACATCCCAAGAGTGTGAATAGGCAGAGTCCATCTAGAAGAACACCAGTTACAAGTAAGTAGCCTTCATTTGCTAGGATGTAGTATATAGATGTGTGCACATGCTTATGTTTGTATTTTGAATTTTACCAACACTAGGTGGCCTTTGGACTAATAAAGGAATGCTTGTGCGGAAATTGAGTCATAATAAACCTTCATAAAATTATTAGGAAAATTATTTCCAACATTATCATTCTGTCTTCCATATGTGCACAATTTCACTTATGTAGCACCATCTGCAGCCCAGTTAACTCAGGAGGAGAATCAATCAGGTGACTTTCTTAAAAAAAATCTATGGGACGTTAATACATGTGCACCATGGGTTACATTTTAATAATCAAAAACCATTTTTGCTCCACCTTCATAAATCAGAACTTGAGTCACAATAAACAACTGGAGTCTCCTTTTAAAACAAAACTTAAAAAAATATAGTTTCTATAGTAGTCAGCACTCTCAAAATGTCCTCACTAAATGTCTTCTGATTTTTGGCACAGATTTTACTCATTTCCAGTGTTAGGGATTAGTTACAATCTCTATGCAGATTATAACGTTAGTGCTTGTGCTCTGATTACAGGAAATGGCTTCACCAATGTGGTCGGAAGTGTTTCACTGCAAATCATCTCAGTCATCTGAATAATATGATACCAAAATTATTGGCCTCCAAAAGCTGTCCCTTGTTCCAAGTTTCCATTTCCCAGCAACAGAAATTTCTTGCTGCACCTACAGGCATCATTTAACATGTTAGTACAGCAAGAATTCACAGGAGAGAGATTGGGTATTTTATTGCTACTAATTACATTTTACTTATGGTGCACTAGACATAGAAAAACAACATATTTGCATAACAGCTATACACTATATAACATAAGAACAGCAGTATTTAAATTAATTGCTTTTCTTCTTGTAATCCTCTCATTCAGGAACCTTCTACTCTAGGTCTAATGGTCACTGCTGATCTTTCTTCCTCTCTCCTTGTCCCTGTTCAACTTTTCCATTGATTCTAGATGATAAGACTCAGAATATATAGTTTTAAAAGAAGCAAGTAATACAATGGATACTTGTTTGTTTTAGTATACACATACAAACTTAGCCTAGAGAATGAAAGCTGCTTATTCCATGGGTAATAGTATAAGTGATACTGACAGTCTGAGAAAAGCATACAGCTCTTCTTAGGAGTAAAGCAAACAGTAAATATTTCAGACTAGTCTTTTAAATGATGGGATACATATGAATATTTCCACACCGGGAAGGATTGGATGGATGCTTTCTGACTGTGGTGCATTGTATTTTAAGATGTAATTTCTACTCTTATTACTGGGCAATATATTATTTACTGTTTTTATTTCTACAGTACACACACCTGTTTTATGCAGTTTACAGAACATATAAAAAGGCATGTTCCCTTTCTCAAAGGGTTTACAATCTATATATAAATGTGGTGATGGGTGAAGTGTACATGTAAAAGTGATAATGGGTGATAGCATATAGTAGGGAAAGGATGGGGAGAGGAAGGACAAGTGTGAGAAAGTGACTTTCCCACCTGCTTTAAGACAGTTACTTCGTAGAGTGGAGTTGGACTTTATTACTGTTATTGTTAATTAGGTAAAGTCCAGTCCAACCCTTCTCCCAAAGGTTGGGTGTTCATTGCACAGGTCTACACAGTCTATCTTATAGGTTCTCTCAGACCCAAGATATCTTCTGTCAGAGCAGCCTAGCTCTAATGCTTCCTCCCTTCTCATTCCTTTCAGACTGAGGTCCCACTCTCAAGCCTTCTTGTTTCTGAGGCCAGCATCAGCCCTATGTCATAGACAGACCCTAGACACCTTCCTGCATAGTATAGCATGGGATCTGTCTGCTCCATTGCAATAAGGGTTACAGAAACACAAACCATGCATCTACCTCAATTTAGGCATGTGCATATCTTTATAGTAAAATGCTGAAATGTCCTCTTGGGAAGTTTTGTGGTTGAATTTCTGCTCTTGTGCTCAAAGTTCTTATTTTGTTTCTAAAAGTTTAAATATTTAAAGCTTGCCCAAAAGATGTATTGCCATAACTGCAAAGTTAGGAGATACAGAGAAAGATGCTTTTTTGGCCTGGTTGGAAAAAGCAATCAGATACCAGAGACACACTCTTGAAAAGGATCGTGACAGAAATAGAAACAGCAGCTTTCAACAGATGCTCTCCTAACAATTGCAACTAATTTTCTAACCGAGATATCACTGTAATGTAAAAGCATATTGGTAGAATAAAAAGCATAATGCAAGTGATGGTGCCAAGGATAATGAGAAAGTTTGTGTGCTCAGATTTTGAAAGTTTTTAAGTTCTTTTTTAAAATCCGCTAAACACCTCATTTTCTTAGGGGCATCAGGTTGCTAAGTGGTATTAATTTTTACAAATACAAAAACACTAATTTAAAACTACAAATTAAAGGAAATCTAATTCCTTTAAAAAACAAATCAAAACATCCTCGTCAAATAAAATTGCATTTAGATGTATTATGTTGTGCAGCTTTTATAGATTTTTCTGGCCAAATGGCCATTACTTTCCTTCTTACAGATTTCCCATCTTCAAGTGAACTTTCTAGGTCAAACAAAAGTCTATTTTAAATAACAATTTAGCTCTCAAGTTCAAATAGTTCAGTTGCTACTCGTGCATCTTTCCTTCTATTTTCATTATAATTATTAGTTTGAATGATAATATTATTTCTTTCATGTCTCTATCTCCAGTTCATATTGGGCTCAGGTCACTAGTAGCCAGAAAATATTGTCATGTGATAGATTCCTGCTGCTCTTTGTGAAATAAGTTGGTGGTCTCAGTTCAGTTCCTAGTGCATAGTTGTTCCTATAATAGGAACCGCCAAAGTAGTTGATACGTTGTTGGAGGTGTCTTCGCTGAGTTTAAAGAATATGACGTGGTGATGGTGATGGTGGTAGAATGGGGTATGTGTGGTAGGGGAGATCCCATCCAAAATAAGATTTGTTGCCCTTGGTAGAGGTATTTTTAAAAAATATACATTGTCACTACCCATGTTGTACCCCTTCTTTCGATAAAGAGAGGTGGTCATTGTTCACTGCTGTAAATTTTGCCCCTTTCATCAACACTAAATAGACTTTTTGAGGAAGCAAAAATATATGACATTAAAGCATATTTTTTTAAAAATCCTAGAGCACTGTGTGCCATGTGAAATCATCATAATCACAAATTAGTCCATGGTGGTCACTGTAAAGCAATCCAGCTTTCTGCGCACAATTATTATTTAACTCCAGCAGTGTACTTAGCATTTTATAGAATGGGGGTTGCCAAACCACAACTTGAGAGCCACATGCAGTCTTTTACAATTAAAGTGCAGCTTATGGAGCACCCCACCTCCCATTCTCCACCTATCAGACTAGGGTGGTGGGGCTTAGGGCTTCATCAGGAGCGGGGCACACCTGCTGGGGCTTGGGGCTTCAGCAGGAGGAGGGCTGAAGCCCCAGCAGGTGCACTTTGTGGGGCTGAAGCCCAAAGACCCCCCTCCTCACAGGGCAGAAGCCCTGAGCCCCACCACCCCACTGCAGGACTGAAGCCTCACTCTGGCAGATGTCCCCCTACTCTCAAACTCGAAGATTGTCTTATGTGGCTTGGAGGGTCAGTTATTTGGTCACTTCTGTTATAGAACATAGATCTAAGCTACATTCCATGAATGAAAGGTTCTGAAATTCCTCCTAAGACTGTAATGTTTCAAAATAGGGAAGAAGGGAATTCTGTTGAAAAGCATACAAATAATTCTGTGGAAAAGCATACAAATCAAGTCTTAAAAACTCAAGTGCCATTTAGGTTGCTTGTCATGGTTTAGAAGGGTTTGTCAGTTGGGCTGGTCAATAATTTTCCATTAAAATTGTTTGTTGCGGCAAAACTGTGTTTTTGGACTTTTCACAAACTTATTTTTGCCAAAAAGAGTTCTTTCCATGAAATGTTTTGACTTTTTTGGATGAAAACATTTGTTTTTTTGAAAACAAATTGAAAATTTCTAGGTGGGGGTGGGGGATTTCTGCATAGCTTTACTATCAGGGTTTACTATAGCTAAATAAATTTTCACTGATGGAAAGCAACATGATCTAGTGCCCTCAGAACAAAGTGGGGAGCCAAAAACTTCATAAGTTCTAATGTTAGTTCCGATTCTGGTTCACTCTGTGATTTTGGATAGTCACTCTCTGTGTGCCTTAGTATTTTCATCTGTAAAACAAGGATGATAATTGCATACCTCAAAGTGGTGGTGTGAGGATTAAAGTTAAGAAAGCAGTTTGAAAATGCTAAGTAAAATTATTTATTTGTAAACCTGAGAGCAATTTGAATTAAATTGATTTTTTTCTACTATTTTTCCTCTTTTATTGTTAGCACATTTTTTGTTGTTTACGTACCGTATTTTCCGCACTATAAGGCGCACCTAAGAGCCTTAAATTTTCTCAAAAATTGGCCGTGCGTCTTATAATCCGGTGCGCCTTATGTGTGCACTGAGTTCCAAAATCTGTAAAAATGTTGTTGTGCAACTTTGGTAAGCGCTTTGCTTGATTGACTGTCGGACCATTTTTCGCTGACACAGGGACGTAATACGTAAACTACGTACGCTGGCAGCGATAAACCAATCAGAAAACATTACGTAATACGTACAATACGTACGTTTACCTTCTCCACTCCTCCGGTAGGTATACTACCGGTATGCTGCAAAACAACATTTGTTTGTCTAAGGACCCCCGAAAATGGCACCAGTGAAGAGACATGCTTACGAGGCACAATTCAAACTACAGGCTATCAGTTACGCGGTTGTAAATGGGAATAGGGATGCCTGGGCTAAGGTATCTGCTTTAACTGTTGTCCGAGCTTTCGCGAAAGCCGGCATCATTGCTGAACAGCCACCTGGCAACGAGACTGACTCCGACAATGATGAGAGAGAACCCGGCATGTTTGATGGCGAAATTGCCCAGCTGTTCAATTCAGACACAGAAGATGAGGACTTTGATGGATTTGTGGGAGAAGATTGATTAAAAAATAATGTGAGTGTATTGTTAAATAGTAGAATAAAGTTCAACTAAACTCACTGTTTTGCTTCCGTTACCTTTTTACTACACTATGAACACCATTACCTTTTTTTGTAGACCGTATGTTTTAGCATGCGCCTTATAATACGGTGCGCCTTATGTATGGGTTAAGTACAGAAATAGATCCCGTAATTGAGACTGCGCCTTATAATCCGGTGCGCCTTATGGTGCAGAAAATACGGTAATTGTTAGCCAGCTTGTGAGTGCAAAGTTGGTGGTATAAATTTATTTTTTTACTTGACGGTGTAACCATGGTAAGATTAGGGCTTTTTTTGCTTTTTTCAGTGGAGCTCTCTACCATACCTTGTCTTTGCCCTTAACAGCAGCTCTTTTATCTTCACATCGTGAGGAGATTTTCCATACCCTTGCAGTACTCCCGGGATTCCCTTGAAGGGGAGACGCCACCTTCTACCACTGGCTTTCCCTCAACTAGCTCACTGCCTCACTTAGTTGCTTACTGCCTCTTTTAACAAGTTGATCGCTCTCGCCTTCTGAAGAACATAGCAGACACTTTTGTCAGCCTGCTTTCTTGTAGGTCAAGGTAAGGTGAGGAAGATTCCTCCAATTTCAGCTTTATAGCACAATGCTAATCTGAGAAATATATATCTATATCTCAAATACCTGCCTTTCCTTATAGCAGCCCTGTTCTTTTCAATAGTAGCAGCAGTGGAACTTTCTAGCATGGAATTTCCTTGAATATAGTTATGCCCTGTTTTTAAAGAACATGTAAAACACGTTTACAAATAATTTGAACACTCAACCAGATATAAGAAAAAAAAAGTTTGAAACTGCAATCTTCTATGGTGTCTGTTTTAATTTGCATATTCTTATAACTGTGGTTTTACCAGAATGTAACAGTCTCATAGTTAGTCTTCATTTTGCAAAAGAACATTACTCTATTTGACTTAAATTTATAATAGGAATGTTGCTGCCATAATGTCTGTTATGAGCATCTGTTAATTATACAATTGTCTCATTCTGGTTTCAAAAATGTAAAGTATCTAAAACATTTCTCATACCACATTAATTCATTTTACAGCAGAGCCTGATGTGAAGCAAGGTTAAGAAAATTGTTTTGGGTTGTTTTTGACCTTCAAAATTCAGTTAGTTGCGGTACGTAGGATATAATATGTGGATCTTTCAAACATGCCTTTTAAATTTTCAAAATCTTCCATAGCTAGCCTTGAAGTGGAATTGTCAATTAATTTTGTATTCAATGTAAAACAAGTAAAGGCAACATTAAAGAAAAATAAATTTTCCAAGTTATGTAACTTTTAAAAGCAGCTTAGTGCTAAAAAAAATGGAAATGAAAATAGTAAATATTCTATTACTTGATAAAAGAAATGAAGAATATTTTTTATTACTAATAATTCATTAACTGGGTTAGAGTCTTCTGTTCAAAGACGTTTTTCAAAAGCTGTAGCACCATTTTCTCTTTCTTTTCATCCAGCCCCATCAATCAAAGGGCAATTTTCTCTTTTGGAGTCTGTAATGTGGATTTCTTCTTCCAGTGGTTGTTCATGTCCATTCAAAGTATGTGTGTGCGCGCCGCGTGCGCGCCAGCCGGAAGATTTTCCCTAGAAGCGTCCGTAGGGTCGGCCCGGGCGCCCCCTGGAGTGGCGCCACCGCGGCGCCCTATAAAGGGGCCCGCCGACCCTCCACCCCCTCGGTTCCTTCTTACCGCCGGTGACGGCTAGCTGGAACTTCTCTTACGCATAGCAAGTCTGCAGTGTCCTATCACTTAGTTTAGTCCGTGTATAAAGTTGTATTATAGTTAGTTCTCTGTACATAGTTCTTAGTAGTGGGGGGTCCCTCCCCGACTTTCGTCACCCGCTGGGGCATGCCCGGGTCTCCCGGGTTCAAACTTTGCAAGGATTGTGGAAAATTCATGCCCAAGAGTGACCCGCACTCTGCGTGTTTAAGGTGCCTCGAAGAGAGCCACCAAAAGGACCGGTGCTCTATCTGTAGAGGCTTCCGCCCGCGAACTCTCAAGGACAGGGCTCAAAGACTTAGAGTCCTCCTGATGGAGGCGGCCCTACAGCCACCCTCGGACCCGGAACCGGCCGAGGCGGTGCCCAGCACGTCTTCTTTGGTGCGGAGCGCCCCGGCACCAACATCAGGACTTAGGGCCCAGCCCAAGTCGTCAAAGACCCGGCACCGGACGGAGTCAGGTCATAGGAAGTCAGCCTCAGTGCGGCACCACTCGCCTTCGCCGGTGCCCGCCAAGAGGAGGAAGCCGGTGAGGGATAGGTCACCCCACCAGGATCCGAGGCCGACGCCGTCCGCGACTGCAAGCGGACAGGCCGGGCTACAGCCCTTGGCGGTTCCGTCGACTCCCGCACCGTAGAGAGGGCGGTCGAGTCTGGACCGGCCTAATTCCCCGGACCTTAGCGGCGACTTACACCCTCCTTCGACGCCGGAGGCGTTCGAGGCAGCCTCCGGTCTGATGGGACTCTCGGCGCCTGCCTCCACACACCGCAAGGAGTTGCCTATGGTGGTCCGTCCCCCAGTGCAGTCTAGGGGCAAGCTGGCCATGCTGTCGCCTCCCTCCCCGCACCACACCACGCGGACGGCACCGGACCCACCGCAGCCTCCGCACTGCTCTCCAGCGGCACCGGGTGCTGCTCCCCCCATGTCCTCATACTCAGAGACCTCAGACTCAGAGGCGGACTCCTATCGCTCCAGTCGGTCGCGGAGCAGGAGATCGGGGTCGGGGGTGAGCCACCACCGTTACCCGCAGTGGCAGCAACAATGGCAGCCGCCCTCGCAGTGGCCGTTTTGGACCCCCTGGGCCTACCACCAGTCGGTAGGCCAGGCGTTCGGCCCTTGATCACGGTCGTCCTCGGTGTCCTCGACCTCCGTGGCCCTGGCGCAGCTGCCTCCTCCACCGGCACCATCGCCGGGCAGGGGTGTGCCATTTCCAAGTTCAGCACCCTCTAGCAGGGCACCGGCAGCGGCTTCAGGTCGGGCTCTGCAGGCACTGCATGATACGCCAAGAATGGTCTGGCAGACACCCTCAGCCGCTCGTTCCGGGGTCACGAGTGGTCCCTTCGGCGGGATGTGGCGCGCTCAATTTTCCAGCTCTGGGGCTTTCCCCAGTTAGACCTGTTTGCTTCGAGGGAAAACAGGAAGTGCCGATGGTTCTGCTCCCTCCTGGGCCGCAGTCGGGGGTCTCTGTCGGACGCCTTCCTACAGTCTTGGGTGGTCGGTCTGCTCTACGCCTTCCCTCCGTTCCCCCGATACACAGCGTGCTCTTGAAGATTCGCAGGGACCACGTGAGGGTAATCCTGATAGCTCCGGTGTGGCCGCGCCAGCATTGGTACACGTCAGTCCTGCACATGTCAGTTCAGGCGCCCCTGACGCTGCCCCTGCTGCCAGACCTGCTCACGCAGGATCGGGGCTCCCTCCGCCATCCAAACCTCGAATCCCTCCACCTCACGGCCTGGATGCTCCATGGCTGAATCCGGTGGAGTTGCAGTGCTCCCAGCAGGTCAGGCAGGTGCTGCTAGGTAGCAGGAAACCGTCTACTAGGGCCACCTACCTGGCAAAATGGAAACACTTCTACATATGGTCGCGTCAGCCAGGTCACGACCCGCTGTGGGTCCCTATCCCCGTTGTCCTAGACTATCTGCTCCACCTAAGACATCTGGGCCTCTCCCTTTCCTCCATTCGTGTTCACTTGGCGGCCATATCCACCTTTCATCCAGGAGAAGGGGGTACCTTGGTGTTTGCGAACCCGCTGGTTGGGCGTTTCCTCAAGGGTATGGACAGGCTCTTCCTGCATGTTCGTCAGCCGGCCCCCGCCTGGGACCTGAACCTGGTCCTCTCCGTCCTCTCAGGGCCCCCTTTGAGCCTTTAGCTTCGTGATCCCTGCTGTACCTGTCGTACAAGACTGCCTTCCTGGTGGCGATCACCTCAGCCAGAAGGGTGTCGGAGCTTCGGGCGTTAACATCTGAGCCCCCATACACTGTCTTCTACAAGGACAAGGTCCAACTTAGACCTCACCCGGCCTTTCTGCCTAAGGTCGTTTCCCAGTTCCACATGGGCCAAGATATATTTCTCCCGGTGTTTTACCCTAAACCACACTCCTCCAGTGAGGAGCGGAGGCTCCATTCCCTGGATGTCTGCAGGGCCTTGGCTTTTTACATAGAGCATACCAAGCCCTTCAGACGCTCGACTCAGCTCTTCGTCGCGGTAGCGGAGAGGATGAAGGGGCTCCCAGTCTCCTCTCAGCGAATCTCTGCGTGGATCGCGACCTGCATCCGGGAGTGCTATCGTATAGCTAAGACCCCTGTCCTTCCGGTCACGGCCCACTCCACTAGGGCGCAGGCCTCCTCTGTGGCATTCCTGGCTCAGGTCCCGACTCAGGAGATTTGTAGAGCGGCCACGTGGTCCTCCATCCACACGTTTGCGGCTCACTATGCCATCACGCAGCAGGAGAGGGATGACGCAGCCTTCGGTCATGCAGTTCTCCAGTCAGCAGTGATCTCCTACCCCTCCTCCTAAGGTTAGGCTTGTGAGTCACCTACTTTGAATGGACATGAACAACCACTCGAAGAAGAAAAAACGGTTACCCACCTTTTAGTAACTGTTGTTCTTCGAGATGTGTTGTTCATGTCCATTCCAACACCCACCCTTCTACCCCTCTGTCGGAGAGCCGGCAAGAAGGAACTGAGGGGGTGGAGGGTCAGCGGGCCCCTTTATAGGGCGCCGCGGTGGCGCCACTCCAGGGGGCGCCCGGACCGACCCTACGGACGCTGCTAGGGAAAATCTTCCGGCTGGCGTGCACGCAGTGCGTGCACACCTACTTTGAATGGACATGAACAACACATCTCGAAAAACAACACTTACTAAAAGGTGGGTAACCGTTTTATCTTTCTTGTTATGAATAGAATTCTTATTGATGCCCAGCGGTAGTGTATGTGGAAAAGCTATAGATAGATGCAAAGTGAATTAAAGAAGAGAATGTGGCCCTCCAACTTCTTTCAGGATTAGTTAATCTGATTTTGGTAACTGTTGAACAAGTCCTGTGCAGTTATTGTTGTCTTGTTTTTTGAAAAAAAAATTCTGTGAATTTCTGGTGATCAGAGGAAACCTTACTGCCCTGCACCAGTGACAGAAACTTGGGGTTTGTTTACACAGCAAGTTGCTGTGCATCAGTTTCTGACATGTAAAATTTAAAAGGTTGTAGAGCAGTTTTTAAATTAAGGGCTGGGGGAAAGCCGAGAGGTGGGACGAAACACGTGATTCGGACAGCGACATCCCTTAGGGGAGGATCTATGAATGGAGATTCTCTATATCCCAGGAAGGAGGAGAGGATAGATTATCATAAAATACGGGTAGAATCGGATGAGAAACAGTCAAATAGAATCCCAGTCAATTACATTACATAATGGCAGACAGCTAAAAAGTGACAATTTTTTAAAGTGCTCATATACAAATGCTAGAATTCTAAATAACAAGATGGGTGAATTTGAGTGCCTCATCTTAAATGAGGATATTGCTGTAATAGGCATCACAGAAACTTGGTGGAATGAGTATAATCAACGGGGCATGATAATACCAGAGTACAAAATACATCGGAAAGATAGAATAGGTTGTGCTGGTGGGAGAGTGGCACTATATGTGAAAGGAAGCAAAGAGTAAAATGAAGTAAAAATCTTAAATGAATCCAATTGTGCCATAGAATCTCTAGGAATAGAAATTCCATGCTCTAATAATAAGAATATAGCAGGAGGGACACACTAACGACCACCTGACCAGGATGGTGATGTTGATTGTCAAATGCTCCGGTAGATTACAGAGGCAATAAAAATAAAAAAAATAATAATGAGGGATTTCAATTATCCCCATATAGACTGGGTACATATAACCTCAGGATGGGATGCGGAGATAAAGTTTCTTAAAGACATCTTAAATGACTGCTTCTTGGAGCAGCTAGTCCTGGAACCCACAAGAAGAGAGGCAGTTCTTGATTTAATCCTAAGTAGAGCACAGGATCTGGTTCAAGAGGTGAATATAGCTGAACTACTCTGTCCACATATTTATTCAAATGACACCATCATAGGACCTAATCACATCAGCCATGCCATCAGGGGCTCGTTCACCTGCACATTTACCAATGTGTTATATGCGATCATGTCCCAGCAATGCCCCTCTGCCATGTACATTGGACAAACCGGAGAGTCTCTATGCAAAAGAATAAATGGACACAAATCTGACATCAGGAATCATAACATTCAAAAACCAGTAGGAGACCACTTCAACCTCTCTGGTCACTCAGTAACAGACTTAAAGGTGGCAATTTTGCAACAGAAAAGCTTCAAAAACGGACTCCAATGAGAAACTACTGAGCTTGAGTTGATAATGCAAACTAGATAACATTAACTTGGGTTTGAATAGAGACTGGGAGTGGCTGGGTCATTACACATATTGAAACTATTCAAGATAAAAAAAATTCTCCTCGTTATAATAGCTCATCTTAATTAATTAGCCTCTTACAGTTGGCATGGCTACTTCCACTTTTTCATGTTCTCTGTATGTATATATATCTTCTTACTATATGTTCCATTCTATGCATCTGATGAAGTGGGTGGTAGCCCACAAATTCTTATGCTCAAATAAATTTGTTAATCTCTAAGGTGCCACAAGTACTCCTGGTTTTTTTGCGGATACAGACTAACGCGGCTGCTACTCTGAAACCTGCTTGGTAATAGTGACCATAACATAATCAAATTTAACATCCCCGTCAGAGAAAAACACCAAAGCAGCCCATCACGGTAGCATTTAATTTCAGAAAGTGGAACTACACGAATATGAGGAACTTAGTAAAACAGAAATTAAAAGGTACGGTGCCAAAAGTGAAATCCCTGCAAGCTGCAAGGAAACTTTTAAAAGACACCATAATAGGGGCTCAATTTAAATGTATATCCCAAATTAAAACATTAAGAGAACCAAAAAAGTGCCACTGTGTCTAAACAACAAAATAAGAGAAGCAGTTAGAGGCAAAAAAGCATCATTTAAAATGTGGAATTTAAAGCCTATTGAGGAAAATAAAAAGGGGCATAAACTCTGGCAAATGACGTGTAAAAATTTAATTAGGAAGGCCAAAAAAGAATTTTAAGAACAGCTAGCCAAAGACTCAAAAGTAAGCAAAAAAAAAATTAAGTACATCAGAAGCAGGAAGCTAGTTTAAATAACCAGCAGGGCCACTGAACGACTGAGATGCTTAAGGAGCGCTCAAGAAAGATAAGGCCATTGTGGAGAAAATAAATTAATTATTTGCATTGCACTTCATGGCTGAGGTTGTGAGGGAGATTCCCAAACCTGAGCCATTCTTGTTAGGTGAATAATCTGAGGAACTGTCCCAGATTGAGATGTCAGTACAGGTGGTTTTGGAACAAATTGATAAATTAAACAGTAATAATCACCAGCATCAGATAGCATTCACCCAAAGGAACTCAGATGTGAAATTGCAGAACTAACTGTAGTCTGTAACCAATCATTTAAATCAGCTTTCTGTTCCAGATGAATGGAGGATAGCTAATGTGAAACCGATTTTTTAAAAAGGCTCCAGAGGTGATCCTAGTAATTACAGGCAAGTAAGTCTAATTTTAGTACCGGGCAAAATTGGTTGAAAGTATAGTAAAGAACAGAATTATTAGACACAGAGATGAACATGATATGTTGGGAAGAGTCAACATGGTTTTTGTACAGGGAAATTATGCCTCTCTGAGGGGGTCAATGAACATGTGGACAAGGGTGATCCAGTGGATATAGTGTACCCAGATAAGTCTCAGCTACCTGCTCTGTGCGTGCATATACATTTATATCTATATATCTGTATCTATTTTTGCATATATATCTTATTTATACATATCTATAGATATGTAAAGCAGAAATAGGATTTCTGTGCAGGATTTCTACATAGAAAAAAGAAAACTCCTTTTTCAGGGGGAAGTGACAGCCGAAAATGTTCAGTTTTCAGCCATTTGTAGCTGAATAAGTTTGGTTCTTGACTGCCAAAACCCCACAATTTAGGGATTTTGGGGACTTCTCTGAAAAAATCATTTTTTTCTGCTTAAAAAAAAATCTAACAGGCTCAATATGCTTGAGAGAATTGATAGCAAAAGTCTTAAGAAGCCTCACTAGTTATTCATATAGCACTCTATCTATCTATATCTATATCTATCTGTCTATCTATCTATCTTCTTAAAATTGTGCTATATGTTAAAACTGTATCATATGTAGCTGAAATAGCAAACTTACTCTGATGGTCTTTGTGGAATTTTTCCCAACTTGTGATGGCATTGATCCCCCAGAACTGACGAATCATGGGTCATTTATCACTGTATTATCCAGTGGCCATTTCCATGTCCCTTTGCTGGATTTCCTGAGTTGCTCGGTCTCGCAGCAGTTCCTCGCAGACAGGGATCCACTCCACAGATGGGCGCTCCTTGTGCCCTGCCTTGGTCAGGCTTGTCTGGAATGCAAAGGACTATGGACTTGTCTACAAGAATAGTATAAGTGCCCTACCGTCAATCGAACAGTAACCCCGCCCACTGACCCCTTAAGCCCCGCCCACCTGTCAGCGGAAGCCTCGCCCTTGGAGGTATTACTTCTGGAATCAAGCTGGATACATGACCAGAAGCAAGGTGAGTCATGTGACCCCTCTAACAACTCCTTCCACTGTCATGATATAAGAGGGAAGGTCCTCTCATAGATCAGGAACTGGTTAAAATATAGGAAATAAAGGGTAAGAATAAGTTGTCAATTTTCAGAATGGAGAGAGGTAAATAGTGGTGTACCCCAGGGGTCTCTACTGGGACCAGTACTGTTCAACATATTTATAAACGATCTGGAAAAGGGGTAAATAGGTGGCAAAATTTGCAGATGATACAAAACTACTCAAGATAGTTAAATCCAGACCTGACTACAAAGAGTTACAAAAGGATCTCACAAAACTGGGTGACTGAGCAACAAAATGGGCGATGAAATTCAATGTGATAAATGCAAAATAATGCACATTAGAAAACATAATCCCTACTATATGTATAAAATAATAGGGTTTAAATTAGCTGTTACCATTCAAGAAAAAGATCTTGGAGTCATTGTGGATAGTTCTCTGAAAATATCCATTCAATGTGCAGTGTCAGTCAAAAAAGCTAACAGAATGTTGGGAATCATTAGGAAAGGGATAGATAATAAGACAGAAAATATCATATTGCCTCTATATAAATCCATGGTACACCCACATCTTGAATACTGCACCCCATCTGAAGAAATATATATTGGAATTGGAAAAGGGCAAGAAAAATGATTAGGGGTATGGAACAGCTTCCACATGAGGAGAGATTAATAAGACTGGGACTTGTCAGTTTGGAAAAGAAATGACTAAGGGAAGGATATGAAGAGATTAATAAGACTGGGACTTTACACCTAGTATAAGAGACAACTAAAGGAGGATATGATTGAGGTCTATAAAATCATGACTGTTGTGGAGAAAGTAAATAATGAAGTGTTATTTACTCCTCATAACAAAGAACTGGAAGTCACCAAATGAAATTAATAGGCAACAGGTTTAAAATGAACAAAAGCAGGATGTTGTGACGGCCAAGACTGTAACAGGGTTCAAAAAAGAACTATATAAGGTAATGGAGGATAGTTCCATATATAGTTATTAGCCAGGATGGGCAGAATGATGTTTTGAAGGGTCCCTAGCCTCTGCTAGAATCTGGGAATGGGTGACATGGGATGGATCACTTGATGATTACCGGTTCTGTTCATTCCCTCTGAAGCACCTGGCATTGGCCACTGTCAAAAGACAGGATGCTGGGCTAGATGGACCATTGGTCTGACCCAGCATGGCCATTCTTATGTTCATCAAGACAGTGTGTGAATCTACCACTCACCAGCTTGCCATGCAATAACATCCCATGTTGACATAGCTACAGCACAATGAAAGTCCATGCAGTAACTTACTATGGAGAATAGCTGTTAGCTAATAAAATCATTACTGTATAGTATCTTTACACTTTTTCTCTAAGGAATCTGCAGGTGTTCATTGTGTTAGTTTTCTTCAGAAAAAATAATTTTATTGAAATGTTGAGATGCGAAATATAGAAACCTAAATTGTTCTTTGATTGGACTTTCATTCTTGTGGCTTTTACTATCTGTGTCTGAATGCCCAAGAGTGTCTGCCGTTTTAAAGCCTGCTAAGAAAGAAATAATTGCTTTTGAATTTGAGATACAGGCAAAGTAGGGAAGAAAGAGTTCTGTTTCTTAGAGTAAAATTGATATCAGTTTTAGCAATAGTATTAGGCAACATAGTGGGTGAGGACAAAATCACAAAGTTCAGCCACCAGGTTAGCCGTGATTTTGTCCTCACCCACAACTATTTCACATTTGGGGACAATATATATCTTCAAGTCAGTGGCACTGCTATGGGTACCCGCATGGCCCCTCAGTATGCCAACATCTTTATGGCTGACTTAGAACAACGCTTCCTTAACTCTCGTTCCCTAACGCCCCTACTCTACTTGCGCTACATTGATGACATCTTCATCATCTGGACTCATGGAAAAGAAGCCCTCGAGGAATTCCACCGTGATTTTAACAATTTCCATCCCACCATCAACCTCAGCCTAGACCAATCCACACAAGCGCTCCATTTCCTAGACACTACTGTGCTAATAAACGATGGTCACATAAATACCACCCTATACCAGAAACCCACTGACCGCTATACTTACTTACATGCCTCCAGCTTCCATCCCGGACACACCACACGATCCATTGTCTACAGCCAAGCTCTAAGATACAACCGTATTTGCTCCAATCCCTCAGACAGAGATAAACACCTACAAGATCTCTATCAAGCATTCTTAAACCTACAATACCCACCTGCTGAAGTGAAAAAACAGATTGACAGAGCCAGAAGAGTACCCAGAAGCCACCTACTACAGGACAGGCCTAAAAAAGAAAATAACAGAACACCACTAGCCATCACCTACAGCCCCCAACTAAAACCTCTCCAGCGCATCATCAAAGATTTACAACCTATCCTTAAAGATGATCCCTCACTCTCACAGATCTTGGGAGACAGGCCAGTCCTCGCTTATAGACAGCCTCCCAACCTGAAGCAAATACTCACCAGCAACCGCACACCATACAACATAAACACTAACCCAGGAACCTATCCTTGCAACAAAGCCCGATGCCAGCTCTGTCCACATATCCATTCAAGTGACACCATCATAGGACCTAATCACATCAGACACGCCATCAGGGGCTCGTACACCTGCACATCTACCGACGTGATATATGCCATCATGTGCCAGCAATGCCCCTCTGCCATGTACATTGGCCAAACCGGACAGTCTCTACGCAAAAGAATAAATGGACACAAATCTGACATCAGGAATCATAACATTCAAAAACCAGTGGGAGAACACTTCAACCTCTCTAACCACTCAGTGACAGACTTGAAGGTGGCAATTTTGCAACAAAAAAACTTCAAAAACAGACTCCAAAGAGAAACTGCTGAACTTGAATTAATATGCAAACTAGATACTATTAACTGTGGCCTAAACAAAGACTGGGAATGGTTGGGTCATTACACCAATTGAATCTATTTCCCTATGTTAAGTTCTCCTCACACCTTCTATGGGCCATCTTAATTATCACTTCAAAAAGCTTTTTTTCCTCCTGCTGACGATAGCTCATCTCAATTGATTAGACTCTGCCTGTTGGTATGCATACTTCTACCTTTTCATGTTCTCTGTATGTATAAATATCCCCTGTCTGTGTGTTCCATTCTATGCATCCGAAGAAGTGAGCTGCAGCTCACGAAAGCTCATGCTAAAATAAATTTGTTAGTCTTTAAGGTGCCACAAGTACTCCTGTTCTCTCCACATGATGAAGCTCATATGATGGCATGAGAAAAAATGTAATACAGCAGGAGGCTGAAAAGATGTATGATTAATTTCTTTAATATAACATTTCCTGTTATAACGTTTTATTTTTCAAAATTACTTACAAAACATGAATGAAGCTAAAACATCATAAGCTCCTTGGAGTTGGGACAGTATTGTTTTTGTTCTGTGTTTGTACATCACCTAGCACAATGGGATTCAGGTCTGTGGCTGGGGCTCCTAGGTGTTGTGGTAATACCAATAATAATAAATATGTAAATCAGTGTGATATTTTCTATTGAAAAGAGTTATGAAGTTAGTATTTCACTTTCTTGCTTTGTACCTGGTAGTATTGGTTAGTCTTAGATACAATCTTAGGGCCTTATTCCACAAGCTGATTCACACAAGCAGACCCCTGAACCTGTGTGAGGGCCATTGATTTCAAGATACTGTCCGTCCTTCGAAACCTCCATCTACAGTGCACGACTTTCATCTTCATGTATTAATGGGGCAGTGGATAGGAAGAGTTATAAAACGATTTAAGATGCTCTTTTAATAGACATATGGGTGGTTTTCCAAGAGGGTGACAGAGAAAGGATATGTACGGTGAACAGGAGATATTACTATTGAGTGCTGGGGTTGGGCATATTCATATAATCTTGTTTCCCCACCGCACAGCAGAAATGCCTGATGGCCCTGGAGAATGTCCCCAGCCTCTCTCCAGCTAGTCGCTTCTTGACAAACCATTTGTGGTTCCCCCACTGGAGAGTTTCAGACAGTGATCCAGAGGGAGCTTGGTAAATTTGGCAACTTTGCCAGCAGCAAAACAGATAGCTGCACTGCTCACAGCTCTTCCACTCCCTCTGTCCTATTAGGTTTGTCGGAGAAAGACTGGGATGTGATATGAGTGTGAAGTCATGCTGCTTTCAATCAATGGTAAAAAAGAGAATGTATGGTAAAAATCCATGTAGATTATTTGTGTGTAGATGAGAGTAATAAGTGAAAACCTTACATTCAGTTGCTCCAGTCATCTCTTAGACCATGGAAATGAATAAGTTTAGCTAAAATAGTACCTATTCCTTTGTCCTTGGAAATTTTGTCAGACCTATCAAATGTTGGTTCCAGTATGCAGTTATTGTTCACATCTTTAACAAGTTTGCCTTCTCTTTACCTATCTGGAACCTTAAAGATGGTTTAGAATAATTCTTTTCTAGATTAGAAATATATATATGGACCCTATGGTAACTGTTTTTTACATTGTTTTCTTTTTAAAGTTTGTTTTCATAGTCTTTTACTTGTTCCTTCACTTTAAACGCCATATTCTAGAGAAATCAGTAACACCTTCTTTCTTTTTTTCTTGATGTTGAAGCAAATTAATCTCCAGAGGCCTTAAAGAACCCTCTTGTCTCATTCTAAAGTTCATGTAAGAGGTTAATAGTAGGTACTTTTTTCTTAAATTCAGCTAAGGCCATTCATTGGATTACAGCATTAACATCCATAATGGTATATTGTAATAACTTCAGTCAAATAAGATGCTCAATTATATATTATGATGCATCTGTTGGTGTTATGGAGGCACTGATTACAAATTCAGTTGAGGTTCACTTCCATTTTGCACTTAATACAAAGGTTGAATTCCCTGCTTTATGACTGGCAAAATAAGTACATCTCCCTCAAACTTAAAGCACTTACTGTGAATAAATTCACTAACTAGTTTCGATTAAAATTAAAGTGGGTCTTTTAAGCTGTACAAAGAGGGAAAATCATTTCCTTATATTAAAATTTGAAGTTGAGAATGAGCAGCAAAAGCAGCTAAACTCTTAAGAAACAAAGATCCTATTTGCAGACTTATGTCTCTGATTTAAAAAAAATCCTAAAAACCACGGAGAGAAAAATACAGAAAATTTGACAAGTATTGAGAATTACTTCTTGCTAAAATGGGTTTATAAATTTTCCATTTCTTCATTTTATTCTTTGTCTCAAATTATGATTTGGAATTTTTTATTTGTCCTTGTTCTCAAACTTAGCACAGAACTTTGCATCCATCTTCCTCCAGGTCATCTCAGTTGTTTCCCCCACCTGTTCCCGAACAGAATACCTCTAGAATTAAGAAATGCAGCGTATATTTAAAGGACAAAATCTTTAATTTTCAAAAGCACTTTGAGAATAATAGGAAGCAAAATTCATTAGGATTATCTCTGGACCGCAGCATCTCAGTTAAATGTATTTTCATAGAATGTAAATAATAAATGTATTTTCATCATCAAAAAAGAACTAGATAAATTCATGTAGGATAGGTCCATCAATGGCTATTAGCCAGGATGGGCAAGGATGGTGTTCCTAGCCTCTGTTTGCGAGAAAGTGGGAATGGGCGACAGGGGATGGATCACTTGATGATTACCTGTTCATTCCAAGTGGGGCAGCTTGCATTGACCACGGTCGGAAGACAGGATACTGGACTAGATGGACCTTTGGTCTGACCCAGTATGGCCATTCTTATGTTCTTAAGTTGTTAAAAACTTTTTCTTTCCCATTTTGAATCTAGCATGCAGTTGTAGCATGTTTTTTCTGGCAAAAAAAAAGCAATTATTAATTTTTCATAGTATCTGCTTTCTTTTCTTTTTTGGTGGTGTATGTTTGACTTTGATGTCTGACAAAATCTGAATTGGAAATTTATACTTTATCCTTGGACTGAGGCTGCTGCACACAAAGCTTATTTTTAAAAAAATCTTATATATAAATTGACCTTTTTTCATCTCAAAACAGTGTGTTGTCCTGCTTTAAAAAAATATCTGCTGGGGAAGTTGAGATAAATCAGAACTTTTTTTTCTGTTGTCAGTTTTGGGAAAACTAAGGCAAATTCTAGACAGGACATAAATACCGCTTGGCTCAGCATGCCTATCCTCTTATAAATTGATCTTGACTCCATGACACTGGGCTCTTCATTCTCCATCCCTCCATAAGTGTCCAGCTGATTTAACATCTTATTCTGTGCTTTTGTTGGCTTTTCAGTGAAATGAGTCTGCCTGAATCCCCTGTTTACTGTTAGCTTGGTAATTTTAGGGTGCATTCCCCTCTTTCTCTTATTTTTTTTTAAATATTTCTACCAGGATACCTTGCAATTTTCTGTTCTATGCAAATAAATTCAGTTTCAGTACCTTAATTATCTCAGACCTGAGTAATAGAAATTAGAGATGTAAAAGAGATTTACCAGCAGCTCAGATCTAGTCCATCTAGGGTGACCAGGTGTGTGGTTTCATAGGTAGGCTATACCCTACCTGTCCTGGCTGGCACCGCGCTGTGCTCCGGAAACGGCCAGCAGGTCCGGCTCCTAGGCGAGGGGTCCATGGGGCTCTGCACACTGCCCTCACCCCAGCACTCTCATTGGATGGGAACCGGCCAATGGGAGCTGGACAGGAGGTGGTGCCTGTGGGCAAGAGCAGCCTGTGGAGCCTCCTGGCCCCCCCGCCTAGGACCCGGACCTGCTGGCTGTTTCCGGGGTGCGTACAGCTCAGTGTGGTGCCAGTACAGGCAGGCAGCCTGGCTTAGTCCCCGCCCCCGCTGCACCCATCCCTTAGCCCCCCCAAAGTTGGAGCACCCTGCCGCACCCCAAATGACTCATCCCCAGCCGTACCTCAGAGCCTGCACCAACACCCCAGATCCCTCACCCCCTCTGCACCCCAGCCCAGAGCCCCTTCCCACAGCCTGAACCCCTCAGCCCCACCCCCCAGCCTGGAGCTGCCTCATGCACTCCAAACCCCTCATCTCTGGCCCCAACCCAGAGCGAGCACCCCCAGCCCAGAGCTCTCACACCCCAACCCCCAACTCGCAGCTCCCTCCCGCACTCCGAATCCCTCAGCCACACACCCCAGCCTTAAGGCCCTCCTGCAGCCCAAACCCCGCGTCCCCAACCCCACCCCAGAGCCTGCACCCCAACTCCCTGCTCCAGCCCGGAGTCCCCTCCCGCACCCTGAATCCCTCATTTCTGGCCCCACCCTGGAGCCCGCACCCCCAGTTACAGCCCTCACCCCCTCTGCATCCCAGACCCCTCCCCCAGACCAGTGAAAGTGAATGAGGGTTGGGAGAGCAAGCCACCGAGGGAAGGGGAATGTAGTGGGCTGGGCCTCGGGACAGGGGCGGGGCTTGGGTGTTCAGTTTTGTGTGACTGGAAAGTTGGCAACCCTAAATCCATCCCCTCACCTTACTAGGGAATAGCAGCCTTCCAATGGAAATACCATTAGGACCAAGACTGTTAAAGCATATTAACGAGTGACTGACTTGTTATTAATAGGTTATAATATTAACATAGCACCCAGAAGCTTCATGGGACACAGTTGCGCTGGATGTTAAACTCATAGGGAGTGAAACACATATTCTGCTGAAGAGTACATTAACAATATTACTTATGGTCTGAAGCACGCCTTTTTATAGTTGTACCTATATCTTTTTTACTGCAATTTTACAGTATGCAGATGGTTTCATATATTTTGTGCATTGCATTATATACACTTTGAGTTTGACCCCAGATTTATTTTTTAAAATTGGGCAACTTTAAATATCTTTTTCACTTCCCTGGTTACTTAAAATGCCTAAATCCTGTTGAATGTGGTTGTACTGTTCCTCTTCATTTGCTATGTCACAGGTTGGGAAATAAACAGTGAATTTACATATCTTACATTTGACTTTTTTATTCCAATTACTGTGGTATAAACAGGAGCAGTTCAAACTAACGTTCACCTCATTTTATCTGTTGTTTCTAAGAGGAGAGTTATGGTTTGCACTGAACTACCCATTTTTCTGTTTAGGGATTGAGGGTCAGGGCTGAGTTTCTTCAAATATTGAATTTCTTTTGCGTAGGTTGTCTTCCTATGGCTGGAGTAATCAGTGAGGCTGGCACAGAGAGAAACTAAGTTTTGTGATGTTTAATATTTTGGCTAATTGAGTAAGGGAAAAAATAAAATAAAATTAGTTTTTCTAGTATCTATCTTTTTTCTGGCCTGGCTATTTGTAGATACAAACTGAACAAGTTAGTAAAAGTAAAATAAAAACAAGCTGATTCTCAGAGACCCTTTTGCACGGCTGGCATTGTGGTATTGACCCATTGTCTCCACGCACAGTGAATGCTATTTTAGCTGCCTGAAGTGGTTTCCTTGTGTAATATACTAATATCTTTTTGTGGACAACTGAGCATACAATTAATTCCTGTTCCAAGCCACTTTTATGGGGCATTGGCAGGAGAACTACCACTTAACCAAACGTGTTCAGCCTTTTTGTCTGGCTGGGCTTTTGTCCCATTACATTAGGAAAAAGCAGAATATAATTTTACAGAAAGACTTGGTATGTTTTTAGTCTTCTATTCCAAATAAGTATATAAGACCAATTTTGAATTTATACTCAAAGTTCATCCTGTTAAAGTGTGATTGTCTTTAAAATAAATAAAAAATTCAATTAACCTTGAATTCTCATGCAAAAATATCACTGCAGATGATGGTTTCTTTGTGGTTATCAAAAAGTGAGGTCAAGTGACCTCTGTTAACCATAGAGCCTCTGGGGGGATTAGAGTACTTACTTAAGTCAATGGAGTGAAGTATGGAAATCAAGTGAGGATGGGAAACTCTTATGGTGATTCAAGCAAGTGTGACAGGCATGAGCCTTTGTTATTGTTCTTTATTTCTGCTCCTACAATTGTTTATTGTGTTAGAGGTCTACTCAGCCCTAATCTTAAAGCCCAACCCAAACCTGACTAGACCATAGCCAAGCTGAGCCCAAGAGTGTCAAGTCATTGTAGTTGCATCTCATTGGGTTCTGATCAAGTTGCAGGGTCAGGTGTAGAGCTGCAAGAGCTGGAGCCTGCAGAGCAGCATGACCAGGGTGCTGCAAACAGACTCACGTGCTTCTGCCTTTCACAAACTTGCCCTACTCGTGCTCCCCACCTGGGGCTAGACCCACAGCCGGGGCAGCCAGGTGGCAGGCAGCCTCATTGCCATATGGTCAAAGGCCAGTCTTCCTCCTCCTTCCCCTCCACCACCACCTCCCACCTGGCCTTATTGCAGGGCTGTGGGTGGGTGTGGTTGGTGCAGGCCCAGCAGGGCGAAGCATCACAGGGTCATGTCGACCTGCAGAGCCTCTGATCACACCTCCTTTTTGGATTTCATGAAGTGCTTAACTGAGGGCACCTTTTGCATGGGCACCACACTAGGTGGAGTACAAGAAAGAGGGTGCCTGATGCAGTATCCCAGCTGGCTGCACCATTCTGCTTATAACTGAGCCATGCTGTGTGTGTGTCTGAAGGCAGGAAACAGTTGGTGTGAGCGCAGCTTCTCCAGTGACACAGCCTCCACAGCCACCGACCCAGGTAAATAATGGACTATTTATCGCTGCCCCAGCTTCTTTGCCTGTGACCCCATGCCCACCTTCACCTAATTTTAAAGCTTGACCTGAACATGTCGAGACATTTTCATGCCTGATCTGAACCCGATGCCTGTAGTTGGGTCCTGCTGTGTGTCTGCCCGGGCTGTAACAAAGCTCTGCTGCTATTTTACATACTTTGAGAAAACTATGAGTTTCAGCAGATAATGGCCTTTCATGTGATACCTTCAAGGCATGGTTTGTATGAAATATCACAACGATATACAAATGATGAATATGGGGTTGCAGAGTACTACTTTGAGGTACAGTGCATCACAATGATAGTGTCGGGAAGAGTCAATGTGGCTCTTGTAAAGGGAAATTATACCCCACCGATCTATTGGCATTTTTGAAGGTGTCAACAAGCTTGTGCACAAGGGTGATCCAACTGATATAACGTACTTGGACTTTCAGAAAACCTTTGACAAGGTCACACACCAGAGGCTCTTAGCTAAAGTAAGCAGTCCTGGGGTAAGAGGGAACTGATTAAAAGATAAGAAAGAAAGGGTAGGAATAAATGGTCAGTTTTCACAAGGAGATGTACTGGGACTTATTCATAAATTATCTTGAAAATGGGATAAACAGTAAGGTGGCAAAGTTTGCAGACAATTTTAAATTAGTCAAGGTAGTTAAATCCAAAGCTGACTACAAAGAGTTCCAAAGGAATCTCACATAAATGGGTGACTAGGCAATGGCAGATTAAATTAATTGTTGATAATGTAAAATAATGAAACTGAAAAAAATAATCCCAACTATACAAAGTGATGAATTCTAACGAAAGATAGATCTTGGAGTCATGGATAGTTTTCTGAAAACATCTGCTCAGTATGCAGCTGTAGTCAAAACCCCTAACAGAATGTTGGAAGCATTAGGAAAGGGATAGATAATAAAACAGAAAATATCATAATGCTACTCTATAAATCCATGTACACCTACGCATGAAATACTGCATGCAGTTCTGGTCGTCCCATCTCCAAAAAGATATATTAGAATGGGAAAAGGTACAGAGAAGGGCAACATAAATGATTATAGGTATGAAATAACTTCCATATGAGCCGAGATTAAAAAGACTGGGACTGTTCATCTAAGAAAAGAAAGAAATAAGGTTGGATATGATAGAAGTCTATAAAATCATGAATGGTGTGAAAAAAGTGAATGAGGAAATGTTATTTACCCCTTAACATAACACAAGAGCTAGAGGTCACCCAACGAAATTAATAGGCAGCAGGTTTAATTTCCGGGGGCTTTTGTGAAGGCCAAAAGTATAACTGGGTTCAAAAAAGAATTAGATAAGTTTCTGGAGGATAGGTCCGTCAATGACTAAGGGCTAAGTTGTGCAGTGATGCAAACCCATGCTCTGGGTGTCCCTAAATTTCTGACTGCCAGGAGCTGGGAGTGGACAACGGGATGGATCACTTGATCATTGCCCTCTTCTGTTCATTCCTTCTGAAGCATCTGGCACTGGTCGCTGTTGGAAGACAGGATATTGCACTAGATGTACCATTGGTCTGACCTCATATTGCTATTGTTATGTTCTTATGTTTTTAAGAAATACTTTTTTTTTAAGTTTTATGTTGTGACAAGTGGGCTCAGTTCTTGAAGAAATGATGTACAAGTTAACCAGAAATTCAAGAGGCCTAGACTTTAACAAGAGCTGTTCAAGGCACCATTGTGGAAAACCTCTTCCAGGAATAATTCCAGATATGGTATGCTAACCAGTAGAGCTAGAGTCAGACGACTAAAAATGGCTTACCTTGGAGAAAGAGAGAGATATAAAAATTGAAGGAATACACTAAGAAACAGCAGAATAGTATGGGGCTATTGCTAGTCCAGTGCTCCCTTTAGAAGATTCTGTATCTCCAAAAGAGAGAGCTTCTGAAGGCATCCAGAAACTGCTGAAAATAGGTGGAAACCTTACCAGATAGAGTTAGAAAGGAGATCACCGAGGGAGGCAGAAGATGCCAGAAGGAGGAGCAATACTAACGCAAAAATGTGAAGATGATCAAGGCCAGAGCCATGTCAAAGTGCCAAAGGAAAGTTATTTAAGACCAGAGTTTCCAATATTCATAGAGCTCCTTCTGACAAAGTTATCTGTATAAAAAAAAATAGGCATACTTGACAAAGTTTGAGACAGCAGAGATGGCCTGCCAGTTGTTTGAGGTTCAGTTGATGATCCAGCTGTATGCTACATGTTGGGGAAGGCACAAAAGGCCAACGGTAGCCTGACTATACAGCCGGCAGAGAATTTCTTTTGAGGAAAGGAAGTAATCTTGTATCAATACAACATTAAAAAAAGAAATATTTTGTAGATGGTTCCAAGTATATTGCTACTAGCAGGCAAATGGACCTTGAGAAGTCTGGACACATCTTACTGAAGTAATAAATGGATGCAGCGTACAAGCAAAGCACTGCCACAGTTTGTTTTGAATCTCTTTATGGTAGCACACTGAGCTGCTACTTAGACATCTCAGACCATCATTGTCATTGCTCTTATCGAATCTGGGCAGCAGTAGTAAATTGGTTGTGATTTTTAACTTGTGAAGGCCAATAACTTTGTAGGATTCACAAAATAAGTATACATTTATATAGTTAATGAGAACATCCATAATTGCATTAGTTAGGATAAATTTTTATGAGGGATGTACCACTTGGGGTTTGGAAGAAGAAATTTCCCTTACAGGTTTTTTTCACTTTTCTCTGAAACATCTAGTACTGGCTATTGCTTAGAATACTGAACTTGATGTACCTCTAGTTTGATCAGATTACAGCAATTGCTATTTTCTAAGCATGATGGCATTAACTGTGTTGGACACAACTGGCATTCAGACTGGACCTTGGATTCACATGTACATTATTTGTCACAGCCTCAAGTGGCTCACTTTTTACATTTCTTAATTATTTTAATAGCAGTCTGTGTTGCTGAAAATGTGTATTAAAACAACCCAGATTATTTTATTTACAGGAACAGAGAGATCTTAAATTCCGGTCAGGATTTTCTACTTATCCTTTTGTATAAAGAGCTTTGATAGAGAACACAGCTTAATCCTTCAAGGTTGAATGTTCCCATTGTGATCCTTCATTTGTCCAAAATGACGGATGGATGCTGAGACCTTGATGTAATTTTAGTAATATGTTTTAATGATCTTGAATTACACAAGGCCTTGTTCAAATGATCTCCCAGAGTTCCTTGCTACCCTTTTTAATTTAATTGTAAGCAGCAAATTAGGCTTTTTGTTTTGTTTCTTGTTATAGCAGCACATGCTTTGGTTAAGGCTTTGTCAGAGTTTCACATCATAAAACCTTTTTATTTCAGGAGTTATGTCTAACTTGTAAAGTTTCTATGGAAATACTGAAACCCCCCACAGAGAATGGTTTCCCCTGTGATGGGTATATCTGTTAAGAAAGATTAATTGCTTTTTGCTGTTGGCCAGGGCATATGTCTCATGTTTTCTGTACTTATGTGGAACATTTAGTTTACTCTCTTTCAAACTGGCTGATATTTTATATACAAATGGTATTCTTTACCCGTGTTGTTACAGGGTGTAAGTGGTGATGATGGTGGTTGAAATGATACTACGTAGGACTGAATAAGGAAGAGGAAGGGCAATTTACATTAATAAGCTTACATACCTATTCAGCAAGATTTTGTACGTGACATGAGATAGTAAAGGTACTGTTTGTTTTGAATTTAACTGGATCCATGGAGGCACCTCAGCAGAAGTCAATTATAGAGGGACTTGAAGTAGGAGAGAGCAGTGGATTTGCTGCTCTGCTCAGGAGAAGGGAATTCCCCTTGTATGTGGCAGCATAGAGAAACAACAAGGAAGATGTGTGCAGATTAATGGGGTATCGAGACTAGCAAAATTTTCATAATGGAGGGTATGGAATGTGAGACAAAAAGCAAAATGTTTATGTATTTATTTATATTTATATAAATAATAAATGTACAGGCACCTTAACACCATAAATATGGTAATAAAATAATAACATATAATTCCAGCAACATTAAAGTAATCATTTCTGCCTTTTTATCATAGTGGGAAGCATACTCTCAACTCTCTCCAAAGATCATGTCAAAAAGCAAAGTGTATCTGTGAATGGGGTGGGGCAAAATTGCTTTAATCCACCTTCCAAATAGATTTTCCTCCACCAGTGACCCTGCACCCAGAGTTACATAAGAATTCACTGATCATGTAAGAAAATATATTTACTGCCAGCAATTCTATTTATCTTTATTTGGTGGGGAGAGGGAGGAAGCGGGTGGGTATGGGTGGTGGGGAAGGAGTTAGTTTCACCTGGATGCAATTGAATCCATCCAGGTGAAAGTCTTTCTGAGTGGATCCAATAACAGGGTCAGGGCCTAAAATATATTACTAGAAAATCCATTGTTTAGATTTCTGATTTTAATAATTGATGTTAATGTAGCTGCATAGATTTTTGTGTTTTCGTGGGAGTAGGAAAGGGGCAAAATTGTTCATACTTATCATACATTTAGCAGGCAATCAGTTCTTCAGTTCTAGTCCATCTGTAATGTTGTCTTACCAGGTCACCCTGTGTCTTCGTAAAGGTGTTGAATAATGTAGGCGAGAGGACTGAGACTAGTAGAACTCTGCAGGTGAAAATTTTGAGGAGTGGAGGAATAGCTAACCGTAATCACCTTAATACCTTGTTGTAGGAGAAAGATGGATTCTCATCTATTATAATTAGGGCTGTCAATTAATCACATTTAACTCATGCGATTAACTCAAAAACATTAATCGCAATTAAAAAAATTATATCCCTTCATGCATATATCTCTTCATGCTTCAACAACCATTCCAGAGGACATGCGTCCATGCTGGTGACAGGTTCTGCTCAATAAAGATCCAAAGCAGAGCGGACCAACGCATGTTCATTTTCATCATCATGAGTCAGATGCCACCAGCAGAAGGTTGATTTTCTTTTTTGGCAGTTCGGGTTCTGTAGTTTCCATATATGAGCTCTTTTAAGGCTTCTGAAAGCATGCTCCATACCTCATCCCTCTCAGATTTTGGACGGCACTTCAGATTCTTAAACCTTGGGTCGAGTGCTGTAGTTATTTTTAGAAATCTCACATTGGTACCTTCTTTGCATTTTGTCAAATCTGCTGTGAAAGTGTTCTTAAAATGAACAGCATGTGCTGGGTTTTCATCCGAGACTGCTATGACATGAAATATATGGCAGAATGCAGGTAAAACAAACCATGAGACATACAATTCTCCCCCAAGGAGTTCAGTCACAAATATATTTAATGCATTATTTTTTTTAACAAGCATTATCAGTATGGAAGCATGTCTTCTGGAATGGTGGCCAAAGAATGGAGGGGCATATGAATGTTTAGCATATCTGGCATGTAAATACCTTGCAACTCTAGCTACAAAATTGCCATGTGAATGCTTGTTCTTACTTTCAGGTGACATTATAAACAAGAAGCGGGCAGAATTATCGTCTGCAAATTTTAACCATACTTGTTTGTCTGAGCAATTGGCTGAAGTAGGGTGGAGTGGACTTGTAGGCACTAAAGTTTTACATTGTTTTATTTTTGAATGCAGTTATTTTTTTGTACATAATTCTATATTTGTAAGTTCAACTTTCATGATAAAGAGCTTGCACTACAGTATTTGTATTAGGTGAATTGAAAAATACTATTTCTTTTGTTTTTTACAGTGCAAATATTTGTAATAAATAAATATAAATTGAGCACTGTACACTTTTTATTCTGTGTTGTAATTGAAATCAATATATTTGAAAATGTAGAAAACATCCAAAACTATTTAATAAATTTCAATTGGTATAACAATGCAATTAATCGTGATTAATTTTTTAAATCACGACTAATGTTTTTGAGATAATTGCATGACTTAATTGCAATTAATTGGCAGTCCTAATTATAGTAGATGAGAATCAATCTTTCTCCTACAAGAGGGTATTATCCTGTGATAGACGATGTACCATATTAAGTATGAAATGATTTGGTTCAATCATCTGTAATGGTTTAGTGCTGAACATGGAATGTTTCCAGTGATAGATGGGGTGGTTTATTAAGCAGGTTTATTTATACCTCTGTAGGTAAAGATGATGGTATTCAACAAAGAAATGACTTAAAGTGAAACATTTATCCTAACACATAGTAAGATAAATGTAAAATGAGTCCTTGGGTTTAAATTCACTTGGAAGCAGATAAAAGATAAAAAAACAAGACGGGGAAATTTTACTACTTTAACAATTAATTTGTTGATGCCTCTCCTAAAAGTGTTAAATATTCCAGTGTTGTTTTTGTGGGAAAGAGAAGAAAGAGAAAGCAAGGTTCATGGTGGAAATATATGAGCTAGATAGTATTATTATTTAATGTTAAACTCCTTCATTGAAGGCCATCGCCATATTCTAGGAACCTTTACCAAATTTAATACTGTTCATTTAACTGCTGTGTACTCTTCCTGCAGTTCCTTCCCCATCTCGATTCCTTTCCAAAGTTTCTGTGAGTAAAGAGAAGCTTTTTCATTTCTAATCTGCTGGCTCCTCTTTATGAATTTCTTCATATAAGAACATAAGTGCAGCCATACTGGGTCAGACCAAAGGTCCATCTAGCCCAGGGTCCTGTCTTCCAACAGTGGTCAATGCCAGGTGCCCCAGAGGGAATGAACAGAACAGGTAATCATCCCCATCCTCTGTCACCCATTCCCAGCTTCTGGCAAACAGAGGCTAGAGACACTATCTCTACCCATCCTGGCTAATAGCCATTGTTGGACCTATTCTCCATGAATTTATCTAGTTCTTTTTTTAATCCTGTTATAATCTTGACCTTCACAACATCCTCTGGCAAAGAGTTCCACAGACTGACTTTGCATTGTGTGAAAAAATACTTCCTTTTTTTTGTTTTAAATCTGCTGCCTATTAATTTCATTTGGTGACCCCTAGTTCTTGTGTTATGAGAAGGAGTATATAAAACTTCCTTATTTACTTTCTCCACACCAGTCATGATTTTATAGACTTCAATCATATCCCCCCTTAGTTGTCTCTTTTCCAAGCTGAAAAGTCCCAGGCTTATTAATCTCTCCTTATACAGAAGCCGTTCCATACCCCTAATAATTTTTGTTGCCTTTTTCTGAACCTTTTCCAATTCCAATATATATTTTTTTTGAGATGGGGCGACCACATCTTCACGCAATATTCAAGATGTGGGCGTACCATGGATTTATATAGAGGCAATATGATATTTTTGTCTTCTTATCTATGCATTTCTTTTATTTTCAACATTCTGTTTGCTGTTTTGACTAACGCTGCACATTGAGTGGATGTTTTCAGAGAACTACCCACAGTGACTCCAAGATCTCTTTCTTGAGTGGTAACACTAATTTAGACACAATCATTTTATATGTATAGTTGGGATTATGTTTTCCGATGTGCATTATTTTGCATTTATCAACATTGAATTTCATCTCCCATTTTGTTGCCCAGTCACCCAGTTTTGTGAGATCCCCTGGTAACTCTTTGCAGTCTGCTTGGTACTTAACTATTTTGAGTAATTTTGTGTCGTCTGCAAATTTTGCCACCTCACTGTTTACTCCTTTTTCAAGATCATTTATGAATATGTTGAATAGGACTGGTCCCAGTACAGACCCCTGTGGTACACCGCTATTTACCTCTCTCTATTCTGAAAATTGATAATTTATTCCAACACTTTGTTTCCTATCATTTAACCAATCCATGATAGGATCATCCCTCTTATCCCGTGGCAGCTTACTTTGTTTAAGAACCTTCGGTGAGGGACCTTGTCAAAGGCTTTCTGAAAATCTAAGTACACTATATCCACTGGATTCCCCTGGTCCACATGCTTGTCGACCCCCTCAAAGAATTCTAGTGGATTGGTGAGGCGTGATTTCCCTTTACAAAGCCCATGTTGACTCTTTCCCAACAAATTATGCTCATTTATGTGTCTAACAATTTTGTTCTTTACTATAGTTTCAACCAGTTTGCCTGGAACTGATGTCATGCTTACCAGCCTGTAATTCCAGGATCACTTATGGAGCCCTTTTTAAAAATTGGCGTCACATTAGCTATCCTCCAGTCATTTGGTACAGAAGTCGATTTAAATGATAGGTTACAGACTACAGTTAGTTGTTGTGTAATTTCACATTTGAGTTCCTTCAGAACTCTTGGGTGAATACCATCTGGTCCTGGTGACTTATTACTGTTTAGTTTATCAATTTGTACCAAAACCTCCTCTAAATACACCTCAATTTGGGACAATTCCTCAGATCTGTCACCAAAAAGAATGGCTCAGGTTTGGGAATCTCCCTCACATTCTCAGCTGTGAAGACCGATGCAAAGAATTCATTTAGTTTTTCCGCAATGGCCTTATTGCTTTGACTGCTCCTTTCACATCTCGATTGTCCAGTGGCCCCACTGATTGCTAAGTGGGCTTCCTACTTCTGGTGTACGTAAAAAAATATTTGCTATTACTTTTGAGCCTTTGGCTCGCTGTTCTTCAAATTCTTTTTTGGCCTTCCTAATTATATTTTTACACTTCATTTGTCAGAGTTTATGCGCCTTTCTTTTTTCCTCACTAGGATTTAACTTCCACTTTTTAAAGGATGCCTTTTAGCCTCTCACTGCTTCTTTTACTTTGTTGTTTAGCCATGCAGGTACATTTTGGTTCTCTTACTATGTTTTTTTAATTTGGGATATACATTTAATTTGAGCCTCTATTATGGTGTCTTTAAAAAGTTTCCATTCGGTTTTCCGGGATTTCACTTTTTGCACTGTACCTTTTAATTTCTGTTTCACTAACTTCCTCATTTTAGTGTAGTCCCCCTTTCTGAAATTAAATGCTACAGTGTTGGGCTGATGTGGTGTTTTCCCCACCACAGAGATGTTAAGTTTAATTATATTATGGTCACTATTACTAAGCAGTCCAGCTATATTCACCTCTTGGACCAGATCCAATGCTCCACTTAGGACTAAATCAAGACTTGCCTCTCCTCGTGTGGGTTCTAGGACTAGCTGCTCCAAGAAGCAGTCATTTTAAGGTGTCAAGAAATCATAATCTCATCTATGGTGGAGAACTGACACAGAGACTAAAAAATGTGGGGAAAGAAAATAAAGAAAAATACATTTAAGTTTATTGTGGGGACTGAGAACTATTTGCAAAGTACAAGATCTGTAACTAATGATTTCTTAACAGTAAATGTGATATTGGTTAAGAAATTTCTTGGCTAAGCCTGCATTCCTTCCTTGCATGTTACGTTGGCCCTGAAGGATTAATTGAGACACTCAGAGTGCGCAGCAAGATGGAACTCTGAGGGAACATGTTTAGACACCTGGAGGCTCAGGTGTGTTTCACTCACAAAGCAAGAAACTGAACCACGTTGAGTTGAACAAGTGGAACTTTATTAAACCCTGTACACGGTTCTGTCCATGTAGGTGAATTACTTTCAGTTTAACTCTCTACATTCCTAGTTCTACTTCTGTCCCATCAATAATAGTACCACTGATCATAACTCATCTTCTATATTTTACAAACATTTTAATATAAGCATTAAAAACAAATAATTGATGTACAGACCCCCACCCTGTATTCCTTTGGTCAGAGATTGCTAGCACATAGCCAAGTTGGAGTCTCGTCTTTACCACTGACTTAGACATATTCTGTTTGTAGCCTACTCCTCAGGTTATTCTGCGCCACTGCATGCGTGCAGAATTAATGTTCCCCCACAGATTTCTTTTCTTCCCCACTGAAAAATGTCTTCTGAGGTGGAAGCAAAGGGAAGCCACAAGGGCGGTCACACGCCCCTCCCCAGCAGCATGGGCATGTCAGTTCTGGCTCCCAGAGAAGCCAGAGGAGACCTATATCACTGCCGGAGAAGAGCTGGACATGTGTGCATGGGGCAATGTCAGTCACCCCTGGGGGGGGGCACAACTGGGCGGGTCTGCAGGCTAGTGAGAGGAACTCTGTCCCTCTCACTCGCTACTGTGCCATGCCTTTTCTGGAGATATAAATCATGAGTTTGATTCCCCATCCATCACTTGTTCTTCAATTGCCTATGAGGTAATACTGAGCATATGGCTGCATATATTTGTTGATTAGTAAGTAGAAATAAAGGGTTAAACCTAGCTTTATTATTATTGGAGAAAGTGGGTTTGGGGATTTCCTCCAGTGCTCTCCACTGCCATTCTCTATCCATTGTATTGTAGGTTAAATAAATTAGCAAAATAATTGAAACTGGTGTGATTATATTGCATTATTTTGACAAATAAAATATACAAAATTTTGCAGAATTTTAAAATATTGTGTGCATACTTTTTAATTTTTTTGGTGCAGAATTCCCCCAGGAGTAGAGGTAGTTTGGTATCCTCAACAGGTGAGCATGCTGGGAATGACCTGTCTCCATCTTCCTAGCACTTGTCTCTGAGTCTAGGAAACTTTCTCTGCAGAGTCAGTCTTTCTGTGGGGCTGGCATCTTGCTGATTTTCTGCCTCTTTGTTTTGTGACGATCTCTGTCCCCCCGCCCCCCCCCCCGCGGTGTTGTTTGCCAGTTCGTAAAATGTCTCCAGTTCCTTCAGATCATGTGTCCCTCTTGCATAGTTAACTTGTATGACCCAGGCACCACTGCACCCCTCGTGATTTCTTTAGTCCTGTCCTACTGTCTCTCCAATGGCTGGATCCTCACAGATAGCTCTTTGGCTGCCTGACATATTCTAGTGCCTGCTTTCTCTGATTGTTGGCCCTCTACTCTCAATGGTGTCCCCATCCTCCTGTCTGTAACAGGTCTCCCTCACTGGTAACAGGGGTTTGGCCCTTTGTCCTATCTGTGCCTACACTGGACTGTTTCAGTACCCCTATGATTGGATATTCATGTGTACCAAAAATGCTAACACAAGGGTTTTGAATCAGAAGAAGCAGTCTTGTGTAACAATCTCTTAGCTGTTTTCATGGCTAATTCCAACTTAACATTACAGTGTGGGTATGCTGGGGAGGAGGATGGTAGTCAAACTTCCCTTTCACGTGCAAATACCTGGAACTCTTCAGTGTCAAATTGGGGTCTGTCATCAGTGAATACAGTGTACAGAATGACATATATGACAAAGTGGGCCTTCTGTTTGCCAATCTGTGACTTGTTTCTTGTATCAGGCAGGGCATCGACCTCCCCTAATGTTGAATAGTAGTTCATTATAATCAAGTACTGCTTTTTCTTGAAGGTAAATAAGTCAGCTCCCATCTTTTCCCATGGTCAGGTGAGCAGCTCTTGTGGTAACAGTGTCTCTTTCTGCTGCTGCTTATCAGATGACCAGCAGGTATATCACCTTTCTGTCAAAGAGTGGAATTGTGTATTCATTACTGTTCAATAATCACATTCTCGAGCCTGTCTGAGACAGCTGCCAATGTCCAGATATGAGGTATATATTTTTTGCATGACATCCATAATGCGCTTTCTGTCCTCAAAATATGATTTCATCCTGCTCACTCATCTTAATTTGAAAATATGTTTCTACTCCTACCAGAAATTGGCTTTCGTCTTCTGGCCACCCTCGCTTTCTCTTGAATGCCTGTAGTTGGATGTTCTTTTCTGTAGCCTCCCTGACTTCCATGAGCTTCACTGTTGAAATGGTGAGATTGAATCCATTAATATGTTTCACTATGGTCTGATCCCCTTCCCCCAATTCAGTGATGCTGGACGTACATGCCCTGCTTAGGGTGTCAGCTAACACAAATAATCATCCTGTACAATATCTGATCTCTACCTGCTAGTGCTGAAGGTGCATCAATATCTGCTGCAATCTCTTTGGAGCACTAAGAAGGGGCATTGCCATGATTGGCTCTAGTGTTGTGTGGGTCAGTTGCATTATTTCTGGGTGGCTAAAGGTGTTCTGATGGAATTGCTCTACTCTAAATACCACACCCAGAGGCCTTTTTTTTATTTGAGCATACCCCTGTCCAGTCTCTGACAGGGCTCTGCTGGCATAAGCAACTGGCTGCTCCTGCAGAAGAGCTACACCCAGTCCTTTCTCCGATGTATCATACAGGAGTATCAGTGGTAATACTTCAAGACAGTGGCAACCATTATCATTTGTTTCAAATGCTTACTGTTGGGGTCCTGCCTTGTGAGCTGATGTATGGATTTTGCTACTGCAGCCAAGTGTGGACAGAACTTGAACAGAAAATTTATCATTCCTATGAAGCAGTGTACCCCTTTCATGTCCCCTAGAGCAGTTATGTCTCTGACTGCCTTGATCTTGTTGGGAATCTGCTTTCAGTCCCTCTGTTGTAAACAGATGTCTAATATATGTCACCTCATGCTGTTTGAGTCAGATTTTTTCTGGATTGACTTTTATGTTTTTGTCCCTGCATCACAGTAGATAAGCTCGTAGTTTTCTGTTCTGGTCTCATTCAGCTTCTATATCACTGCTCCGTTCACCTACAATGAGGATTTCATCTGCAATTTATTTTCAACGCAGGCAGTCCTTTCAGCACTTGGATGAGTCTTCTATACAACATCTCTGATGCTGAGCTTATGTCCATTGACATGCACAGTCATCTGTAGTGACCAAATGGTGTTACAAAATTATCAGCATTCTGGGTTCTTCATCCAGTTTTATGTGCCAAAACCCATTCTTCATGGCTTTGGAAAGTTCTGTCAAAGTGTCATCAATTGTGGCCACGGGCTAGTGGCATCTTTTCAATGCCTAGTTCATTTTGGGTCAGTGCAGATGTGTAACTTACCTGCTGGCTTCTTCACCACTGTCATGCTGCTCATCCAGATTGTATTGGCCTCTACAGGTGCTTTGATATCCTTGCTCTGCAAACATTCAAGCTCCTTGAGATTATGTAGTGCCACTGGTAAGCACATGGGTTCCACTGTGCAGCCAGCTTCCATTCACAGCTTTCCTTTAAGGCACCCACTGCTATATGCTTTTAAAATAATCTCCTTTTTTCATGGGACTCCTCATTTGCTTCTTGCACTACAGCTATAAAATTCTAATCAAATCTGTATGACCATATTCTCCCAGAGGGATCTGTCATGCTCACCGTCTGCCACCACAAACTTAGTTGATACCATCTTATTTTTCGGGTTAATTACTAAGAGAACACTTTGTCCTATGGGCTCCATTATGGTACATTTATTAGATTGCACCAGCTCTTTGTAATGAGTGCATCAGAGCACATAAGATCCAATGGTTGGGTCCACTTAAACAATTTCTGTCATTCTAGAGGGGGATGAGCCACGCTGTGTCAGTGACGTTAACTGGAATAACTTGTGTAGGACTGTCTATCTTTCTAGCTCTGTACCAAATTTAATTTAATCTATCTATTTTACTTATATGTCTCTCATTACTGTAGTATCTGAGCATCTCACAATCTTTTATGTAATTATCCTCATACCACACTTGACTAAGGGCCAATTATTTTAAAGGTATGTAGGTGCCTAAATATAGAGACAGGCACCTACCTGCATCTATACGTACCTAAATACCTTTAAAAATCGGTATCTACGTGATTTGCCCAAGGTCACATAGGAAGTTTATGGTGGAGCAGGAAATTTAACTTGGGTCTCTCAAGTCCCAGGCTACCATCCTAATCAGTGGTATTGCAAAATTATAAAGGGTTCAGAGAAGAGCAATACAAATGAAGTAGGACCATGGAAAAACTCATATGAAGAGGGATTTAAAAGTTTGGGATGGTGCTTTTGGAAAAGTGAGGAGAAAAAAAGGATATGCTCAAAGTATATGAAATAATGATTGTTATGTAGAAAGGTGATTCAGAGCTTGTGTTCTCCCTGTCTTATAACACAAGACCAAGGGAATATGCAATGAAATTAAAAGGTGGCAAATTCAAAACTGATAAAAGGAAAATACCTTTTCATATAATGTATAATTAAACTCTGGAATCCATTGCCACAGGGAGTCTTTGAGGCCAAAAAATGTAGCAAGATCTAAAAAAAGGATGGGATAATTTATATGGATAACAAAATTATCCAGAGTTTATATAGCTAATGCTAACAAATATTTGGGAAGTGATATTAAACCACATGCTCCAGGATTTAGCCAACATCTTACTACTAAGGATTAGGTGGTTTCTTGCACCTTACTCTGAAGTATCTGGTGCTGGCCACTGTTGGAGACAGGATACTGGATTAGATAGATCACTGATCTGATCCATTATAACAATTCCTAAATATGAGTTGGTTAAATGAAATATGGTGAACCACAATTCAGATTTTTTTCACCTTTAGATAGAGATGAAGCATATACAGTATAATATAAAATAGTGGGTTTTTTATATTTTATTTTCAAAGAGGCATTAATAAACACAATTGTGAAGACTCGTTTATAGATACAGCTGCAATGAAGGGACATCTGTATCTATTAGTATTGCTTTTGTGTGTGATTTTTTGCATAAAGTGAGAAATTATGCAATCTGCCTTTAAAATTGTGGAATCATAGAAGCTATGTGATGTCTGACCCTCTGTAGAATCCAAACAGTTTTTATTTGCTGATCTGCAGATGATGAGTCTTTCATTTCAATCTAAGTTCCATACTTAAATTATATAGTAGCCAGCCTTTTGTTGGAATCCTCATTTGAAGTGAAAAATATTTCTGCACATGTAACTTCTATCAAATATGATTATAAAAATGATTGGAGAAAACAATTGACTTTATTATAGGCCTGAGCCATTTAATCTAAACATCTTGTTTTCTATTAAACACATTGAGTTAATTGGCATTTTTTTTGTATATTTACAGATTTTTATTTTACTTGCCCCATTCATGTTAGGGTCCTATTTATTGGGTACATGAATGACTGTAGATGTCAATAGCATAACCAGATTGCTCAATTTTATAATGTGCTCCAAAATGTAATATTTTTCAGCTTTGCATTTTGAGCCCACTTTTAAGAATCAGTGTAAGTTAAATGTTTTCTGTTCCCCTTCTAATCAGTATAGTGTTTATGTGAGTACCTGTTTTTCTCTAGTAGTTGTAGACTTCATGGATGCTCTGTACATCACATGTTATGTCATTGTTGAAATATCCTATTTGATTTGTTCATAGCTAAAAATGTAGATCCTGCTTAACTAACTAAAAATGTGAGGAAGGCTCCTTTGCAAATAAATTCACCACTCTGATTTATGGCGGGAGTGCATTATAATGAATAGCACACACAGCTGAAAGTCTAAGTTCTAATCTTGCTTCTGACATTATTGCGATCTTGAGAAATTCCTTACTATGTCTTCTTTTCACCATGGAAAAGGGGATAATTACTCTAATTCTCCTTTGTAAATACTTTGGGATCTGTGGGTGAAAAGCATTGCATAAATGCAGAGTATTAGTACTGTTTGTGTTTTTTATATGAACTATATCATAGAATCATAGAAGGAGGTCATCTAGTCCAACCACCTGCTCAAAGAAGGACCAACATCAGCTAAATCATCCCAGCCAGGGCTTTGTCAAGCCGGGCCCTAAAAACCTCTAAGGATGGCCTTTCCACCACCTCCCTAGGTAACCTATTCCAGTGCTTCACCACCCTCCTAGTGAAATAGTGTTTCCTAATATCCAACCTAGATCTCCCCCACTGCAATTTAAGACTATTGCTCCTTGTTCTGTCATCTGCCACCACTGAGAACAGCTGAGCTCCATCCTCTTTGGCACCCCCTTCAGGTAGTTGAAGGCTGCTTTCAAATCACCCCTCACTCTTCTCTTCTGGAGACTAAACAAGCCCAGTTCCCTCAGCCTGTCATCGTAAGTCATGTGCCCCAGCTACCCAATCATTTTCGTTGCCTTCCGCTGGACTCTCTCCAATTTATCCACATCCTTTCTGTAGTGGAGAGCCCAAAACTGGACGTAGTACTCTAGATGTGGCCTCACCAGTGCCGAATAGAGGGAAATAGTCACTTCCCTTGATCTGCTAGCAATGCTCCTGCTAATGCAGCCCAATATGCCATTAGCCTTCTTGGCAACAAGGGCACACTGCTGACTCATACCCAGCTTCTCATTCACTGTAATCCTCAGGTCGTTTTCTGCAGAACTTCTGCTTAGCCAGTTGGTCCTCAGCCTGTAGTGGTATATGGGATTCTTCCGTCCTAAGTGCAGGACTCTGCACTTGTCTTTGTTGAACCTCATCAGATTTCTTTTGGCCCAATTCTCCAATTTGTCTAGGTCACTCTGGACCCTATCCCTACTGTTAGGGGGCTTATTCCTTCACCCTCTCACTTCCCTGGTCCTTCTCGCATGAACAGAGAGCAACAATAACCAAAGTCTGAAGGTACAAACAATTCAATATTTATTGGGGTGAACTTCCAGCAAGCATGATTCCAGTTTCCTTCCTTAGTGTCCCCCTTCCCAGCTCTGACACCACAGAGCCTTGCCTGTGTCCCTCTTACTGTTCCCATTCCCTGTTCCCATTCCCCCCTTTAGCAAAACATGATCCCAATTCCCCCAGTCCCTATTCCCATTCCCCCATTACTTCCTGATTGACTGCAGACTATATAGTAAAACTTGAGTTCTGCTTAGCTATACCTTAACCAATCATTTCACTGAAATTTAACTAATCAATCCTAACATACTGTAACATGGTTTTTTTTCCAATTATATCCCACCACCTTAATTGGTTTACACCCAACAAAATTAATTATACAGCAGACAGAAACAATCACAGAACCAGACAGAGATTATACGGACAAACAATAGGGAAGTGGAGACTACCGTGATAGAACAATACAGAAATGAGGATTTCATATCCCAGCTATTGATAAGTGAGTTCTTGCCAGACAGGATGCTTTCAAACTAAGTTTCCTTTTGCATCTTCTAGGCTCTTTTCTTTCTCTGGAGGTGATAGGAATATCAGGACAGGATTGTATTCCTAACAGCCCAATAGCACCTTATTTCAACGTGACTAATTTGGAATGTGAGGAGGTGACCATATACTTCCCAGTTTATGGCTGGCCTCTGCTGCTTAGCTGAAGGCCTTAGCCTAAGAACCAGGCCTCAGACTGTCACAGTAAGATAGCTCATCTCAATTGATTAGACTCTTCCTGTTGGTATGCATACTTCCACCTTTTCATGTTCTCTGTATGTATAAATATATCCTGTCTGTGTGTTCCATTCTATGCATTCGAAGAAGTGAGCTGTAGTCCACGAAAGCTTACGCTGAAATAAATTTGTTAGTCTCTAAGGTGCCACAAGTACTCCTGTTCTTCTTACACCGGCAGACAGTGATTTTGATTCTTTCTTTTATACCTCTATAACTAGCTAAGTGATAAGAATACACCTAAATTCTTAAAGTATAAGCCTTTGCAGACAGGCCTGAATATCTATATCCTAACACCTACCCCCTCCAGCATATCTACCGCTCCCCCCAGCTTAGTGTCATCTGTGAACTTGCTGATAGTGCAATCTAACCCATCATCCAGATCATTAATAAAGATGTTGAACAAAACTGGCCCCAGGACTGATGCCTGGGGCACTCTGCTTGATACCAGCTGCCAACTAGACATCAAGCCATTAGTTGATCACTACCCGTTGAGCCTGACAATCTACCCGTTGAGCCTGACAATCTAGCCAGCTTTCTCTCTACCGTATAGTCCATTCATCCAATCCTTACTTTTTTAACTTGCTGGCAAGAATACTTTATAGAATTCAAGAATACAGTGAAATGATAAATTATAGCACTCTGTACGAAATTGAGTGAGTGGTGTACAATCCTTACTACTTATTTAAAATGTGGACATTAACTTTTTTCTTCAGATTGGTTCATATCTTAAGTATTGTAAAGCGCTTTATTTTCATCTTATTCATGGTGAGGACTGCTTTCTACCTTTTTAAACAACTACATTGTTGGGTTGAATGAAAAAGATGGAAATTTCCTTTCAAGACAGGAAGTGAAAGTTCCTGTTTTAAAATTAGGATTATATAGGAGGTGTTTTCTCAGATTTAGTAGAAGATGGAGATAGCATTTCTTGTCTTTTTCTGCAAACCTGCTGAGTTCCTCTAACGTTAGCATCAAATGAAAAGATGTTTTGTGCTGACTGCACTGTATACATGCTGTACCATTTCATTTAATTAGTATTCTCCCCCCTCCACCCACCCGCAAAAAAATCACCTGCAGAAATTTTGTATTTAGTTTATGGTCAGTTCTTATATTGCTCATGAAAAATATAGGAGATATCTGTAGTATTTTAATGAACGTTATATTTACCTCTGTTTGATTGTTGTCTGCCACGCGGTAACTAGGAGGTTAATTCCTGCAGGAGTTACCCAGACATTCCTAGGAAAGGAATTCAGTGTCTTTACATATCCAGTCATCTACCAATACTTACAAGACAGTGACTGGACTGTTCTCTTCAATAGTTTAGCCTCCCACCCCCTCCAGTATGCTCAGCAGATAAGTTTGGCAAGGGGAAGGAGGGCCCAACTTATGGAGACAGAGAACAAAGGTGCCTGCTTGGTTTTAAAAAGAAGCTCTTTCTGATGCTCAGGGAAGACATATCACAGAAGCAGCATCTGCAGGGAGACAGTTTGGAATCTCAGGTCTCAGAAACAGGGATAAGTTCAACCTGCCCAAGCTTTGAGGGAAATGCTAAGCTTTACATAAGAAATAGGCATATAGGCCTTTTGTTATTTTAACCTTTTTCTCATTCCTGTGGATAAATAAATAGTACTTTCTTTTGAAGAAGTTGTTCTGAGTCATTGCACTTACCTGCTGCTCCTGAAAGGAAGTTGCTTTCAAGTTCCAAACCCAGTTGGACCTGCTCAAGAAACATGGTTAGTAAATGAAGGCTGCAGCCCCGGTACCCAATCAGAGAATGGGAGAATTCTGAGATTCCACCCAGAGAAGAGTGAAAGCACAGGGTCTCTCACTCACTGGAAAGGGTGCACTAAGTTAGGGAGAGATTTAAGAGGATCAAAGATGCAGCTTGCCCTGTAGTTGTGATACTGCTATATACTTTTCTGTTGAAAATATGTTTGTTTGTTTTTAGCATGTCATTTTCCCAAGAGTTTCTGTGCTGAAACCTGTTTATTATTATTTATATTACTCTAGCACCTAGAGGTTCCAACTGAGATCAGATCCTCATTGTGCTAGGTTCTGTACAGGTGCATAGAAAAGAGAAAGTCCCTGCCCCCAAAAGCTTACAATCTAAATAGACAAGTTAGACAAAGGGTAGGAGGAAGGACCAAGGCACAGAGAAGTGAAGTAACTTTCCCAAGGTTGCAGAACTAGGAACAGAGCTCACATTTCTTGGGTCCCACTCCAGTGGACCTCACTGCATGTCCTAAACATGCAACAGATAGCAATCAGTTTATTTAGAGTACACTAGTAAAAGGAAGCCCGAAAATTTTAAACTTTTTGTAGTCTTCTGACTTGCTGTGTTAGATCTCACAATGTTTATCCTGGAAAATTTAAAAGTTATAATAGAACAGTTTCCTTCTTATGTTCCCTGGGGAAAAAAGTTTCCTTTGCTGCCCAATGCCCTTAAATCACTTGCCATTTTCATTCCTTTCTAATTCTGTAATTAGTAAGCAATAATATCAAACTATTCTTTGTGTGTAAGCAATGCAGGTTTATTTTTCTTTGTCTTTGTTGTATATTTAAATCCTTAACTTCTGATTATAATCAGCCTTAGCAGTGTTTAGCTTGTCTTAGATGTGAGCTGTGGTTCAAATAGCCTTGGGAGCCATTGTTCTGGAACATCTCATGTTTCAAAAAAAAAAAAAGAGAGAGAGAGAAGTCTGGTAAGTGTTTAAAAACCCTGTTTTACTGAGGTCAGGTCATGACCTTATTTATCTGTGTCCTCTCTTGATCCTTTCTCCTCCCTTTGCTTTTGTAGGACTTTACCAGCTTTAGACATGCACTGTCTGTGTCTCAGAATGTTTGTAATCTCCATTTTTTTATTGAGACAACTGATCCTGCAAACAGAGAGCAGTTAAAGTAGATGCTGATTGCTTAATTGAAAGAGACAGTGAGATAAGACACTAAAGTATGCTGGAAAGCTTTGTATGACATCACTTAAACATGTTTAAAATGTTGCATTTGATTCGATTTGACCAATGAGGTTTCAAAAAAAGTGTTTAAATCACATAGTATTGGTCAGATAACAAGCATAAAATGCTTACATATATACCTGCTTTTAAATTCACAAATATGGGCCATATTCTTATTTATACTAAGGACTGTGTACTGCCTGAATGGAGTGTAGGAGACTTAGGGTACGTCTATACTACCCGCCGGATCAGTCACTACCCGGATCGGCGGGTACTGATCGATCTATCGGGGATCGAATTATCACGTGTAGTGTAGATGCGATAAATGGATCCCTGATCGCTCTCCTGTCGACTGCTGAACTCCTGCTCAGCGAGAGGCGGAAGCAAAGTTGACAGGAGAGCTGCAGCAATCAACACCGTGCCGTGAGGATGCGAGGTAAGTCGAACTAAGATATGTCGACTTCAGCTACGCTATTCTTGTAGCTGAAGTTGCGTAACTTAGGTCGACAACCTCCCCTCCCCAGTGTAGACGAAGCCTTAGTGTAAAAAAGACTCAGGCCCATAGTCCTGTTTAAGATCACATTTTGAACATATTGGTGAAAAAAATCTACAAAATATAGTGATCAAAGTTGTAGTATTTTTATACTTTTAACTGGTATAAAGGATAAATGGATAAATCGCCGGAACAAAATAATTGTTAGGCTTTCATGAAACTCTTTTACCTAGTTCTTTAGTAGAATTTAAACAGCTCTTCCCCGTTCATGCTGACTTCAGAAAAAGCTGCTTTAGAAAAGATTTGGACCCTCAGCAAAGGGTTCCCTGTGTGTTAACTAAGGCCTTGTCTCCACTGATTTTTATTTATTTATTTATTTTAACCAGTGTTGTTCTACCAGTCCAAAACCCTATAGTGAATTTGCTTTTTTCTAATGCAGCACAACTTGTACTGATGCTGCTTGCACCAAATCTGTAGCATAGAAGTGATGCGAACAGTGCAGCTTACATACGAGCTTAGGGTATGTTATAAATTAGATGTAAAGATCATGCCATTTTACATGCCATTTAAGTTTGTGGCCCTTTTCTCTTAGCATTGTATTTATCATTCATTGTATTTCACTTGTCCCAAAGCAAGGGGTAGGAGAAGGCAGAATTTCTCACATTGTCGTCCACCATACTGATCAATATTTTCAAATTAATTTCAGGGAGATTTGTCATGTTACTCTTTCATGATGGAGGGGCAGTTGGGCCAAACCTGAGCAATGTTGAGAACCCATGCACCATGTCACAATGCCACTCACTCAGATTTGGTGCAGCCACCCCCTATCATGATGTCAGTATTTTTACTTTCCTTATGAGCTTGTGTTTGGGGTTGAACCATGGTTGTGTCATAAAGCAGACTTGTCTGTAGGACGCTGGCCTCATTTGTTGTGCATAGTGTATGGGGCAAAAGATTGCAGAAAGAGACAGGATGGTCTCATGGTTAAGGCAGTTGAATGATGCCCCGGAGAACTGGATTCTATCCCTGCCTCTGCCACAGAGTTTCTGTGTGATGTTAGGCAAGACCCTTAAGCCAAACTTTTCACAGGTGGTCCCTAATTATTTGTTGTTGTTCAAGTGGGTGCACATGTGTATTCCACTCAGGTGTGTGTGCACCTAACTTGCTGGAGCCAGAGTTTTCTGCAGCAGTATCTCTGTGGGGAGCACATGTGCCCAGGCATTAACCTGCTCCCCCACAGTTCCTTCTCACTGTCTGTGGCCTAAGTTGGAACTCCCCAGGTGGTTTATCTCATGGTTTTCATCTGTGTCATTAGCTAGTTTAGCTTTCCCTTTATCTGTAAATAGTTAGTTACCACAATAGTTAGTACCTGTCAATTAAAGTTTTTGTTTTATTTTTTAAAGTTTGCTTTATTGTTTAGTGATTTTTCTGTGCTAGGCACAATTGATATGCAGTGCTGTCGGAGGTTTAAGCACTGTGCGTCATGTGAGATCTCTTTCCTGAATAGTGATGCCCATACGCAGTGCTATTTGTGCCTTGGTGAGGGGCACATTAAGGAGAGTGAAGCTTCTGTCACTCTTTCAAGAGAAGAATGCAAATTTCTAGAGATACCAGATTCAGGCACCATCTCATGGAGGCAGGTGATGAGGCCTGCCTAAGCTCTGAGCCCCTCAGGACACCACCCAGCCTTCTATACATAGGCTACAAGTATGTCTGTGGTTGTCTCGGACAGACCCCTGGACTCATTTTTATTTCCATGAGAAAAAGGGGTTGGTCTTTTTCAGGGCCTCCTCAAGAAAAGGACATAAGACAGACTGCTCACCCAGAGCTGAAGAAAAGTTCTTCGTAAAAGGAATTAGAACATCATTGGTACTCATCCAGTACCCAGGGTAGAGGTAGGCCATCAACCCGTGACTTTCTGGTACTACCTCAGGTACTGAAGTACTCCGTACTGTCGACTCTAGCACAATCTGCAGGATGATCATCGAGTACAGTAGCAATGGATGCTGTTTCATTGCCGGCCTTTTTGGTACCAACAACCATGCAAGTTCGTAGGGCAGTACAGGGTTTGCTTTGCAGCAAAGAGTCCTGTGGCACCTTATAGACTAACAGACATATTGGAGCAAGAGCTTTCGTGGGTGAATACCCACTTCGTCGGATGCATCCCACCCACAAAAGCTCATGCTCCAATACGTCTGTTAGTCTATAAGGTGCCACAGGACTCTTTGCTGCTTTTACAGATCCAGACTAACACGGCTACCCCTCTGATATTTGACAGGGTTTGCTTTGTCTCTCTGGTCCAGACTCTCATATGTTCAGGAGATGATTGCTTTGTCACCCCCTCCTTTGGTACTGAGTCCATCTGTCTCTTCACTTCCAGTGCAGAAGCAGTTTGTGGTATAATGCTAGGACCAGCTAAGATGCTCGGCTCATTCTGCATCGGTGCAGTCATAAGCCTCTGTTTTGGTGTTGGACTCTTTCTTCCCTAACAGTGTCAGTATTGTGGCAATCATCCACTTTGGTACCAATTCCATGGTACTGAGTATAAGGTCTTTTCTGGCACCATCTCAAGACATTGTACCATTGTCTTCTTGTGAAGTGTTTACAGTACTGACTGTCATACCTGCCTCAATACTGATGTTGACGTCTTCACAGTGGGTTCAAAATTGATCAGGTCGTTTAGTGGACCAATCAGACTTGGTACCACTGGTGCCTGATTCTGGTGACTCATTGAAATCTAGCTTGATGTCTTCCAGGAGTTTGCCATCCCTTCACAGACACAGATGGTCTAACAGATCATCCAGACTGCCTCCAGACAGGGAGTATTGGTCCCAGGAATTGGACAGAACATACAGCAGGGAAAGATCACTATGGCCAGATTCTTACTGGCCCCTGATATTTTATACTCTTCCTCAGTGGCCAGTTTGGTATGCCTGGGGTGTCTTTCATCCCCACCCAGAACACGTGGTGACAAAACTTCCAGAGGCATCTGTTTTTGAAGTACGGAAATATACTATTCCCCCAGAGCAGCCAGTTATCAAGAGGATCCCTTGCCTGAGGAGTAGAATTTATCACAGGAGGATCAATTTGCTCCTGTAAACATGTCTTCTTCCTTGCCTGAAGACTTAATGATCCCAGAATCTTCTCCAGTTCTAGATGATTAAGTCTTATTAGGCACTTCTGAGAAGAATGGCTGCATCTTTGGGCATTCAGGCAGAGCTTGTGAAAGAAAATGTTCACAAGTTGCATCTGATGAAGTGGGTTCTAGCCCATGAAAGCTTGTGCCCAAATAAATCTGTTAGTCTCTAAGAACTCCTCATTGTTTTTACAAGTTTTTAGAAATTCTGTGAGTTTCTGTCCTTGCAAAGGTAGCCCTCCCAAATAATGAGGCTCTTCTAGAACTGGTGAAGACCTGTAGTCAGTCTGACATGTATTGCAGCACTGTACCAATGATAGCCAGAAAGTGCAGTAATTATAAACAGTGTGAAAATGATGAGTGTGTTTTCATTATCCAAACTCAAAGAAATTCAAACAGAAAACAAACTGCAGAAGTAGTGAAAAATAAAATATTTTAAAATATTTCAATTTTAATAAGCTATTATGATTAATAGTAAGACAGGTGAGCTATTTTAGAATATAATTTTAAACTGGTAGTGTCCCTTTAAGATTGTTTGATTCCACCCGCCCCCTCCCTTTTTTTTTTTTGCATGTGACCTCATGTTACCTTTTTAAAATGGCAACACAATCCTTTCCATGCCAACGAAAGGGATGTCATAGACACAGGGTATTCTGAGATTCCATATTATTGAATTGCTGTTGGAAGCATCCGGTGAGAAAAGGTCTCAGTCTGTGGGGAATAAATAAATAAATAAATAAATAAATAAAATCGATGGGAATCTAAGGAAACTGAATAAACCCTCCATAATAAATACGACTGATGCTGATCCACAAATACATCAGAGGTAAATGTAGTTTCTATTCAAACAACCTATTGATTTTTATAGCGGGCTTGCTTTTTAAAAGTGCGTGTGTGTTTTGCTTTGTTTTTGTTGTTGGGGTGTTAGGGTTTTTTATTTTTATTTTTTTTGGCTCTTTTTGTTTGTTTTTATTGTGACTTCTGAGTTATTTTAAAGTTTGCTGAAAAGAACCTACATTCAGAGGAAGAGTAGAGAGATCAGTTCTTGGATGCATTAGCCTAATATTTTATGCAGTTTTGTCTTTGCTTGCCATTGTTTTTATGCAAACGTAAAAGTATAAATGCCAGGGTGAAAAATGAAAGGTAAGATCTTTGATCAAATTCTGTCTTACATACTGCTTTAAAACCTAAGTTGATTTTCTTTCTTTCCTGAACCTGTTTTGTAATTAATGATTATCTCAAAAATATGGACTTACGATAAGCTAAGGAGGCGTGATGTGTTCTTTCAGCTTGCTAAGTATATTAATACCAAGGGGATATCATAATTAATTTTATCATTTGGTTTAAATACACTTGCAAGAAACTAGATCAAAATGAACAAGAAAAATTTGGAAGAAGGGAATTTAGTATCTGTAATATTTTACTAGTTCTCTCTCCTTTTTTCTTCTTTTGTTAATTGGGACTTGTTTTAAACCAAGCTAAAGAATTAATGATCTAAGAAATACTGTTTCATTTAAAACTGTTGAAATGGTGTTGGGATGTATGTGTATGTATATGGAATTATATACACAGTGCGTAAGGATATTTCATTCTTCTTCTGCCTAATGAGGAAGATCTTGTAAACAACCGTGGTACTTTATCAGAAAAGACCTTCAGGGCGCAAAAGTTTCCACACTTTGAGGAATAAATGAGGGAAAATCACTGATTTACAGGAGAGAAGAAATTGCAGGCACACTTTACAACTTTTCTATTCTGAATTTCATTATTTGCCTGAAATGTGTTTAAAAGAAATATGTCACCTTTGACTTAGTCTTCACGAAATGGAAATACTTATTCTTCATATGTAACTGTCTAACCAGTGATAAAATGTCCATTTCATTAAATATACTCCACCCTATTTGAAATTAAATTAATCAAATGGCTCCATGATCTTCCCATCACAAATGGGGTGTTAGAAACATTTGTATAAGAGAATAACGAGTAACGTAAATTTGGCTAGAATAAACAAGAAAATTGTGTACCTAATAGGATTTGTAAGTGTAAAAGATGAAGGAAAGGCTTGAAACAGTGAAAAAGAAAATTATGTTCTGAATACTGTTTGTTACATTAACATCTTTAAATTTTAATTACTGTTTCTTCTTTTCTTACCTAGCTAGGGGATTGTCAGGCCCTATTATAATACATGTAACTCATTGTAATTTCTCTATATGTGTATCTGACAGCTTTAATATCCTATTAACTGACATCCTTGTTTGGTTGAAAACTCCTCTTTTTGTAAAAAGAGTGCTCAGATACAGAGTTTTGCAGCACATTCTGGGAATTGAAGTTTTAGTGCTTTGTCTGGTACCAGAGCATTTTTTAATTTGCTACAAACATCAGCACGAGGAAAGCCTATACTCAATATTGATTGTGCACAACAGCATACTTTTTAATTATAGTTTCAAGAATATAAGCTGAATTCCTAGAAAATGATGAAAGGGCAGGTGTTGTTCTTTATGAAGATTATTTTTAACAAAAGCAGCTTCAGCTGGCTTGGCTTATTTTCCTTCCAGTTTTGCAGATGCACTGGTTTAAATCTGGAAAATTGCATAGGCCTCTAATTAATGTAGTCAAACTTAAATAAAGCTGTAAACCTCTTATTCATAATTGGTAAATTGCTGTACTTCAAGGTCAGATTTTATCAGTGGCATCTCTTTGGATTGGATCTGCTGTCATTGCATTTATCAAATGGGGAACTGTGAAAGGTGATTTTGAACTTCACACACCTGTCAGTTTTGATATGTGGGAATAATTTTGAGGATTTTTCCCATAAAACCAAGCAGGGCAAACAAATAACTGTACAGATAATACAATAAGGAATTAGTGGTTTGTGAACAATAAGCCACAAAGTGACATATAGTCAATCGGTCCTTCTTCATAGTTAATTGAATTAAACGATCCAGTTGTCCTCTGCTTGCAAAAGGAGTAATAAATTCTAGTGAAGCCTGTTCACGTATTCATATCTTAATTTTCTTACGGTGGAAAGGAGAGCGTTAGTGTAGTTTTTATTCCTGCTACATCAGTTTAGCCTTTAGGTTACTATGATAAAATAGCTATTTTGGTCCTTTTGTATTTTGATACTCTCTTATGTTGTACATTAAAGGAGCACAGTTAGGGAAGCCCATTTGTGCAAAGCCATCCACAATGTCATGCACGTTGTCAAGAGTCATGGTCTTTCAGAGCAGAATGCAATTAATGGCCCTGCGCACTTCCATCAACACGAGTCCAGCGGTTGACTTTCCCCCTCTGAACTGGTTAATGACCGATCGGTAGCTGTCTGGAGTAGCCAGCTTCCACAGTGCAATTGCCATGCGCTTCTCTAGCGACAGGGCAGCTATCATTCTCGTATCCTTGCGGTGCAGGGCTGGGGTGAGCTCATCACACAGTCCCATGAATGTAGCTTTCCTCATCCAAAAGTTCTGCAGCCACTGCTCATCATCCCAAGCCTAAAAGTGGCGTTCCACTATGGTCAGCATCTCCGTGAATGGCACAAGCAATCTCGTGTTGTAGCTACTATATGTGGCGAGATCAATGTTGCACTCCTCTTGCTTTTGTAGTTTAAGGAATAATTCCACTGCCACTCGTGACATGTTAGTCAGAGCGAGCAGCATACTAGTCAACAGTTTGGGATCCATTCCTGCACCCTGAAGAGGCAGGGCGCGCAGTACAGAAACCGTTGAAAGATGGCGCCAAATGTGGATGGAAGCACAAGGATTTCTGGGATGTGAGGCAATGCATCACAGGTCATTGGGACAGGACCCAGGATGCCCCGCGACTCCCTCCGCCTTCTCACAAGTCTTATCGGCAGAAGAGAAGGAGGTGCTCTGTGGGATAGCTGTCCAGAGTGCATCATTCTGAATACCGCTGCAAGTACCACAAGTGTGAACACACTATTTTGCAGGCAGCTGACCGCGTGAACACACAACAGTGGTTTCCCTTCAGTGCTCTCTGAGCGGCACTGTAACTGCCGGCACTGTAACTTTGCCAGTGTAGCCGTGCTCTAAGTTAAATGCCCAAATGACTCTCCTTTCTTAAGGAGGTACATCAGATACAAAATCCTAAAGCAAACATTTGCCTTTAGCAAAATGTGCTCAAGCAAAGTTGGAATACACGTTTGGATAGACAGTTACTAAGGTTGTAAAGTCCATACTCCTGCTTCAGCACAACCTGTGCCGTACTATCAACATTTTTTTAAGTTACACTGTGAAACTTGGAATGTTCAGATTCTTAAACTCATAAAGAAGCTTTTCATATGTTAATCTTAGTGGAAATTGTCCTTTCTCTAGCAGCTTATGTTCCATAGAAGAAATACTACAGTTGTAGTTGTGCATTTCTAATGGGTCACTCAACATAGTAATTAGGCTCCCATTACATAATTCGGAAATACAATTCCTCACAAAAGGTGATTGTGAAACACAACTTTTGTCTCCATATTGTGATAAGGCAATCTCAACTAGATAATACCATGGGTAGTCAACTATAGAATTTCAGAAGGCCAGAACAAATCTGAGTCTTGCATTGTGCCCTACGGGAGGCATGACAGTGACTGAGGAAGATCTTCAGAAGCAGCAAATTCTGCAGCACTTCACAGATACTATCCTCTCCCTATAAGTTCCACGGTGGAGACAGCCAACAAAAGTATGCCTTATTGATTACAGCAGCAGCCTGTTGATTGAGAAGAGATCTTTGCAATAGTCAGATGTTAGCCCATTTAGGACTTTGTATAGATAAATATTAGGACCTTCAAAGCCAGTGCAGATAATGGTGCTTTTAAAATGTTTGACCTATTGTCCTGCCTAGAAAGTGACCTATTCCACTCAGAACCAGCTGCAGTTTCTGAGTGGATCACAAGTGCAACAGTAGGGTTAAACGCTTTCTGCCTGGGCGTGGACAAAGGCAGTTAGATAGATCAGTATCCAAGACTAAGGAGCAGTCTTACTTTTAAAAAAAAATCTTATTTATTTTTTTTATTTTCTTCATCCTTTTGTTTTGTGGTTCCCATATTTTTAGTCCCTGTCACTGAGAACTGTGGTTTATCATCAGTTCAAAGAGCTTACCTGGATCTATCCTTGTTACCCATTTATCTTCATATCAGAAGAAATGGAAATTTTCAAGAGCCTGAACCTAAAACTTAAAGTGAACTGTAAGGGCGAGAGTGGGGGGCAAGAGGAGTTTGACTAACTTTTTCCCCTACATCCTTTAAATTTTCATCTGTGAGACAAACTTGTAGTGCTCAGTTTGCATAGTCAAAAATATGTGCAATAAGTTACACCAGCAGATTTTGTGTTTTTTAACTCTGAAAAATTTAGGCAGTCAGTTAGTTGCATGACTAATCGGTATGCAACATTTTTTGATCTGTAAATATCATTTGGGTCCATTTGTGCATATGGACCTATGCCCTTCAATTTTGAACTGTTCATTAAAAAGCATTTTAAGGCTTTGGGGGTGGGGCGCGAGGGGTTGAGGGTGGCAGTATGGCATAGGGTATGTAATGCTGGGGAAAGGGTTTCTGAAACTTTTGATACACAGAAAGGAAAGGATTTCCTTCAGTAAAATATTCTGCCTGTTCTGGAACTTGAGAATTTTTATAAGTGTCACTGTGTTTTGCAACCTGTCAGTTAATTTTCAGGAGCACTAAAGAGACTATGATATGTATTTTTAAAAAGTAGCTTCTTAAATAAGAGTGGAATATGAGTAACTTATTACAGGAAAATCCCTCTTAAGTATTGAAGACAGATTGAAAATGTATTCTTTATTCTTGCACAACTACATATACACAGTCAGACTCCCTGCTCATGACGTTGCAGCATAGATTACAATGGAATTCATGCTGCTAGGAAAGGAGAAAAAAATAAGAGTTTACCAAGAACTTACTTGGAATCTTTAGCATTTCTTGGAACAAATATTCTGAGTCAAGAATCAAAATGTTCTCTCTCTCTTTGCCATATATGAAAGAGGGAGAGGAAAAAGCACTCATGCATGATAGGCGATATAACTGAAGGAAGATGAACAGGAGTACTTGTGGCACCTTAAAGACTAACAAATTTATTTTAGCATGAGCTTTCGTGAGCTGCAGCTCACTTCTTCGGATGCATAGAATGGAACACACAGACAGGGGATATTTATACATACAGAGAACATGAAATGTAGCGCAAGTAGAGTAGGGGCGCTACATTGATGACATCTTCATCATCTGGACTCATGGAAAAGAAGCCCTCGAGGAATTCCACCGTGATTTTAACAATTTCCATCCCACCATCAACCTCAGCCTAGACCAATCCACACAAGCGCTCCATTTCCTAGACACTACTGTGCTAATAAACGATGGTCACATAAATACCACCCTATACCGGAAACCCACTGACCGCTATACTTACTTACATGCCTCCAGCTTCCATCCCGGACACACCACACGATCCATTGTCTACAGCCAAGCTCTAAGATACAACCGTATTTGCTCCAATCCCTCAGACTGAGATAAACACCTACAAGATCTCTATCAAGCATTCTTAAACCTACAATACCCACCTGCTGAAGTGAAAAAACAGATTGACAGAGCCAGAAGAGTACCCAGAAGCCACCTACTACAGGACAGGCCTAAAAAAGAAAATAACAGAACACCACTAGCCATCACCTACAGCCCCCAACTAAAACCTCTCCAGCGCATCATCAAAGATTTACAACCTATCCTTAAAGATGATCCCTCACTCTCACAGATCTTGGGAGACAGGCCAGTCCTCGCTTATAGACAGCCTCCCAACCTGAAGCAAATACTCACCAGCAACCGCACACCATACAACATAAACACTAACCCAGGAACCTATCCTTGCAACAAAGCCCGATGCCAGCTCTGTCCACATATCCATTCAAGTGACACCACCATAGGACCTAATCACATCAGACACGCCATCAGGGGCTCGTACACCTGCACATCTACCAATGTGATATATGCCATCATGTGCCAGCAATGCCCCTCTGCCATGTACATTGGCCAAACCGGACAGTCTCTACGCAAAAGAATAAATGGACACAAATCTGACATCAGGAATCATAACATTCAAAAACCAGTGGGAGAACACTTCAACCTCTCTAACCACTCAGTGACAGACTTGAAGGTGGCAATTTTGCAACAAAAAAACTTCAAAAACAGACTCCAAAGAGAAACTGCTGAACTTGAATTAATATGCAAACTAGATACTATTAACTGTGGCTTAAACAAAGACTGGGAATGGTTGGGTCATTACACCAATTGAATCTATTTCCCTATGTTAAGTTCTCCTCACACCTTCTATGGGCCATCTTAATTATCACTTCAAAAAGCTTTTTTTCCTCCTGCTGACGATAGCTCATCTCAATTGATTAGACTCTGCCTGTTGGTATGCATACTTCCACCTTTTCATGTTCTCTGTATGTATAAATATCCCGTCTGTGTGTTCCATTCTATGCATCCGAAGAAGTGAGCTGCAGCTCACGAAAGCTCATGCTAAAATAAATTTGTTAGTCTTTAAGGTGCCACAAGTACTCCTGTTCTTTTTGCGGATACAGACTAACACGGCTGCTACTCTGAAACCTGAAGGAAGATGAGACTCTAAAACCTAAAATTTATTCTTGGTTTACTTGGTTGTGCTTAAAACACATCAATTTTAGGATTTTATACGCTTACTTTGCATCTACAGTGGAAACTTTTATTGCTAATGTAGACTTCAGCACTTTGACTCCTAACTTATGTAAATGCTATTACCATGTAAAATATCTCAGTAGTCTTGTTGAAGGCAACAGATTAAGTTTATTAGATTTAATCAGATTATTTTTTCAGAGTAATGAATTTCAGTAACATACAATATTACTTCTTAAAAATGAGATTCAATGTTACTTTGCAGATCATTCAGCAACATTGAGTACACTCCAATTTTTTCTTTGATAGTCCTGTCCCCAATGTATAAGTGTCATTATGGTATTCAATTTGAGAGCTAAAGACCAGGAGTTAGAGTAAATAGAGCTTGGAGTGTCCCCAAAATACAATATCTATTACCTTAAATCATAGATTACAAAATAAATGTAGCTTAATTTGTTTGATTATATAACTCATCTTTGTTCCCACTTCCAGTTTTGCACAATTTTTTGCAATTAACTTTTCTTTATTACAATTAAAAATCAATCATTAATTTAACTTCTTGGTGAGTTTATCCAAAGAGATTTAAATTGCTGTTTGTTCATCACTTGAAGTGGTAATTTGCCATCCTTCAGTAATGTAATTTATATATTATATGACTGATATAATTGAATAGCAATAGAATATTGGGCCAGATCCTGGGGACCAGTTATGTTGCATGCATGATAGTTTTGGAGGGAAAGAGCTGGTAAGCCAAAGTAGGGTGTTGGTAAATCACACCAGCAATGTGCTGATATTAGGACCAATTATACAGTCCCTGACACAAAACATAGCAGTCTCAGGGCTCTTTTGTCTTATTATTGGCTGCCTATGACCCGTTTCTTCCTCCTCTGTCCCTCCATGAGTTGTGTGGCAGTTGGGGATTGGCTGGAAGTTGTAGCTCCCTGGCCACTACCCCTTTCCCAGTCACACCTGGGGACAATAAAAAGAGACTATGCTTGCTCTATGCCTCCTGGGCATTCCTTGGGAAGCCAGTTAAACTGGTTTTAAGTCTACCTTGCACTGCCAGAGCAATGCAAACAAGTCTCAGTAGGTCCAGAATCTAGCCCAGTGTTGTAACAGTGGATCAAATGCCATTAACCTTCAATCTGAATTTACCAGTTAGCAGGTATACAAATACAGATAAAGATAGCCCCTACCTTGATGACTTTACAGTCATTAAGACAGACCTAGACAAGACAAGATAAAACAGTAGATGAGCTGATTCAGAACACAGGTGAAAATATGTATTTTAATGACTGAAGAGGATTAGTTTGTGGTTTGTGTGGTAGAACTGAGTGAGTCTTTACAATGTTGAATGTAGAGGAGTGGGAACCTGTTGCACTGGGATTGGGAGATTATTCTAAGCATAAAAGGCAGCATTGGAAAAGGCACAGTATTTAGGTAGCTTTGACTCCATTATGTAAACATAACTTCTACAATTTCAAAGGTAACATCTGCTAAATGGCTGGTTTTGATATTTAGGTTAGGTCTCTTGATTGTTAATTGGTGGTAGTTCACACAGAAAAAATATTTCTTCTCCATGTTAAATAAGATCCCTTATGAAATAAGCGTGCAGGCACCAAAGTCACCATGTCATAATTACATGAAGTTATGTCAGATACAAATAGTGGAATTAAATTACAAAATGCACGCAAAGGGATATGGTATTTTGGGGAACAGCCAGAAGACAATTATATAAAGCAAAGTCAACTTTTCATTCTGATTATTTCCTTGTTTGCTGAAAGAAAGACAGTGAGGTGCAATACCTCATTTCTCAGGTTTGCTTTATACCTACCCTGTAAGTTCCCATTACAGAGTTGAAAAAAATTCCCAATTAGAACTGTTTTAGGATCAGAAAAGGTCTCAAATTGGCTGATACAGCAGTTTGACTGCCTATAATTCTCTTGCTGATGAAATAGGGTGTCAGACTCTCAGCTGTCCTTTGGGTAATTAGTACCAGAGTCCTGCTTAGTGTTCAATACCCATGGCAATGTATTTTTCATATGCTCATTTGTTAGCTTTTTACTAAGCTGGAAATAGTTTCCTGATACGTTACAGTGGGGCACACAAGTACAAATGTACTGAATAGAGTACAGTATTTCCATAAACCATACAGACCCTTTTTCCATAACTGTGATTAATTGTCCTGTTTACCCACTTGCTTGTTCCACTCCATGCAATAAAATGTGACCATCTCCTTCCACTGATCTTCTGTCTTTGATTTGATGTTAGCTATCCTGTCCCATAACGCATGTTTGATGTCAGCAAAGCACAGTACATTAGCCCACACAGCTAATTTGTAGCTTTCTTTCTCTTCAAAATTCTCCACATCTGAGAGCGGCAATGTTTCTTTTATCCCCAAAGCTTGCATATTAAAACATATAGGTTGGTCCTGAAAAAGGGAGTCTTCATATAGTGTAATAGTAGAATCATAGGACTAGAACAGACCTCGAGAGGTCATCTACTCCAGTCTCCTTCACTCATGGTAGGACTAAGTATTATCTAGACCAGTGGTTTTCAATCCTTGGGCCACATGCAGCCCAATTAGTATACAGCTACAGCCCAGCTCAGCTGTGTGCTAAAGGCCCTGGCTGTGCCCAAGATCCCCGGTTCTCAGCTCCCTGGAGGTGGGGGGCGTGCCTGGGCTGCCCCACTGCCTAGTGCAAGGGATCAGGGATTCGCGAGTTCCAGAGTCCGGGGCACCCACCTGGCCCTGCAAGTACCAGAGGCCTGGGCAGCCATGTGGCTGGGTACCAGGCTGGGCAGCCGGACCACCCCGCATGGCAGGAGTCCCCGGGTCTGGGGCAGCCAGCCCGCCCTGCAGGCTCCAGGGTAGCCACCTGGACCTGCAGGCTCCGAGGTCTGGGACACTTGCGTAGAGGGGACCAGGGCAGGCAGTCAGCCAGCCGGCCGCCAGGGGGCAGAGGCGGCCCATGCAGTGAGGGTCTGGGGTCCAGGGTCAGGGTCCGGGAGGCCACTTTCTGGCCCCTGCAGCCCAGGTTACACATCGTGGGCTGCATATGTGGCCCACAATGTGTAATATGTTGAGAATCACTGATCTAGACCATCCCTGACAGGTGTTTGTCTAACCCAGTGGTTCCCAACATGGTGCCCGCAGGCGCCATGGCGCCCGCTGGGGCTTTTATGTGCGCCCGCCTAGTGCCTAGCAGGGGAGAGAAGCCACAGCCCCGCGCCTGCCGGGAACAGAGAACTCAGGCTGCGGGCGCGGAGTTCTCTGTTCCCAGCAGTTGCGGGGTCTGCCTAGTGCCCAGCAGGGGAGAGAAGCTGCGGCCCCACGCCTGACAGGGACAGAGAACTCTGGGGCTGCAGGCTGTGGGTGCCGGTGTTCTCAGTCCCTGGCAGGTGTGGGGCCGCAACTTAAGCTGGAGAGAAGTTGTGGCCCCACGCCTGCTGGGGACAGAGAGCTCTGGGGCTGCAGGCTGCAGGCGCCAGTGTTCTCGGTCCCTGGCAGGCGCGGGGCCACGGCTTAAGCCAGAGAGAAGCCGCGGCCCTGCGCCTGCCGTGGACAGAGAACTTCAGGGCTGCAGGCCGGTGTTCTCGGTTCCAGGCAGGCGCAGGACCCGCCTAGTGCCCAGCAGGGGAGAGAAGCCGCGGCCCCGCGCCTGCTGGGGACAGAGTACTCCGGGGCTGCGCGCACCGGTGTTCTCTGTCCTTGCGGCTTCTCTCCAGCTTCTCTCTTCTCTCTGGATTCATATATTATGTAATATTAAATATGATGGTGTTTGTATTATTTAATGTACAAATACAAAATAAGCCTTGAAAAATTGTTGGCACCCGCCACACTCTTCTGAAAACATGAATGTGCTACTGGCCACAAAAAGGTTGGGGACCACTGGTCTAACCTGCTGTTAAAAATATCCAATGATGCAAATTCCACAACCTCCCTAGGTAATTTATTTCAGTTCTTAACCAACCTGACACTTAGGAAGTTTTTCCTAATGTCCAATCTAAACCTCCCTTGCTGCAATTTAATTCCACTGCTTCTTATCCTATCCTCAGAAGTTAAGAAGAACAATTTTTCTCCCTCCTCCTTGTAACAACCTTTTATGTACTTGAAAATTGTTATCATGTCCCCTCTCAGTCTTCTCTTTTCCAGACTAAACAAATCCAATTTTTTCAATCTTCCCTCATAGGTCATGTTTTCTAGACCTTTAATCATTTTTGTTGCTCTACTCTGGACTTTCTCCAATTTGTTCACATCCTTCCTGAAATGTGGCACCCAGAACTGGATACAATACTCCAGTTGAGGCCTAATCAGCGCGGAGTAAAGCGAAAGAATTATTTCTTGTGTCTTGCTTACAACACTCCTGCTAATACATCCCAGAATTATGTTTGCTTTTTTTGCAACAGTGTTACACTGTTGACACATATTTAGCTTGTGGTCCACTATGACCCCCAGATTCCTTTCCACAGTACTCCTTCCTAGGCAGTCTTCCCATTTTGTATGTGTGCAACTGATTGTTCCTTCCTAAATGGACTTTGCATTTGTCCTTATTGACTTTCATCCTATTTACTTGAGACCATGTCTCCAGTTTGTCCAGATCATTTTGAATTTTAATCCTATCCTCCAAAGCACTTGCAACCCCTCCCAACCCTGTCCGCAAACTTGATAAGTGTACTCTCCATCCCATTATCTAAATAATTGATGAAGATATTGAACAGAACTGGACTCAGAACCAATCCCTGCGTGACTCCACTCGTTATGCCCTTCCAGCATGACTGTGAACGACTGATAAGTACTCTCTGGTTTTTCAACCAGTTTTGCACCCACTTTATAGTAGCTCCTTCTAGGTTGCATTTCCCTAGTTTGTTTATGAGAAGGTCATGTGAGATGGTATCAAAAGCGTTACTAAAGTCAAGATATACCACATCTACTGCTTCCCCCCATCCTCAGTGCTTGTTACCCTGTCAAAGAAAGCTATCAGATTGGTTTGACATGATTTATTCTTGACAAATCCATGCTGACTGTTACTTATCACCTTATTATCTTTTAGATGTTTGTAAACTGATTGCTTAATTATTTGCTCCATTATCTTTCTGGGTACAGAATTTTTTTGGTTCTTTGGCAGTAAGGAGATGGAAGCCAAAGAATCAAAATATAAAATCAGTTGGAATATAGCAAAATTCTGAGGTGCCTATTGAGTGTTCTAAATGGAAGATACAAGAAGCTCTTCTTAGATTTTAAGCTCCTTAGAGTAGAGAGTTGGTATTCTGTGTGTTCATACAGCGCCTAACAGAATAGGGCTATGATACTTATTTGGGCTTTTAGATACTACTCTAATACAAATGTTTAATCTATATGAATTGTCCAATCCTGCTGATTGTAGAAGGGGGAATCACAGTGGTAAATCATCATAGTGTCAAAAGATATTGTAACTCTTACTCATAGTTATGCAGGTTTCCTTTGAGGATGAGAACTGATAGGTCAGATATAAAGTGACTGTTTTTTGTGAAAAGTATTCACCCACAGGTTTTGTCTTTTTTCATTTGCCTGTGTGAGTTCATTTGAGAGCATAGTGATTGTCAGGTTTCACCCACATAGTGTTATTGAGCATTTTGTGCCAGGGCCGCCCAGAGGATTCAGGGGGCCTGGAGCAAAGCAATTTCGGGGGTCCCTTCCAGAAAAAAAAATTGCAATACTATATTCTCGTGGGGCCCAGGGCAAATTGCCCCACTTGCTCCCCCCCACGGGCGGCCCTGGGAAAAAATAAACCTTCCGCATCTCAGCACAAACCCAGTTTTGAGAAAACTTCTTTACAAGGTACCACTGGTTCTCAGCATCAGCTAGTGCTAAAAGGCAATAAAGCTCATTAAAATGATTGGACAAATATTTTCCATCAAAACTTTTTTTGGATCAAAAACTAGGGGTTTTTAAAAAGCAGAAAAAAATCACGGACAATGTCTGCTTTCCTTCAAAATTTGTTGTGTTTTTTTTTAATTGAAAAGCTGAAATTAGTCTGCCAAAACCTGAATATGGTTTGGGGTTTCAGAAGTGTGTGGCCAAATATTTGCTGCTTGCTGTGTTTGATTGTTTAAAGGAACAATAAAAAAATTCTGCTTAAAAAAAATCCAAAACTTTTGAACCACCTCAGCTTGTGACCAAATGCCTGAGCCCATCCAGTCAGAGATTTTTCCAGGTTTCTGATACTCTGCTGGCTTCCTTTACTCATATCTGTCTCCATAACTTTGGGTTCATTTAGGTTAGAACATAAGAACAGCCAAACCAAAGGTCCATCCAGCCCACTTTCCTGTCTACCAACAATGGCCAATTGAGTGCCCCAGAGGGAGTGAACCTAACAGGTAATAGACTCACAGACTTTAAGGTCAGAAGGGACCATTATGATCATCTAGTCTGACCTCCTGCACAATGCAGGCCACAGAATCCCACCCATCCACTTCTATAACAAACCCCATGCCTATGTCTGAGTTATCGAAGTCCCCAAATTGCGGTTTGAAGACCTCAAGCTGCAGAGAATCCTCCAGAAAGTGACCCGTGCCCCATGCTGCAGAGGAAGGTGAAAAACCTCCAGGACCTCTGCCAATCTGCCCTGGAGGAAAATTCCTTCCTGACCCCAAATATGGCGATCAGTTAAACCCTGAGCATGTGGGCAAGACTCACCAGCCAGCACCCAGGAAAGAATTCTCTGTAGTAACTCAGATCCCAACCTATCTAACATCCCATCACAGACCACTGGGCATACTTACCTACTGATAATCAAAGATCAATTGCCAAATTAATTGCCAAAATTAGGCTATCCCATCATACCATCCCCTCCATAAATTTATCAAGCTTAGTCTTAAAGCCAGATATGTCTTTTGCCCCCACCACTCCCCTTGGAAGGCTGTTCCAGAACTTCACTCCTCTAATGGTTAGAAACCTTAGTCTAATTTCAAATCTAAACTTCCTAGTGTCCAGTTTATATCCATTTATTCTTGTGTCCACATTGGTACTAAGCTTAAATAATTCTTCTCCCTCCCTAATATTAATCCCTCTGATATATTTATAAAGAGCAATCATATCCCCCCTCAACCTTCTTTTGGTTAGGCTAAACAAGCCAATCTCTTTCAGTGATCAAGTGATCTCTCTCCTGCCGTCCATCTCCACCCTCTGACAAACAGAGGCTAGGGACACCATTCGTTACCCATCCTGGCTAATAGCCATTAATGGACTTAACCTCCATGCATTTATCTGTTTCCTAGAGACTGGCTCCATGGGGTCCCTCACAAACTGGAGATGGTTACTGTGGGTTTGTCTTTAGTATAGACTATGTACATACTCCACAAACTGAGCATTTGAGCTTGTTCCAGAATCTGGGATGAGCCTATGTTGTGAAAACTGAAATGCTCAAAATAGCACATACATGTGAATGGACACAGGGTGCTAAAATTAAATTAAACCAGGGGTTCTCAAACTGGGGGTCGGGACCCCTCGGGGTCACGAGGTTATTACTGGGGGTCATGAGCTGTCAGCCTCCACCTCAAACCCCACTTTGCCTCCAGCATTTATAATAGTGTTAAATATATAAAAAAGTGTTTTCAATTTATAAGGGGGGGGGGTCGCGCTCAGAGGTTTGCTATGTGAAAAGGGGTCACCAGGACAAAAGTTTGAGAACCACTGAATTAACCCCTCTGAAGTCTCAGGGAATGCAGGGGAGGGGGATCTCCCTTGGTAGGGTTGGAAAGGAGGTAGGTGGTTTAGGATATTGTTCTTCTCATGTGAGCCCTCCCCCAGTGGATAATTTTAAATGAAGCTACCCTCCCCTGACATGAATCTCCCTATGGCACTGAAATTAAATATAGACTATAATTTGGCATTTGAGAAGTGAAAGGGATGGTAGCCCTAATGGAAAAGCTAACAGCTTGGCTCTTCTGCAAGCCTCAAACTGCTGAATGAGCTTTAGGGTAGGGAAGGCTGTGCCTCCCAAACAGCCTGGCCCTGCCCCCTATCTGACCTCCACCACTTCCTGCCCCCCAACTGCCCCCGCCTCAGAATCCCTGACCCATCCTGCTCCTTGCCCCCTCACCATCTCCCAGAGACCCCCCAACACACCACCCTGAGACCCCACCCTTGCTCCCTGTCCCCTGACTGCCCCGACCCCTATCCACCTCCCCCCACTGAGTCTTGACAGACCCCCAGAACGCCCACAATCCAACCCCCCGTTCCCTGTCCCCTGACCATCCCCCCCAACCTCTGCCCCCTCCCTGTGCCCTGACTGTCCCCGGGACTCCCTGCCCCTTATCCAACCCCCCCAGCCCCAGCCTCTTACCCCTGGCTCCCCCCACACCCGGAGCCTCAGCGCATCGCATCCAGGACCGTCCCTGAACAGCGGAGCAGCGTGGCTCCGGCAGGGCTCCTGAGCTCCTCCCCGCTCAGAGCTGCGTGATAAGGGGGCGGGACTGCAAGCTCCAGCGGGGCCTGAGCTTCCTCCACTTGGCGAGGAGCTCGCAGCCCCGCCCCCTTACTACGCGGCTCTGAGCGGGGCGGAGCTCAGGGGCCCCGCTGGAGCCACGCTGCAGCTGTTCAGGGACGCTGCTGGATGCGCTGAGGCTCCGGGAGAGGGGCGGAGGCAGGGGTAAGGGGCCGGAGCGGGAGCCTCAGCCGTTCTCTTGGGGGCCTCTGCGGAGCCCCGGGCCTGGGGCAAATTGCCCCACTTGCCCCCCCTCCCTCCCACCCCGGGCGGCCCTGTTTTGTGCACTCATCCTCAAAGGAAACCTGCACAATACTTTCAAAAGACAAGCCTGGAAGCTTAAATTCATAACTTTTCTAGACACTAAAAATTATGGTCTTAATAAGGACACTAGACTTATGGCTTATTACAATAATCTGTAACCTACTAACCCTCCTTTTTATTTTATGACTACCAGGATATTAACAGGACACTTCGCTTTGAATGGTTCCTTAGAATATATGCTAACTACTTATGCTAAACTATGTGTTTGATCTCGTATTTAACTATGACACTCAGAATACCTTGCCCAGACCTGAATAAGAGCTCTTGAAAGCTTGTCTCTCTCACCAACAGAAGTTGGTCCAATAAAATATATTACCTCACCCACTTTGTCTCTCTAATATCATGGGACTGACACTGCTCCACCTCCACTGCATACTCATTAGAATGGGCTATTTCCTATGGAGCGCACTTGCTTTTCCCTTCAGTGGTCTCTGAAAGGAAAAAGGTAGTATTCTTCCACCAGTTTGTTGGTCTGAAAATGTTAACTAGATGTCTGGGAATGTGCAAAATTATATATTGTTTGGACAGTGGTAATAGCAGATTTATAAAAAACTTAGGGTATTTCAAGGCTCTAATAACTCTTATCATAGAAATGCTAATGCCTGTGAATTGCAAAGCCAATTTTATGTTGTGAATATGTAAACTGTCCAGTTGCTCTTGGATGTGAATCTCTCCATGTATCCTCTATTACATTTGTAACAATAATCCTTTCTTACCCTGTTTCACATTGAAGGCAACGCAGTTACTCTGGTTATGTGTCTGTCAGTTCCTGCTTGCATTTTAGGAACTGGAATTATATTATCAGACCTATAAAATGTCTGTAATAAACAGAAAATGGATTACATACAGCAGCACAAGAGGAAGAGGCTGGTGGTACTGCGATGCTGGAGTTGCAAAATCTCTCCTATACAAAAATTTCTGAAATGCAGAAATTCCTCTTCAGTGTGCAGTAGGGCACATTTTTGTATAGCATCTTTCATGCAAAAGTTTCTTCATATGCAGCCCAGCCAATTAGTCTTCACCTGTGTGTAGAAGCAGAGTGTGGACTTTACAACATCAAATATATTATCTATATTAGGATTTTAAAAATAATTGTTTATGATGTACAATAGAGCTGATCCAATTCCAAGAAACCTTCGTGTTCTTAAGCCAAAAAGTACCCTTTCTCATTTGAGAGTAGGGAATTTGGATAGGATTATAATATAACTAAGAAGTTAATGATTATATATTTTTGATCATATTCTTTAGATCTCTCATATCTAGTGGCTGCCTAATCAGCTATTGACCAGAATTTGCCACAAAGTTTGAATCTGTGATCCCTGATATGTACTCAATAAACACGGTCTTTGTCACATGCTGTGTGGCTTTGGGAATGTTGCAATTAAAAGGGACTCTGTTCTGGCTATGTAGGGTATTGTACTTCAGTCAAGACCTCTGAGACATCCTGATACAGAACATATGGTAGTCTGAGTGCATTGCTGTAACTGGGAGATACTGGGATGCTGATTTGTCATATAATTACACATCCAATTTTGGAAATAGGTGTTACTATTACATAGAATGACTATACATTTTACTATAATAAACCAAGTGCCACTAATGCTTATGTTTGCTGTTGCTTAGAATGCAGTTTCTAGTGAAAGGGTTGTGATATTGGTATTGTTCCTTTCATTGAAAAAATACATTTCCATCACTTATTAAAGTTGTTGGTACATTTGCAGAATAACAAGGTTAGCTAATGTTTAATTGCCTTGTGCATACATCACAGTATTTCACTTTAATGTTTGATATACCGGTAATTTTTTTTTAAATCTTCCTTTTTTCTTTTGGGGTAGGAGGGAGTCTTTCCTTACTACTAAGTTTAGTATTATAAATCTGGTTTGTATATGATTTTCTGCATATTTTACTTGGACTGTAATGTTGTGGATGTTCCACAAGATTAGAAAAAAAAATCTTGTTAACTTAATGCATTTTGAATATGAACAGCTGAGTTTGGTGATGTATTAAGAGAAGAATCACCAGTTGCTGAAAGTTAAAACTTGAAACCTGTTGAGTTGATGAGCTTTGTTTTCCATACTTTGTTATCAGGGGATGTAGAGGTAATGAGGGGAATGTCTCATCAGTACCGACTAGTGGCAGTATGCCATGGAAGTACATCCACAGTTATGTTAAATATGATTACATATGTGTGTGTGTGTGTGTGTGTGTCTCAACCTCTATTTGAGGCAGTTCACAAGAAACTTGTATTATGATAGTTTGTTTCATAATTGCTCACTTTGGTTTCTTGCATTTTTTTCCAAAGCATGTGGGTGCTGACCACAGTTGGGAGATAGGACACTGCACTCCCTCTAGTCTGATTTGGTATGGCAGTTCCTAAGCACTGACTGTTAATGGCTAGCTAACAATTATGGGGAAACTTCTTCTATTAGCAGTGACTTCTATCTATGTGGCTAGAGCTAGAGTGCCATTTGGGGAGGGGAATATAAAGAAGAAAAAAAAAACCTTGAGAGAAAAGGGGAACAAAAGAAAAGACTATAATTCAGAAATAGTTCTTTATTCTTTCTCACTGCAGTTGCAAAAGTGTTGGTGTTTGGGTGTTTTGGGATATTTTGTATGTAATTTGGCCAACTTGTGTTTATGCATTATGATACTATCTTCATAAACCCATGCTACATTTTCCATAGGACCCTTACTTCATTCAGTGACGGTATGGATAGTGCTCACTATTCAATATTTCTTTTATCCTCATCATTCAGCGTGTGGCTTCAGGCATTATTTAGTACTTGTTATTGAAACCCTGCATATAATTAAGTACCATTAATTTCTTCTTGGACCTTTCCATTGGGCTGTCATTATAATACCTTAGTTCTTTACAAACATTAAAGAATTTATCTTCTCAGCACCACTGTTAATTGACGTGGTATTATCCTTATTTTTCAGCTGAGGAACTGAGGCACAGAGATTAAACGCAAAATTGTTAAGTATCCACTATTTTTGGGTGCCCGATTTGAGATGTCTGTGATCTGATTTTTCAAAATACTTAGTATTTTTATAGAACTCTATATATTCACACAGAGCAGCAATTGACCTGGAGGAGCTCTTCAGACACCAGGTGTCTCAAGATAAATACCCCCAAAATTAGGAAAATACAATGCCCATCTCTGAAAAGTTTTGCTTCTATGACTTGTGCAAGATCACATAGGAACTCTGTGGCGGAGGCAGGGATAAAATACCATTCTCTAGGGTGACATTCAGCTGGCTTAAACATGAGACCATCCCTTCTCTTCCTGCATTTCCTTGTCTTAGGGTATGTCTACACTACAAGAGTAGTTCGATTTAACTTAGGTCGAATTTGTGGATTCGACCTGATGAATTCGAATTTGTGTATCCACACTAAGGACACTAATTCGACTTTGTGAGTCCACACTAACGGGGCAAGCGTCGACATTGGAAGCGGTGCATTCTGGGCAGCTATCCCACAGTTCCCGCAGTCCCCGCTTCCCATTGGAATGCTGGGTAGAGCCCCCAATGCCTTCTGGGGGAAAAATGTGTCGAGGGTGGTTTTGGGTAACTGTCGTCATTCAACCGTCACTCCCGCCCTCTCTCCTTGAAAGCGCCGGCGGGAACTCTGTTCGCTCACTTTTCTGGTCAGTGACAGCGCGGACGCCACAGCACTGCGAGCATGGAGCCCGCTGCGATCATCGCTGCACTTATGGCCGTTGTCAACTCCTCGCACCTTATCGAACACCTCTTCCACAGTCAGCTGCTGAGAAACCGGGCGAGGAGGCTCTGGCAGCGCGGTGAGGACATGAAGTGTGAGAGTGGCACAGACCTCTCACAAAGCACGGGATCCCGCGCCGCGGAGATCATGGTGGCAATGGGTCACGTTCATGCTATGGGACGGCGATTCTGGGCCCGGGAAACAAGCACGGACTGGTGGGACCGCATAGTGCTGCAGGTCTGGGATGAATCACAGTGGCTGTGAAACTTCAGGATGCGTAAGGGCACTTTCCTTGAACTGTGTGACTTGCTGGCCCCTGCCCTGAAGCGCCAGGAGACCCGGATGCGAGCAGCCCTGAGTGTGCAGAAGCGAGTGGCCATAGCCCTCTGGAAACTTGCAACGCCAGACAGCTATCGGTCAGTAGCGAACCACTTTGGCATGGGCAAATCTACCGTGGGGGTTGCTGTGATGCAAGTAGCCCACGCAATCGTTGACCTACTGCTCTCAAAGGTGGTGACCCTGGGAAACGTCCAGGTCGTCATAGATGGCTTCGCCGCGATGGGATTCCCAAACTGCGGTGGGGCTATAGATGGCACTCACATCCCTATCCTGGGACCGGCCCACCAGGCCAGCCAGTATATTAACCGAAAGGGCTACTTTTCAATGGTGCTGCAAGCACTGGTGGACCATAGGGGACGTTTTACCAACATCTACGTCGGGTGGCCGGGCAAGGTTCATGACGCGCGTGTGTTCAGGAACTCTGGTCTGTTTAGACGCCTGCAGGAAGGTAGTTTCTTCCCGGACCACAAAGTAAGTGTTGGGGATGTGGAGATGCCTACAGTGATCCTCAGGGACCCAGCCTACCCGCTAATGCCCTGGCTCATGAAGCCCTATACAGGCGCCCTGGACAGTGACAAGGAGCTCTTCAACTACCGGCTGAGCAAGTGCAGAATGGTGGTGGAGTGTGCTTTCGGACGTCTCAAGGGGAGATGGAGGAGCTTACTCACTCGCTCGGATCTCAGTGAAACCAATATCCCCATTGTTATTGCAGCTTGCTGTGTGCTCCACAATCTCTGTGAGAGCAAGGGGGAGACCTTTATGGCGGGATGGGAGGTTGAGGCAAATCGCATGGCTGCTGATTACGCTCAGCCAGACACCCGTGCGATTAGAAGAGCCCAGCGGGAAGCGCTGTGCATCCGGGAGGCTTTGAAAGCTAGGTTCCTCAGAGAGCAGGGTAACCTATGACTGTCCAGTCTCTTTACAGAGAAGCTGAACCTGCCCCTGTTTCAGTTACTATTGACTTTTTTCAGCGGTTACATACCCCGTTCACCAGGTTTCCCCCCTTCCAACAGACGTTTAAAAATAAAGTTATTGGAACATTTTTAATTAACAAAGTTTTCTTTACTAACGAATTCTCGTTCAAGGGTTCCAACAGGGACGCAGACTGTGGTGGGTACGGTGTGCAGTGATGTACAGACCGCTTCTACACTCGAGGACTGACAGGCTCCTGCTCCTACAGCGGTCTCTGGGGGGAGGACAGTTACCAGAGGGTGTGCAGGAAGGGGTGGGTTTGCAGGAAGGGGTGAGGGGTGTGTGAGAAGGGTGAGTAGGTGTGGGGGGATGATGGCTCTGGCTGGGGCTCAGGGCATCGGAGAGTTCATGGCTAGGGTGGAAGGGCATGGTAAGGGCAGCCTGCCTTGCCATTTGTGGATGCCAGGCGCTCGGACCCTGGGGCAACATACACCTCCCAGACTGACCTGTGGCAGCAGACACCTCGCAGAGTGACCCGGGTGCCTAGTGACTGCACTCTGTGTGTGACCTGCTGTTGATCCTGCCCCCATGTCTGTACCCTGTTAATGGTGGCTGTCCTATGCAATTAACAAACCCCTCCCCCCCCTTCACACAAAGTCTTCTGCAAAGAAACATGACGGAAACAGTAATGAACAGCAAACTATTTTTAATACTCAACTACACAGTTGGGGGATGAAACTGGGATTTGGGATCGGGTGAGCCAGGAAGGCAAGCAATTCTCATACTTTAGGGAATGAGAGCTGTTTGGTACATGAGCGCTCTGCTGGGGTGGAGTGACAGTTTTCACGGCCCCTAGCGCCCCTCCTTCTTGTGATTTTGGGTGAGGGGGGGACAGGACTTTGTGGCGGGGGAGGGTGGTTGCAGATACAGTTCAGGGGGGCTCTCTGCTCCTGCCTGCGGTCCTGCAGAACATCCACAAGGCGCCGGAGCGTGTCCGTTTGCTCCCTCATTAGTCTAAGCAGTGTTTGAGACGCCTGCTGGTCTTCCTGCCGCCACCTGTCCTCCCGTTCGCTGTGTGAGCGCTGCTGCTGAGAGAGGGTCTCCCTCCACTGGCTCTGCTGGGCCGCCTCGGCTCTGGAGCAGGCCATCAGTTCAGCGAACATCTCGTCCCGAGTCTTTTTCTTTCGCCGCCTAATCTGCGCCAGCCTCTGTGAGGGGGATACCGGGGCAGTTCGGGAAAGAGCCGCAGCTGTGTGATGGGAAAAAGGAAGTGATTTCCTTCCAAAGATACATGTTTGCGAACACTGAACACAGTCTACTCAGTTTCTGTGAACAAGACCATACAGGGCACCTAATCTCATGTGCTCTCAGGACAAGTTTGAATTTTCGGCATTCGCTTTCATTGCCTGGGGTCTTGCACTGGAGATCAGACAAGCGGGGCAGGACAGCAGAATCCGTGTAGCAGCCAGGCCTGGTAAGCCGTAAACTTTAGGCTGCTTAACAGTTAATGGATAGCAGTGCCCTCCTGCTGCAGGCAATCTGGAAAGCATAAAGTCTGACCCTGTTCCAGCCCCTCGCGGCTGTCCCCGGGAAAGATCCCTGTATGCTTTTCCTCTGCAGCCTCCAACACGTGGCTGTTAAACGACGGTCATTGTTATGCAAAGGAAAAGTCAAGCATTCACAATAGTAACATTAAAGTAATTCCCCTAATTAGATGCAGCAGTCGCCGAGCGAGATCACCCTGACGCGGGTCTCCAGGAGAAACAGAGAGTGCATGCTGCGTGAATCCCTGCACAGACCAGGGCCCTATGCTGCGATGCTGGTCGAGGCAATGCTCCCATTATACCTCAGGATGGCCTGGCGCGGAAGAGTGTGCTTCCACGGAGCACCCAACAAGGTACCTCTCCCCAGGAACCTCCTGCGGAGGCTTTTCGAGTACCTCTCCGAGAGCTTCGTAGAACTGTCCCAAGAGGATTTCTGTTCGATCCCTATATGCATTGACCTTCTTTTTATATAGTTTTTATTCCTGTTTTGTTAAAAAATAAATGTTTACATGTTTATAGCACTTACCGACTGATCCTTCCCCTGATTCGGAGTCCGGGTTAACGGCCGGGGAGGGTTGGTAGGGGATCTCTGTGAGGGTGATGAAGAGATCCTGGCTGTCGGGGAAAGCAGTATTGTAACCGCTGTCGCCTGCCTTGTCCTCCACAAACCCTTCCTCATCTTCCCCATCGGCGAACATCGCCGAGAAAGTGCCCCTCGACACTATCCCATCCTCAGAGTCCACGGTCACTGGTGGGGCAGTGGTGGCAGACCCACCGAGAATGGCATGCAGTGCCTCGTAGAAGCGGCATGTCTGGGGCTGGGCTCCGGAGAGTCCGTTTGCCGCTTTGATTTTTTGGTAGCCTTGTCTCAGATCCTTGATTTTCACGCGGCACTGCGTTGCATCCCGGCTGTATCCTCTGAGTGCCATGGCTTTGGAGACCTTCTCGTAGGTCTTTGCATTCCGTTTTTTGGAGCGCAGCTCCGAAAGCACAGACTCATCGCCCCACACAGCGATCAGATCCAAGACTTCCCGGTCAGTCCATGCTGGGGCCCTCTTTCTACTCTGAGATTGCATGGACTCCTCTGCTGGAGAGCTCTGCATCGCTGCCAGTGCTGCTGAGCTCGCCACGACGTCCACACAGGAAATGAGATTCAAACTGGCCAGACAGGAAAAGGAATTCAAATTTTCCCGGTGCTTTTCCTGTATGGCTGATCAGAACATCTGAGCTCGGACTGCTGTCCAGAGCGTCAACAGAGTGGTGCAGTGTGGGATAGCTCCCGGAGCTAGTAAGTTCGATTTGCATCCACACCTAGCCTAATTCGACATAGCCATGTCGAATTTAGCGCTACTCCCCTCGTCGGGGTGGAGTACCGAATTCGAACTAAATAGCCCTCTAGGTCGAATTAAATGGCTTCCTGGTGTGGACGGGTGCACGGTTAATTCGAATTAATGCTGCTAAATTCGAATTAAAGTCCTAGTGTAGACCAGGCCTTATTCTCCACACTCCTTTCAACTTCTGCAGTAAACGAGACAGGGGTCCTACAGACGACAGCCTCCTGCACTGCACAACTGTTTCATTCCTGTGCACTGAATGAGGCAGGGTCCTATAGCGAAAACAGTATGTGATCATGTAATTAAAGACTGTGTCAAAATGCATTGGCACAAAGATGCCAAATTAAGATTGACCATGCATACTTCTGGCATTTCCAAACTTTTCAGCATTTGATTTTGCAACCTCAACATTCTTTTAACATAGTTATTTGGATGTAATTTCCTATGTCTTTTAAAAATGAAAAACTGAAAAAATTCCATCATATAGAGCCATAACGACTCGTAACTTGGGTCATCAGCAGAACTGGGATCTTTAGATTCACAGCACAATCCTTTACTGTATCAGTTCTCAAACTGTGGGTTGAGACCCCAAAGTGTGTTGTGACCCCATTTTAATAAGATCACCAGGGCTGGTTTTAGACTTGCTGGGGGCTGAAGCCAAAGCCTGAAAGCTGTAGCTCTGGGTGGTGGGGCTCAGGCTTCAGTTTCAACCCTTGGGCTTTGGCTTTGGCCCTCCTGCCTGGGGCAGTGGAGCTTGGGCTTTGGCTCACCTCTCCCCGACCCAAGGCGATGGGGCTCAGGCTTTTGTCCCCTCTCCAGGGGGTCACGATGTAATTTTTGTTGCCAGAAAGGGGTCATGGCGCAATGAAGTTTGAGAACCACTGCTCTAATACTTGAGGTAACAGAGTAGAAATCTTCTATATGGATATGCTACTAGAGAGGAATGGGGAGATACTTTGCCAGTGTATTTCACAGTTTCTTGCTGCACAGCAAAGGAATGAATCCTTGGTTCAATTTCAGTTTCTGTAGCGGAGTGTTTCTCTCTCCCATTTCCGGACCTCGCTCCTCTAGGCTTCTATCCCCACTCTGCATCTCTTTTCCCTCCCTGAATGATCTCTCACCACTCTGCATCTGAGTTAGGAAGATTCCTCCTTCCCCTTCTTCTCACTACCTGGGCACCACCAGGGCAGCACTGAGAGCAGAGGAGAGAGAGTCTTCCAGCTCTCAGTTCCTGTGCCTGTGTTGTCTCCCCCACAATCTAGAGCAGCCATTATTGGGAAAATCCAGCTTCGTCCTTTTAGCCCTGGGCTTCAGCATGCTTTAGTTCTGTGGGGATGGTTCATATGAAGTACAGTCAGCACATAGGAGTTGTGAATGAATGGAGCATGTTCAGTGTAGATGGAATTTTCTGAATATTTAGCTGTTAAACTCTGCAAGTGTGTACTGAGTATGTACAAACTGAGTTTTGTTTGTTTGTTTTTTTAAGAGGCTCAGAACTTGGCCAAATTTGGGCAGTTTTTCAATGGTAAAGCAAAAGGCACTCTTATAATATCAGATTGACCCCTTGCCATATTTCAACTCCACAATCTAAAGTGTGCAGTCAATTGAGATGTTTAATGAAACAGTTGCAAGAATTTTTTTTACATGGGCAAAACTTTATTTTTCCCTAATCTTGTTCTCAGAAATAGCTGTACCATTTTAGCTGAAACATCCTGCAAAAAATCAGGTAGAGGGAGGGCTTGGCATGGAAAATTTCAGCCCAAACAGGTTGCTTGGAAAAGTTTCATAATACCCTGTTTTCAGTTGCTTATAATGAAAAGTGTTGGGCAACTTCAACTTTAGACATCATTGCCTGCGCGCTCTCTCTCTCTGTGTGTGTGTGTGTGTGTGTGTGTGTGTGTGTACACCACACTTACATGTGTATGATGGGAAGAAGATGACTAGGGGAAAGAAGCAAACTCCACAGGTGAATGTTTACAACCCAGACATTATAGTATTCTGCAAATGCTTGAAAACAAAATAGACTAGAATCAAGGATGAAACTATTTGGTCAGTTTTCATTCACCGAGATGGATGAAGTGCAACATGGAAACAAATCCCCTAAATTATGACAAATAAATTAATCTCCAAATTATTTGTTTTATTTATCCAACATTTGAATATTTACCTTACATTAAAAATCACCCATTTCCTTGCCTATGTATGAATTTTAACCTGATGGTGTCCCTTTAACTCATGAACCTGTGTTCACTTTAACTTATTAACCTATCTGTAGCACTGAACTTGGGGGTTCAAACACCACTTCCAGCTTGAAGTAATTCCCCAAGTGGTGTGGGGAATGTTTTTCTTGCTAGTATAGACAGTGAGCCAAGTTCAATCTTTTTAACAGTGTGGTTGACCCTAATAAGGATCAACCATGGCTTTGTACAACAGATATGGAACAAAACCTAGCCTATCTGTGGCAACAAGCCAACTGTTTTCAGCACTGGCTGTGGGGTGGTGGTAGAAAGAAATCATGTTTGACACCTGATATAAAAATCAGCTGATTAAGTTCTGGAACAGAGCCAGCTAAGAAATTACTTATTTTACTCCTTTCAAACTATATTTTGCTCTGGTGAAAGGTACCAGAGTATCATCCCCAGGAAACCAAAGTGCTTTCTTTAACGTTAGGTAGCAACTAGAAAATGGGCAGCAGCAGTGCTACTATATGGATGTGACATACTGACCACTTCTGCTTTCAAGCCAATGCAATCAACCTCCTTGGAACTGTTGGTCTCTACAAGCCTTGTTTGTGCTAAGTGGTAAAATTTAATTTTATTTTTAAAATGTTGACTCTTTCCAAGAAACAATAAAAATAGACTCTTAAAGGAAGGGAACTAGAAACCAGATCTGGCTCTAGGCATTTATCAAGTGGACAGCCCCACAGAGCCCTATGCCTTTGGGTTCTTTGTGCCTTAAGTACTTTCTCAGAGCGCACAACCTATTGCATGACTTTCTTTCCTTGTCTGGTGTGACCCACCTTCTCATGGAATGATCATTGTGTGGTCCCAGAACCTTCCAACTTCTCAGCAACAAATGCCCCAGTCCAGCTGCTTACACTCTAGGCTGAGTGTGTTGCAAATGGAGTACTTTGCAGTGAATGGCAGCCCAAATAACTGCTGAGCTCCAGATAAGTTATTCATCCAAAAGTATGAAATGCCCCATCTGGAAAAGCCTCCTGTATGCCCCAAATGACAATCTTCTCCAAGAAGCCCAGTTATGAAGCCCTTTTCTTCCAGATGAGCTGCATTGGTTACTGTGTTTCTTGGCTCCAAAACAAAGGCCAGCTGATAACAAGTCTCCTAGAAAGCAGCCCTTGCTGCTGAGCCCAGGATGAGCTTTGGTATATTCTTGGGAATAGAGATAAACAGCTGCCATTATGTAGCCAAGAGGAAATTTGCTGATGTATAAATATGGATAGGGCAATAAAGCATGCAGACAAAACAAAACACTATGATATTAAGACAGAAAACTTATGACAGAATGTAGCATTCAATTTCCTGTCATGTCATTTTATATAAGCCATACCGAGATTCTTATATAACAGCAATGCCCATAAGCAATATCATCATCATTTTCTAAAACCAGAAATGACAAATTACCTTTTTAAACTTATACTAGGTGAATTAAAACAAATTAAGTTTTAATTTCTTTCTCCTTGTTCTTGGAGGATTTAAATCATCTGGAAAGGAAATTTAATTCCAATTGGGAGAGAGCTTTTTAAAAATTATACTATGTGCAGACTTGCAAAACAGGATGCTTAACTAGACTTTCTACTTAAAATGTAGGCTATTTCAGAAGCATTGCTTTGAAAACATTCCTTGTTATATTTAATTATCCTACTTAATGTTAATTCACTAGTTTTCCTTCTTGGTTACAAGTTCTTTCACGTTACTACCAATCATGTGCATAGCAGAAAAGACCATTGGCCAGTTAGATTCTTAATGAAAGAGGCTTCTGGCTTCTCTTTCCCTCATCCTAGGGTGACCAGACGGGACCGTCCCGATATTTGAGTCGGGATGCAATTTGCCCCGATATTTCGCTCCGCCAGCAGCACTTGGCTTTTTTTTTTTTTTTTTTGCTCCGCCAGCGTAAACACCGCCCCCGCATGTGTCCCGATATTTTCTACATCTCATCTGGTCACCCTACCCCCCACCATCATGTAAACTTCGTGTTTATTTTCTAGGAGTACTAGGAGTTATTTGTTTAAACTTCATGTACTGAGGCTTTGTCTGCAATAGGAACATTTTTACTTGTGTTCTAGCAATGGCTGAAAATGTTGCTGCTTTGCTGCTGCTAAACAATGGTATAAATAATAGTGTATGGCAGACAGGCTATAATCATTTTTACTGTCATCTCATGAAAACTTGCTCCGAGCTGCACTGTTGCTGATATCCACTGGAATATAGGTACAATCTTTTTTTAGAATGGATGCGTCATGAAAATCTATGCCTTTACACATGCCTTGCTTGAATTATAGTAAAACTGATTTCCATTAGCTGCCACTATAACAAAATTATAGAAATAGATTTCTTGTTTCATAGATAAACAAGGAACATTCATTATTTTTCTATTTCAATCTGTTCTTGATTAATAGATTGGAAAAAGCTGGCATGTTTGTACCTAAGTAGCCTCCAATTTTTGGCATCTCAGGCTTGGGTGCCCAATTTAAAAAACCTAGAGTCTGATTTTTTTCAGGATTACCATGCACCTTTGATAAGTTCCTTGGCATCCAAAAATTGAGGGACCTCAAATTAAATGCTACTTATGAAAATTTGGCATTAAACATTTAGGTTTCAATCTAGTCCAATTTAACTGAACTTGCTGTTTAGATTAGAGAACCTAATTTGGTTCTTTTAATTCTTGTTAAGAAAAGTTCAATTATAGGCTGAGATGAGGGCAGCTGAGAACAGGGAATTTCTGTCAGTGTCTTCATGACTTGGGCCAATTTAAAATGAATGAAAATCTGCCCTTTCATGTTAACTGCAGATAAGAGGAAAATCAGCAACACAGAATATTGTTGTCTTGCAAGTTTGGTCATGAAGAACGAAAAACTATGTTTAACGTTTTTTAAAAGCAAAATTAGCTTTGGTTTCCAGTTTCCATACTGAATCCAGGTATAGATGTGTTCAGGGCACTATGTATAGAGCAGGTACATTTTGAAACAATCATTTGCACAACTAATAAATAGAGGTCAATGCCTTCCTTTTTAAGGTATATTTTCAGGGTGTCTTTATACAGAGGAAACGCTACAAGGACACCCTGAAAGTATATCTTAAGAAGGGAGGCATTGACCTCACGAATTGGGAAGAGCTGGCTGGCAATAGACTGCAATGGTGTTGCATCATACAACAAGCCTCAGCCCGTTTTGAAGAGAATCGCCCTACTCAAGAGGCTGAGAAATGGCAGAGGAGGAAGGAAAGGGTACACCATTCTGGCCAGTAGTTGTGCTCTTTCCAAGCAAGCACCTGTCACATATATGGAAAAACCTGCAAATTACGAATTGGACTCCTCAGCCATCATAAGTTTCATCAATGATTTCCCCCCCAGCAGACATCATCCATGTATTGAGGAGTAGCTGATTAAATGGAAGTGTACAGAGAGTTCAGGGGTCTTGGTTGAATGGAATCCACTGCTTTCCCCCTCCCAACCCCCCAGGCTAGAAAACCTCTATGCTGCTCCCTCTTGTGGCAGCTGTGATCCATGGGTGACACCCCTGCACTTCATTACCTCCACAATACCTTCCCAGAAGTAGAGTTGTGCAGAACACAGTTCCATAACCAGTAGGGGTTGTGCTCCTTCTGCTTTGGCTTTGTGCAGCCTGCATGCCTTCTCCGCACAGGTGAACTGCACCAGTTCCTCTTCCATTTGGGCAACAAAGCCCTGTGGGCAGGAGGTGAAGTGAACAGAAGTATTTGGGTCTAATTTTCTAAATGAGAAGGGAGGGAATATATTTCAGTAAATATAAAGACCAGCATTCTAGAGCCAGGCTGTCACTGTTGACTTCAGCTCTTCTGAGACTGTGGCGTTCAATTGCACATCAACAAATATCATATGTATGCTATACTGACACATAATATTCAGGTGCTGGGAAGATCAAGGCAAAGATAGCTGTCTTCCAGGCTTGAGCATCTGCTCCCCAAGTGGTCCTGGATAGTTTGTGGAATATATTGTTTCTTTGTACAATATGCTCAGTTAAAGGCTTTAGCCTGCATTCTTGTACTATCTTTGTTATACCCTTTTTCCTTCCTGAGCTATTTTAGCCTTTATTATTTCTTTTATCAGGAAAGGTCATGATGAGTCAGTGGCGTACACATTTGTCCAGCCCAGAGCCACTTTGGCAGCATGCTCGTAGCCAAAGGGCTGTGCTGAATTTGCATGCACTTAATTTGATTAAAATGTAGAATGTGTAGCGCTCAATTCTCTCCAGTTAGATTTAGGAAAGATTGTAGATAAACCTAAGACTGAAATTTGCAACACTGTAGTTTTCATAGTATGAAATTGTATAGTATCTGGTATATTCACAGTGGTACAGAAAATACATTTTAACTGGACATACCTGAAACTTCATTGCTGTCAATTGATTAGTAAAAGCTAAGGGAGGGCTTGTCTGGTTACATAAGAAATATCCCAACAGTTAACAGATTAAAGTAGTACAAAATAGGAAGGGCACAAGATATCCATTCATCACCTGAATCATTGTTTGAATTACTTTTTCAATTGCAAGGCCATCAGTCAATGTTCAGTTACCACGTTGATGGCAGTGGTCATGCCAAAGCTCTTAACAGGGAAGAATGCGTGAAGGTTGCCACTGTCCTCAGTTATGCTCACAAATCATAAGTTTCATGTACATCTAATGAAACAGGCCAGCAGACTTCACCTGCTGAACAATGGGCTCCCACAGGGATTTGACTTGGCACCTTTACTATTTAATATTTATATCAGTGACATGCCATTGACCTAGCCATGGAAATGTGGATAAGTGGATGATCTTATGCTCAACATCCAAGCAAGCAATTTCACCCAGCTGGCATGCATCCCAACAGAAGATCAGAAAAAACTAGAAGAGTACTATTGGTTATGCAACTCCAATCACACCTTAAAAAAACAGCTGTTTCCTCATGTCACCTGAGCAACCAACATGTAAAAAAGTGCCTATATGTCACCTTCTGCAACACTAAACTCGGGCACAAAGATTCTTGGAATGGTCCTAGAACACAGCCTCACATGTCGCCAACAACTCATGAAGACTGCTGCTAAGATAAAGGCTAAGAATTCTCTGTTACACCCATATACAGACACACTACATTCAATATTGAATTGTTGCTTTTGCAAACTTCAGTGGAATGTATATGAAAGTAGCTGAAAGCATTTAATTTTCTGATGCACTCTGAGTGTCTAGCAGCATATGATCACACACCAGCTGACTTCCACACCTTCCAAGATGCTTTGATAGATGAATGTGTCAGAGGAAATGTTTTAACATTTGCTCATCCTTTTACACTTCACTGGAATGGACATTGGCAATGATGCATTCTCAGAGGGTGATATTATAGTTTAGCACCTCATTAGAGATCTGGTTTGTTTTTTTAATCTTGGGTCCAGCTGTGACCCACTTTTATAACTCAGGCTGCCTCTAGCCTACATTACATATGACAGAAACATATATTACAAATTGTATAGGTATTCATATGGTGATTTTTTTGTCAAACTCCCCTTTTTGCTTCATTACAATAGATGATGAAGCACTTGATACTGTAAGAGTAATCAAAGAGGGCACTGTCAATTTATGTGGGGTTTTATTATTACAAATGAAAATATTAAACAAGTGACTTCTTATTGTGAGTTTTGGGAGATCTTAGGTAAAGGAATCTAATGTCATGTCAAAGACTTAGAAATATGTCACTTGTTTTGTAACTTTCATAAGAGGATCTTTGCACTGTACAAACTTTAATGAATTAAGGCTGTCAGCCCCCAGTGATGTAAATCAGGTATTAGCCCCAGCTTTCAGACAGAAAGATTACAATACTCACCCAAGATCACAAAGGAAACATGTGGCAGAGCTGGAAATAGAATCCAAGTCTCCTGATGCACAGTCCTGCACATTAAGCACAAGATTATCCTTCCAATATGTACAGAATATCCACTTTATTTTTCTCAAGCCATACAAAGGCCTACTTGTCTTATGTAGTTTGCTAACTTCTCTGAATGTGCTGCCATGACATCCATCAAAGAATGCTGCTGGAGCCAGCCTAAAAGAGTCTTGCAAGTGACAAGTCTTTTCAATATGGCAAAGGTTTACACCATTTCCTCCAAAATATTCTTTAGAACTTGTGTGGTATGCAGTAATACTAAGAGCTTTGCAAAAAATGCATACTATTATGTATATAGTCAAACAAAACTTACTTGATTTAGAGATTGGTTCCAGGCATTAGCTGGACACTAGGTTCTGTGACTGATGTCACATTGCTATGGTGGGAGACAGCAAGTATCAGTGGATACACGAACACAGTACGTGGCAGCAAGTCTCCAAGCCCAGGTCAACAGGCTCAGGCTCATGCTGCATAGGTATTGTGACTCGGGCTCTGAAGCGTAGGCACAGGCGTGGCCTTCAAAGCTCAAGTTCCAGCCTGAGCCACAACTTACAGGCACTGCCTGCACAGTGGTTGTTAGCGTGGTAGCATGAGCCCAACTCTGTTGACCATGGGCTGCCACTGACTGTGTAGACATATCCAATGGGACTAGATATTTTATCTAAAAGAGGAAAAATTGGGTTGTTTTAATTGTAATGAGTACCCATCCTAACTTTTATTAAATTACTTGGTAAATACTAGTATTATGGATTTATGTACAGTAATCATGTTTGTAGTTCAGTATTCCCCACCCCCCATCAGATCATAAGTTCCCCAAGTATAGCATCTGCCTTTAATAGTGGCTTGATGATTTAGATGGCTACTTCCTCTCCTTCCCTCTACACCACTCCCAGTAAATGCATCTGTGGAATTATGGAATGCATTGCATGAGTGAAAAAAAATGTCAGCAGAATGAGGAAATAACCTTATTATCTGAAATATACCATTTCATTTCCTTACCTTAGTATGCATAAGCTACAGATGTCCATTCTGGTCATAAAATGAATCCTGTCCATGTTTTAAATCCAGCTGCAGTATTTGATTCTATGACACAAGACTGCATTAACTTCTACAAGAGTTACAGGTGCTTTTGTAAATCAGACTGCTTTTATTTATATGCTTAAGTTTATTGCCATTACACCTGAAATTTGTGGACAACATTTTGTAAGTAGTAAATCCATAGCCTACAACTCTTAGGGTGAAATCCTGGCCCCACTGTAGTCAATGGGAGACTTGCTTTTTACTTCAGTTAGATCCAGGTTTTCATCCGTAGCTTTTAAAATTATCTACTAATTTGGAGTAAAATGTGCTAAAGCAGTTTAGAGAAGGTAAACCTTGAAAAATGAGAGATTCTGACATTGATTTTTCTAAAATGATGGCTGTGATGAGTAAAGGAAAAACTGCTTTCCGAACTGTTTTGGTCTTCCATGCTGCTTTGTACTATGAAACTATTCCTATGCAAGGAATTTCATGCTGTTATGTCCTGTGCTTCCCAATGTATTATGTCTGTGTAGCAAAAATATAAATCAGAAACAAAATTATAATGTGATATCTGAAATCCTATGTGACATGATAAGTTTTATGTTCTTCAATTCAAAACTGCTTGGCAAGACAGCTGGGTATTTTTTTCTTCTGGTTTTCTTTTTGACTATACCATTGAGGATGTATATTCTCCTTTGAAAGGAGGTATACTGCTCAACCAATTAGAACATAAGAATGCCCATACTGGGTCAGACCAATAATCCATCTAGACCAGTATCCTGTCTTCCAGCAGTGGCTGGTGCCAGATGCTTCAGAGGGAATCAACAGAACAGGGCAATTATCCATCCCCTGTCATCCAATCCCAGCTTCTGCAGTCAGAAGTTTAGGGGCAACCAGCTGTATCCCTGACCATCTTGACTAATAGCCATTGATGGACTTATCCTCCAGAACTTATCTAAGGCCAGGTCTACACTATAAATTTACATTGGTATAGCTACATCACTTGGGGGAGAAAAACCATGCCTCTGAACAACAGAGTTATACTGACCTAAACCATGGCATAGACAGCGCTATGTTGACAGGAGGCCTTCTTCTCCCATTGACATAGCTACCATGTCTCGCAGATGTGGATTAACTGTGCTGACAGGAGAAGCTCTCCCATCGACATACTAGCATCTTCACTGAAGCACTACAGCGGCACAGCTGCAGTGTTTTAAGTGTAGACTGTCCTAATTTTTTTAACCCAATTATACTTTTGGCCTTCACAACATTTCCTAGCAATGAGTTCCACAGGTTGACTGTGTGGTGTGTGAAAAAGTACTGCCTTATTTTTGTTTTAAACCTGCTGCCTATTAGTTTTATTGAATTGACCCTTCATCCTTGTATTATGGTAGAGTTAAATAACACTTCCCTATTCACTTTCTCCATACCATTCATGATTTAATAGATCTTTATCATATCCCCCTTCAGTCCTCTCTTTTCTAAGCTGAACAGTCCCAGTCTTTTAAATCTCTCCTCACATGGAAGCTGTTCCATACCTATAATCATTTTACTTGCCCTTCTCTGTACCTTTTCCAATTCTAATACATGTTTTTTGAGATAGGACGACCAGAACTGCACGCAGTATTCAAGATGTGGGTAAACCATAGATTTATTATGATGTTTTCTGTTTTATTATCTGTCCCTTTCCTAAGACTTCCTAAGATTGTTAGCTTTTTTGACTGCTGTTTCACATTGAGCAGATATTTTCAGAGAACTATACATGATGATGCCAAGATCTCTTTCTTTAGAGCCCATCATTTTTATGTATAATTGGGCTTATGTTTTCCAATCTGTATTACTTTACAGTTATCGACATTGAATTTCATCTGCTATTTTGTTGCCTAGTCACCCAGTTTTGTGAGATCTCTTTGGAACTCTTCACAGTCAGCTTTGGACTTAACTATCTTTGACTAATTTATTATTGTTTTGCAAACTTTGCCACCTAACTGTTTACCCCTTTTTCCTAATCATTTATGAATATTTTGAACAGCTTAGGTCCCATTACGGATCCTTGGGGGACCCCACCCTATTTACCTCTTTCCATTGTGAAAACTGATCATTTATTCCTACCCGTTATTTCCTATCTTTTAACCAATTATTGATTCATGAGAGGACCTTTCCTCTTATCCTCGGACTGAATACTTTGTCTAAGAACCTCTAGTGTGTGATGTTGTCAAAGGCATTCTGAAAGTTGCAGTACACTATATAAACTGGACCCCCCTTTTCCACAAACTTGTTGGCAACCTCAAAGAATGCTAATAGATCAGTGAGGCATGATTTCCCTTTACAAAAGCTATGCTGACTGTTCCCCAACATATTGTGTTCATCTATGCCTCTGACAATTCTGTTCTTTACTATAGTTTCTACTAATTTGCCTGGTACTGAAGTTAAGGTTACCAGTCTGTAATTGCCAGGATTGCTTCTGGAGCCTTTTTAAAAAATCAACAGTACATTAGCTGCCCTCCAGTCATGTGGTACAGAGGCTGATTTACACAATAGTTTACATACCACATTTAGTAGTTTTTCAGTTTCATATTCGAGTTCCTTCAGATGTCTTGGGTGAATTCCTTCTGGTCTTGGGGACTTATTACTGTTTAATTTATCAATTTGTTCCAAAACCACCTATACTGATACCTCTGTTTGGGACAGTTCCTCAAATCTGTTACCTCTAACTTCCCTATGAATGTACTGCAACAAAGGGTTAAAGGAAGAGAGAGTAGTTCACTCTCTATGCTCATCAATTTGCAGGCCTTTCTACTGTCATGACCAGTAAAATGCCAGTTGAAATCATGGTCCTGACAAATGGACTTAGATAACCAACTCACTGCACATAGACCACTGAACAGTCTACAGAGTGACACATTTTTGCTGTTATTAACCTGAATGGAATTTGAACCAGATACATATCGCACTACCAATTAGTTCTCTGAGCCATCTTGTGCTCTACTAATGTGCTTTTCAGAAACTGTAGGTTAAAATAATATTAAGAACCTTAGTGGCTAATTGTTTCTTTTAACTGTTTCCCTGCTGATCATTTTAACACTGATGTTTAAACTTAAAACTCTGAGATGAATGTGGCTGTTAAATGTGGCTCTCAGGACTATTAGGTCAAATCCTAGTGTAACTCCACAAGTATCAATTGAGGTATTTCTATCTGCAGACTCAGTTCAGAAGCTTAACTTCACAACCAAATGGTCTAGAAAACCTCAGGCTCATTTATGCAAAGTTATGAGGCTTTCCTAAGAGGTATTGAGTTTTCAACTCAGAGCCAACTTCATGGGAGCTAAGAGTGCTCTTTAACTCTATTGAGGTACTCAGCATTTCGCAGAATTGGGCTCTTAGTTTTTTTATTTTCAAAGAAAGCGTAAATTCTTCCAAGAAGAATTAGGGCCACCCGAGCAGTGCTGGCACTCTACTACTGAGTGCAGTCTGACTTCTGGCCTATAACATGATAGACAAGGAATATACTGGAAATACCTCATCAGGGATCATGCAATGTTCAAGTTATGGACAAATTGGTAAGTAATAAAAATGTCTTTACACTTCTCTACTACCATCCTTTTGAACGTTGCAGAGCACTTTGCACATATTACCAAATTAAGTCTCTCAGAAACCCTGTCAGAGAGGTAAGTATCATATATTAGCATAGAGATAAATTGAAGCAGGACCACACAGTTTAGCCTTTGGTAGAGTTTTGTTTCTTGACAGATTGAATCTGACTTCTCTTGTTTTTCTCAGGTTAAATCTGTCACTTATTTTTTTTTACACAAAATTAGTTTTTTTCTGTTGCATTAAAATAATTGCTAGACCAGTCTGGTGGGTAATATGACTTACATCATGAGCCCTAATTTGCTTGCTTGAAAGATCTTAGCCAATGTATTAAAAATTGAGTTAGGATGCTTTACAGCTTTGGCATTATTGGGTGTTGGGATGGAATTCAGTTACTCAAATGCTTATATTCCTAGGTGAAACATGAGTGCACCCACTACTTGTCTTAACTTGCCCCTCATCTTTCACTCCAAACCATCTATTTAGTTGTTATCTGAGATTCAATCTTGTTCTCTTGAACATCTGGCTATTGCTTGCTTCAGTGACTTTTTTTGGTAATATATCTGCACATTTGTCCTCTGTAAAATATTGCTTTGTCTGAACTCTTCTTCTGAACCATATCTTGTGAGTGTTTCTGCAATAATGAAGAGATGGTTTGGATTACATTTGTATAGTAACTTCAGTTAAGTAATTGAAGAACAGCCTTTATTTCAGTGAGAATAATTTGAAGTTGGATCTTATTGCTTGATAGAATACAGAAAAGTAGAATTTGGATTTAAATTTTGCTTTTAAAAAAGGTACGTAACGTGTTTTACAAATGGTCAAGGTGGATTTTCCAGCACTGGCAATTTTCAAATCAAGTTTGGATATTTTTCTAAAATATATGCTTTAGGAATTATTTTGGGGAAGTACTATGGCCTGTGTTATAAAGGAGGTGAGACTAGCTCAGCAGTTCTCAAATTTATTTGATTGGGCCTCCCTTCTTTGTGTCTGTTGTTTTTTACACTCCATTCCCCACAAGTGCATATACCGCCATCCAGATCTAAAGGCAGAGTGGAGAGCAGCGGCTGCTGGCTGGGTGCCCAGTTTTGAAGGCAGCTCTGTGCCAGCAGCAGTAAGTCAGAAGTAAGGGTGGCAATGTGAAAGTTATCAATATAACTTTTCACAGCAGTCTTAGTGCCCCTATTGCCACCTTTACTTCTGTGATGATGCTGCCAACCTGGAGCTGACAGCCAGAACCCTGCCACCTCCAGGTGAGGGATCTGGGGGGTAGGAAGGAAGGAGAGCTTAACTCTGGATTGCCTCTCAGTGATAGATTGAGGAGAAGGAAGTAGAGCCCAATCCCAGGTGGTGAGGCTCAGACTGTCCCTTTTATCCCCGCTTCCCAGGTGAGCATGGCCCTTCAGCATGAACCCCAGCTACCTGGGGCTAACATGAACCCCAGCTACCTGGGGCTAACAGCCAGAGTGCATGCCTACACGCTCTCTCTCTCTCTCTCTCCCCCCCACCCCAACTACCCTGGGGAGGCCTGCCCCATAGTTGAAGAACTGCTGGACTAGATCATAGAATCATAGAATATCAGGGTTGGAAGGGACCTCAGAAGGTCATCTAGTCCAAACCCCTGCTCAAAGCAGGACCAATCCCCAACTAAATCATCCCAGCCAGGGCTTTGTCAAGCCTGACCTTAAAAACCTCTAAGGAAGGAGATTCCACCACCTCCCCAGGTAACCCATTCCAGTGCTTCACCACCCTCCTAGTGAAAAAGCTTTTTCCTAATATCCAACCTAAACCTCCCCACTGTAACTTGAGACCATTACTCCTTGTTCTATCATCTGGTACCACTGAGAACAGTCTAGATCCATTCTCTTTGGAACCCCCTTTCAGGTAGTTGAAAGCAGCTATCAAATCCCCACTCATTCTTCTCTTCTGCAGACTAAATAATCCCAGTTCCCTCAGCCTCTCCTCATAAGTCATGTGCTCCAGCCCCCTAATCATTTTGTTGCCCTCCGCTGGACTCTTTCCAATTTCCCCCCATCCTTCTTGTAGTGTGGGGCCCCAAACTGGACACAGTACTCTGGGACCTCCCCTGATCATCTCAGACCTCCCCCAATCACCATGAGTTTTCAAAGATAATGGCCATTGGCTTTGCAATCATGTGCACCAACTCCTTTTGCACCCTCGGATGCAGTGCATCCGGCCCTATGTGCTCATCCAACTTTTCTGAATAGTCCTGAATCACGTCTTTCTCCACAGAGGGCTGGTCTGATTACAATTTTCCCTTCCAGCCTTGGACTTTATGTATTAATGTTAAATATTGGGAGGGCTGCCCTGAGTGTAGTAATAATACTAATAAATTAACTTTTAGAATATGAAATGCTGTATCAGTGATTCATGATGACTCACTCTTATTAGCTATTGTGAGATTTGGCATTTTACTTAAAACCTCAGCCTCTGGAGATAAGTGATTACATGAGAATCTCAGCTTTCATTTACAAAAAGAAAAGTTTATGTCCTTCATGGTTGTTGAGAGAAGCTTGAAAATGTGACCCAAGTGCACCCTAAAACCCAGAAAGTAAATTTAAAGAACCCCAAACTTGAAAAACAAACAAACAAAACCCTTCATGATTTCTCATTAACTGGGTCCTGACTCATGATTTTTGAATGTTTGGGATTGGCAAAACTGATATTATGTATTGTTCATCGCACTTCTGTGAAAAGTCATGCCTCTAGTAAATCACTGCCTTTTTTGGAAACCACTGTGTTCCAATAGCCTCATATTGCTATTTACACATCTGATAACTTGGAGACACAGATCTGTAATTGCAAACTTTGGTGACCCACATAAACAGCAGCAGGTGAAGGGCTTGCTGTGTGCCTCCAAGAAAGACAGCTTTTGCTGCGCGACTCATGCTGAGTAGCCTCTACTGCCATCTTCCTTTATTTGAATCTGCCTTCTATCAATAGAAACTTACTACTATCTTTTTCGAAAATAGTAAGTGCAATTGACTGTAATACACATGATTGCATTGTCACTGTGCACACTCATATGAACTACAGACTGATAATAAAATTGATGCTGAACTAGGTATCGAAATGTTATCATTACTTTTGCTTAACTGTTCATACACTTTGGTGGCTTTTTCAAATTATAGGTAGGCATCAGCTTTCTTCAGCCTGTTTTTAGATATGGAGTGTTTCTAAGCAAGTTTTTTTCCCCCCCTTCTTGTCCCACAAAGAGAAGATTCAGTTTTCCTGCTTCTTTCTCCCACAAAGATAAATTAGAGATCTCTATGATGAGTTTTTGCTTCTGCCTTGATGTGTAAAATGTCTATTTGTAAATGATGATTAGTAAATATAGACCAATACTTTCAACAGCATTGTAAATGATCTGTTAGCTAGTGTCCTTACACATAAGTATGCCACATCTTTTGATGTAACAGTGCCACCCAGCACTTTCTGTACTTTATTACAGCTTTGAGAATAAGTTGAGAATAGTTTTACTAGTACCTAGAAATACTGTTTTCTGACCACAATGGGAAAAATCCTTGAATTAACCTTCATTGGAGGCCTTCAAAAATCTGTTACACCCTGATTTATTAGGCACTGTTTAATGATATGCTGAATAATAAAAATTTACAATACATTTTAAAATATCAAAATAAAAGGGCACACTAACATTTGTAAACTACCATAATACCAGAAAGTAATAAATATGGGCCAACGTTCTTCATACAGCACCAGAAACACCGTTGGAATAAAAAAGTAAGAATTTTTTTTAGCAATTATCTATAATGCAGTGAGCTTAGGTATTTAGATTTTCCAACTATAACTATCAAAATATGTAGCTCACAAATATCAACAGGAGAAGTCTTTTATCTAGCCTTAAACTATGTCACCCATAATCACCCTTCTGAGGCAAAAGCCTCAGACTGCCTCTCTTGGAGCGGTGAGAGGCAAATTCCAAATCAGAGGACTTTTCAGTGAAAATGCCCTGTCAACAACCCCTGCATGCACACTCAAACGCCCTAGGCTATTTCAACTGCTCCAGTTGTGAGCTGGGAAAGAGGCAAACTCTCAAGCAACCAGTATGCAAACTATGCAAGGCTTTACAGAACAAATACCATAAATTTCTACAGCCCAGCGTCACCCACAAATTTGGATATCTGGGTTGTTCTCCTTTCTCTGCAGCTCACAGAAGCAAATCAATGTTCTGGCAAAGCATGATCAGGCCAGGCACCCCTGCTCCCACCCATAAAGATAGTAGGGATGCCTCCCTGCTGGGAGAGCACATGGATAGGGACTCCAGATTACATATCAATCTTCTCAAGCTTCAGGCCATGCACAAGCATGCAAGATATTCCTACCCTTCATCCAGTTAAAGATCTTGTCCAGATCAAGTTAGATGACATGACTACTAATTATTCTATAAACAAATAAAGGGGAGAAAGGTCTGCCCCACTCTGCAGGGAAATAATCAAGCTCTGGAACTGGTACATCCAACATCATAGTACCCACTCAACAGTAATGAACTCCCTGGTGGACAGTCTCAGCAGGCATTTTCACAAGGATCATTAATGGGAGCTTTGCTCTTTGGTGATTCAGTATATTTTCTGGTAGTGGGGATTTTCCTCAGACACCTTTGCAACCAAAAAAACAAGAAGTCCCCAGATTATTGCTCTCAAGCCAGCTGGGGCACAATTCCAGGGGGATGACTTCCTGGTACAGTGGTTGGACCCTCAGATTTACATCTTCCCACCCACTCCTCTACTACCTCAAACCTCAGAAAAATCAAGCAAAACAAGGTAACAGTAATCCTCATAATGCCGTGGTGGCCGAGGCAGTTCTGGTTCACCGCTATCTCTTGCCCCTACATACTCCTCCAACTGTTTCTGAACTAACTGAAGAACCATCCATCCCAACCCAGCATCCCTCTATTTGTAGTCTGTGTTTTGGTTGGACAACAAATTTAGAGAAGTCATGCTCACAAGAGTTACAATTCATCCTTAACAAGGAAGTGCAAAGTGGAAGCAATTCTCCACTTGCTGTCAGCAGCATCACTTACCTCTGAGGAGTCTGGGATCCTTCTTATCCTGGATTATCTTCTCTCCTTGAAGACACCAAGCCTATCCGTCTGTTCACTCTGTTCACATTTAGCAGCTGTTAATGCCTTTCAGCCTTTGGTGGAGAACTGCTCAGTTTTCACCCAGCCTACAACCATGAAATTCCTGAATGGCATTATCAGAACATTCCCTCCAGCATGAAAACCTGCTTCTATCTGGGATCTGAGCCTGGTGGTATTGGCATTTTTAAAACTCCCATTTGAGCCTTTGGCCTCCTGCACCCTCCTACACGTCTATGAAGGTGGCTTTCCTAATGGCAATAACCTCGGATAGAAGAGTGGGTGAGCTCTGTGCTCTCAATATATGATGTTTCACAGGGATAAAGGATCTGTGATGTTGCATCTCAAGCTCCTCACAAAGTTACCTTCTGAATTTCACCTGAACCAGATTGTTAACCTGCCCACCTACCAGAAGCCTCTTGGTAACAGGGACGACAGGAAGCACCACTTCCTGCATGCACACAGGGCCTTGGTCTTCTATTTGCACAGGACAAAGTCCTTTAGGAAGTCTCTGAGATTATTTATCTCCATAACCAAGATGATAAACAGGAAAGTAATTGTTTTCCAAAGACTCTCTAGATGTATTTCCAGCTGCATCCTCCTTTGCTAAGAGTTTATGGAAGCCTGTCCTCCTCCAGTCTGTCAGGGTTCAATCAGCCAGACCCCCAGCTGCCTCAGTGATGTCCCTACAAGGAATCTCCCTCTTCAAGATCTGCAGGGAAGTAACTTGGGGCTCCATTCACACTTTCACTCTTAGTGCATGCTTCTGCCAAGGATGCTTCCTTCGGTTCAGTAGTCCTGGGATCTGTGGTGCAGAACACTTCCTCGCACCTTCCTCCTCAGTGAGCATTGGCTGAGAGTCACCCACCAGGAAAATCCACAGGGACCAGTGCTCAAAAAATAAAGGAAGGTTACTTACCTTATAATAATTGGAGTTTTTTGAGATATGTGGTCCTTATGGGTATTCTACAACCCGCCCTCCTTCCCTTCTGCTCAGCTCATCCCTTCATTTGCAGTAGACTAGGAACTGGTCGCTGCTGCTCCACCCTGCATACTCTTGCACAGGAGCATGAGGAGTCACAGGATGCAGCTGTGTCCCCAATGGGCACTGCTATTTGGTTGATTTTGATGTTGCATGGATGAGGCTTGTGTGCAAATACAGTGGGTTCAATGCTGACTACAGAATATCAAAGAGCCACAGTTACTGCAGGGTGAGTAACCATTTCTCCCTAATGCAGTAGTCCCTGACAGACTATTGCTGAATGATTTTCTTACACTTAGTAGGAATAGGGCTGCAGTGTGTACTACACGTATTGCTGTTATTGCTCCTGGCATTGGCCTACACACATATCTGCAGGATGCCTACCAGGTGGGAGGTTTCCAGTAGCACACTTGTCATTGTCTTCAGTGAATGTTGTGCTTCTATTAGTGCCTTTAGGTTTCTTGAATGTTTTAAGTTTAATTATATTTTTAAAAAGCCTTTGAGCTCAGTATCTCCCTTGTGCATCTCCCTCATTTTAACTACTTTTCTTTTTATGATTTTAATCCTTAGTTTCTATCACTTGTCTTTTTGCTTTAAGGTAATTGGAATTGATTTTGTAAATGATTCAGTCAGGGTAATTGCTTTTGAGATTTTTGCAGAGGAAGAACTTGAACACACACACAGGAGACCTAGTCAGTAGTCAGGTAAAGTCTAAGCAAGCATCAAAAGCCAAGAGCTGCAGATTTCTGGACATAACCTTTCTAAGGGCTATTTTGAAGGATTTCTGGAGTCTCAGGATGCTGGCAATTTTCAGATTACAATCCAGAGGAACACTGAGGGTTTGTATACACAGGATGTTAGTGCATGGTAAACCAGGGTGTGAATCTGAAGTGTACTAGTTTGATGTCCAGTTGTGTCTCGTGTAGACACTGTTACAGCACACTAAATGTTATGTAGTGCACTTTAACGTACTTCCGTTTCAGAGTATGTCAAAGTGCAGTAGTGAACTTTTAGTGCACTTGTATCACAGGACATTACTGCATTGCAACCTAATGCACTCTGGTTTCACACCCTGGTTTGGTGCGCACTGATGTTCCATATAGACAAGCCCTGTGTGTTTATCTGGATTGTAATCTGGAAAATGCCAGCATCCTGAGAGTCCAGAAATGCTTCAAAATAGCAAAAGGATAAATGTTTTTTAAAAAAAATATATTTTAACTTTCCCAGTGTGCTGCTGTTGTCTGATGTATCATACTATATTTTAAGATAAACAAGGTGGGTGAAGTAATATCTTTTATGGGACCAATTTCTGTTGGTGAGAGAGAAACTTTTGAGTTTACAGAGCTCTTCTTTCAGTTTGGGAAACTACACCTCTACCCTGATATAATGCTGTCCTCGGGAACCAAAAAATCTTACCGTGTTATAGGTAAAACTGCGTTATATCGAACTTGCTTTGATCTGCCGGAGTGCGCAGCCCTGCCCCCCCCCATCACCCTTCCAATAGCGCTGCTTTACCACGTTATATCCGAATTTGTGTTATATCGGGTCGCGTTATATCAGGGTAAAGATGTATATATATTCAGATGGCAGAAGTTAGGGCATTCAGAAAAACTCTCAACTTACTGAGGCTATTTCCCATAAATCTACTATTGTTTTGATTTCATGTGCCATATTTATTTCTGTTTTTAACTTACACCAAGGACATTTCTTCTTTCTACTAGAATAATTCTTGAATTACAAACATATGTCTATATGCTACATTAATTTATAAACTCATTGAAGTGAAGATGCTAAGACAGGAAGATAGTGGTGGCACAGTATTGGTATATTTTGGAAAACCTTGATTTAAAATCCAATTAGGTCTCAATTAAAAACTGACTTGATGGTCTCATCCTAGTACATTAACAGACAGTAGAAGGCCACAACATCATTTGCCGTATCGCATAGTCTCTGTCCAGGACTGGAATAGGAGGCAAGGTGGCAGGTCAGGATTGAGGTTTATTGACTAAATTTGGGAATGCAGAACTGGAATACCAGGGGTCTTATTTGACATGAGTTAGATACTTTTGCATCTTTGTTGGGGAAGGTTTACTTTGTGCACTGTTCCTGTCTCTTGAAATTGCTATTAATTTCTTACTTTCCTCAACACTAACTTCTGTTTTGAGCAAATCTGAACCAAAAAATCTGATGTCTTTCTTTGTCTGTCTTCGTTCTGATTTTTAGTGTCAGAGGAAATAAAGATATCTTTTCTAAAATCTCAATTTATCAGTACTATTTTACAAAATTACCCTTTTTTCTTGTTTTCGAATAGTTGTAATGATACAGGCTAGATGGCTTCCATCCTATTCTCTAAGATCACTGCCCATTATCTCACTAGAAGCAGGTGCTTTAATTAATTTCTAAGCTTTTAAGAGCAATGTTTACTGGCTTGTACGTACTTTACTATGCTCAGTGTTCTACTACCAATTAACAATTTTCTCCCAGAGCAATGCTTGAAATGAAGCTGTCGTTTTGTCAAGATGTTCATTTATTTAAAGAAATCACTATACATCATATACCATACTGAAGTTAGTGTTACTTTGAATTATCCATGCACTTTGCATTAGGCTTCACTGCTGATTTGTTTGGCCAGAATCCATAATTTGTAATGATTTTTTCTTTGAAATTCATAGCTCAGATGAATGTTGAATGCTATGGAAGTCTGCAAGTCATGTATACTTTCATTTGGTGGGGCATTACTTGGTACTAGGATTTGATTGAACTGCTAAATGTTGTGGGTTTTGTTTCATCTCCAGCGTTGCTTCTCACGTTAACTTAAGCCTTACAATAACTCTGTGAAGATAGGGAAATATTTCCCTGGTTCTTTTTTTACAGAAGAATAAAATGAAGCATAAAGACTTAGTGATTTGCCATGAGTGATGTACTGAGACAGCGTCAGAGCCAAGAATAGAACCAATGAGTCTTGTTTGACTACTAAAGAATAACCATTTTCCTCTGGGTGAAGTACTGTTTTTCAAAATATCACAAGAAATTAATTAGACTCTACAGTTGTTGGTCAGCTATTTTGTAATAAGTACACCTCTACCCCAATATAACGTGACCCAATATAACACGAATTTGGATATAACGCGGTAAAGCAGTGCTCGGGGCGGGGGCGGGGGGGCGCTGTGCACTGCGGCGGATCAAAGCAAGTTCAATATAACGCGGTTTCACCTATAAAGCGGTAAGATTTTTTGGCTGCCGAGGACAGCGTTATATCGGGGTAGAGGTGTAATGCCTTTCTTTTCTTTTTTCTTTTCTTTCTAAGTAAAGCCTTCTCTTTATGTAATTTACCATATTCCAAATACAAAGTATTCCAGGGCAAGCACATTTAAGGTTAGTCTACACTAGAAGCGCTACATTGGCGCAACTGCTCTGCTGTAGCATATCTGGTGAAGATGCTCTATGCCGATGCTCTCCCGTTGGCATAATAAATGCACCTCTGTGAGAGGTGGTAGCTATGTCGGTGTAGAAGCTTTCCTGCCAACAGCGCTGTCCACACTGGCACTTAGGTCAGTGTAATTTACATCATTCAGGGGGTGACTTGTTCACACCCCGAGTGATGTAAGTTATACCTGTCTGTTACAGCTGTCCCCCCTGCTGCATTCCTAGGGAAGCTGCCTAAGTTTGCCTTTATAACCAGACATTTTCTGATCAGACCTTAGAAAAGGTTCCTGCATTGCTGCCTGGTCTGATCAGCCAGGGGTTCTGGGAGTCCTTTCTCCGCTCTCGTTTTATTTTTGAGCGTACCCCCGTTTTTTGAAAAAAAACCCATGAAGAACGAATTGCTGCCTGAGAGATCTCCTGATTATCAAGACCGTACCGAGCCTTCTGATGTTCTTGCTGCTTCTGCCTTTGCTGCTGCCTTGGGGACTGGTAAGAATCCCTCTGTGAAACTTTCTATACTTTTATTTTATTATTTTAGCTGCTGGCTCTGTCTCCCCAGCACACAGACTCAAACTAAACCTTGGTCTGTGTCTTAAAACCTCTCTTAAACTCTAAAAAATAAGCCTGTGCCACTGCCAAGCTGTGCCTCCCTGGATTCTATCCTGGGCAGCCCACCTGCAGTTGTCCCACTGCTGCAGCCACACCCTCTAAAACTACCCTTAGCATAAGGTGCACCCATTAAGTTAGGTTTAGCATTATACTCTGTAAGTTAGGCTTAGAGAATTGTTGCATTGTGTTTTGTTACTTGCTGATTTGTGTAGTCTTGGTTAAGTTAGATCATAGATAAGATTTTGCTGTGTTCTGTATAATTGTAATTAAGTCTGTCTTCCTACTGCCAACCCCCCCCCCCCGAGCTTTGTGTTTCCCTACCTTGTTACACTCTCTCTGCTGCTTAAACTTACAGCCTGTTTGTTCTCTGTGTTTCACTGAGTTTAAATCTCTAGCATAAAACCCCATTGGTTACTTTTTCCTCTCTGATACCCCTCACATTCTACATTTACACCACTGTGACACATTTTTACCTAAAATTGTTTGTTATTTAACATATTTTTCCATAACTGTTAGTTGATTATATGCTGCTGTAACACACCCTTTACATAGAAATTGTTAGCTACCTGTTACATTTATATTTCTGTGTTAATTGGTTACCCACTGTATTGTATCCCACTGTATTGTACCCCACTATTGAAACCCCCCCTACTGTTCACTAAAGGAAACCCCTCCCCAATTGTCTACCTTAACAAATCCCATACCCCTCACTATTGAATTTTCCCTGTTTTTGCATTTTATTAATAAAGTTTATTTTGCACCCCACCAGTGCAGTAATTGTCCCCCAAGATCCTCTACCTGCTGGCAGGGACAATACCAAAGTGGTAGCGTAGACTTGGTCTAAGAATGTAGTTACTGCATGTAAACATATTGTGCACTGAAATTGTGCATACTCGAAAGTACATTTGTGTCCACTTCAGGATGTAGACTGCGGCACCGTTCTCTGTGCCAAAAGCTTGTGAAATTTCATTTTGGACGTCTCTGTATCATGAAGTATAATTAATTTTATGTGGATTTTCACAGCACTGTCTTATACCTGTAAACTTGCTCCATGTTTTGTAGAATTTACAATCTAAGGCAAACAAAATAACAGTACCGGTAAGGACAGTAGAGAGATTAATGGTGAGGATGGCAAATTAGGAAGGATTCTTGGAAGAAGCGGGATTGAAGATGACAGGGAGGATACTTAATGAACAGGGAATGGGAGACTAAGTATAATTGGCTATGTGAAACAGGTGTGAAGCTGAATGGGAGCTTAAAGGAACAGTACTGAGCATAAGGAACAAGAGGGGAAAAAGAAGAAAGTTGTAGGTGGAAATGAGTTTGTGGCAGAGAGCCAGTGAAAAGTGGGAGGGAAAGATGACTTTAGGAACAGCAGACTTGAAAGGAAAGAGAAAGAAATGTGGAAGCCATCAATGTGAAACATGACCAAGTCATGGCCATGGGTTTTAACAGTAGAGATAGTGAGAAAAGAAAGTTAGAGACAGAGACTGGACAAGATGAGGAAGGGGAAAAGTTCAATGGAAAGGAGTGGGAGATAGTGGAAGAAATCCCCTATTAGTCAGGTTTATGAGGTTTTTATGATTGTTTTTTTGAGATAACAAACTATTCCAGTCAATGGTTATCCCCTCTCCCTCCTACCATCTCAGTCATAGCTTAGCTAAGCTATATGTAGTTAAATTATATGTGATGAATTGGGGCTATATTTGTACAAAATGTGAATTTTGATATTGTCAAGTTGTATTATGAAAATCTGCCCCCTTTCCAAGAAGTGTTATCAGACTGAGAGTCAGCGCCCAGGAAATGTGCCAGAAAGGCCAATGGAGGAACCTGTGCTACTGCATGCCAGGGGCCTAGAAGCTTAACACTTTGCAGGAATCCAGAGCACAGAGACTTGGATTCCCCTTTCAGCAGTCCTAGTGGGTGGTCAGAGGCGGGAGCTCACTAGGATCTGTGGCACTATACATAAAGGAAAAGAAGATATACGTGTATATTACATTTGCCTGTTCTGTATTACTTTTGTTTTTTCCCCCAAAAAACTGATTAGTTGCTTTTCATATGAGGCAGATATAAAGTAGGCTGGCATTCAAGATGTGAAACTTTTAAGGTCTGTGTTTAAAAACTACCTAAGCCTGAGGGATTAGAGAACAAGTACAGTACATTCTGGTTCCTGAACAAAGATAAGTTTCTTCTTTGGGGAATCCAAACAATGACTGTTGTCCTTTTCTATCCCCAGACTGAGGGTTCAAACTTCTCCTTTTCTGTTTGTCTGTTATGGTTATGTGTGCTGCTTCAAGTTAATGCAAACAAAGCACATTGGTATAGAAGATTGGTTTCAAGAGTCTCGCAAAACTAAGCATTGTTGGTCTATAAAAACACACTTTTAGTCTGTAAGGTATAAAACTCCTTGAATGTCGAGCATGCAGCCGAATTGTATATGACAGAATTTAATACACTGCTACATTTTATGTTAAACTTTGGGGATTTTGTGCAGAGTGGGGTAAAGGGTTACTTTTCTGACACAATTACCCCATTCTTCTGTGTATGTGTGTATTATTCCTATGCATTGATGGGAATGCTATTGGCTCAGCCTCAAATAAACCGAACTATTTCTTTCCTCAATGCTGTCACTGCTTACAGTGATGAACACTGGGGGGAAAAGTTAATTAAATTCTATGAAAGAGAGCCAAGGAAACCTTTAAAGATAGGCAGTGCAAGGTGGGCAGTGCTAATACAACAATTTGTTAATGGACTAGACAGCAGTAATCAGTATTAAAAATTACTTGAGGCTTTTTATGTTTAGCAAAAGCTACTAATTAAAGAGAGCAACGACCTGTGAGATTGGCCATGAAAACCATTAGCCATCTGAATATTACTCCAAAGAAAACATTAGCTTTGGAGGTTTCTCCCAGCTGTAATCTTTCATACACACATTGGAAATTGTTTCACTTTTCTTTGCTTTCTCTGAACACAAGTTGTACATTTTTAATTCTTAAAGATTAAATGAAAAATGAATTTTTAATTCTCATTAATAAGGAAGGATTAATGCAGCACAAATCACAATCCTTTATATTCATTCATGAGCTGTTACAGTTTGGAAAGCTGCTATGAATTTGTGTCTGGCTTCAGGAATAGCGCATCTTTTTTTTTAAAACTTATTACTATTTATTTGTATTGTAATTATGCTTAGACACCCTAAGACAGTCCCAGCCTCAAATAGCTTACAGTCTAAATAGGGCGAAGGACTATGATAGGTAGGTGTATAACACAATGGGGTGAGATGAGGTGAGAGGACAAGGATGAATGTAATAGGAATACAAGGCTCAATATACATTTGGAGGCCTCCTCAATAGTTTTTGTTTCTTAATAACTGAACAACCAAATAAAAAAGAAATCCTGTTACATAATGTACTGTGTAAAGGAATATCCATTGACCTATTGGATAAAATTCACTTCCACCAGAAATAATTGATTGAGATAGTTTAGAGGGATTTTAAAGGAGTTTAGAAGAGGTGTGGAACTCTTAGATTTTTTTTAAATTAATTAAGCCTCATAACCCACATAAAGTAGGTGAGATGTTGTTTCCCTATTTTACACACAAAGAAAGATGGCCACACACAAGGCAATACAGTGAGGCAATGGCAAATTCTAGTCTCTTAACAATACAGTGTGATTTCTAGGTCTCTCCTAATTGGAGCCTTGTCTACACTAGATAAACTTACCATTCTAATAACTATTTGTTCCTACTAGGTCCCTACTAAAATGCTTCATGTCTACATGCAGAAGTGCTCTAAATGGTTTACGTGCATGCTAAATACTGTTTGGATTAAACTTCATAGAATCATGGAAGATTAGGGTTGGAAGAGACCTCAAGAGGTCATCTAGACCAACCCCTTGCTCAAAGCAGGACCAATCCCCAACTAAATCATCCCAGCCAGGGCTTTGTCAAGCTGGGTCTTAAAAACCTCTTAGAATGGAGATTCCACCACCTCCCTGGGTAACCCATTCCAGTGCTTCACCATCCTCCTAATGAAAACGTTTTTTTTCCTAATATCCAACCTAGATCTCCCCCTCTGCAACTTGAGACCATTGGTCCTTGTTCTGTCATCTGCCACCATTGAGAACAGCCGAGCTCCATCTTCTTTGGAACCCCCCTTCAGGTAGTTGAAGACTGCTATCAAATCCCCCCTCACTCTTCTCTTCTGCAGACTAAATAGGACCAGTTCCCTCAGTGTCTCCTCGTAAGTCATGTGCCCCAGCACACTGATCATTTTCATTGCCATCCGCTGGACTCTCTCCAGTTTGTCCACATCCTTTCTGTAGGGGGGGCCCAAAACTGGCTGCAGTACTCTAGATGTGGCCTCACCAGTGCCAAATAGAGGGGAATAAACACTTCCCTCAATCTGCTGGCAATGCTCCTACTAATGCAGCCCAATATGCCGTTAGCCTTCTTGGCAAAAAGGGCACACTGTTAACTCATATCCAGCTTCTCATCCACTGGAATCCCCAGGTCCCTTTCTGCAGAACTGCTGCTTAGCCAGTCAGTCCCCAGCCTGTAGCAGTGCAAGGGATACTGTGCTGCCCAGTGTAGCAGTCTGGGAGCTGACCTTGTCTGTGAAGACCGAGGCAAAAAAAGCATTGAGTACTTAATCATTTTCCACATCATCTCTCACTAGATTGCCTTCTCCATTCAGTAAGGGTCCAATACTTTCCCTGACCTTGTTTTTGTTGCTCACATACCTGTAGAAACCCTTCTTGTTACCCTTCACATCCCTTGCTAGCTGCAACTCCAATTGTGCTTTAGCCTTCCTGATTACACCCCTGCATGCTCGAGCAGTATTTTTATACTGCTCCCTAATCACTGTCCAAGTTTCCACTTCTTGTAAGCTTCCTTTTTGTGTTTAAGCTCACCAAAGATTTCTCTTTTAAGCCAAGTTGGTCACCTGCCATATTTGCTATTCTTTCTGCACATTGGGGTGGTTTGTTCCTGCGCCTTCTATAAGGTTTCTTTGAAATACAGCCAGCTCTCCTGGACTGCTTTCCCCCTCATATTAGCCTCCCAGGGGATGCTGCCCATCAGTTCCCTGAGGGAGTCAAAGTCTGCTTTTCTGAAGTCCAGGGTTCGTATTCTGCTGCTCTCCTTTCTTCCTTTTGTCAGGATCCTGAACTTGACCATCTCATGGTCACTGCTGCCTAGGTTGCCACCCACTTCTACTTCCCCTACCAATTCTTCCCTGTTTGTGGGCAGCAGGACAAGAGGAGCACAGCCCCTAGTTGGTTCCTCCAGCATTTGCACCAGGAAGTTGTCCCCAGCACTCTCCAAAAACTTTCTGGATTGTCTGTGCACTGCTGTATTGCTCTGCCAGCAGATGTCCCTATATTCTTTCACTTTCAACCATTTTAGTGCCAGGGTGGATTGTGGTTGCTGACATAATATTTCAGACTGTTCAAATTCTCCTCCTGTTGCTTTCTCACAGTGTATCTGTGGCCTTTCAAAGTCTACCAGAAGCCAGTGCAAGATCTCTGGTATAGATACTGAGAGAGCATTGCAACAGAACAGCACTAATGTGGATACATGGCAAAACTGCAGTGGCACAGAATGAGTATGGCTAGTGTAGACGTACTAAACTGTGCTTAAAATGGTTCGTCATATTGGTTCAATTAAGAATGGCTTAGTTCTCTAAAGTAGAAAGGGCCTTAATGTTAGAGTGACAATGTGAAAGGGAAAATATATAATTAACATAACATATGATTCAACTCTGCAGATTTACATAGGTTAACTGCTAGCTGTGAGAAACTAGTTTATTCAGCTGCTTGGAAATTCCAGGACAAATGCCCTTCCAACATAATGGAAAAAACTGCTTGGTTGCCTTGGGAACCTACAGGAACTTTTCAGAAAGTGCTTGGAAAATTTGTAGGCTGCATATCAAAATAACAATTCAAAACTGCAGACGTATGATGTATGTCTCAAGCTAAAATGATTAAACCTGAGGTAACCTAATGACCTACAGCAATTTGTGATCAAAACAAATTTAAAATTAAAATGGTCAGGGAATTCAGTCAGGTGTTTCCTAAAAAAAACAGTTTGTGCCAAGCAATTGCATAAAATATAGGTTTCTCAGTTTCTTCACGTTGGGAAAATGAAAGGGTCCTTTTACTAATGTACATTTGAAGGTCCTGAGCTCTGTTTTAGTCAGACAGAGTCATCTCTGTCTTGGTTCAGTGATGGATAGAGTATACCGTTACTATTCTCTGATTGTGCCAGTCATGTCAGGGAGGGGTAGGAGCCAACATTAGAATTTCTTGTTTGTAATAGCATGATATGTAATAGGATTGTGGTGCTGTCTTTGTGAACCATGGGGAAAGCTTGCAGAGCAGCTGCCCACATCGACTGATTCTAGCTAGTACTAGGAGTCCTTCATTTTTTTGAGCACTGAAATTATAGAATTGTTATCTATTAATACATAAACACAGATATATAGCTCACGTATACTATATAAATATGTTCAAAGCACTGTATACACATTAATTAAGCCTGATCACCCCTTATGAAGTAGGTAATTAAGTACTTTTCATTTTACGGATGTAAAAACTGAGACACAGGACCAAATCAATCCCTAATGTAACTCCATTACCTTTATTGTAGTTACATCAAACCCAGGAAGGTTAAGTGACCACGGTCATATAATCTGTGATAGAGCCAGGGATAGAGCGCAAGAAGTTCTGGCTCCCAAATCCTTGGTTGGTCCACCAGCCCATGCTACTTCTAAGTACTCACCATCTGTACACTCTGGGTGCTACATAGACCATATTAAACACAGTTATCACAGTACCTTAACAATATTGATTAAAACATGTTATAATGTGGTAAATGATAACAAATACCAAGAACCTAAATCCAAATTGAACACCATCATTGAGTAAAGGGAAGGGGCAGGATTCCTACATATAATCCTTCTTAAATGGATGTTTTCTGAGAGAAATATTTAAAATTAATTAATACTGACAAAATATTGATTGCCTTACTTTGGGTACAGTTTCATACCACTCTAAGCTCATATGTAGGAACCCCTATTCCACCTTTTATTCTCTTTGTTGAAGTTTCTGTTACTCAATCGATAAAGAGATACAGATATGCAGAGCACTTGCCCAAGGTATATTCTATCTGCCATTTTTAGTTTCAAATAGTGACCCTATAATCTGAAAGTGAGAGTTTTGAATTCAGCCCCAGGTAGGTAATGATTGAAAGTTGGGTGTCCCATCTGAAGTGAGCGGGTGGTTTTAGTTCAGGTCCCATGGGCAGCTGTTCCACTTCACAGAGAATACTATCACAGTTGACTTCCTTGTCAATAGCCTCAGCATAGTGACTGTGGAGACTGATCTGCCTTTTCAGTACTCCAGATCTGAAGTATGGGCTATTAATGGAGTAGTCAGTGTGGATAAGCCTGCACTGCTGCTGTCTATTTTATATGTAGAGGATGTCAATCTGTAGGTTTGTCGGTCTGACACTGTTCACCAACAGTGAATTCACTGACAATAGAAACTCGAGAGAAGGAAAAGCAACCACTCTGAATAACTATGCAGTTGTTTTTCACACACACAAGATGTATGATCAGCTATAAAATCCTCGTTTATTGGATAGTATGGAATTTTTCTACAGATTCCCATGTTGTTTCAGTGTCAGAAACAAACCACAGAGCGTATCCATTCTTCTGGAATGTTGTTTTAAATTTTAACCTGCACATTTTCTGCAGTGACTTCTGATCAGGGACATCTGAGCCACTGTGTTATAATATCTAGCATACCCAGCTGGGCACCAGTGGGTGGCAGCAGACTGAGACATAAGTTTAGATTATTTAGTTATGCACAGTAGTTAAGCTCTGTTTGAAGGCAATACATTAGGCCTAGGTCCAATATACGTTGTTTTTTTTCTTACAAGTTTTAAAATATGATCCCTTATTTTTCCACACAGTATCCTGAATTTGCTATTGATTTTGGGTGATAGTAAAAAAACACATGAAACTTGTGATTGTTTGGAATAGTTTGGGCTTAAGCAGGGGTTTATTATAATAGTGTTTGATTTTATTGGTCTAATAAAAGAGAAGAAAAATGTGCTAACAAATGTTTTATTTTTAAAACTCAGATCAGTTGCCAATCCTTTTAACTCTTACCAATGTGTGTCCTTTTCTGAATGTTAATCTTATACTGGGGGGAGAAGCAAGCCATATCTGAAAGTGCCCTCATGATGACTTTCTGCTAATGCAAACTCTCCTTTAAAAGTAGTGAATTGATGTGTATTTCACAGTCCATGAGTTTCACAGCTGGCTGAGTCAAGATACCAAAGGGTCAGAGGCAGGAGACAAACTGGAAGTCAGGAACCACAACCCAGACACCAGGAGTCAAGCTGGGTTGGGATGCCAGGAAGTCAAGCCGTGGGATGGGGAGCAGGACAGGAAGCCCAAGGCACACAGTCCCGTGCAGAGTAGAGTCCAGTTGTTTTGACAGCTTTCTGTTCCTGCTGCTGGCTTAAGTAGGGGCCAGCAGACCAATCAGCTGCTCTGGGACTCTGCCAGATAGGACCTTGGGGGTAGAGCCTCAGACTGGGTCCTAGGTAAACAGTTGTCAGCAAGCTGCCAGGTGGAGAGTTGGAGTGTAGCCGCTCCCCTGAATCCTAAGGACGTAGGTTTAAGACCTGTGGGTCATGACATCTGCTCCTTCCCTAGGGGCCCCCTCTGGGCAACGTAGGTCCAGGTTTCTCAGGGTGGCTCCTATGGAAGGCCCAAACCAGGGCAGGAGCATGAACATTTTCAGCTGGCTCCCAAGTGCATTCCTCTGGTCTGTAACCTTCCCAGTCAATCAGGAACTATAATTTTCCCCTCTTGATCTTGGAATCAAGGACTTTGTGAACAATATATTCCTACTGATCTTGTACTTTCACTGGCGGGAGTGATGATTGGGTTGTATGGGTCAATGTGTTCTCAGTGTAGGATTTTAGAAGTGAGACATGGAATACAAGGTGGACTCGAAGGGATCCAGGGAGCTGGAGCTTGAAGGTGAGTGGGTTGATTTGTCACGAAATCTGATACAGGCCAAGGCACTGGTATTATAATTTCCGAGAGGGTGTAGAGGCATTCTATAGACAGCTGCACCTTTTGTTCTGTGAAGTACGTGGGGCCTTGTTGCTTACGCTTGTCTACCTGCTTTTTGTAGTCCTCCTTTCCCTTCTCAAGGTGGTCCTTCACCTCCTCTGGGATGTGATGGATGCATTGTACTAGGTACGAGGCCAGTGGGTTGGGGGAGGATGTGGGTAGTTGTAGGTGAAACTGGGGATAGTATCCATAGTTGACAAAAACGGGGCTGTGGCCTGTTGATGCATGGTCTGCATTATTATGTGAGAATTCAGCATATGGTAATTGGGAAGACCAGTTGTCCTGGTGATGGTTGGTGTAGCATCAGAAGTATTGCTCTAGGATCTGATTGATTCTTTCCCTTTGCCCATTTGACTGAGGGTGGTAGGCAGAGGACAGGTGCATGTAGATCGCTAATAAACATAGGGCTTTGTACCAGAATTGAACAGTAAACTGGACCACCGGTCAGAGTTGACGTAATCCAGGAGGCCAGGAAGACTGACTATATTGTTTATCCAGAGCCAGGCAGCTTCCCGTGCGTAAGGTAAACCATGCAGGGAATGAGGTGGGCCATTTTAGAAAAGTGATCCACCATGGTCAGAATGGTCATGAAACCACTGGATTCTGGTAGTTCCACAACAGGGTCCAAGGAAATGGCCGGCCAGGACTGAGATGGGGTGTTCAGAGGTTGGAGGAGATCAGAGGGTTTTTGACCTGGGATCTTGGTGTGGGCACACATCTGGCAGAAAATGACAAAGGTCTTTGTAGTGGTGCACATAAGGGATCACCAGAAGTATCAGGACATTAATCATCAGGTTTTATATCGTCCCAAGTGTCCTGCCACTGTGGAGTTGTGGCACAATCTAATTCATCTTCTCTCAGCAGGCTTATTACCAAGATCCTTGGACTGGTCAGAGGCCTAGATTCTGGGATTCATCAGAGACAGAAGGTAGCATTGGTTCGTGAAGCCCCGGAACCACCCGCAGTTCCCATCAAACTGTTCGGGCAAGGGTACCGCTGCCCTGTGTTCGGAGCAAGGTGCTGTAGGCCTTGTTTGTGGCAGGGTGTTCTTGGCATTGAGCTGCCTCACTTGCTCCTGCAGCCACTGGTTTCCCCACTCAACTGCACAAGTTGGGCCTGCAGTGCTTGATTAGCTTACTGGAGGCAGAGGGCCCATTTGGCCGAGTCTGATGCTTATGATGGCTACGGTGATGCTACTGGGTCCATCCTTCTCACATCTGGCTTGGTCCCACATGGATTTTGTGATCCAAACAAGCTGTGGTTGTTTACTGCGGTCTGAAATCTGGGAATTCATAATTTTGGGCATCTTCCTTTCAGCAAAAGTGTTGTTAGAGAAATACTGACATTGTTCACACAAGCAGTGGGAGATAGGGAAGAAGGGGACTCTATTGGCTTTCTGCAGGATGTCCTTGTTTGACTCTTGATCCAGTTGTTAACTCCTCAGACTTGTGGTAGCTTGAAGTTCTACACAGCTAGTGTCTTTGTGAGGAGGATGTGCTGAACAATACCACAGTAAAGAAACTGAGTTGATTTATTTTACAATTTATAAAATATTCCCATGCCTAATAATTGGGCAAATGTACACATCTATATATCTGCCTGGACAAAAACTATGTTAAAATGGATTGAAGGTTGAGAATACGTGTATCAGTAATTTAGGGTAAAATACATTACAGGGATGTTCTGATATTAACATCATCTAGGATAGCAATTTGTCTGATACCAGGTGCTATATTTCTTAAAGAACCAATTATTAAATTAATTTTAAACATATTTTATACAAAATTTACTAAATTTAATTACATTTAAATCTAATGAAAAAAGATATTTAAATTTTTGGAAAATTTATTGTATTAAAAATTACAGCACTTGTTCTTTGAGATCATAGTCTGTATTTTTCCTACATAATAGAGGCTGAATCGCCACTTTAAGTGCAAAAGTCAACTCAATCTTAACTATGAAGCGGCACGTTGCACCTTCATAATGTAGATATATAAAATACAACAAAAAATTGTATTGACTGTGGTCAGCTAAACTAAACTTCTTTAGTACAATCGCCTTTGGGCAAGAGCTTTATGCAGTGTCCAACTTGGGCTTTGGATTGACAAAGGGAGTAAATTCCAGACTTCTCTAGCTTCAGGCACACAAAATTCAGATCCAGAGACTTAGCAGAAGTTTGCCTCGGCTACCATCATGATTTGGAGGAGTTTAAAGGAGTTCTCATTAAGTGAGTTTTAGCTAGAAAGTTGGAGTCTGTTCCATGAAGTCTCAAGTGGTTCAATATAGTTAAAACAGCATTAAGTGGAGCATAGTGGGAATCTGAGGGCTCCAGTGAATATGTGGAAGAATCGTCTCACCTTCTCCCCCTTTTCCCCAATAAAGATTTTAAAACAGAGCCAGTATTCCATAATGATTTTGTACCACCTCAGTTACAACACTAGATAACACCAACAAAAGCATACAACTCAGCTACTCTCTAAACCCTACATTTTCTCATTAACTAATGTTGATGAAAGTGCATTTAGCCACAGTAATTTGCATGGCAGTTGAATCATTGTTTGTATTGAACAGCATACCTAAGTATAATCAAGAAAAACATGAATATACTAATAAAGAGTGGGACTGAAGAGACAAGCGTTAGCTCTTTCAATGCAAAGGAGGTGCAAGGTCATGAACAGCAACTAAATTGGTCTTTGTAACAAGTGATATGAATTTTTTCTGTTATAGACTCAGCTCTATACACCCATACGCCACCTGAATCATATCCCTTTCTCCTCCAAAGTTATGCATTAGTGTTTCAGGTAGGGTTGTAGCTGCACTTTTACATCACTACATTAGCGTACATGTAGTCTTCTATTCCATAAGCATATTCCAGAACAAAGCAACTAGCAAATATATGTAGTGGTAACAAACTTCCGTAACCCAATTATTGGGAGAAAACAGTGTCACTAATGTGCCTTGCCATGAACTGTCCACTTAAAAGTATAGAAACCCTTATGGGGAAATTTCCTGGCATTTTTCCCTAATACTTGTCAATGGGGAAATCTATTCTATTCAAATCTCTGTGTGATTGGGTGGAAGAATCATCTAGTGTTGGGCAGAGAGAGCTTTAAAGCCTTATCCCTGAGAAGGGAACTGACAAAAGACTGACTGCTGGGAAAACTAGTCAGTGAGAAATGGAATAGGGTCCGGTTAAAAATGCTTACACACGTGGAACAGGAAAACTGAATATGAGAAGGGGGAAAGGTATGGATCATTCTTTTGCTGGGAGTTGAACTCAACAGATTATAAGGACTGGACTCCCCAAGAAACAGAGAAGCAGGAATGTTAAGACCCCTACTGAAGGTACTACACTACTTTCTCTGGTTCAAAGACTCTGGCTGTTTCATTTGTTTTTTAAAAATCCAGCTATAGGAAGCCAAATTTCCCCTCCAAATATGAGGCTTCTGGAATCCTAATTCTTCTGTTGGTTGTCTTTTCAAAGGCCCTCACTTGCTGTTCAGACTCTTTGCGTAGAAGAGACCATTTTCACTTGTATTGGCTGTCTGAGGAAGAGCTATTTACTTCCATGGACTGTTAGGGGACTGGTCATGGTTATTTATTACTTATGCCACTGACTTCAGTCAGGTTTTATGGAATTTCTGATTGTTCTAACTGAATTCTCCATGACTGTGTCAGACTGCTGGCCATGAATGAATTACACCTAGCAAGAGACGTAAATGGTAATAAGAGGTTTTATAAAAACATTAGGAATAATACATTATATGCAAACAGAATATAGTCCAGGCCAGTAATATATATGTTTGATGCATCAGTAGGGCCAATTTTACAAAGCTGAAAACAATTATAAGCCAAATCAGTGGAGAGAGAGAATTTAATCAGAAAAATTTGAATGATAATTGAGAATCATTTAACACCTTACTAGATGTTAAAAAAAAAAAAACATAATTGGGGGGGAAAGTCATACTGGTTTAAAAAACTGACCAGGTTTAGAGAGGAGGTGAAGGCAGCTGTTTTTACTTATACGCACACACAAATGGAAGAAAGCAGAAGTTGATAATAATGAATATAAATCAGAATTGTGGAAAATTAATAAGAGAAGCAAAGGCATATGAGGAGAAATCTCTGGTCAGAGGAATTAAGGACAATAAGGAAGAGTTTTTAAACTGTATTGGGTCGCAGGAGGGATAGATTCCAGACAATGGTATTGATCCATTACTAGATGGAATAGTAAAATTATCAATAATAATGCAGATAAAGCAGAAGCGTTCAATAAATATTTCTGTTCTATATTGGGGGGAAAACAGATGCTATTGTCTCATCATATGGTGATAACACTCTTTTCATTTCATTGGTATCTTAGGGGTGTGATAAATGGAAGCTACTAAAGTTAGACAGTTTTAAATTAGCAGGTCCAGATAATTTTCTTCAAATAATTTTAAAAGAGTTGGCTGAGGAGCTCGCTGGACTCTTAATATTAGTTCTTCGAGTGATTGCTCCTATGCATTCCATTTAGGTGTGCGTGCCGCGCATGCACGGCTCTCCGGAACATTTTTACCCTAGCAACTCCGGCGGGCGGGCTGGGCGCCCCCTGGAGTGGCGCCGCTATGGCGCTGGATATATACCCCAGCCGGCCCGTCCGCTCCTCAGTTCCTTCTTACCGCCCGTGACGGCCAGTTGGAACAGTGGAGTGCTCCCTTACCTCCACAGCCCTAGCGTTTCTCCATCTCTTCTTTTATATATAGTTCATTACTTAGTTAGTATAGTTGTATAGTTAGTCAAGTTTAGTAGTTAATAGTGTAAGTAGGGAATTAGAAGGGTTAGCCCTCTTCTTCCACTCCCGGTGCGGGCTTATGCCCGGGGCACCGGGATTCAAGCCCTGCGCGGCTTGCCAGCGGCACATGCCGGTGAGTGTCCACACGACTCCTGCCTTCGCTGCCTCGGGGAGTCACACAGGACTGACAAGTGCCCGATCTGCGTGGCCTTCAAACCCCGAACGAGGAAGGAGCGGGACTCTCGCCTCAAGCAACTGCTGATGGAGGCTTCGCTCCAGCCTCCGGCGCCAACTCCACCGGCGCCGAAGCCTTCCTCGGCGAGCAGCGCACCGGCAGCACCGAGCCGCTCCGGTGCCGAAGCCCCTCGACACCCGGCACCGATGTCCCGGTGCCGCTCCCTCTCCCCAGGAAGGAAGCATAAGGCGCCGAAGACGGCCTCTGCAAAGCGTCCGCAGAGACCGTTAGCCCAGCCGCCTCCGACAAAAACGGTTCAGGCTGAGGCAGTGCACGGGCAGTGCACGGTGCCGTCGACTCCGGCGCCGCAAGGGCCGTCGAGTCCGGCACCACCCAGCTCCCCGGTACCCACCGAGGATGAGCTGCGGATCCCGTCCACGCCTGAGGCGTTTGCGACGGCGAGGGAGCTAATCGAGCTCGCGGAAGCTCAAAGCCTCCGGCCCCCGGCACCGCCGGTGCGGGCCCTTAAGTCAGTGGGCAAACCGCTGATGATGCGGCCTCCTTCCCCTGACGAGCGAGACGGTCGGCGCTCCAGGATTCGGTCTCGATCCCGGTCCCACTCTCGGAGACGGTCGCCGCCGTGCCGATCCCGATCCGGAAGACGATCGACCTCGCGATGCCGTTCCCCGTCTCGGCACCGGTCGCAGTCCCGGCACCGCTCTCAATCGCGGTACCGGTCGTACTCCCGGCAACGGTCCCGCTCCCGGTCACCGAGTCACCGGCACTGCAAGAGGTCCGGTTCCAAAGACCGCTTTCGGCACCGAGACTCCCGGAGCCACTCCCGCCGCCGCCGCTCGCGGTCGAGGTCGAGCTCCAGGCACCGTCGATCGACCTCCCGGCACCGTCGGTCGAGCTCCCGATGCCGCCGGTCGAGCTCCCGGCGCCGTCGGTCGAGCTCCCGGTACCACGCCACACGCAGGTCCCGCTCCCCGATTAGGTCACGCGATGACCGACACCGACCTTCGACACCGGCTAGACACTTGACGCCGGCATCGGTCGCACGCTCGGGGATCGCCTCAGCTCCTCCCTGGCCCTCTCGTGAGCCCTCCATCGCTTCCCCTGAGGGCAGTGCAGTGGACTTCAGGGCAGAGTCTCAAGGTCGGGACCATGGACCCCAACACTGGGGATATTGGGTTCCCTGGGCCCAACACGAACGAGGGCCTCCCCTTCCGCCGAGGCAGGCGGGTGCGGAGCGTTCGGTGCCGGAGGCCACAGTCAGCAGGCCCCCCCCCGTCTCCAACGGGAAAGACCAACTCGCCTCAAGGCCCGGCGTTGGGGCAGGAGGCCGTGGCGGCTGATCGCCCAAGGGCAGAGCAAACATCTGACGAGGTGCTGCCAGGCCGCTCCTCGTCGTCCTCACCCGACGAGGCGGTGGCGGGGGCATCACCATCCGAACCCCCGCCTATTGACCTAAAGGCACACCAGGACCTTCTCCGCCGTGTGGCAAAGGCTATTAACCTGCCCATTGAGGAGGTCCCAGAGGACGATGACCCAGTAACTGATGTCGTGGGAGCGGAGGCCCCCGTAAGAGTGGCATTGCCCTTTATCCGCACGATACAGCGGAATAATGCTACAATCTGGCAGTCGCCTTCCTCAGTCCCCCCCACGGCGCGAGGGGTGGAGAGGAAATATTCCGTCCCGCCCAAAGGGTACGAGTACTTGTACGTGCACCCAACCCCGGACTCTCTGGTGGTCCAGTCAGTGAACGACCGGGAGAGGCACGGGCAGCCGGCCGCTGCGCCAAAATCTAAGGAGTCGCGGCGCATAGACCTGTTGGGGCGAAAGATCTATTCAGCGGGTGGCCTTCAGCTCCGCATAGCGAACCAAATGGCGCTCCTTTCCCGGTACACTTTTAACATCTTGGGGTGCCTGGGTAAATTTTCGGAGCTGACCCCGCAAGACTCCCGCCGGGAATTCTCGGCGCTCCTGGACGAGGGCAGGACGGCCTCCCAGACCTTAATTCGAGCAGCCTTGGACTCCGCGGACTCAGGAGCCAGAACTATGGCTTCCGGCATAACCATGCGGCGCATTGCGTGGCTGCAATCCTCCACCTTGCCGCCGGAGGTGCAATACACCCTCCAGGACCTCCCCTTCGATACACAGGGTCTCTTCTCAGAGAAGACGGACTCGAGAATTCAGACCCTGAAGGATGGGAGGATTGCTATTCGAACTCTGGGCATGCACACGCCGGCCACCCAGAGACGGCCGTTCTGGCAGCAGCCCTACCGGCCCTTCACCCAGGCCAGGTCTAGGCCATTTAACAATCGCCGGACGGCCCCCTACTGCCGCAGGCCATTGGGGGGTAGGCGTAACCAGACCCAGGGCCCCTCCAAGGCCCCTCAAGGCCCGAAACCGGCCTTTTGATGGGACGCCCGAGGACGGCCCACCACTCTCCCCCCAGGATCCATCCCTATTATTTTCAAATCGCCTTTCCCACTTCCTCCAGGCGTGGTGCTCCATAACATCCGACAGCTGGGTCCTCAACACCGTCCAGCACGGCTACCGCCTGCAGTTTGTTTCGTCCCCTCCCTCCCACCCACCTTCCCCGTCCCTCTTCAGGGACCCCTCTCACGAGCAAGTCCTCTTACAAGAGGTCCAGACTCTGTTGAGCGTGGGTGCCATAGAGGAGGTGCCTCGCAGCAGGCGGGGCAGGGGATTCTATTCCAGATACTTTCTCATCCCCAAGGCGAAAGGAGGCCTTCGTCCCATCTTAGACCTCCGGGAGCTCAACAGACACCTGTGCAAGCTCAGGTTTCGTATGGTGACCTTGGGGACCATTATTCCTTCCTTGGATCCGGGAGACTGGTTTGCCGCCCTCGACATGAAGGATGCATACTTTCATGTGGCAATTTACCCCCCCCCACAGACGCTACCTGCGCTTCGTGGTCAACGACGCTCACTACCAGTTTGCGGTACTACCCTTCGGCCTCTCCACCGCACCGAGAGTGTTCACCAAGTGTATGGCGGTCGTGGCCGCAGCCCTCCGCCGTCGTCGAATACATCTGTACCCGTATCTCGACGACTGGCTGATTCGCGGTCGGTCCCAAGAACTGGTAGCAGCTCAGGTGACCGAAATACTGTATCTGTTCCGTTCACTAGGCCTGCTTATCAATGCCGAGAAGTCCATCTTAATTCCAGCACAAAGGGTGGAGTTCATAGGAGCGGTCCTCGACTCCACTTTAGCCAGAGCCTGCCTCCCTCGTCCTCGGCACGAGACGATGGTCTCGCTCATACGGGCACTGCAGGCCTTCCCTACAACGACGGTGCGATCTTGCCTGCGCCTACTGGGTCACATGGCAGCGTGCATGTTTGTGACCACGCACGCAAGACTGCTACTTCGCCTGTTCCAAATGTGGCTGGCATCGGTGTATCGCCCCCATCGCGACCCCATAGACATGGTGGTGACAGTTACAAAGCCCACTCTCCAGACGCTCACCTGGTGGCTGGATCCGGGGATTGTATGCGCAGGGGTCCCGTTCCGCCCTCCTGGCCCGTCTGTCACCCTGACCACAGACGCCTCGGCGCTGGGATGGGGTGCTCACATAGGAGGCCTGCATACCCAGGGTCTCTGGTCAGCTCGGGAGCTCTCCCTCCACATCAACGTCCGGGAGCTGAGAGCGATCCGCTTGGCGTGCCTCGCCTTTCGGGCCCACCTACAGGACCGCTGTGTAGCGGTGTACACAGACAACACCACAGCAATGTTCTATGTGAACAAGCAGGGCGGAGCCCGATCCTCCCCGCTTTGCAAGGAAGCGATGCTCCTATGGGATCTTTGCGTGACCCACTCGATTCGCCTAGAAGCGTTTTTTCTGCCGGGGGTGCAGAACACGTTGGCCGACCATCTCAGCAGGTCCTTCGCCTCCCACGAGTGGTCCCTTCGCCCAGATGTGGCTTACACAATCTTCCAGAAGTGGGGGTTTCCCCAGATAGACCTGTTTGCCTCCAGGGCCAACAGGAAGTGCCACAGGTTCTGCTCGTACCAGGGTCAAGCTCCGGGCTCCCTCTCAGATGCGTTCCTCCTGCCATGGACGGATCCCCTCCTCTATGCGTTCCCCCCGTTTCCGCTCGTACACCGGGTATTACTCAAGCTTCGGAGGGACAGGGCCCGCGTAATACTCGTCGCTCCGGCCTGGCCGAGACAGCACTGGTACACCTTGCTGCTCGAGTTGTCAATTCGGGATCCCATTCCCCTTCCGTTATGGCCGGACCTCATCACTCAGGACCTCGGCAGACTTTGTCACCCGAACCTGCAGTCGCTGCATCTTACAGCTTGGTTCCTGAGTGGTTGACCAACGCAGAAAGGGGTTGTTCGTTGGCGGTGCAACAAGTTCTGCTCGAAAGTAGAAAGCCTTCGACGCGCTCTACCTACCTCGCGAAGTGGAAACGCTTCGCGATCTGGTGCGACCAACGAGGTCTTAACCCATTCTTGGTCCCCATCCCGACTATCCTCGACTACCTCTGGTACCTGAAAGGTCAAGGTCTTGCGATCTCTTCCCTGAAGGTGCACCTGGCGGCTCTGTCGGCCTTTCGGCCCGCCATAGGAGGCCGATCCGTCTTCTCTAACCCGATGGTTGCCCGCTTCCTTAAAGGTCTAGACCGTCTGTACCCGCCGGTACGTCATCCTACTCCAATTTGGGATTTAAACCTGGTTCTGGCTCAGATGATGATAACGCCCTTCGAGCCCCTGGCCACGTGCTCTCTGCTTCATCTCACCTGGAAGACGGCCTTCCTCGTGGCAATCACATCCGCCAGACGAGTCTCGGAACTCCGCGCCCTGACGGCCGGTCCCCCGCATACCGTCTTCCATGGGGACAAGGTGCAGCTTCGACCGCACCCGGCCTTCCTCCCCAAGGTGGTGTCGGCCTTCCACCTCAACCAAGAGATCTTCCTCCCGGTCTTCTTCCTGAAGCCGCACGCCTCACCTCGTGAGCAGCAGCTCCATACCCTGGACGTCCGCAGGGCCCTCGCTTTTTACATCGACCGGACGAAGCCCTTCCGGCGTTCGACCCAGCTATTTGTGGCGATTGCCGATCGCATGAAAGGCGAGCCGGTCTCCTCGCAGCGGATTTCATCCTGGGTGACGTCATGTATACGAACGTGCTACGAGCTTGCTCGCGTCCCCCCATGCCGACTCACCGCACACTCGACGAGGGCGCACGCCTCGTCGGCCGCCTTCCTGGCCCATGTCCCCATTCAGGACATCTGTAGAGCGGCCACCTGGTCTTCTGTCCACACCTTCGCTTCCCACTACGCGTTGGTGCAACAGTCTCGAGACGATGCAGCCTTCGGCTCAGCAGTCCTACACTCGGCCACGTCTCACTCCGACCCCACCGCCTAGGTAAGGCTTGGGAATCACCTAAATGGAATGCATAGGAGCAATCACTCGAAGAAGAAAAGACGGTTACTCACCGTAGTAACTGTTGTTCTTCGAGATGTGTTGCTCCTATCCATTCCAGACCCGCCCTCCTTCCCCACTGTCGGAGTAGCCGGCAAGAAGGAACTGAGGAGCGGACGGGCCGGCTGGGGTATATATCCAGCGCCATAGCGGCGCCACTCCAGGGGGCGCCCAGCCGGCCCGCCGGAGTTGCTAGGGTAAAAATGTTCCGGAGAGCCGTGCACGCGCGGCGCGCGCACCTAAATGGAATGGATAGGAGCAACACATCTCGAAGAACAACAGTTACTACGGTGAGTAACCGTCTTTTTTCAATAAGTCTTGGAGTACTGGAGAAGTTTCAGAAGACTAGAAGAAAACAAATGTGCCAATTTTTAAATATGGTAAATGGAATGACCCAGATGATTATTGGCCTGTCAGCCTGACATCAGTCCTGGGCTAGATAACATAGTGGGTGATACAGGACTCAATTCATAAACAAATGAAGAGGGGGAATGTAATTAATGTAGATTGACATTTTGTAACGGAATCCTCAAGGTACAGCCTGGAACTGTGGGAGTGCTGTGCCCCCTTAATTCTCCAACATTGGCTCTCCCATGATGCTTTGCTAATGACAGGCAGCAAACCTCTCCAGATGCTGTTATAATTCAGCCACCAGCATACAGAGACACACCCAGCTAAATTGCATGAATGCTCTAAGCCACTCCTGAACCATACACAGGGAAACACAAGCAAATCCCCCCAGCCTTGCATCCCAGAAATGTACCATCTTATACTGCTCAAGACCTCCTCTTGAACAATGCAAGCTCATTAATTAGTTTGCCACTTTGTCAAAGGATAGTGGACATGCACCAGTCTTTGTAATGTAAGCAGGTTTCCCATGCACTTTAAACAAACTCACTTAGTTAAGATAAAACATTAAAATAAGTTTATTAACTACAGAAAGCTAGATTTTAAGTGGTTATAAGTGGCAGGCATATAGGACAAAGATGGTTACAAAAGTAAAAATGCAGTCTGAATTCTAAACATTGTCAGACTAAGCAAGATTTGAATCAAACAGTTTTTTCTCACTCTAATAGATGTTACAGGCAACTGACACTTCTTAATACACAGTCTGAATTTCCTTCTTAGCCTGGGACCAATCTCCTCAGTTCAAGTCTTTGTCTTCCCAGTGTTCTTGTTGCCTTCAGTGTAGGTGAGGGAGGAGAGAGGTGGTCTGATGATGCGGCTGTCCCTTGTTTTATACTCTCAGTTCATGTCCCAGGAAAGATACTGGCCCAGACATGTTCTGGTGAGCCTTGCTGAGTCACAGAGTTAAGCAATCTCCATTGTGTGGTGCTTGCGCAACTCTCTCTTATTGAATTGTACATCCCTTATTTACAGTTCCCCCGCTGGTCAGTAGCTCATGATGGTTGCTTAACACCCATTTGGGTGTGGGTCATCATCTTTGTTGTCATTGGAGAGCTAGCAGTGGGCATCTCCCAAATTCACAACATATTTCAATAACAACCTTATAGCAAAATCTCATAACTTCATACATCATAATGATATACATATTTTGACAGAACATTGAGTTTCATATGGTATCTTAAATCTGGTATGCTTTGTATGAAATATTGCAACCATATGATGAATTTGAGAGTTACCGGGTGCTACTTTAAGGTTCAGAGTGTCACATATGTTTATGGAAAACAGATTCTCTCAAACTAACTTTATATGTTATTGATGAGATGAAAAGTTTGGTTGATAAAGGTAAGTGTTGACATAATATACTTAAGGTTTGTTTACACTGCAATAAAAAACCCACAGCACTGAGTGTCAGAGCCCAGCTCAACTGACTCCGGCTTGTGGGTCTTTGGCTGTGGATCTTAAAAATTGCAGTGTAGATGTTCGGGCTTGGGCTGCAGCTACGGATCAGAAACTCCATGACGGTGAAGAATCTCAGAGCCCTGTCTCCAGCCCAAGCCCAATGTCTACACTGCTATTTTTAGTCCTGTAGCCTGAGCCAGTTGACTCAGCCACAAGGTGGATAATATAATATAAAATATAATAAATATAAAAAAATATATAAAAAAAATTAGGGAGCATGGGTCTGCCCAGTTCCCCAGGTTACACTGCATAGGCTCTTCAGCATTGGGACACTGTGCAGCTATGTGTCCCCACTCCCTGCAGGCATAACATCTGTAGGGAGCCCTAGGCGTTCCCCAGTCTTTTGGTCTATCACTATCCTCTTCTCCCTCAGTGCTCCGACTCTTGTGGCCTCTGGGGGGCCTTCAGCCCTTCTCTTTTTCCACCTGGGCCCTCCTGGTGGCCCAGTCACCCGAGCTTTAGGGCTTAGTGCTGCTAGTTTAACCCAGGGTGCCTCTTCCTTAACTGGTCGGATCAGCTCCCTCGCTGTCCTTCGCCTCTCTATCAGGGCGACAACCTCGTCATAAGTGAAGGGTTCATTCTGGCTTACCCAGGAGCGAAGATCTGGCAGTAGTCCCCTCATGTATCGGTCGATGACCAGAACCTCTAGTATCTCTTCCAGACTCCGGGACTCCATTCGCGACCACTTTGATGCGAGACGGATGAGGTCAAACAATTGGGACCGCGGGGTTTTGTTTTCCTGGTACCTCCACTTGTGATACCACTGGGCCCGCACTGTGGTCATTACCCCAGATCTGGCCAGGATCTCTGCTTTCAGCTGGGGGTAGTCTGCTGCAGCCTCCTCAGGCAGATCATGGTAGGCCTTCTGGGCCTCCCCACACAGGAATGGGGCAAGGATTCCAGACCACTGATCTCGAAGCCAGGCCTCTCGTAGGGCTGTCCTCTCAAAGGCCAGAAGGTATGCCTCTACATTATCCTCCTGCGTCATTTTCTGCCGCCAATGGCTGGCCCATATGATCCGTGTCCCATCATGGCTGCGGTTCAGCTCTGTAAGGGTCTTTACCTGGTTTATCAGTTCCCGCAACATAGCTCGGTCTTGAGCAGCCTGATCCATCAGCAGGCGATTAGTCTCTTGCTGCAGCCGCACTGCTTCCTGTTGGGCGGCTGCCTGGACACGAGTAGCCTCCTGCTGGGCCGCCGTAGCTTGCATCAATGTCCGTACAATGTCATCCATTGTGGTGAAAAAAAAAAACCCTCTACCTTTTTTTCTCTCTTTTTTTTTAAATCACCCTCCTTCTTCCGCTGCGCTGTGCACACCAAATCCCACTCTTGACACCAGTTGTGACAAAGTTCCTCCTCTACCTTGGTGGATCCTGCACTTATTGGCGGATTTGCTCGCCTCACAGATTCACCCTGTGGGTCGGGAAACAGCCCAGAACCTTTCCCTCTGGCAGAAGCCACAGTCCAGGTCAATTCCTCCTGTGTTTGATCAGGAGTTGGGAGGTTTGGGAGGAACCCAGGCCCACCCTCTACTCCAGGTTCCAGCCCAGGGCCCTGTGGACTGCAGCTGTCTAGAGTGCCTCCTGGTACAGTTGCACGACAGCTACAACTCCCTGGGCTACTTCCCCATGGCCTCCTCCCAACACCTTCTTTGTCCTCACCACCTGATGTCTGATAACGCTTGTAATTCTCAGTCCTCCAGCAGTATGCCTACTCACTCTCAGCTTCTTGCACATCTCTTGCTCCCAGTTCCTCATGTGCACTTCCTCTCCTCTAGCTCCCTTTGGCCTGACTGGAGTGAGCCCTTTCATAGCATCAGAGGGACCTTAATTAGAGTCAGCTGCTTAACAGCCTCACCTGACTCTTAGCAGGTTGATTGAAGTCAGGTGTTCTCATTAGCCTGGAGCAGCCCCTGCTCTGGTCACTCAGGGAACAGAAAACTTCTTATCCAGTGGCCAGTATATCTCCCTTCTACTACTCTGCTATTCCCAACTGGCCTGGGTCTATCACAGGAGGTAGATATTTTTTGCTGTTTTTAAAATTAAATAGACAGCTAGTATTGTTTTTAAAATTATTATGAAGAACAAGTTTAAGCTTTGTTGTAACGTGCGTTGTTTGCCTGGACTGCTCAAGACCTGAATGCTTGTGTAGGAGGAACTCTTTGAGTTGTCATCTTAAATACCTTCATGCTGTTTCACATCTGATACTCCTTGATGAAACATAGGAGCCTTGTCTTATAACAGGTTTATTCAAAGTGATACAAGCTATGAAAGTGAGATCTTAGAAGAGTGTTGCTGTTTTCATAATGTAATAAAAATACTGTAATTATAAATAATAATAATAGTGTTTAATAAGCATGTCATAAAAACAAATTTTATATTTCCAAGATAACTACTTTTATAATTTATAATCAGGTAAAGGAGAAAATCCCTGGAAATACTCATTTTTAGGAGGGGGTTCGCGAGACTTGACATTTTAGTGAAAGGGGTCCACAGGTTGTTAAAGTTTGGGAACCACTGGTCTAGAGATCACAATGGTCCCTTCTAGCCTTGGAATCTATGAATCTATAAATGAGAGAAAGATGAAGGCAAGGGTAGGTTCACTACTTAGAGGGGAATGAGAGCTAATAACAGATGACATTAAGAAGGCTCAGGTGTTCATTTTAATGCCTTTAATTTTGTTGATCTCAGTCTTCACTAAAAAAATTTTTTGTGACTAGCTACTTAACACAATTAAATTTGCAAGGTGGGAGGAACAGGTTAAAGAATATTTAGATAAATTAGATGTATTCAAGTTGGCAGGTCCTGATGAAATTCACCCTCGGGTACATAAGGAATTAGCTGAAGCAATCTCAAAACTGTTAACAATTATCTTTGAGAACTCATGGAGGATGGGTGAGCTCCCAGAGGACTGGAGAAGGGCAAACATAGTACCTATCTTTAAAAAGGAGAACAAAGAGAGCCCAGGGAATTATAGCCCCGTCAGCCTAATTTTGATACCTGGAAAGATACTGGAACAAATTATTAAACAATCAGTTTGTAAGCACCTAGAGGATAATAGGGTAATAAGTAATACCAGTATGAATTGGTCAAGAACAAATCATGCCAAACCAACCTAATTTCCTTTTTTGACTGGGTTACTGGCCTAGTAAATAGGATGGAAGCTGTAGACATTATATATTTTTATTTTATTAAGGCTTTTGACACTATCCCATATGACATTCTCTTAAGCAAATTAGGGAAATATGGTCAAGATGAAATTACCATAAGGTTGGGTGCACAACTGGTTGAAAAAATATATTTAAAGGGTCATCATCAATGATTCCCTGTCAAACTGGGAGGACATATTTTAAGATCCTGGAGGGGTCTGTCCTGGGTCTGGTACTATTCAATATTTTTATTAATGATGTGCATAATGCAGAGGAGAGTATGCATATACAATTTGTGAATGGAGTTGCAAGCACTTTTGCGGACAGGATTAGAATTCAAAACGAAAGATTGGAGAAATGGTCTGAAATCAACAAAAATTCATTAAACTGAGGGCAAAGTACTACACTCAGGAAGAAAAAATCAAATGCACAAAAAATGGAGCACAACCAGCTAGGCAGTAGTACTGCTGAAAAAAGATCTGGGATCATAGCAGATCACTAATTAAAAATGAGTCAACAATATGATGAAGCTGCAAAAAAGGCTAATATAATTCTGTGATGTATTAACAGGAGTGTCTCATGTAAGCCTGGAGGTAATTGTTCTGCTCCACTTGTCAGTAGTGAGATCTTAGCTGGAGTACTGTGTCCAGTTTTAGGCATCACACTTGAAGAACAGTATGGACAAACTGAAGAGCATCCAGAGGAGAGAAACAAAAATTATAAAAGATTTAGAAAACTTGACCTATAAGCTAAGATTAAAAAAACTGGTCATGTTTAATTTTGAAAAAAGAAGACTGAGGGAGGACCTGTTAAGCGTGTTATAAAGAGGACTGTGATCAATTGTTCTGCAATATCCACTGAAGGTAGGAGAAGTAAAGAGTGTAACCTTCACCAAAGGAGATTTTGGTGAGATATTAGGAAAAACTCTCTAAATATAAGAATGGTTAAGCTCTGAAATAGGCTTCCAAGAGAGTTTGTGAAATCCCTCCTCATTGGAGGTTTTCAAGGACAGATTAGACAAACACACCTGCCATGCTGCTCTAATTTATACGGGAGACCAAAATAACCCTATAATATGGGGAGGTGAAAAAGTGGCATAAAACCACCTTTGCCCTTCGCTTCTTTTCCTGCACCAAGTAGGATGTAAATAGAGCCCTTGACTTTGTCTCTGTCTTGAGTTATTACCAAGCTGTTGCAGCCTATGTCAGGATTGGATGGCTCGAATCTGTTTGCCACATACTTGCTTTTATAGGAATGATTTGGGTGTTTGTTTCTGTAATGGCCTTTTTCTTAAGAAAGCTTGGATTAGCAGGTTGTATAGGAATGAGTAGAAGGGCTGCTACTAAAACCATTGGTATTTTGGTGGTTATTATTCCCATTATTTCAAAACTGTCAATGGGACAAAAGAGAAGGCTTTTGGCTGGAAGATTCCCTTGTAATAGTAGAAGTATACGTACTACTAGTGACGCTCCGGTATGAGTATGTTGAGAGAGACTTGCTATTATGGGTTTTTGAGATTCCATCTGAAATCTTGCCTTCTTGTGTATTTTCTGAATGATGTTGGTCCTGTCTGATTTTCTCATCCCTTTTTTGATTTTGGAGAGCAACTGTCTCTGGGCTCCAACCCATAACAAAGGAGAGATAACTTGAGTCACTCTCAGGTGCTGGTGTCAGGAGTTAATTTCAGGGATATGATAAGCTTGTCTTTGGGGTTTTTTTCTGACAGCTCTATCAGAAACCCCATTTGAACAGTCTGAAGCACCCCATTAATCCCAGAAATTCCTCTCCCTCTCTTCTATGTGACCCTTCCTCTAAAGGGTGTTCTTCCAGAGTCATGCAGTGGTTTGATTGTTCTTTGATTGGTCTGGAATACTACTCTCTGTCCCTTCTTTTGCTGAATCTATTTCTATCCCAAGGGGGTAATCATGGTTTTGGATTGGAGATGAGTGATGGCCACCAAAAAGTTGTCTTTCCAAAAACGCTTTTTCCACGTCCCTTTGTGTTCAAGGTAACAGTAGTATATAACAAGGACAAATTACTGTTATACTTATTCTCTCCTGGAGTGTGATTCATTGTAACTATCAAGCAGTAGTGGCAAAGGGGGAAATTGAGAAACTTTTACTATGTGTAACGCTAAATACTGTGGACTGAGTAAGAAAAATAAGAGTACCAAGGAAAGAAGGAAAGGTCTTTTGCATACAGGAAGAATAATTAAATAGCTCTCACTATGGATGCTTTTGGTTCCTTGTTGCTCACTGAACTATGTGCCATTGTATGAATGGACTCTTTCTCCCACTAAGTCTGCATAGGTGCTTTTGGACATCTTACAATCCACTGCTCCTTACCTGAGCGGTATCAGGGAGGAGTTGTGAATCTTGAGACCCCTTGTGGCAGTTAAAGTTCTCTCAAACCAACATCTTTCCTTATCCCAGCATATGGGAACACATTTTGGTTCAAAGCCGTCTCTGACTTTGTTGGGATACTCTTTCTGTTTGCTGCCAGACTCTGAACTGAGTTTTTTGTCAGTTACAGTAGTTAGAAAGAAAAATGTGTTCAAAACAGTCGTTTCTGTTTTTCTTGGGGACTTTGTGAGGTCACCTGTCAAGGTTTCCCAGATAGAACTGTGAACATCACACACTATATCCTGAGTTCAACTGTATTCCCAAAGTACATGAGTGAAACGAAGAGTAGTGCAACTCACGTGACAAATCCTATGTGGAGCTGAAATAGGCAAGTGCACAGCAACATGAACTGTCAAGTATATTTTGGTTGTTGTTACATAAGTGAATATCAAAATGTAAGATGTCATGGAGCATAGACTGCAAGAGAGTGAGTTCTCCTCTAGTGAGCACTTTCCCTGTCAGGCACTGATGTTTCAGGGAGCTTGCCATTTCCATGATCAAACTTTTTTTAACTCTGTCCTGGTGAAAGGTGATAATTATTGTAGCTGTGATTTAGACTGCACTTCTATTAATAAATGCCCTTTTCTTCAAGGGGTTGTAACTTGGTCATAAAAATTTATTCCAGAGTGAACTATGATTTTTAATTGAATGTCTTTGATCTCTTTCCTATTTTTAATCAGTTTTCAGAAAAGATCTCTTTGGTCATTTCTGATACAGGTGTTAAAATAAAGAAAAATTAAAGGTAAATATATCTTTTTGTCTGAATTGAACTCTGCCCCATTCAGTGGCTTTCTGGGTCAAATTGCCTTCTTATAGCTAGTTTTTAATCACTTCAGCAGCCCATGCTTGGCAACATTCTTGTCACTGACACATTTCAGTTTCACAGGGCACATTTTTATGACATTTCATACAAAAACTTGACATCTTTATCATGGGTTTTCTTTATCAGGCGCTAACACTTCAAGCTGAGCTTATTAACAAGTAACTCAGTTCTCATTGCTTTGTGTTTTGTCTTTCTTGCAGATCTGCTGGAGAAGACTCACAGGAGAGAGGAAGAAATGGCAGCGCTACAGGTATATCTCCTAATTAGACTGGAGAAGCTTTATTTTTTGGTAACCTTCCTCCTTAATGCCTTTCTCCTAATCCACATAGAGGAAACCCACAGCCACACAGTGACTGCTCACCAGTAAGACCACACTGCTGGATTGCTTCCCGCCAGCCAATAGCTAGACTGATAATAGAGCAGACTTAACTGGCTAGCAGGCTTCCATCTGGTGGTTGTACTTCTTGCTGTCTATTCTATTCATGATACTACAGCCACCAGTGAGATTCAACCCAATTACTCTTGTTTTCTGTAGGCGACAAATGCAGTTAATCAGCAAAACGAGTGCTTTCCCTTTGGAGTGAGCCAAGCTGTACTGAATTTGTCTCAGTTGGCAGTTGCTCTGTTTATATCATATGTTTGGCCCCTCTCCATGTGGGCATATATATAGGCACAATGCAAATGCAGGGGAGATATTTATGAAAACATTTCTCAATTTTCTTTGCCAGGAAAGCAAATTCCATTACTTGGAAAAGTTAGTTAAAAGACCAGATGTTTCAGAAAAAAATTAGAGATACGCACACATATGTAATGTAATATGTATATGTGTGTCTGTGTATGTTTGTGTTTTTACTCTAGGTCAGGGATTGGCAACCTTCAGCTCGCGGTCCACCACGGTAAGCCCCCTGGCTGGTCGGGCCAGTTTGTTTACCTGCCATGTCCGCAGGTTTGGCCGACCGCAGCTCCCGCTGGCCGCAGTTCACCATTCCAGGCCAATGGGGGCTGTGAGAAGCTGTGGCCAGCACATCCCTCAGCCCACACCACTTCCCGCAGCCCCCATTGGCCTGGAGCGATGAACCGCGGCCAGCAGGAGCTACGATCAGCCGAACCTGCGGGTGCGGCTGGTAAACAAACCAGCCCGGCCCGCCAGAGTGCTTACCCTGGCAGGCCGCATGCCAAAGGTTGCCGATCCCTGCTCTAGTTCATTAGGTTGATTCATCTTCTTGGAGTATATTTGTTTTTCCCATAACATTGAGTAAAATCTCAGATTTAGGTACAATTTTCATCCCAGCTAGCTTTGTAAATCTCCATGCAGCCACTGCATGTGTGTGTGTTCTGGCAGCAATGTCCAGTGAAATGTCCATTCAAATAAATGAAGCACTGGAGTGTGCCACGTATGGTCGAATTTCCTATGGCAAACCCTTGCTAGATATACAGAATTTAGTACGTCATACAGCAGTGAAGTAGTTAACTTTATTAGCAGTTAGTGGTTTACATTAGTCTTGAACCTTTTTAACCTTAGACCCAGCACTGGAATACTATTTAAGCATACCATAACAGTCACAGAAGGCATGCATTCCTTTGAACTGAAAAGGAATAGGAAGGCAAGAAATAAACCAGTATGGCTAAATGGTGAGGTTCAGGAGGTTTATTCAAGCAAAGCAGGTGTCTTTCAGAAAATGGAAATCAAACCCATATGAAAACATTTGAGAGGAGCAAAAAATACAGCAGGCAACATGTAGTATAGAAATTAAACGGCTAAAATAAAATGTGAAAAGCAAATAGTCATAAATATAAAAAACAAATAAGACCTAATTAACTATGTCAGAAACAGGAAGATTATTAAAGAAGCTCTAGGTCTGCTGCATTAAAAAGGAGTAAAGGGAGCAATTAAGAAGAATAAGGCTATTGTGGAGAAGCTAAAGACTTATCTGCATGAATTTTTGCCACAGGGTAGTTAAGGTATCTACTCTTTTTGGATTGCAAAGATGAGGTACAGTCAGAGGTTGAGAGGTCAAAAGTAGTAATACAGAACCAAATTGATAAATTAAGCAACAAGTTACCAGGCCCATGTAGTACACCCAAGAGTTCTGAAGGAATTTACGAATTAAGTGTCTGAACTGCAAAATTATCCTTTGACTCTTTGGCTTTACTAAGTTCTATACTTTTGTTATTAACTTTATTCAGTGACTCTCAATAAACAGGAAACCAGTGCTGGTCCTTTTCAGATTTTGTGACTGGTACACTAGCTTCTCCATGTTTTACCTTGATGCCAAGCTACTGTGCTGTGCCTTTGTGACTCTCCTGCCCACTTATTTTTCATTTTCATTTTCTTGGCCTGCCGTAGATGCTCCAAACCATAGTGTCTTTTGAACAAGTCAAGCTTCATTGTGCATAGGAGAATGCACAATTAAAGGGAGGTTTTGGACAATAAAGCCAAGATCTTTAGAAGGTGGTATTTTTATTGATAAACTGGAACAGTTGCCTGAAAAGATTGGGAAACACAATTTGATGCCTTGTTGACACTGGGAATTTCAGCCACTGATGAATCTACACTAGTGCAAGCCCCTTAGTATAGATGTACTGTACTGGTGTAAACTCTGAAACAAGGTGCTGGCTTGGAGAAACAAGCCAGGCCCCTGTTAGCCCTGCAGGCCTGGGTAGCCAGCCTTCCCTATAAAGCGGGCTAAGAGACAGGAAGGAGGGGGAGACAGGAAAGGGAGGAGCGTGGGCTCTAGATCCCTGCTGGCTGGGTAGCTAGTAGTCTCCAAGAGTCTTGGTCTCTGTAAATACTTGTAAATAGTAGGTGGTGGGAACGGACACACACAATAAAAGGACACGAGTGCTGCACCTCAGTTGGTCTCTGGGTGTTTTGGGGGCCTAAGCCGGTGAGGACCATGTTACACATGGGGGCTTATCCGGGATTTGATGCCAGCGACTGTGGTTGGCGGCCCTGGAGATGGAAGAGACCCTAAAATGGCTGGTGAAGCAGCAGGAGGAGATGCAGTAGGCCCTGGTCAATGCCCAGTTGTCCCAGCAGACTAAGAAGCAGGCCTTCCTGACCTGGCAGGCAGAACAACAACAAAGCCTGCAGGACTTTCTCAGGGAGCAGACCAATACCCAAGCGCAGCTTCTACAGTGGCTGGTGAGTCCTGCGGTGGGTGAGGGCATCTGGGCTCCAGGCTGGGGACTATGCAAGATGAGCCCGGCAGACGACCCGGATGCATTCTTGGGGACATTTGAGTGGGTAGCCACAGGCACCGGGTGGGAAAGGACAACCTAGGCCTTTCGGCTCACACTGTACCTGGTGGGAGAGGCTCAAGCGGCCTATATGGCGCTTAGCGAAGAACACACCTGGGATTATGGGACTGTACGGACCGCTACTCTAGAACTGGTGGGCCTATCAGCCAAACGCTACCGGCAGAAGCTGCGGGCCGCTCTCTGGATGTCCGCCATGCGGCTAATGGACTGGGCGACCCAGTCGCTACGGCCCGAGATACGGACCACAGCGGAGATTATGGACAGTGTGGTCATGGAACAGTTGTTACAAAGCCTCCCCGAGACAATATGGGTCTGGGTGAGGCGACACCAGCCTGAGACTGTAGAGGCCGCGGTGAGGTTAACTGAAGAGTATATAGAGGCTGAGAGACCCCGGAGGGAGGACTGGCCCCAGAAGGATAGGGAGCCAGGGAGGAGGCAACCTGAGCCATTCTCTGGGGCGGCCCCAGGGAAGAGGGGCGAGCCCTGAGGGACACCCGATCGACTGGCCTGGCTTACCTCCTGGAAATGTGGCAAACCGGGACACACAAAACGGGACTGCCCAGAGATGGAGTGCAAGTGGGCCAAGTTTTGTGGGTGGACACAGGTAGCAGGGCAGATAGGGGGATAGAACCTGCCCACTATCCCTGTGAAAGTGGGAAGACAACGACAAGCTAGTGTGCTTGGACGAGGCTGTACGCAGACGAGGCCCCGAACCCACACATAGATGTAGGGGAAACTGAGGCAGGGAAGATCCCGCCTGATGGGAGGATAACTCCTGACCCTGTCCCTCAGGTACAGGAGGAGCAAGGGTTGGGGCCCTCCCCACCGTGTGATTTATGTGAGGATCTGCGGGCAGAGGCAGAATTAGAGGGGCAGCATCTGCCTCTGTAGTGTACCTTCTGTGGGCGGGGGATGGAGCGAACACTGGTGGAGGGGGCTGGGGCTCACCCAGCTCCGGGGGAAGACCTCCCCGCGGAGAGCCTCACTCCAAGTAAAAATAAAAGGCGAAAGGGCCGGAAGGCAGGTGGGCCGAGGGTGGCCGGACGGTATGCCTCTTCAGTGGCGAGGGGTGTAACAGCATGTTGAGAAACAAGCCAGGCCCTTGTTAGCCCAGTTCCGGAGGAAAAAGAGTTAGTTGGGCTGGCTAAGGGGCCATGCCCTAATTACCAGAGGGGATCCACCTGCAGGCCTGGGTAGCCAGCCTGCCCTATAAAGCGGGCTAAGAGACAGGAAAGAGGGGGAGACAGGAAAGGGAGGAGCTTGGGCTCTAGATCCCTGCTGGCTGTGAAGCTAGTAGTCTCCAAGAGTCTTGGTCTCTGTAAATACTTGTAAATAGTAGGTGGTGGGAATGGACACAAACAATAAAAGGACATGAGTGCTGCACCTTGGTTGGTCTCTCAGTGTTTTGGGGGCCTAGGCCGGCAAGGGTCAGGTTACAACTCTGATTTGTGCAAAAGCAGCTTTCCTCAGTCTCAAACCAGGGTAAGATGTATTGTTGTAAATCACAATTTACACTGGCGCAATGCATCTACACTACAACTTGCACTAAACCTTAATCGAGACAAGGCCTTAATAGATCAAAAAATGCTCCTGATGAAGCATTCTGCCTTTCAAGCCAGTGGGTCCTTTCTGCTATATATACAACATTTCTGGCCTTCAAAACTGCATTTTACAACATCGTAGGCTCTGGTATAGGAAAGAAAACTAAACTTAAAAAAGTTGATGTAATAATTCCCACTAAAATTTAGAACTATATTGTGGCATGTAATTATTGCCCTGGGGAGCTCAGGAAAGGGTTGTAAATCAGAGGGCATCATCGCACCCAAGCTCTCCAGTATACAGAGGGAGTGCTTAGGCTTGCACTATGCCTTTCCTGCTCTTCCCAGTATATCCATTTGTTACCAGGGTCCCAGGGAGCCACACTGTGGTTACTCAATTAGGGTGAACTGCAAGGAATGGGGAAGACAATCCCCAAAGCTGGTGGATATTCCAATACTTAGATTAACCAAGCCAGCACAAAACAGCTTCTATAATACCTTACTGGTTACCCAGAAGCCAACACCACAGTTTCCTTAAAGCAACCCAGCCTTAGGCCTCCACACAGACACCCAAGTCAAATATGATGAAGATTACTGAAAATTTTATTCATCATATAGGAAAGTTCTACCAGTCCCAAAGGATCAGCCACATTACCTCCCAGGTTAATGAATATTTCAAATCTCACCCAAATACACACTTACAGCCAATCCTTATTAACTAAATTAAAATTTATTTTAAAAGAAAAGAGTGTGTGTATTGGTTAAAAGATCAGTATGCATACAGACATGAGCACAGTTCTGAGATCAGATAGTAGAGATGGTGAGCTTTGTAGTTGCAAAGAGTTCTTTCTGAATTAGTCCATAGGTTATAGTCCAAAGTTCATATTCAGGGTGATCAGATGGAACTGGAGGTCTCAGTCTTATGACTCACACTTCCCCTGCATAAAGCATCAAGCAGATCTGAGATAAAAAGGATCAGGACCCAAAGGGTTTTTAATGCAGTTCTAGGCCTTTTCCTGACAGCTCGGAGTTCTTAGGCGAACAATAGGCATTCATTGAGATTTTGAAGTAGACCTATTTCCTAAGCAACACCAGTAATTAGCTACACGGATTAACATAAGGCAATTGCCTGTTCTCTACCAGTAGCAGGTGATTCGCTATACATTTCAAAGAGAGATGAATACAGTGACATTACTATGTTTACAGTTCATTTAAATGTTAAGATGTCCTTTTGATCTCTGAATTAACAGAATACAGTATAGACTGGGACTGTGATTACATTGTTAACCTCTAACAATATATATGTAAACACACAAAAACAGAAACATTATCAACCAATATGTCCCTGGAGGTTGAATGGGTCAATTAGCCTGCGAGTTGCTTAACCCTTTCTGGCCATGAGTCACATCATTGAACATAAGAACAGCCATGCTGGGTCAGGCCAATGGTCCATTTAGCTTAGTATCCTGTTTCCCAGCTTCTGGCAATCAGAGGCTAAGGACATTCTGAACATGGGGTTGCATCCCTGATCCTCTTGGCTACTAGCCATTGATGGACCTATCCTCCATGAACTTACCTAGTTCTTTTTTGAATCCTGTTGCAGTTTTGGTCTTCACAACAGACCTCTGGCAAAAAGTTATGTTACCTGGGATTTTCTGAACATGAAACTATGATAACTAGTCTTTGTTTTTCAGGCGGTTTCAGGACATAAAACAATGGGGATATAGCTCCTCTGTCTGACAAATGATTGGTATGCACAAGAGTGCTTTCACCTAAAAATCCTTGTTTTTATTCAGTCTAAAACACACCTCTAAAATTGCACATCAGACTCCTAGCTCGTCAAAAGCTTCTCCAAATTGCACACGTTAATTAATCTTTTTATAGTTTGCTCAAAACAAAGCACGTAATTTATAGTAATCCCCTAGTGGGCTAACAATTTTCCTAGCATCAGCAAATAACTCATAATTCTTCTTATCAGCTACGCAACTCCCAGCAAAAAAAACACCTCATGGTCATAGACACACAGGTTAAAAGTCAACTATTCACACTCCCTCCCATTTTATGAGTTTGTCACTTTATTTATTCTTATTAGCAACATTGCAGTCGTGCAGCTGTTTTGTTTTGCTTAGGCAAAGGCCAAATTATTCCTGACTATGTGGTGGTCTCACTTCCAGTTAATGGTGGCTGAGTATACAAAATGGCCGCATTTCTGTCAAGTTCTGTTTTCTTATAACGGTACCACAGGCTGACTGTGTGTTTTGTGAACAAGTACTTCCTTTTGTTTGTTTTAAATCTGCTGCATATTCATTTCATTGGGTGACGCCTTGGTTTTGTGTTATGGAAAGGAGTAAACAGCACCCCCTTATTCACTTTCGCCATACCAGTCACAATTTCATAGCCTCTATCATTCCCCTCTTAGTTGTCTCTTTTCCAAGATGAAAAGTCCCAGTCTTTTTAATCTTTTTCTCATACAGAAGCAGTTCCAATTTTTGTTGCACTTCTCTGTACCTTTTAAAATTCTAATATATCTTTTTTGAGATGAGTGACCAGACCTGCACGCAGTATTCAAGATGTGGGAGTACCATGGATTTATATAGTAGCATTATGATATTTTCTGTCTTATCTTTCCCTTTCCTAATGGCTCCTAACATTCTGTTAGTTTTTTTGACTGCTGCTGCACATTGAGTCGATGTTTTCAGAGAACTATCCACAATCTCTTTTTTGAGTGGTAACATCTAATTTAGGCACCATCATTTTGTATATATAATGGGGATTACATTTTCCAATGTGCGCATTACTTTGCATTTATCAGCATAACATTTTCTCTGCCATTTTGTTGCCAAGTCACCCAGTTTTGTGAGATCCCTTTGTAACTCTTCGCAGTCTGTTTTGAACTTATCTATCTTGAGTACTTTTATATTGTTTGTAAATGTTGCCACCTCAGTGTTTACCTTTTTTTTCAGATCATTTATGATTATGTTGAACAGTACTGGGCCCAGTACAGATCCCTGAGGAACACCACTATTTACCTCTCTCCATTGTGAAAACTGACCATTTATTCCTACCCTTTGTCTTCTGTCCTTTAACCAGTTACTCATCCATGAGAAGACCTTCCCTCTTGTCCCATGATAGCTTACTTTGCTTAAGAGCCTTTGGTGAGGAACTTTTGTCAAAGGGTTTCTGAAAGTACACTATATCCACTGGACCACCCTTATCCACGTTTGTTGATCCCCTCAAAACATTCTAATAGATTGGTGAGATTTCCCATTACATTACTCTTCCCAAACAAATCATGTTCAACTATGTGTCTGGCAATTCTGACTTTTTACTATAGTTTCAACTAGGTCTGTTGATTAATCAGTTAACTCGTGCAATAAACTCAAAAAAATGAATCACGATTAAAAAAATCAGTTCAGGGCTCAGGTAGGGATGAGCACCCACACAGTCTAGGGGCTAGGAAGGGGTGAGCATCCACACAGTCTAGGGGCTTAGGAAAGGGGGGGGGACACCAACCGAGGCTAGCATCCCAGCTTGATGGACAGTAGACATACACAGGCCTATGGTGGGGAGTCTGCCATTGCACAGGTGGAGTGGCAGGGGTAGGGGGACCGGGCCCTCCCAACTCTATCATGTCCCAGCCGAGGGCCCCAGCAGCAGGGGAGTGGTCCGCCACTGGGTCAGCAGGGATCCAGCCGCAACATGCTGACCTAGAAACCGTCAGCAAATTAGCTGAACAATCATTGGCTACCCCAGGGCTACTTCCTACCTCCCCAAGGTTTAGTACCTCTGGAATCCACAGGTCCCCTGGCTCCTCTGGGTACACAGTGGACGGCAGTCCTGGCAACTCCCATTCTGGGTCCGTCTGCAGTGTACTACAGAGCACAAATTCAGCTCCCGGGTACCCCAGCAGAGGAGGTGTCCATCTCCTTCCCTGGCTTCTGCACAATTGAACTGTAGTGCCCTCCCTTTATACTTCCTGTCTGCCCTGGTACTTCTGGCAAGGGGGTGGGTTTTGCTCCACCCACTAGGGGAGTGTAGTTGTCCTTTGCTGTCCAGTTTGGAGGGAGGCCACTCTGCCTCGCTACACAAGCCCTTAAAAAAATTGTCACTTTTTAGCTCTCTGTCATTATGTGATGTAATTAAATGGGACCTTTTTACGTTTGACTGTTTTTCTTCAGTTCCTATGTGTGCTTTATCAACTTCCATCCTCTTCTTCTTACTAGGATATATCGAATCCCCATTAATAGATACTTCTCTAAGGGATGTCTATGTCCAAACCATGTGCTCCTCTGTACCTGTTGGCTTTCCTCCAGCCCTTAGATTAAAAACTTCTCTACAACCTTTTTAATGTTACATGCTAGCAATCTGGTTTTATTTTGGTTTAGGTGGAACCCATCCTTCCTTTACCGATTCCTTCATTTCCAAAAGGTTACCCAGTTCCTAATAAATCTGAACCCCTCCTCCCTACACCATTGTCTCATCCTTGCATTTGCAGTTCTTCCTGTCAAACTGACCCAGCGCGTGGAACTGGAAGCATTTCAGAGAATGCACCGTGGATGTCCTAGATGTCAGTCTCTTACCTAGCAGCCTAAATTTGACCTCCAGGACCTCTCTCCTACCTTTTCCTATGTCATTGGTATCTACATGTACCATGACCACCCCTCCCTACCCCCAGCACTGCACATAAAGCTGTCTAGATGTCTTGAGAGATCCACAAACTTTGTATCCAGCAGGCAACTCACCATGCATTCTCCTGGTAATCACAAACCCAGCTATCTATGTATGTAATGATCAAATCCACCACTACTGCTATGACCTTTCTCTTCCTAATAACGGGGATTCCGTCCCCCGGAGAATTATACTCAGTGCGAGAGGAAACCATGATATCATCTGAAGGGAGGATCCCAACTATGGGATCATTTCCCTCTGCTCCACATTGATGTTCTCCTTCCTCGAGACTTTTATCCTCCTCAGTAGTATAGGGGGTGTCCCTGAAAGTCTCATCTACGTATCTCTCTGTCTCCCTTAGCTCATCCAGTTCATCCACTTGGTGTCCAGGGCCCATACTTGGTCTCTGAGGCCATGAGCTTCTTGCAACGAATACAGATATATACCATCTGCCTACAAGGCAGCTATTTGTACATAGTGCATTTGGTGCGATAAGATGGATTGCCCCCACAATGCTGCTGGACTTCCGCCTGCATTCTTTTTACTTCTGCAGCTTTTTTTTGTTGAGTTTTGTCTGTCTGGTTTTTTTTGTTTTTTTTTTGTTTTTTTTCCAGGGCGGGGTGGGTGGGCGGGGAGAATGTTAATCAGGTGTATCTAGCTCTCTAAACTCCCTTGCAAAACTCCCCTGTTAGCTGCTCCTGTTTGATAGCTTCTCTGGTCGCTTTCGAGATGGCTTTTGAACCTCTGTTCTCCCTGAGTAGCCCCACCACCTGGTTAAAGGTTAATGGGTGCTAAAAGGCTTAGGGATGAAAGCCTCCTTCAGACGCTCTCAGCCTACCTAGCAGGCCACTAGGCTCAGCACATGGCCACCCAAACAAACAGACCACAATGTGCAAGCACGCAAACAGACAACAAACTAATCTAAAGGGTCATGTAGTCGCTCCTCCTTCACCTTGCAAAATTCCCGTTAGCTGCTGCTGTTCACTAGCCGGCATTATGCCTTCCTCCTTTCCTATCCCCTTTTTGGCAATTTGGATTCCTGAAGCACATAAAGAGAACAATAGCTGTGTTTCCCCCAAATACAGCCACTACAGTATGCTTGAGTTTCTGTGTAAGAAGGAGGCAGTGCACATGATCAGGGACATATGGTTTTTTGTGTTTAAAAGGGAAAAGAGACAATGAAAAGTGACCACTGTCAAAAGGCCCCTATCTTTGTAGGCCATGCTAAGGAAAAACACATTGATTCTTTTTTTAAAGGAAGGAATGACGGGGGTATTTACTAGTATGAACAGTAGGATCAAGATAGGCCTAGGAATAATTTTGTAAACTGAAACTCATTCAGTGTTTGGTAAATGGAAAAGAATAAAACTAGTGTGAAAAATAGTTTTCATATTTCTAAAGATATTGCAAGCAGTGGAGATAATAGCGTAGTAGTCTAAACAGTGGGTTTGAATCATCTAGACTCACTGTAAATAAAAGTTCAGCTCCTGATAGGGTTGACTTGGCTCATCATCCTTCCAAGGTAAATTAAAATTAGACCCATGCAGTTTACTGTGTGTAGGTCACTGGATAAAATCTTAAATACAGAGATCTTCTCTTTTCTGCATGGATATGAAAGACCCCTGTGGCTTACTGTTTGTTAGAGTAGAGATTTGTCACAATATTTTTGTTCAGAATTTCCCTTCATCACACAATCTGTTGTTTAGTTAGTGAGCTTACAGCAGTTGTCCTCTTGGCTGCTAACCTCTGCCCTAGAAGCAGCTGTATTTTAGCGATGCAGTAGGGATATAGTTTGGGAAGAGCTTTGGGGTGAAAGGCACACTATAAATGTAAAATAATAATAAATTGTAACAACATATGTCAGGTTGTCTTTAAAACACAGCCGTACAATTATTAAACTCTTCATTGCAGCTTGGCATTCTTGTTCATTTTTTGTGACATTAGTTTTATCCCCGGTGTTTTGTTTCTTGCATCTACAATATTTGTCTATTCTCTTTAGTAGTGTTACTGTTTTTAAATGTAAATGTTTTGTACAGTATTATAGTCCCATTTGCTTACGGGTTTATGAACTACTCAAATGGCTAAATCCCTTCTGCAACCCACTTCAGATCAACTGGAACATTGGAAAAATAACTTGAGGGGATCATTTCCTTGTTCAGCATAGCAGCATGAGTGCAAATGGACCCTTGGAGTTGCTTTTCCTTTTCAGGCACATCAAGGCAATGAAAACTTCCTACAGAATCTTGCAGTCTGAGTGCATGTCTGATCTTGATTTACAATATTTATCTTTGCAAAGTCAGTGCCTGGGAAGCACTGCTGAGGGTCATAGTGCTGCCTAATTGTTAAAGAATCCAAGCCATTGGTGGTACTCAGCAGTTGTTTACTAAATGTCTGGAAAAATCTATTCATGTTTAAAAAAGGTTTGTTAATCCTTTGTGCCAGTAGGGATCTTTGTTCTAACTTTATTTGATATAGCAACATGACTTTTTAAAATGCATATTTTTCCCATAAACATACAACAAAATAGAAATGTACAAAAAGAGCAGGTTGGACAAAGTGCTTTGTGTTGTGAAAACAATTTTCCTCCTCTTCCTTTTCCTCCTGGGCTAGAATCCAACCTCTAATGTCAGACTCGGCCCAGACTACCAGGATTTTTTTTATCCACTCTGAACAATTTACTCATGTAGAGACCATAGAGAATTAACCATTAATTACATATAGGAAGGCCACCATGGATTTCTCAGAATTCAGGTTCTAGTTTCCAGCCCTCCGTCTAGCTTTGTAGGTTTGTTTGCAGGAATTAGCATGTTACATTAAATTATTACTGAGCCAGGCAAGATAACAAGATGTCCTGTGTTTTAAAAAAAAAAAATCAAATAAAGAAACATTCCTAGTAGCTAACTGATAATGCAGTTTTAAAGCCTCAGTTTTTTCACCTTGCTATAAAAATGAAGCCCATAAGCTCTAGGAATGAGGCAAATATTGAGGCAAATTAGCTGATTGAGATCATGAGCCTATTATTTTATCCCCACTAGTATAGAGAGTGAAAGTATTGTAGATGCAATGGTCTTCGTTTTTTGACAGGTTTCAAAGTAGCAGCCGTGTTAGTCTGTATCCGCAAAAAGGGCCATCTTAATTATCACTTCAAAAAGTTTTTTTTCCTCCTGCTAACGATAGCTCATCTCAATTGATTAGACTCTGCCTGTTGGTATGCATACTTCCACCTTTTCATGTTCTCTGTATGTATAAATATCCCCTGTCTGTGTGTTCCATTCTATGCATCCGAAGAAGTGAGCTGCAGCTCACGAAAGCTCATGCTAAAATAAATTTGTTAGTCTTTAAGGTGCCACAAGTACTCCTGTTAGTTTTTTGAGAGATGGACACAAGGCCAGGATATTCTCAGCATCCCTTCATAACCATCCAAGGTACACCAACATTATGGGAGCCTTTGGAGTACTGACAGGAGGATGTGTGTCATGTAGGAAGTGTTCAGAAAGGGCTGAAACTTAGAGGAAAAAAGCTGGGTGAGAAATTAATGATCTCATTTTAATAGTTTACATGGAAGCTCACTAGACTTGGGCTCTGGATTGTGAAAGAGAAAAAATTCCAGAGACAGGGTCAATTCTATCTGGCCTTGGAAAGTTTTACTTTAGGATCTGATCCTCTAGCCTGGTAATTTTAATTGGGTGTGTTGTTGTTCATTTCCTCTCTTATACTATGGTGTAGAGTTTGTTTGTGCTGTTAAATAGTTGCTCTAGTTTCACAAAAGACATGACAGTTCTTTAGTGATAGGTGGGGTGATTCCCATATAGTACATAATTTGTGAAGGGCTCATGGATCCTTTGTAATGATGGGTGCTATATTATCAATAACAAAATGGTTACCATCTACAAGTGTTTAAAAAGTGTAGACAGAGAGAAGGGAGCAAAATAATTTAGGATAGCGTAATGGAACAGAACTAAAAATATGTGAATTATATTAAACAAAAGTAAATTTGAACTAAATCCCAGGGAAAAATTCTAAACACTGAGATCTAGGAGACTGTGGCACAGTCTGTCAAGGCTTGTGGTAGCTTCCCTGTTATTTGTCATTTAAAATTGAACTAGACAAAGTTATGGGGAACATACTGAGGAAATAAACTTTCATTGGCTTGGAGGTGGACTAGATGTCCTAACAGGTCTCTTAATCTCCAATTTTGATGAAGGTGAAAAGGCTAAATCTAACTTTAGGGTGGAATCTTTACCCAAGACTGGAACCTCATCATTTTGCTACAGGGTCAAATGGAGCCTCAGCCAACTAGACCTGTACTTCTCAATTTATTGTGCTCGGAGATCTCAGGAGAGCGGAGAGCTGAGGATAGTAAAACACCTTTTAACTTTAAGTTTTAGTGGTGGTTAAATTTTATCACTCTATTTTACCTGAAATTTGTAGCTTAATTTTGAACTAAAAATTATTACAAATAAACCTGAAAATAGGATGCCCTGAGAATAATATATCCTTCTGCTAATAATGTATCCTTCTGTTAATAATACTGAAGTTCAGTAACTGAATCGTCTTCTATGAAAGTATCAAACAGAAGCTCAATTTGAATGGCTCTTTGACTCATCAGAATAACAAGAATCAGATAGTAGTAGAGGGTGTCTCCCTGGATAGTGACAGGATGTCTTCAGTAAATGATAAATTACAGGGTTCCCCTGCTGTTTAAGGGAAATATTAAAACTGTATTCTGTTAAAGTACTCTGCATCTGAACAATGAATTTTTTTAAGCTAGACACTTACTTGGAGAATTAGTACAGTTGTCCTAATATTTACTCACAGAACCATCCTTGTATTTCAAAAGTAGATGGAACACCACTATATCTCCAGATATTGTCATATGCACACTTGAAGGACATTGAACTATACTGTTTGTTGATGCTGTTTAATAGAGCAATATAGAATGTTATCCATTTTAAGGCCCAATCCAGCAAACACTCATGCATGTGCTTAACATGTGAGTTGTTCCCTTGAAGTCAAATGCTGGACTGTGGTGTTTATACATCATCCTAGATGTTCATAACTTTTTCCAGACAAAAGATACAGTCTCTGCCCAAAGAGTTTAGAACCTTGGGACCAGATCCTGCAAAGAGTTATGGCCCTGTGCATTTAGTGTTAGGTACAGTGGTCGTTTAAATCAATGGGACAACTGACTTCAATTGACAGTGTGTCAGTTTGATAGTTATTTATTATTTGTATTACAGTAGCATCTATAGTCCCCAACTGACACTGAGTTTTTGTTGTACTAGGCACCTTACAAAGAATAAGTGACAGTCTGTGCCCCAGATTGTTTGCCATCTAAATAGACAAGACAGACAAAGGGTGGGAGGGGAAACAAAGTAACAGAGAGGTGAAGTGACTTGCTCAAGGTTACATAACAAGTTAGTGGCAGAGCTGGGAATAATAGAACCCAGGTCTCCTGACTACCAGTGCTTTATTCACTAGCTCACGCTTCCTTCCTCTCATAATATGAATCCCGTTGAATTCTGTGGGACAGCATAAAGGTGACTGGATCCAGGGGCGGCTCCAGGCACCAGCGCAGCAAGTATGTGCCTGGAGCTGCAAGCCATGGAGGGCAGCGTGCTGGTTGCTGTGAGGGTGGCCGTCAGGCTGCCTTCAGCAGCATGCCTGTGGGAGGTCTGCCGGTCCCGCGGTTTCGGCAGCAGTTCGGCAGTGGGTACGCTGAAGGTGTGGGACTGGCGGACCTCCTGCGGGCATGCCACCGAATCCGCATTACCAACGGACCTCCCGCAGGCATGCCGCCAAAAGCCGCCTGACTGCCATGCTTGGAGTGGCAAAATACATAGAGCCGCCCCTGTCTGGATCATTCCTTAGGCTAGATGTGATACAAAAAGAGACAACAACAGATAAGTGGGTTACGCAAGGGAGGGGAAAGGTTTAAACAGAATAGAACTCTGATATTATTTGTGTTTATAGGATATGCGTCAAAATAATTCCACTGGGTGGTGTTTCCTTAGTTAAAATTTTAAAATATTTTAAAATTCTGTGTGTATTAATTTGGCAAATAAATATGGTTCAGCCTTGGCTAGAGGCTCACAAGAAGAATGCTGGAATGTGCAGCATGGAAGTATAGACAAGGAACGTCATACATAAATTATACAGGTTTACAAAAGCAAATATTATTGCTTTTATATTATGTCCTACTGACATTCTGTTCTAGAAATTTCTTGTTTGGTGTATAATTCTGGGTTGCTTTTGGCAAGTGTATATAGTCATTGTCTCTAATCTAGAACATATTCATATTCAAAATGCTGTCTCTTCAGTAGGTAGAAAAAGTTCTATATCAAATCTGTAGGTGTTTGAAAAAAATAATCCTAATAGTCTCAGCTTAAAGTGTTCTTGAAAGAATGTGTCCCCCTTCACTACACACGGTAGGAGGAAGTTAACTCTGTGAAGTTAACACTGCACTTCTCTTCTGCTTAATTCTGCAGAAGTCCCTCTGCCTGCTTTCCGTGAGGTCAGCACTTAGTTGTTGTTAGGTGGGCATGCCATAGAGCATCTCTGTGGAGGGAGGCACTTGCCCCACCTCTGTGCCCCAACTATTGAGCATTTCCTCACTGAATATAATGCTGACTAGTCAGCATTATCTCTCATGGGTTCTTCCTCCAAATGGGTAAACTCTATTTCAAGGTGGGTGGCCTCAGAGCAGCCAGTGACAATGGACGACTGTGCAGCACAGATCCAGAAATCACTGTACTGCTATGGAGGAGGGAAGTCAGGGGAGGCCCTGGGATTCTATGCGAGTGGAAGTTTCATGATGTGGAGGAGTATTCCCCATTGATCTAAGGAAATCAATGGATTTTAGTGGGCCTTGACTTCTTCTCATTCTGTTATGGTGAGATGGGCATGAGGAGGTAAACACCACCCCATTGTCAAAAAAATTTGCAAGAAACAAAGTGAGTTGAAACTAAGGTTTTTTTTCAACCCCTAGCAAAGTGCTTCCCATTTAGGGAATGATTTGTTTACAAGTACTCAGCTGAGAGAATCAGAAAGTAACCAATATTCCTACTGCTATCTACATACTACACAGACCACAGTGAGAGATTATGCCATACTCTATCAAAGAAACTGAGGAACCACCTGATCAGCATCCTATACAGCAAACAGGAAAACATCAAAAAAGAGCTCTCCAACCTGGAGACTCTCATAAATAACCAAACTTCCATACAAACAGACTTCACTAAAATAAGACAGGAGATCTACATTACTCACTTCACCTCTCTACAAAGGAAAAAGGACTGTAAGCTGTCTAAAATCCTACCTGCCACATGGGGCCACAACAGTGGTACCCCTAACCCACCCAGCAACATCGTCAATCTATCCAACTACACACTCAGCCCAGCAGAAAAGTCTGTCCTATCTCTGGGACTCTCTTTCTGCCCTGCGACCCGCACAAACATGATACAGTTCTGTGGCGATCTGGAAGCCTACTTTCGCCGTCTCTGACTCAAAGAATACTTTCAGGATAACACTGAACAGCCCACTGATACACAGTTACCCTCCAATCAACAGCACAAGAAGAAGAACTCCACATGGACTCCTCCTGAGGGTCGAAATGACAATCTGGACCTATACATAGAATGCTTCCGCTGACGTGCACAGGCAGAAATTGTGGAAAAACAACATCGCTTGCCTCATAACCTAAGTTGTGCATAACACAATGCCATCCACAGCCTCAGAAACCACCCTGACATTATAATCAAAGAGGCTGATAAAGGAGGTGCTGTTGTCATCATGAACAGGCCTGACTACCAAAAGGAGGCCGCCAGGCAACTCTCCAATACCAAATTCTACAGGCCACTTCCCTCAGATCCCACTGAGGAATACTCTAAGAAACTGCACCATCTATTTAGGACACTCCCTACACTAACACAGGAACAAATCAACATACCTTTAGAGCCCCGACCAGGGTTATTCTATCTACTACCCAAGATCCACAAACCCGGAAATCCTGGACGCCCCATCATCTCGGGCATTGGCACTCTCACTGAAGGACTGTCTGGATATGTGGACTCTATTGCTCAGACCTTATGCCACCAGCACTCCCAGCTATCTCCGTGACACCACTGATTTCTTGAGAAAACTACAATGCATTGGTGACCTTCCAGAAAACATCATCCTAGCCACCATGGATGTAGAGGCTCTCTACACAAACATCCCACACACAGATGGAATACAAGCTGTCAGGAACAGTATCCTTGATCATGCCACAGCACAACTGGTTGCTGACCTCTGTGCCTTTATCCTCACATACAGCTATTTCAAATTTGATAACAATATATACCTCCAGATCAGTGGCACCGCTATGGGCACCCACATGGCCCCACAATATGCCAACATTTTTATGGCTGACCTGGAACAATGCTTTCTCAGCTCTCGTCCACTCACGCCCTTCTCTACCTTCACTACATTGATGACATCTTCATCATCTGGACCCATGGGAAGGAGACTCTGGAAAAATTCCACCACGATTTCAACAGCTTCTACCTCACCATCAGCCTCACCCTGGACCAATCTACATGGGATGTCCAGTTCCTAGACACCATGGTGCAAATAAGTGATGGTCACGTTAACACCACCCTATACCAAAAACCTACTGACCGCTATGCCTACCTTCATGCCTCCAGCTTCCATCCCGGGCACACCACACAATCCATTGTCTACAGCCAAGCACTGAGGTACAACTGCATCTGCTCCAACCCCTCAGACAGAGACCAACACCTACAAAATCTTCACCAAGCATTCTCAAAATTACAATACCCGCACGAGGAAATAAGGAAACAGATCAATAGAGCCAGACGTGTACCCAGAAGCCTCTACTGCAAGACAAACCCAAGAAAGAAACCAACAGAACTCCACTGGCCATCACATACAGTCCCCATCTAAAACCCCTCCAACGCATCATCAAGGATCTACAACCCATCCTGGACAATGATCCCACACTTTCACAGGTCTTGGGTGGCAGGCCAGTCCTCGCCCACAGACAACCTGCCAACCTGAAGCATATTCTCACCAGTAACTGCACACTGCATTATAGTAACTGACTCAGGAACCAATCCATGCAACAAACCTCGATGCAAACTCTGCCCACATATCTACACCAGGGACATCATCAAAGGACCTAACCAGATCAGCCACACCATCACCGGTTCATTCACCTGCACGTCCACCAATGTAATTACGCCATCATATGCCAGCAATGTCCCTCTGCTATGTACATCGGCCAAACTGAACAGTCCCTACGGAAAAGGATAAATGGACACAAATCAGATATTAGGAATGGCAACATACAAAAACCTGTAGGAGAACACTTCAATCTCCCTGGACACACAATAGCAGATTTAAAGGTAGCCATCCTGCAGCAAAAAAACTTCAGGACCAGACTTCAAAGAGAAACTGCTGAGCTTCAGTTCATCTGCAAATTTGACACCATCAGCTCAGGATTAAACAAAGACTGTGAATGGCTAGCCAACTACAAAAGCAGTTTCTCCTCCCTTGGTTTTCACACCTTAACTGCTAGAAGAGACTGAACTAACCTCGTTATCTCTAGCCTGCTTCTTGCTTGCATATATATACCTCCCCCTGGAAATTTCCACTACATGCATCCGACGAAGTGGGTATTCACCCATGAAAGCTCATGCTCCAATACGTCTGTTAGTCTATAAGGTGCCACAGGACTCTTTGCTGCTTTTACAATATTCCTACTGTAAATACAAATAGTTACACTTAGTGCTTTTTATGTTTACTAATCTACAAGCACGGCCGGCTTTAAGCCAATTCCCCCGATTCTCCCAAATCGGGCCCCTCGCCTAAGAGGGCCCCGTGCCTAGCCAGAGCGCAGCAAGCCCGCAGCCCCGCTCCCCAGGCCGGAGTGCCGGGTGGAATGCTGCAAGCCCTGCAGCCCCTGGCCAGTAAGCCCCGCGTCCCCGCTACCCCTGGCCAGAGCACGGCAATCCCCGCGGCCCATTTCCCCAGCAGAGCGCGGCAAGCCCCTCAGCTCCGCTCCCCCACTCAGAGTGCCATCCAGAGCGTGGCAAGCCCTGCTGCCCCCGCTGTCCCATCCGGAGCGTGGCAAGCCCTGCCATCCTCTTCCCCCAGTCGGAGAGCGTGAAGACAGCTCTAAGCACGTGGCCCCGCTCCCCCAGCCGGAGTGTGGCAATCCCCACGGCCCCGCTCCCCGGGCCAGAGTGCGGCAAGCCCCGAGGCCCCCCTTCCCTGGCCGGAGTGAGGCAATCCGAGGTGCCGCCGAAGACTCAGAGCGCCACCTGGTGAGTACAAGCCCCACGAATTGGGCCCCGCACTTGCTAAAGCTGGCCCTGTCTACAAGGCCATCAACTGAAAGTATGAAGGACAGAAGAAAAATAGTTTGCAGTGTAGTTATAGCCATGTTAGCCCCAGGATATTAGAGAGACAAGGTGGGTGAGGTAATATCTTTTATTGGACCAGCTTCTATTGGTGATAGTGATGGGTTTTAGAGCGATACAGAACTCTTCTTCAGTTCTTCAGGAAAATTAGCCCAGCTTTGTTGGGGCCATCCTATGAAATTTGCATGTGTTAGGTTGGATTTGTTCCTCTAGGAAAGGAAAATATCATCCTGTGTGTTTGGACTATGACTAACATGATAGGGCCAAAAGTATGTTATTAGTAATAGTTTGCTTAGCAGATGACGTGAATCTTTGCAGCCACATCTCACTCTTTGAATCCAAAAAGCACATTGGAGAATTGCCTAGTTCTTCGAGAGTTTGCTCATATCGATTCCATGTTTTGCGTGTGCGCATGCCATGTGCACCATTGCCGGAGATTTTTCTAATAGTGGTATCTGTAGGACCGGCTAGTGCCCCCTGGAGGCCTGCGCTCATGTGCCAATATAAGGGGTGCCCCCAGTCCCGTGCCCTTCCAGTTCCTTCTTATCACCCGTGACAGTTGCTGGAACAGCCTTCTCTGCCTTGCGTTTGCAAGCCTTCTCCATTGGTTTACCAAACTGTGTTTTGTAAATAGCCAATGGGAGGGCTAGAACTTTTTAAAATTGGAGAAAAAAAACTTCCCTTTGTCTGTTGTTCTCTGGACAGAGGGGAACAGGGAGCAGTTATGCTGTGAGAAGCTTAAGCCAGATATGAAAAACCATCAGATCATACCTAGAAATTGCTTACCTGGAACCCCAGATATGTAAGTAAATAGAGAATATCTAGAAAGATTCTATTAGGTTTATTTCTGTTTATCTGTTATTGGCTTGTAGACTCCTCTGTGCTAACCCCAAATGCTTTTTGTTTTGCTTATAACCTTTAAGATGTACCTCAAGAAGGTTTTTCTTGATGTTTAAATTTTGTAAGTGGGTTTTTTAAATCTAGCAAAAGCCTAAATTCCAGATGTATTTTCTTGCTTTTTGTTTTTAATAAAATTTACCATTTTTAAGAACAGGATTGAATTTTTGGTGACCTAAGAGGTTTGTGCATATGCTCTTATATTAGCTGGTGGCAACAGCTGATTTCCTTTCTCAGCTCTTCCCCGAAGCGGGGGTGAAAGGGCTCGAGGGTACCCCACAGGAAGGAATTCCCAAGTGCACCTTTCTGGTTTCAAAGGGTTTTTTTGCATTTGGGTGGTGGCAGCATCCAAAGTCAGAGAGAAAATATAATCTTGGGAGTTTAATGCAAGCTTGGAGTGGCCAGTATTAATCTTTAGAATCTTTGCAGGCCCCCACCTTCTGCACTCAAAGTGCCAGAGTGGGGAATCAGCCTTGACAACACATGACAGCATGGTTGCTGCATTGCTAAATCCCAAGGAGAGGGCATTCCAGGTCCATCAGGTTTTCCTAGGTAGCAGAAAACCCTCTACCATGGCCACCTATCTGGCCAAGTGGAAACACTTCACTTGCTGGGCACCCAAGCGGGGCCTTTGCCTGGTGCAGGTGTCCATGCAGTCCATCCTAGAGTATCTTCTTCGCCTGAAGCACCAAGGTCTGTCACTGTGTTCAGTTAAGGTCCACTTGGCAGATATCTTAGTGTTCCATCGCCCGATCCAAGGCAGATCTTCATCCAGCAGCTGATGAACAGATTCATTAAAGGGTTGGAGAGGCTCTACCCACAGGTTTGTGACCCAATCCTGCCTTGGGATTTAAACCTGGTCCTGTCCAGGCTCATGGGGCCACCTTTCGAGCCCTTGGCATCTTGCTCCCTGCTGCTCCTCTTGTGGAAGGTCGCTTTCCTGGTAGCAATCACTTTAGCCAGAAGTGTTTCAGAACTTCAAACTTTGACTTCAGAACCTCCCTATACTGTTTTCTTCAAAGATAAGGTCCAACTGCATCCCAACCTAGCCTTTCTACCCAAAGTGGTGTCACAGTTTCACATCAATCAAGACATCTTTCTGCCTGCCTTCTTCCTGAAACTGCACAAAACAGAAGAAGAATGGTGTCTGCATTCTCTACCTGTTTATATTGGCAGGACAAGACCCTACGCAAATCAACGCAGCTTTTTGTCGCTGTCATGGATAGAATGAAAGGTCTCCTGGTGTCATCCCAGAGGAACTTGTCCTGGATCATGGCCAGTATCCAGATCTGCTAAGAACAGGTGAAGACCCCACCTCTGGCCATCGTGAATATCCATTCTATGAGATTGCAAACATCTTCAGCAGTATTCCTGGTGCAAATACCAATTCAGGACATCTGCAGGGCAGTGATTTGGTCATCAGTCCACATGTTCATGTCCCATTATTTGATCACCCAACACGCCACAGATGATGTCAGTTTTGAGAGAGCTGTGTTACATTCGGCATACCCTTGAATTCCTAGCCCACCTCCAGGGATACTGCTTGTGAGTCACCTAACATGGAATTGACACGAGCAAGCACTTGAAGAAGAAAAAACAGTTACCTAACTTTTTGTAACTGTTTGTTCTTCGAGACGTGTTGCTCATGTATATTCCATGACCCGCCCTCCTATCCCGCCATCAGAGTTGACGGCAAGAAGGAAATGGAAGGGCACGGGGCTGGTGGTGCCCCTTATGCTGGTGCATGAGTGCAGGCCTTCAGGAGATGCTAGGGCTGGCCCTCCAGATACCACTAGGGGGAAATCTCTGGCAATGCTGCACATGGCGTGCGCACACACCTAACATGGAATGGACATGAGCAACACATCTCGAAGAGCAACTGTTACGAACGGTAGATATCTGTTTTATCCTAGGTGGCAGCTGTTTGTAGTGTGTGCAGGGCTTTGATGCAAGATAAAATAAAATGAATACATAGACGAGAAATACCTGATAAGTTGCATAAGAGTTGTGGTTCCTCTAAATAGTTATGATACACAATACATCGTACAGCTTGCCACCAAAAGCAACATATTTTGAGGGTGGCATAGATACAGTTGGAGCAGTTTTCAGCTTGGAAAGCCAGGATATGATGATTGCACAGGTGTCAAGGGACCAGCCCTAGAGGTGGTGATGAGCTGCCATCTGCTCTGTCATTGAGAAAATTATAGGAACGTTTTTAGACATAATTTTGTGTTAATGTAAAAGGTGAGTTTGTCAACTTGAATATGTGAAACACCTGTACTACTCATGCCCAAGTCCTCTGTGTCAAATCTCTTAATAAAGTACACCCTAATAATTGAAAATTTATGTTTGAAGAAATTCTCAAAGTTTATTCAACAGCCAGATACCTCAGAGTTCAAAACTAGAGGCATACATCTAATTTTAAAATGTAAATCCTTTTGAAAATGTTCATTTTCCAATATTGGAGTCATTCTACTACTTCTGTCCCCATCCAAAAGCTACTTTTTGCTTAGCAGTCCTCATTTTAAATTAGACCATGTCTAAGCTACAGAGTTAAATTGACTTGTTACATTAATGATCATAAACCACTGTAATTACAATGCTTGTGCATGTTCACACAATGTTCCTTATGTCGACAGAGCACGTCCACAATCGGTGCTTTAGCACCGACAGAGAGAGCAGTGCACCGAGAGTAGCTATCCCACTGTACAAATCACGACCTTTTGCTGCTAGGAGTTCTGGTAATAGATTGCAGTTCATCATGGAGTCGGAGGTGCTCTGCCGGTATGTAGGAGCTGGCCATCAAGGGCACATCTGCAGAAGCAAAAGAAACAATACGCAGAGTCAATATTGTGAGTGCACTCACAGCCTTGAATCATAAAAGTTACATTTACCTCTTTCTCACTTTCCCTTGACGAGCATGGAGCACAGTGAGAGCCCTAAACATGGTGAGTTTGGTCCAGGCAGGGAAGGTGCAAGATGGGACAAAGGGTCTGGGTGGTTTCAGAAGGGGATCACAACAGGTATCTAGTGACACTATTCTGAATACTTGCACTGTTTTCCATAGGTGGGGATGATCGAAGCTGATATCTCATTACTGAGGGTAAACAAAGATGCAAGGGTGCATCTCTGCATGCATGTGGCTTCAGATCGGGTCCATATGCTGCTCATCTGTGTGCTACTTTGATTCCTGCAGAAGTAATTGCTGATTGGTACAGCAATGTTTCCTACAGCAGGGAAGAAAAGGCCAATGGGGCTGCAAGAAGCAGCACGGGCCGAGGGATGTGCTGGCCACCGCTTCCCGCAGCCCTCATTGGCCTGGAACAGCGAACCGCAGCCATTCGGAGCTGTGATTGGCCGAACCTGCGGACACTGCAGGTAAACATACTGTCCCGGCCCTCCAGCGGATTTCCCTGATGGGCCCCATGCCAAAGATATAGTCGATTTCACCATTTTACTACTATAGTTAGTAGTGTCCATTTGTTGTGGGCCTTTCACACAGCTGCAAGGGAGAGAAAAATATTCTAAATAGGAAAATGTAATTCTAAAACCACAAAAATTGAGAAACATAGTGAACTTGAAATCTAGATTTCAAGTTCACTGTGTTTCTCTATTTTGTTCAGCCATACTGTGCATATGGTTTCAATGTCAGCCAGTCTTACTGATATCAAATTTTACTGGCAGGAAGTCAGCTATAATTTTTACACAATGGTATTGTAATACTGTGTTCTGGATCTCCTATATGCTAATTTGCACACTCTTTTGTGCCAGTTTTTTTTTTCCTAGCTTCTTGAATATGTTTATCCACATTCACCCTCTCCAATCTTCTATGAGCAATTTTGGCATGGTTTTCACATTTTCAAAACCACATGTCACTTGATGTTCTTGGATTTTTCACTTTCATTTGATAAAGCTGTTTTTACTGGAATATGTTGTCTATTTTTCTTTCTGTCCCTTGAAGATGTCCAAAGGAACTATGATTGTGGTTTAAGGCAATCTGCCGACAAAAATATATGTTAGTACTGTAATGAAGGGTGCAACTACTGTACAATGCTGATGCAAGTTAACTTCATTTCAACCCCAACATCATGTAGTGGGTGTATTTCAGATGTTTTCAATGATAATAAAGGCATATAGTGCTCTGATCCCACAGAAAGATTAAATACATTCATCTTAGTATTGTTCGATAACATCAGTCTTACAAACTGATTTACTAATTGGTTCAGCTGCTCAGTCAATACAAATAACCATTCTTATTAGGTTTCCTGATACAATAATTAAAAATTCGTGATGTGTCCTTTCTGCTCACTGGCATCCTAATGTAAAAAGAAATCGCTTTGATATCAACACATACAGCAAGATCTGTTCCTGGATCCTGATCTCTTACCTTTGTTGAAGACAAATGAACAGCATCTCTGTTCCTGCAAATACTGGAGGCCCTTCAGTCTTGTCTATATGTCTCTGGGTATGTCTACACTGCAGTTAAAAACGTGCAGCTGGCTCATGCCAGCTGACTCGGTCTTGTGGTGCGTGAGCTAAGGAGCTATTTAACTGCTGTGTAGATGCTTGGGCTGGGGCTCCAGCCCAAGTCCAGACATTTGCACTGCAATTAAACAGCCCCAGAGCCTGGGTCCTGCAAGCTCAAGTCTGCTGACACAGGCCAGCCTTGGGATTTTAATTACAATGTAGACATACCTTCTGGGGTCTGGCCATGCCCTTTCCACACTTTCACTAGATTCTTTGTCTCTGGAAGTGTAAACAAAATGGCAGTTCACTGTGCCTGCTTTCTTTATTTTCTTTTAAATCTCTTTCCACCCCGTCCGTGTGCTCATACATATTCTTTTCTTTCTCCTTGGAGCCAAAATTTCTGGAGCTCTCTTTCCCAACAGGGGCCACTCAGCCAAGCACGTTCTGACTGTGTCACACCCCTTACCTGATCATGGAACATGACATTCTCAACCCATAGACCCTCCCTCTGCCAGCATACAGTCTCCACATCAGCTGAGACACCTCTCAGTGGACCAGATTTCTTCAGCACTTATGGCTTAACAGGGTAGACCATCTTTACCTTCCGGGATACTACAAGGGTAAATCCTCCAAGGCTCCTAGTCCAATCTATCCCAAAGGAAAAAGCTTCAGATTCCGTTCCCATGTACTTAAGTGGGTGACAGTCTCTTGGCAAGTACTCATCTCACACCTCAGTGTTAAAAAATGTCATAAATGTTGACTCATCCAAACCTCCAGTAGGTGGCTGAGATGTTCCTTAAAGCAGCATCTCTATCCAAATCAGTGTTCTCTACTTGGAATCTACCTACAGCACTACAAGCCTTCATGAGTAAGTTTAAGATTTTGTCACTGGTATTTTTAGTAAAAGTCACAGACAGGCCACGGACAATAAACAGAAATTCACAGAAGCCTGCGACCTGTCTGTGACTTTTACTAAAAATACTTGGGGGGGATGGGGAGACTAACAGTGGAGCCTCACCAGGGGCTGACTGCCAGCCGCTGCTCCTGCCTCAGCTGCTGCTGTGCCCCAGCTACTGTCCCAGCCTTGGCTGCTGTTCCCGCTCCAGGGATTGATCCAGCCCCAGGCCGCTGCTCCAGTCCTGGGGGCTGACAGCTGCTCCAGCCCCACCACTGTGGCATGCTGATGCCACAGGTGTCATGGAGGTCCATTAAAGTCACGGAATCTGTGACAGTATCATATCCTTATTCATGATCTATCTTGTTAAACCAAGAATATCCAGCTCCCTGTATCTCCTTTCCATAAAAATATGCTTCCTGTTCACAATCACATTGGCAAAGAGAGTCTTTGAAATTTCTGTTCTTAATAATACTTAGCTCTTACATAGCAAATTTTCCAGAAGGACAAGATACATCTGAATCATTCATAGCCAAGGTTAACTCTTCCTTTTGTACCTCAGAGGAGGAGAAATTCTTTCTTCCTTTACCCCAAAACTTTGTTTCTTTCAATTTTAACTTCGTGGGCCTGAAACCATCCAAATACCACATGGTTAGGATCAAGTGCAGCATCACTTGAGCATATTCAGCTGCAGATAATCAGATTCCAGAAAGGACAGGAGCCCACCCCGTGTGGCACATGACAGCCTCCTGGACAGAGAGGGCATCCCTGACCATCCGGCCACCTGTTCATCTATCAACCCTTTTACAAAGCATTACATCTTGAATTTCATTCCTCTGGGAAAAACATCCTTCAGAAGGAATGTGCTCCAACAGTAGTCCCAGAATAGATTAATTCTACCAATTTTAGGGATGGAGCTACATTTTCCTCTGCCTTACTTATTTCTCCTCAGAACTAATTTTTCCATGCTGCTTCCTACCTCCCAGTTGTTTGAGATTAGAAGACAAAAACAGAACCAAAATTGAAAATTTGTTACTTGATTACTTCCTTTCTGGACTGACCTCTCCCCATTCCTTCTCCACCTGAAACAAATTGTGTGTGTGTGTGTGGGGGGGGGCTTCTTTAGTCTCTGTGTATAAAGATAGCACAGTTAGCACTTAATTTATAAATTATGTTTAATCTACTAATAAGAATTGTTTCCTTACAACTTTGGAAACATCGCACGGGGCAGAAGAGGGCATAGCCAAGCCCCAGAGCCCTCATGGATGAGTCTGAACTGCTCCAGTATTTGCTAGATGATAAGCACAGCTCGTTTGTCTTGGACTAGAGGAGAGGTCAGTCCCAGAAAGGAAATCATGAGGAAACAAATATTCCATTGCATATGTTATCAGTGTACTAATAGTAGATAGTAGAACATCCCACAACAAATTTAGAAAGTTAAATGTCAAAGGTGGGTCACAAATGTTTTTCTTTTCCAAGATCATCATCTCTAGTAGATGTTTATGGTGTCCTGGGGTTCTAATTTTTAGGGTGTCTTGTTTTATAAAGTGTTCTGGCTTGATCTGTATAGGATGATAAAGTGAAGCTGTGTGGATTTTTCCCAGATAAATGGTAGTACACGAGACACCCAATAATACAGACAGAAAAACCCTCTAGGCACCTTATAAAATTATAATTCCAAAAAACTCAAACCTCTGTCAAAACCAGTTAAGGTTGCTAAATGAGAACAGTGTAGTTATCTATCACATCACTTATAAAATCCGAGCACTTGAAGCAGCAAATAAATAGTTACGGTAATCATAAATGTTGCACAGTCCACATAATGAGAACATATTATTTAGTAATAAAGAAATGCACATTCCATCACAGCACAACAAACATGGATCAATGGACTGTTGATTTATTTTATATTTTATGTTTTGTTTTTTCATTATCTAAACATTACTTTCTTAAGGTTACTCGTAAATGGGAAAATTTAATTTTACTTATTTATCACTAGACAAGATTTTCAGGTAAAGTCCTTAAGTGTTTTTGTTGATCAAAATTAGAATGGCTCTTGTGCGAATCTGCCTCATACAATGCGCACCTGAAAAGATGTACATTCCTGAAATAGCGAAATTAGCCATGCATGCACGTGCAGCAGGCCTACTGTCTTACTCTGAATGTGGTAAGATGTGCTTAAAAAAAATACAGCAAATGATGTCAAACACTAGACTAGAAGCTGTGTCTTTTGGTTTCACAGCTAGTGCCCAGACTACTAGGTCAGAGTGATTTTACCAGCCACTGAACCTCACTTTGTCTTACTTATCCATCTGAAAAATATGGTAATAATGTATTGGTGATAAAGCTTTGTGCGTACCTAACACCTTTTTCTCTATAGATCTCAAAGCACTTTACAAAGGTGAGTATTTCCGGCATTTTATAGTTACCCTAACTAAGCATAAAGATTTGAGTGAACTTTGGAGGCAGTGTGCTTAATCAAGAAGGCACTGGACTTAAACTCAGGAAGCCTGGGTTTCATTCCTCACTCTGCTACTGGCAACGGGTGTCTTTGGGCAAGTCACTTCCCCTCCCGGGGCCTCAGCTTTCTCATCTGTAAAATGGGACAATGACACTGACCTTCATAAGGAGCTTTGAGATCTACAAATAAAAAGCATTATATAACAGCTAGGGTTTTTTTCTTAATGTATCAGAGGCAATGTGGTCTAATTGCTAAGATATGGGTCTACTACCTCAATGATCAGGTTTCTGTTCTTAGCGGTGGCCACATATGTCCTATATAATTTTTGTCAAGTCACTTAAACTGCCAGTTTTTCAGTTACTCCTCTGACAGATGGACCCATGCACATTATTTGTAGGAAAAGGGGGCACTTTAGATGGAAATGCAGGAGGAAGAATAATTCTTAACAAATGTTGAGATTTCTTTTCTCCTTTTGAAAGCCAGTCCTGGCTGGTTCAGAGGCCAATGAGAAAATATTTTTTCTCTGTGTGTGTTGTTTTTTTTACCAGCATCTTCATTTGACAGAGAACGATGTCTAACTTGCAAATAACATAAACCTCTTTTACCGTTCCTGTCCTGGGAAACTACATTTTGCCCGAACCAGGATAGTGGTGTGGTGTAATGCAATTTAGTTGGGTAGGTTAAGGGATACAGTGAAATGCTAGACACTTTGCCAACATTTCCAAAAGGAACCAATTTTAAATCTTTTATTCTCAAAGGTACTCAATTTCTTAAACATTTTCAGAACACTTTCTATTTTCAATGAGACTTAGCCCTAAACATTTGAAAGCTTAAAGTTTTGCAGGAGGACTATGTTTGCAACCTTAACTATGGAAATGAGCTCCAGTCCATAATAAAACGCATGTGCAGAGCCAGGAGTAGAAATCGCAGTACTTTGACTCAAAAACAAGCCTCTACCAACTGAGATAGGGGAAGTATCTACTACCTGTTACTTATAAAAATACACTTGCATTCTTCCAAAGCTGTAGCAAATCAAAAGAGGGCAACATAAACATATAGTACCTGTTCCTGATCTAGAGTGACCAGATAGCTACAGGGAGTGGAGGCTAATAGGCATCTATATAAGACAAAGCCCTGAATATCAGGATTGTCCCTATAAAATCGGGACATCTGGTCACCCTATCCTGATCCCACTTCAATCGATGGCAAAAAACAACAACAAACCCTCCCATTGATATTAATGGGCACAGGGTTGGGCAAAAAAATAATCACAAAAATCTCCCCAAACAACGTTGACTAAGTACAGTATATTTTCTCTCTCGGTCCTCACATCCAATTACATCTCTACCCCGATATAACGCGACCTGATATAACACGAATTCAGATATAACGCAGTAAAGCAGCACTCCAGGGGGCTGGGGCTGCACGCTCTGGCAGATCAAAGCAAGTTCAATATAACGTGGTTTCACCTATAACGCAGTAAGATTTTTTGGCTCTCGAGGACTGCATTATATCAGGGTAGAGGTGTATGTCTAAATCTTGAAGATTTCTTTTTGCCTAACCTCTTTAAGATACAGCCTTTCCCATCCATCCACATAGCTAAAGTTCCATGCTCTCATCATCTCACATCTCAGTTACTCCAGCATCCTTTTCTCTGGCCTTGACAAATCCACTCTTGCCCCTCTGATATCCATTCACAATGCTGCTGCAAAGATCATTTTCCTAGTGTGTTGCTTTGACATCATTAGCACACTCTTTCATCTCTCTGATGGCTCCCTCTTCTCTGTCACATCAAACATAAGCTACTTGTCTTCACTTTGCAAGACCCATCATGACCCATCTCCACCTATTATCTTTCATTCAGTATTAAAAAGTCAACTCCTGCTTCCAATCAGCCAGTGATGCCAGCCTGTATTTCCCACTTGTTAAATTTTCAAACAAACGCCTTCATGCTTTTTCCTATGCAGTCCTTCATGCTTGTAAACATCCACAAAACTAACTCATTATCCTCCTTAAAACTCTCCTTTCAGTAACTCAGCCAAAGGTTAGCGATCTATTACAGGAGTGTGTGTGTGAGTTTCTGTGGCCTGCAATGTGCAGGAGGTCAGACTAGATGCTCATGATGGTCCCTTCTGGCCTTAATGTTTATGAATGTATGGTGCTTACAAAAAAATTTACAGTAGTTAGGCTGCTGGTGTGCTGGGACCACTGCCTATCACCCTGACCAATACTGTCTGATTGTTTCCTTGTACTCCTACAGCTACCTGTGTCCATCTGTTGTCTCTTGTCTTATACTTAGATTGTAAGCTCCTTGGGCTAGGGACTGTCTTTCTTTTCAGTGTTTGTACAGTGCCTAGCTCAGTGAGGTCCTGGTCCATGGCTCAGGCTTCTAGATGCTGTGAGAATACAAATAATAAATATAGGCAGCACATGAGGCTTTCCATATCCAAACCAATCCCCAGATGGACAAAAGTAAGACAAAGCCCTGAATATTTTATAGCTGATTTGGGGCAGCTAGATGTGGTAAGACAAGTCTCAGTATAACTTTTTCAATATTGATCATAATTAGAAAATCTGGGAAACAGTGATATTTGGCCAGATTGTCCACTTCAAGTGATGGCTTTGATCAGATGTCAGATGATCAGGGGATCAGCAGTTGTATGCATGCTTCTTTAAGAAGGCATTGGTAATTTCCTCCCCACAGTGGGACCAAGATGACTCCATTGGTCTTCAGCATTCCGGAAGGGTATGGATTACAGAAAGTGTTCCTTAACACCTCCAGCATCTCAGAGAATCACGCTGATCAAAACTCAAGAAGAGAAGATTTAGTGTTTATCTCAAGAACTTGCCTTGCTACTAGCGTGGTGGACAGTTCCAACCAAATTAGAGTGATTTTTATATGGAAAGTCAGGAAAAATTTTCTTCAGAAAAGGGGATACTCAAATAACTAACTTTTAGCAAAGCTATTTAGCACCTGGTACAAATCTGCTCACCAAGACTTTGCTAATAGAAGCCGGATGCTGCCTTAATGATGGAAAAGCTACCATTTATTTCAATATAATAAACACTGGAATGTGACATAACTAATAAATTAACTATTAATTTCATGACACTTAACAACATTTAATCTTCTTCATTATAACTATGAAATAAAAGTCCATCTACCAAGACAGCACTGTCAAAGCCAAGATAGACTGATTTCCTATTTCACTTTATTTTGGTGGCGGTTAGGGGGGTTGGTGGTAAAAACAATTTAAAAAACCTTTTATTCTGTAACCTGGAATTTCTGCAGAAGACCTATGATGATCAGGGTTCAAGAAAATTAGAGATGGCTAAATGCCATATCTGCTTCCAGTTCCTCCTTTGTTGGGTTTGGCAGGTTCCACACTCTCTCCTGGGGTAGTAGATATTCTGTGAACAGCTTCTACCTTTAAAATTGTAATCTCATGTTCTACAAGTTTTAACAGCTACCAGCAGCTCCAGTAAATTTTTAAAAACCCTGTTGGTGTGAGTTGCGTGGGAGGGATGGCCATAGGCTGTGCACATCTGGATGTGTTCCACGCCCCCCAGCTGTTGAGGGGGAAGAAGGAGCTTCTTGGCCTAGGTCTTTACTAGAAACTTTTGCCAGTATAACAACATTGAACAGTGGTGTAATCATTTATGACATTTTTATACCAGCAAAAAAGTCCTTTTGCTGATATAGCTTACTTAGTTCAGGGAATTGGTATAAGCTATACAACCAGTATAAACTGTCTCCATTAGAAGGTTTGCCTGTGTAGAATTACTGCTGTAGCTATACCCGCAGACCCTTTTAGTGTAGACTCAAATTTGTTTTCTTCCTCCACAGCCTTCTATCTAATAGTGACATGAGGTTAAGAAAGTTTATAAAATAAGTCCCAATGGTACATAGAGGAAAGGGGAGGAGACAGCAGACCACTTTCGAATGGTTCATATAGGAATGCCTACAGATTTTCTGGTTGATTTTAACTGTAGGCCCCTTGAGTTTATACACTCTTCAGTTGCTTAGTTAGTCTGTTTTTATTATGTCTATATTTGGGTTTTCCTTTTGTTTGGTTTTTTAGGTTTTTATTTTTATTTCTAACAAAATTATACTAGTCAGTCTATCAAGAGGAGGTAGCGTCAATGTAATTTGCCTTTTAGCTTTATAAATCACTACCTAACATAGATGCTAATACGATATAAACACTGAAAAACAATCAGATCACAGTAGTGAAGACAACTCAGGGAAGACCTTTGCTCAACATGCAGTGGTCAAAAAAGCGGACAAAATGTCAGGATGCATAAGAAATAGGGTAGAGGGTACTGAAAATATAACAACACCATATGAAATCAGTGATACACCCTCACTTGGAATTTTGTGTTCTGGTAACTCCGTCCCAAGAAGGATGTAACAGAAATGCAGTGGGCTGCATAGAGGCTATGAAAATGAGTTGGTTCATGGAGAAACTCTCACATAAAGAGTTTGGAATGATTGAAACAATTTATCGTAGAGAAGAGAGGAATAAGAAAGGGCACAATAAATATATATATAAAAAATAATGAATGGTACAGATAATGTAGATAGGAACTTCTTTTTACAATTTCATATGATGCAAGGACAAGAACAAGAAGGCATCCAATTAAATTAAAAGATGGCAAAAAGGAAATACTTCATGTAATATGCAGTTAGACAATGGAATTCATTGACATAGAGGCCAAAAATTTATCAGGATTCAAAAAAGGATTGTAAAAGCAGCAAAGAATCCCGTGGAACCTTACAGACTAACAGACGTATTGGAGCATGAGCTTTCGTGGGTGAATACCCACTTCGTCGGATGCAAGAATTGGACATTTACATGGTTAAAAAAATATTCAAAGTCATGATAATAAATACTTCAAAAAATTGTAAGTGATATCGTATCTCCTGCTTCAGGGCAGAAGCCAGAGTCTAATGGGGGAATAAGAAGAAACCTTCCTTTTTGGCAAGTTCTTTCATAACCGTTTTCTTCAGGGTTTCTTTCACCTTCCACTGAAGCAACTGCTAAAGACGGGATCCTGAACTAAATGGGCCCCGGGGCTGATCAAGTATGGCAATTCTTGTATTCCTATGTAATGAGTTTTTGTACAAAATGTTGTATGTGCAAATACCAGCAAAGACAAAATGAAGCCCTTTCATCATGTTCAACTTGTTTTTCATTTGTTCTCTTTACTTTCTAATTATGTATTCTGCTTTATTTGCAGGAGCGTATCATGGCCTTAGAAACAGTAAGTTTCTCTTGTTCCTTTTCAAACCAGTTCTAGTTCTTAAACAGATTTTCATATAGTCTCGAAAGGGAAAAGGTCCAGGATGTGTGAAAGCAATTTTCCAAACACTAACCCAACTTCCAAGAATTTTTTTTTTGCCAATTGACAAAAATGAACCAAAGAATAGGTGAAATTATCAACTAGCAGTGTGTTGGCATGAGGTCATTTAATGGAAATATGTTGGTAAAGCCTAGCATATTTTAAAGGTCAGAGCTCTATAAATACTAATTAGACAAACAGTGCCATTTATTGAATTTGTTTAATTTGCTTAAGTTTAATGTAAAGTATACATTAGTATCTCTTTACCAGCAATTCTGCACTTGGACGGATTAAGTGAGCAAGTAAATTTCAATTAATGCTTCTGGGGGAATTCTGTGCCAAAAAAAATTAAAATTCTGCAGGCAATATTTTAAAATTCTGCAAAATTCTTCATATTTTGTTTGTCAAAATAACATTATATAATCATGCCAGTTTCAATCATTTTGGTAACTTATTTCAAAATACTGTACCTGTCAGCAGCTATGTCTAACAATACAGACACACAAAAAATTCCCCCGAGTAGAGAGTTAAAGAAACCCCTGCGACAACCTAGTTCCTGTTTTTCTGTCCCCTCCCCACACCCTCGAGCCTAACCGGGGGGACCAGATATCCATGCCCCCTTCCCCTAGAGCCCAGCCATGGGGCAACCCCCAGACACCTGCACCCTCTATCCCTCCAGATCCCAACCACGGGACACCCCATGAAAACCCCCATGAAAATCTGCCCAAATTTGTCCAAGTTATAAGTCTTAAAAAAAAAACCTCTATAGAACAGTGGTTCGTGGGCTGCGTGTGGCCCACTTAGCACACAGATGCAGCCCAGCTGTGTGCTAAAGGGTGGTGGGGTCCAGGACTGCCAGGGGCTGCTATGTGGCGGGGTGCAGGGTCCGGGCAGCCACCCTGCCCTGCACACCCAGCATCCAGTGTCAGGGCTGCCGCACAGCCCCGCACAGCAAGGTTTGGGGTCAGGGTTGGCAGCGGGGTCGGGTCAGGGCTGATGCCTGGCCCCGCACAACAGGGTAAAGGGTCCCTGCTGCCCAACCCCGCCACCAGGGCTCTGCTCCTGACCCCACTCTGTGGAGGGGTCTCTGGACTGGGGGCGCTGGGCATAGCAGGTTGGAGGGGGTTGGGAGAGTGCTGTGGTTCTCAACCTGCAGCCCAGGTAACACATATGTGGCCCACAATGTTTAATTGGTTGAGAACCACTGCAGTAGAGAGTTGGTAGAACTTTGCAGCTAAATTCTCCAAAAATTACATCTGCACAAATATTTTATAGCAATGCTCTCTAATCAAAAAGATCCAATAACAAATTGAGTAATGTGTCAGTTTATTCCAGGTAAACCCATGGTAACAGTTTAATATATTCTTACAATCAACAAGGTATGTGGAAAAATACCTTTTTCTCTGCTATGCAGGACAATCATGTTAATCAATAGTCACACATATGTTTGTCATGGCACTTTTTCCTCCTTCTAAGGAAAATAACCAGATAAACACATCCTTGCCTGCCTGCCTGCTAGAGGTCTTTACTTCTATGCTGGGTACCATTTGAAACAAATCTCTTGATTATTCACTATCCCTAATTTAAAAAAAAAATCTTTCAAATGTGATTTAAAAACCAAGCAGTAAATTTGTCAAATAATAAATTTCCTAGCATCAGCCATTATATTTTGTTCATTCATAAAGTATCTGCATGCTAAAATGTACTGTTGCATACAAAATAGTGTAGGTCAAACGATTTAGTTCTTTAAGCAAAACTATCATTAAAAAGTTATAGGATTTGGCCCTATGTTACCTTAACACAATCAGTCTGACTTAAATGAAAGACCAGAAAATTCTATTTGAGATTAACTCTTCCTTAGTTTACCCCATTGGACCAATGTGTTACATCTCCTTTGATGTCTATTATAGCCTGCTGTTCTAATGCTCATCAACAGAAAACATGGGAGTTGAGGAAAAAGTTACTCTGAATCCTTGACTCTTGTTAGCTTGGTTCAGACTCCTAAGAACTGTTTCTTCTCTCCTTTACAGTGGTGTAAATCTAGAGTAACTCTATAGATTTATACCAGTATCATTGACTGATCCTGAATGTTATGAAATGGTTTTATATACGGACTTCCTTTTTAAGTATTAATGTTTTTTGTGTTTTGTTTTAAATGATACTGCGCATGCATGAAAGTTAAGGCTTTAATCATCAGTAAGGCAAATTTCTCCTTGATGCCTTGAACAGACTTAGGGCTAGTCTACACTTACGAGCCGGGTCGACGCGGTGAGTTCGACTTCTCGGAGTTCGAACTATTGCGTCTAATCTGGACGCGATAGTTCGAACTCCGGAAGCGATAGTTCGAACTCTGGTACTCCACCACTGCAAAAGGCGGTGGCGGAGTCGACCTTGGAGCCGCGGACTTCGATTCCGCGGCGTCTGGACAGGTGAGTAGTTCGAACTAGGGTACTTCAAATTCAGCTACGCTATTCACGTAGCTGAATTTGCGTACCCTAGTTCGACCCCGCTTCTTAGTGTGGACCAGACCTTAGAAATTCAAGATGTTCTACTCTTCTACTGCATTAGGAGGACTAGAGTGGAGTCAATTCTCTGCTCAATCTCCTCTTCCAGCAGTAACACTGAAAGGGAGACAAGGATCATAATGCATCAGAGAAGGATCTTGTGACCATCTCCAACCACTGAAATTAAGAGGACCCCGCAATATTTTCAGATCTTGGGGTGTCATATAGTACTAGGAAATTCACTCTCATGCCTGTTTCTTGGCTGTTGTTCTACATGTCACTGAGCATTTAGGAATTCTTTAATCTGAGAGTTAATAGCCCCGTCCCTTTTTGGTGTGCTACTGTAGTGTTATGCCAGAACTGCTGTCACATCAAAGGGTTTGTAGTGCTTCTGGAACCAGGCAGTCTTTTGATGTTACAAAAATGATCAGGGAGGGGAACTCAAGGCTCCACCACCCTGCGTGCCTCACCCTTTCCTTTCATCAACTAGCTAGCATGTCACTTCCTCTAGCCAGGGGTACAACCCTTGCCCAAGATTCCCTGCTTCCTTCCTTTCTCCCCAGACCTTTGGTGGGCAGCTGCTGGAGCTACCACTGCCAGAAGCATTCCCAGTTACGTTTTCCTGCAGTTTGGGCTCCCACATGCCTCTTTCCTCCAGGTCCTTATCTTCCTCTCAAGCTATTTATTTATATTCCTTACTCCTGTCTGTTCCTCTCATATAGGCTACTGCTCTTGCCAAAATGCCCTTCTGGTTCTCTAGCCTCTTCTATATCTCTTCCCTTGTCCTTCAGTTCACTACAAAACTAACCCTCTCAATAGTTTTCACCCACCCCTGTTTTGCTGCTTCTCCTCCTTTTATTGCTCAGTGACACACTTTTGTCTCCAGCACCTTCCGATGACCCTCTGTCCCAGCTATCTCTTATTTCCTGATCCTTTCTCCTTTGCTGGATTTAAAAAAAATAGGATTGAAAAGCTTACCATAACAGATTTATAAGGATACCTTAAACAGTATTCATCTGTAGTATCTAGTTTACATACATAGACTCTGCAAAATAAATTTTTTCTATTCAAACTTTTCCCCCCAACTCTACTTCCCTTAAACATTGCACATCATCATAAAATGATATACAAATTTGTACTCCTTATTCTAGAGGAGCGTATTGCTAGTTTTCTGTTCTTAAAATATAGATCCATTTTTGTATTTTAAAATAATGTGAGATAATCAGCTAATATTTTTAATTGGGAAAATTAATATCTTGTGTTGAGACCTTGAAGGACAAATATATGGCTCAGCATAATCTGAGAAAAGTAGTGTTTTACTGTACATGTAATAAAAAATGTTTGAAACCGGGGGAATAGAAGACATTATATTGAATCATATAAATATAAAGCTGGAAGGGACATCAAGAGGTCATCTAGTCCAGTCCCCAGTACTGAGGCAAGACCAAGTATACCTAGTGTAACCTGTTTTTAAGATCCACCAATGACAGGGATTCCACAGCCTCTCTTGGAAGCCCATTCCAGTGCTTAACTATCCTTACAGTTAGAAAGTTTTTTGTAATACCTACCCTAAACCTCCCCTTGCTTCAAGTTAAGCTCATTTTTCAACCAATTATGTATCCATCATATAGTAATTTCATCTAGACCACATTTCCCTAGTTTCCCAATCGATGTTCTCATAAGCATTTTGTCAAAAACCTTACTAAAATCAAGATCTATCACCTCTACAGCTTCCCCCATCCACTAGTCCAATACCCTATTAAAGAAGAAAATTAGGTTGGTTTAGTATGAGTTGTTCTTGACAAATCCATGTTGGCTGTTACTTATCGTCTTATCTTCTAGATGGTTATAGACTGATAGTTTAATAATTTAATCCAGTATCTTTCCAAGTATTGAAGTTAGACTAACTGGTCTATAATCCCATGGGTCCTCTTTGTGACCCTTTTAAAAGGTAGGTACTGTGGTTGCCCTCCTTCGAGTAATTGCACATGTGCATTCTGCTCTTGGTGTAGATACCCCCATGAACAGTCACCAGAATTTTTTCCCTTAGTGGTACTCATCGGGGTGGCTCGAGTGCCCTCTGCTGCCACTGGAATCGGTATAAAGGGCCCAGCCAAACTTAGTCCCCTCAGTTCCTTTTTACTGCCTGTGATGGTCACTGGAACTGCTCTCCTTGCTTCTGCAAGTACTCTCAGTGGACTGTATCTGCTCATATTTTATTTTGAATAGTTTAGTGTTAGTAAGTTTATTAGTGTTTAGTTAGCTAGGTTTTTACTTCATCTGATGGTTTCATTTGATTCCCACTGCCAAGGAATGCCTCAGTAATCGGGCTTCAAGCCCTACATTTCCTGCAATAAGGCTATGGCTGTGAGCTATCTGTGCTCAAGTTGCTTTAAATGCCTTGGGGAAGCTCAGATCAGAGAGCACTGTCAAATTTTCAGGGACTTTAAGCCCCACATGAGGAAAGATTGTGAAGCCAGGCTAAAGTTTCTATTCATAGAGCATCCCTCTATCCGAGTCAAGTTGATCAGACTCAGCACTGGGTCTCTCAGTCTCAGTAAGGAGTGTGCCTCCTACAATGCATAAGTTATGTCACCATACACCATCCCCAGTGCCTAAGAAGAGGCATAAGAAGCAGAGTCCAGAAAGGGGGAGATCCCAGCACCAAAGACTGCTAGTTATGGGGTTAAGAGTAGTGTGTGGTCTAAGTCTAAGCACACCCCTGCTTTGGTACCGCAGAAGAAAGCACCATTGACCCCAACATGTAGGAAAGTACCGTTGACTGAGTAGCCAGGAGGAGCACCTTCCACATCTGTGGCACTGCACCGTACCAACACGATCTCAGTACCAACCATGCCATAGGCATTTGCAGCTGCTAGGGACATCCTTACCTAGTGTTGATACTCTCGGTGCTGGAGGGCATGGGAGAACCAACAAGATCACTACAGCTCTCAGTACCATCCCAGTCTCATGTACCCCTGATAGCTCACTCTTTGGTACTGTCAAAGGGAAACCCCACAATGCTTACTTCTCTGCAAGCCTCTCCACATAGGCATCATCTGGAATTGCGCCTCCATGGTGAACAGAAGGAGAGTCATCTTCTTCTGAACAGGAAGTTGGGTCCTACATTTCCCGTACTCAGAGTTGCTCTTGCTACCCCTCCTCCAGATGTTTCCATCCTTCCACAGATTCTGTCACAGGAATGCCATAGAGTGGTTGACCAGGAGGTCACTGGCACCTGTCCCGTAGCCTTTTGGAAATCCCTCTATCCCCCTGTTTCCAGATCCAATTCCAGGCTCTTCTATTTGATTGCCTCGGAAAGGCGTGCGGCTCTTACTCACCTGACAGCTTCTGTTCCTGATTCCGGTACCAAACCTCATATCGGATATCAAGAGCTGGCTCAGCAGGACCTGACAGATCAAGAAATGAAGGAAGAGCATCTGCAGCCAGTGCTGGCCTCCTCTTCCTCTTCTCTTGATGAGGTAGTCTCAGAAGGGGTCATGTCACCTCCCCCAGATGACTATAAAGCACACCAAGAATAGTTAAAGATGGTTTCCTTAAGTTTGGGGACTACGAATGGAAGAGGTAAAAGAATCCTCACTGCCTGGTCAATATTTTAGCCCCTGCCAGTCCTTCCAGAGTGACTCTGCCTCTGTGGACCTAGTTAAAGTGTTGTGGCAGACTTTTGCATCCCTTACACCCACTTCAAAAGGGACAAATGCTAGTCTTGTGCACCTGCCCAAGGTTATTAGTTCTTTTACTCCCATCCTGCCCCCTAGGGTTCCTGGCAGTTTTGGGTGCTAATGAGGGGAAAAGGGAGGGACATCAAGGCACAACCCCAAAATCAAGACTCAAAAAAGCTAAAACAGTTTGATAGGAAAATTTATTCTACCAGGGGGGTTGCAACTCAGGGTTGCAAACCAACATGCACTTTTGGGCAGTTATGACTTTAACATATGGGACTCTATGCTAAAATTTAAAGAAATGCTGCCAGCAGATGGTAGGCAGGAGTTCTCCTCACTAGTGGGTGAGAGAAACTTGGTGGCGAGGGCCTCGATGTAAGCTGCTCTAGATATGGCTGACTTGGCTGCCAGGTCTGTGGCCATGCCTAGGAGCTTCTGGTTGCAGTTCTCTGGCTCTCACAGGAGGTCCAACATACTGTGCAGGATCTTCCCTTTGAGGGATCCTCCTCCTTTTTGGAGCAGACTGACCCTAAGCTCTGTGGGTTAAAGAACTCAAGGGAAACAATAAAGTCCCTTGGGTTGTATACCCCAGCCCCTTCCAGGAACCACTTCAGGCCTCCGCAGTCCCTCCAGTATTCTGCTCCAGTTGTCCAACAGGACCTGCAGAGGAAACTGAGTAGAGGTGATAGGCATAGGCTTCATCCTCCTTCTACCTCTGTATCAATGCCTGTTCCACCTAGACATCTAGGGGGTTCTAAGCAGGCATTTTGATGGGACTCTTGAGGATGTGATACCAGTACCCAAGATGCCAAACCCCATTTTCCTTTATTTGTAAACCACTTTCCCATTTCCTCAGTGCTTGGTCCTGTATCACCACAGACCTTTGGGAGCTGAGCATTGTAGAAGTGGGATACATTATCTGGTTTATTTCTACACTTTATTCCCACCCTCCCTCCATTTCCCTCTTCAGGGCCCTTTTGCGTGAAGAACTTCTGGTTTCAGACATTCAATCTCTCCTTCAGGTGGGAGCCATAGAGGTGGTTCCACAGAATTTAAGAGGGAAGGGTTTCTACTCCCAGTACTTCCTAATCCCAGAAGCAAAGGGAGGTCTCAGACCTATCCTAGACCTGTGTCAGCTCAACAATGATCTCAAAAAGATAAAGTTTTACATGGTCACCCTGGCATCCATCATTCCCTCTCTGGATCCGAGGTATGCCAGCCTCGATTTTAGGGATGCTTACTTTCATGTGTCAATATATGAAGGACACAGAAAGTTCCTCAGGTTTGTAGTGAAGTATTTGCATTACCAGATCACGGTGCTTTTGGCCTCTCTGCAGCATCTCTGGTGTTCACACAATGCATGGCTGTGTAGCAGCATTCCTGAGGAGACGAGGAGTGCAGGTCTACCCTTACCTGGACAGCTAGCTAATCATGGGCTGGTCCAAGTTATATCCAATGTTGTACTCGTTTTAGTCAACATTCAAGGTCCTAGGCCTATTGATCAATGCAAACAAGTCTACCCTTTGCCCGTGACAGAGGATAGAGTTTATAGTGGCAGTGTTGGACTCTACCCAGCTCAGAGTGTTTCTCCCAGAGTCAAGGCTCCAATCGTTCTCAAGTTTCATCCAATCACAACAGCCCAAAACTGTATGAGGTTCCTAGGACACATTGTTTTATGCTTATATGTAATACAACATGTGAGACTGCACCTCAGATCCCCCAGACATGGCTGGCCTCAATGTACTAGCAAGCCGTCTTCATCTGAACACTGCGCTCACGGTACCTTCTTAAGTTCTGGTTTCAATTAATTGGTGGTTAGATCCTCTCAATGATTGTGTGGGTGTTCCCTTCATCCGCCCTCAACCATAAATGACTCTGGTCTCAGACGCATTGCTGTAGGGTGGGGGCTCACTTGGGGCCCCTCTGAATTCAGGGTCTTTGGTCCTTGAGGGAGCTCTTTTCATATCAGTGTCCAAGAACTAAGGGTGATTCATCTTGCCTGTCTGTCTTTTCTACCTCATGTCAGAGGGAGAAACCTGTTTGTTCTTACAAACAACACTGCAGCTATGTTTTACCTCAACAGGCAGGGAGGAGCTCGCTCATCCCTCCTTTGTCAGGAAGTGATTCACCTATGGGACTTTTGCTAGCCCATTCAATCAACATCAAGGCCCCTTACCTTTCAGGGGTGCAGAACAAGCTAGCAGACTGCCTGAGCAGGTCATTTTCGAGTCGCCATAAGTGGTCTCTTCGCCCAGATGTAGCTAGATACATTTTCCAGTGGGGGATAGAGGGGGAATTCCCCAAATAGACCTATTTTCAAACATGTTCAACAGAATATGTCACCAGTTCTGCTCTCTGCAAGGCCACAGTCTGGGCTCAATCACCAATGCTTTCCTGCTACCCTGTACAGAAAAGCTTTGCTACAATTTCCACCAATCCCACTCAGACACTGAGTGCTACTGAAAATCAAGCAGGATCACACCCACATTATATTAATAGCCCCAGTGTGACCCAGGGCCGCCCAGAGGATTCCGGGGCCTGGGGTCTTCGGCGGCGGGGGGCCCCCGCTTCGGCAGTAATTCGGAGGCAGGGGGTCCTTCCGCTCCGGGACCCGCCGCCGAAGTGCCTCAAAGACCCTTGGGTTGTATTCTAGAAATGATGCCAAATTTGGTCAAACTGTTCTACAGTCTGTTTGTACATGAACTCTGATCCCTCTGCCTATACTACTGCTTGGGAGTCACCAAGAGTGGAATGCACATGTGAAATCATTCAGAGAAGAAAAACGGTGACTAATCTTTCTTAACTGTTGTTCTTCAATATGTGTTGCACATGTCCATTCCACGAGCTACCCTTGTACTCCTTTACATTGGCGTTTCTGGAAAGAAGGAACTGAAGGGCTTCGGGGTCAGCTGGGCCCTTTATACCAATGCCAGCAGCACGCTGCAGCAGAGGACACTCAAGCCCCCAATGGATACCACTGAGGGGAAAATTTCTGGCAACTGTAAATGGTGCATACACACACCAAGAGTGGAATGTACATGTGTAAAAATCTCGAAAAACACAATTATGAAAGGTTAGTAACCTTTTTTTCTCTAGTCCTCTGGGACTACCCCCATCCTTCATGAGTTCTTGACATTCATTGCTAACCATTCAGAGATTGTTTCAGCTAGTTCCTTAAATACCCGAGGATGAATTTCCTCAGGTCCTGTTGACTTAAAGACATCCAATTTATATAAATATTCTTTAATCTTTTCTGTCCCTGTTCTGGGTTGTGTTCCTTGACCCTAGATGTAAATATTAAGTGTGTTAGGTAACTGGTCACAGTTAACCTTTTTAATGAAGAGTGAAATAAAATAGATGTTAAACATCTCAGCCTTCCTGATGTTCTCCATTATTAGCTCTCGTTCCCTGCTAAGCAGTGGACCTAATTTCCTTCATCTTTCTCTTGTTCCTCATGTATTTATAGTACTACTTCTTATTGCCTTTTATTTCTTTTGCTAGGTGTATGTCATTTTATGCCTTAACCTTTCCGATTTTGACCCTATATGCTTGTGCTATTCTTTTGTACTCCTCCTTAGCTGTTTCTCCATGTCTCCACTTTTTGTAGGATTCCTTTTTGATTTTCAGGTCAGTAAAGAGCTCCTGAAAGAGCCATATTGGCCTCTTACTACTCTTCCTATCTTTCCTTAACATCAGAACTAGTTGCTTTTGTGCCTTTAATATTCTCTGTCTGAGCAACTGCCAGTTCTCCTAAACTCCTTTTTTCCTTAGATTTTCTTTCCAGAGCATCTAACTTGCCAGTTCTTTGAGTTTGTTGAATTCTGCTTTTTTTGAAGTCCGTTGTCCTTTTTCTGCTCTGCTCACTCCTTCCTTTTCTTAGAACCATTACATTTACTATTTTATGATCATTTTCACCCAAATTTTCTTCATCCTACAGATTCACAACCAGTTCTTCCCTTTTAGTCAGAATGAAGTCTAAAATGGCAGCCTCCCTGGTTACTTTCCCCATTTTCTGAAACAAGATGTCACCAATACATTCCAAGAACTTATTTGGACATTGTGCGTTTTGCTATATTACATTTCCAACAGATGTCTGGATAAAATCCCCCATTACTACCAGGTCTTATGTTTTGGATAGTTATCTTATCTTATTTAATATAGAAGTGCCTCGTCCACCTCCTACCCCTGATTTGGTGATCTATAGTGAACCCCTACCATGATGTTACCCCAGTTTTTCCTTCACCAGAGACTTTCAGCTGCTCTGCCTCTCACTTTCTCCAGCACCTCAGAACAAGTGTATATAATTCATGATGCATAATGCAACACCTCCTTTCTTTTTATCCTGCCTGTTCTTCCTGAAGAATCTATAACCCTCTATACTAATATTCTAGTCATAAGATTTGTCCCTGTGATGCCAATTAAGTCATAATTTACTTTATGTATTAATACTTCCAGTTTTACTGTTTATTCCCAATACACCTTGCATTTGTTTATAGACATCTAAGATGTTGAGTAGATTACTCCACTGTTTTCCTCTTATTGCTCTCACACACACACACACACACACACACACACACACACACACACACACACACACACACACACACACCCTAGTCCTCCGTTAAGGACAACATTTTTTATACATGCCTGTGGGCTTTTGTCACCTGCACCCTTTGAACCTCTTGTTCAACTTCTTATGGAAAAGAGATTACTAATGAAGGTAGATCTGCCCGAAGAAGGGTTAAGCTTTATTAAATAAGTTTCTGTTTGGAGGTCAGAATGACAGCTTCATATTTGGTTGCTGATAAGTAGTCATCCTGCTTGCCTAACTGCATGGCTTGATAATGTGCTTTATAGTCTTGCTCAGAATGCTATCAGTACATAGTGCATTCTCCAGGTTAGAATCTGTCCTTTGATTTTGTGAAGATAATGTGAGCTTGCTCTACAGAGTGAAAGGGATTGAACCCTGCTGCAAGATATTAATATATAGAAATGTTCTTGGTTTCCTTCCAGGGAGAGTAGAAATCTGCAACTCTCCAATGTCAAGGGCTATAATTTTTTCTAGATATCATCTTTCATTTCTCAGAGACCAAGTACAAGTGCTGATATACAGTGGTCCTCAGTGAGGCAGTTTATTGGGCATGGCACATACTATAGAACTGCTTAAAGGGGATGCTCTGTATTGAGTCCATAGAATTTTCTTGAGGAATATTACTTGCTCAGTATGTGAAATGTTTTTCTTCATATTTCCATACAAATAGGCCAATAAGCTTTGTAAATAGGCCATTCATATGTTTGTTAAAGCATTTTATTTTAAGTAACCACCCCATAAAGAGGATTTGTCAAAGTTTAAAAAACCACAGTTTTAATGTAATCTAACAATAAAGAAAGTTTCTAATGTGCTGATAATTTTCACTGTAGTATCCCATATATAAAGATTAACTCTTTACAATCAAATCCATAACCCTAAGAAGTACACAAATACCAACTGCATTAAATGGTGAAACTGCAGACACTTTTCAAGCTACCCAGTGGTTAAGATGGGAGAGACTTTGAGTCAGGACTTCTGAGTTCTCCTCCTAGCTCTGCCCCTGATTTGCCATGTAACCTTGGGTTAATCATATAGCTGCTCTGTGTTTCAGTTTCCATTATCCTTAAATTGTGGGTAATGATGCTTTCCTCCCTCTCTGTGAGAGCCAGTTAATTAATGCTTGTAATGCTCTTTGAGAGCCACCATTAAATTATTTTAGAGTACAAAATATTAATGTAAATCATAAGTGAAAGATTTCAGCCTATAACAACCCAGAAAAATTGATTGTCCCTCATGATTGGAAATCCTTGTTAAACCTGTAGTATGTGTAGTGAGTCAGGCTCTTTCCACACATGCTGCTCTCCTGAATTACTCTTCCTTGCTTTCAAATAATTATTTCCAAAAGTATTTCCATTGGCTGCAGTGGGTATTGGAACAGATCTTAGTAAATTATGTTAAACTGAGTTTCTCAAATGTGTGGTCCATGGACCACTAGTGGGTCCACAAAGCACTAGCTAGTGAATTATAGAGAACTGGTTGGCCAATATAGTGCTGCCGCCTCCTCAAGTCCAAATGCTAGTTTGCATTAAAACAGCTCAAAATGCCTGAAATACATTCCTAATATTACTTTTTCCATGTAAACAATTCCTGTCATTACCACAGAGATGTTATGTGATCATGAATGTGAGGGAAGGTGGTCCATGCAATTGTAAATAGGAGGGGAAGTGTCCATGAGGCAATATCTTAATTACAATGTGGTCCACCCCATGCTAAACATCTGGTGTCTAGATTGAAAGTTCATTTTTTTGGCATGTCCAGTTATTTCTCATTCAGATCCCCATGTTAACAAAGATCCATTGTTTTTAATGTGCATGAATACAGTTTTTGCGTAACAAAAATTCCAAGTCATTTAAGCCTCAATGAAAACAATCTATTGTGACAAATGCAAGTTGAACTCATACATTGTGTAACTTCACAAGTTTCTATGAAGAGTTGTTTATCTTCACTTTCTTGTTCTTTCTTTCACTCATTTTAAAGGTAATCTGCACTTTTCAAAATCAATTGTAGTATTCCGTGCTGAAATCCACAATTAAGATGAGCAAGAGGGGCAATTAAAGTGTAGTGAACTACATTTTATTTTCATTGTGGGCTCCTCCTAAACTCATGGGTCACTGGGTCATAGCATGTCTCAGCTACCATGGAACTTGTCTGGTGCATGAGCTAGCCTATAAGCAGTCAGGTACCTTAAGTGTAATTTTTTTTACATTGTGTGGTGTATTTTTGCAAAATCCCGCCTTTCCTATCCCCATAGTTAATTTAGACTCTTTGTGATCTGAAGCAATGGGAAAGCTACAAAACCACATCATATAATAAAACACCACTTACCTGGCATATTTTATACTGGGTCTATGATCCAGACAAGTTCCATAGTTGATCTGAGACATCATCATGCTAGTGCTAGCTTACATGTTGGATCTGGCACTCCACAATTTTAGGGGTCTTTAAATGGAAAAAAATAAAAGATACCTTCAAAATCAATGTGTTAGGTGTGTTTTGCTATTCAGGTATTCAGCATGCAACTTTACATTTAGTTCATTTAAAAAAAAACTCTTGTGGGTCACCTTTAACATTATGTCTTCTAGATGAGTTGTAAGTAACTGCCTGCTGAAATACATGGTGTCACTTAAAATTATGGATACATTTAATCTTTTTTATGGATAGTGTTCAGGGATTAACTAACTGTACTTAAGTCATCTCTCATTTAAAAAAAAACTCTAACTCTACTGATTGGTCACTTGATTTACCTATCTCAGGAAAGAAAGCAGCACTGTACATGACAGTCAGTAAAGTTTTATTGTGTGTGTGTATTCAGTGTATTAGCTATTAAACCAAACTTTAGGTGGAATATATACAAACCTGATTTGATTTATTTTTGTGTTTATCACTGTGGCTTTGAAACTAAAAATAAAATAGAGTGTCTGATTTTGATTTAGATCTGTCCCTGGGGATAGCACACAGCTGCCTATCACCGAGGATACATCAGTATAGGAGGATTAACTGTTCACATGCACTTTAAACATCAAAGTGTTTATATAAAGTCATGGAAAATGAGTAATTCGTTTTATCATTCTCTGTCTGAACACAATGCCTCTTAAAAAGTAAATAATCTTTTATTTTAAGAACAGAAATGATTAATATCATTCACTGAATGGAACAGTGTGCTTTTAAGTAAATTAACATGGATGCTGCTTCTATCAGTACAATTGGATTTTTTTCCACTTATCAGTACCATCAGTGCGCTGTATCAGTACCCTCTGTTCCCTACTAAATAATGAGCAGACAGACATGATTGCTGTCTTCAGGATTACTTGTATGCATTATGGCACATAGCTGGTTTCTGGGAAATAATTAGCAGTACTTAATTGCCCTCTGTGTCAGGTGTTTCCACCATTCTTTTTAGCATTTTGTTCTGTGTGGCTAAACTCTAAACTCTTTTAATAGAGAAGAGTTTAGTCATTAATGATATAAATGCAGCACTTGATCCATATTATGGAGGTTACTATACATGTTATTAAACCATTGTTGCACCACTTCTATGGGTCAGCTAAAAGCTCAGCCTTCTTTTCTTCTTTCCCTCCCTCTCTTTGACCTGTTCTTTGTGCTGCCTCCCTCTTTATTGCAGTTCTCCTCCCTGTCTTTCGTTTGTTTATTTTGCCTTTTCCATTCCACCACCCCCAGAATGTCCTCATAGGGTCTTGTGGGACAGAGGTGTCTTCTGTGCCTCAAAATGAGATACATGTGGAATTGTACAAGTTATCCTATCCAGCTCAGATCATAAATTACTCTGTAAAGTTTGAACTTCTTTTTAAATTAACATATATAAATTGAATGCTGTCTTGAGGGCTTTTCTCAGCATTAGGGCTGGATTAAGACATAGGTACTATAGGCAGATGCTTAGGGTTTCAAATCCTGGCATCACATAATAAAATGAGAATCTGAGCTTTCATTTTTTAAAAAGGTATGAAACCATTGTGGATGCAAAGTAAAGCTTAAAAACATGAAAAGAGTATAACTGGTGCCTGCCTGAGTCTGCGGACAGTCTGAAACATGAGATCCAAGACACGGGAACTACCCTTTCTAAAACTTGCTGCCACTCCAAAGAGGTGCAGGCTAATGGTATAGGCCTGGTGTTAAGGGGGCCCCATGTGAGCTGTGCCTCGGGCCCCCAGAGAGCTTTAATTCAGCCCCACATGAAAGTTAAATCTCAAATGAAAGCTGCCCTGCTGTTTGGAAGTCTAGTACTTCAGGAAGATAGAGAAGTTAACGTATACAGTAAACTAAAGATTTTAAAGTTTGATTTGGCTTGTGAACCAAGAAAACAAAAGATGTTTAATTTTGTTAGGTGTTTTTGTTCAAAGTCAGTAGCTTTATAGTCCTTTTCCTGTGATGGAATGTTCCTGAAAGGTATTGTTCCTCTAAGGGCTTGTCTACACTGGCAAGTTTCTGTGCAGTAAAGGAGCTTTTTGCACTCAAACTGCAGATGTTTGAGGGGGGAGGGATAGCTCAGTGGTTTGAGCATTGGCCTGCTGAACCCAGGGTTGTGAGTTCAATCTTTGAGGGGGCCACTTAGGGATCTGGGGCAAAAATCAGTACTTGGTCCTGCTAGTGAAGGCATGGGGCTGCACTCAATGACCTTTCAAGGTCCCTTCCAGTTCTAGGAGATAGGATACCTCCACTATTAAAAAAAAAAAAATTGTACGCACTGCCAAGCCACTTTGTGTGCAGAAACTCCTCAGTTGTAGCTCTGAAAAAATCCACCATGACAAGAGTCGTAAGGCTATTTGCACAGAGGTTCCGGCACTCTATTGCCATTGTAGACACTTGTGTGATGGATTGGATCACAGAAAACCCCTTGGGAATTGCCAAGTGCTGTGCCAAGACTACTTCTGCCCCTGCTTTCCCTGTCAGCTCAGGACTCCAGCACCCTGTCTTGCTGAGCCAGACACTTCCATCTGCTCCAACAAAGACCCAGGGTCTGAATTACTTGCCCCAAAGCTGCAGACTTAACTGAAAGCAGCTTACAGAAGTGTTCTTGTGTTTAACACTCAGATGCCCAACTCCCAATGGGGTCTAAACCAAAATAAATCAGTTTTACCCTGTATAAAGCTTATACAGGGTAAACGCATAAATCGTTCGCTCTCTATAACACTGATAGAGAGATATGCACAGCTGTTTGTCCTCCCCCCCACAGGTATTAATACATACTTTAGGTTAATAAGTAAAAAGTGATTTTATTAAATACAGAAAGTAGGATTTAAGTGGTTCCAAGTAGTGACAGACAGAACAAAGTGAATTACCAAGTGAAATAAAATAAAACACACAAATCTAAGCCTAATACAGTAATACAACTGAGTACAGATAAAATCTCACCCTGAAAGATGTTTCAATAAGTCTCTTTCACAGACTGGTGCCTTCCAGGCCTGGGCACAATCCTTTCCCCTGGTACAGCTCTTGTTCCAGCTCAGGTGGTAGCTAGGGGATTCCTCATGATGGCTCCCCCCTTCCTCTGTTCCACCCACTAATATCTCTTTTGCATAAGGTGGGAATCCTTTGTCCCTCTGCCACCCTCCCTCTCTATGGAAAAGCACCAGGTTAAAGATGGATTCCAGTTCAGGTGACATGATGATATGTCACTGTAAGACTCCATTACCCACTTGCCAGCACACAGGTACACAGGAAGGCTTACAGGTAAAACAGCCATCTGCAGTCAATTGTCCTGGTTAATGGGAATCATCAAGATTCCAAACCACCATTAATGGCCCGCACTTTGCATAATTACAATAGGCCCTCAGAGTTATAGTTCATATTTCTAGTTTCAGATACAAGAGTGGTACATTTATACAAATAGGATGATCACACTCAATCAATTATAAGTTTTGTAATGATACCTTACAAGAGACCTTTTGCATGAAGCATATTCCAGTAACATTATATTTACACGCATTCGCATATTTTCATAAAATCATATAGAGTGCAACGTCACAACTTGATTGCTTTTTGCGCTGTAATTGGCCTCCGGAGCTGTCCCATAATGCCTCAAGTGACCGCTCTGCTCATTGTTTTGAACTCGGCTGCCCTGGAGACATGCGCCCCTCCCCTTTCAAAGAACCCTTTCTGATAGCCCTTTGGTGCTGTGCTGATCTGCTCCAGGACACAAAGCAAATCATTAATGTGGAATGTTTGTGCTGTTGAACATAGAGGGGTGGGTGGGTGTGAGAGACAGAGTGCTGTGTTTAATTACAGCATTTTAATAAAAGTGGTATAACTTGTGGCACAGAAACTTGCCAGTGTAGACATACCCCAGGATGACTGCTGAGCAGTAGGGGCTGATGTTTTGTTTCACACATAGTTAACTTTTCCATTCATGAAAGCTGGCAGATATATGACTGGTGAGACTCTGCTGTCTCTTTCAGATACCCCTCAACCTTTCAAACCCACATACAGACCAGGACCACAAACTACTCTGGGAAGAAGTAGCAAACCATGCAACTCATCGTAAATTAATGGAGTGGAAAATCAAGGCTTTGATGAACATAAGGCCACTGTAAATGAAGCATGCAGTATGAACGAGTACAGTTTCATTATGGGAAAGGAGCAATTGTGGGCAGTCTAATGAGGGAGATGTTTAGAGATTGATAGATACTTCTGGGCAATTTTAACCTGAAACAGAAAGGTATAGTGGGACCCGATTTGAAAAACTTGATTTAGGTATTTTACAGGTATAAAAACAGTTCTACATTAAAATCTGTGGAAAGCACTTAATTAGCATGTGATTACCATATCATTGTTTTCACAGTGGAGGTATAGAGAAGAATCCAACTGAGTGTGCTGTTGATTAATTTTATTTTTGCAAATTATAAGTGTTTGAGCAGTAAAGAACCAGATGTGGTATAGGAGGAAATAATTCCTTTATTTGTTTAACATGTTCTTAACACGAACTTTGAAGGTAAATCAATAATTTGACTTTAAAAAAATTTCAATAGGACTTAATAAATTAGATTACAAGACATTCATCTGAAAATAAGAAATATACGGTACTATACAGTTTTGTCTAGGCTTAGATAAGCCTTGCAAAACGATCATGAAAATTTACCAGCCAGGTTCAAAATCCACTCACTCACCACTCCCATTTTGTTGCTGATAAAGAAATAAATGTTGTTTCAATTGTAACCAAAATATTTCTCACTTTGGGTTTGAATTTTGTAAGACTGACTTTTATTAGCCCACTGTTCAAAGATAATTAGAATCAAGGCTTAAATTCAGCCAGAGCTGTCTGAGGCGGAGCTCCAGAAAATATTTTCAACCCCCCCGGAATTTTTATAGCATGTTGGGAGGGGAGGGGGCACCTCCGGGAAATATTCAGTAAGAATTTACACCTGATTAGAATGAATATTCACTTAATTTTCCTTTCCATCTCTTTGGTATTATCTCTTCTAAACAATTTGTTCTGGTAAGTTTTCAGTCTCACAGTTCAGCACTTTTCTTTGTATTGTATGTCCTCAAATTCTTCCAGCTTCAAGAAGTGGCTCACTTTTCTGAGGGCATTTTTTTTTGTATAATTTTTTTGTATCTGTACCCATGGTGCCTTTCGAATTAGATTTTGAAACTCAGGCAAAATAATGCAACAGTAATATCAGGTGAAAAGACAAAATCCATGGTTTTAAATTAAAATGTATCAGATTTACTTTGAGGAATTCAATGAAATTGATTTTAGCAGTTACTTAGATTTCTTGCTGGAACAAGTTAATGTACATCATCAACTGCATCTTCATGCATGTTCCATCCTGCAGTTTAATTCAGAGGTCTAGAAGTGATAGAGACAGAAGAGGGAGTATTCCACTTTTATTTGACACGTTGAGTTGCAACAAGCATGTTTTCTGCAAATGTTTGGACCGCTTTCAGGAAATTTGTTATACAACTTTATTGAAACATTTCCCCGGTGAATTTTATACAGCTGCATTTGCTTCCAATCATTGCAGACTGAAAAGCTACATATACCATAATGATTTAATCCTACTTCACCACAGATAATTATGTATATAGGCCCTTTTCTATTGTTTGTCCATTTCTAAGGTATAATTTATATCTGGTCTTGTTTACAGATAAGCTCAAATCCTTTAAAAAATTAAATTAATACACCGCTTAAGATCCCAAATCATTAACAGATTGTTTGTAGATCAAACACTTACAGGTACATTTTGTGATTTGGGGTCAGCAAAACGACAGTGTTTGTAGCATAAAATGTGTAGATTCAATGTATGAATGAAAATACCCTCTGATGTTCCCATTTATTGATAGTAATAAAAACAAATGCTGTATGTGTAAAGTCAAAATATGGACTTTACATTCAGAACTCACTGATTACTAAGTCTATGCTTAGTCTTCCCCAGACAGTGTTCCCCAAATTTTCTCTGCAGAATCATGTAACACCTTATACATATTAAAAATATATAGTAGTAAAGTAGTTTATTTTTACTGATATTTTTTAGGTTTTTAAGAGCTCACTGTATTTTGGAAAACTTTCACCAAGACTTGATAAAAACATCTTTAATTAAGCAGTTTATCTGGATTAAGGCTTATAGTAAACAGGTTATTTTTCACATGTTGATATTAAAATCTTGTGTATGTTTAATAAGGCCCTCCATAATGGGCCTCTGTTAGTCTAGTACAGATCCATAGTAGTTAGGTGCCAGAAGCATAGAGAACTTAAATATAACAAACTGTAGGTCCTCATTGTACTGATAAAGGACTGCTATAGAGACTGAAGTCATTTGACATCTTTATTTGTGCCAAAAAGGAAGATTGTGGTTTCAAAATAATTTGCCTTGGTTATCCAAATATTATATGGCGCTTCACTGATATTGTATAATCCTCTAATATATGAAGGCTTAAGGGCCTCTGCCAGTGATTCTAATTAAACTGAATAGTAATAGAAACAGAAGGTTCTTTGGCTTGTGCCCTCTAGCTAATTTAGTTTGTGACTAAAATATAGGTTTAGGGTCTGATCTTGTGAGATGTATTGCAATGTAGATGTTGAAGGTTCTCAATACTTCATAAGACTGGACACTTATTTTTGTATGTAAAGCATCTTTCTTATAGCTTGTATCCGCAAATACTTTAGATGTTAAATAATACAGTTAAAAGGTTAACATAAAAATAGTAGCGGGGCGGGGGGAGAGAGAGAGAAATTAAGACTTATAGGCAGGAGGAAAAGAGAAGTTTTCAGCTGAGAACTAAAAATGAGTCTGTGATGGATTTGGAGCTGCCTTATGAATGCTCTTATCTCGACTGAGTTATTGACCTGTTTACAGTATGCATATATTAAGTTAATTCAATTGTACATTTGTCAGGACATGCACCCAGGAAAGGTCCTGATATTACATTTCCCTGCAAACGCTTCAGGGACAATGCAAAAGCCATTCACTTTGCCCTGTCTCTGACCCACCATAAGCTCACTAAACCGGTTTCTGACTACAAAACAAAAAACTGGGAAGAGATCACAAAGACTCTGACTAGAGATATAAAAAGACACAGTCCCTCAAGGGGACAGACAAAATTGAGCTAAAGTGAACCCAGACTCCAGAGGTTGGGCTGTCTACAGTGAAATAAGCCTACCTCTGGGATTAGAGACATATGTGTAGACCTTTTATTGTTTTGAAAACCTTTCTTATGTTATACTTTGTTCCTAATGTTAAGATTGAACGATACTTTGTTTTAAGAGGGCTATTTGGCATCATTGTATTCACTGCTGGTCACAAACTTCCAAAAGGAAGAACTACAGATACCTTAACCCAGTCAGACCTGTTGGGGCAAGCGTGGCTGATCCATGGGGTACCGTAATCCAGGATAAAGTTTAAGAAGGGATTGCAGGAAAAGGTAATGGTATGAGAGCTAATACCTATGAGGGGTGCACTCAAAGAGGCCAGAGGAGGAGCCAGAGGTGCAGCTAACCTTGTTGTGACAGAGTTGATGAATCACATAGATGCCAGGTGGTTTCAAACAAAAGGCAATATAGAAAAGAAGATTTTTGTTCCCACACTAGTGACAGTGTGTGAATGGACAGAGTTGAGGTTGGTGCTACATGAACAGAGAGAGGAGGACAGGAAAACAAGGAACTGGTGTAACAGATCAGAATCTGGCTGATGATTCTAGAGGTAGGCTACATAACTACATGGAAGGATCTTAAAACAAGGAGAGCTATTTTAAATTGTATCTTGGGGGATTAATTGGAGTTGTTTGAGGATGACATGATGATACACTTCATTATACTTGTGATTTAATAACCCTCTATTGTTAGGCCTTTGCTGCTACCCCTATTGGATTTCGGTCCAACAGGGAGATGAAAGGACAACAGAGAAGACAGAACTTGGTAAAGATGCTGTGGCAAATTGCCGGCACCATTATGATGGGTCCCACGCTGCAAGGGTGCCGAAAAATTGGACAAATCATATTTAACTTGAACAGAGTTTGCAAAAGTGTTTTGTTGGGGCCTACTTGAATAATGCTGTCTGGGGGGTAGGATACAATGTCGGTCAGACAGTAGGCGGGGAGTATCCACAAGTGGTTAGACTGTAACATTGTACATCCGTACAATGTAATCGTTTGAGCGGGTGCGCACAGTGTTCCTGACAATAGTGTCCCTCCATCCCAGGTTCCCATAGCAGAGGAGGAATGTCCGCCCGTGCTGCATTTACAAACACTGTCATGTTCCTGAAACTGCCCAACCCTCCCACACACATTCACATCGATATTCTCCCAACCCATTAGCAGCCTCATAAATACTGTGAATCTCAACCAATCCATCCGAGGCCCTTGAAATAGAACAGTTTGTTCAAAGAGGGTATCCTTACATTGACACTCTGTCTTTGGTCCTTTTCCCAACATTCTGTGATCTTGCATCCCGAAATTAGAGGTCCTATAAGTGTGTGCCCTCACCCCCTGAAGCTAAATAGCCAGTTACAGTCCAGGTCCGATGAGATGCAGGGAGGGAGCCGAAGACTGCTCTTGGGCTGTGGTATTCAGATTGGGACCTTGGAGCCTGGATGTTTTTGGAGGCGAGCAGTTACCACAATAGGTCCCAGGTGGTCCAGTCTAGGGGTAAGCAAAGTCTCTGGTTTCTTTATCCATTCACCTCTACCTCCTGTAGGGAGTTGCACATACTGGCCAGCTTTGAAACAGGTATCTTGTGTAACATGTACCAAGGGCGGGTCCCAGGAGGCTGCATCAGGTATGTTTGCCAGGAGGATTAATGTGGGAGCCACATGTGTTACCTTAAATGATACAATATAAACAAAATGAATTCATTTATACATTTTAATTCTGGTTTTATGGACCCATGTTAGAATTCCTTGCACTTTCACAGAGGTACCTGTATGGGCCAATACCATGTGCGGGCCGGAGTATTTTGGCTAAAATTCCTGAGGATTGTATGTTCTTACCATGACCTGATCTCCCTTCTGTACGTCCACCCAGGAGGGGGTCTCTTGGAGGGTCGTGGGCATCTCATCGGTCTTGGACAATTAGTCTCAGGGGGTGAAAGGCTTCATTTAGACATTTGATATATTCCTGTGCAGTGTCAGAGATCAGGAGGATGGGAGCCGGGAACTACACATCCTTCCCCCAATGACATAGTTATTCCAATAATGAGTTTGAAAGGGTGAAACTCCTGTACTAGCATTAGGGGTTGCCCTCATGGAAAGAAGGGAAGCAGGCAGTTGTGCTACCCAGTTGGTTCCTTAACAATAGTATCCTTAGAAAGAGGGCACAGATGAGGTTCCCCTGTAGTCAGCATCAAAGTAGCAGGATTAAGAAGATTAAAGTGTGCAATTGTAATGTGTGGGCTTAAGAGGGTGCACTTCCACAAGGAACCAGTATGCCTTGCTGAAGCAAAGAGTGAATAATGTCATCTACCACATCCACGGCCTCAGGTTTGAGAGGGTATTGCTTGGTAGATGGAGGGAGTTGACTGGTAACCTGGATGGGTGGGCAGACATGAGCAGGCACGAAACTGCAAGACAGCTTATTTTCTGCCCAAACAGAGAGGAACCTGGAACATAATTCTTGAAAAGGGTTAGAGGTGTTCCAAGTGAGAGTCACGGATTTGGCAGTTGCAACAGAAGAGAGAAATTTATCATTACGGAGAGGAATGGTATGAGTACGCATAAGTTTATCAACAAATGTAACTGTACTCTGAACAAGGTTAAGAGTTGCCGCAAGGTCGCAGAGGACATCCATGCCCCAAATAGTCCCCTCTGCATTTGGAGCTACATAAAAAGACTGAGTCCAGAAGACTAGATTAGATTTTACAAGAACAGGGTAGCTTTTATAAGCCGTGAGCTGTGCACCTCCTACCCCTGAAATAGTAATATACTGTTTAGTAGTGTGGAGGGGGAAACACGCTTCCGTGTCCATGAGAATTGTGCATGGCCGGCCCCCTGTCCATGCTTGTAAGTGTGGCCTGACGAGCAAGGCGACGGGGGGGCGGGGAGGGGAGCTGCTGGATCCTAGCGGATCATGGAATTCAAAAGCCTGGCCATTTCCTCTTTGCTTAGGTGTGAGTAAGGATTGGCAGCTGGTTGAGATACCGGTTGGGGCTGGTTGCCCAAGGTTACTTGGCTTGGGCATCCGGCTGCCCAATGTTGAGTCTCCCCACATACAAAACACAGTGGGGGGGGGGCGCGGTGAGGATGGGCCCAAGATCAGATTGAAGGGGCAGTGAGGTACTGCAGGGATTCAGCTGGCTGTGATTCTGTCCCTGACTAGGCTTTAGGGCCTTGTGCCTGCAGTTCTTTTGGGCATGTCCAAAACACCCACAGTTACAGCAAATTACATTATCTTTTGCTGTTACCACCGCAACGTGAGCAGACTTGCTCTCTATCTCTTTAGCTTGTCTGGCTTCGCATTCAAAGGCCCAAATACAGATGGATTCATAATCAGAGCCTCAGTTCACTCCCAAATTAAGGGCTGTTTGCAGGTGGGAGTTAAAACCTTCCTTTCACATTTTTAGAAACACCTGATTGGTTTTCTTTGGGTCCACAATGCCTGCATTGCTGGAATACATCTCCCATTTTCTCTCACAATAATGAGAAGCAGGCTCGTCCTTGCCTTGTATGCAGCCCACGATCAGTCCCCAATTACCAGCTCCATTCCCCTAGACTTCTTGGATGGCTTCCTTAAACTCAGTGCAGGCACGGGTCATATCGTTTTCAGATTCACATTTAACAGAGGCCCAAACACTGTTTTGGTGCCCTTCTGTAAGGATCTTGGCCCATAATAGATGGGGACATTTAGTGTTTGTTAAGATATAAAGATCCCTGGGATGTAACGTATAGGTGGTAACCATCTGGCTTATTTTTTTCCAGAATATCAAATTTGGGTCTTTTGGCTTTAGATCAGGGAGATTTTTTTCAGTAAGCCCCTTATTTCTTTTGTGCTGAGAGTAGTGTACTTATAAGTATTCTGAGCCACTCTGTGGTCACTTGGAGAGGGGCCAAGGGAGCACTGGCACTTAATTCTGGGTTAAGAGGGGGAGGAGGCCAATTATTCCAGTTTTCCCCAGTGTGTGTCTAAGGGTTCCAATCTTGGATTTGTTTTTCAAGGTGTTTCCCATTGTTTTTGTTTTGGTCTTTATCAGTATCACTGCTTGAGTCAGGGTCAGCATGCTAGCAACAATACGGTGTGCAGAGGAGCTGTTTTCTTTTAGTTTTACTCTTAGAGCCTTGTTTTCTGCTTCAAGCTCACTTAGTTTGTGGTTGAAATCTGCCTTTTGATTCAGCTCTGATGTAAGAGCCTTTTGGAGTATTTCCAACTCTTGTAATTTCCTTTCATATTCACAATACATTATTACAGTTCCTTTCTCTAATCTTCCTTTCATCTGATCAGACCACCACAACATACTGTCCATCGTACTCATGCCCTCATTCCATCCATCTTTTGCCATCGTCTTTTGAACCTTCTCATGTTTCCCTTTTATAAAATCAATGAGTCTCCCTACTTAGAGGGCATCATTGATGTTCCCCGGGGCAAGTCAATGAGTCTCCCTCCTGTAGAGGGTATAATTGGTGCACCCTGGGGTACGCCAACGAGTCCCCCTCCCATAGAGGGAATCATTGACACATTCTGGGGCAACTCATACGACACTGTATCCCAGCTTCCTGAAACCCACTTAAGCGGTGCTTCAGGGGAGACCGACTGAGCACACCCTTATTCTCAGTCTACTGCAGCACACACTCTGGTGCTCAGTATCTGGCGATGCAGCCTTTGCCTACAGCGATCCCTGCACCCCAAAAACCCTGGCAGTGCAGCCTTCTCCTCCAGTGATCCCTGCACCCCAAAAACCTTGGCCACAAACACAGTCCCATTCAGTTGTCTTCTCTATGCATCCTATATGTGATTCATATTAAAAAATAGGTGCAAAGGGGAGTCTCAGGGAGTCCCAAACCAAGGTGTGCACTAGAGGTGGTAAGTAAAAGGGCTCACCTTTGTCCCTGGTTGTGAGAAACTCTCCAGAGATTCCCGATCACACCCTGCTTGCTGCCCCAAAACTGTTAGGCAAAAAGATTCTTTTCCCCAAGAATCAGGCAGCCACAGACAGTACTGAAGGGGGTTTATTCACGGTATTGGGAAGACTGATAAACAGCTTCAAAAGTGTAGTACTACAGTAACCAGTTATATACCTTTTTCTTATCACTTCATTTGCATTTATCTCGTTCTTACAGAGACAAACGTTGTTTCAGAGACAGAGAACGCATTTAACATGACAGTGACAGGAACAGAACATACACATCAAACTGTTTTGATTACATCAATTATTCATGAATACCTTAAGGCAAAGAGGTGGGGTGGGATGAGTGTTTACAAATATCCGGAGGGCTGTGAAGGGAGGGTTTGTTCTGTTCTAAGAGCAGAGTTACTGGGTGGACATTTGACCATATACGTTTATCAAGTGTTTACTGTTGTCAGTGTCCTTGGGCTTCTGAAGCATTCCTGCTTGATCTGAGGTTTCTGTCTTAGCTCTTAGCTACATTTTAACTCTTGCCTGACACTTCAGACATATTTATGTCCCCCCAAATACAGGGTTCTTACTAGTATCTAGAGTCCAGCAGAAATCCAGGTCTTCATAAGGTACTCCTAAGTGCACAGACTCAAATAAATCAGACTTCTTTGCGTTCAGAGCATAGTCCTTGGTCTCACTTCATCTCCAGGTGGTGAACTACAAGGCCTTGTTCATGAAATACAAGTTTGTCATATGGGAGAGGTCACTCCCTTCCTGACAAAGGTCCCACCTCAGTATAGAGAGGAGTTTAAAAAAAAAAAGACCAAATAGTTGCAAGCATGGTACTGCAAACAGCCATGGATGCATCTGACATAGCTACTAGGTTGATGGCCACAGACACCATGACAAGATGGATGTTTGGCTGCTAATGTCAGTGATACCCAAAAGGAACAAGCCACCATTGAGTTCCTGCCTTGGGAGATCAAAGAACAATGAGATGCTCCATTCCCTGAAAGACTCAAAGGCTATGTTAGGGTCCTTAGGGATTTACACAGAGATCTTATAAGTATCAGCCCCAACAGAGACAAGGGTCACTGTCATATTCTATAGGCCTACAATCAGAATGTCAGCCTCCTAAAAAATCCAGTACTCTCGGAGACATACATCCTTGACTTTCTCTGTTACTTACCTGAGAGTCACAGAGGCAGCTGCTTTGATAAGAGTGTTTAGAGACACTGATCCAAACCCTCTCTTTACCCTCCGGAGCCATCTTGCCCCTTTCCACTGAGCTTGGTCCACTGTTACATCAGACACATGGGTCAGAGACATCATCAACAAGGCAACACTATTCATTTCCACACTTTACCCACTACCCACCTCCCTTCCCCTTTCCTCTTCAGGGACCCTTTTGTGACACTTAGCTGTTCAACCCAGACAGTAAGAGGTTGTGTCACCACCTGCCCTGCAACTCTTGGTTCCTTAAATGTTATGCAGCTGTGGCTCACACCCCTGACACTAACAGCCAGCATACAAGCATGCAGGTCACATCCTGGCTTCCACGACGCAGTTACTTTTTACAGGGCGACCGCAACATCCGCCAGTCCCAAATTTCCCCAAAATCATCTGCCCTGGAGTATCCAGCTCTCTCACTGAACACGTGCAGTAGTTATTAAGTTCACTGCTCCCTTAAAGAGAGAGAACCCTCTGGCTTATTACCTTTAACAAACAGTCTGTTTTAATCAAAGCACTGAATTGGTTTATAAACTTGCTTTATGCTTTCTATTAAACAAAAGGTCATAGGTTTAAGTGATAACTAGTAAAAGGAATAAAGATAGAAAGGGTTAAAAGAAAACAAAAGTAAAAATACACTTCTAAGACTAAAACTTAATTATATAGTCCTTGTTCAAGATGGTTTCCCTACTTATGGCAACTTTTCTAGCATGACTAGCTGTTCCATCCAGGATCCACCCTTGCAGAATCAGAGTGCTGGTTTCTTTGTTCCTTCAAGAGATGGATGCCAAAATGGCTTTCTGTCCTTGTTTACATCTTCCCAACGTCGTTAACCCTGCTTCAAGAGGCTGGAAGGCTTCCTGGAGGTGCAGTCTCCATCCCCCATCAAGATTATTAGGTGATCAGTCTTTCCTGTTTGCTCTCCTGATGGCTTTGTCTACCTTGATTGTAAATGTGCCTTCATTGTCTGCCTGATGACCAGGCCAGTCAGACAAGTAAATATGCATTTCTATATCTAGGGCAGACGGGGCTTATGCATTGCTTGTCAAACACATTTAAAGAACATAATTCTAGCACATATTTATAATTCTTTGTGCACACCCTTCACATACATCACTCAAGAATATTAAGGATCAGTAGTTTTCCAATGATATATTACATGCCACTTTTTGGGTATATATCATGACAATAGCATGTTAAGTGTAATGAATATATCAGGCCTGACAAGAGTTGCTGACACAGAGTAGTGAACCACCAATGGGCCTCTGTTTCACACCTTCTAACTACAATCCTATTACATACAGAAGTGACCTCATTGCTTTATCTCAGCACCTTACAGGTATCACAGGAGTACAAGGGAAGAGGCTTCTAACTCCCAATATTTCATCATCCCATCCTCAAACAACTCCAAAGCAAATACATATGCCTCCTCAGGTTCAGAATGGTAACACTTGCTTCTGTCATTCCATCTCTCCAGGGTCAGGATTGGTTATTGGCTCTCACCTTATAGGAAGCATCCTTCCACATTCACTTGGCCCCCAGGAAGTACTTGAGAGTCATAGTGGTGCCAATTCTGTATCAGTACAAGGTACTGTCATTTGGACTCTCCAAAGCACTGAGAGTCTTTACAAAATATCTAATCATGGTAACACCCGCTTGATAAGACAGGGCGTCCATATCTATCTTTATCTGGATGATTGACAGATCAGACATAAATCCCAGCAGGGTCTGTCTACTGGTGAGACATTGGATGGACAAGAAGGTCCTGGTGACACTCTCTGTCCTCACAGAGTTGACATGGTGGCTAGAACTCAAACATAAGGAGATCGGTACCATTCTCATCCCCAGGCCCTACCAAGACTTTACTCACAGACACATGAGGGACAGGCTGGGGAGCCCATCTGAACAAGTTATAGATGCAAGGGACCTGGCTCTTGGAAATTCTTCGCATAACACAGGACTTCACATAAATGTCCTGAAACTTAGAGACATCAAGCTAGTTTGTATGTAATTCTTACCTGTCCTCCCAGATTCCACAGTGCAAACCCCCTGATGGCAAACATCTCCATGATGCACTATATAAACAAGCACGGAGACACCTGCTCATCATCCCTCTATCTGGATGCTGTCAGACTCTGAATATGATCCCACCAATACAGGATAACCCCAATGGTTTTTCACCTCCCTGCAGTCAGCAGTGACCTGGCAGACTTCCTAAGCAAACAACCAGTGACCAGTCATGCATGGTCCCAGTGGAGATCCTTCAGAAAGTTGAAATTCCATCAGTGTAAGATTTCCATGACAGACCAAGAATAATGCCAGAATATCTTTTCCAGGGGGGACAGGAGCCAGAGCTCATTGCCTGATGCCTTCCTTCTGCAGTGGAACCCAAGCCTTCTTTATAACTTTCCATTGATTCCCTTGATTCATGGGGTGATTTCCAAAATCAAAAGAGAACAAACCACAGTCATTCTTGTAGCTCCATATCAAGAGACATGGCTTTGGATGACACACTTGCTACAGATATCCTTTCAGCTGCCAATGCATCTCCCCCACTCCCTGGATTTGATTGCACATCACGTCTGATAGCCCATCCAGACCCAAAGTCGCTGCATCTGATTAATTTGCCCAGATGTTAGCTGGGTAAGTAACACAGACAGGACTGTTCCAGAGAAGAGCAGGAGATCCTGATACAGAGCAGGAAGACATCCACCAAAAGGACTTGTGCATCAAAATGGAAGAGATTCTTGATTTGGACCTCTCCATAGGGCATGGACCTTATGCAGGCTATAGTACCAAAGATCTTCAATTGCTTGCTGCATCTGAAACACTCTGTCTTATGGTCCACCTTCCAGCTTGCCATATGCCAGTACAGTCGTGCTTGGTCTTCTTACCTGAGGCATTGAAATTCCTAAAGGTCCTGCTAAATACTTATCCACTAATAAGAGAACCTTCTCTTGCCTGGAATCTCAACATTGTCCTCTTGAGATTCATGTGCATTCCCTGTGATCCTCTGTCAGAATACATCTTACTTCAGCTCACTCTGAAGACGGGTCACCCTTGTTGCTGTCACTTCAGCTAGGAAAGTGAGTGAGCTGACCCTCTCTACATGATATTTCATAGGGACAAAGTGATGGTGTATCCGCACCCTAAAGTCATCCCCAAGATGGTCTCACAGTTCCATCTCAATCAATCAATCCATTTGCCTGTCTTCTTCCCAATGCCCAATCAACATTGAGAGAAAAGTTACAAATGCTGGACATTTCCAGAGCCTTACTTTACTACATGGGCAGAAACAAACTAATCAGATTGTCTCCCCATTTATTACGGGCTATAGCCAGCCATTCAAAAGACCAGGCCACCTTATCACAGCTAATATCTAAGTGGATAATGCAACATATCTTGCTGTGTTACCAGCTGGCTGCTGTACCTCTCTCACTGAACATCAAGGCTCATACCACCAGAGCTCAAGCAACATCCTCTGTCTATATCAGAAATGTGTCAAATTCTGAAATCTGCAAGGTGGCAACACATAGTAACCCATTGACCTTTGTCAAACATTATTCATTGGAGTTAGCCACCAGGGCAGATGCCAAGTTTGGGAGAGCAGTACAGCAATCACTGTTCAGCTGATGCAGCTGATAATGCTTCATCCCACCATCCAGCAAGGGTGCTACTTGCCAGTCACATACAGCGGGATCCATGTTGGCATACACTCAAAGGAGAAAGAACGGTTACTTACCCTATAGTAACTGTGGTTATTTGACCATCCCTCCATTTCCTGCTTTCAGAGACCTCAGTGAACATGGGCTTTGAATTGCAAGAGAACTGATGGAGGATTGTGGCTTCTCCAACCTTGATGCCCTTGAATTGGAGCACGAGAAGCCACGGGATGCTTGCAAAGCCCCAGTGAATACTGCTATTCAGTAGACTCTGATCTCATGCTCGTGAGACTCATGTGCACGTACAGTGCGATTCGCACTGACAACAACATCTCAAAGAACCACAGTTACTGCAAGGTAAGTAATCATTCTTTTCTCTGTTTTGGATAAGTTTCAAATATGGCTTTAGTTGAATTATATAGTTGCTGATCCTCTGTTTGGCTGACACCAAGACCCTGATGAGGGTCAGCAAAAGATACTTTGTTTTCCTGAGGGAGAGCTGTTGCTAGTATGCTTTCTATGAGCTGGGCAGATGAACATCCTGGACTTTCTTCCAGATTTTTTTAAACTTAGCAAAAATAATAATTTTATACCCTCGGGACTGTTGTTATTAGACCTAGAAACTGAATTTTTGAGCATATGCCACACTGTGTTTTTATTTATTATTTGCAGTTTCACAAAGAGAAACAATCCTCTGAAAAAGATGAGACAGGCCTGCTTCCCTTTAGAATATTGCCTTGTTTAATCTGTTTATCTGTACAGTTAGGAAACTGTTGTACATTCTATTTTTTGACGTTTTCGTCTTCACATGCTAGTAAGGTTTGGTACTACTGAGAGTTTAAACTCTCTGGGGCAGGAACTGTCTTTTGTTGTGGGTGTACAGTGCAATGCAAATAGCAATAAGTTTCTGAGCTGCCATCTGAGTGTCTGTTCCATTCCTCCTTTGTCATTACAGACCCTTTTATCTCTTTAGGTGATTGAGGTTTGACTCCAGCTATGCTGTTGAAGAATTGCACCTTTTGCTATATTTCAGTCTGATACAGGTTGATTCTCTTTGGGAATAAAGGAGGCTTGTAAGGCCATATTAAATCTCTGTTTGACCAAGGAGGTGTACATTTCCTCCCTAATGCTGACCATACAACAATTTTTCATTCACTTGTTATTTTGCTTCTATAACATTTTTGGGTAACCTTTCATCTGATTCAGATTGCAGCCTTCTGGGGCAGACTGCACTAAACATGTAATAGCCCTGCTTAGAGCTATCCACTTGTTTCCCTCTTTGTATCCTGGTAAAATTAGAGGTGTCATTGTCACTCTAAAAGCTTGGTCTGGGACCTAGCTAGGATGCTCTTGCTGTCTGGTGAGCTGAACTCTCCAGGATGAGCAGAAAAGCTTCCTTAGTTGAAGGCCATTAGCCCAGTTTGCACAGACTTCGGAGCATGCTGTCATTTGACTTTGTAATTGATTCATTTTGTGTGGCTTGTGGGTTTTTGCTTAGTTTTTGTTTATACTTTAGCTTGCAGCAGCAGCAATAAGGTTTATGGTTCTTTGTAGATTAGGAACTAGATTAAAAGAAACCTGATGCAGAGTAGTGTAATTTATACCTCCATGTGCCAGTGAGGCTTCTTATGCCAAAGGAAGTATTCACTCAAATAAATAAATAAATAAATAAATAAAAAGCAATGTTGCTTCTGCATGACCTTCAGCAAGGAGTGGAGGCACAGCCTTTGAAGAACTCCAAAGTAACCTGGTCAGTAGGAACGCTGAGGAGATGCTCAGTATTAGTGCATGCACCATCTAATCTAGCCACACGCCTTCCCTGGATCTTATCACCCACTTGTTTTCAATTGTGCTCAACTTGCTATAGGTTGGATTTGAACCACTGGTGTAGAGATGAAATGCTGCCTATGTATCCTGCTATTGATTCATTGCCCAAAACTTTCTACAATCTTTAGTAGATATATTTCTACTGCAAAAAAATATAAAATTGGAGTATACATATTCTTTGCACAATTCTTAACTGTAAATGTTTCTATTTACGAAAACTGACTGTGGTTCATTCCTCTTTGTGTGGGGTGGGGTGTACATACGCACATACTTCTGTTGCAGATTTACAAATTAATATTTTTGTTAAATCCACTTCACTATTATAATTACAATAGAAGGAAATTGTAGATTCTTTCTGCATAATATCACTAAGATATGGCCTATTCTATCCAGCCACACATCAAGTGCTTAAGGGGCGGGTGATCCCCACATCTGCCCATCTCCCTTTCCAGTCATGTCAAACAAGCTAGTTGTTTCCCTTTCAGGACCCATCCCGACCTTGCCTATCATCTCTCATTCAGTTTCAAAAGATTGACTCACACCTCGTTTGGTTTATGATGCCAGTCTCCATTGTCTGCTTGTTAAATATTTAAACAAGCTCCTTCATGCTTTCTCCATGCAGCCCCTCATGCTTGACAGGAGCTCCCTGTAAACATCCATACAGCTACTTCATTATGCTCCTTCAAACCCCCCCTTAAAACTCTCCTTTGCCAGGATGCCTACAAAAAACTGTACAATGGTTCGGCTGTTGGGGTCCTGAGACCACAACCTGTCATTCTGACCAATAGTGTCTCATTGTTTCCTTGTACTCCCCCATTTGTCAGTATACATCTGTTGTCTCTTGTCTTAAAATTAGATTTTAAGGTCTTTGGGGCAGGGTCTGCCTTCTTGTTCTGTTTGTACAGAATCTAACACAATGGGTTCCAGGTCCATGGCTCCTAAATGCTATGATGATGATGATAATAATAATTAATAATAAGATGAAAATTAGAAATTACATCCATTGTGAATAAGAATCATTGCAATCAAGAAATTGATTAAAATTCTTTATAGATGCTCATGATAAGAGTGCAATTTGTTAACAATTGCATTATTGTTGTCATTTTTAGCTGTTAATAACAATTATTTTTACACTGAGTAGTTTAATGACACATACACAGTTATTTATATAAATCCTGGAGGTTACAACATGTGCAGGGAATTTTAGTGTTTCAGTCTTCAGAATAGGGTTGAAAGCATTTATCAAACTTTTATAATGCTTCTTTTTTCTTGTGTTCTATTCTTCAGAGTACCCGAGTAGCCTTGGACCATCTAGAGTCCGTTCCTGAGAAACTGAGCCTTTTGGAAGATTTCAAAGATTTTGGAGTGAGAACATTTTCACTTGTCTCTCAGTATTTCTGAATTGTTGAGAATAATTGACAACTTCCTGATGTGCAAAGAAAAATCTATTACATAAAGGACATACAATGAAATCTAAACTACAGTATTCCAATTTTAACTCATATAGTAATAGTAGAGTTTATTTCCTACTCTTGGGGAATTAGTTGAAAATCATGGAATTAGTTTAACTTTATACTGGTAAGGAAATACTGGAATAAGAATAGATTTAAAAATTTTATTAAAGCTAATGCTAAAAATAATTATATAATACATAGGTTGGGAAAAGAGTGTCTGTACATCTGGGTATAGTGCTTAGATTATCCACAAATATAAAGTTAGTTTTTAAAAGTCATATGACTACATTATAAAACTTTCAGTTTAGGCAAGCCAAGATAATTGAGTAAACTATTTCAAGTACTATTGCTATAGACTTTACTGACTTGTTCAAAATATGTTGATGTGGTGCCTTTTTTTATTAGTGATTATAACTTCTGCATCAATAATTAGAAAGAGGCAGGTTATTGTTTGATTTTTATATAGACAATACATCCTGCAGTTCTCCTAGCAGTGCTATCCACGATGAGGACTGCTGAGTGCCTCTGGTTTCACAGCCCAGGTCATTTATTGATAAGCCTGTGAAAACTACATAATGAACATGAAAGCTGTTTGAGTGTCAAGTTCATTCATTATGTTAGGTAGATACATCCTCATATATTGAGGGGGAAAATCAAGCACAAAGTTCAGTATGCCAAATTGATAAACATTGTCAGATCACCTTGAACATCAAATGCTATCATTACTTTCTATGAATGTATACTCTAATGTTTAGGAGTGCAACTCTTACATGTAAAGTGCTTTCTTTGGAAGTCTACAATATGTGCTGCAGATCTCCCACATTCTGTTTGATAGTACCAAGGTTCAAGAATGACTTAGGTCACAAGGCCCCAGTTCAGCAAAGGACTTAAGCATGTGCGTAAGTTCCATAGAAGCTGATGAGCTTTGCAGAATCAGGTCCCAGTAGAATGAATGTAATGATCTGAGTCTCATCCTGAGACTGTCTGCAGCTTTGTGCTATTGGTTTTTCCTGCTTAGTGGTGTATTAACAGAGAGATTGTTGTGCACGATGAAAGGAGATGCGTTAGTAATACAGAACAATGCAATTTAATGGCCAAATCCTGTTTGCTGTACTCAGACAAGTAGTCCCACTGATTTTAACAAGACTACTCTTGTGAGAGAGGTAAGCAGAATTTCACTTTACTTTATGTACTTCACTTCACTTTTTATCTCAGACAAAACATTTCCTAAAGCACTTTACAGAGTTAAATTGTAGCACAAAAGGGAGAGAGAAGAGAGTTTAGAAATTATATTTGAAGGTTGAAGAGCAATTGATAATTGATTAGCTGTAGCGATACGGAAAGGCTGAGTGGGGTTGTAATGCATACATGCTAACCTGCCATACAACTTGGGTTATAAATTCTTTGGCATGCACAGCCCTTGCCATCATCTTTTGCATGTGAAGCACTACACACCTTTATGTCTCTGTAGGAATAATAATGGGTCAAATCATAAAGTCCTCCTTCAGATTTTACTTAATTACTTGATGATTTCAATAAGAATTTTGCTTGTGTAATGACTTTAGCATTTCAACAAATAACAACAACAATAATACAGTTAGCTCTTACTTAACCATCATCAGTAATAATTCACTTTAAACACTGCAATTAAATTCATTCATCCCAGTTTTTAAAATATCTTCCTAACAGATCCAGAGAAATGAGTGGAAATAGCTGAGGTTTGCAGTAAATCTGCCTGTATAGTTTCTATACTTGGTTTCTCACCTAATACCTACGAAAGTGTGTTTTTTTCACAGCATAGCTGTCAAATAAAGATATATGGTTGTCTTGACTCATGGGGACATATTGACAGTGTTAGGAGAGAGCCTGTCAAGGCTGGTAAGCCTACAATTAGATCTTTTGGGGCTTAATGGCTAAATTGCTGTGCTGTAATTCTTTTACATTCACGAGAGCCACACAAAATTAGGAAATTCTATTCTGAAAACCTGTTGTTATTTTCTAAAGGAGAGTTGGGAACCCAATAGCTCAAACAAACTTTTAAATCAGAATTGTTTAAAACATCCATCAGTTAAAATGCATATTAATTTTCATTTATTTAATATATAGAATCTTTCATACTGAGAGATCCACGGGCACTGCACAAATTGTGTGTATGGGAGACAATGTGTTCTGGTCTTTAGAGCACAAGGCTGTGAGTTAGGAGACCTTGGGGCTGATTCAGACTTCATCTTGGTTTTATATCGGTGTATGTCCGTTGTCTTCAGTAGAGCTCTGATTAGAGCTGGATGAATAACTGATTTTTTTTGGTTCATTGGCAGTTCCCCCTCCTGATGTGGAAAAGGGATTTGAACTTGGGTTTCATGCATTGCAGGAGAGCACCCTAGCCACTGAACTATGGAATATTCTGGTCTTTCTCAGTCTCTCCTGTTGAAGTTCTTCCACTTTTGATGAATAATTAACTAGTCATTGGAGTAGGGACTTGAACTAGGGTCTTCCGTATCTTAGAGGAGTGTCCTAACCACCAAGCTATAGAGTAATACTCACATTTTTTTATTGGCCTAATGACTATTCATTGTCATTCATAGTAGCAATTCATAGTATTTAATAATTGGTTTATAAAAAGTGGAACACCTTCGGAGGGAGGGAGGGAGAGACCCACACCAGAATATCCCATAGCCTAATGGTTAGGACTGTCTCTTGCAACATGGGGCTACACTAGTTAAAAGCCCTTCTCCACATTAGGTGGAGGGGGAATTGAACCTGGGGCCACATCCCACGTGATTGTACTAACCACTGGGCTAAAAATTGTGAAGAAGTGCACCAGTAACACCACAACCACCACCTCCTCTGGTAGTTTTGTGAATGGCACCTTACATCCCAAAAATATTTGGCAAATTCAAATCAAATTTGCAAATAGTTTCGGTTCGACCCAAACTGTATTTTTTGGTGAATAAACTATTTGCTCTGAAAATTTTGCTCTAGCTCTATTTCTGATATACCCTAGCATGAGTGAGATCAGCATCAGACTCCTGAGCGCTAATCCTGGCAATGTGATTTTGGGCAAGAAACTGCACCTCTCTGTGCCTCACTTCCCTTTTCTGTTAAGTGGAGCTGACGATACCTATCTCACAGAGGAGTTGGAGTGGTTGGGCAATTAGTATTTGTAAAGCACTGTGAGATACCCAAAGGGAAAGCATTCATTCCAATTGTTGTTTTTGATATTTACTCACATCAGCACTTACATTTACTCACAGTGTTGGGCTGGGGGCGCAAACCCTTCCGCACAAAAGGTGGAGAGGAAAATTTTAGGAAGAGTCACGAGGGCAGACTTTTCAGACAAGTGAAATAAGTTGGGTAATATCCACATAGAACAGACAGGACCTCCATTTTTAAGGTCTTTTCTGAAGAGCTTCTACCCAGTAAACTTGGTGGAACTCATATGGTCCAGGGAAAATTAGGGTGTTTTTTTTTTTTTTAAGTATAGATGTGCGCTGAAAAGTGACATTATAAAAATGGCTTTGTGGGATTCTATGTATGTTGTTTCTCAGTGACTTCATAACAAATTTACCAAGTTTACAAATCGGATACTTTTTTTTGTAACTGCCAATTTTGCAAATTAAACTGGGGTCTGAATGTGAAATTGAGTTCCTTCTGACTCGTATAATCATCATCATCAGTACTGAAGGTTCTGAGACTGGAACTTAGTTAATAAATCTTTTGATGAAATGTGTGCCTGATTAGACCCTAGCTTACTCTTCAGTAGCTGTGTTGACTCTGCAAATCCACCTATGAGTAAAGGTGGGAAAAAACGTTGCTTTTTTCAGTCAAATATGTGGAGAAAAGATGATCTTGTGGTGAAATCACTGAATAAGGATTCAAAAGATCTGATTTGACTCCATGCTCTGTCACAGACATCTTGTGTAATTGTGGGCAAGTTGTTTAATCTCTATGTGCTTCAGTTCCCCATTGGTAAAATGAGGACAGCACTACTTAATTTCTCCTTCCCTTTGTCTGCCTTGTCTGTTTAGATTTTAAGATATTTGGGACTGAGGCTGTCTCTTACTATGGATTTATAGAGCACCTAGCACAATAAGGCCACCAGCTTTGGTGAGGCTGTATAGTCATGCAAATAATAAATAGGTATAATATCATAATTAAGGCTACGATTTAGTAATGGGTATTTTTAGTAAAAGTAAATGGACAGGTCATGGGTAATAAACAAAAATTCACGTCCTGTGACCTATCCATGACTTATACCTATGACTTAAATCTTAGCGGGGTGGGGGGAGTGGCACTGCTCGGGGGGAAACCCTGTGGGGGGGCCCGGGGCCACCAAGCAGTGGCTGCTGTAGCTGCCTCCTGGGCCGCCCACCCAGCGCTGCTCCAGCCACCCCGGGACCACTGCCGGGGGCTGCCAAGCAGCAGCTGCACCAGCTGCCCAGGACCGCTGTTCAGGCAATCCCCAAGGTCAGCCGCACTGGCCGCTGCTCGGGGCTGCCCAAACAGTGCCGGGTACGTCTGGCCCTGGGGCTGCTGCAGCAGTGGCTGGTGCGACTGGCTGCGGGGCGCCCAAGTGGCTGGCTGCAGAGCCACTCCAGCAGCAGCTATTGGGCTGTCCCCGAAGCCACCTGAGCAGCTGGCCCTGGGGTCAGCCACACTGGCTGCTGCAGAAGTCACAGAGGTCACGGAAAGTCACAGAATCCATGACTTCTGTGACCTCCATGACAGACAGGAGCCCTAATCATAATAGATGGACTTTAATTCAAAGAGAACTTTGGTTGAGTAAGGTCATGCATTTTTGTGTAGCCATTTTTCTGACCATAAATATCCACCCTTATTTCCCTGAGCCAACGCCTCAAGAAAGAATAGTTACAAATACCAGATTTTTAAGAAAAAGCCTCACATATTTACTGAGTGCATTTTCCAAGACAGAGAAGTGCTCTCAAAGGGATATTTCTGCTGTACTACAACTTTATCAGATCCTACAAGCTAAGCAGTGTCAGTCCTGATTTGTATTTTTATGGGGACCGCCAAAGAACACCAAAGTACTGTAGTAAATGGTGGTGGTGGGTCTGTATATGGTATTCTTCCTTCAAGTCAATCTGCTATGGATTGCAGATACATAATTTAGATCTGCAACTCAAGGTTCAGTTCATATCCAGACTTTTAGTTCCAGGCCTATCTCTAATACTGTATATCTGTATAACACTGTTTGAAAACTTGCCAGTTGGTACAATTTGAAGTACAAATTTCAAATTTGAATTTGGCAGCATTTGGTCTCTTATGCTGGAAGTTTTTGATTATTTTATATAGGAAGACAAAATTATATTTATTAAATGTGAGTTCTGTCTTGTTTCCTAATTGGTATGCCATGTAGGTGGTGGCTGTCATTTAAATGCTTGAAAATTGTGCTTTTGTTGAGTGTTTTCCTACATTAAGCCACAATAACTACCTGACTGCAGTATTATAGAGAGCTAGAATTTAATCCCTTTGCTGTGAAGGTAGGGTTTGATTTGAGGTTCTGTTAGTATTTCAGTTTGAAATGATACATTTGAAAATGATTCTTCCATACTATGGGGAAGAATAACTCTTCTAGATCCTGCTAAGTACAGCAGAGTCCTAGAATATTACAGCACACTTCCAGCTAGGGTGGGTGCAAGGATGTTTCACGCCCTAGGCAAAACTTCCACCTTGCACCCCCCGACCCCTGAGCCCTGTGGCAGCCGTCCACCCTAAGGCGCCCCCCCGCCCCTCCCACAGCAGCTCCCCACCCCCGCCTTGAGGCACCCCCCCTCCCCCGCGACAGCTCCCCCCGGCCCGGGGAGCCGTGCGGCAGCTCCCCGCCCCAGCTCACCTCTGCTCCGCCTCCTCCCCGAGCACGCCGTCGCCACTCCACTTCTCCCACCTCCCAGGCTTGCGGCGCCAATCAGCTGTTTGGCGCCGCAAGCCTGGGAGGGAGAGAAGCAGAGCGGGGCAGCGTGCTCAGGGAAGGAGGTGGAGCAGAGGTGAGCCGGGGCGGGGAGTGGTTCCTCTGCATGCCTTACTTGCTACAGGTGGCCCTCCCCGTGCCCCCCGTCCCAGGTCCCTCCGCCTAAATGCCGACGACTGGGGCGGCCGAAGATCCGGCCGCCGCGGTCGCCGCCGAAGGACCCGAAATGCCACCCCCCAAATGCTAGCGCCCTAGGTGACCACCTAGGTCACCTAATGGCTTGCACTGGCCCTGCTTCCAACAAATTTCACTTTGCTGTAGGATGAACAAGTTAAGCGCTTCTGTGGCGTTGTACAGTCTACATGGTTTTATAAAAATATGGTAAAAAGCTACTACCTGAGCTGGAACAAGAGCTGTACCAGGGGAAAGAATTGTGCGCAGGCCTGGAAGGTGTCCAGTGTGAGAAAAAACTTACTGAAGCATCTGTGAGGGTGAGATTATCTGTATTCAGTTTGATTAGACATAGATTTGCGTGTTTTATTTATTTTGCTTGGTGACTTACTTTGTTCTGTCTGTTACTACTTGGAACCACTTAAATCCTACATTCTGTATTTAATAAAATCACTTTTTACTTATTAATTAATTCAGAGTATGTATTAATACCTGGGGGAGCAAACAACTGTGCATATCTCTCTATCAGTGTTATAGAGGGCAAACAATTTATGAGTTTACCCTGTATAAGCTTTATACAGGGTAAAACAGATTTATTTGGGTTTAGGCCCCATGGGGAGTTTGGCATCTGAGTGCTAAAGACAAGCACACTTTTGTGAGCTGTTTTCAGGTAAACCTGCAGCTTTGGGGCAAGTAATTCAGACCCTGGGTCTTTGTTGGAGCAGACGGAAGTGTCTGGCTCAGCAAGACAGGGTGCTGGAGTCCTGAGCTGGCAGGGAAGACAGGAGCAGAGGTAGTCTTGGCACATCAGTTGGCAGCTCTCAGGGGGGTTTCTGTGATCCAACCCATCACAGCTTCAACACTGTTTTTCTCCTTCCAAGACTAATGTTAGTTGTCCTCCATATGTCAGTGGTAGAGTGGGGTTGGGCAAAAGGAGGCACTTTTCTGTGTAATTATGGTTCACAGCCTCTGTTGCACCCCACTACACTGACTCTTTTAGGTGGTGCATTGGCTACTTTATCACGTGTCTGTGTTGCATTTTTTTTTCATTTCCAAGGCATTGTAAGATAGTACCTTCAGAACATCTTTCTTGTTCATTTTTGTTTTAAGGTAAAGTTACAATAAAACAGCAACATACATTGTACTTTACTTATTCGGGATCAGGGTAATATTCAAGGAATCTGACTAAAGATTATGACTTGCTGGCTGGGGAGCCCTCCTCCTCTGAATGCTCCAGAAAGGGTGACCACATTTCTAAATAACCTTCTCTTGTGTACATACTTGCTGTGGAAGTTTTTCCATTATAAGGACACTCCAAATTTTACTATACCACAATTCCCTAGAGGGAGAAGTCACATTTTTCCAATAATGTGCAATACAAAGTCTAACAATAAAAAATAAATTTATTTGTTGTTCCATTTAAAATGTAGATCTTTACTGGAGCATTAAGTAAGCAGATCTGCGGATCTCTAGGAAGCTGCCATTTTGTCATGAAGAATTTTTTTTATAAATTACGGTACTGATCGCATATGACTCCAGTTAAGATCCATCATATTTTTGCAGCTAGGAAGGAGCTCTGTTGGAGATGTTGAGGGGAAAAATGAACATACTTGCACATGTGGTGGTTATGTCCAGGAATTAGACAGTTTGGAGAGGAAATTATTGAAGAGTTTCACTTCATGACAAAATGGCAGCTTCCTAGAGATCCGCAGATCTGCTTACTCTACAGAACCCTGATGTTAAGATGAAAACAATCAAATTTAAAAATAAAAGGCTTCCCCCTCCTTGCAAATTAATATTGATTAATCAATGATTCTTTACAACTTCCCCCCAAAACTAAATCTCTTCAATAATTTCCTCTCCAAACTGTCTAATTCCTGGACATAACCACCACATGTGCAAGTATGTTCATTTTTCCCCTCAACATCTCCAACAGAGCTCCTTCCTAGCTGCAAAAATATGATGGATCTTAACTGGAGTCATATGCGATCAGTACCGTAATTTATAAAAAAAATTCTTTATGAGCTACACAAAGGCAGCTGTATCTAAATACCCCTAACTAATTTTGTTTTTCCCCCATGAAAGAAATTTGGGGGGAAGTTGTAAAGAATCATTGATTAATCAATATTAATTTGCAAGGAGGGGGAAGCCTTTTATTTTTAAATTTGATTGTTTTCATCTTAACATCAGGGTTCTGTAGAGAGCCTCTTACACCTTAATCACCAGCAAGGCAATAGGGGTCCTATATTTCTAGCCCTTACTGTTTTGAATGTCTATTAGTGATACTCTTATTTACACGATCAGACTAGGTTTCTTTTTTTAGCTACTCTCTCCCCTTATAAAAACAGTTAGACCTTTTTATGTGTTTCCAGGATTCTCATCGTCAGAGGGAGATAATTGAAGAGAGATACACTAAATACAAGGAAATTGTGGGCTCTCTACAGCAGCAGCTGGAGGATTCAAAGCGCAGAATCAGAAACTTCAAAGTATGTCTGTCTCCTTTCTCTTGTGTTGTTCCCCCTTGTATTCAGTCACTAGCAGATGTGCATTTTATGGAGATTAGCTCAAGTTGCAGGCATTGACTAAAATCCTATATGAGCAATGTTTCTGCTTCGCTTATCAGGCCTTGCCTGCCAAGTGTGCAGCCAAATGGGCCCCAGCTCTGTCAGCATTTATTCCCTAGAAACACCCCATTGCACTTTTTCTATTTGCTTTCCTTCTGGTCCTCTAACTTAAAAGGTATATTTACAGACCTAATTTTCCCCAATTCCCCAAGTGAAAAGTACCCTGGTCCCCTCTCTCAGCTACCAACCTTATCTACTTCTAGCAAAGTGCTCATTCATCATGTCACTTCTCATTGGTTACACTGTTAATAGCAGCTTCCTTTAACTGGAAATTGAGGATTTCTTGGGGCACAGGGTGGCAGGGCAGCTTCCTGCGCCAGTCAAGAAGGAGTTAAAGAGCTCATGAATCTTTTAAGGATGGGTCCTTAAAAGAGAGGGGGATCCAGGCTCATGCTGGGTAGCAGCTGGTAAAAAAACTGCACTAGAGCACAGAGCTCCCTGGTCCCAGGCAACAGGCTGTCTACTGAGAAAAATGCTTGAGAGCACCAGCCACACTGAGCTCTCTGATGAAAAAGAGGGACCAGCTTTTCCTTACTTTTCTTTGTGAAGCCCTGGGATTCAGCTGGGGTTGTTTGGACATGCAAGGGATAAGGAGCCCAGATCTTCCTCCCAAGGACTATTGGCCTTTACCCTGCATGAGGCTGCAAGGACCTGGACCATTTGTGAGCCATGGACATCTTTGACTTTTCCTTTTGGACTATTTTAGCCCCAACCAGAAGAGAGCAGACTCCCTCAGAGTTATGTAGCCCAAGTACATAACCCAGACTACAGTCATGCTGCCCTCCAAAGAAGGATATCCAAGACCAGAGAGGGGCACCCCACCCTTAACCCAGCAGGCCATCAGAGAGATACAACTTATCACACACACAGAAAAGGCAACAGATGATGGCAAAGACCAAAATAAAACAAAAGGTCCTTACCAATATTCTCACAAAACAACAGAGACAAAGTGAAACTCGCTTTCTTTCAACTATTTTGCAGGCCAGTGGTCAAACTCTAGTCAAGTTGCCCATGCTTCTCTTGACCTGCTGCACACAAACAGGGAAGAATTGGTCGGGGAAGTAGACGTGGGTGGCAACCTGGGCAGCAGTGACCGTGAGATGGTCGAGTTCAGGATCCTGACAAAAGGAAGAAAGGAGAGCAGCAGAATACGAACCCTGGACTTCAGAAAAGCAGACTTTGACTCCCTCAGAGGACTGATGGGTAGGATCCCCTGGGAGGCTAATATGAGGGGGAAAGGAGTCCAGGATAGCTGATTGTATTTTTTAAGGGCGCAGGAACAAACCATCCCAATGTGTAGAAAGAATAGTAAATATGGCAGGTGACCAGCTTGGGTTAACAGAGAAATCTTTGGTGAGCTTAAACACAAAAAGGAGGCTTACAAGAAGTGGAATTGGACAGATGACTAGGGAGGAGTATAAAAACATTGCTCGAGCATGCAGGGGTGTAATCGCAAAGGCCAAAGCACAGTTAGAGTTGCAGCTAGCAAGGGATGTGAAAGGTAACAAGAAGGGTTTCAACAGGTAAGTTAGCAACAAGAAGGTGGTCTGGGAAAGTGTGTGACCCTTACTGAATGGGGGAGGCAACGTAGTAACAGATGATGTGTAAAAAGATTAAGTACTCAATTTTTTTTTGCTTCGGTCTTCACAGACAAGGTCGGCTCCCAGACTGCTGCACTGGGTAGCACAGTATGGGGAGAAGGTGAGCAGCCCTCAGTGGTGAAAGAACAGTTTAAGGACTATTTAGTAAAGTTGGACATGCATAAGTCCCTGGGGCCGGGTGCAATGCATCCAAGGGTGCTGAGGGAGTTGGCTGATGTGATTGCAGAGCCATTGGCCATTACCTTTGAAAACTTGTGGTGATTGAGGGAGGTCCCAGATGATTGGAAAAGGGCAATTATAGTGACAATTTTTTAAAAAAGGGAAGAAGGAGATTTTGGGGGACTACAGACCAGTCATCCTCACCTTAGTCCCCAGAAAAATGATGCAGCAGGTCCTCAAGGAATCCATTTTGAAGCAGTTGGAGGAGAGGAAGGTGATCAGGAACAGTCAACATGGATTCACCAAGGGCAAGTCATGCCTGACCAAGCTGATTTCATTCTATGATGAGATAACTGGCTCTGTGGATAGGGAGAAAGTGGTGGACATGATATATCTTGGCTTTAGCAAAGCTTTTGATACGGTCTCCCACAGTATTCTTGCCAGCAAGTTAAAAAAGTATGGATTGGATGAATGGACTATAAGGTGGATGCAAAGCTGGCTAGATCGTCGGACTCAACAGGTAGTGATCAACGGTTCGATGTCTAATTGGCAGCCAGTATCAAGCGGAGTGCCCCAGGGGTTGGTCCTGGGGCTGGTTTTTTTCAACTTCTTCACTAATGATCTGGATGATGGGATGGACTGCACCCTCAGCAAATTTGCGGATCATACTTAACTGGGGGTAGTGGTAGATACGCTGGAGGGTAGGGATAGGGTCCAGAGTGACCTAGACAAATTGAGGGATTGGGCTAAAAGAAATCTGATGAGGTTCAACAAGGGCAAGTGCAGCGTCCTGCACTTAGGACAGAAGAATCCCATGCACTGCTACAGGCTGGGGACCGACTGGCTAAGCAGCAGTTCTGCAGAAAAGGACCTGGGGATTACAGTGGACGAGAAGCTGGATATGAGTCAACAGTGTGCCCTTTTTGCCACAAAGGCTAACGGCATATTGGGCTGCATTAGTAGGAGAGTTGCCAGCAGATTGAGGAAAGTGATTGTTCCCCTCTATTTGGCACTGGTGAGGCCACATCTGTAGTATTGCATCCAGTTTTGGGCCGCCCACTACAGAAAGGATGTGGACAATTTGGAGAGAGTCCATCGGAGGGCAACGAAAATGATTAGGGTGCTGGGGCACATGACTTCTGAGGAGAGGCTGAGGCAACTGAGCTTATTTAGTCTGTAAAAGAGAAGAGTGAGGCGGGATTTGATAGCAACCTTCAACTACCTGAAGGGGGGTTCCAAAGAGGATGGAGCTAGGCTGTTCTCAGTGGTGGCAGATGACAGAACAGGAGCAGTGATCTCAAGTTGCAGTGGGGAAGGTCTAGGTTGGATATTGGGAAAAACTACGTCAGGAGGGTGGTGAAGCTCTGCAATGGGTTACCTAGGGAGGCGGTGGAATCTCCATGCTTAGAGGTTTTTAAGGCCCAGCTTGACAAAGCCCCGGCTGGGATGATTTAGTTAGTGTTGGTCCTGCTTTGAGCAAGGGATTGGACTAGATGAGTTCCTAAGGTCTCTTCCAACCCTGATATTCTATGAAGACTCCAAGCTATGTTCAATGATTTAGTTGTATTTGGGGGGCTTTGTTTTGTTTTGGGGTAGTATGTAATGTCTACTGATTCTGAGCTCATAAGCGTGGAATTATTGATCTATTTCCTCTAGCAGAGAAATAAGAGAGGTGTTCTGGGCATTGACTAGCAGCTGACGGTGTTGCTATAGTAAAAAGCCCATGACTTCTCTGACATGTCCAAGCTATACTTCTACAGGGAAGGACTAACAGGAAGTGTGCAAGGCAGCATCCATTTCAATTCAAGTGCTGGAGTTAACCTTCAACTTCCCCCACTTCTCATGTCCCTCCGCAGCAGTTACCATGAGCAATTACCAGATTTGGAAACCTGTTGAAATGCTGGCTGGCAGCAAGGGCTGCATCAGCTGAGAGTGTAATGCAATATTGCACTAAGCTGATCGAGCTCACTGTGCTGGCTTGATCTGAATTTATATTAAGAACCCAATACTTGGCTTATTCCAAAATAATAATTTCCCCTTTCTTTAGACAACAGGAAACATTTCATGGCTTCCCTTTAGTCAGGCCTAATTTGTTTTTTGCACAATATACAGTCTTCTTTGCTGTCACAGCTGTTGCAAATAGAACGGAATGTTCAAAAGCAGGTAACAGAAGGGTGCTAATCTGATTTCAGTGATCAGCCTGGCTTAGTTCAAGAAATCCCTCTTTATTGCTTACATTTCTTACCCTGCACTGAATTGTCTTATCTGCCTCAAATCCACTATTGTTTTGCTTCTTTGTTATTGTTACAATTTATCATTAGCTATTCTATCACTCAGCCTTATGGAAGAGAGCGAGATCTAGAGAGATCAAAGTTCCTGCTTGCTAACTGTTTCAATTCACACTTTATATACAGTGCAGTTCTCTCACTGTAATAAAGTAGCCAAGTATTTGGTAAGTGATAAGGAAGTGTATGTTAAAAGGGAGTTTTTATAAAGAGCTTCTGTGGTGTGCAGTGGCCTCATATCAACCTTTTTACATACAGCTTCTTGCCTGAGTCAGCCTCCCTCCTCCTGTATGACCTTTAAGCCCTTCCTCACCGAATGTGCTTCTTTCAGCTTGCTTTCTGACATTAATCTCAGAGAAGGCACTATTTGGTCTCACTTTTGGACCTGATTATTTTATTTTAAGCAACAAAAATAAAAACAAACACAAACCAGAAGGTGCATGGTCACTCTTTGTAGATTGCTATCCCAAGATCAATTTTGCCCCATCCCTTTGTTTTCAGTTGGCTCCTCTCCTTCTCACCTCCCTCCCATACTCTGTAATTTCATCTATTGAATTTAGGCTCATGACAGGCTGTAAAAAGCCCGGTTGCTTAGAAGATCAGAACAAGTTATAAGTGCTATCTGGACAGATAAAAATGTCAGATTTCCTGCAATGGGGAAGGTGGGGAGTGGGCTGAGTAACAATAAGCATAGTACTGAGCTGACAGTCGGGGCCTGAAAGATAGTGAAGAAAAGAGAACTGAGGGTAGGGGAAGGAAGAGGAGGAAGGGCAGAACACAGTAATAGAACTGATAATAAAACAGTATGTAGAATAACAAAATGAAGTAAGAGAGAGAAAATTCACAGTGATGGGCACTCTGCTACATAGAACTGAACATTTTAAGAAAAGTTCCCTGCCCTGAACAGCTTACAGCCTAAATATGCAAACAAACAGCTTACAAGCTAAATATGCAAATAACGATAACAAAAAGCAAAACCATGAAGGGTGTGGGAAAAGGGTGTAAGAGAGAAGCTGCCAACTCTGAAAATGGAGAGGCTTGTTGCAATGCAGAGATTGCAGGTGAAGTATTCGCCCCAAGTACTGCTTGTTAATAGGTCTGTTTTAAGATCGGATATTTGGAGGGAGTGAAAATGAAGGAAGAACAGCTTTACAGTTCCATATTCAGGAAAAAATCCTGAAATTTGTTTTTCCTTTTAAAGGTTATTACTGCAGGATGTATATTCTAGGTACCAAGTCCTTCATTGACACACAAGGGGATTAATGTGTGTAATTCCCATTAGTATTAATAGGAGCAAATCCCCTGTACATTAATGGGACAAAAGCTCCCTTTTAGTCTCTAAATTAATGCTGGGGGGGAAAAGGGGGGCGGTTTCCAAAGTGTAATACTACCAAGAATGATAAATTGTAGGATGCTTTTAAGAAAATCCCCTGATGCTTTTTGTGAGGAAATTGAGTAGCAAAGTGTAGTACTCCATGAACCAGTACATATGAGTGTTATCATCCCTTCTCATCTGAAGAAATAAAGTAATTTAGAAACTAAGCCAACCTGTTAATCTTGTTTTGGAGAGCAATATATCTAAAGACCCCTTGCTTCAATGCTAAAACACATTTCCAGATATTTTTGGTTAAATTGCATTGTTTAAATGTTCTGCTCTAGCCTCTAGACCAAGTGCCTCCTCTCAACAAAGTAATATGCTGTATGCACATATCCAGATGCTTTTTACTGTATAAATAAGAACAGCATATATGGGATTTTACTTTATTTTAAAATTGGGAGGAAAAATGGAAAAGAAATTTCAGGTTTTCATAGGTGAAATATCAAGCCTGTATTTAAAACTTTTGGATTTAATTAATGGGAGGAGAAAATGGATTTGAGTTTTGCAGTTACTTAGATTTCTTGTTGGAAAAAGTTGATGTGGATCAGTGTTCAGTTGTGTCATCAATGCATGCATGCTCTGTCCTTCTGTTTCGTTCTGGGGTCTAGACGTGATTATACAGGAAAGGAAACATGCCACATTTATGCAGCTTGTTATAGTGGCAAGAAACATCCAAGCTCCCTGGGCAAGCAGGGAAAGTAGCTTCTTTCTCGGAGTTCTGTATGTTGACAAGAGCTAGAAATTTGGGACAAAATCAGATGTAAACCTAACTACAAGATTTATGTTCTGGGGATTGGAATCAGAGTTTATCAGTTTCATGCTAAAAAATACCATCTCTGTGTATAACTAAATTGGAGGCTGTTTTTAATCTCAGTAAATAAGGAGATATATAACTTATGTAATTCACATTTTTCACAGAAAACATGTTCATTGCCTTTCTTAGGATGAGAAAATGGATGCTGATGTTTCCGACATACAAGTGGCAGCTCTCTCCTCCAACTGGCAGACTAAAACCAGCTTTATGTCCAGCTCACTGCTTTCAGATTCAGGCTGTAAGTATTGTTATTTAATAGGAAAACTCCACAACACAATTGGGTATCCTCTGCTTTTAAAACTATTTTAGTGGAATGACAAAGACCCCACTGAAATCATCATAGGATTCTTGCTCGCTTTCAGCTTCAGGCACTGAATTTATTGCTTTACCTCGTTAGTGCTATGTCACACTGGGATTTTTTCCATTTGGAAATACTGTAATATGAATCCTGGCAGTGGTAACCTTAGATTTAAAAGACATTGGATTTTCAGGTCACATGCAGATACCCAACCAAAGCACCCCCTACAAATTCCTATTAATGATTCTGTCTGACATTCGTGCCAGTGGAGTTTAACAGCAGAAGCAGAATTCCCTGTCCATTACCTCCTTTTTGGAAAGTTGCTGTTTGGTTGCAACTTCCAGCCCATGAGTTTATGCGTAACAGGTCACAAGAGGCTGCGGCGGTCTCTCAAAGAGGTAGTATTGTGATGAATGGGAGACTCTGAAGGGATGATGAGCTCCAACTCTAATGAAGTTGATTCTTTTCTGAACACTACTAAACCATCTCTGCCACAGCTGACTTACAAAAATACCTCTGAAGAGATGTTTTGGTCTCTGGAACATGCCAGTTTGCAACAGGTATCAGATTTTTTTTTTTAATCCTGGAGAATGATACCCCTACAATTTTGTCACACACACCCCCAAATAATTTCAACATATACAGGTTGAATGCTGTACTATACATTTGAAGCATTGTACTCTGTATTTTTCTGAAACAGTGTCACAGTTCAGTGCTACCTGCGCCTTTCATCCCTCTTTGGTCTCTCTGAGTGCCCCCATACAGGTGACAGGCCTTGAGTCCTCACCTCCTCAGTGTGGAATCCTGTGGTTCTGTCACTCTTAAACTGTCTCACAGGGGTGCGGACTCTGTGTACCAACTATGATTGCTCAGCAGACCCAATGGATTTGGCTACCTTGGTTCTTCCCTTCTGAGCCATGACCAATGGAAAATAGTTACCCAGAACAACCTTTTCAAAACCAAGCATTGTTTAATCACAACAGTAGATACACAGCATGTCATGACAAAAGGTTTTGAAACACAATAAGAGGTCTACACATATATCTGTTTTGCCTATAGGCTTAGGTAGGCAAGCTTATCCCAAATGTAAATCGTGTAAATGGTGAATTCTCTAACTTGAAGTCTTTAAACCATGATTGGAGGACTTCAGTAACTCAGCCAGAGGTCTATTACAGAAGTGGGTGGATGAGGTTCTGTGGACTGCAATGTGCAGGAGGTTAGACTAGATGATCACAATGGTCCTTTCTGACCTTAAAGTCTATGAGGTAAAATTTAAAAAGTAAATGATCCCAATATTATCTTTTAAATACCAGCAAGTGGAGCTATCTGAAGCTATTGTTCTCTTTCCTGCACGTGTGCAAATAACTGCTGCCTGAATTAACCTCTTGCAATCCTATAGCAAAAAACGCACAGTACCAATCAACCACAATATTTAATATTCATATAATATTACCGGCATCCCCATGTCCTTCACACAGAGTAAAGATATTCTCTATGAGTGGCATTTATAGGAGTTTATTACCCAAGTAATTTTTACCTACTTCAGCAGTTGTGGTTCTGAGAAACAATTTTGGAAAGTAAACAAATAGATTTGCCAACCCCTTATTCTTCCTCTCTGACCCTAGACAGGGCTTCTTGCAGACTAATATAAATACAATGTTTTGGTTGGAACCCTTTGTTAAAATATTAGAAGACCGAAGATTGCCAGACCCTGAGTGAGGATTACAGGCAGGCAAAAAATGATGAGGGGATGGGAAACAATTTTATATTCCATCCCTCTGTGTGTGGGGTGGCGGTAAGATAGATATATAGAAAGGGAACTGGATTGCATTCGTTTATGTTACCTGACAAGGGGCCTTGCAAAACTATGGGCCATCTCTGATCCTGTAAGGTGGTAATTAGTGCTTCCATAGCAAACTTCATTTTTATAGCACTTCACAAACGATATTGATTGCATAGTGTATGGGATTATCATCGTCGTTTCATCATACTTCTTCTGTTACAGTCCTTGGTTATGAATCTTTGACAGTCACCTCTTAATTTAGTATCAATCAGATGAAACACTATAACATACTTCTGTGAAACTGTACAGAAAATCTACCAATTTATTCTGCCTTGGTCTGCTGCTTCAGCACATCTGAGCTCTTATATCTACACAGCACAAGGAATCTCACCACAGGATCAGAGGAGATACTCTTTTTTTTTAGGTGGAAGTCCTGACACAGTCTGTCTTGCAGTGCAATCTAGTAACTATCTCTGACATTCTATCAACTATCTCCAAGTTGTAACTGAAATCAGTATATTTGAAAATGTAGAAAAAAATCCAAAAATATTTATAATAAATTTAAATTAGTATTCTATTATTGTTTAAGAGGGCAATTAAAGCTGTGATTAATCAAAACTATTTTTAATCTACTTAATTTGTTTTGCATTAATCACTTGAGTTAACTGTGGTTAATTGACAGCCCTACTTTGTGGTGATGGAGGTAAATACAAATGTGGAGTCTGTGTTTGTATATTATTACATCTCTCCTTGATTAAATATGATTTTCTTCCAAATAAGAACTGGAAACACAATTAGCAACTATAATTTTTATAACATTCATGGATTTCTGTACGGGAAGTAGCAGTGGTCTACCTGAATCATACCTGAAAGGGGGCCATATCGAAATATCACAACCGCATGAGGCAAAGAGCAAAAATTGAATGGGTCCTTGAAATGGAATTCTTCTTCAACCATTAGAGAAGTGGTTCCACCAGGGTAGAGCAAAATGATAGGGTAACCTGGGGTAAGCTTGAATGGCCACTCCCCACAATGTACCTGTTCTTTGGCTGAACAGTGGAATTCATTTTCTAGAGCTAATCAGAAACCTTTCAGCAGAACTAAACTCTCTGGAGGGGAAAAAAAAAAAAAGCGGTGCTTGATAAGAGCATTGATCCCACTGTAATCATTATGGTACATCTGCATTCAACATCATATGGGGAAAGTTCCTTTCTAAGAATATAAACGTGGCTGAACGATTGCTGCTTACTGAGTTTTTCTTAACTTTTATAATTGGTTGGGGCGGCGTTTCCCATATGGTCATTTTGACTAACCCATCCTCATAGGTCTGGTGGCAATCCTCTCATGAACCTGTCCAGCACTATGATTTCTATCATCTTCTCCATGCTGTGGATCTCTGGGCACAGCCACTTCCACCTTAGATGGATCAGGTCGAATAATTGTGACCTCAGCATCTGGTTGCTGTCCTGGTACCTCCACTCATAGAACCTCTGGGCCCTTATAGCTGTCATCACCCCAGATCTCACCAGGATCTCTGCCTTCAGCTGGGGGTAATCTGTGGCTGCTTCTGCTGCTATGTCATAGTAGGCCTTCTGGGCTTTCCCACACAGGAAAGGGGCAAGGATGCTGGCCCACCGGTCTTGGGGTCAGGCCTCATGTAGGGCCGTTCTCTCAAAGGCCTTCACATCATCTTCCACCGTCATCTTTTGCAGGTAACTCCTGGCCCTTAGGGGTCGTGTCTCATTAAGGCCATTAATCAGAGTGGTCAGGGCCTTCAGCTGGCTCATGACCTCCTGCAGGGTGGCTCGATCCTGGGCTGCCTGGCTTAGCAGCAGCTGATTCGTTTCCTGTTGAAGTCGTACCGACTCCTGTTGGGTGGTCAATTGGGCCCTGGTAACCTCTTGTTATGCTCTGTGGCCTGCACCAGTGCCCTCACTACATTGTCCATTTTGCGGTGGGGTGAGGGGTGATTTACCTTGCCCTGGGATGGTTCTCAGTGCCAATGCAATGCCACTTCTGACACCACGTGTGGCAAGGCACCCTTTCTGCCTCTCCGGACTTAACACTCCCACCTCTGGCCGGGATAGGGCCTGGGGGTAAATCAGCACCACTCTGGAGTGTGTCTTTCTTCCCTTTTTGGTGTTTGTTTCTCAGAGCCTTCCCAGTAGGCCTCCGGGCAGGCCTGAGGAGCACTCCTCTTTTCCTGGCCCCCTCACTGGGGCAGGTATTATCCTGTTGCTGGCCCCAGGGTGTCAGTCCTTCCCCTAAACAGGCACTAGGTTTGGATGTCTCCCACACTGGAGAAGCCTATCTCCCTGCTGCCACCAGCCTTGCAGCAGTTTCTCCCCCACCCACTAGGAGAGATGTTTTAACAAGTTTCAGGCAGCCCTTAATTGGACTCAGGTTTCCCTAATTGACCTGAAGTAACCCTTTCCCAGCTTGTAGGAAAAAGGGCCTTTTGCATTCTAGGGCTAACATACCTGTTTTCCCAGACCCTCTTGCAGCCATCCAGCCTGCCTTTGTCATAGTCCTTGCTTTTAAAAACCTGAGATGATGTGGAGGACTTTTCTTGTTGCCTATATGGTAAAGAATTACCCATAAAAATCTTGTGTGTCTCAGATTTTCTTGTTTCTTTATTCTTAATGGAAAGGAATTGAATACAAAATCTTTTCAATGTCTTAGTTTATCTTGCCTATTCTGTAGAAGTCTTTTAGTGAGGTTTTTGAGGCTCTGTAGGGAGAAAGGCTTTAGAATCTTTGTTTTGTGCTCTTTTGTGCTAGTTGATTCTGAAGGAATACACAGTTTTTATTCACATGATTAGGTTTTTTTAATTTCTCAGTGTACTGATTACTTACCCTCTTAATAGTAGCTGCTATTGTGGTGGTCTTTACCTTCGTCAAGAAAATGAGTTTCCTCCAAAACCATTAGTATCTCTTTCCAAACTTGATGTGTCACTTATATGGTGAGCCTAATCTCCATCAGTCAGAGAATTGAAGGCCCTGAAGTTATTTCCAGAATTTTTGAGGACTGTGAAATATTCTGGCAGCAATTCACATAACCAATTCTTCTTGCCATCACTAAGGCTAAGATTATGTCACAGAAGTCACGGACATTGGGGACCTCCGCGGATGGCAGGGGACCCTCCCACAGCTGCCCAACAGCTGCAGACGGTGAGACCCCCACAACTGACCAGCTGCCGCTGCTGGCAAGGGTCCCCCCTGCAGTGGCTCAGCCACTGTGAGTAGCCGGAGCCCCCCGGCAGCTTCCAGCCACCAATGGCAGAGGGACCCGAAGCTACTCAGCGGCCACAGGTGGGGGGCCCGCGCAGCTCCTCAGCCGCCGCTTGCAGGGGCCCCGCCCTGCAGCTAATCAGTCGATGGGAGCAGGGCCTCCTGTCCCCCCGCAGCTCCCCAGACTCCGCTGCTGGCAGCCATCTCCCCTCCTACCTAGAGTGACCAGATGTCCCGATTTTATAGGGACAGTCCTGATTTTTGGGTCTTTTTCTTATATAGGCTTCTATTACCCCCCACCCCCGTCCCGATTTTTCACATTTGCTGTCTGGTCACCCTACTCCTACCCCCGCAACTCCCATCCCCGCAGGGTGTTGGGGACCCCTCCCAGGCACTGGGCAATGGGGTCACTGCAGCTCTTAGCGACTGCAGCAGGGACAGGGTGCTGGATCCTCCTCCATCCCCATTTTGTCAGGAATGTTTTTATTAATGTTTGTTTATTGCCCGTGATCTGTCCATGACTTTTGCTAAAAATATCCATGACAAAACCGTGGGCTTAGCCATCACCATTGAAAGGCAGGTAGTAAATCAGTCATTTGAGTCACCTCAGTGGCATATGCTCCATGCACTTTTAATTTCAAGCAGTGATATTTATCAGCACTAATTTAAGGCTTTGACAATTATATCTGATCTTCTTTTCCTGAGCCCCAGGATATTTAATAAAATCGACAATGAGTCTCTCTTACTTTGTCACTCATTACCTGTGGCTAATTTATCTCCTTGCTTGTTCAGAAACAGAAGACTAGACTTTAGCCATGTGAACCAATAATATTTTTGCTCAGTCACTCACAGTAGTTGTGTGCTAGACCTTATAATGTTAGTATAATGTAGCCAGTAGCACTACAAGCTTCCCCTATGTTTCCCTGCCAGTGTGGTTTAGCCCTGACTTAGAGAGCTCATTGTAGGGTAGGAGAGAAGACAATTTTGATATAATTTAGAAATGAAGGAGACTCTGGAATTAAACCTTGATCTATGTAAAATTGTTGAAGGGAAAGAGAAGAAAATAAATGATAAAAAATAAATAAACTGCAATCTGTGTATTTATAGATATATTTAGTATGGAGATACTAATTACAGCAGTCAATGAAAGGGATAGCAATTAGTCATCTGCTTCATGTCTGGTCTTCATGTTTTTGTTATAATTTCTACAATTACAATATCTTTTCCATAACCAGCTATTTTATAGAGTGCTAGTTTTGCTTACTATACCCCTGTTCTTAGAAAGGAAGAGGTTTAACTGAGAGCATAATTTAGACAAGAAGGCACTCATTAGATACATGGTTTGCAGTCCATATTATTTTCAGCTGCAACTGAAAAAAGGTTAGTCTAAAAAAAATCAGCTACTGGCTGTTATCTATAGAATAATCCTCGGAAATTGCTTTTTTTTTCATGGCCACTGTGTTTTTCTGCAGTTTTATATTACTAAGCTTCTAACAATTGCAGATGCTTTGCATTAGTTCTGTAAATTGATTCCTGTCCTTCTGTTTGTACAGTTTATCGTTTCAAGGTTTTGACCTGGAATATTTCCCAGAAGTCATATAGCTTCTCGGCTTTATATTGTTGATGGGTGTCTCTATCCCAGGCTTTCATACCCTAAGCCTGCAGAGAGGAAAATAGTGGTTAGTCTTCCTGGTCTCATAAAACTGGGATCACAGCATTCCATTATCCATTGGTTTTGCTGATACATAGCACTCTTATGTTACCATGGTATATAGTAGGGATGGACTAACCACTGGGCAAAATAAATAATCCTGAACCTTTGTCCTTCCCACTATAACACATACACACTCACCCCCCTGTAGTGCTGGCTTTCTCTATGCCTCTAGTCCCAGGCCATACCTAAGTGTTGGCAGACAGTAGTGATTTGTTTGTATCATAGGGGGGATGTAAAAGAGAATAAAGTGGGAGATTTGCCAATTTTGATGGAGAGTTCTTATCGAATATAAGGGACAGCATGGCAGAAAGCACAAAGACACATGTGGGGAAAGTAGGCAAGCTGTGATCAAGGCAGACATCATGGGCAGACCAAAGTCAGGGGATGATGTTGCAGTAAGAAATTAGATTTGAAAGACAAGTTAGGACTAAATGGTGAAGGGCCTTATATGGTGTAAAATTGGAGATGGGGGACAGAGAGAGAGTGGGGTGAAAAGATGAGTGTGAAGTGGTTGAAACAATGGGCCAGGAAGATGAGCCTAAAGACCACATTTTGAAAGAACATCTCAAGCACAGGGTGATAGCTGTTAAAATTTTTATCTTAGTTACTGCAACTGCAGATTCAACTCTTAGTCATAGGTGTCTAATCCTTTTTTAAATCTTTGCTGAACTTTTTGCCTCAATATCCTATGGCAACAAATTCCACAGGTTAATTATACATTGGATTAAAGAGGATTTATTTTATTTGTTTTAAATTTATTGCCTCTGATTTTATCAGGAGCCTTCTGGTTCTTATATTACTGGAAAGGCAAACAGGAACTGTCTACTGTTACATCTGTATAAGTCTATATACCAATTCCTTTGTACAGGCTACCAGCTGGTAGTGAAAATAATGTGCCTTGCAAATCCCTGCTTTTTAGACCTTCTCAGCTCTCTGGAAAAACACACCTGAAATGTTCTGTTAAGCCATTTTTATCTGTGGGATGATGAAAAAAGAATAGGCTTTTTCCACTGTAAAAGAAAAGTTTACTATATTTTTTTTCAACCAGACAACTCAAAAATGGCTGAACTCTGAAATCTGGTTTGTCATTAATACTCTGCTAAACGGTTGAAATTAACCAAGGACAGGGACATTTTGAAAATTGCATGCTGAGGGCAGGTCTGTGCCACAGATTTCTGCCAACAGAGCTGTGTCAGTCACAGGCATGAGGAGGCGTTATCTCTCATAAAATTGTGGGAGCTGTGCCGCAGAAGCCCCTAGTGTAGCTACAGCTATTCTGACAAAGGTGCTTGTTTGCTAGTATAACTTGCTTTACTCAGGTGTGGTGGAATAAGCTATAATGGTAAGAGTTCCTGGTATAAGTATAAACTGTGTCTATTCTAGGAGCACTTAGCTAGTATCATATGCCTATACCTATACTCATACCTATACCTGTAAAGTGTTCCCAATGTAGACATGGCCTGAGTTTGTAGAAAATGTCATCAACTTTGCAAGAATGTAGTTCCAGAGAGATGAACTGTGTTTGCAAGAAGAGTGCTGGAAGTGTACTCTCTTACAAACCAAGTGAGACGTACTAGGCAGTTTTTCTATGCCCAGATACCACTCACTGTGGGTTTTCCTCTAGTATTCAGGTTTTTGCCTTAGAAGATTCTTAGTGTCTGAAACGTACTGCTCCCTGAAATCCATCTGAGTCTATCACTTCCTGCTGTTAATAAACCAAAACAAAAAAGCCCTAAAGTGTTGCCCATATATTTATTATCTTTCCCATTTTCTTTCTTTTTCTGCTCAGCTTGTAGCGCTCATGGTGTGGTAGACAGAATGGTTTACAAGTTTTCCATATTAGTGGGAAAGATGGAAAAATCATCATTTTATTTAACTTTTTCTTATTGCAGATTATTATTTTATTTTATTATTATTTATATTATGGTCACACCAAAAGGTCCCAACAAAGACTGTGCTAAACTCTATTCAAACACGGTGACATAGACTCTGTCCCAAATGGCTTACTGTCTAAATAGACAAGACAAACTGTGGAATAAAGGAAATAGTCTTATCCCCATTTCGGCAACAGACATGAATATTAAGAGTGAAGTTCTGGCCTGACTGAAGTCAGTGGGACTAAGTGACATCCAAGGTCACACAGGAAATATGTGGCAGAGCCCAGTTGAACCCAGATTTACTAACCACTAGACCATTCCTCCCTCCTACAAAATGAAATTAGCTTTAATGGGAAGAGACCAGTGAGACAAAGCCCTGAATGTGATGAGCATTAGAAAATGGTCAGTTTTCAGAATGGAGAGAGGTAAATAGTGATGTCCCTTATGGGTCTCTACTGGGACTAGAGCTGTTCAACATATTCATAAATGATGTGGAAAAAGGGGTAAACAGCAGGATGGCAAAATTTGCAGGCAATACAAAATTACTCAAGATAGTTAAATCCAAAGCAGATTGTGAAGCGTTACAAAGGGATCTCACAAAACTAGGTTACTGAGCAACAAAATGGCAGATGAAAATCAATGTTGATAAATGCAAAGTAATGCACGTTGGAAAACATAATTCCCACTATACATACAAAATGATGGGGCCTAAATTAGCAGTTACCACTCAAGAAAGAGATCTATGAGTCATTGTGGATAGTTCTCCAAAAACATCCACTCAGTCAAAAAAGCTAAGAGAATGTTGGAAACCATTAAGAAAAGAGACAGACAATATCATAATGCTACTATATAAATCCATGGTTTGCCCACACCTTGAATACTGTGTGCAGTTCTGGTTACCCAATCTCAAAATAGATATATTAAAACTGGACAAGATACAGAGAAGGGCAACAAAAATGATTAGGGGCATGAAACAGCTTCCACATGAGGAGAGATTAAAAAGACTGAGACTTTTAACCTTGGAAAAGAGATGACTAAGAGGGAATATGATAGAGGTCTATAAAATCATGACTGGTGTGGAGAAAGTGAATAAGGAAGTGTTATTTATTCCTTCACATAACCCAAGACCCAGGGTTTACCCAATGAAATTAATAGGCAGCAGGTTTAAAACAAACAAAAGGAAGTATTTCTTCACACAGTGCAAAGCAAACCTGTGGAACCTGTTGCCAGAGGATGTTGTGAAGGCCAAAACTATAATGGGGTTCAAAAAAGAATTAGATCAGTTCATGGAGAATAGGTCCATCAATGGATATTAGCCAAGATGCAACCCTATGCTCTGGGTGTCCCTAGCCTCTGATTCCCAAAAGCTGGGAGTGGATAACAGGGGATGGATCACTCGATGATTGTATGTTCTGTTCATTCCCTCTGAAGCACCTGGCTTTAGCCAGTCAGAAGACAAGATACTGGGATAGATGGACCATTGGTCTGACCCAGTGTAGCTGTTCTTATATTCTTAGGTCTTATGGGAGGAACTTGATATGTGTTTTATTTTTATTTTTCCCTAATAGCTGCAAAAAATGACATTGCAAACATTTGTTTAATTTTACCAGCAGTCTCTCTGTAATAGCTTTTCTCTTTATTTCCAAAAAACTAGTTTTCTTAACAGATGAGCATTGTAAATGTTTAGAGAATAAATAGTACCATGACTGAGAGATTAGTGAAAAATGTGCTCTTCATGTTTCCTGCCAACCTGTAACAGCCTCACACTGGGGAGTGGCTGTGTTTCTATCCAAAACAGCCCTTAGGTTTTCAATATTATCATTACTCCTTTGAATTGTCTAGCACCAAGGGGCCTCTTAATTTTATGTTCTGCAACGGGAGTCACATCACAGATTTGGGACTCCTTAGCTAACAAAACTGAATATGTTGTAGTATTTACCTATTGCTTTTCATCTGCAAAGCCTTTTACAAACAACAAAGCCTCATAACCTTGGTGAGGTAAGTAGTGTTATCCCCATTTCACTGATGTGCATCCAGTAGTAGTTAACTTATGACTAACCCATGGTCACTGGGAGACAGCAGCAGAGCTAGGATTAGAATTCAAGAGTTCCTGTCTTCAGTCTTGTGCTCAGATTGGTAGACTGTGCTTCTCTAATATGGTCTATGGAAATTTTCCAGATTTACCAGAGTGTGGAAGAGAAGAGGCTGTGCATTCAGAAAAGAAGTTTGTGGCAAATAATGATGGTTTCACACTTAGAAAGCGAACACTGTATAATTCTTAAGAGAATTCCAGTTTCTTTGGTGCAGAAAAAAGATAATTCAAGGATTTGTTAAGGACCAAGGAATCAAGATAGTGATTTTACTTTCACTTTTGGAAATTGAAGGATTCTACATTAAAAATTGAAGACTTGTTCCTTGTTACGTGGCTCCTAGGTAGGAGCTGCTAAGTTATTACAGTACTGTTTGTAAAAAGTACACTAAGCATGTTTATAACAAACTTCCAGGAAGGCCCAGTGTTCTGACACTTTTGTGATGCATGCGTGGACAGTACAAGAATGACATTTTGTAGAACTAGAAGCCTGATGTCTGATTCTGTTTCATAACTTGGTGCCTCTGCCTCTTGTCAAGTCTTTATCATCCAGTTAATGTTCTTTTTACTAATGGATAATTACTAGAAGCTGCATCTAGTTCATATTTACTTTGGGGCTTTGTGCCATATCATGCACTCAAGCTAAGTTTGTGGAAGTACCCAGAACCAAGGATTTAAAAAATTACACATGCACGCCTAAAGTGCATAGACATTAATTCTGATGTCAAAAAAATACTGGGGCCAATACAATTTGTTCCTCTAGAATGTTCCACTATGAAGGGTATTTTCTTTGGGGTTTTTCTGGGTTTTTTTCCCTTATTAAAAAAACTACAAAATGAAATGCAAATAAAGTGTAAATACAACATAAAGGGCGCATAATTACAATTCTTAAATGTCAGGTAAAGTAGAAATTAAGACTTCCTCTGTGTAACAAAGCTCACTCAGACAGGTTAATCCTGGATGGACTTAAAAATCTGTTTTTCTTGACCAATAAGCACTTATATTACTCTCTGTGTTGATAAATGTATACCATAGTATGTTGCTGTATGTGCAGGGGCGGCTCCAGGCACCAGCGCTCCAAGCGCGTGCCTGGGGTGGCAAGCCGCAGGGGGCGCTCTGCCAGCGCCGCAAGGGCAGCAGGCAGGGTGCCTTTGGCGGCGTGCCTGCGGAGGGTCTGCTGGTCCCGCGGCTTCGGCGGCATGCCTGCGGGAGGTCCGCTGAAGCCGCAGGACCAGTGGACCCTCCATGCTTGGGGCGGCAAAATGTCTAGAGCCGCCCCTGTGTATGTGTGCCATCATCACTTGCATTTTCTGACCTTAAAATTTTAAATTTGTTACCAAAATGTTGTATTTAACATAGCTTTTTGCATGTAGTAGTATATCAGACAAGCATGTACAAATTCTGAATGTGAAGAACAGCACAGGTCAAACTTATGGTAGCTGCCACTAGCAAATCTATGTACACTACTAGCTATTGATAGTATTTCTTTGCAGATGGTTGATTGGTCCCTCACACTTCTTTTTTCTTTCCTTTCCAGCATTTATCAGAAGAATGGTTCCTTTCGATTTAAATACAACCAAGGAAGATCCCATTAGTATCGCTGTCAATGAAATGAAGTCACAGGCAGAAAAAGAAAAGCACTAGAGCTGCTAAAAAAACTGTGAAAAACACCGCAGCTTTCCTTGCTGGAGGTTCAATTCTGCTCCATTGTTTTACAACAATAATAATTCTGTCTGCAGTCAAGCACAGCTGCACTTACAGGAGTGATGCAGCTTCAGTAATTCATCAATTGCCAAATATTGACTGAAAGTTCATCATAGTTGTTTGAGGGGAATGAGGCTATTTAAACCTGAAGATAACGGTATGTACCACATCTGCCAAAGGGTTTCATGGCATAAAGCTTTGTCCTCTTTGCATTCATTTCTATAGTTTGCGTGACTAGAGTTCATTCTTGCTTATAGCATACATGGATTCTAAAGATTACTAGCTGAAAAACTAGTACACAAACTTTTGCTAAGAGCAAAATTACAGGTGTAAAGAAATTTGGTTGAAACTTAAATTTAGGGATCATTTAATAATGATTAATAATCAAGAAACAATTACTAGAAATTACTTTTGTCCCAATATATAATAAGAGGCTTTATAATATGTTGTAGCAAAATGTATACATGATTTTAGGTATTTCAGTTTATAAAAACCATGTAACAGGTCATTAACTATTAGAAAAGAATCCAATCAGCAAAGTTTAAAATTAGAACCACATTTTCCCAAAGTTGAAGGGAATTTAGATCATAGGCTGCACCAATCTATCTCTATTGTAGACATTTAGAATTATTTCTAAAGTATAATATCTTATAATCCGATGGTATGGCAAGAAGGCATTATTATCTAATGGTTAGAGTAAGAGAATGCCAGTCGGAAGACTGGTTCTCAGCTCTTCTCGTAAGTCACTGTGTGACTTTTTGCAAATAACTTAACCTCTCTGTGCCTCAGTTTCCTCACCTGCAAAATGACCTGATGATACCGATCTTTGTTAAGCACTTTGAAAACCTTTGATGAAAGGTGATACTATATATGAGCATGAAACATTGTTCATTTTTAAAAAGCAACTTCTAATAACCACTTAGTTATTCTTTTTATTTTATATTAAGTATTTTGAAATTTCACCTTAATTTTAAAATGTTACTTACTATTCATAATTCTGGATGTCCTTGCTTCTGAGGACCCCATTCCATTCAAATCTGATACATTTCCTAGCTTACTAAAGTTCCCAACAAACCACTACTGTAACATCTTCCACTATCTCTAGAATCTTCAATATTTGCACCAGTCCTGGTTCAGTTCTATGATACATACTTATCTTTAGTGTTCCAGGTTGAATCACCACTAAAGTGCCTTAAAGGGCCAATATACTGGCCAAACACACCAGGGAGTATCAGCGTAATATGAATTACATTGCAATGGTTCATTTATGTCAGCCTTTTCTTGTATAGAGAGCCCTCTCCTTCTCTGAAAGACTGTGGCTCTTTTACCAGCAATGTCAGTAGAGATGGAACCTTTAGTAGCAGTTTCCAGATCATGATGTGCCAACTAAGGAACGGGCAGTGCTTTTAAAGAGTTTACTGCAGACAGATTCTGCTCACAGCTGGGACAGTGAGGAGTCTGTTGGAGCAAGCCCCTTATACTCAGCATTGTTCCAAGCACACCTTATTGCTGAGGATATTAACAGAATAGTCTCTGCAGAAAGGGAGATGAGAAGATACACTTAATTATTGCTTTGCATTAATTTTTGTACGTATTGTAACTTCTTTGTATGAAAACAGCTATTGACTATTTTTCTTATGTCTCATAAAAGATTGGCTTATCCTTTCTGAAGATATTCTCTTTGTCTTCTAGATGTGCATAGTGTAGGCTGGAGTAGTACTGGCACTAGCCCTTTACAGATTGCTGACGCGTTTCCTACCTCAAAGGCCAGAAAGTATAACAGGGTCATCCATCTCTTCCAATCCCAATGGCTGTGTCAGAGCCAGAATAAAAAAAAACTATACAAAAAACCCCCCTCTCTACTAGTGAAAATAAGGTTAATGAAAACTTGTTTCTATCATAGAGTAGGAATGAGCATGGACATCATGAAATATGAGATTAACTCAGTCCATAGTTGCCCTAAACTAAACCAACTGTAAATGTATTCAGCATTTGTAATTTATTTTTTTAATTAAATCAGGTCACAGCTGGAAATTGGTGTTTAAAACATTTCAGCCAGTTTGCCTGGTGGAAAGTTGGAAAATCAGAAAATAAGATATTCACAGTTTCCAGAGTTTATGGTGCATACATATAATGGTTAAAAGAAATATAGGACAGTCAATTTAAAATAAAAACTGTTGTTTTGCAACACAGTAAATTGTGGTCTTAAAATAGGCCATGTTGCAAGGAGATCTTGTTAAAGAGAACCCCCTACAGTTTCAATTGCTGTATAGATAGATGTGTATCAACCACCTTTTACTGAATCTGGAACAACTTCCATGGTAAATGCCTGTTTGTAAGTGGGCTAGGCTGAAACCTGGCAACTGAGAGCCTCAGTTCAGGAGCAAAATTATTATTTTTGTAAAAATAAAAATCTCTTTGCTTTCCCTAAGGAATGTGAAAAACGCTGGATATTCATTGCTTCTGCCTCTCTTGGCTTGTATTTATTATTTCTTATTTGTGTTTACTAAAAGTAGTTTAGTTAGTTTTAATAATTGTTTTTTTGCATTCTCTGACTACAACATTTAAGCAGTCTAAACTCCAGGACATGCTTTCAAAATGCTCTGTAAATACATTCACACAATAGAATGAAAATGACTATTGGGTGAATTATACTGGCTTTAAAACTCCTTAAATATGTTAATTCTTTACAAACTGGGCCATGTGATATCTTTTCTGGGGCAATTTATTTCCTTTTTGTAACTTACAAAGAGGGTTGGGGGAAAGAAATTAAACCACAAAGAAATTAAAGGAACTTTTTAATGGGTTGGTGTAAGCTTTCCAAACCCAGTAAATTCTTTCCTAAACTTACCCTCTTGGCACTGCAGCACAGATAATGTACAACATTGGCCTGAATTCTGCCTTAGATAGAGGATCATATTTCCTGCAATACAGTGAATTAATTTTCTTCCTAATGAGGATTAAAGTCTCTTTCCTGACACTATTTGAAAATGACCTTTTGTGGTTTAATAAATCGTATTTTTTCATCTTGGCAAAAATATTATTCCTCCTGACAAGTTTCTGATTCTAAAGTAGAAAATCAGGTTGTTCATTTGAAACATTTTGTGCATTCAGTATCCTAAAATTACTAGCCTTTTCATTCATCATAGATCCTCTGAATATTATTAATTCATTAATGGCCTAATCCTTGCACACAGTGAGAGCTTTCAGTATGCAAGAAATGTGGGATCAGGCTCAAAGATCGTGTCTACACTGAGTTTTTTTTCTTATGCACAGCATCTCTGAAAATTTGGCCACTTGTATTTAGGTGTCTAAACTGGGACCTAAGTACCTAACTTCAGGCATCCAATTTGGAAATTTTGGCCTTGAAAACTATGGTCCAAACTCTACTTAGTGCAGGTTAACATAGCTATAAGTAGAAGTGCATCAACCCCCTATGTTCATTATCCCTAAAACACCACTTATTGTGGTATCCAAGCATCTTCAGTTAAATTACTTCAGTTTTACATTGTCCCTCACTTCTCTAGAGCTTCATCTGGAACCTTATATATTTTCAAGCTTTGGCAGCCATGTAATCCAGTGATGCTTGTTTAGTGGTAAACTTTCTTCTACTTGAATGGACAAGTCAGACTCCTAGTACACCTATATTTAAAAGCCTTGCCTATTGATTAGTCAACACAGCTGATTTTTATTATCAAATTAGGTTCTTCTAGAAACAACTGCAAAGAGAAAAATAGAGCTAGGCACAGAACACAATGGCCGCCTCTTGTGGAATGGAGAGTAGAGAGGGCAGGGATAGATCACCACATGGAGAAGCAATTTAGCTTTTTTTCTCCTCAAATTTTTCATGGAAATGAGAGGTTTCAACGGTAATGGTACTGAAGTTTTGTGCATTCATCCATCACCCATATCTTCTCTACTCCTCCTTCCAGCTTTCCCTCAAAACAAATTTGAATGGATTAGAATAGCCAGGCCCTAAGAAAATACTGTCATCTTGTTCCCTACAGTCCTTTCTTGGGTGGGAGAGTGTTTGTTCCCACATGCCACATTTTTCTTGTGGATATGTTTCCACAACATGGCCTCTTAAATGACCCTGCACTAGATAACTGTGTGTTTCCCTGGAAAAACTGGCTTTTCTGGATGAAAATGTCAATATTTTGGCCCAGCAGTATATTCAGGCATTTTTATAACAATGATCTTAGTCTTTATGCCTAAAAATTCCTGAAGGAAAAAATGGAGAAGTTTTCACATCTGTAGCTCTTGAAAGAATGTAGCTGTTGCTTAAATTGCCTGTTTTTGTGCCCTCTGCTTTGTGTATTGTAAACAAGAAAGTTAAATCTTATCCCGTTTTTGTAAAACTGTGACCCTTTGGTCTACAAGTCCATCATCTATAGTGTTAGTAACCTTGTCCCCTCTCAGCTGGGCCCTGTTATGCCCCCACAGGTGAAATTCCCAATGAGGTCTATAGGAGCTGCACCCATGTGTCTGGGGGCATAGGCAGGTCCAAATGAGTACAATGTTTCAAAAACAAATTCTTGTGGTGGTGATGATGAAGAAGATATGATGATAAAAAAACCAATTTAGATACAAGGATGCTATGAAGGGTCCCCCTTCAGGGAATAGTTGTGCCATCTTATCTTAGGCCTTGGCTACACTGGCGCTTTACAGCGCTGCAAGTTTCTCACTCAGGGGAGTGAAAAAAACACCCCCTTGAGCGCTGCAAGATACAGCGCTGTAAAGCGCCAGTGTAAACAGTGCAGCGTAAACAGTGTAAACAGTGCTGCAAGCTAATCCCCACGGGGAGGTGGAGTACCTGCAGCGCTGGGAGAGCTCTCTCCCAGCGCTGGTGCCGCGACCACACTCACATTTCAAAGCGCTGCCGCGGCAGCACTTTGAAGTTTCGAGTGTAGCCAAGCCCTTAGATCTGTTCACCATGATGAATTTCCAGGTGCTGCATATTTTTGCTATTGTGTTTAGCTATTATCAGCATTTAAACAGAACGGTAATTCAGTGACTAAAACACATGTATTAACAATGAATCTTCAGAACACCTTCATCATTAATTCAAAAATCTCTACAGAGATCTGAGCTAGTATGTGCTATGAGCATATTTTCATGCAACCGTTCTGGGTTTGAACTTTACTGCATTACTGTGTGCAGGCATAAATTAGATCTTAAAACTTAGCAAAACATGTGTATTATAGTTAGAAGTACAGCAGAAGCAACGTATAATTTGGCGAACTTGGTCTTTCAAAATCTGGAACCCAGTTCCTTTGAGAACGTTGGCAGCAAAAATGAAAGGGAAAAAGAAGTAATTGCTACTGTGGTTAAAATACAGACACATCCACCGTATATCATCTGTACTAGCAACAATAAGTAGTCATATTTCTAAAGTTTAAAGTTGCAAACCTGCCATGCCTCAGCCTGCAAGAATGAGACTCTGGTTATTGTTTTTTTTTTTACTTAGCAGATGTAAAATTTTAATGTCACGCACGCATACCTTGAAACAATAGGCAGTGATTGGGATTTCAAAGTAACAAATATAAAGCAAACCCACTAGCACATCTTGTTTCATAGACTGAGATTTTTTGACACCTATACTGCAGATTATTCCCAAGGCAAATCATTTCTGATTGGCCTTTTCATTTAAACAAAAAGAAGTGAGTGGGGGACAATGTATCTTTATCAAGAGCCATTTTCTGTGTCATATCAGCACAGATATTTTACTGAAGTAGAAAACAAAATGTGGACCTGAAGCAAAATAAGTTTCAACTGTTCGAATGGATAGTAAAATCGCTAATAAGTCAAGTTTATAATGAAAAATCAAACAAAGGCCAATTCTCCTATGATTTGGTAGCAAGGGAAGAAAAATTAGGCTCATTCATTACTCTCAATGTGAAAAACTCCCTCTTCAGGGTGTTTGTATATTTTTGTAAAAAAAATTCCTGCCTAATTTTTAATGAAGGACTTGACTGGGGGGAAAACAGAAACGATATACAAAAAGCATTCAGCTTTGTCAGCAATTATTGTCTCTCTCTTCTCTGGGCTGTTACTGTTAAAGGTATTTATATTTTGAAGTAGTCTAGTGGCTGCAGCATCAGCCAGTTGCTGTGAAAAGATAATATCCTACTCTCATCAGTGTGCTTTCACTCCAAGACCAAATAAAGAAAAAAGAGGAAATCCACTCATCATTCCCTGTTGTGTGATGAATGGATCTTAGAGAAATTAGAAACAAGTATATAGCAGGCCAGCTTTTTCCAAAGTGCTCAGTACTCAACATATTCTGTTTTCAACAAAAGTACTGATTACTTTTGAAAGTCCAGCTACTTCATTTCAGTGCCTAAGAGGAATGATTAAGTTCTAAGTTCTTCTGAATAACTGGTCTTTCATGTGATTAAGTATTGTATAAAAATAACTCATTAAGGATCAGATCTTGCCATCCTTACTCAGGCAAAACACCCATTGAAGCCATTAGCTTCAGTGGGAGCTTTGCCTGAGTAAGGACTACAGGATTTTAGCCCTCTCTCTTTACACTGGAGTTGTTTTGATCTCAAGCTGTTTTTCTGATCTGTTATGTATGTTGCACTTGTACATCAGGAGAAACCATTCAGGTGTTCTATCATCACCACATCATTTAGCTCATGGGATCAATTTCAATAGCTGATTTGCCCGTAGGGTGGTAACATCATAAAAGAGAACACTTTCTTATAATCTCTTTTCATGAGGATTTTGTAACTCCAGTTGTTTGCTAAAATAAAAGCCACACTGTAAACAGGCTAACATCAGATCACATGCTGCTTAACTTTAAAGATCATCTCCTGGGCAGGAGTAAGTACATCTGAATATGGTGTTTATCCAGATTTGCTGAGTGCTACAATTTTTCCCCAATCATGAGTGGACGAGTCGAAAGGAGGAAGGGGGTGGGGGTGCTCAGAGATAGTACAATCAGTGTTGAATAAAGGTACGTAAGTCATATCTGGAAAATAAAGGATGCAGACTGTTTACTTAAGAGAACTGCACCCCTGTTGCTCAGTTCAGAGTTTTGAAAGCTCATACCCTGAAAGGTAATTTTTGAACATGTCAGTTTCAAATTACCATCTCTATAGCCATTTGCTGACAACTAAAATGCTGCTGAAAAGTTATACTGATACTTGCTAAACACAGTCCCAGTGTCAGTTTGCACATTTGAGTTTTGATGTTGCTCACGTTATTATTAAACAAGCATTAAATTGGGATGCAAGCCTAGTTTCTGTTCTGGCATTGAGCCCCTCACATGTTCCACCAGTGGCCCAAAAGATGTCTGTTGCCTTACTGCAAAAACATGGTTTTTAATTAAAAACCATAAAGACTGGGTATGCTTTGCAGATGGCCCGTAGAACTGTTCGCCTCAGTGTGTGACCACTATGCTGTACTGAGCAAGATGGCTGCATCATTTTTAATGAGGCTTTTGCTGCCACTGGCAACAACACCTCATTCAAACAGCTGCAGATTTGAAAACATCAGGTGGTTGGCAAAGTTTGTTCATTCTATGTTTTGACTGATAGAGTAGCCAATAAACCCAGTGTGTACAGTGAATTTGTTTTTTCTTTTTTCGGCTGAAGAAGTCTTTAGGGAAGTCATCAGACTGTAAGAACAAGAAGCCATAGTCAGAGTGAGCACCGGAGTGTGCAGAATGCTACGTAGGAGTATAGCAGTGGTGATGTTCACCAGTGGCAAAATGGGCATCTGTTAGCATGCCATACATTGTTTCCTGAGAGAGTTGTATGTGAAAGTGAGAGCTTTTAGCTAGCCCACCATCAGATAAATACATAAAGTTTGGCTAGCACCATATCAGGTGACCAAAATGCCTTCTTTTTGTTGGTAACAAAATCCTTTTCTCGTTCAGCTCAATAGGGTCTCAGGTGTAATTATGTCAGAGCAGGATATGACAAATCCTCTCCAAGAAGAGTCAGGAAATACTTTCCTCACTGTTCCCTGTGTTCAAGTAATTTCTTAATCCCATCTTGAGTTGCTACCTTTTGTAGATCATCTTATGCTGTGTCTTTACAACAAAATTGTACGTCACTTCTCAAATTTTTGAAAGCTTCAGGAAAACAAAACCAGTCCTCTCCATATGTTGTAAAATGCTCACTTGTCTTAATTTATACATCTTTGTACCCCATACACTTTGGAAAATTCTGATATGCATAGCAGTATTTACAGTATTTAGGGCTTGATCCTGTGAGTCCTCTGGGAAGAAATTCCATTGATCACTGTGGATGTTCTGCGTATGGAAGACTTGCAGGAATGAACTCTGTGCATTTTCTGTGACTTGTCACATGTTGAAATTTCAGCCTTAACATTACAGTAGCATAATTTTTTTTAAAAATAATTATAGGATGGAGGGAGACAGAGAAAATAGATAAGCAACATTTCTGCTGTAGGTAATGTTGCAAGACACTTTACATTCTATATCTCAATTTCCTCAAACATTCAGAAATCTTCCATGATTGATGGCTGCAAAAAGTTGATTTTTTGAGTACTTGAGTAAAATCCATTTAGCCATTTTTGAATTCATGGCCAATGAAGCAAATACATTTTTCTAAATTTTCAAATAACACTCTCGCCACTTTCTTTTTAATTTTGGGTTAATTAAAAACTGGTTAAATTTTGAGAACTTGAAACCTCAGTTTTGAGGTGAAATCCTGGCCCTGTTGAAATCGATGATAAAGTTGCCATACATTTCAATGGGGCCAAGATTTCACACTTGATTGTAATTAGACCTTAATGAGCAGTGCGTGCTTTCTGTTTGAAATGACCTTGTTTTGAAAATGTGGACTGAGCATGTATAGCAGAAAATATGTGCAGTTATCAACATCTCACTTGAGACATAATTCTGCAAGGGGCTTAGTGCAATCTGTGAGGTACCAGTTGACTTCAGTGTGAGTTTTGGAGACCCACTACCTTAAAATGGATAACCAGCTCTTTACCAGATCAGTCCCTTAAAGCTGGACAAGTCACAGTCATGTATGGCTAGTTAAGTGCGCACGTGCTAAATCAAAGAAATTATAAACACAGCTCATAAAACTGACTGCTGCATGAGATATTTTACCTTCTGATTTTTGTTTCTACCTAATAAGAAAAAAAATTAAGAAGATAAATTCAAAAAAAAAACCCTAGTATTGATGCAGAGTGAATCTTATGAACTTAAAGCAGGAAATTACAAAAATCAAGGTTGCTCTAGCAGTATTATATTGACAGCATTGCACTTATTGGGCCAGATTCTCCAGTCCACTAAGGCCACTTTGCACTGCTTATGTAGTGCACAATGGCTTTCAAGCATCCAGAGAAGGCAAGTAGAGAGTTCCCCCTGTGCAGAGGGACTGGTGTAAAGTTGTCAGAGGTGGTTCCACCACCTCCTAAACCAGCCTCTCCCACAGACCCCCAGCATACGGGGAAGAGTGTGGCAGAATGAAATTAAGCGATGTTGGTTCTTCAGTAGCATAAAGTCCCTAAGGAACCTTATGTTTGTGATGTATGTTAGGGCTGCTTTTTTGCAGCTCTAATCTTCATTGAAGCTGAGTTGCTTCCTGTGACCACCCTGTTCACTACAACTGAGCTTGGCTCTGAGTGGATAATCTGGGGCCACTGTGTAGAACTTTCCATTCCTATTTCCTTTGTAAAATATTTTATCCTCCCTCATAGGGTTTTTGTGGAGATTAATTAGATAATGCTTGCAAAGCACTAGGGACATGCAAAGTGCTATATTAATGTCTCTATACCATAAAATATATAGAACATGCAACACAGCCAAGTTAACATTCCTGAAGAAACCTTCACTCTTGCAGTTTCCTTGACATTAGAGTGGTTGATTTCATATTTTTTTAAGGTTATATTAAAATATTTTACTTTAATATGTAAATTTTGTATGTGGAAATAGATACATTTATCTCTTTTCTATTCACTCATATGCATGAACATGAACACACAAGCACCATTAAGCTTTATGTTTCAAAGAAAATATTATGCTTTAGTAGTGAAGTCCTGACCACATGGAAATCAATGGGTTTTTTTTCCCATTGCTTTAGATGGAACCAGGATTTCATCGTAGGCAATTCTAAATGTTTTTTAAACACAGATTTATGTGGTAGATTTTTGTTGGCTCCACATTTTTGCAAGACCATAAATAACTGTCAGACTGATGGGCAAACAAATACGTATTCAAAAAAACATGGTTTCATCTATATATTTTCACGACAGACCATAATAACTCAGAATAATTCAAAGTTACCTAACTTTGCCACGTAGGCTGTGTTTTGAAAATACAATAACTGGATATTTACACAGTATGGTTTCATTATGGGCCATTGTTAGCCCTTAATCCTATTTTTTTCAAGAGATTAAAAAGAAACTTAAATACACAATCAAACCCACTGTACGCGTACATAGTATTAATACAAACCAACAAAAGTCAGGAAGTTTAGACATATAACTACCCTGTCTTTGTTCCCTCTGTTGTATGATGCTATTATAGGGCTCTCAAAATAGTGCATCCCTGTTACAGCAGGGGGTGGAGAGTGGATTTCAGTTGTAAAAATGTACTCAAGGAAATGGGAGTCTACAAGAAACCCTGCATTTCACACTGTATGTTGAATTTTCTGTTTCATGCTGGTTTGCACAACAAAATTAACCAGATAGAGATATAGAGTGTGTGTTTGCACGTGTGTGCTAATTTACAAGTAGTCAGGATCTAATTACACTCTAGATCTAAATGCTTACATATTGATGGGATTATACATTTGAAGAGCATATTAACTAGTTAAGACCACTGTGTAGTGAGATTCTCTTGTGATTTATCTTATTTTGTCAAAGATCATCTAGCTTCTATGATGAGACTCTTTCCTTGTTTGTCAATTGATGGTTTTATTCCAAAGTAGTCTCATCCCCCATATTTTCCCACTAGACGCTGTCTTCAAATAATATCCTTATAGGGCTGCCATTGAGATTTGTGAAATTAAATTACTGCTATACATAAATTAACCTTCACTCCTCTTCTCTTCCTGTAAGTTTACAGTTAAAACTTTTAAGAAACATATCTTTTCTCTTTCTAGCAACAAAGGGTTTGCAAGGGAAGTGTAAAGGCAGGAACTTGGTAATGTGGATATTCCTAACCATGGACCATTTCCAATCTGTGGAGTTTGTGATAGTCACATTGGGCCTGATTCCAATCTCACAGCTGCTTTTCCAGGGCGTAACTTCTTTGGCTTTAATTAAGGTATACCTGATTTACACGAGCATGAGATCAGAATCAGTCCTGCTGTTACCTTACACACCAAGTGAAATGTCTGAACCTAGGCAGAACACAGTTATGATCATTACAACAGGAACTTTAACTTGGAGTTTTTGAAATCTCTAGTATCATGCTCCAAAATATGTTGATACAAACTAAGTGCCTGATCAAAAGTCCATTGAAGTCAATGGGAGTCTTTTTATTAATTTCAGCAGGATTTGGATCAGGCCCTAAATGAAATGTCCATATTTTCACTTAATGCCAACGTTTATACCTCTGCAATAGTCAAAATATGGACGTCTTTATCATATGTTAAGTAAGGAGGCAGTAACAAAATGTCAGTTTTTATCATTTTTGCTGACTTTGGTCCTAGTATAGCAAGGCACTGAGTGCCTTCAACTCCTACTGAAGTCAGTGTGAGTTGGAAGTGCTCCTCACAGTTCAGGAGGTGCCTAAGACCTAGCAGGATCAAAGCTATCAGCTTTTACTCACCACTTTAGCGTAACACAAAACTTTACGAAAATTTTTGTAACTTGGAAAATTAAATACTTTTTTTTCAAATAAGACTCAGTATTGTATTTACATGTTTTTTAACAAATACATCTGTCTTATACTTTTGTAAAGAGTTTTGATAAGTTTGTGTGTGTTTAGATCAATTGATTTGCTTTTGCTTTTTGTGAAATCTTTGGGAATCTGATATGGATTTATATGAACTGTTTTGTTTTTTGTTTTGTATATCTTGCCACTGGAAGAAAAAAAAAGCCTTTTGGTCATCTTGTGTTTAATTTTAAAAATGTTTATTTGAAATGTTTTTAAATCTGTTAAATATTCAGTTGTGATGTGTGAGCCCTAAACAGGCTTCTTCAAAAAGTGTTTATTGCCATTTATTTAAGTAAAACTATGCTTGCATTATTAATGGAGGAAGAATGAAGTATTTTGCCACTGCAACATGTTACTGTGTTTGGCTCCAAACCTGTGACCAAATCAATACAAACAGACTCTTACACTTGCTGTGAGTCCCACTGAAGCCAGTAGAGGCTTCACAAGCGGGTGGTTGTGCAGATCAGATTGCAGGATCAAGGCCTCTGTGTGTACAGCCACTTAACCTTGCACATTATCTTTCATGGAGATGTGGGACCAAATTCTTAATTGATGTAAACGTGCAAAACTCCACTGAAGTCAATGGGAGTTGTACACATCTAAACCGCTAGTTAGTTTGGCACATTGTGTAAAGTTTCTAATAATTCTAAAATAAATTGTTGCTGAAAATTCACATAGAACCAGAGACATTTCAAACAGAAGCACAGCAATGTATTATATTCAGAAAAATAACAAAATTATGACACATGCAGCAATGCAATAACAAAGAAATGTGCACATTTGGGTTCTTGTAGAAAACTACCCAGGCTCTGTTTTCATAATGCCATGAGAATGCTTCACTGAAAACCCATAATTAGATCACTAACTCTGTTGTCCTCTAATACGTCATTCTCTGTTGGGTTTGAAATATTCTGTGACCTTTTTATATAACCCTGTGACAACCCAGTTGTCTCATGCAAGTATCTCTTACATGACCCCGTCCCTGCCAATATATGGTCTGTCATTAGTACTGGAGAGCTGAAGTCAGCTTTAGTCCCTCCCTCATAATTCATGAATCTCGTGCAAAAACGATGACCAAGAGAGTTTGAAAAACAGCTGGTACTTTATTCAGTGCCTGTGGCTTGTATGAGCCAAGACTATGATCCTTTCATATCTCACAAGCTAAACAGCATCAACCTGGATCACTGTTTGGATAGGAAGACTCCAGGGGGAATACATAGGATTTGCTAGACTGAGCCAATGGAAACAGTACAGAGGACAAAACTTCACAGTGAATGTTTTGTTGCTGTGGATAGATACTGTTTTACAGAAAAATACTTTAAACGTTAAACTTCCTGCATTAAAAATAAAGTTTTTTAAACCTACAGTCTAATAAAGCACACAGAGTGAAGATTTCAACTCTTTTTAATGGGGCTTAAGTAGTGTCCTTTGGCCATTGCCACCCACTGTTGATCCCTTTTGTTTGAATGGGTTGCAGGCAGCCCACAAAGCAATAATTTTGCCTGTCTTTCAGTTGAGTGTCTAAAAATGAGGCTCTTGACCACATGTGTTTATCGGAGATCTCCTGGCACTTTTCACCAGAGTCTGGGATTGAGCCCAGATGTCCTAGACAAGTTCCAATTTGGGTTATTATATACATTCTGCCTATCCTGTACAATTCCAGTTGGATATGGGCTTCCTCTTCATTTCCTGCCTTTACTGTTGTAGCATTTCTGTGCAGTGTTAAACAACTGCTGGCTTTTTGTAGGAGGGGAGAGGTGTAGATTAGTCTAGGAGGGGCCACAGGAAAGATTAGAGAACATCGGCAGGTGGGGTATGTGGCACGTGGAGCCATATTATCTCCACATCCTACAAATCTACTTCTGTAGTTGTGCCTAACATATCTGGCAACAAGAGCAGCTTACAATACAGGGCCACAAGCTTTTCATCAGTCTGTTGGTCTAAGTTTTGCATCTTTGCTCTCACAAAGAAGCTCATCTACAAGAACATGTGTGCTCCTGTTTCACAGGGCCCCCAAAGGATCCAGAGCAGTATGTAAGTCCTAATGAATGGGAAGCAACCAACGACAGCCAGCAAAAAGGCAAAGGAACCTCAAAATGAAATTTTTAAAAAGAGAAGAAAAAGGAGAGGAAGACAACATAAAAGAAACATTGAGCAGGAAAAAACAATTTAGGGAGCAAAGGAGAGAGAAAATGGGCTGAAGAAAGAACAGATGCAGCAGTATTGCAGGGCCTAGTGTGGAAGAATATGGTTTGGGGGATGCACGTCTGCCAGTGCACGATCAGAGGTTTCCCACAAACATCACTCGGAATCTCTGCCAAAGAAGCAGCAAGTTTGGAGCAGCTGTTGAGTAGAATGAGCTCTATTAGGGTTTACGTAAAGCACTTATTAGACAAAACGTACCCTGTGAACCGAAGAGCTAATTATATTATTACTGCAAGTCCACACACTTTTCCCTATTTGTGTTATGAAGATAGATAATTATCTGTGGCAGTACATAATGAACTTATTTGTGTTTTTTCACAAGATAAGAAAGAACCATTCAGTGATCACAGGTTTTTGTAATGATTTTCCCTGAGGTAAGTTTGCAGTTGGTATGGTGTGAGTATGAACATGTTTTCTAGAGGTTCTAAGAAAAATAAAAAAAAACAGCCAAACAGATTATCATTTTCAAAATCTTTCCACTGCTGAAGGTCAGATTTTAAGTACAAATCAATTTTTTTGTTTTATATAATTTATGTTGGCTGGTATTTTCATATTGCAATGGAGCAGAGAAAAGTTTTAGCTCAAAGATGTCTGCCTTTGCCAGATTTTTAAAGAGGCAGAAATAAAAATAGTGAAATTTTTGTGTGTGTGTGTGTGTACAATGTATCATTAAAAAGACTATAGACTTTCATATGCTACTTTTGTCAACTTATTTGTATTGATTGTTTACTTTAAACTGGTGTCACATGCACATGTGTAAGCAACTTATTAAAGTATTTCTTGGTTCCCCTGGAGGCTGGAAGTAGAGGAATTCAATTTTTTTTTTTTTAATTGTTCAAAGGCCGGTACTTGGCTACAATCTGAGACCCGCTTTAGGGAAAGTTAGTGAATGTTGCTGATAGCTAAATCTAATTTATGAAGAGCTAAAAGGAAACAGACATGAGAAAATGTAATAAATAATCCGAGGACAAGCAATATACAGGTCCAGTGGAACACAGAGTAGATGCCTGTAAAAAGTCAATATTTGTCAGCTGCTACCACAGATCTCTCCTATTTTAATTATAGGATAAATCTGTGCTAATCTCAGAAACCATTCTGTTATATGGCTGGCAAATGCAAACTTCCAGACTACTGGAAGAACTATTTTGTCCCCTTTCAGAATCAAAAGGAATTCAGAATGAAAGCACTTACATATTTACAAAGTTCCTCTATTTCCTGCCTTTTCAACAAGGCAGGAAGATGCAAACATTCTCACACTGATTTTCCCATTGCCAGTTGAACAGGGTTTTTTGGTGGCAGTTCCTTGTCCATCACGTGTGTGCTTTATTGTGGATTTTGTTTTCACCAATAACAGACTGAGTCCCCCTTTGTTGGTCATCATATGGATTGCATTTGGTCTTCCAAAGTTGTGGGATCTTCATTTGTATCTATGGATAGTATCTCAAGGGTCTCTAAACTCATTACAATTCTTCTGAGATTCTGGGAGTTCAAGAGAAAGGTATTCTGAGGGGGCTAATGATTCCTCTCTGCATTTACCAACTGCAGTTTCTGAGATAGTAACAACACTGTACTCTAACAACCATAATAAATTGCTGCAGTGAACAGATGTGCAATGAGCTGGGTTAAAAATTCACTCCTCTGTTTTAACTTAAGCTTTAGGGCATACTTGTGGGGGTTAGAAGCAAATTTCCTTCCATGTTAAAAGTATTACATAACTACTGTTTCTCTCCTCTTTTCTCTTTATAGGTATTTCGGATAGGCTACTTCCAGATGCAGGAGACTAAACAAACAACCTGTCTGTAGTAATTTAGCAGCTCCTGTATTACTGTTAATGTCACAGGTTTTAACATATATAGCCCGAACTCTTAACTGACTCACTGTGTGACCTCAGGCAATACACATAGGGCTGAACGCTTTACATCTTCAAAGCACTGTACAAATTTAAACTGTACAAATTTAAACTGTACAAATTTAAACATTCTGGGAGGTAGTTCAGGAGAACATATGGAGAACTGAGGCAGGGACTCATTTTCAAAAGCATCCACTAAATTTGGCTACCTCCACTTTTGGTTTCCTAATTTGAGACACCTCTGCTTTGATTTTCAGAGATGCTTAGCAGTCATTGACTCCCGAAGGCAAAGAGGAATGTGGATGCTTATCACTCTAAAAATCAGGCCCTATGTGTTCTATTGTGCACCTAGAGCCAGAGGCCAGCTTTTAAAATACAGCCCTAAGTGTATTGCGTGAAGTCACACAGTGAGTCAGTAGTAGAAGTGGGATTAGAACTCATGGAGCTATGAAAGTTTTTCTTTTGGAAATAAGCAGAGTGGGGAGGGGGTTGTCCTTACACCCTTATATTCCAAAAAAGAGACTCAATTCATGCTCATATAGTCCGATAAAAAATATTCCAGGTAATATGGTTTTCATCCACACCCCAGTAGCATCTACGTTTCAAAAAGCCTTCACTTTAATTGGCATATTTGTCGGCAGTCTCAGTACTGAAGCAAAAGAGGGAATTGTTCATGGAGATTTGAATTACCTTAGTCACCTCCAGAAACAGTCCCTCCAAGTCATAAATGAGACATGTTGGTAGAGCAGTGTGGAGAACTTAACACTGCCACTGTCCAGTCTGTTTCCCCACAGATAATCAAATATGTCAGTTCTCTATAGTGGTCAACATTTAAGGATTTCAGAGAATTCTTCATGATGACGAAAATATCATTGACATACTGAGCCAGATTTGTGAGTGCTGTAAATTGGTGTTTCTCCACTGAAGTAAGTGAAACTTAAGCTAATTTACATCATCAGAGGATCTGGTCCAATATTTCTACCAAGGATGGCAGAGTTTGTAACTTAACACCTTTCAGACCAGCCATGAAATTTTTTGCAGAAAAACAGCTGATTCTCTATCATTGCCCACAGACCATAGTAGTGTTTGATAATGTATGCAAAATAAGAGATTACTAAACCTTTTAACTTAGAGCAGCTTTTTTGTTTTGTTAATAGAATTAATGATGATTTAATTTCTCGATTTTAATTTTTTTAAAAGTAGCAGGAGACTCAGAGGGATTTCTTCAGTGGTTGATTTATTTTAATATATTGTGTGCTAATGCAGTAGTCTCTCACCAAATCATGTTTATGTATTTATTTAAGACAGGATTTGCTTACTAGGGTTGGGTAGCATTGCTTACATTCATTCAGGACTGTCATGGAAGGAAAACGTATCTATAGTCTTATGCCCATAGTCATTCTTCAGGTATTGATACAGAGTTTGTCTGAATAGTGCTGGCCACTACTGTAGTAGAATGGCAGATTGATTTAACTCTGGTCTCCCTCCAGCCAAAAGCATCTGCTGTGCTGTCTAACTCTGAGAGATCCAAAAGATTGCAACCAATAAATGTCATTATGATTTGTGGAGCAATCAGTTGATTTTTGCTATCTACGGCATGCACTTCCCTAAGAGTCAGTACTGATCCCAAGCCCCAGCATGCTGCTAGCAGTATCTGTGCTACAGAGAGTGGTGTGGGTGATACAGTAGGAGCTGCTCTTCCATCAAGTCTGTGCCGATAGCAATGCCCCAGCATATTGCTAGGAGGTAGTGTGCCAGAAGGCGTGATGCAGGTGACTCAGTAGGGACTGTTCTGCCATTTGAATCAGAGCTGAAACTATGCCCCAGCATGATGCAGGAAGCGGTGTCTTGGATGAGACATAAAAACCTCCTTTTCAGTGCTCTGTTTACTATTTGTTTGTGTTTTCTTTTGTACATCTTATGAAGTCTTAATATGTTTATTATATTTTTTATTTCTGTGCTGCATGCCAAGTACTCTGGGCTGGGGTGAAAGGTACTTTATAAATAAAATAATTAGTATTATGTATAAAATTCATGAGTATAACAACTGGCATTTTACAAACTGAGTCATCTCACTGGGTTAGTACATATACATGAATCTTATCTGATTCATCCTGCTTCCAGAGCTTCCCCCATTAGAATGCAGTAATTAATTAGCCCTTATGCTTCCTATGAAGCAGGTAAGTAATGGTATCCCCATTTTACAAATGTGGAAACTGAGAAAAAGAAATTAAGTGACTTGACCAAAGTAATGCTGAGTCAATGGGTAAACCAGGAAGAGAACCTAGGAGACCTTTATCTCACTCCCCTTGCTCTAACCATAATACTCTCTATCTACAGTGTAATCTATGTAAGATACATATAGCCAAATTATTTCAGAGAACTAAAAATCACATTTATACTATAACAAGTTACCTTTGTAAATGGACTAAGAGGCATGAGAGAATGTAATTGCTGTGTGTTTCACCATAAAAAGTAAAAGCTTTGTTTATTCCTTTATTTTGAAAAAACCTCAGGAGAATAGGCATCGTCTATTGAAGACTTTGCCTGACTGATTTTGAGTCCTGTGCCTGAGCACTGGGAAAGCACAACAGTACCAAACCCAGAGGAAATCTGGACATATGGCAGGCGGTAGCGAGCAAATCAACACACGCCAAGCTTTGAAAGGAAATGCACAAGTCAGGGGGAGGAAAAATACTTCAAAAGCCAGGAGTCAAATGACTGGTCACAGCTGTCAGGAAATATCAGTCCTGCTCCCAATTTTCTTAGCTATTTCAGGAAAGAAAATAAATCTAAAGAATTTAATTTTAATTTTATAAAATAACATGCTAGGGAAGCTGAGCATGCCAGGGCCTACCTCATATCTAATGTCTCACATAAGTTGCCTGCTTCCCTGGCAGAGAGCTTCCATGCATGCCTGTCATGTGAATTGCAGTCCCCCAAAGCTTTGGGATTATTCTGCTTTTGTGCCATAACACTCTGTTCCTGTTGCTTTAAACCTGATTAATGAATCGGAAGTTGGGTTGATTAGCACTTCAGGTATCGGCTCAGAATTAATTCTCATAATAGCTTTCACAAATCCTCTTGCTGTCCTCCTCCTATTTCCTCAGGAGGGGAAGGGGAAAAGCAGGTCAAACTTAAGGAAGGCTTTGTATGTTTTAATAACCATACAAACCAGGTGCATAGTGTGCAGCCAGTGCTAATAAGGGAAGGGGAAAGGAAAACTGGAACAAGTCAATTCTCCAGTTGAATTCTTCTGGCCACGCCAGGGCAAGTTCAATAGCTGCTGAGCCATGCCAAGCTGGCTACGTGCAGCTGCTTCTTTCACCTTCCAACTAGGGCAATGTTCTCACCTTCTTCTCACACTGGGAGCAAAAACCTTGTTTCTCTTCCTTTGTGTTGCCTGGTGTGAACTTCACTGGGTGTCCCATTATGCTGGCATGAGTTCAGATTGCAGTTCAAACCACAATGCTGGGATGGAAATTTGTAACCTTCAATGACTGGGAAAGGCCAAAATGCTTACTGTGAGCTGGAATGAAACAAACATATGCACATGCTCAGTTTTGCTCTGTGGTTCTCAGGTTCATGTACCTGAGCAAAGCAGATTAAAACCTTAGGACAGCTGATCTAGAATGTGAGGAAAAGAAAGGTTGGGACTAGACTATTAATCGACATGGGGCTAATGGTGCATTCAGGAGCTAATCTTCCACAATGACACTGAGTCAGGGAGTGCTTCTGGGTTTTTCCACACCTCCAGCACCAGAAAAAAATATTTCCTTTGCCTTGACAGCTTCACAATTACCTTGCTTAAACCATTGCAAGAGAGCCTTAGTCATGTCGAGTGAGATGCAAAGTACAAGAAAATAGGCTTGGTTCACCTGAAGGAAAAAAACAAATCTGACAGTCTTGATCCTGCCCAGAGAGTAGAAACACCAGGTAAAAGGGGTGATTAGAGGAGGGAGAGCTATATGCTCCTGCCTGAGAGAACCGAAGTGTATCATTAGTGTGGATTTCTGTTAAGCCAGTGTTTCTTCAGAGGCAACAGTTGTCCACCCCTTTACTTGCCTGTGAATTTACAACTAAGGGAACCTGGGGTAAAGTTACTCTCTTTGGACTGGAGCACAGTATCTTCCCCTTTGCTCCCTAACTCATTCTGCTGTGCGATGCAAAAGGACTTGAAGGATTTTATGTTTTTCATGGTGCAAACCATAAGACGGCAAATTAAATTGTTGAAAAAGGGAGAGAGTCATTGGTGACCTATTATGAATAGTTTCTAATAGCAGTAGACACCATCTGAAGCACCTAATACAACAAAAGAGGAGGTTTAACTGCAGCACCTACCACTGACAATGTGTTGTCTTTGCTGAGGGGATTGAATGATTCTGGTATTAGAGCATGGAGCCTTTCACAACTGCATCACAGATTAATTCTGCTGTAGTCAGTACCATCTGATGGTTGTTCACTGGAAGCAAATGGATACGGTGATCACTGTAATGGGTAGGACATTGGTGTGCAGACATATTAACAACCCTACAGTGGGACAGATTTGTACCACAGATCCTTAGGGCAAAAGTGTTTGCTGTGAGACTAGATCACTGAGCCCAGCATTAATGCATTCTAAGACCTAGTGCTAACAACAGGAACTAGCAGCTTTACTGCACACATTCATGCTAAGAGCCTGCTCAAATATTCTGGCGCAGGGCTTTATGCAATACATGGGGTGATATCTTTGAGCACAGTCTCTACAGCAGATGTTTCAAAGTCCTAGTAAGGAAAAGGCTGGGGGTTACAGGAAAATATCTTAATACCAATCCCTAAAGGTCTGTACTTCAAAGGAGAAGTATTTATTGCTTAAATTAAAAAAAAAAAAAAAAAAAAAAAGAACTGAACAGGTTATCCAATTAATGGTCATTTCCATGTGCTTATGTATTCTGCAGCAGTTCCCCTCTGCCATGTTATGAAACATACTTTGACACTTCAATGTCTGTCACTGGGTAAGCTATTAGTTTCACAAAGCCATTGCTTCGATCATGCTTGAAACACTGCAACAAAGCCTGGACCTTTTGAACATTTTAAGTTGCCTGTTTGTCTTTCCAAGGCAATTTATCTAATAGGCCAACATAAGCAAATTACATGGGATTCTAAGTACATTCCACAGCTCAGTCTGACATCTTAATTAGGACTTTTAAGAAATAATAATTCCCTTCCTGCTTCCAACAATTTCACTAACCTTCCTTAGAAACTGACCAATGAAGAAGATCCACATAACCCACCCAAAGCTTTTTGTTTTTTCAAGTTTATCAAAGATTCCATAGGCACAGGTCCTGGCAAGAGAGACTGCAATGGCAGGATTCAATTACTGTTTTAAAAAAATAACACCAAACACACAGGAGTGTCTTTGATATTTCCAGATGTGATCTTTATACAGCACAAGATCTTTCTTGTCCACCGCTTACATTTAAGAAAAAGTCTTATAAAGACATTCATTCACAAATGTACGGTAACCTAATCTGGTTGCACAACAGTGAGAGTGATTTAGAAAAGCCATAATGATTAAATCATCTTTCCCTACTGTTTCCAGTTGAAGTTTATTTTCATGAGGACACTGTAAATGGAGCAATCATTGTAAAGCTGCACCTTGGCATTTTCTATATACATAGATTGCACTAAGTTTCTAAATGGACTGTCATATTTGAATGAATGGGGAGAAATATCCCATCTTTTTGAGAAACAAAAGAGCTTAGAGCATGAAAGCACTTAGAAAGATGAAGAATGGTATACATGAAGAATGACTATGTAAGAAGATGCTAATTACAATTCTTTCATTTCTCCCTTTCCACTGGGTCAATAAACAGAAAGAACGAAGATGATATAAATACTAAACAGATTGGATATTTCATAGGTTGTTATTTTTAACCAGACGTTTTAAAATATAAATCTCAGAATTTCAGGGGAGTTGTCTCCTTTGCAAACAGTCTTTTTACTCTTGTTTTAGACGCTGTGTGCACCTGAACAACAATTTATCAAATCTAATGGAGAGAGGCTGGATGTTCTCTTCACTTAGCCGTATCTGGCCACAAACATTGATCAAAACTTAGGCAGCTCTCCTTGGAAAGAAGTTTAAGACAGGGATGGTTGGCTAGTGATTAGAACAAGGAAATAGGTTCCATTCACAACTCTGCCGCTGATTTACTACATGACCTTTTGCAGGGACTCATGCTCTGCTGTAAAATGGTCAAGAGGGCGTGGCCACATTTCAGGAGTTTGTGCCTCATAACTGGGAGGGCCCTCCAGCATAAGTTAGGTGTAATGTGCTGTATAGGAGACTTAACTTTCCTGTGCTAAAGTATTCCCCATCTATATAATGTAGTAATATTACCCAGGTTTGGAAAGCACTTTGAGCTCCTCAGATAGAAGGTAACATTTAAGTGCAAACTACCATTTGAATTAAAAAATAAAATTATTCAGCTCAAATAGGGTGTGTGTGTGTTTTAAAAATGCATGTGTGCGCTTAAGGGCCATTACATTCTACCGTATATACTTTTAAATCAGATACAGAACGTCCTACCCTGTTTGTTCAGACTCTGTGGTCATTTCTCCATAAAAGCTTCAGACTACATTACAGCTCTATATAAGGTCAAGTGCGTAGCTTCTGCCAGCAAGCGAGGCATAAACACATAGACCTGAAAGTGAAAGGGGGGGTGGGGGCGGTGGTAGGCAGTGCCACATTTCTGGAGTTTGTGCCTCATAATTCAGAGGTCCTACCGCATAATTTAGGTGTAATGCACTGCATAAGATACAGCATCTTGAGCGTAATTGTCAACTGTCTGCCTTGTTTGACCATTTTACAGTCAGAACATGCTTCCTTGCCTGCCTCTGATCCTGTAACTCATGGGGCCAGTGCACTGTGAATATAGTTGCTCTAATCTGCTTTTCTGTACTCTGTGTCGAGAGGACTTTGAGAGGTGGTAACAGAAACATTGCTAGAGAGTTCACCCTCTCTAATCCCTGGCCAAAGGCAGAATCTTCAAAGTAGCATCTCTGTCCTACTTCCTGGTAACTCAGCAAGGGTCTGATCCTGTGCCTACTTAAGTCAATGGGAATCTTTCCATTGATTTCAGTTGGTGCTGTATCAGGCTACAGATCAAGCTCTTTATGCATCGATTTCACTCTACACATTAAGAAGAAAGAAGACAAAGATGAAACTAAGGTTAAAAGTCTGGGTGGGTGGGAGAGGAGTGGGTGAATAATTATAACCACAAGTTATGACATGCTAAACTGTTAACTATGATGCATCAAAGAGATGAGCTCTTGGGCAGATGGTGTAAGATCCCAGACAGAGAAGTAGATCTCTACACAGATATCACAGTAGAGCACAGAGGGATAGTGCAGAGAGGAAGAAGGAGAAGGATCCTAAGCTGGAACCCTGGGATCTCCAATAGTGAGGAGGGAAAGAGTTGGTGGAGGAAGCCCAAAAGTAATGCTGAAGGACTAGTCAGCAAAGCCAGAAGAGACCCAGGCATAAGCAACACCTTACAAATGTCAGCAAGAAGGAAGTAGTGTATATAGTCATGACAGTGCCAGCACATAGTTCAAGGAGAACAAGAGTGCAGAATAGGCCTTGTTCAGGAGAAATGCCTTCAAAACATTGAGAACTGTGCCAGTGGAATGAAGGATACAAAATCCAGATAGCAGGGGATTAAAGAGATAAAAAAGTTGGAAGAATAGTTAATTCTTCAAGGTAAATTTATAGGCAAAGAGGAGGAAGGAAATGGGTCGTCAGTGGTTGGAGAGCCAAAAAGAGTCAAGGGAGAGGTCTTTCAGGATAGAAGGTGGGGGGATACTTAAAAGCACTTTGACCTCACAAAGAGAGGAAGACATCTAAGGGAGAGGAAGGTGGTGGGAGGTACAAGATAAAATATTGAGGTTATGGGGTGAGATGAGGACTGGCGGAAGTAAATTTGAGAATTGGACTTGGGAGAGAAGCAGCAGCACAAAGTGAGTCATACAGTGTCATCTTTGCTTTTGAAAATCCTGCGCACTGTTTCTTAGAAAGGGTGACCGCAGGAATACAGGGAAACAGCATGAGAGCTTAGGGGATAATGAAGAAATACTGCAAGTTAGAGATGTCAGCGTTGTTGTGGGGAGGGCAGGTAAAGTTGTTTAGTCAGGTAGTTGATACAGGGAAGAACAAGCTTGTACTACTATCTGTTTCTCTAGAGATATGCAAAGTTTGGGTCCAAGTGGCAGAGGAGAAGACAGAGCCAAAGTTGAAGGTTAGATGGGAGGGTAGAGCTCCAGTAGCGCACTAAAGGTATCAAGTACTGAGAAAGGAGAAGAGTTATGGAGAAACTGGAATCAGAATGAATGCAAGTTGGAGGGCGCCAACAGCAAGAGAGCGGTTGGGGGAGGTTAGTGAACTGGAGATCATGAGAGGCAGGGAGAGTGAACAATGTTAAACAAGAGAAGATGATGAATGAGGAGAGAACATGTACAAATGGAAAAGATGATAGAGGAAAAAGTACACCTCATATTAATATCTATAACAAGAGCGTGAGAGAGATAGGGGATGTAGGAATTGGTGCACAGTTCGTGGCCAAAGGAGGGGAGTAGAGGCAATAAGGCCTGAGGTTGGATCCAGGATCAAGATGGAGTAAGAAGTAAATGAAAGAGGCAAGCATTGGTCAGAGGAGGTGGAAAGAGTAGATCAAAGGAGACAATAGGTAACAGCAACTCAGAGGAAAGCCAGACAGAGCAGATCTCAAACCAGGATACTGTCTGAGAAACAGGAAGAAGGTCTGAAAGTAAGAGGAAGGGAAGGGAGGTGCCAAATGCAGTCATGTCTTCTTGGGGGAGGTCAGTCAGAGGATAGCCAGGTTTTGATGCAAGCAGGTAGAGGGACCAAGATATAAAGAAGTCATGAACACTTACTTTATTGGAATAGGAGGAGCAAGTTCCAGTGGGATCAGAAGTAAAAGCTACCTCCAGAAAATTAAAACTGCTGGCATATTATAGCATATTCCCACCTACTCTCATGCCACCAACATAACCTGATATCACCCAGATTTACCCATAGGGAAACAAAGTGGGCAGAACTCCTGCATAAATGTCATGGGTCTCTTAGCAACATAATCCCTCTATACAATGAGTGCAATTTTTGTTCATGAAATGGTACATCATAAGTGGTACTCAAGAAAGAATAGATAAGACTGGTCCAGATCCTCAGCTTCAATGGAGGTGTGCTGATTTGCACCAGTTGAGGATCTGGCCCAAGAGTGACTGGAGAGAAAAGGACCTGCAGGTGTTAAATATTATTTTGTTTTTATTTTTACATTTTCTTTGACAGTGCCAAATACCCTCAGAAGTTTTGGCAGCTTAGTCTAACCAGGCAGTGGACGCTTGCACAGGCACTGAACAAACAGAGCAAGATGGAGAGGACTGTACGATATGTTCAGACATTATTAAAAACAAAGGCCTGCCAAGCTGAGCAAATGTTAGTTTTCCAGATGAATGAACAAAACTTGACGTGCTTGAATCAAGTTGATTAGACAGTGCTTAAGCTTGCACCTTTGGGTAACTGCTTTAGTTAGCTAGTTTTGCTAGGTGTTAGTCTCACTTCTGTTGTTCAGCTGCAGGATGATGAAATGAGATTGGGGAGGGAGTGGAGAGGAGTCCTGACAAGTTTACATATCAGCAGTTTCAGCAGAACCTCCACTTCTTCAGCCAAACAAGTAGAAGAGATATTCAACCTAACTTAACCCTCTGCAACCTGAGAGGAAGTGTGACCTTGGGGTTAAGGCATTAGATTGGGTTTTGAGGGAACTGGGTTCAATTCCTGGCTTCCATAGATGAACTGTGGTTGAAATCCTAGTCTCTTTCAAGTCAGTTGCAAAGTTCCCATTGACTTCAGTGGGACCAGGAGTTCACACTGAACAAGTCACTTAGTTTCCATGTTTCTCTAGCCTGGTCTACACTAGGCGTTTAAACCGGTTTTAGGAGCGTAAAACCGATTTAACGCCACAACCGTCCACACTAGGAGGCACCTTATATCGATTTTAATGGCTCTTTAAACCGGTTTCTGTACTCCTCCCTAACGAGAGGAGTAACGCTAGTATCGGTATTAACATATCGGATTAGGGTTAGTGTGGACGCTGATCGACGGTATTGGCCTCTGGGAGCTATCCCACAGTGCACCAGTGACCGCTCTGGACCGCAATCTGAACTCGGATGCAGTGGTCAGGTAGACAGGAAAAGCCCCGCGAACTTTTGAATATTTCCTGTTTGCCCAGCGTGGAGCTCCGATCAGCACGGGTGGCGATGCAGTCCGAAATCAAAATAAAAAAAGAGCTCCAGCACGGACCATGCGGATGTGATCGCTGTAAGGGCAGGCAAATCCGTTCTATCAGCGCTCCGTTACAGAAGATGAAATTCAGAATCCTTTTTTAAAAATCTCCAGACAGACGCCATAGCAGGGACTCAGCGCACTGCAGCGTGACAAGCGTAACGGAAAGATAAAGAATCAAATGGACGCTCATGGACTGGAGGACTGAAGCTATCCCACAGTTCCTGCAGCCTCCGAAAAGTATTTGCATTCTTGGCTGAGCTCCAAATGCTTCTAGGGTCAAACACAGTGTCCGCAGTGGGTCAGGGCATAGCTTGGCAATCTACTCACCCCCCCCCCCACCCCCAGAAGCGAAAGGGAAAACAATCCTCTGACTCTTTTACATGTCACCCTATCTTTACTGAATGCTGCAGATAGACACGATGCTGCAGCCGTCAACACCAACATCATCACTCCCCCCCTGCCATGGGTGGCTGATGGTACAAAAGGACTGGTAACCGTCCTCGTCATCAGCCTATTGGCACATGGGGCAGTAACCATGCTGACTAGCATCCGTCAGGTCGATCAAGGGCGCCTGGCCCTAATTTTTTCTGGTGGATGGTGCAATATGGCTGGTAACCATCGTCATCATAGCAACAGGGGGCTGAGCTCCATCAGCCCCCACCCTTCATGTATAAAGAAAAGATTCAGTTGCCCCTGGACTAGCAGAGGGATGCTGGGCTTCTCTCCTACACACTGCTTAATGTCCTGTCTGGACTATCATAGCAGCTGGAGGCTGCCTTCCACTCATTTCTCACTAACAAGTCACCATGTCTTATTCCTGCATTCTTTATTACTTCATCACACAAGTGGGGGGACAATGCTACGGTAGCCCAGAAAGGCTGGGGGAAGAACGGAATCAACAGGTGGGGTTGTTACAGGAGCACCCCCTGTGAATAGCATACAGATCATAATTTCTGCAGGATCTGACACAGAGCAGCTGTGCTCTCTGGTTCTATGATACAGTGTTTATCTAGTACACTTGCCTATATTCTAGGCAGGACTGATTCTATTTTTAGATACCAAAAAGGAGGGATTGACTCAGGGAGTCATTCCCAATTTTGGCTTTTGCGCCTCTGGCTAAGAGCAGCCAGGGGCACTTATGACAGCAGCAAATGGTACAAAAGGACTGGTAGCCATGATCATCTTAGTTCCAATTTATGGAAGGGTTGGATGGTGCAATATGGCTAGTAACCATCTCTGCTGTCATGCAAAAGCAAAAGCATGCTGCTGTGTAGCGCTGCTGAATCGCCTCTGTGAGCGGCATCTAGTACACATACGGTGAGAGTCACAAAAGGCAAAACAAGCTCCATGATTGCCATGCTATGGCATCTGCCAGGGCAATCCAGGGGAAAAAGGCGCGAAATGCTTGTCTGCCGTTGCTTTCCCAGAGGAAGGAGTGACTAACGACATTTACCCAGAACCACCCGCGACAATGATTTTTGCCCCATCAGGCACTGGGATCTCAACCCGGAAGTTCCAAGGGGCGGGGGAGGCTGCAGGAACTATGGGATAGCTAGGGAATAGCTACCCACAGTGCAACGCTCCAGAAGCCGACGCTAGCCTCGGACCGCGGACGCACACCACCGAATTAATGTGCTTAGTGTGGCCGCGCGCAATCGATTTTATAAAATCTGTTTTACAAAACCGGTTTATGCAAATTCGGAATAGTCCCGTAGTGTAGACGTACCCTCTGATGAGACTTCCTATCTCACAGCCCTTGTCTGTTTAGATGGTAAACTCTTTGGGACAGAGACTCTCTCACAACATGTATGTAATAGCATCCTGCAGTACAACTAGGCCCTGATCTCACTATTGCAATAATAATAACCCAAAATACTATTATAGAAATAGGAACCGAGACTATTTCTTTCTGCCTTTTGATACATACTTACGGATGGACCTAATCTACAAAATTTGGAGCTTGGTTCAGATTTTGACCACCCCAAAACAATAGAGCTCTTGGACCTGGTGTTTTGGCTTGGGCCTTTCTCTCATTCATACACAGAGGAGTTCAGTCTTAACTGCACACTTGCAAGTGACTTAATATTATTATTATTGCTATTCCATTTTATATAGCACCATGCCTTTACAGTCCTAAAGGTAAATAATTTCCCTACTCCAAAAAGCTTAAATCTAAATAGATGTAGTGGGGTGGATAATTTATTAGGGATGGGTGACCTAATTTGGGGAACACTTATGTTTTGGGGAGGTCTATGAATCTTCTTTAGCTGAAACCATATAAAAGTAATTATGTTTTAACATATGTCGTTTTATAAACTGAATACCTATGGGTACTATTATTCCTATTTAACATTTATTTTGTGATAGTGCCTAGAAACCAACCAAATTGGGGTACCATTGTATGAGGTGCTGTACAAACATGCAAAATTACCTGTCCCAAAAGGCTTATAGTCTAAAAGACCAGGCATCACAGATGGATGCGACTAAAAAGTGGGTAGGCAAATGGGGAAACAAAATAAAATGAGACTTAATACAGACAAGCGAAGCATGCAGTTTCTTAGCCAAACAATAATCAGAACTTATCACTTGTCTAGCTGTTGTCAGATGGCCGTTTCCTATATTTACTATGACAAAGGTGAGTTTTGAGGAGGGACTTGACGGTATTACTATACGCAGTAATAAAGGTGCCCATCAAAGTAACATCTAGTTACATTACGTTGCACATGGTTTAGATTAAGAGCAAAGATCACCTCCAAAATATAGAGAACATATGCTCTGTGACCCACTGCAACATCTGAAAGGAGCAGAGTTAGGGTAACTCAGCCAGCCAGCTAAATAGCAGGGGGTTTCTGTCCTACAGTTAGCCTGTACAAAGAGATCCATCTTAACACATGGCCCAGTTTGTGCTCAGACATACTGTGTATCCACTAAGAATCTGTTCCAGAAGCCAAGGTCTACTACTGAGAATGGCTAGCTCCCAGCTCCATGTGCTTAGAGACTGCAATGGATACCTCTTATAAACTGAGAAAATAAATAAAGATTGACCTGAACCTTCACTCCCGACTTTGACTCACTTGAACTTTGGATTGAAATAAGTTCAATTAACTTCTTAAAACAATAAAGTTTCATTTTCACATGCGTTTGCACTTCCTGGTCCAGCCAGGATTGGAACTAGAAGCTCTAAGATTCCGTGAGAAAGGCTTTTCTCCTGATTTTTCTAACCTCAACAGAAGCAGGGAGTACTGGAAATCTCCTTGCAAGATTTCCAGCTCAGTTTTGCTGGTTTGGATGAAAATACTAAATTCTGAGTTGGTGATTTCAATAAACATCCAATTCTTCTGAGATGTGTGTATCACTAGCAATTATGGAATTAATAGCATTGTAAAATATTTTACCCCAAGATGTAGGATACTGCTCAAATATCACTCAAAATAGACACCAGTTTATCATGAATTTACCAGGGAACATACATGATGCTTAGAATAAAGGCTTGCTCTAGCTTTTTCAACACAAGCTCTACCCCTGAACTAAAACAACATGGACCTGATTCTCCATTGTTTTGCAGTGGAAAATTTAAATGAAAATGCAAGATAGAGGCCAGTGAAAAATCAGGCTCCATAGATCAAAATTACAGAGGATCTTATGTCTGATTTAATGCTTTCCTCTCCTGCTGGGATCTGAAAGAATTGTGGTTTTGATCGGCTGTTTTATCCCATATCAGAGATGCCCTCCTGGATAGAGTTGGTGGCTGGTTTAGGAGATTACAAATGAGTTACAGACCCTTTTAGTTTTTGGACTGAACTTGGCTTCATCGTTACCGTCCTAAATGTATTAGTATATGATGAGTGTTTGGCTAATATCAAATGGGTTGCTGGCCTTTATCCATTTCCTAAGAGGATGCATTTTATTTATTTGTGTTTTCATTTTGATCTGGTTTGCAGAAACTCCAAATCAAAGGGTGGGAGTCCAGAATTCAGTGCTTAGGAGTTATAAAATATAACTCCTCCAAAGCAGCAGAGGTGCTTCTCCCTCTGTGTCCTACTTTATATAATTGACAATCAGCCCGCAATATGGCTTAAAATCCCCACTGCCCATACCCATGAAACAGAAACACCGCCTTCAGTTGCTGCAGCCCTCTACTCATGCCCACTCAGTGATGATCATTGCAGCAGGCCCAAAAGGTTAACAGCTTCACCCTGTTTTGGAGTGGGTGATAGGGAGCATTCTAAAGGAAAGTGGGCATCAGTGAGAATGCTCTGCCAGAATCCCCCTCTATTTCATACTAACAGAGGTTGAGCTCAAACACAGTATGTCAGGTAAGAGGGTCTCAGACTATTAGGGCTTCATAGGTCTAAGAAATCAGAGGCATAGAGATAATGTGAGGGTTGTCTTACCATAGCCTCTTCCATAATCTGATCCAATCTTGGAAAAGTAGAAATTGTGAACATCAAAAGATGCCTGTGTGATTATAACTACTGCCAGATTTGGCAACTAATGGCATTTTCTCTGACTGGCATTCTCTCTTTTTCCAAGTCAGGGTGGAGGATTATTGGTGGGTTATGGGTAGGGTGACCATATTTTCCCTAAGGGAAAACGGGACACCTCACAGGGCCGGCGTGAGGTCCCCCTCTGCTCCCTGGTGCGTGGGGCTAGCCTGAGACTCCCTTCCACGCACCCGCTCAGGGCCAGCCCAGCCTGAGCCACTCCTAATCCCTTTCTCCCACACAGGGCTGACATTGCCCCACCCCTCCACATCCCGCATATTCCTCTGCACCTCGCTGCGGGTCGCACCCCACTTTTTGGCAAAACTGTGCATTTGTCCCATTGGTAAGAGCAAACAGGACAAATGCACAGTTTTGCCAAAAAAAGTCAGGACTGCCAGGAGCGCACTTAAAAAAGGGATTGTCCCGGCCAAAATGGTATGTGTGGTCACCCTAGTTCTGGGAGAAGCTTGCATTGCCATTTCCCATGCTGAACTTGTTCTGAGGATGGAAAAAAAAGTGGTATCATTGATGGTCACACAGGGACATTGAAGATACAGGGCTTTCTGGACATTGCCACCTGTGTGGGAGGGACTGGCTATGTGTGATGATCACATTCTGTAGAAGAAATGTGCATCCCAGGGGCTGGAGATGAAGCAGTTGGAATTTCATGACTGAACACAGGTTTCTAGGCTAAATATTTCTTAAGATGCATGGGTCTGACCTCTGCCTTTTTGTTGTTCTTTTGGGTGGGGGAACCTCATACAGAATTACAACACTGTTTGTATGTATTGTACATACAAGGGCTGTGCTAACTGATGTGTGAAGTACAGATCCACAAACACAGCAACTCAAACCACACTTTTTGCTTTCTCGCTTAGAAATGGAAATTAGGAGCTGAAAATAGCATTTTTCAAGTCCCCAATCAGTGGGCCTGATCCTGGATGTGAGAAAGTTGTTTAATCAGTGTTGTTTACACCCAGTAATGGAAACAAATGTGTACCATCACTGAATTTTCTACCACACTGTCTGCTTTCATTGTTGCAGAACTCAGTCATGTGGGAGACAAACTGTTATCTTCTCTGCTTAAGTTTCAGCCTGTTTTGCACACTGACATTTTAGAACTGCTGGGAGAGTGTTGAGCTGTGACGTATAAGTTAGATCCATGTCTCTCCTGGCAGGTGAAAGTCATCAGGGAGCTGTTGGATCCATTGTTTGGAGGTTATTTTTGAACACCCCCACTTCTGGAGAGCAAGGTGCCAGTTTCCTATAGTGAAGCAACTGTTAGACTGTTGCTCAAAAAGCCACCTCTTGATGCTGTTCTGAATCTTCTATCTTTATGGATCATGAATGAGAAGGTTATGATGGGATAGCTCCAGGGAGACCTGGATCCCTTTGGTCTCCTCAGCACAATCAACTGGAGTTTAGACCAGGTATGTGTCACAGGGCTGGCTCTTTAAGGGAGCCAGCCGCCCAACCTACCTGTGACAGGCTCCACTGAAGAGAATGACCCAACCCAGGTCCACCTGGGGATCATTAGCTGCCTGAGTAGCTGGAAGTATGCAGTATTGTTGACCATGTTGGCCCCAGGACATTAGCGAGACAAGGTATGTGAGGTATTACCTTTTACAAGACCAACTTCTGTTGGTGAGAGGGACAAGCTTTCGAGCTACACAGAGCTCTTCTTCAGGTAGCTAGAAGGTAGTTAATTAAGTAAGGAGACCCTGAGCCTAATAAAGGGCGAAGAGTGCTCAGTTGAAAAAAGCTCCTGAGGAGAAAAGAAGCTCTAGAGGAGGGGAGCTCAAGCTAGGCTAAAGCTTTCCAGGATGGGAGAGACCCAGAGCTAATGGGAGAGACTGCAGAGCTGTCCAGGTGGCAGAGAAGCCTGAGGCCTTACAACAGAAGGAGTTGCTGCTGGAACATAGAGACTTTTGTTTTGGGACTTTAAAGTTTTATCTGGACTCTGAGGAAAAAGCCTTTAAACCCTTGTACATTGTGGTCCTTTCAGAAGGCTTTATTAAAGGGAGATATACTACTGGGAAGTACAGTGTTTGGCTTCTACTTGACCAAGCTGTTTTAGTGACCTCATTGTTAACTCATTAAGGAGGCAAAACTGAGGCAGGCCACAGCAAAGACACATTCAGCCACAGGGGGGTTCTAGGGAGGTAAAGTTGCCCCTTCTGTTACAAACATTGTGCAGGATATGTTGACTAGTGAACTGTCAGCTGCCTTCAACACCATTGACCACAAGGTGGCATTGGCCCACCTACAGACCCTCATATAGTGTGAATAGAGTCCTGAATAGCTCCATGCTTTTCTTGTGAGTGTTCCCAGATGGTAGTACTGAGCAATTGCCCAGATGGGGATAGTTGATTCTATATTTATGATGTGCACAAAAATTGTCTCCTCTCTGGTTGCCTCCCTTACATTTCATATGCCACTTGCCTTCCTAGCCTGTAAACTGTCTGAAGCAGTGAACATGTGTCTGTACATGTTGGGGGCTACTTTAACATAAGTGATAAATATTAAGAAATCTGTAAGATTTTAATTATCTTTATTCATGCACCTAGAGCAGATGATTAAGCAAATTTAAATATCCAAATAATAAATCAAGATGAAGAAAGGTCCGCTGGGTCTTTTTGCTAGAAAACGGAGTCACTTGCTAATATAGTCAGTCAGACTCTGGCTGCTGAAGTCACTCTTAGCTTCCGTGCTTTCACCTTTACCTAGCAGATGCTGTCAAAGTTTTCTATAAATATGTCAAGGGAACTGTATGAGTGCTATCTGTACCTGCTTTAATAAATAATAATGACTGACATTTATAATAGCAGCTGAAGATTCTACACCTACAGCCTTCTACAAACAGGATATCATACAAACTAATTCACCTTTTAACTCCTTCCCCTACTAAAATGCAGCCACCTTTGGATTAAAGGCATCAGTCATTTTCCAGCACACAGCAACATCATACAGCAGTGCAGAATAGGATATGAAGATTCCTCTAACCCACTGAAACTGCAGGGAGGCAGAATGTAATGACCTGGATTGGGATTAGCCATGATTTCACTCTGACTCTCCTCTATTTGTATTACAGTAGCACTGAGAGGTCCCTAAGGCACAGTACATACATACAAAGAGAGACCGAAAGAATTTACAATCTAAACAGACTGAACAATCAAAGGGTGGGAGAATGGAAGTGATATCATCTGCATGGGGAGCTGAGGAGCAGAGAGATTGTGGCTCGTTCAGAACACTGGAAGTATGGGCAGAGCTGGAAATTGAACCCCGCTCGCCTGAGCCCCAGGCCTGGTCTAGAGTGCTGTTTAAATTTATCTATGTTACATCGCTCAGAGGTGTGAAAAAATCACCCCCGTGAGCAATGTAGTTTACATCGACCTAACACAGTGTCTACATCACGCTATGTTGGTGGGAGATGCTTTCCTGCCAACTTAACTTCCACCTCTCGGGGAGGTGGCATGGTGAAGTCGACAGGAGAGCACTCTCCCATCAACTTATCATGTCTTCACCAGACCTGCAAATTGACGCCGCTGCATCAATTGCAGCAGCACTGATTTAGCGGGCCAGTATAGACAAGCCCCCGGTATGGTCCTTAGCCATGAGACCCTCCTCTCTCTCTCATTCTTATGAAAAGTGCTATATCCAGGAAAGTTCAAAGCCTTATTCTCATCAGCAAATCAGCATCTTCATTAGCGCCATGTCCTCTGCAGCACTGGGAGTAAATGTGGTTGAAATAGATCAGAGCAATGCTGAGGGCCTTCAAAGGACATTCTGTGAAGTCCTTTTCAACCAGTGTGGGGGTGAGAGAGAGAATGATTAAATGTGGGAGAGTGTTAAGAGTTCCAGCTGCAATGTGCAGGACCTCTATCAAGAATAAAAGCTATAACATGAGTGAGAGTGTATGACATAGAGACAGCACTCTGTTTTTCTAGTTGAATACTTTAAAAGAGACAGACCTTGTCACTTTTGTATTAGTGAGGATTCCACACCACCCCATGCAAGTAGTAGTGAAGGTTTAGAAAGGGAATGCTAATGGATTGTGAGAAGAGATGCTCACCTGTCCTAGTTAACCAACTCCGTGCAATCTCTGGGAACATTGTTTGAAGAAAACTCAGAAAACCAAGCAAACAAAAACTGTTTATCCTGAAGTATTACAATTACAGTGCCTCTTACAGACTTACTGAACAAGAAAGACTGTGTAATCTCCTAGTTAAAACAGAATTCCTGGGTTCTGTTGCTAGCTCTGCCCCGACCAGCTGTGCTGCCCTGGATAAGTTACTTCACATTTCTGTGTCTCGGTTTACCCATCTGTAGAACCAGGGGTAATATTACCCACCTCATGAGTGGTTCTTGTTCTCTAATTAATGTTTACAACATGCTTGAGATCCTCAGACTTAAAGTCTTATAGACATGAAAAGTATTAATACTTTAGTGTGTTCTCCATTGCACATATGTAGTTTCCTTCTTTTTAAGATACAAAGCTAGCTGTTGGTCACACTCATATTTGACCTTTCTGGTCTATTTCTGACAGTAACAGGTGTGACAAAGTTCCTCCTCTACCTTGGTGGGTCCTGCGCTTATTGGTGGATTTGCTCACCTCAGTGATCTTCCCCTCTGGTGGATCCCACAGTCTGGGTCAACTCCTCCTGTGTCTGATCAGGAGTTGGGAGGTTTGGGGGGAACCCAGACCCGCCCTCTACTCTGGCTCAGGGCCCTGTGGATCGCAGCTGTCTATAGTGCCTCCTGTAACAGCTACAACTCCCTGGGCTACTTCCCCATGGCCTCCTCCAAACACCTTCTTTATCCTCACCACAGGACCTTCCTCCTGGAGTCTGATAATGCTTGTATTCCTCAATCCTCCAGCAGTACACTCTCTCACTCTCAGCTCCTTGCGCCTCTTGCTCCCAGCTCCTCACACCAGAATCTCACTGACTAACTGGAGGCTTTTATCTAGTTCCAGCCAGCCCTTGATTGGCTTCAGGTGGCCCAATCAATGTAGCTATCACCACTGCCTTCTAGAAAGATCTTAATTGGCTCCAGGTGTCTTGATTAACCTGGAGCAACTGCCATTTGGTTACCATGGTACTAGGGATTTGGCTAGCCTGGGGCTAACATACCTGTTCCTTACTACTCTACTGTAGCCATCTGGCCTTGCCCCATCACACAGGCAAACCGCTAAGTAACTGTAAAATTCACGTTGGTTATATAAATTTGTGTTCTGTGCGTCTGGGAAACATTCAGTGCCTTCCCACGGTTTGTAAATACTGTATGGAGTTCATCTGTTTTTTGTGTTAATATATACATTTTAAGGAAAAAACATATTTTTACATGCATATGTTATTAAAAATCTGTGAAAATTTAAAAAGTTAAATGATGGCACTTTCATTCATTTTCTGAACTACTCTCTGTGCGCTTGAGCCTTTATGGTTTTTTGATACAGTACAAAGGACACAGATTCACCCCCAGATCCTAGTCATGCTCTATAAGTGGTAAGTGACTGCTTTGAAACGTAGAAATTCCAGCTTTTCCCAGATAAAATAAGAGACCTTCAATTCTTTGAATAGTCAGAAGCCGAATCTGTTTTAAATCCATTCTAGTTAATGTTAAAAAAAAATCTATACTACCTGGAAGCAAGTGCAAAGGTTTGGAAGAGCAGCAGAGATAAGATAAGTTTCTTCTGTGTGAAACCCTTTCACCTTTGTGGAGTTTCGCTTATATCATGCATTTCCAATGTAAAGGGTAGCAGCAGCTGATGTAATGTTCTGAATGGGTGAAGTGGCTTCCCTTCTCCACTCCTTTTTCACGTGGCAGCCTAATGTACTCTGCTGTCCAATGTGCCAAAGATCAGAGAGCTGTGAATCTAAAATGAAGAAATAAGGATTATATTCCAGGTGCTCTAGACATAGAAGGCCAGAACTGATGCATGTCCTTACCACTAGTAGAAGTCAGGACATAACCCCCACAATATAATGTTGATCAACTGTCCAGTACAATATGGAAGTGTTTTTCTTTCTTGGACATCTAGTGTAAGACCCTGCTGGACTAGATAGACCATTGTTCTGTTATGATGTGGAAACTCCTATGAGAAGACATAGCAGTAGTGATAAAATAAGGGAACACATTAAATAAATATATAACCTAGCACCTGTGAGTTGGAAGAGATTTTGCTGTTTGCTTTTTGGGTGAGCTTTCAACAGAAAAGACTAATAGTTAATCTTGTCTGTGGTTATTTATCAGGATAAAGTGTTACATCACCTGTATTTTGCTTCCAAATGCTTAAAAAAGCTCAGCAGTTTGCCCTGAAACCTGAGTGCTGTCCAAATGTTAAAATAAGTCTCTAAAAGCACTGTTAATTCTAGAAGGCCATTCCCTGTGGGACAAGGACCAAGGCACCCAGTGCCCTACATTAGGATTATCTGCTGGCTGTGGGTTCTGGGCAAAAGGTTACACAATCATTGTTCTATGGCACCACGGGGGAGCTGAGTATAAGCCAGGTTGGTCAGTGGTAGAGAGGCAAGGGATTGGAAAGGGAAAAGCAAAACAAAGAATGAAAATAATTATATGATTAGTGAATAACACTTCATCAGCCAATCCTCAAAAGCATCCCCCAAACTTCTGATGATAAGAGTATAGAAAAGGGTCCTCATTAGATGGTAGTGAGGAAAGTGTACTGTGCTCTGTAGAAGAACATTGCTCTACAGTATTAAGCATTAACTACCTCCGGGCGCTCCCAACCCCCCTGTGAGTTATTAACCTCATTCTACAGAGGGGAAATTGAGGTACAGAAAAATGGAATGACTTGTTCAAAGTAACACAGAGTAAATGGCAGAGCTGGGAATAGAACTTGGAAATTCCTGTCAGCCAGGTCAGTGCTCGGTTCCCCAGAAACCACGGTCTGTCTGGCACTCTCACTGCCCACACTGGAAAACAGAAGGAATGGTATATTGATACATGATGGATTTTTTTTTGTGTGAGGGGGCAGGGAGGAAGTAAGCAGGAAACACTCCCTTTTATGGTAAGCGTGTCATTTCCTTCTCAGGTGACTTATCCACTTAGTCAACTTGACCCACTCGAGACAGAGCTGTTGTACCACAGAGACACTCCAGGGGGCATGTGTGTACCAATGGACTGCATGTGAGGGAGTTCTAAATGATAGAAAATTTCTCCTGGGTGAAGGCACTGATGTGGTGCCCCCAGAAAAACGGTGCATGTTCATGGAATATATTGTGTGAATTTATTTTAACCCTTTCTATTCTTCCTATTCCTTCGCCAAAGAGAGCATCTTGCTAAGCCCTTTTCAGCTTTACTTTCATGGTAACCTTTTTACAGGGAATATACAAATGAAAAGAATCAGTTAATATGTAGGAGAAATGCAGTTATAGAAATAAAAGTTCTAACAGTGATGGTAGGAAACCTAAGTCAAGTCTCTTTTCTGTCAGTGCATGACAGAAAGCAGTTCCCATCAACGCTCATGAAAAGTATACCCAGTCCAATCTATGTGAGGTAGAGCTACAGCATATATCACCATAGTAGCTAAACACTGAACCCTGAATATGCTGAATGCATATCGTCCCAAGAAAGAACCCTCTCATTTTCCAAAGGTAATCTACTGAAGAGAAAATGGGTGTCTTTGGAAACAGATGATAAACAAAAGGTTCTTTCTGCTTATCAAAAGGGGACACAGGTTGACTTTTGGTTAAAGTGCAGGAGTAGGTGTTGGGGTATCTGGGTTCTACTCTGGACTGTGACACAAACATGCAATGTGACCTAGGGCAAGTCACTTTACTTCTCCGTAACTCTGTTCCTCCACTGTCAAATGGGGATAATAATGTTAACCTGCCTCACAGGAGAAGCTGATGATTGAAATTCATTATGTTTGAGGTTCTTGGATAAAAGGTGTTGGAGAAGGATGGTGCATTAGGAATCCAGATACAAGGTAATGGGGCAATATAAGTACTTCGTTTAGAAATGCATTGATAGACTGATAGTCAAACATCCATAGTAGCTGTTGTCCAAGTGAGATTTAAGGATCCTGGAACACTTTGTTGAGAAGAGGATAACTACTGGTGCCCTGGCTAATGTTCTTTTCCTCTCACTAAGACACCATTCAGCATCCAAAATTGTGAGTTACTGTTAAGCTCATCATGGTTGCAGTTTTGTGATCCTGCCATTACTAACTCATTTTGGAAAGTGCTTTTAGAGAGCTTGGAAAAGAAAAATGAAATTCAAAACCTACTTCTATTCTTCAGCCCATGCTCAAGCAGACAAAATTAATGCTGAGAGTTCTCACAGAGGTACTCTAAGCTGTGCTCTGTTATAATATCATCCAGGCTTCTGAAGTTAAGGAAGAAAGACCCTGATAATGATCAAGGCCCTATTCTGCTAGATTCTGTACAAACACAGAGTAAAAGATGATCCCTGCCCTAAAAAACTTACAGTCTAATTTGAAAGAAGACACAGTGAATATATTAAATAATAGGAAGAAAGAGCGGGGAAAGGACCAGGTTAAAGTGCATATCATCACAAGGTTTCATAGGATGTGCTCATCCTGATGGTTCCAAACATAAAAGTAGTTTGTAGCTAGAATATGCTAGAGCAGGGGTCGGCAACCTCTGGCATGCGGCTCGCCAGGGTAAGCACCCTGGTGGGCCGGGCCAGTTTGTTTACCTGCTGCATCAGCAGGTTTGGCCGATCGCGGTTCCCACTGGCCGCGGTTCGCGGTCCCAGGCCAATGGGGGCAGCGGGAAGTGCTGGCTGCAGCTTCCCACCACCCCCATTGGCCTGGGACGGTGATCCGCGGCCAGTGGGAGCTGCGGTCCACTGAACCTGCCGACGCAGCAGGTAAACAAACTGGCCTGGCCCGCCAGGGTGCTTACCCTGGCGAGCCGCGTGCCAGAGGTTGCCGACCTCTGTGCTAGAGAATCCACCTGAAGGCTGGGTAGCTAAGTGAATTGGTAATGGGCTGATGGAGTCTTTCTCAACTAGTTTGCCAGTTAGCAATGGCTAAAAGTTATCACCACCTGACTGCTGGTTGGTAGCCTTGTGAAATGAGTTGGTGATCTCAGTCCAGTTCCTAGTGGACAGGTGTCCATAGCACAAGATGACCACCATAGTTTGCACCTTGATTGGCAATCTATGCAGATAGCCCAGCAAATGGAAGAGCACAGAGTGATCCATTCACCCATAGAAAAATAGGAATTACTTCACTGGATCAGATCGATGATCCATCCAGTTCAATATCCTCTCTCAGACCATGGCCAGCACCAGAGACTTGAGAAGAAAATGCATAAAAAACCCAAACAACCAAACCAAACCCACCAACAACCCTACACTTATAAGTAAAGTTTCTTACAAACCGTTGCCAGTTAGTGGTTGAGCTGTGCCCTGAAATGTGAAGGTATATATCCTTTATACAGTAGATAAGAAATTTCACAGTTCATTTTTATCCTATCTTTCATATAAATGTCTAATCATGGAGATGTTTCTCCCAGGGCCAGGCTGAGACATTGACTGGCGAGAACGTGGGGAAAGCACAGCTACATGACCACCAAACTCAGGAAGGCTGTGGACTCTGCTGCCCAGTCTCTCCCTGCCTCCCTCCCCTACAAGGATGGCCAGAAAGACTCTTCAGAGGATGAGCATGAGGAGGCCAGTGAAGAGCTCTCCTCAGAAAGCTAGGATCTCTTTGGGACTCAGGATCCTGATGCCATCCAAGTAGAAGGTGAGCCCAATTCTTGTCCTGGAGCAACTGAGCCCAATTCCCAAGCAGCAAACCCCATCTGGGACTGAGGAGGCAGATCTTATGGAGGGAACCTCAGCATGTAAGTATCTATCTTTACAATTTGTTAGTATGCTATACTGCTAGGTGGATGTGACCTAGAACAGGGGCGCCAGAACAGGGTGGGGCAGGGGGCCATAACCCCACCACTTTTGACCAGCTCTAAGGGTGAGTGACGGGGGAGGGGCAGAGAGAAGCAGGGGAAGAAGTGGTGTGAGGGCAGGGCCTCAGGGGGAAGGGGTGGCATGAGAGCAGGGCCTCGGGGGAAGGGGCAGCATGAGGGGGGAGTGGGGATGATTCAGGCACTGGTGTCCCCTGCACTTTTAAGAAGCTTTCACCACTCCTGACCTAAAGCCTTTCCAAGCCCAAGGGCCTGCCCTCAAACCCTGACCCATGTTGTCTGTTCCTCTCCCCCTCCAGTCACATTTCCAAAATGGTGTCTGCTCTGGCTGGGCAATTGGCCTCTGTCTCATGTTTAAGCCCTGGCTATTGACTGTTTTTAGGCCCATTCCACAGACACATGCTAATCTCCTTATTTTGCTTTCCCCTTTCTTCACCTGTCCTGCCTAGCGAACAGCCCACCCCAAGCCCCATTCACCAGCTCAAAATGGTGGCCAGTAGCTGAAGCTTCTAAACCCCTCCCTGCAGCAGATTTTAATAATATAAACATTATTTTGTGCAAAATGCTAACGTTTATTGAGACAGTGATTATAGGAACACAGCAGGGTATTTGGTTGGTATTCTCAGTTTACCTGAGGTAGACCTGGACATTGCATACCTGTAAGGTACAAAGACTACAGCTCCCAATTGAGATATAAAAGCATTTTCAGGGGCTTACATAGAGAAATATGGGTGTAGCTCTAGCGCCCTTGGGGCCAAGATGGAGTCTGCTCTGCCAACAACTCCAGCCAAGAAAAGGGGTACACAGGAACACAGCAGGGAAGTTCCCTTCTGCCCCAGGGGCACCAGTTCCACACCCCTGGAGTAAATGCACACAGTGAATATAGGAAAGGGAAATGTTTGTGTACAGAGGGATGGATAGAGAAAGACAACAAGGGGGAGGTTATGGGGGAGTGGTAAAACAAGGTTACATTCAACGCAAGGCCCCACAGGCCCAGTGAACTTTCCCCCAACAAATCACTCCGGTCTCTCTTCGGCCACTCTCTGCAAACCCACACAAAGCACCAGCCTCCCCATTTAGCAAGCTACAGCCTCTCTCCTTATTTCCAAGGCAAGGACACAAGGCCCAGTACTCACAGCCTTATACAGTGCTGGGCAGCCATGATAATGGGTCCAGCTCTGGTCTGGCCTTCTTGGGTGACTCCTCCTTGGCACAGTGCTCCTCCTGGCTCCTGTTCTGGGGTGTCCCCGGTTGGCCACTGGTCTACACTGGGGGGGGGGTGTCGATCTAAGGTATGCAACTTCAGCTACGTGAATAGTGTAGCTGAAGTCGAAGTACCTTAGCTCGAATTACTTACTCGTCCTCACGGCGCGGGATTGACGTCTGCGGCTCCCCCGTCGACTCCGCTATCGCCACTCGCTCCGGTGGAGTTACGGAGTCGACGGGAGCGCGTTTGGGGTTCGATATATCGCATCTAGATGAGACGCGATATATCGAACTCCGAGAAATCGATTGCTACCGGCCGATCCAGCGGGTAGTGAAGACGTACCCTCAGTCCCTCACAGGCTTCTGGCAGGTTCTTGGCTGCTTCACTATGTGAGGGCCTGCTTGCTGTAGGCCCTAATCCAGCCTCACCGATGTGGGGGTGGGGGAGGGCAATTGCCCAGAGGCCCGGGTGATTTAAAAGGGCCTGCGGGGCTTCGGCCACTGCTGCTGCAGCGCAGGCGGAAAATTTAAAAAAAGGGGGGGGGAGCAGAAGAAGCCCCACCTGCCCCCTGTCTCCCATCCCCCTCACCCACCACTTGCTCCTCTTGGCCTACCCGCTGGCCAGCTGAGGGGCAGGATGGCTTCTCTCCACCCCCTGGGAGATCAGCAAGGTAGGAGCTGGCATGGGGCAGTGGGTGCCGGGAGGGACTGGGAGCCATGCAGATTAAAGCACAGGCCAACGGGGTCCATGCCCAGGGCGCCGCTAGCCAATTTGGGGCCCCTGAAAAAATGGCCACCCCAGCAGACAGACAGCCAAAGCTGCGGAGTGGAAGAAGCCCCAAAATCGCCTGGGTGCCCTGGCAGAAGCCACACTGGGCAGGTGGGTGGGCGGGGGAAAGCCCTGGCTCAGGCAGACACCGCGGGGCAGGGGTAGTGGTGGCAGAGGGAAGCCCTGAGCTGCAGTAGAAGCCATGTCAGGTGGGGGAGCCCCAGCAGAAGCTGTAGGGTGGGCAGACGGAAACAGATTCCAGGACAAAGAACTCCCATTGATTTCAAAGGAGATTTGGCTCTCAGTAAAGAATTCAGGCATGAGGGAAACAGATTAGTTCTAGCCTCACTACTTTTTCTTTGGGTGGGGGAGGAAGGTGTTAAATATGAAACTAGAAGAGAGGTGATAAGGAAGAGATGACATTTGTCAGCTCTCTCCTGTTTCTGCTTTCTAGCAATTGTACTAATAAGAATAAATGTTAATATAATTGGCTCTTAGGCTGTACTTAAATTCAGCAAAAGATACGTGGGGAGTGTAGCAGTTCCACTTCTTTATGTGGGCAGCCATTTTCTAAGAGCTCAGGTGTGAGCTGCCTACACTGTGCCCACAGTGAGAAGTAAGAGATCAGAAAGGCATCGCCTTACAATTCTGCACATGGAGAGAGAGGAAGGGGCATACAGGGAAGACAGCATGTTTGGGGGAAGTAAGTTGTGCCAGAAAAAGGGCTGGTGCAGCTTACTTCCCCTGCGGAGCAAGAGGGAGGGGAGGAAGACCAAATAGTGACTGCGTCACAATTCAGTACCTAGTATGAACATGAGGACTCAGGATGGCTTGTAAGGTGGTGTTATTAACTAAGTGACATTATTAATGTCACTGAAGTGCAAGTGTATGAAACCTGGACCTGTAGATCTTCCTCTGGAAAATATAAATAGTGCAAGGACCTAATGGGAAGCAGTTGTTTTAAGTTCAAGTGAACAGGAAGAAGCAGTTATGTGTGTGTAGTGACACTGAGGCTCACATCTTTATGCTGTGGGGAGTTGTGTTTCCATCTTGGTGCCCCATGTAGCTGGTCACTGTAGGTGCTCTTTGTGGTGTTAAGCACAGAGGTTGTTGGGTGTTGTGTATTTGGTTGTCATGGTTTTGTTGCTATGGCAACCGAGTTAGATTATTATGGGTTAGCTCAACCGGTTTCAACCGGCTGAGGAGCTCTCTGTATATATGTAAATAAAATGGAGGTTTTGGTTAGCTGCCTGCTCTCTGGCCTCAAGTGATTGCTTCCTACACCGGCTGCCCCAAGGATATAACATTGGGGGCCTGAAGCAAAATCTGAAACTGAAGCTTCTCACCCTTCCAAAACGGCTACCACCCACCCCTCCCCGGCCCATGGGCCCATAAACCCACCTTCTCCCTCCTGCCTCCCACCCTATTCCTTGCATTACCTCCCCCTGCTGGTGACCCTCATGGTGGAGGGTCCAGGACTCACCTCAGCAGCCTGAGCTCTGTGGGCAGCTCTTACTACGGCCCAGATCTGTGTGTATTGGGGTGCTAGGGAGTGGGGATTCTGTGTGGGGTGCTGGGCAGTTGTGGTGGGGCTGTGGGTCAGGGGAGCTCTGGGCAGAGGTGGTGGTGTGCAGGGGCCAGTGTGCGTCTGGAGGCTGCTGGTTTGTAAACAGTGCCCTCCCACTGGGCTGGGTGGAGCGGGGCTGGCCCCACTATGCCATGCCCCATTGCCCCTGGCTGGCCTCTCGCTCCAGGTACTGACCTCCTGTGCCATGCTCCATTGCCCTCATGAGGGGCCCACAAATACATTTGGCCCTGGGCCCACTAAAGGTTAATGCGGCCCTGTCCGGAAGAGCGTGCCCAGCAGTGCCAGGGGCACCAGCCAGCGCAGGGGCAGCACCGCCCAAATATCAGGCAGATCACGGCTGTGCGGGCACAGCTTGTGGGTGTGTGCACCAGCCGCCGCACGTGGTCCAGCTCTGCGCCCATGTGGCAACATCACGCCGGGCCATCCCTTTCTAGGGGGCCCGTTGATTGTTCTGCCCTGGAGCCCGGAATTGTTGTCGCCGGGCCTGCCCTCATGTCTAAAGCTCCAGCATGTCACTCTCCCTCTCTCCATGCCTGGGGAACAACCAGCACTACTTCTTCCTGGACCCATCAGCACTGCCTCTGACTCAGGACAAGGTTAAAGGGACCATGCTCTCTAAACCCCAGGGGTTACACTGGTAACAATGAACACTTCAGACAGTCAGTGTGGAACTCAACCTTGTTTCTCTGCAATTTCACCAAGTCTTCAGGGAGATCAAGAAAAATCTAAGACCTGAAATTGCTCTGTTTTTGTCTGGACATTATGAGAAATAAGCTGTATTGTTTTCCCCCCATCTAGATCACAACTTCCTTTCACTCCTGCAGCACTTGTGAGGGGGCCATCTTGGTGAATAACCTTCACCACTCCTCAATAACACTGAAAAACTCACTATCCATCCCACACACACTCCTCCACAGGTTAACAGCTGGATATACAGCTGCACAGATTCAGGCCCGAGACTCAAAATAGGAGCAACAGGTATCCCTGACACTATTGCCCCAGGTCATTCTGTTTTATATTGGACGCCTTGCTGGTTACTCAAACTGGTGAACAAGTCTCTGCTTCTCACCCTCCCACCCATTCTTAAACATTTCTCTGTTACTTTCCCAAATATTGTGCAAAATACAATATGCTTCTATAATCTTTGGAACACTTTTTTCTGCCGCTTCCAACCTATTCCACACATAGTGCCACCTTCCTTTCAAATGGCCTAATGCACCCTCCACTACCATTCTGCAGCTACTGAAGTGGTAGTTAAAGAGTTCCTTCCTTCTGTCCAAGTGGCCTGGGACTGGTTTCTTGAACCTGGGAAGCGGGGGATAAGCCACATCTCCCAGGATAACTGGAGCAATGTCCACACGATTAATGTCCATTGCGTTTCTAGGGGCAAACAGTCCTTTCTCCATTTGGGTAAATTTAGCTGAGTTCCAAAAGATCCTAGCATCCTGGATGCTCCAGACTACCCAGCATTTATGTCTGTAAACCTGCCATGGTGGTCAACCAGCCCTTGGAGTACAATGGAGAAATACTTCTTTCTGGTTATAAATTCTGAGATCTGATAGGGTGTGGCGGGCAAACAATAAGCAAATGGGTCCCATCAATTGCCCCAATATTATTTGGGAACCTTGTGCATGCAAAGTCATCAATGATCTCCTGATCATCACTGAGCTTTAAAATGTAGTGCAACAGTACCTTTTTCATAGCATCACACACCTGCATGACAATGGCCCCAGTAGCCGACCTCCCCATGCTGAATTGGTTGGCTACCGATCACTAGCATTTGGGGGCAATCAGCTTCCAGATGGCACTGACGACCTGCTTGTCCACAGGGATAGGGCATTGCCTGTTGGTATGCTGCTGCTGCAGCTCCAGAGCTAGTTCGGGACAGATCTCCAAAACAGTTGCCTTCACCACTCAGAAATTCTCTTGCCCCTTCTGCTCATCCCAGGTGTGCAAAATGACCATTTCCCACCAGTTGATGCTGATTTCCCAAGTACAGAATGGCACTGCATGGTATGAAGCTGCTCCAGGAACTGGTCCTGTATTATCAGTGGCTCAGTGTCCTCTTCTTCCTTGTCTTGCTTCCTCTGCTGCCAAAACTCCTGCTGCTGCTGGAGGAGCTGCTGCCACATCATCTGCTTCATAGTGTGATGGGCAGAGTCCAAAGCTGAATTCATTCAGCTTGGAGAGCTGAAATACAGCCCAAGCAGCCTCTGTATATTTGTGTTTGCCGGCATAGCTGGGTCCATGCTAACCAACAGCAATTTGAAAATGGCGCTAGCCCATCCAGAAAGGAAGTATGCGACAGAAACAGACGAAACGGGATTTAAAAAAAAAATGGAACACACCTGGCTTCTACTATGCATCCCACAACGCACAGTGAGAAAAATCCCAGAATGCACAATGCTCATCAGTGAAACCAAGTACCATGGGATACCTTCTGAGAATGCCATACCCTTCGTACACAGCAAGCCACTGCTGTGTGTGCACACGGGTGTACATTGAAAGAAAGCACACTGTTTTGTGTGCATGCTATTAGTATGGCCTGCCCGCCTCACATTATCTGCAATGCATCAAAAAGCTGTGGATTAAACTCTCTGTGTAGACCAGCAATAAAATGTATATAGCCGATGATGCTGGGGGGAAGCGTTATGAAACAGAACCTGGAAAAATCATGTATGAGCTGGTTTCACCCACAATATTCTAACTCCGTCCTTCTCATTAATACAGTAGGGGTGTGACTCTATGGAGTAATCACACCCTCTGGCACGTCAACTGAGCGCTGTTAATCATGTCAAGGTGTCTTTATCTTGTAATCACTCCTCAGCCCCGTATTACATAAATGCTGTTAGACCACAGCCTTTATTTGTTGGTAAGAGGAAAGAAATGCTTTTAAAAATGACAGTGAGGAAACTGGAAGTCCTGATGCAACAGAACTGTGTTACAGTTGTGATGTGAAATATGAGGAACTCACTGGAATATTCCTTTTCTCTCTCAGTTCTCTCTTTTATAAAGACTAGGGTCAACTCAGATTATTGTTTGTATGGAAGTAGAAATGTGATTGAACCTGAATCTATTTATCTGTCTATGTATATACATGGTCCATGTGACTGGGGTATCTGCTGGATTTCTGGGAATCCATGGGCTTGAATGTACTTCAAGACTCTTCACAACATTGGCCCTCCCTGCTCATCCACTCTTGTCCCTTACCTGTAAGTATCTGACTGTATTCTTCTCCCCACTACCCTCCAGATTTTACTAACTTTCTTTGAGCCACATCCAAAAGTCATTGAAGTATGTGGGAAGGCTCTGGTAGTTTTAACAGGCCTTGGATCATGCCCTGAGATTGCAAGCTCTTTCTGTTTGTGTGTGCCTCTCCCAGTGGGGCCTAGTTCTGGCTGGGGCCCCAGATGGTTCTGTAATACTAACATTAAATACTATGAATAATTTACACAGGATATAGGTCAGCTCACAATTCTGTCTGACCTTTTTTTTTTAAATTGACTCAAATTAATAAATACTGCACTAGGTTCAAAAAGACAAATCTTTATTTTATAGTCAACTAAAAACTGTAGCTTTAAGGCAGAGAAGTAAAACACTCAAGTCAGGAATTTCCCAAAGCGAAGTTTCTTGTATTACCTCAGCCATTTTGCACATCTTGGGCACAATTTACATTGACACTAAAGCTACTTTACACCACTTTGGCAGTGTAAAGAGGCCCTAGTGTCGGGGTGTATTACATTTACTCACTTTCAGGCCTCTTTACACAGCTAGAGTGCTGCAAGGTGGCCTTTGTGTAAATGAAAATTAGGCCCTTGCTTATTTTATGATACAAATCAAGTAGCAAGCATTATATTCATTAACATTTACACAGAACAGAGTGAACAGGAATAAAAAAAATAGTACAATGTATTATTGTGCAATGTATCTAACACTGAAGTTCTAATCTTTAGATTCAGAAATTCCTGATTTGGGGGGATAATTTCACAAATATAGGCTCCAATTCTGCAAAAATTGTGCATGTACATAACTTTGCACACATATGCATGAAGTTAATCATATGCATAAAAGTTTGCAGGCTCAGGTCCTTCATGTGGATTCATACTAGTTGTTGCATTTAATTTCCCTGGATTTTTGTTTTTAAGAAACAAGGAGAGGGAGAAAAAATATCTCAGTGCTTCTAAAACACATTAGGTGCCTGATCCAAAGCCCACTGCAGTCACCAAAAGATTCCCTTTGACTTCAATGAGTTTTGGATCAGACACTACTTGTATCTCAGCACAGCTGTGATAGACATTTTTAAGCCACTACAATACTGCTAAATAGCTGCAGCAGCACATAGTTAAGGAAAGCTGTCAATAACAAACATGCGAAACTGAGGAGGTCCTCAACTGTAGACAGGGGTGGCTCTAGGTATTTTGCCACCTCAAGCACGGCAGGCAGGCTGCCTTCGGTGGCATGCCTGCGGGAGGTCCCCAGTCCCGCGGATTTGGCAGCACGGCTGCGGGAGGTCCGCCGAAGCTGCGGGACCAGCGGACCCTCCGCAGGCATGCCACCGAAGGCAACCTGCCTGCCGCCCTCACAGCACTGGCAGAGCGCCCCCCGTGGCTTGCCGCCCCAGGCACGCGCTTGGTGTGCTGGTGCCTGGAGCCGCCCCTGACTGTAGACATCTTTAAACAATATGACAGGTAGCCTTAAGTCAGGCAGCTTAATAGCAGGGAAGTGCTAAGAAATACATTAGACAAAACCTAGTGGAGTTTCTAAAGTCCATGTGTGAAAATCCCAGAGTCAGGCATAATTTAAAAATACTGAACTGGTTTTCTTCAAACTTGAATTGTTTTCCCATCCTCAGCGAGGCTATAAAGGAAGTGGAGTTTAACATTTCTTCCTTCAGGCATTATGGTTTAGTTAGGCATGCACAAAATTTCCTTTGGAACATCTGACTTTTTTTTCCATTCTCACATTTATTATTTATTTGTTTGTCGAGTGCCAACATTGTGCTCATCACTTTACAAGATGTGTCTTGGTCCCATTGAAGTCAATGGGAGCTTTGTTGCTGATTTCAGAGGGTCCAGGATTTTACCCTGGGTTCCTTGCCTGAAGAATTTAGAATCTAAGTAACTTCACAATATTTTTTACCTGTTTCATTTAAATTAAAACAGAAACAAAAACAACCTCTCACCCCCTATTCACCTCACTGCTAAAGCCAAGCTTAAGAAATTACAACCCCAAAGGAATTTCTCTGGCAAAGATATGAGCTATTGAAAAAGGGGATTGCAATGGAAACCACATCTCAGCTTTTACTATAGCAGTCACCACCAGCAGCAAACAGAATGAACTTGATTGTCCACTACAATTAGAGTAATTTTGTAGCACTGCCCTAGTTCAATGCTTCCTTAAACCGGGAAGATATAGCCATTGGAAGATCCTGCCCTTATCACAGAAACAGTGGTGTAGCGCCACTGTAGGGAATACTACTCTTCCTCCTTTCCAGCCGTTGGTGCAGGAAACATGCCCAGGGCTCCATCACACGTTGGTAATCCATCACACATGGTAGCCCCTTGGGGTCACTGGTGTAAATTAAAACAGCCTTCGGGCTGCTCTAATATCATCCAGGGATAGGCTTGGAGGGATAGCTCAGTGGTTTGAGCATTGGCCTGCTAAACCCAGGGTTGTGAACTCAATGCTTGAGGAGGCCACTTAGGAATCTGGGGCAAAAATTGGTCCTGCTAGTGAAGGCAGGGGGCTGGACTTAATGACCTTTCAAGGTCCCTTCCAGTTCTAGGAGTTTGGTATATCTCCAATTATTATCCTATTACCTTAAATCCATCTATATGCATTTGATCCCATCTCCCTTTCGGAGCTGGTCACAGCCCAGGATCTGGGCCTATAGGGTATGTCTACACAGCAATTAAACACCCATGGCTGGCACGTGTCAGCAAACTTGGGCTCACAGGAATCAGGTTACGGGGCTGTAAAATTGTGGTATAGATGTTTGGGCTTGAGCTGGAGCCCGAGCTCTGAGTCTCCGGAAGGTGGAAGAGTCCCAAAGCCCTATAATTATTCCAGAAGTTTTGACATTTCACATTTCATCTTTTTTCTCCTTGCACAGGTTTTTACATAGACAAAGAGAGTTTGTGTTACAAGTGAAGACATGGAACAGGGAATGATTTATTCCCCATCCCCCCCACCTCACCCATGATTAGGTTTCTTTAAAGCTATCCAAGGTTACATCTACACTTGGAGCTAGGGGTGTGACTCCCAGCTTGCACAGACATACTCACACTAGCTCTCATCATGCTGGCATGCTAAAAATAGTAGTATAGCCACAGTAGTCTTGGCAGCAGCAGCAAGTGACAGCACAGGCTAACCACCCCAAGAACAAACCTGCCCAGCCCTCATGCTTGGGGCAGCTAGCCCGTGTTGTCACTTGCTGCTGCCTGTGCTACTGCAACTACACTGTTGTTTTTAGCAAGGATGTCTATGCGAGCTGGGAATCACACCCCTGTCTCCAAGTATAGAGGTAGCCCTAAAGAGCATGCCATTTTCACCCAGTAATAGTCAGCCTATACGTGTGTTATTGGACGTGGTTTGATTGGAGTAGATGAATGAGACCAAAGAGACTGAAGTTAAATGTGATTCATTTAGGCCCTTACTGCGGCTAGTCTACCTAGGCATTTCTCATGTGCTGTACATTGTGGTGTCTAGACACCATGCACGTAATTAAGAAAAGCAGCATTTCATGTCAGAGGATCATGCTTTCCATGCCTCACAGATCTTATCACTTTCTTTGCAGGGTTCTTTTTGATCACTTATGTGTTACTAGCCATTCTGCAGTCATTGCCATAGCAGGGAGGTAGGTGAACAGATGTGTCTTGAATTATATCTTAAAAGGGAAAAGATTTGGCTTTATTCTGGTATCTGGTGGCAGGGAGTTCCACGGGATGAGCATAAGTAGGTGGCTGAGGGCCTAGTTTTGAGAATCCTCAAGTCTCGAATTTCACTTTGGTCTCCATCAGCAGCAACATCTCTACTGATCACAACTATTGAGGTGAGTCAAGGAGTTAGACATTGGTAGGACCCAGCTGGGTAGGACATTGGTAGGACCCAACTGGACCTCTAAATATCAGCACCAAAACCTGAAGTCAATCTGGCTGAGGGGCCAGTGTGGAATGTGGACTATTGGTGTGATACACTCTCATTGTTTTGTTTTTCATTGCTTAGTAGGTAAGAATTGCTGAAGATCCCCAGTGGCCTTTGTGGGCAAGCCCAGGTAGTCTCGTTTTACAGTTGTTCAGTGGTAATAGATTATGGTCCCTTATCTTAAACCACATCCATAGGTTAATGAGACAACTTTCCGTTTTCTATGCAGATATTTCAGGGTATTAGGAGACAGCAGCATTTCTGTTTTTCAGTTACACTTTCCCCTTTACTTCCACTGTATAATGGAGCTGAAAGCACCCCCAAGTAGTTCTAAACTTTCTGGCTCAGACTCCTGTGGAAAAAATTCCAAGAACATAGTTGCACCTTTTAAATAATGTGCTGGGAATAAAATGTTGCTGACAAGTCCTTAGCTAAGGTTACATTGACCTTGCTCTAATAACAAAGAGAAAGGCATCATAATGTTACATATTGTGAGTGCCAGAAATATTGTGATGCAAATGCCTTGATGTAAAGGGCAGCAAGAGGACTGTAGTTGTGGTCCACAGTTTTGACATGGGAACTTGGTGTGTGAAGATTCTCACAATATCCTCCAGCGTCTGCCAGTGAATTTCTTGACATCACTGAAAACACAGAGCCTATTGAAATGCTGTTTGGCTTGGAAAACAGTGGAACTGGGCATGAATTGGGAACTTATTTTAAAATAGAGATTTTATATATCTATGTCTCTATTACAGAGTGTGAGTGAAAAAGAAATAATTTAGCTTTCAGGCCTCACTGTAGCTTCCCTGCTGTAACCTGTATCAAATCAATGGGTTAGAAACATATAGTGCTTTGCTTCACTGACGCCAGACTTTGCATGGCTCCTGAAAACCATTTTCTGTAAAATCTTTCAAGGTAGAGTAAAAACTTTGTGGTTTTGATAACTGATTCTTTTTATAACCAAAACCTCAAACTTTTTGCTGAAAAAATTCAGTTTTTGGTTTCTGTCAAAACAGAAAAAAAACAGCGTTTTTACCCTACCAAACATTTTTTGTGAAAATTTATTTTTGTTGGAAAAAAATGTTTTAATTAAAAAGTTTCAATCAACTTTAATTTGAGGCTCAACTCATTGTCTACAAAATGCTTGGAGAGTCTCAGATGGAAAGTACCATAAAAGTGCAGTCAGCTTTTTTATTTGATTTTGCTCTTGAATATAAGAAGCCTTAACATTTTCTTCTAGATTATGTTGTCTTGAACTCTCCTGCTTATTCTTGAAATTACAGTTTAAAAATGACTTTAGCACTGCTGAAAGGCACCCGGCTGACCGCTATGGAGACTGAAGGCTTGCTTTTATCCACTGAAAGATCCAGGATACACCACTGACAGCAGAAGACCAATGGGTCTCAGTGCCAGTCAATGGGCCTCATCCCTGACCCAGTCAATCTTTGGCCTCTCAGCTATGACTGTCAGACACCTGTCTACTGGGTCTCAAAAACCTATTACATCCAGACTTCCAAACCACCATTCTGTGATTACAGCTTTTGGTCAGTTCCAGGCCACATTTAAACTGGCAGCCTAGAGGTGAAAGGCACCCGACCTTGTTTCCAGTTCCCAGAGCCTACCCCACTCCCATTAACTCTGTTTTAACTAATATTGTTCACTTTTGACTCAAGAAAGCTATTCTCTGGTGACATACAAGGGGATCACTGTGCCATCTTACTCCAGCTGATACTGTATGCCATCCTCAGAAATGGAAAGGAACTAACTAAACTACTGCACAAAACTTGCTTTATTTCTTACTGGCTAAAAGTTCATTGCCCTTGAGGTTGGCATTTTTTCTCTCCCTCCCCCCTCCTTGTGGTGTGTGAGCTATTGAGCTGCTGTTACAGCGTGTGAGGACAGCAAGCTGCAAATCCTGAATGCTGTGTGGATTTGCAGGCTTGCTTCACTAAACAGGCAACAATGGTTGTACTGTAAGTGGGTTAACTAGAACTTGGCAACTGGCTATCAGAGGAAGGTTGTACAGTCCTCTTCCCTCCCCGTGCCCTTCCAAAGTGATCGTTTAGTTGTGGAGCTGGGGCATCCATGAACCATAATAATGAGCCATCTTTTAAATAAATTAAATAATTTAAATTGGTCAAATGGAGCTAAAACCATGCCACAAACACAGAGATATTTGTATGCTCTTTTAACATTTTAAAATATTCCTAAAATCCTGTTATAAATGATGCCTCCCATAACAAGCACAAAAATCTTTGAGCAGGGAGGGCCTTGACATGGCCTTTTCCCCCAAAATATTTGTATTAATACTGCATTATCTCATTAACCCTTTATAGGTCATCAAAGATCATTGTATTAACAACAGGCACATTTGGTAATAACAGACAAATCTGGTATGTTAGAGACTTGTAGGGCTCAGTGCTGATCTCCACGCCCTTTGTGTCACTCGTCTGGCAAAAAGAGAGCAGGAAGCAGCCAGATCTCCCAAACAGACTGTCCCCCCTGTAAGTGGGAATCCCCCAGTAGGCACAGAAGCAGCATAGCCTCCTCCAAAGTCACCTATTCCTGCAACCCAAAGTGTAAGGGACAGTAAGGATTGGGGAAGGGGACTGCATGGAGTATGCTGTGCTCCAGCAATCCCCAGCTGGCACGGAAGGACTGTAATTAGCTGGCACAGATTACAGCAGTCCTGAGGTGGTTCTAATCTGCATCAGAGCTGGCACCAGCAAAGTGCTGGTCCTGGGGTAAGGACAAGGGAGCCCCATTGGCTCCTGTGGGGGCCCCACCAGTTGTAACCAGTGGAAGCGAGCACAACTGAGGATGAGGCCGTGGTCTGCATAGCTCCTTTTCTGTAACTAGAACTTGGGGAAGTTCTCTGTCCAATACAGAATTGCATGTATTTTCTTTCTGAGGCTTACAAAGAAATCAAAGAAACCTAGATCTGCCACTGTAATGCTTCTAATGTGTGAGTAAATCCTACAGGCAGCAGCTCTGCATCTTTCTCTCTCTGCCTAAAGTTCATTGTCGTAGCATCTATGTGTATTTAGGGTGGTTCTTCTGAGTCAAGGTTGAGGCACCTGAGTGGGCTTGTACTGTCAGGATACACCTTTTCTTTGTATAAATAGGCCTTCAGAACTGACCTAATGATTCGTGGAGTCTTTCTTTAGCAGATCTGATAATGATGCTGTGACATCCACAGTAGCTGCAATTACAGAACATTCAGCATATGTTTCCTACTGTTTCTTGGGCTGAGTGAATGCCAAAGGGTAAGCAGATTAACTCGCATCTCCCTTGTGAGATATTTTTATTTTATCTGCTAATCCCCACATTTGCCATCCAATATACTGCATTAGCCAATTTACTTATTACATCATCAAATGTAGGCATCTGGTAATGTTGATTACCTTTTCTTGTGGAATTAGAACCTCAGTTCTCAAGTTCATGTTTTTTTCACTATCAGCATGGAGTTTACGAGCTCTGTCAGATCATCCACTTTGACAATTACTCCTAAAATTTCTAATCTCAAAATGTCTTTGCCCACTTGGTTTTGGAGCACTAATAAGATTTTTTGTGGGTTTTATTTATTTATTTATTTATTTTGGTGGCGTTATGTGCTCTACTAGCTATCCAAGTGGAAGTAGTGTATCTTAATATATACAAAAGGGTGACAATGCCAAATGTAATTCATATCTTTGTAAGACAACTAGACATGCTGTACAAATACAATTTCAGCAGCAAATTGGATAGAAAGTGAGGGACTAGTATGCAAAGTGGGTGTTCCAACATAAAGACTTCTGATATCTCTTCTCAGCTCTGCCACTGACTTTGGACAAGTCACTTCACCTTCTCTGTGGCTCATTTGACCCCTCTGTGAAATGAGGATAGTGATACTTATCTGTATCACAAGGATTTTGTGTGCCTAAATTGTACTTTGAATGAAATGTGCTAAAGAAATGCTAGGTACTAGACAAAAGAAGGGCAGGGATGGAGGGAGTTTTCACAGGACACAATTAAGAATGTGTGGACACACATTAGGGATAACTAACTAGCAGGTCAGAATGACATTCCTTTTCCTGTCCATGTATGCAGAGCACCGGTCACATCTTCTTCCAGAGAAGAAAAGCTGCCAACGACTGCAACATTTAATCATTCATTGAATGTGTTTGCAGGATGTCTGAATGAACTTCCAGCTATGATATCTGTGGCTTGACTTTGGTTTGTGCTCCGTGACCTGATGAAGAGCATGATTGTCCAAAATTTGCTCATTTTTATTTGTGGTTAGGCCAGTAGAAGAGATCACACCTCCAACTAATTATTTCAAAATTATTTTTTAAAAATATTTTGAAAGTGATGTAATGTGGAGAATTGACATAGAGATATTTGGTCAGAATTTAAAAACATATTGGATACCAAGAATGCAATATATAAATTGACTGTCAGTTTCAGGAGCTACTAGAAACTCCCCAGACAAAGAGTAAATGAGGAATAGGTTGTTTATGTGCAAACGTAAATACACTTCTCAACAGTACTTGATTATAAGGTAAGTCACTCATTTTTAGACCCCATTTTACCGCTATTCCACACAAACCTGCCGTTATCTAGACTTTAAATAGTTGCTGGGAAAACTGAGTCTAGAAAATGAAGTTATAGAATTCTTATACATGTTGCAGAAATTAATTCTATATTGATATATAAACATTTTTTTAAAAACCCACATGGGACACAAATTCATTCAGCTCTTGACACACTAACGTGCTAGTTGCCTGGTTCATCTGAAGTACTGAATCCTCCTTTTAATGTGTTTAGATAGGTTCAGATGAGGGATGACCTTTTCATAGCCATGCCATCTCCTCCGAAGCTTAAGCTTGAGCTGCTGAAGACAATGTTAAAAGACTGGATGAATAAGATGAAGGTTGGTGATCACAGGGAGAAAGTCCTGAAGTCCTTGCTGAGGCCCTTATTAAAGACAAGGGGCCATTACATTGTAATTTGCAGACTATGGAAAATAGCTTTCAGTGTTTTGGCTTTCTAATATTGGGTCTGGGCAAGAGGCTGTAAGTGGGAGGATTCTGGTAATACATTACTCTGTCCTTATAACATATTGTAGTACTTTGCTCCTCACTAGCACCATCAATTTGTGCATCACAAAAGGCTTTACAAATATTAATGAGTTAAGTCCATCCACAGCCCCTGTGAAATAGCACAGCATTATTTCCTCTATGTTGCTGAGGAAGAAACTGAGGCACAGAGAGGTGAACGGCTTGCTGAAGTTCATACAGGACATCCATGACACAGCCAGAATCTCCTTTTGTCCATTCCTTGTGCTTTAACCACAAGACCAGAACCCACCTTCCCACTATTACTGCTAATTAAAGGTTTGATGCAAAACCCTTACAGTCAATGGGAAGCTTTCTGATTGACTTAGATCAGGCTCTGTACTCTTTGAAGTACAGTGCTATTATTGCCAATTTGGTAATAAAATGAAAAGGATATTTTATTCCAGCTATAATCTGACAGGATAGGGCTAGGTTTACCACAAAAGTCCAGGCCTAATTTCTGTGAGTACTAGAGTGGCTGCAAGTGCTTTCCCTTGTCTGATTGGAGATTCCCAGAAAAGCTGACTCCAGCAGGACTGAACTACCCTTAGTAGTGGGAACAAAAGAAACCATGTGGCATGCGGAGATCTGACTTTGGGCTGTGAGCGTTTCAAAGCCAAAGTTTAGGAGCCAGAATATTGAAAGTCCTAGATGAGACGCAGAAACTGCTGGGCAAAGGGCTTGTACGTAGTCTTCTATGGCCTTGTCTACACTACAGGACTATTTCGAATCTACTTAAGTCGAATTTGTGGATTCGACCTTAATAAGTCGAATTTGTGTATCCATACTAAATACACAAATTCGAACTTCTGAGTCCACATTCACGGGGCCAGCTTCGACTTTGGAAGCGGTGCACTGTGGGAAGCTATCCCACAGTTCCCGCACTCCCCGCTGCCCATTGGAATGCTGGGTAGAGCTCGCAATGCCTGCTGGGTGAAAAAATGTGTCGAGGGTGGTTTTGGGTAACTGTCATCATTCAACCGTCACTCACAACAGCCCTCCCTCACTGAAAGCGCCGGCGGGAAATCTGATCGCGCCCTTCTCTGGTCAGTGACAGCGCGGACGCCACAGCACTGCGAGCATGGAGCCCGCTGCGATCATCGCTGCACTTATGGCCGTTGTCAACTCCTCGCACCTTATCGTCCACCTCTTCCACAGTCAGCTGCTGAGAAACCGGGCGAGGAGGCTCCGGCAGCGCGGTGAGGAGAGTGGCACAGACCTCTCAGAAACCAGGGTACGCCGCGCAGTGGAGATCATGGTGGCAATGGGTCACATTCATGGTGTGGAACGGCGATTCTGGGCCCAGGAAACAAGCACAGACTGGTGGGACCGCATAGTGCTGCAGGTCTGGGATGACACAGAGTGGCTGCGAAACTTCAGGATGCGTAAGGGCACTTTCCTTGAACTCTGTGACTTGCTGGCCCCTGCCCTGAAGTGCCAGGACACAAGGATGCGAGCAGCCCTGAGTGTGCAGAAGCGAGTGGCCATAGCCCTCTGGAAACTTGCCACGCCAGACAGCTACCGGTCAGTAGCGAACCACTTTGGCGTGGGCAAATCTACCGTGGGGATTGCTGTCATTCAAGTAGCCCACGCAATCGTTGAGCAACTGCTCTCAAAGGTAGTGACTCTCGGAAATGTCCAGGTCATCATAGATGGCTTCGCCGTGATGGGATTCCCAAACTGCGGTGGGGCTATAGATGGGACTCACATCCCTATCCTGGCACCAGCCCACCAGGCCAGCGAGTACATTAACCGAAAGGGCTACTTTTCAATGGTGCTGCAAGCTGTGGTGGACCATAGGGGACGTTTTACCAACATCAATGTCGGGTGGGCGGGCAAGGTTCATGACGCGCGTGTGTTCAGGAACTCTGGTCTGTTTAGACGCCTCCAGGCAGGTACTTTCTTCCCGGACCACAAAATAACGGTTGGGGATGTGCAGATGCCTACAGTGATCCTCGGGGACCCGGCCTACCCGCTAATGCCCTGGCTCATGAAGCCCTATACAGGCGTCTTGGACAGTGAAAAGGAACTCTTCAACTACCGGCTGAGCAAGTGCAGAATGGTGGTGGAGTGTGCTTTCGGACGTCTCAAGGGGAGATGGCGGACCTTACTGACTCGCTCGGACATCAGCGAAAAGAATATCCCCGTAGTTATTGCTGCTTGCTGTGTGCTCCACAATCTCTGTGAGAGCAAGGGCGAGACCTTTTTGGCCGCTTGGGAGGTTGAGGCAAATCGCCTGGCTGCTGTTTACGATCAGCCAGACACCCGTGCTGAGAGAATATCCCAGCGGGAAGCGATATGCATCAGGGAGGCTTTGAAAGCGAGTTTCCTCGCAGAGCAGGGTAACCTGTGACTGTCCACTTGATTTTAAGAGAGCCTGATCATAAACCAAGTTTCCCCCACTTCCGAAGGACGTTTTAAAACTAAGGACATGTTTTAGTAATTAATAATAAATCTTTCGTTGACTTTGCATTTCTGTTTCTTGGTTGAAACATGGAAGCATTCTGTGCTGGGTAAGGTGTGCACTGATGGGTGGGTTTGCAGGAAGGGGCGAGGGGTGCCGTCTTTGGATAGGGGTTAACATGACGGCTGTGGGTTTGGGCGTTGGAAGGGGTGAGGGGTGTGGGGGAAGGGTGAGTATCTGCCCCTGGATGAGGTCTCTTTTTGGGGCTCAGGGCACCGGGGAGGATCGTGACTACGGTCCAAGTGCATGTGAAGGGAAGCCTGCCTTTACATTCGGGGACGGCAGGCACCAGGACCCTGCACAAGCATACACATCAAGGAAAGACCCAGGGCAGCATACACCACACAGACTGTCCCTGGTGCCTAGTGACTGCAGTCTGTGTGTGCCCTGCAGTTGACCCTGCAGCCAAGTCTGTAGCATGGCACTGTGGGCTATTCACTGAAATTACAATTCCCCCCCCCCCCACACACAACAACAGAAAGTCTTCTGATACCAGAAACGTGACGGAAACAGTCAGTAACACCAAACCGCTTTTAATAATGTAGTACACAGTGGGGGGTTTGAACTTGGAGTTGGGACTGGTTGATGCTGTAAGGAAAGAGCTTGTACAAATTTACAGCGCGAGAGTTGTCTCGAACATTATCGGTGTGCTGCGGTGCAGGGACAGTTCTCACGGCCCCTACCGCCCCTCCTTCTTGTAACTTTGGGTGAGGGGGGGACAGGACTTCCTGGCGTTGGAGGGCGGTTGCAGATGCACTGCAGGGGGGCTCTCTCCTCCTGCCTGCGGTCTTGCAGAACATCTACAAGGCGCCGGAGCGTGTCCGTTTGCTCCCTCATTAGACCAAGCAGCGTTTGAGTCGCCTGCTGGTCTTCCTGCCGCCACCTATCCTCCCGTTCCAGGTGTGTGCGATGCTGCTGACACAGGCTCTCCCTCGACTGTCTCTGCTCTGCCGCCTCCGCTCTGGAGCTGGCCATCAGTTCCTGGAACATGTCGTCCCTAGTCTTTTTCTTTCGGCGTCTAATCTGAGCCAGCCTCTGCGAGGGGGATGCCGGGGCAGTCCGGGAAGGAGCCGAAGCTGTGTGATGCGAAAAAGTAGGTGATTTCCTTGAACAAATACATGTTTGCCAACAGTAAACACAGTCTAGTCAGTTTCAGTTAAGAAGACCAAAGAGGGAACCAAGTCTCAGGAGATCTCAGAACTAGTCCGAGATTTCGGAATACGCTCTCATTGGCGGCGCCATTGCACTGGATAGCGCACAAGCGAGGAGAGACAGCTGCATCCCTCTTGCACAAAGTCCTGGTAAGCCTTACAGTACAGAGTGCTTATCAGTTAGTGCTTAGCTGTGCTCTCCTGCTGGAGGCAATGTGCAAAGCAGAAAAGATGACCGTTTTGCGGCCCCTCCCGCCAGTGCACGGGAAAGATCACTGTATGCTTTTCCTCTGTGGCCTCCAACACGTGGCTGTTAAGCGAGGGTCATTCTTATGCAAAGTAAAAGTCTGTTAAGCGAGGGTCATTCTTATGCAAAGTAAAACTCTGTTAAGCGAGGGTCATTCTTATGCAAAGTAAAAGTCTACCATTCACAATAGTAACAGTACACTAATTCCACTAATTAGATGCAGCACTTCCACAACGACATCACCCTGAGGCGTGTCAGGCGGACTGAGAGAGAGCGGATGCTAACAGAAGCCCTGCACAGACCAGGACCATACGCTGCCATGCTCGTCGAGGCGATGGTCCCCCTTTACCTGAGGATGGCCTGGCGCGGAAGAGTGTGCTTCAACGGAGCACCCAACAAGGCACCTCTACCAAGGAACCTCCTGCTGAGGCTTTTCCAGCTGCTCTCTGAGAGCTTTTTTGAACTGTCCCCAGAGGACTATTGCTCCATTCCTATGTGTGTAGACCTGCTGTTTGTATAGTTTCATATTTAAAAATTTTTATATAGAATTTCTATTTTTTATATATATCCCTGTTTCTTAAAAAAATAAATGTTTCCCTGTTTGTAGCACTTACCGCCTGATCCTTCCCCTGATTCCGAGTCCGGGTTAACGGGCGGGGACGGTTGGTAGGGGATCTCTGTGAGGGTGATGAAGAGATCCTGGCTGTCAGGGAAAGCGGGAGTGGGTTCGATGTCGCCTGCGCCGTCCTCAAAAGACACTTCCTCATCTTCCCCATCGGCGAACAGGGAGGAGGAACTGTCCCGGTACACTATTCCGTCCTCGGAGTCCACCGTCACTGGTGGGGCACTGGTGGCAGACCCACCTAGAATGGCATGCAGTGCCTCGTAGAAGCGGCATGTCTGGGGCTGGGCTCTGGAGCGTCCGTTTGCCGCTCTGACTTTTTGATACCCTTGTCTTAGGTCCTTCACTTTCACGCGGCACTGCATCGCATCCCGGCTGTATCCTTTCTCTTTCATGGCTTTAGAGACCTTCTCGAAGGTCTTCGCGTTCCGCTTGTTGGAGCGCAGCTCCGAGAGCACAGACTCCTCGCCCCACACAGCGATCAGATCCTGGACTTCCCGGTCACTCCATGCTGGGGACCTCTTTCTATTCTGGGATTGCCCAGACTCCTCTGCTGGAGAGCTCTGCATCGTTGCAGGTGCTGCGGAGCTCGCCCCGATGTGCAACCAGAACGTCAGATTCAAACCGCCCAGACAGGAAAATGAATTCAAATTTTCGCGGGTCATTTCCTGTGTGGCTGGCCAGAGAATCCAAGCTCGGACTGCTGTCCAGAGCGTCAACAGAGTGGTGCACTGTGGGATAGCTCCCGGAGCTGCTAAGTTCGATTAGCATCCACACCTAGCCTAATTCGAGCTAGCCATGTCGAATTTAGCGTTACTCCACCTGCCGGGGTGGAGTACCAAATTCGAACTAAAGAGCCCTCTAGTTCGAATTAAATGGCTTCCTGGGGTGGACGGTTGAGCGGTTAGTTCGAATTAACGCTGATAAATTCGAATTAAAGTCCTAGTGTAGACCAGGCCTATGTTCACTTCCAAATGGTGTACTTCTTCCATGAGACTTTGTGGCTATCTTTTCCTTTTCTTTGAGGAAAATGAGCAGAGTAAAGTTCTTCCATGTACAGAAGGCCAGCACAGCTTTAAGGTTTCTATGAAGCCCTCAAACTAGGGGCTTACATGGTGCATAAACCTTGTACTGTCTCCCCCCACAGGGGTGAATTTCACTTACTGTAAATAAAATTATCTAGGGAGGGATATCCAGTGTCAGTTGTTTTTCTTCTAATCAGGAAACAAGCTACTCTAAAGTCTCAAAACCTACTGATACTTTTTCAGACAGAACAATACCCTGGAAACTTCTGTCCACTTATAAAACTCCAGTTTGAACATCCAAACTATGACTATTATTTATTACTTGTATTGCGGTAGTGCCCAGGAACCCAAGTCATGGGCCAGAATCCCATTGTACTAGGTGCTGCACAAACACAGAACAAAATGACAGTCCCTGCCCCAAAGCTGGTTATATCATTAAGACAGTGCTAGACTTTTGTTATTGACTGAATCCAAGAAAAATGAACATTTGGATGAGGACAGCTTGTGTGGTTCAGATGATGTTGTTGAACTCTCTCTTTCCTGATTTTGAATGACGTTAGTTTTTATTGAGAATGATACTGTATTATAACTCCTTCCCATCAGCTGAATTCCCCATTAATGAGAATCTTGCTTAATAGAGCCAAATTCAACACTTGTGTAACTCTAGGGATGAACTTGGTTCATTCTAATATAGGCAAATAGTTTTACATGTCCTTTTAATGAGGTTTCTTCTTCTAGCTTTAGTTTTTGCTTGACCTTTCTTCTTGGACTCTGCTTTATTATTCTCGTATTATAATTTCATGTTCAAGTAATCCTTCCAAAACACTCCTCCTCTCTAGTTCTGTTCCACAAAACAAAGAATTTATATAGTGAGCTTTTGCCATTCTACTCATAGATGTTGTAATAATAAGGGCTGATTATTTTCATTAACTAATCAATAAAAGGTCATATTTAGTGCTTATGTCTTGATTGTCCTAGGATCAAAACAAAAGACCATCTCAGAAGTAATAAAATCCAACAGCTTTCTTTATCCCAGAAGCACACAAAGAAATCTAGCTAGAGTTTTGGCCTGAGGCCTTTGTCAGGGCTTGTAAATTTTGTTCCTCCTTTTAATCACCCGGGAAGTGCTATCAAACTTCTGGTTTTAATAGTAATACCTTAATTACCAGCAGCTACACCAACATTTAACAAATGCAGTATTGCTGCTCCAATTAGGAACTATCCCTTATTTAACAAAGTGTTCATTTTTAACTTTGCATTTGTGTTTAAAAAAATAGTTAAATAAACTAATGACAAGAGCATAACATGTCTCGTTGCTGGGATCTTGCTGCAAGGTACTCCTCTCATTTTGAATAAGATCTTCAACTTCTAGAGAGCCACCAGAGAGGAGAGGGAAGAATCTTTATCTAATGTCTCCTTTAGAGGATGGAACCTCTAGGACTACATTATCTTCCTCACTCATCACTGTCCTGGGCTTGGCACAATTTCTTGAGACAGATGGGGTTGTGTTCACATCTTCCAGGACTTAATTTGGTCTTTAACATGGAGCTCAGCCCTTCTTGCAGAGAGCCAATTGTGCTACATATTAAGCCATCCCGAAGTGCTATAGTTTGTGTGGTGTGTTATGTGATATAACCGTATGCTGCCTTTATTTTCTGCATACTGCACCTGTACAAAGAACTCTATCTGTCTGGTGAGACTGCAGCCACTGTGTTCCCAGAGTTGATTCTGACTGTCACAGAAGAGATACGCACTGTGTTCTTTCCTGGAGATTTTACTTTTGTTTACTTTTGATGTTTTCCTGATCTGGCAGAAAAGGTTCTTTAAGACTAAAAGTAAATGGTACAGTGGAGAAAGAGCAGCGCCTCATTTTCTATTTGGCACTTCTTGCCTAGTCTGTTTTGTGATTTCCATTCCCTCTCCTCACTGAAATGTACAGCACAGTCCTCAACCCTGTAATTTACCATTATGATTTGCAATCCACATATTTTTAACTTTCTGTTTATGGAATGGATGTTTGTCATAGCATACAGTTTCCACACTGAGCAGGGAGAGCTACAGTACAGAAACATCGCATGCAGGAGAGTAAATATTCCATCTCCAAATATACAAATCCCTGGCGAAGCATAATCCAAATACAGTTATAAGGCTTACACATGCCCTCAGACCAAGCCCCTACATGTAGAACTGTTTCCATACTCTGATAGGGAAGGGCTCAGTAAGAGAGAGTGGCTCAATTGCTATTCAATTTGTTTGGGACTGGCTCCTTAGAGCTGCTATTTCAAAAAATCAGAAGCCCATGACCAAAGGGCTCTTCCAAGCACAGGCAAGGTGCATTTGAAAGAGAAGGCTGGCTGTGTGTGTGCAGAATTGTGAAGAATGGCATCCCTTCCAAAACTCCTAACCTGCCCTGTCGCTTTAGCCAGGAACCCCGGCCTTCTCCCCCACACAGCAACCACCAGAGAATCAGGCGATACTTTTGAAACAAAGGGCCAAATTCAGAGGTGATATGTAAGGTGGCATAAGTTAGGCTCCCAGATACTCAGCTACACTCCCTTGCACTCACTTACCAATGTGTAATGGGAATTTAAATTAGTAATTTACATGCAGATGAGCTGGGAGAAGGTGTACATTAAAGTAGGGCTCTGGTTACTTTCACCTAATACCTTCTTACTTTGGCCTGCAAGTTGCTTTTTTTACTACATTCCTCTCTTCTTGCCTCTTAGCGTATGTCTACACTGCAATTAGACACCTGTGACTGGCCCGTGCCAGCTGACTTGGGCTCATGGGGCTTGGGCTAAGGGGCTGATTAATTGTGGTGTAGACATCTGTACTGCAGCCTGAGCTCTTGGACCCACCCACCTCACAGGGTCCTAGAGCCCGGGCTCCAGCCCAAGCCCAAACATCTACACTGCAATAAAAAAAACCCTTACCCAAGCCCGCAAATCCGAGTCAGCTGGCATGGGCCAACCACAGGTGTCAAATTGTAGTGTAGACATACCCTTAATTAGATTCTCTCATATTCTGTAAGGGTGGAGTAAATTACAGATCAACCAGCGAACTTGAGTCTAAGCTGGGGTGGTATCTAGATTTGTGTATTGGACATGTTGAAAGGGGCAGGAGAAGGTGTTACATCAATTTATATATCAGGGTAATCCACTGCCGGGCCGCAAGACAGTTTGTTTATATTGACCGTCCGCAGGCACGGCTGCCCGCAGTTCCCAGTGGAAGCAGTGCAGGCTGCAGGGACGTGCTGGCCGCCACGTCCTTCAGCTCCCATTGGCTGGGAATGATGAACTGCAGCCACTGGGAGCTGCAGGGGGCCGTGCCTGTGGATGGTCAATGTCAGCAACATGTCTCATGGCCTGCAATCAGATTGCCCTGATGGGCGGGCTGCAGGTTGCCCACCACTGTTCTAGATTCTCTTGGAATCACCTCCAGATCTGGACCATGGTGTTAAACATCTTGGGCAAAATTCTGTTCTCCAGTATAAATCCAGAGTAACTCCACTGAAGCCAGTGGAATTACTGTGGATTCATACCAGTGTAACAGAGGGAAGAGTTTGGCCCCTCTGCTTAGAAAGTGTCATAAGAATGAATTCATATTGTCATTTTTATTTAGTGATTCCCATGTCAGTTCATTGTAGATGCTGCTTTGTGTTTGCCAGGCATAACTTCCCTTAAGTATTTCCTGTAGTGAAGTCTTTGGGCATTTGTTATTAATATGAAATTCTTAGTACCAATATTGCTTAAGTGTAAATTTTTTTCAGAGTGATTCATCACTGTATTTTATTTTTACTCTCTATTTTTATAAGTCTGGAAACAATTGGGATCACTCTGGGATACCTCTGTTGTTTGATGCACCTAGATAACCTTGAAGTAACATGCTTACAAAAGAACCAGTGCTGAATTTTAGAGCGGTATCATGTATCTTTTTAGTGTAGGTCTTTGATCAAATTATTATGAACTTTAGAGTTCATGGTCACTGGTTGGATAACACAGTCAAGTACTTTTTTTATGCAACATTTGCCTGGTGGGTATGTAGTGGTGTAAAATTTCATGTTTACAGCATGAAAACAGGAGGTCTCAAACTCCGTACCATCTGGTCCCACTTTTATTAAAGCAAATGAGCTCAGGCCCCACTTCCATGTGTGCTAGATGAGACCCACATATCATTTATTAATGGAAGACTACAGCATATATAGTAAGAATAGTCTGTCCTTGGTATGTGTCAATGACATGGATGAGTCTGTGGCAACCTAGGGACTTTATTAGGGCAGATGGAGCACATAGGACCACCTATGGTGAGCTGCTGGGGGTCAATGAAAGTGTGGTGCCTTCATGGTTTGTTTGTGGGGGGATCCTGCAGCTATATCACCCATTCTGCCCCTGCTTTCCATTACATCCCTTGAAATGCCTGTCACCCCAGCCCCCACTGAGCTCCTCTTCCTCCCATCATGTACCCTCCCTCCATTCTTTTCCCCACACCTCCCTGCCAGCAAGCCCTGAGGCAGCAGGTGCTACTGCCTCCCCTTCACTAATGGCTCCACTCTGGCTAGGTACCATCTGGGTAGCATTGAGAGCAGTACAGGTGAGAGCATTTCCCTGCCTTCAGGGCTAGCATCACAGCAACCCCCCAGAGGAGGTACTGTAGGGGGAACCCTGCTCAGTGCAGCCCTGCTGGATGCGTGAGAGAGACTGGAGCTAGGACAGGAACACAGGAATCCAACAGAAAATCCCACACAGTCATGTGCATTTTCTTAATTCCAAGACTAAATAAAAACAAAGACAAGTTTTCAGGCCCCACCCAGACAGTGTCCAGGCCCTCACCAGTGAAGCCAGGCCCAATGCTCCAAAAGGCCTGGCACGAGATAAATGTATAAAGCAACATTTCCTGCAGAGAGTTTTTTTGGCTGGTGACATTTGTCTTTGTCCAAATAAAAATGAAATCTCTTCCTACGCTGTGCAATCTCTGGTTAGGTTCAGGCTGTTCGTTCACAATGAGGTGATGTTACATATCAACATCTGTTTCTACTGCCTCAATTGCCAGAATCTTGTGCGTCTTGCTGTGCGTATAAGTTTTCATTTCTCTCTCTCTTGCTCCCGCTTCCATTCCCCCCACCCTTTCCTTCTAACCTCTCGTCTTTTTTGCACTCCCTGTCCTCCCTTTCTCTCTCTCTCAGTGCTATGATGAAGTGGAGGTTGTTCTGTGTGTGTATTAGTTACCTTTGCTAGGAGAGGACCTCTGTGATTTTGTGTTGACTTTGTCAGAGTACAAGAGCTGCAGTGGACTCCAAAGTAAATGAGTTTGAATGTTTGAGCAGAAAATGTGGCTTTAAATGTGTGCCTGGTAGGAATGTGTCAGGGGAGCACTGTTTAGATGCAATCAGTAAGAGTGTTGGCTATGAAAACATTACCTTCACATCGAGAATGAATAAAGCTATAGTATGAAAAATTAGCAAAGCAAATTCAAGTGGGAAACTTGCGGATAGAAGAGATCTTTTTTCCTGTATTATCTCCTTTAATCTAACCTTTAAATTAATTCTTATTTCCAATAGTCCCCTTCCTTGGAAAATGCTGAGCTTGCAAAGGTCCTCTCTATGTGATGAACTTTAATTTCATTGATCTGCCCCGGGATGTATATTCTCAAAGTTAAACATAATATTCAGACTACAAGCATACAGTGTGTGATTTTAAGCTAGCTTTTAAAAACCCTCTATGGCAAATTCAGGAATTGACAATAGCATTTAGCTGGTAGCTTTCCCAGACCTGAAGAAGAGCTCTGTGTGGCTCAAAACTTGTCTATCACCAACAGAAGTTGGTCCAATAAAAGATATTACCTCACCCTCCTTGTCTCGCTAGGTAACGCTTATGGTCACCTACCCTAGGTGGTATTTTAAATATTGGTCATTTAAGGGGGAGTTTTAAGAGTGAAACTATTATGCAGAGCAGTTCTGATTTACCCACAAATCTGTTTACCTTTCAGGTGTTTTTTGTTGTTGACTTTGACATGCTTCTTGCATACAAGTTTTTTTCTGCTCATCTTTTTCTTCCTCTTGTAGTGAAGTCATGAACAGCCAGTTTGATACATCAATTGTTTGTATAGAATCTGCGTGTGAGTTCATAAATATAGATTTATGACTTCATTTCAGGATGAAGCAGAAGAGAGAACCCTCTTATTTTAACCTCTGATACCTTCCACAACTGTAAGGGGAAGAAGACAAGGATAATGCACTAGTCAATTGATTGTAGCTGGTTATCCCTCCAGGGCAAGGATTGTTTCTTTAATTGTGTTTTTATAGAACAGAGAAAAATAAGGAGCCAGTTTTGAGTGGGACCTTTGGGCACTATCATAAGATAAATATTTAATAATAATAAATACACTGTAGGGCACAGTCCTGCACTGATAGTAAGATAGACTGGATGGAACCTGTTGTCCTTTCCAGCTCAGGTTAATATGATTCCAAGGCAAAATCGTCTTAGGGAGATAGGTATAGGGTACATTAGATTAGATAAAAGTACTCAGAAAGCACAGGCTCAAGCAAGGGAGACTGCAGGTGCTGTCTTAAAAGTGGGTTAGAGAGGGCCAGGAAGAATTACAGCCCCGCACTCAGATGATTGGAAAGGGCCTCATGTTAGCACCTTGTTAAATTAACGGCTTTTAGGCATAGCTAGAAATGTAAAGAGAGACATTTAAAAATAAAAAATAGGTGTCCAGCCCTCTTCCTTGTGAAGAGCCTTGAAAACTTAACTGATAGAAGCCGATTGCTAAGGTTGATCCTATGGGAGCCCTGAGTTGAGACATAAAGCTGAGGCAATAATGAAGAAAATGACTGTTCTGCTTAATGTGAGAAGACAAGTGCAGGGGCCCTCAATATATGGAATGACCCTGAGTATGGGCCCCTTAGTAAAATACTAGAGTGACAGCCAGGAGCTCAGTGCTGCACTCAACAATAGTCCTAATTTTACCATGCTGGGGAACAAGGCAGAGAGGTCTGCACCAGTCTGATGCTTACCACTGCTTCAAGCATCACTGCAGTCTTGGAAGCCCTGGTGACCTCTTGCTCCCCAAAGCAGAATGAAACTGTGGAATAACACAGGATTTTCACTAGAGACCAAGCTGAAGAGAAGGGGATAGAACCGTGCATCACTGACTTATGCACACTGGCTGTTACATGCAATTCTGGGGACTTGACAGATTCCCTGATTTAGGAAAGGGTAGTCTGCAGCATTTGGGTTCACCACCTGTTCCAGGGTGGTGTTAAACCAATGCTTAGGCATGGGGCATGCAGCAGAAGCCTGAGAAGAAAGGATGAAAGTTCTAGGAAGCCTCCCCCCCCCCCCCAAAAGTATATTTAGTCAGAGAACAGCAAAGAAGAGCAGGTGGCCTGGGTTCCATACCCACAGTGAGATGCATTTACAGTAAGGGAGCGAGTTAGGAAGAAGTGCCCCCACTAGGACAGCATTGCAAGGAATGTGCAAATTGAAAGAGCAGAGGAAGGTCTCAGAAAAATTCAACCAGACTTGTATATGAGTGGCATTGTACATCAGACAACAGTGAATACAACATGACACTGTCTTTGAGTCAGAGAGCATATCAGGTTCAGGCTGTCAGGAAAGGAAACAGGGGCGGCTCCAGGCACCAGTGCTCCAAGTGCGTGCCTGGGGCGGCAAGCCGCGGGGGGTGCTCTGCCGGTCACTGCTAGGGTGGCAGGCAGGGTGCCTTCGGCGGCTTGCCTGCGGAGGGTCCGCTGGTCCCGCAACTTCAGTGGACCTCCCGCAGGCGTGACAGCGGAGGGTCCACTGGACCCTCTGTGCTTGGGATGGCAAAATGTCTAGAGCTGCCCCTGAAAGGAAAGCAACATGGGGCAATGCCAATCTCTGGCCATGCAACAATATTAATAAGGAAATGCCCTGTGCATTTTCAGTTGGATAGTGGGGCCTACTGCAGTGTGATACCTCGGGGTGAATTGGACTCAAACACACGCACTACTGAGAGCAGATGCAATCTAATAAGGTACAATGAGAGCATAATGCAGTCCATAGAAAAATGTCACTGTGACGGGTTGGACTCCCCCTTCCGGGGTGCCACCTGATTTACTGGGGTCCCACTGAGCCTGCCCATTCCACCAGCCTGGGCTCCCTCACTCTGTCTTGCTGCGCGCACACACACAGGAAGGGACACACCCAGCTGTAGAATCACACAGAGTCTGCATCAGCTCTGTGTGGGAAGACTCAGCTCGGGGAATTGCCCAGCACTCAGATGCACACCCCCTCTGGAGTATAAATCCAAAATTACATTGTCTTGTGCTGTATAGAGATCTATGCAGCCTACGCTCATTATATTCGCTCCCTCTGTCAATGCGGAGGAAGATACGCACAGCCTTTCACCCCGCCCACCCCAGTTATGAATTGCACAAACTGGGTTTTAGAATAAGCAAAAAACAAGTTTATTAACTATGAAAGGTAGATTTTAAGTGATTATAAGGGATAGCAAACAGAACAAATCAGATCACTAAGCAAATGAAAGAAAACACACAATCTAAGCTTATTGCATTAAATTAACTGGTTAATATTAGCAAATTTTCACTCTAAGTGGTGTTTTATGCAGGTTGCAGAGTTTCTTGAAGGTAAACTGCACTGCCTGCAGCTTAAATCTCCAGGTATTCATTTCACAGGCTTATCTTTCTCACCTGGGCTCAGCCCCTGCTCCCCCCCCCAAAAGCTTAGTTCCTTTGTTTCTTTGGGTGTTTTCAGCAGTCTTCCTTCTTGGGTGGGGAGGCAGTGGAGAAGAGCCTAGATGAACTCACGCCCCAGCCTTAAATAGGATTCTTGCCATATGTAAATTCTATGTTTCCTATTTTGACACCCATCCCCTTCTAGTGGAAAAATACCAGAAGTCCAAAATGATGTCCAGTACCAGGTGACATGATCACCTGACCCTGCAGTGTTAAAGCAGCACCCCAGGAAACTTCTCAGGAAGGTGGGAGATTAGCATCTTCAAGATTCCAATGTCCTTCCTAATGGCCCATCCAGGTTGTTTGCATACTGTCTGGTGGGCATTCCCCAAGTGTACACACAGTTGTAATTGTTATATAGTCGATATTCCTAACTTCAGATACAGGAATGATACATGCATACAAATTGGATAATAATAACCAGTAAATTATAACCTTTCCAATGATACCTCACATGACCCATCTTGCATAAAAACTATCTTAGTTAGGGCGTATTCATATCATGACAATATTTCTATGAAGAATATGGGGCATAATGTCACAGTCACCTCATAATAACTAACTTGAAAAATAACAGACAGTACCAACTGAAGCTTGTGGTGGTGGCTGGTAAACATCACAGGCCCCCTTGGGAAATATAGCCATATAAACCATGGATCTGGTCAGGATGCAGCATCAGAATTTTATAACTACAGTACAAGAGGAAAGGGGCAAGTCCCATGGACAATTAAGACAATTTTAAAAGCATATGGGGATGGTTTCACAGGTAATGCGTTTCTCAAAGGAAAGCTGTGACTGGAAGTAGACCCCAAAGTGGAATCTATGCATGCTTACCACAAACGAAAATTCCAGTGGCACTAATCCAGTATGCAAGATGCTCAAACATCTGCAGAAGAGAGTATCATGGCACTTCTAGAGGCCAGTACAGCCGGGAGAAGCAGCACATTGGTGGTAAAGAAGCCAGCAGGCAAATTACACATCTGCATACCCAAAGCCACTGAACCAGTCATTGAAAAGATGCCACTATCCATTGGACACAATTAATGACATTGTTCCAGAACTTTCCAAAGCCAGAATCTTTACAATCTGTGATATGAGGAACTGGTTTTGGCACATAAGCCTGGATAAAGAGTCCAACATGTTGACAACCTTTGCAACACCATTTGGTCACTACAGATGACTGTGGATGCCAATACACATAAGCCCAGCACAAGAGGTGTTCCAGTGAAGACTCAGACAAGCTTTGGAAGGACTGTCTGGGGTGAAAAGAATTAAATTTTGTATTAAAATGTTTGTAAAATAGGGAAGATGTCTTATTTTCAATGGAACTGGAGTCAGAGGGCCCATGTTCACTGGAGGGACTGTTATTGATGGGACAGCTATGGAACAGGGAATGTGGGGAGCAAGAGTAGCAAAGACTTTCCAAAAGTGGGGGGGCCACAAGCCCCAGCCCCGCTGTTTCCCTGCCCCACCCAAGCCGGAAGCCGGAGCAGGCTAGGAGCCATGGACCCTCCACCTGCCCAGCGTGAGTGTGTGTGGGAGGGGCGGGGAGGCAAGTGCAGCCCCCAGCCCATGTCCCTGCCCTGTGGACCCCCCCACCCAGGCAAGTGGAGGGTTTGCAGCTCCCCACAGCTGCCCGCATGGCTCTCCCCAACCTGGCCCATGGTAAGAGCTGCGTGGCCGGGCAGCTGTAGGGAGCCGCAGTGCAGACCCTCCATTTGCCCTGGGAGGAGGGCCCACATATCCGGGACTTGGGCTACACTCATCCCCCACACCATGGGCAGGTGGAGGGTTTGCGGCGCCACATGCTGCCTAGGCTCCCTGACCAGGCTCCACCTGCTGGCCTGGCTGGGGGAGCGGGGCCTTGGGAGGAAGAGGAGGGGCAGGGAGGCCTACGGCAAAAAGTACTTTCAAAAAAATGGGAGGGCTATGGCCTCCTTACACACCTACCCACCCATTCTCCCCCCCCCCCCCACGGTTCTGGCACCCTCGGTGGGGAGTTTGGCTGGAAGCAACTCAGCCACATTGACAGAGAAGTCCACTGAGTTTAATAAAGTTTTAGTTCTTCATCGTAAACTGCATTCAGCTTCCTATTTCGTGAGTGAAACAAGAATCACCTAATTGACTTTCCCTATAGGCCTCAAATTACCCTTGTACAGTGTTGTGAGAATGATGGGCAGAAATCAGTTATATTCTGGGGACAGAGCATGGGAACACATTTTACAGGCTTGTGTGAGAATACAAAGGCTGCTCTGCTTGTGAAAATGTTCATGCCCCTCTGAGGCTGGGACTCTGCAAGGTGCTATCTGCAAAAGTTTTAGGTGGCCACGGATTTGTTTTAATATGTATATTCATTCAGAAAGCCCAAATGATAGAATTGTTTTCTCTCTCCCAACCAGCACTGCAGAGGCCTCATCTGTCCAAATGGGCACAGAGAAAACTTTGGCAGTGGTGTTAATGTTTTTCATGTTAGTGATGCTCTTCTCTGGGAGATGCATGTGTGGCTACCTGGAAATTTGTGAGTATCTGTGATCGAGTGATTGGAAAGAGGAATCATTTCTAAGTGCTGGTGTGACAGAGTGCTGGCGTAGCAGTTCTGCTCTCACAAAGCCTAGCAATGCCAAGTCTTGCTATTCAAGAGATTGTAAAAGGAAAACTGCTTATTGTGTAAGTGGCGGTGCTGGCAATCTTAGTTGTACTTTTATTAACATATGTGCACCTACTATTGGCTGGAACCCTACTGCATTTAAAAAACGGCTTGCAGATGCTGTTTTGAGGATCTGAAACCAGTGTTTGTGATTTCTTTCTTTCCTTTTTTTTTAAAGCAGCAGGAGATTTTAATCATGCTGCAGATTTCATACTTGACAGAAATCACAAAGCATCCCATCTTCAGTCAGCTAAAGAGCTAGAAATGCAATTTGGCTAAGCTGGTCTAGTTTTAAAGAAGAGATTTCCATCCAACTGACAGACAGAGGCACACCAGGATAAAAAGCCACTTCAAATCAACAGGGGGATTGGAACAGATTTTTAGATCCCACCTCATCATTCTAATCAGGTCACTACCAGCGCCCTGTACAACAGTAGGGATCCAATCTTCTGGAGGGATTAGGAAGTAAATTGCCTTCACCTTCATGTTCCTCTCTGTGGGGAAATATTTTGTTTCATTTCTGTTAAATTTACCTACTACTATTTTCATAGCATGACCCCTTGTTCTCATACTACAGAACAATGTAAAAATGAGAGACTGATGAGCTTTACTTTTATCCTTTGTAATTTGAAATATATTAGAATTACACACATGAAACTTACATTGAAAGTTCCAGGTCCCTCACATTCACTCTTTCTCTCTCTTAGACTGTGAAACCCAGTCCATTTACTGAGACAGATATTTCCTATTGGCCTTTGGCCATCATATGATCTAAACAGGAGCTGCTACTTTTAGCTCTGGATAAGTGATGCTAAGGCATGTTGAGGATGAACTCACCATTTTTTGAGAAGTTCAGACATGTCTCACATCTAATGCAGCATTTGTGGCATGTCCCCTGGCTAATCTTCTTTGTAGGTGCCAGCCAGACTGCAGGAAAGAACTATGGAGAAAAAGCAAAATCAGTGTGCAAATAATGGTAAAAATGCTATAAAATATTCCCTTGCACCAGGACTTGTAGCAACAATGTGCTAAATGAAAACTCCCACTTTGCTCTTTCTCTCGCTCTCTCTCTTCATTGTTTCCTTTGCTACCTACTCCCATTCTTAGCTTTGCACCTTCTTCCATGCTGTCCTCTTGAGCCTGGAACAGCCGCCCATTTCCACATGACATGTGCCCTCCCTCTTCAAACTTCTTTTCTGAAACTGCTTATGTTGGTGCCTCCCCTCTTGATGTCTCCCCCTTGTGTCTGAACAGGCTTGAAGTGGGTTTAGCTTTCACAGTTTTGGGGAGGGTACTAGGGCTCTTGTTACTATATTTGCAGACAGTCAAAGGAAAGCAGCCTGGTATAGGATGGCTGGGGGCATTGGTCAGGGCATCAGGTGATCTGAGATCTAGTCTTAGCTCTGCTGTTGACTCACTGTGTTTGATCATCAATAAGTCACTTCATCTCACTATGACTGATTTTCTCCATCTGTGAAATAGGGGTAATTTATGCTTGCCCACCTTTATAAATTGCTTTGAGATCTACATGGGGGTGGAATGCATATGCCAACCCTGACTTCAGCAGGAATTAAGTGAAGCACAGTGAGGGAAAAGGCATTTTTAAAGGATCTAATAAAAACTGTAGCTTGACACTTCAGAACCATGCACTCACCTGGCATAAATTGGCATTGCTCCACTGAAGTCAGTAGAACTATACTGATTTACCAAAGCTGAGGATCTGGTCCACTATTTATAGAGACCACTTATTACTCCTTGAGTTGAAAAAAAAAGGACCTTCAGTGGACAATAATGCCCTCAACCTCTGCCTGTGGGTATCATATCTGACTGTTAGGCAAGTGTTCAATCTCCTCAGAGCAATAACTTTTATAGAAGGAGTCCTGGCTCCATTCACCAAATGATAAGAATGAGGCTAAAATCATGGAAACTTGGCTGCAGTTAGAACTCTGTCATCTTTGCAGTCTTGAGCCCTTTTGTAATAATGCTTCAGGACTGGATGCAATAACAGATTTAAATATGTCTTAATCCTCTTATGTAATTGGTTAAACACCTCTGTAGGTGACAGGCATTAGGATTAAATTATTCATTATACTGAGAGTTGTATCATGGGGAACCAGATGTTGCTTTCCTTGAGATTTTCTATTGTGTTCTGCCCTCAACTAAGTCGTGATTCCATCAAATTTGATCAGGCTGTAAAAAGGGACCCTGCTATTTATTAAAAATGCATCAGGACACATCCTAGGTTCTGCTAAGCACCTGTAAAAGGCTCCCTGAATGTGACTTTATCAGCCATGCTACAGCTGACATTATTTTTCCCTTTCTCAATATTGCTCTTGACTTTTAATATTACCCATCCAACAGGCAAATACTCAACTGATGTGAGTGTGGGGGGAAATGAGAGGGAGTAATACAGCAATGGGGAAAGGCTGAGGGGCTCGCCAATATTTAATTTGTGCCAGTGCTTGCCAGGACTGAGCCGCAGCATCTCTAGACTTGGCAGTATGTAGCCCGGCACCTCTGGGCTTGCCATGTCAGTTATGAATGTAAAAAAAATTGCTTGAACCCTGGCACCTCTTTCATTACAAATTAAGCACTGGGGCTTTCCCCCTTTATCACTGAATTTTGCAGAGAGATGTCTAAATTAGAGGAAAAGTGATCCTGAAGGGACCAAATGCTTTTCTCTGAGAGTTGGAGTTATTCAAAGGTAAGAGGGTGTATGAAAATTATTATTGTTACTACTATGTGTTATATATTCCTTCTTACTTTAGTGTATTCACAAAAGAATATATATACTCCATAACTCTACATGGTGCTTTGCAAAGGTGGGGTCCAATCCTGTATTCCTTCAGTTGCATACCCAGAATTCCCCTTGATTTCAATGGGAGTTTTAAGTTTGCTAAGAATTCAGGAGCAGACATACTGATAATGCATGTGCTGTGCTGCAAAGGAGCTTCAAATCTTGATAAGACTGAACTTGACTCAGGATGACACTTCAAGGGGAAAAGTGAGTGTAAGTAATCATTATATGCATAAAATTTCACCCATTCTTCAAATCCCTCTTAAAACATTTCTTCCCAAGGGTCTTTCAAGTATGAGCTCTCTGAGATCTGTCCTGCTTCACATTTGAGCCACTACCATCTACAGTGTGTGTCTGAACTGTATTGTCTGTCTTAATTACACTGTTAGTGCCTGGGCTTTGTATGTTTGTGCAGCATGTAGCTGCCACGCACTGTAGTTTCCTAGCAGAGTCATTACCACATTAATATCCCATGTAAAATAAATGTGTAGGTTTCTGTAACTGTGTGCCAGGTGCTAATGGTAACCACAAGGGCCGGGTTCAATCTGCCTAAGGGTTGTTTTCTAAAAGGAATGAAATTATGACTCAAGCCCACACCAAGAGCTGTACCTCTACTTCTGTCTCTGGGAAATTAAAATACACCCTCCCTGGACTTCTTCCCCACTTGCAAGAACTCAGGAATCCTTGGGAACAAAAAAAAAACAACCTCAAGTACCTTTTATGTGGGGGGAAAGGGAAAAAACAAAAGCAGTATTTATGTATATACACTTATACCCATTACTGCATATACATAGACTGGGTTTTGCTCAGTTGATTGTATCAGGTGTTTGGCCAACCCCACAGTTCCAAGTGTTAATTGTCTGGATTAGGTCCAGAACTGTTAGTTACAGAGCAATCCCATCCACCTAAAATCCCATTGATGGATCCAGTCGGACTTAGTGGTAGTCAGTTGTGTCGGGGGTGGCTCTTCTCCACCTGTCTGCTCCAGTCCAGAGAAGTTCACACTAGGGGTGATGGATTCTTCACAAAGTGTGGGGGGGGCACAAGGCCCTGCCCCCTCCATGGCCCTGCCCCTACCTCTCCTCTTCCCTAGAGCCCCCCACCCTCCTGCCAAGCTGGAAGCCGGACCTGGACTGGGAAGCCTGGGCCCCTCCACCTGCCTGGGTGGGGGGTCCCAGTAGCAGCCCCTGGCCCATGTCCCTGCCCCTTGGGCCCTCTGCCCAGGGCAAGTAGCTGGTTCATGGCTGTCCACAGCTGCCCGCATGGCTCTTACCCTGACCCAGTTCTGGCCTGGCTGGGGGGGGTGAGGTCTCGGGGCCCTAAGAACCACAGCATGGCCATAGTAAGAGCCATCCCGGCAGCTGTGGAGAGCTGCAAACTCTCCATCTGCCCTAGATGGGGGACTTGAGGGGCGGGGAATGGGCCAGGGGCTGCTCTTGAGCCCCTCACCCTGGGCAGGTGGAGGGTCTGCAGCTGCCCAGGCCAGGCTCCAGCTTCTAGCTTGGCCAGGGGATAGGGTCTTGGGAGGAAGAGAAGGGGTAGGGGGCCAGCCCAGTGGTGAAAAGTGGGAGGGCATGGCCCCTTGGTTCCCCCTGTTCTGGCACCCTTGGTTCACACTATTAGGTCCCAATTTGATGCAACTAGTTGATCCAGATCTGTGACATCAGCTCTGCGACTGCTGCTCTGGTCTAGCCCTGTTGTGAAGGTCAGCTCAGTACTGCCACCATCTGCTTTGGTGCTGTGAAGTTAATTCTGCACCACTGGTCCAGGCAAAGCATTGTTGTCACCCTTAGGCTGGTTGGACCTTGCTGCAAAGCCAGCTCTACTCTTCTTTGCTGCTACCAGTTTGGTCTGGTTCAGTCCCACAGAAACTCCAGGTGGGGAACCCTGAACAAAAAATGATGCTGGGACAGAGTCCCTGGGATAGAGCTCCTGGTCTCTGAACAGAACCCTTTACTTTCTCTTCTTTGAACCTGAATCCCATTCCCAACCAAAGTCCATTCTCTGTCAACTCAGGGTGACCCATTTATTCCAGGGCATATCTTGCACAATTCTTATACCCTTTCACGAGTACTGACACAGTAACAATTATTATTTATTATTGGCATAATCATAGCATCTAGGAGATGTAGTGAGGGACCAGGACCTCATTGTGCTAGGTGCTGTATAAACAAAGAACAAAAAGACCATTCCTTCCTCAAGTAGTTTAAAATGTAAATATAAGACACGGTAGTGTAGATGGATGCAGACAGATAGCTGGGGAGCCTCAGGAAACTAAGATAATATTAGTCAGTATGATTGGCCATGGTATTTATTACCAGTTATACAATCATAATAGACAAATCTCGGCAAAAGCAACAAAATACTGTATCTGGAACTATGGATAAACAACATAATTTGTGTAAGTAAGGCTAGCTAGATTAAAGCAAGTGTGAGTGTGCCAAGCTGCAAAGCAGAGCTCCAACTGCAGTGCATCCATACCCTTGGAAATGAAGAAGTTACTGCTGCTAAGAGAGTGCTCTCCAGAACTTTGGTGGTCCATGGACCACTGTTTGAGAAGCACCGCTTTAAAGCACCTACTGTATTGAATTGCATTGTCTCTTTGAACTAAGCCCTTAAATTTCCAAGGAGTTTTATAACAATGTTTATACCCACATGGAGCTCGGTCAGATGCATCTGGAGCCAATCAAACACTTCCCTAATGAACTATATAATGGTAATCCTAGAACGAGATGTAAATATACACACATATTTTGGGCAATTTCTTTGATGGAAGGCCAGAGTCCTGAGGACTGGAAAGTGAAAAACATTACACTATTATTCTTAAAGTGGCCACAGGACTCGGTAAGCAATAAAACACACATCATCAACTGTGTAGAAAATAGTATTGTCAATGCTGCAGGATTTAGTGGAGGTTGATGGGGTGGAAGGAAGGGGCATTTCTGTAATGTGTAATTTGATTAAAGAGAACAAGTTTAATGGATTTTTGGCACAGGGGACCTCTTGTTCACATGAATTCCTCAGAATTCTTTGAAGATTTTGGGCCTCATTCTGTTCCCATTGAAATCAAGGGGAAATTTGCCATTTATCTCAACAGGAGCAAGGCTGAGTTAATTGTTTATTGCCTCATGGGAAACAAATAAGACATAGTTACTGGTATTTATTTAGGAAAGGAAAGGTATGGGTTGTTTTTCTGGTGTCTTTCTTTTTACTACATCTATGCCTGCTAGTGCAGCAGGAAAGGGGTGAGAACTGGCTCCATGGAAGTCAATGGTATCCCTTATTTTTAGAGGCTTATGGCTCAGCCATAAACATTTTGCCCCCAGAGGAAAGCTGGAGTGGAAAGGCTGTTTGGCCATTGCTGAACTGCTTTGGTGCTAGACTTTTGCGGCGTGTTAGATTGTAATGATGTTAATTACAGTGCAGACATTTCATTGAAATATCAGACATATTAGGTACAGGCATCACCATTCTTGGAGCAACTTTTGCCTCATATACCAGGTACTTTAGGCAGCAATGAAGAAGTGCAGTTACATCTGTGTAAAGGGCCACACAAAATACATGACAGTGTTGGGAGTAGAACCCAAGCATCCTCAGTCTAAGTCCTGCTTGTTATCAGTGTCTTTTCCTATTAACACTTTTTTCAAAGTAAATATAATGCTAATGAAAGTCCCAGCTTGAAGGCCATGGAATAGAAGGTGTGTATCCCTAAAACATGTGTCACATCAATAGGAGCACGGCTAGATTCCCCCACAGGGCCTGTTGCCAGTGTGCCCCAACTCTGGTCAAGCAGGCCTGCCCTTGGGTATGACCGGATACCTTAGTCTCCGTGGCCTTCTCAGTATTTGCATTGGCTGTTGAACACTCAACATGAGACAGCTTAAAGAGCCATGATTTTCAGAAAAAGCTGAGAAACCACCCACTGAAAAAAAGTGGGCACCTTTACAGCAGCCTCAAGTTGGACACCCAAAAACCACCAGTCACTTTTGAAAATCTTGGCCAGAGAGGTAAAGTGACACCTAAAGTAAAACAGCAAGTCAATGGCAATATCAGGAGAAGATCCCACAAGTCCCACAAGCCTTTTTTGCAACATAATTAAATATAACCTTTTTGTCTGTTGCTAAAATAAGGTCCATAAATTATGTGAATTAAACTATTTCATTTAAGATGTTGAGGTGTGGGTTATAATATCATGACTGGCGGTATAGACAATGAAAAAGAACAATGATAATACAGTCTTTGGTATGTGGACATTTAGTAGGATTGGCAGCCAGACATGGATAAATGAAAGTAGCCTTCATGGAGTAATAAGCATGAGGGAAAAGGGAAAAAAAAATGTGGCATATATACACTATAACTATATAATATACTAGAACATGTGCTCAGTAGGGAAGTTTTCTGTGAAGAAAATCTCTGAATCCATTAATCTGATATATAGCTGTAGAAAAAGAAGGCAAACAGTATATGGAGATGCAGGTACAGATGGGGGAAAAGAACAAATTACATAGGGTGACAGTATTTTAGTGTAAGACACTGGTGGATGAGTCTTCTCTTGATCTCTACATTCAGGACTGGTTCACATTTCAAAGAACAGTACCAGCAATAAGTGAATATCTCAAACACATTGGGAAAAAGGTGCTAGGACAGTGAGGCCTATAGAAGGGGAAGTGGAACATGAGCCAGGCGTGGTGTACCAATGACCTTCTCCATCTGCTATTTTTTAATCCTTATAAATAATGACAGGGTGGGATGAGCGCTAGAATTCCTGCTTCCATCACCAAACAAAAAGCAATCCTTTTAGCAATCCCTGGACTTAACCCAGACTCATGTGCATTGGGGATGAGATGTAAAACTAAAGTCCTGACCTCTTGTGATCACCACAGTTATCATGGCACTTTTCTTAGAATAGGAGTGTTGTCCCATATGTCCCAGGACATATCGTGTGTGAATAATTACATTCTGCCAACCTGAAAATTCTCAATATGGTTTCATTTTGATACGGTATTCCTCACCTGCCATATCCTTGGTCAGTGTTGCTGTGTGCTGTTAAATAGCTGTAGTGGGGGGTTGAAGTGATTTCCACCACATGCATCTGACGAAGTAGGTATTCACCCATGAAAGCTCATTCTCCAATACTTCTGTTAGTCTATAAGGTGCCACAGGACTCTGTCGTTTCTTAGACAGTGGAACTTTCATTGACACCTAACAGAGAAAACAGAATATGGAATGTAAGGATCCTGAAAGATTAATTTTAGCATGAAGAACATAAGAATGGCCATACTGAGTCAGACCAAAGGTCCACCTAGCCCAGTATCCTGTCTTCCGACAGTGGCCAAGGCCAGGTGCCCCAGAGGGAATGAACAGAACAAGTAATCATCAAGTGATCCATCCCCTGTTGCCCATTCCAAGCTTCTGGCAAACAGAGGCTAGGGACACCATCCCTGTCCATCCTGGCTAATAGCCATTGATGGACCTACCCTTCATGAATTTATCTAGTTCTTTTTTTAACCCTGTTATAAAGCTAAGGTTATCATGATGATTTTATTATTTGTTTTACATGGATAGAAGTAGAAACTTCGTGTAAAATCCTGGCTCCCACTGAAGTCTGTAGCAAAACTACCATTGACTTAAATGGGGCCAGGATTTCACTTCTAGTGCTTGATCCTGAGCTCATTGAAGTCAATGGCAAAGCTGCCATTGATTTTAATGGTGCAGGATCTGGCCCTTCATAACACACACGGCCCTATTAATTTCCTTTTTCCTACCGCTTTTTTTGAGGAAGGGCCCTCTAAAGAGAAAATATTCTGTCTATTATGTTACTTAGTCCTAGCTGCTGAGATAAGCATAGGGTTAGATTAAATCATAAGCACTATAAGGCCTGTACCTAGGGTCCCAGCTGCTGGAGTCATGTGATTGCATTAGAAGACAAGATTTCCTGTTTATTTAAACAAAAAGCAGCAGCAGCAAGTGTCTGGCCCTCCTGTTTGGGAAGAAAAGCCTGAAAACATGACTGCAGAGTAATTGATGCAGAAGCATCTGCCTGAAAATACAGACATCCTGGATAAATGGCTCTGAAATGTGTGACCTCCCCCAGACATTTTAACAGGGTGCTAAATTCAAGTCTCACTGCTTACTCTGGGAGCCAGAAGAAGACTCTGTGTGATAGGAGTGGGGGAGTGCAGCAGGCCTGGCCTACTCACCCCCTAGAATAACTCAGCATCTGTACAGATACACCTCATCGCTGTGACCCCTGCCTCTCTGAAGGGAAGAATAGACCCCTGCTGCTTCTGAGGGGAGTCTCTGCTGCCATGCCTTGATGAGAAAAAGGAGCCCATGCCACTTCCCCTGCCTCTCAAGGACGAGAGGGGAGAAGGGCCCCCTGCCAACACAACTCCAATTGAAGGAGTGGGGACGCTTTTGGTCACATTTCTAGGGTGGCAGATTGGCTTAATCCAGCCCTGCTCCTGCACTACTCTTAATGGAAATTCCTCATCATCACTTAAACCAAAGAGTTACGATGTGGGCCTGCCTATGTGGAGCTCATTGCAGGATCACAGGCTAAATCAGTACACCCATTTCTTGGATGGGAAGATTTGTCTGTGGCTGTTTCTGCACTACAGAGCCAATACCAGCATAGCTGTTCCTGTGTAGCTATGCTGACATTACCATATAGCGCAGATGCAGTCTGCACCGATGGAAGGTGTTTTGTCATCTGTGTAGGAACACTGCTGCCCCAAACTAAATTAGCTACGTTGAGGGAAGCATTCTTCTATTGACAGAGCTGCATCTACACTGTGGGTTAGCTCAGCATAGCTATGTCAGTCAGGGTAGATTTTTCACCCACCCCTGACTGTCATAGCTTTATCAACCTAACTTTTAAGTATAGGCCAAGTATGTGTGTTTGTATAGCATAGTTAGTATCCTGCTCTGGAGTTAAAAAAGTTAAGATCCTGTGGAGCATTCCAGGGTAGCTATTTTTATCCAGCTGTCTCTATGTCTATTGCAAAGAGTGTACATGCTGGATGATTATCAAATGAGCTTTCAGCACTAAGAACAGTATTGTCACTCTCAAGAGATGAAAAATCATGAGACAGACACCCAAAAATCATGAGAATGGTCCCAAAACCCATGAGATTTTTAAAAAACTTCAAATCATGTTTTTTACTCTGTTTGACTTTTTAACTCCTGTGTCAATGTATGCCTGATGATTTCAGATTGAAAAGTCAACCTTTCATGAACACAAAAAAATCTAGCTGCACAGATGGAGACTCCACTTATTCTCTCTTCACCCCTAAAATAACAGAATGTAATCCCTATCCTATTACTGTCTTCACTCTCTCCCCTCCTAGTGTATTTCCTTTGATAAAAGAAGGTCTGGATGGTAAATAGTTTGCAAAGAACTGATCTAATTCATGCATCATGATTCCCACTTGCATATAGAATTTATATTGCTTTTTTGGGTTGGTAACTTACAGATAGACTTATTAAAGAACTTTAAACTTATATCAATCATTCATATAAGTGATAAATGTCACAGTAAAACTTAATATGTGATTGGTTTAGCCTTTCATGAGAAACACCTCCATCACTCCTCAACACAAACTCTCTCTCTCTCTCGCTCTCTCCCTTTCCTACCCCACCTCAGCTGAGACTAGACCATCCTGCCTCCCCTTGCTCCAGACCCTCCCTCTCTGCTCCCCTCCTCACCCTGTCCTGCCTCCCCCTGTTCCAGGCCATCCCCCCTGCTTCCCTCCCCACCCTGTCCTGTCTCCCCCTGCTATGGAGCCCTTTCCACACCTCACAGTCCCCTGCAACTCCTAAATCTGCATCCTGCTCTCCCAGTGCCTTTTCTCCTCATTCTCCCCACTCATCTTTTACAGAGTCTCTACTGCTCCTCACAGTCCCAGTCTCCTGTTTACCTCTCCACCCACACCCCGAACCACAGTGTGGGAGCCATTTTGCCTGTAGGCATCGCCTCAACTCAGTGAAGACAGTGGGAGGTGGCAGCCAACTTTATTAAGGTCAGCCTCACTTCCACATGCAGATAGCCTGGCTTCATCCCCATTGACAGTAATAGTAGATGGTCACCATTTTGAATAAGGGGACGTTCACAAGTTGGCAGCCTTTCATTATGTTTTCAAGAGACAGGGGAAAAACCCACTCCAAAACTGACAGAGCTGTGATACTATCTGAGCATTGGCAATAATGTAATAATTTCTTTTCAACAGTTTCCTTCAGTGAGACAGCCATTGCACCCACTGAATTCATTATCTTATTCACAAATCATCAGTTACACTCCGGGCTGTAAACGTTGTAATAAAGGAAATGAAAACAAAAATTTAATCATTCAGCTGGTGTGAGATACTGGCATGGGCAGTGGGACCCCCCTTTGAGGAGGCTAGCCCCAGCTCCTTCTGCCCATGCCCCCCTTCCCTGGGCCAGAGCCCCAAGAGTCCCTGCTTCCTCCTGCAGCCAGAGCCCCGAGACCCCCTGCCTTCCGTGGCTGGAGCAATGAGCCCTTCCCCTTGGCTGGAGGAGCCCCAGGCTGGCTGAAGCCCTGGGCGCTGAGTCCCCTCCCCACACCTGCCTGCAGGAGCCCCTCCCCAGACCCCAAGCCACCCGGGAAAAGCCACAGCATGATAGTATCTCCTCCCAAAGAAGAACCTGAGCTTTTGACATGCCCGATGCAGGTTCCAGAGCAGCTGAGAAGGCAGTATCTGCTACTCAGCTTCCTGGGTTCATCAGTAGTCTCTCTGGAGTCCAGGGAGATTACTAATGAACCTGGGAAGCTGAATAGCACATACCGCCTCCTCAGCTGCCCCGGAACCTGCATGGGGCATAATAAAACAAAAACTTCCCCTGCCAAACCTGCAACCCGGTGTTCGGTGACAGCGGCAGCGCCAGAGGAGGCTGAGCCTCCCCGGCCTACTATACCTGCTGCCCATGGATAACGCATTTAATTCTTTTAGATAAATTCATATTGACTCCCTCCCCCCAAAAGGGGGAAGGGACAGTGTCTTAATGATTTCAAAGTGGCGGGCACATGACTGAGGTGCAAGTAATAACGAATCAGGCTTTGTGTGAAATGTTCACTGTGAAATTTACAAATGTCTATATTTGAGGCTTTCAAATTTAGTTTCGAATTCACTGAAGTGGCCTGATTTCTTTTTTCTTTTCTTTTTTTTTGGGGGGGGGACCGATATTCTGATATTAGGAATTAGTCCTGTTTTTGAGTGAAAAACTTTTAATTTCAGAATTTGACATTTCATTTGGCCTGAGATGACGTTTTGCAATAAAACCTGAAAGAAGTTTTTGCTCAGTATAGGGTATCATAATATTTTAGTCAAATAAGGGATAGCTACACCTTACTTCTGTCTTCATTTAGCTCAGTAAGATAGCTCTCTCGCTCACTCTTTCCTTTTTGTACGGATGGTGAAATTATCTCCATGTGAACTCTATAGGTACGTGTGATGGAGTTTTCAAACCCCACACTGGGCTAGAAGGGGTTAAAGGACAGTACTGGTCCCAGATGGCCCCACCCTTGCCAGCTGGATCCTGAGCTCTGGAACTCTGTGAGGCAGGAGGTTCCTAGAATGCAGTTCCAGCCCAAACCCAAATGTCTGCATAGCATATTTTAGTCCCATGAGCCCTATGAGCCTGAGTCAACTGACCTGGGTCAGCCATGGCCATGTCGCAGGTCTTTTATTCCAGTGTAGATACATCCTATGTGGGTGGAGTGTAGAAGGGTTACCGAGCTGAAATTCAGCCCCTAGCCAAGCATCAGGTTTTGCATAGGTTATGTGCCTCTTTCCCTGCAGCTACAGTTCCAGCCTGCTGGCTGGAATGCAGGCTACAACCCCACACCACCAATTCTGCAGATTGTTGGGGCCACTCTGGATCCACATAAATGTGGATCTGTGGCCCCACCACTGGCCCACCTTGGGGCAATTCCATTGTGGGCTTTCATACCAGCCTAGCTGGGTCTGGCACTGAGGGCCTTTCCATGTTATTTAGCAGGTATAGCTGCTTCTTCTGTGGTTCCCCCTACCCACTCATTCCCTATGAAGGCCATAATTGTCATGGAGAGCTTTGCACTTGCTCTCTACATTGCAGGTGAATTTCACCCTAAAAGCTGCAGTTCTGTATTTCCTTTTATTATTTTGAATTTTCCCTCCAGTGAATGCAATTCTAACTCTAATCACTTTCATATCTCACTGTTTGGAAATTGGATGTCAGATCAAACAATTTTTACATTAAACTCAGAGATCTTACCTGACACGAGTTCCAGAAAACACACTTTGAAATCCTCCTTCTGAGAGCTCAGAAATTTTGAGCCACTTAGTGTCAAGTCAAGAAGTGATTCTGAGTTGAGATTTCCAATATCTTGGTGACGAGCCCAGGAGGGTTCTTGCTTTTCAAATACAGATAGACCCATTACCGTGATTTTCTTTTGGAACTGTAAAATTCAAGGTGACAGTCTGAAATTAGGTGTCATACTCGTAGATGTTTCCAAAGAGAGGCCACTTAGGGTTGGAAGCCAGTGGAACACAAATGCTTTTTTCTTGTTTAAGGTCTGTGTGGTACAATTTGTTATATGAACAGAGTAGATGTATAATTCTGGTAAACAGTTGATGGTGCAGAGATTTACTGAAACACATCTTGATTCCTCAGAGCCTGATTTTGATTTTGTTTATTGTCTATGTTGCAGTAATGCTCAAGGACCCCAATCATAATCAGGGGTACATCAAGCTAGTTGTGTGTAAATACATATAAAGACACAAATTGAAATCATGGCCCCACTGAAGTCAATGGCAAAATTCCTGTTGACTTCACTGGGGCCAAGATTTAACCCACAGTTCTTGTCCTAAAGAGTTTACAATATTCAGTCAAAGGAAGTACCAGGCACTCAACATTTTGCAGAATTGGGTCCTCATTTAACATAATGAATAAATAGGTGTCCAAATACATGAGTGAATAATCCCTACTTTCTTTTCTGACTTAAAAAAATTCTATATGGAATTTTAGGCTTGTAATAATAATACTTTGCATTTATATAGATCTGAATCTATCTTTTTAACCATAGATCTCAAGTCACTTTAAAAATTGGATAAGTATCATTATCATCAATTTACATAGAAGATAAGTGAGGCACAGAGAGTTTAAGTGACTTCCCCACAGTCGTACAGCAAATCTATAGAAGAGATGGGACTAGAACCCACCTCTTCTTATTCACAGTCCTGTGTTGTTGTTTCTTTTGTAATGTACGCACCATATATTGTCAATTTTTCAAGATGTTATCTTACATGTGAATGTATAAAGTCAGGGACTCAAATCCCATTTGGTAATATTCTATACATAGAATCAAAGGACTGGAAGGGACCTTGAGAGGTCATCTAGTCCAGTCCCCTGCACTCATGGCAGGACTAAATATTATCTAGACATCCCTATTGCAGTAGAAACCTTCACATATACAAGCAATGTGTATGTTACTGAGAGCAACGCAGTGCGTGGTAGATGAATTTTGAATGGTTTGGAGGCTCATTTTGGTTTAGATAAGTACCAGAAATGGGCCCAAAACACAAAGTTCATATCTGGATCCAAACAGCCTCATTGTTTAGGAAGGTTAGAGGTTTGGAACCCCTCTCAAACATCCCCTCCCTCGCCCCTCTCAGATTTTAGATCCATGAGCCCTCTATACTTAATGTTAAAAGTTTTATGTGAATGGCTTACATTATAATGTTTTTACTGAGAGTGAAGCCCCAAGTGTTTTGAGAGGAAGGGCACACTTTATAAATATCTAAAATTACTTTGTTTTATAATTATCCATACCTCCTGTGCCTGGAAAACCCGTGAGAACAATCTATTCAGTGAGGTTTCCGATGCTTCCTGCCAAAATACCGCAAGAGCATCATTTCTCATGGTATTTTTTCAATTCTGTTTCCAGACTCATTTGTAATCCAGAAGTACAGAGGCAGCATGGAAATGAAAAATAGTTGGAAAAAGCAAGAGTTCACCAAACAGCTCAGAACCTTCCAAATAAATCGGTGCTGGTTCAGTTCTTGAAAAGCAAAAAGTTTAGGTGGGGTTTGATTTTCTTTCCCAAACTTTTCTTTCTCTAAAATGAACTTTATTAGGACTCGTGACTATGAAGACTTCCAGTTTGACTTTTTATATAAGCAACAGTTTCTCCTTTTGGAGATTCAGCTTAAAGGATGGCCCCGCCAAAAAAATGACCATACAAATAGCAGTGTGGGTTCCCACATTTAGTGTCTCTGTGACTCCAGAGAAAATGTACTCACTTGACAAGTAAAAATGTATTTTCTAACTGCCAGCCCTGCCCCACTCATCTTGGGATCAGAGATACAAGCTGAGTTCTTTCCTTCTTATGCATCCTCACTAGTGATAAAGGTTCAGCAAGCCAAATTCTGTCTGCAGTTATACCTGTACAACTTCAGGTGGTCAGGCTTTGAGTTAGTCTAATCTCCTCTGAGAACTCATTCCATAGACAAACTTCATCCAAGAGCACTTTATTTCCAGCTCTCAAATGCTTCATTCTGGGCTATTATTCCAGAGAAGCACATCTGTCTATGTGACTCATAGAGATGCAGTCGCTGATGTAGAGCCATTGTAATGCTGTGCCCTCTACTTCACCTATGTCATTTAAATGTATATAGTTCCCATAATGTGTATGAAAAATGCTGTATAAACATGAGGGACTTCAATTTGGGTGACATATGCTGGAAGTCTCATACTGCCAGTACTGAAACATCTTGCAATTTCTAAATATTATAGAATACAATTTCCTAACTCAAAACATAAAGAATATAAGAATGTAAGAATGGCCATATTTAGTCAGACCAAGGGTCCATCTAGCCCAGTATCCTGTCTTCTGACAATGGCCAATGCTAGATGCCCCAGAGGAAATTAACAGAACAGCTAATCATCAAAGGATCCATCCCCTGTCTCCCATTTCCAGCTTGTGGCAAACAGAGGCTAGGGACACCATCCTGGCTAATAGCCATTGATGGACCTATCCTCCATGAACTTATCTAATTCTTTTTTGAACCCCATTATAGTCTTGGCCTTCATAACGTCCTCTGGCAAGGAATTCCACAGGTTGATCGTGCATTGTGTGAAGAAATACTTCCTTTTTGTTTCTTTTAAACCTGCTGCCTATTAATTTCATTTGGTGACCACTAGTTCCTGAATTATAAGAAGGAGTAAATAACACTTCCTTATCTACTTCCTCCACACCAGTCATGATTTTATAGACCTTAATCATATGCCCCCTTAGTCATTTCTTTTCCAAGATGAAAAGTCCAAGTCTTATTAATCTCTCCTCATACGGAAGCCATTCCATACCCCTAATCATTTTTTGTTGCCCTTTTCTGAACCTTTTCCAATTGCAATATATCTTTTTTTCTGATGGGACGACCACATCTGCATGAAGTATTCAATATAGGAATGTATCATGGATTTATATAGAAGCAATATGATATTTTCTGTCTCCTTAATGGTTCCCAACATTCTGTTTACTTTTTTGACTGCTGCTGCACACTGAGTGGATGTTTTCAGAGAACTATCCACCATGACTCCAATATCTCTTTCTTGAGTGGTAAAAGCTAATATAGACCCCATCATTTTGTATTTATAGTTGGGATTATGTTTTCCAAGGTGCATTACTTTGCATTTATCAATATTAAATTTTATCTGCCATTTTGTTGCTCAGTTATCCAGTTTTGTGAGATCCCTTGGTAACTGTTTGCAGTCTGCTTTGTACTTAACTGTCTTGAGTAATTTTGTATTGTCTGCAAATTTTGCCACTTCACTGTTTACCCCCTTTTCCAGATCATTTATGAATATGTTGAATAGGATTCATTCCAGTACATACTCTGGGGGACACCACTATTTACCTTTCTCCATTGTGAAAATTGACCATTTATTCCTGCCCTTAGTTTCCTATCTTTTAACCAGTTACCAATCCATGACAGGACTTCCCTCTAATCTCCTGACTTTGCTTAAGAGCCTTTGGTGAAGGACCTTGTCAAAGGCTTTCTGAAAATCTAAGTACACTATATCCACTGGATCCCCCTTGTCCACATGCTTGTTGACACTTTCAAAGAATTCTAGTAGATATTGACTCTTCCCCAATAAATTATGTTCACGTGTCTGACAATTTTGTTCTTTACTATAGTTTCAACCAGTTTGCCTAGTACTGAAGACAGACTTACCAGCCTGTAATTGCTGGGATCACTTCCGGAGCCCTTTTTAAAAATTGGCATCATATTAGCTATTCTCCATCATTTGGTTTTGACACCTCCTCATCAATTATTGGGTGTGGACTACATCCACCCTGACTAAACTGGCCTTCAACATTGGTACTCAACTTGTAAGGTAACTCTCTTCTCTTTATGTGCCAATATATATGCCTGTATCTGTAATTTTCACTCCATGCATCTGAAGAAGTGGGTTTTTTACCCATGAAAGCTTATGCACAAATAAATCTGTTAGTCTTTAAGGTGCCACCGGACTCCTTGCTGTTTTTCTCACATAGTGCCACTCCCCCACCAGCACAACCTATTCTGTCCTTCCAATATATTTTTGTTCATTGGTATTACCGTGTCCCATTGATTATCCTCATTCCAACAAGTTTCTCTGATGCCTATTATATCAATATCCTCATTTAATATGAGGCAATCTTGTTCACCCATCTTATTATTTAGACTTCTAGCATTTCTATATAAGCACTTTAAAAACTTGTCACTTTTTAGCTGTCTGCCATTACATGATGTAATTGAATAGGACTGTCTTTGATTTGGCTGTCTCTCATCAGATCCTGCCCGTATTTTATCATCTTCCATCCTCTCCTCCTTACTAGAACATAGAGAATCTCCATTAATAGATCCTTCCCTAAGGGATGTGTCTGTCAGAACCACGTGCTTCTCCGTACCTGTCGGCTTTTCCCTAGCCGGTAATTTAAAAACTGCTCTATGACCTTTTTAATTTTAAGTGCCGGCAATCTGGTTCCATTTTGGTTTAGCTGGAGCCCATCCTTCCTGTATAGGCTCCCCCTTTCACAAAAGTTTCCCCAGTTCCTAATAAATCTAAACCCTTCCTCCCTACACCATTGTCTCATCACGCATTGAAACCCTGCAGTTTTGCCTGTCCAACTGGCCCTGCACGTGGAACTCGAAGCATTGCAGAGAATGCTACCATGGAGGTCATGCACTTCAATCTCTTACCTAGCAGCCTACATTTGGTCTCCAGGACCTCTCTCCTATCCTTCCCTATGTCACTGGTACCTACATGTACCACAACCACTGCCACCTCCCCAGCACTACATGTAAGTCTATCTAGGTGTCTCGAGAGATCCGCAACCTTCGCATCAGGCAGGCAAGTCACCATGCGGTTCTCCTGGTCATTGCAAACCCTATCTATTTTTTCTAATAATCAAATCCCCCATAGCTATTATCTGACTCTTCCTAATAACTGGAGTTCCCTACCCCGGACAGGTATCTTCAGTGCAGGAGGATACCATGACATCATCTGGAAGGAGGGTCCCAACTATGGGATCGTTTCCCTCTGCTCCAGTTGGATGTTCTCCTTCCCTGAGACTTTCTTTCTCCTCAACAGCACAGAGGCTGTCAGACCGGGGTTGGGATCATTTTACTATGTCCCAGAAAGTCTCATCTATGTACCTGTCCAACACAGAGGAATTCTATACTAGACCTTGTCTTGATAGATAAAGAGGAATTGATCACAGAACTAAAAATTAATGGCAATTTAGGTACAAGTGATTGTAACTTGATCACATTTATAATGTGCAAACAGAATAAAGTGCAGACCAGCGAGATATATACTTTGTCCTTTAAAGGTCCACTTTCTAAAAGCTGAAAACAGTTATGAGTCAAATCACTTGGGAAGAAGAAATTAATCAGAAAAATGTGAGTGATATTTTAGGAATTGTTTAAGAACATTTTACTAGTGCCCCAAAAGCCACAATCAAGGAAGAAGGCCATATTAGATAAAAACTGACCTGGTTTAGAGGGAAATCGACTGCATTTATAAAAAATATATAACAAATCGAAGAAAGGGCAAGTTGATAGTAATGAATATAAATCAGAAGCTAGGAAATGTAAGAATTTTATAAAGAAAGCCAAGAGACACAAGGAGAAATCTACGGTGAGCACAGTTAAGGACAATAAGAAGTAGTTTTAAAAGTATATTAGAAATAAAAAGAATCCTAACAATGGTATTGGTCTGTTACTGGATGTAAATGGTAGAATTATCAATAATAATGCAGAAAAGGCAAATGCTTTGTAAATATTTCTGTTCTGTATTTGGGAAAAAAAATAGATGATGTACTCATCTCAGATGATAATACTCGTTCCATTCCACTGTAGCTCAATAGGATGTTAAACAGTAGCTACTAAAGTTAGACATTTTAAAATCAGAAAGTCTGGATATTTAAGATTTAAAAGATCTGGCTGAGGAGCTTGTTGGATCATTAATGTTGATTTTTAATAAGTCTTGAAATACTGGGGAAGTTCCAAAAGTTTGGGGAAAGCTAATGTGCCAATATTTAATAAGTGTAAACAGGATGACACGGGTAATTATTGGCCTGTCAGTCTGACATTGATCCCAGCAAGGTAATGGATCAGCTGATATGGGACTTAATAAAATATTAAAGGAGGGTAATATAATTAATACCAATCAACATGGTTTTATGGCAAACAGATCCTGTCAAACTAACATGATACCCTTTTTGATAAGATTATAAATCGTGTTGGTAAAGGTGTTGATGTAATATACTTAGACATCTGTAAGGCATTTGACTTGGTACCTCATGACATTTTGATAATTTTATATCTTTCTGGCTTTATTAAACATGGCACATATTACATGGATTAAAAACTGGCTAACTGATAGGTCTCAAAATGTAAATGTGAATGGGGAATCATCAGCAAACCGGTGTGATTCTAGTGGGATCCTGCAGGGATCAGGTCTTGGCCATGTGCTATTTAACATTTTTATTAATGACCTGGAAGAAAACATAAAATCATTGCTGATAAAGTTTGCAGATGACACAAAAATTGTGGGCATGAGGTAAATAATGAAGAGGACAGGCAGGTCACTGATACAAAGTGATTTGGATCACTTGGTAAGTTGGGCACAAGCAATCAATATATGTTTTAATATGGCTAAATGTAATGTGTACATCTAGGAACAAAGAATGTAGACCATACTTACGTGATGGAGGACTCTATCCTGGGAAGTAGTGACTCTGAAAAAGATTTGGGGGTCATGGTGGATAATCAGCTGAACATAAGCTCCAGCATGATTTTGTGGCCATAACGGCTAATACAGTCCTTGGATACATAAGCAGCTGGATCTTGAGTAAGAGTAGAAGGGTTATTTTACCTCTGTATTTGGCAGTGGTTGGACTGTTGCTGGAATATTGTCTAGACTAGTGTCCGCAATTGAAGAAGAATGTTGATAAATTGGAGAGGGTTCAAAGAAGAGCTATGAGAATGATTAAAGGATTAGAAAACATGTCCGACAGTGATTGACTCAAAGAGCTCAATCTATTTATCTTAACAAAGAGAAGGTCAAGGGGTGACATGATTACATGGGGAACAAATATTTAATAACGGGCTCTTTAATCTACCAGGGAAAGATGTAACACGATCCTATGGCTGGAAGTTGAAGCTAAACAAATTCAGACTGGAAATAAGCTGTAAATTTTTAACAGTGAGTAATTAACCACTAGAACAACTTACCAAAGGTCATGGTAGATTCTCCATCACTGACCATTTTAAAATCAAGCTTGGATATTGTTCTAAAAGATATACTCTAGGAATTATTTTGGGAATTCTATGACCTGTATTATTCATGAGATCAGACTAGATGATCACAATGGTCCCTTCTTGCATTTGAATCTATGGAATGATCTCCCGTCCCTCGTGACTGACTTAGTCAAATACCGCATAGAGGTCAAATTGCCCCTAGTCATTGACAGGACGTAGTCATCTTTTAGTGCCCCTATGGCTGCATCCATGCTGTGATCTGGTCTGAAGCCTGACCGTGAAGCATCCAGGATGATGGCAGATGCCTCATGTGGGTAGTTGTCTGTCACTACCTTCACAGTGATTTTTGCCTAAGAATTGGAAGTTGGAGATTGGCTGTAATTGGAGCATTTTTCTGCATCCAGGGAAGATGACTTCTTTGAAGGAGGCACTGATAAATTCTATTAGCAGGGGGACAGTTGGTTGTTGTTCTTTGGCTTCCACCAGCCAAAAGGGAGAAGGTTCTCTTTTGCAAGTGATGGCTCAGATATGTCTCAATGCTTCTGCACCTCTCAGACAAAGAGACAAACCTATCTATCTATCTATGGTGCAAATGGAATGGAGATATTGGAATGCCAGTGTAAGAGATGGCTGTCTCTCCATATCTATTTAGAACTGAACCTTATTATGGTCAACGGGGAATAATAACAATAATGTTATTGTCTGCAAATGTAAAATAAGATGCATTTTAATTTTTGAAGGGAGGCTGTTTAGGTAGGATGGTAACTTAATTTTGTCACATGGCGGTTAATGGAGTATTAGCAGCAGCATTAGAACAGCAACCTTAAGCTGTTCAAGTTCAGTTCCACATTATAGTTGGATACATTTTCAAACTCTTTAAACTGCCTTAAAGTTGAAAAATTAGGCTTTTGGTATATGCCCAAAAATATAACAAGGAGAGCATTTCTTGTGATATTTTGGTAGTTCTGCTTTGATCCCAGCTGGAATCAAGAAATGCAGAGGAAATTGCAAACAGGAGCTGTAGTAATAACATTTTGCATTTATAAAGTGCTTCAAATACTAAGATTTCAAAGTGCTTTACAAACATTAATGGCTTGTGGTTTAAATTAGTAAGGTAAAATAGCTCAGTTACATGTTCATTGCTTCAACTCAAGTGGTGAGGAGTGGGGAGAGAGATATTAATTTTGTCAGGGCTGGAATAGATAAACCAAAGGTGCAACTTCCTGCAAGACTGAAAAGGCCTTTAATTAATCCAGTCCAATCCTATCCTGTGGTATCATTGAACAACAAGAAGTGAATAGGTAGAAATTTTAAAATTAAACCAGTAGAGTAAACCTGACTGACTTGGAGCTTCTCAGAGAAGAGAGAAGGATGAGAAGTCTGCCTTGTCCTGTCTCATTCTGTCCTGTTCCATCCTGCACTATCTATTATGACTGAGATTTTCCAAGCCAAGCAGAGGATTTGGACACAAAATCCCATTCATTTAAATGACAGTTGAGGGGCTAAATCTCTTATTCAGCTTTGTAAATCTCAACCCATATTTCTATGGCTCCTAAACTTGAGATTCAAACACAAAATGATCTAAATTCTCACTAGTTTTTATTGAATAAAGAAAAAATACCAGTTATATCACTTATTACTGGTTAGTTGTTCTGGAACTATATGGTATGGCTTGTCTTTATTGTTAAAAAATTAGTGCACACTAGCAAGTTCATGAAGAACAATCAGATGTTTGCATATCTATCCAAAACCCATGAAAAAGTCCACTGAATGTTTCTGTATCTTGGTCCATAGTTATATACTATGTGGTCCAGCACTTGATCAGATAAATTATGGAATACAAGCAAATTAGTTCATTGTCCAAGTCCCAGACCCATGAAGAGTGGCCATTGTTTGCACATTTGCCACATAGGGTATCTGAAATATCTCTGTGTTGGTCCTGTGCACAGAACAGAAAATAACTATGGAACCTCCAATATTACTGAGTGGGAACTCTATGTTCATTATTACTCATTACTTCTATTGCTGTAGCACCCAGAGGAACCAATCATTAGGTGCTGTAAAAACACATAGGAGGACACAGTGCATGCCTTGAAAATCATACAGGCTAAAATGACAAATGTAGATGAAAATGGACTCTCTTATTGGTGATCACTGTACTTGCGTTCCATTAAAAGCCAACAACATTCACATAACAGTTGTAAATCTGTGGAACACAAACCTGAGCTGAACAAATTTCACTCCGCGTGAAGCACCAATGGTGCAACACATCCAGTAAAATTTCACAACCTACCCGTGGAACCTGTTATGCAATGTACAAAGAATAGAAATACCCCAGTGAGGGCAAGTAAAAATTCTTCCAACACACACAACACAAATTCTACAGGATACATGAAAAACAAGTTCAATAATATGTATGTGAGGGCTCAGAACATAAATAGAATATCCTGATAGTAGTTTAAACCTGAAATGACACAAATGTCTCAGCTATTGTACTTGTGTTTGTTTTATTATCCATTTTCTGTGCCTCAGGGATCCATTTATGAGGCTAAAATAATGTAAGAGCTGGTCTTTCAAATGGATTTTCACATCCATGACCTGAACTACAGAAGGACCAGATCTCACCTGTTATTGGCCCCATATATGTCTCTCTGGGGCACTAAAAAAAGCTTCTGAAAAACAGAAATGCAAATAGAAAGGAATACAACCACTTGAAATGTAAATACAAACTCTACGTTGTGCACTTCTGTAATGTGTATAATACAAACTCAGGACTCTATGCAACTCAAATTCATTACAGGCAGGTTCTGGAGCAGAAGTGAATTCAAAGTTCATCACACACAAAAGAAATGTTGCAGTGAACACCACAAACAGTTCATAAAGATGTATGCCCAGCTTGAAATGAGGGAGGGCTATGGGATCTTGAGAAAAAGAATAAAGAACTGAAAGGAAGGGGGATGAAACGAAGAGCTGGCTAAGCAACAGAAGAGAAGAGAGGCTATTTAGTTTGACTTATTGTTATTGATTGTTTAACGAGTGATCCATCCCTTGTTGTCCACTCCCAGCTTCTGGCAGTCAAGAGGCTAGTGATGGCCAGAATAGAGAAAAGGAGTGGGGGAAAAGGGTGCCAGAGAAAGATGTGGGAGGTGAAGTTGGGGGAAGACCTCACTGAGTCCAAGAATTTAGCAAGAGTCAGAAAAGGATTAAATATTAATAGGGATGAGAACATCCATAGCTACATTAAATAGGATGAAAAACAGAATGGATATGGATGTTCTTCAGGGAATAACCCGGCCACTAATGACTTGGTGTCAGGAAGGAACTTCCCCTGTGGGTTAGTTATTCCATGTCTGGCATAAGGTTTCTTGCACCTTTCTCAGAAGTCTCTGATTCTGGCCACTGATGGAGACAGGATACTGGATTGGGAAGGCCAATGGTTTTGATATGGCAAGGCAATTACTGTGTTTCTATGACATCTGGATCCTCTGGAGATGAATAGTGACACAGAACTGGGGATGGGAGAAAGGTGCAAAAGAATGAGAGGGAGAAGGGAGAGCTGTGCATATGTTTAAGAGAACAGTAGTGAGATATAGTAGAAAGGTAAAGAAAAGAAAATGGTTGGCAATGATGGAAGGGAGAGAGAGACAGGAGTAAAAAAAATGGAGCAGAAACAAAGCTACACTGTTCTTAGCAAAGCTTATTTAAGTGCCTAAATGTTATTGTGTGCTCCTGGCACACACAAAGGGAACTGTAAAGAAGTGCAATGGCTGATTGGTGTTTGGGAATGGGCGCAGAGTGGAGAACTGTCTATCTGTAGCTTTGGTGAGAAAAGGATAGCGCAAGTATTTACACTTCCCAATTTGAGCACTTGTCATATACTAAGTCAGCTCCCCTCAGGTTCCATATGCAGGGCACAGAGCATAACACAGGCACCAACAAGCCCCATGGATACGATGCATGCACTAGTACAGGGGTCGACAACCTGTGGCACGCATGCCAAAGACGGCACGCGAGCCGATTTTTAATGGCACACTTCTGCCTGCCAGGGTCCTGGCCCCACTCAGCCCCACTGTCCACCGCTCTCTCCTGTGGGGGCAGGAGGCAGAAGCTTGGTCTTGCCGGCAGCCAAGCTCCCTCCTCCCCCACTTCTTCCTCCAGCGTGGTGCTTTCCTGCCCCTTCCCCTCCCACTCCCTCTTCCTGCCGCCGATCAGCTGATCGCCCTTGCAAGGGGGAGTGGAGCAGCAGCATGCTCGCTGCTCCACGGAGGAGGCAGAGAAGAGGTGGGGATGGGCCCCTGGGGAAAGGGGTGGACTCAGGGCATATCCCCTCCAGCCCCTAGCTGTGAGCACCCCAGCCCTCTGCCCTGACTCCTGAACCACCCCACAGCCCTCTGCCCTGCCCCCCTACACCCAGCCTTCTGCCCTGACCCCCTGAACTCCCCACAGCCTTCTGCCGTGACCCCTGCACCCCCTCACACACCTCCAGCCCTCTGCCATGACCCCTGCACCCCCCACATGTACCCAGCCCCCCCACACCCCGTGCCCTGACTCTTGCACCCCCCAACATCCCCACCCCCACCCTGAGCACCAAATGGGAGCTCCTGCACCCCCCCCCCCACACACACATTCCCACCCGCATCCCCTGTCTGGGATCCCAGCTGTCGGCCCTCCTCAGTCCACTGCCGGTCTGGGGTCCCGGCAGCTGGCCCCTTGCCAGCCGGGGTCCCACAGGCCCCACTCAGGCCGCTGCCGAACTAGGTGAACCGAACCCCAGGCCAGCAGCGGGCTGAGTGGGCCGGCGGCGTAAGATCAGCATTTTAATTTAATTTTAAATTAAGTTTCTTAAACATTTTGAAAACCTCATTTACTTTACATACAACAATAGTTTAGTTATATCATATAGACTTATAGAGAGAGACCTTCTAAAAAACGTTAAAATGTATTACCGGCACGCGAAACCTTAAATTAAAGTGAATAAGTGAAGACTCAGCACACCACTTCTGAAAGGTTGCCGACCCCTACACTAGTACAAGCAGAACTGTGTGCTACATTGTATCAGGCCAGTGGGAATCTACAGCAGCCAGTAGCACTTCTTTCCCCATCCCCCCATTATCAAGCTTTGCTATAAAGACACACACAAGCAAGATATGAAGGAATTTAGAATCGGTCCTGATTGATGGGAAACCTTGACAAGTTATCATAACAAGTGGCACCATTGTCTCCATCAGGGTATCAAAGTCCATGACAGAAGCTGGCTCCTACAGCTGGAAGAGAAAAGATCCTATAGGAAGCAAGCAGCTCCCCACCAAGATACATACATTTGCAATAACTGCCAAAGATCATGCAAATCTCGAATTGGACTAGTCAGTCACATGAGACATTGCAAACCATCTACATCGTAGGCTGCAGTTCCCACCATCTCTCGCAGTTGAAAGGATGCCAGCAAAAATGGTGATAATAATATTAGTTGGCCCACTGATATTCTCTAGTAATGTGCCAGTGATAAATTTCCATTCATTACACAAGCTACTGATTCTCTCAAGTTCTGTGAGACTGCTAATACCATGGAATTGGTTATAGAATCACAGGCCTTGTCCTTCTCTAATTTTTATCCAGTCTAGTCCTTCCTCAGCAGCCAGTGGAGGATTATTATCTACAAGTTAAAAGCAACAAAGAGGCCTGTGGCACCTTAAAGTCTAACAGATGTATTGGAGCATAAACTTTCATGGGCTACAGCCCACTTCATCAGATGCATAGAATGGAACATATAGTGAGGAGATATATATATCCATACAGAGAACATGAAAAGGTGGTGTCCGAGACCAATACGGGTTCGAACAGCTTTTTATTGGGAGAGGCAAAAACAAGCTGGAACAGAATAAAGTTTAAAGCCAAATGGCTGTGTTTATTTGGGGGAGAATTACAACCTGGGCCAGGAAAAGGGGCAATTCTTTAACTGAGATTTTATCAAAATGCAAACACACCCAAAAAATTGTCAGAGTACAAATTCACCTGAGAAATTATTGACATACAAATTTACACTACTCACTACTTTACACTAAGTGGACAAACATGCACCAATTGCACAAGAAGGAAATTTGGGTTCGTCAGAGCGGTGCCCGTGCAACACACAAAAGGAGCCCACAGGCTACTGCCTCAACCGCCCTTGCTTTCACACCAAGGGTTTTACCCAAAGTGTGGTGCGGCTGCGATTGTGCAGATTCCACTCACTCAGACCGCGGGGATAGAAACCCCTTGGTCGGCCGATCCCCAGATGGAGACAGCACCCAAACTCAAACACTCCACACAGAGACAGAACAGTAACTTGAAACAGTTTATAATCAACTACCTACTAAAATCCAGAACAGATACACAAAACTAAACAAACTGTGCAAGCATTAACCAGATACTGTAAAATACAACAATTCAACTTTCATATACTATATACACAACTTGATATCAAGTAAGGGAGGGGAAAAAGGGAAGAGGCTAGGCAAACAGGATATTACAGAAATTAGAATGCAAATACCGCACTCCAGGCGCAGCTGACCAGCAGTACAGACACCAAGGGCATGATGAATTAGTGGGAAGTAATCCAAAATGACACGACACGAGCCGGCTAAATCCGGAGGAGACCCTGGCTGAAAGGATGATCAGGCCTTTCAGCTAACACGCGGACACTCCTGCAAATTTTGGTGGGAAGCATGGTTTTATTCGAAGGCTCTTACTCGTGTCAGCATCTGATTGGTCCCTGGCTCCTACGCCCTCCAGGCTCTGAGCTGTTGCCCTCTACGTCAACAGGATCTGCACACGGCACACTGGCATTTTTGCTCAAGGCACTAGCCTGACCCCCTAGATGACCAAGCAAAAAGAGCGGGAAAATGCACACGGCACTATAATATTGCACACTGCACCTTAGGGTTGCACACGTCACCACGGTGTTGCTGGGCAAGATTAGGTCTCCGCTTTCTCCTGAGGAACAAGAACCTGACCCAAGATGGAGGTTGCCTTGTCCTTTTACCAGAACAAGATGGCCGCAGACCGACAATTGGCCATACAGAAACCATAACTGAGCATAGGGTTGCAACAGGTGGGAGTTCTCCTACCAATTCTAAGAGGCTAATTAATTAAGATGAGCTGTTGTCAGCAGGAGAAAAAAAAACTTTTGTAGTGATAATCAAGATGGCCCATTTAAGACAGTTTGACAAGAAGGTGTGAGGATACTTAACATGGGGAAATAGATTCAATGTGTGTAATGAAGATGTTGAACAAAACTGGCCACAGGACAGACCCCCTGGGACACTCCGCTTGATACAGGCTGCCAACTAGATATCGAGCCGTTGATCACTCCCCAACACTCACCAAAAACTTCCTGGATTGTCTGTGCACTGCTGTATTGTTCTCCCAGCAGATTTCAGGGTGATTTTGAAGTCCCACTTAAGAAGCAGGGCCTGTGATCTGGAAACTGCTGTTAGTTGTCCAAAAAAAGCCTCATCTACCTCATCCTCCTGGTCTGATGGGCTATAGCGGATGCCCACCACAACACCACCCTTGTTGCTCTCTCCTCTAAACTTAACCAAAAGACTCTCAACAGGCTTTTCTCCAGCAATCATACACTGTATGTAAGAAAGCAGTAACTTCTCCACCTTTTCTCCCCTGCCTGTCCTTCCTGAACAGTTTATACCCATCCATGACAGTGCTTCAGTCATGTGAGTTACCCCACCAAGTCTCTGTTATTCCAATCACATCATAGTTCCTTGACTGTGCCAGGACTTCCAGTTCTTCCTGCTTATTTCCCAGGCTTCTTGCATTCTTGTACAGGCACCTAAAATAACTAGTCGATTGCCCTGTTTTCTCAGTTTGAATCAGGAGGCCTCTCCTGTTGCACCCTCCTCTTTGTGTTTCCTCCTGGTATCCTACTTCCCCTCTTACCTCAGGGCTTAGGTCTCCATCCCCTGGTGAACCTAGTTTAAAGCCTTCCTCACTAGGTTAGGACAGTCACTACGTAAAAGGATAAATGGACACAAGTCAGATATCAGGAATGGCAATATACAAAAACCTGTAGAAGAACACTTCAGACTCCCGGACCTCAAAATATTAGATGTAAAGGTAGCCATCTTACAGGAAAAGAAACTTCAGGACCAGACTCCAAAGAGAAACTGCTGAGCTTCAGTTCATTTGCAAATTTGACACCATCAAATCAGGATTAAACAAAGACTGTGAATGGCTAGCCAACTACAAAAGCAGTTTCTCCTCCCTTGGTGTTCACACCTCAGCTGCTAGCAGAGGACCTCACCCTCCCTGATTGAACTAACCTTGTTATCTCCAGACTGATTCTTGCCTGCATATTTATACCTGCCTCTGGGAATTTCCATTACATGTGTCTGACGAAGTGGGTATTCATCCATGAAAGCTTATGCTCCAATACATCTGTTAGTCTTAAAGGTGCCACAGGACTCTCTGTTGCTTTTTACAGATCCAGATTAACACGGCTACCCCTCTGATACTCACTAGGTTAGCAAGCCTGCCTGCTAAGATGCTCTTCCCTCTCTTCATTAGGTGGATCCCATCTCTTCCTAGCAATCCTGCTTCCTGGAACAATATCCCACGGTTGAAGAATCCAAAGCCCTCTCTCTGACATCACTTGCAGAACCATACATTTACTTCCACAATTTGATGGTCCCTACCTGGGCCTTTTCCTTCAACAGGGAGGATGGACGAGAACATGACTTGCACCTCAAACTCTTTTATCCTTCTTCCCAGAGCCACATCATTTGCAGTGACCTGCTCAAGGTCATCCTTGGCAGTATCATTGGTGCCCACATGGAGACGTAAGAATGGGTAGCAGTCTGAGGGCTTGATCAGTCTCAGCAGACAGTCCATCACATCCTGAATTCTAACTCCAGGTAAGCAGCACACTTCTCAAGTATCCCGGTCTGGACAGCAGATGGATGACTCTGACCCCCTTAGGAGGGAGTCCCCGACCACCACCGCCCAGCTCCTCCTCTTGGGAGTGGTGGCCATGGAACCCCCATCCCTAGGACAATGCATCCCATGCCTTCCAGTCGATAGGGTCTCCTTCTGATCCCTTCCCCCAGATGACTCTTCCAAACCATTCTCCACTGTAGAACCTGTGCAGAGAGTCCTATCTACATTGGGGGTACATGGGTTCTCTTCTTTCTTCTGGAGGTCACATGCTGCCAGTTTTCTTCCCCATTCTGCATTGTCCTTTCTGATTCTTCAGCATGCTGTGCCTGCAGAACCAAATACTGACTTCTATCCAGAAAGTCTTCATTTTCTCTGATGCAACACAGGTTTAATACTTGGGTCTCTAGTCCTTTAACCTTCTCTTCCAATATGGAGACCAACTTGCATTTTGAATAGACAAAGTCGCTTCTATCCTCTGAGAGAAAGACAAGCATGGCATATCCTGTGCAGGTCACAACAGCTGATCGCTCATTATCCATATTGTCTTCCTTCTAAGAGCCTCTTCAGATGTTGTATTTACTGCTCAGAGAAGCCTGAAAGGCAAAAACTCTGTGGGAACTTGCCACAGGCGAACTCCCAGGCAAACTCCCTCTGTTACGTTCAATTTTAATTTTAAGCATGTGCGTATTCCCACTGAAATGAATGGGACCCATATTCTTAAAGTTATGCATACTCTTAAGAGTTTTACTTGTGAGATTTCTTCATTTCTGGAGAAGATTGCTTAGTTGTCTAAACATTATGCTAGGCTGGCAGGAAACTCAACTCTGAATCCTGGGTAGAGCTGATTGAATCTTCTTCCCTCTTCCAAAGTGAACAACTCAAGTACCATGGAGTTTATAGTGTATGGAATATTATTAGACAGAAGGAAAACAGAGGCATAGGAAAGAGATGGGAGGAGTAAAATAAGGGTTGGAAATTGACCCAGGAAGGTAGGAGAGGAGGAACCTTAGTGTCACATCGCATGTGTTTCTTAGGACACAAGCATGGAGCTGGTTGTATTGTCTGGTTCCTTCTTCTCATCTGGTCAGTTCAGAACGTCTTCCAAGGTCAGGAAAGTGAAGGCCCAGCAGTGTGAAATCTTGGTCAGAGCAAGTGTTAATTGTCATGTTGTGGATGGTGATTACAGTAAGGATGCTGCTGCACAGAAGCTCTCTGCCATGCTATGTAAATCATGAAGTTGGGCTCAAGAAAAAATGTCCAAAAGAGTGGCAAGCTTTCAGATAATCCAGGCCTGCACACTTCTTCCTATCTAAAGAAGAGTCTGGTCTTTTGCTATGACAATTTTGAAACCTCATCAGAAGCTTTGAAAGCATCTCTCAGTAATGCTCTGAGTCACTGTTTCTTTGAAGCAATTTGTGTTCTTTCTTTATAACCCACTCTTATTTTCTTTGAATGTATTCATTATTCATAAGTACTAACTAAATAGTTTGGATGAAGAAAATCTCATCCTATGGGTAGTTTGCAAACTGTGGGTCACTTTGACTCTTCATTAATTGTTTGTGTTGGATGATTGGCCACTTAAATCATGGTATTGTTCACATTCCCTGATTGGGTGATTGAAATACTTAATAGTAAATAATTAAATAGATATTCACTCTTTGGACACAAATATTTGTGCTTAAATTTATTACACTTTTTGGGCTTGTGAACACTTTCACAGATACTTGCCATTTGTCCCAATTCTAGAGAATGACAAATAATTTGACTCATGAATCACAGCCTACCAAACTAGGTGCTATTATCTGTTTAACTACTGGATCAGCTCCAGTGTTTTTATGTGCTTTGGGATCGTTTGTGATGATAAGTGCTATATCAGTGTAAAGTAACTGTATTACTGGTTCTGTTTTAGAAAGTGAGTCCCAGCATGTATTAGCCTGTTATGGGATGGAAGAGTGTTAGAATCTAGACTCTTTGCAAAGTGGTTTCTTCTCTTCAGAGCAGCTATTCTAAGTTGTTTGTCTGTCAACACTCAGAACTGGAAAAGACATTGATACTGTATAATAAAGAGAGCATGCCAGCGACATGGTTTGTATAACATCACAAGGTCCACCAGTTGGACATTAACTGATTATCAGCTGGGATCAGGAAGAAACATTGCTCCCTCACAGGTTTTAGAATTGTCCAGTTAGACGCATTATAGAGCATTTTACAACTTCCTCAGAAGTATTCACCACTAGACATTGCAGGAGACATGATACCAGATAATGGCAGATAGGTCTGTTCCATCATGGAAACTCCTGTGTCCCAAGCTGTTATATTTATTTTGTTTTTCTGGTTTTCAAATAATGCTCCCTACTTGATAAATTTGACATGGCTCACAAATTATTTATATCCTACTGCTGCTGCTTCCCCTTTCTCTTTCCCACATTTTCTCCCTCTTTGAGGGTGACTCTATTTCCCTTTTCTCTCCAAATATCTTTCAGCTGCCATTCCCCTGGATCCTCCTCCTTCTCAGACTTTGGTGCCTGCTTCTCCCCATTCTTCCTCCCCTCCACTCTGAACTGGAGTAAATTTTGCTTCTACCAGCATGATCTCATTACATCCAGAGGCTTTCTTTCATTACCTCATTGGGTCTCCAATATTAGACCAATCCCTGTATTCACTGACTGAGTTACACACTGGTCCTAGTGTTTACCTTGAACTGTTTTGTGTTTGACTTTTCCATCTCTGAATTGCTTCTTTCTGCCCACTTCCTTGTCACAACCTCAGTGCCTCCTTTGATTCCTCTCAATTTCTCTGTTCACCTGCAGGCCCTTGACAAATCCTTCCACTTCTTTTTATACAATATCTGCAATGTGGACTGCATCCTCCCTAATAGTGAAGACTATAGTCTGTATCCTTATCATCTCCTAGTTTGACTACTGCAACCTCCCAATTTCCTGCCTTCTCCTCTACACTTCAGCCTATCTTCTCTTGCCATTCTGGCCAGGTCTCCCGCCTACCTTTTTCTTGTATTTCTGCTCTCTCTGCATTAAGTCCATTCTTCACCTCCTCACTTTCAAAGCTCTACATTATTAGTCTCCTGCCTACATCTGTTCTTAACTCCTAAACCCTCTCCCTGTGCTTTGCACATCCTTACCTTTTGGCTCCTCCATCTGTTTCCCCTAGCCACTCCCAGATTTGCCTATTCTTTCATGTTCTCTAGGGTGACCATACCTACCATTTTGGCCACGAAAGTCCCTTTTAAGCCCTGTCCTAGACATCCCAATTTTTGAGGGCAAAACTGGGCATTTGTCCCAGTTGTCCAGTTTTGCCAAAAAGAGTGGGGCATGCCCCCCTACTGGAGCACAGAGGAAAGTTGTGTGAGTGGAGAGTGAGTGGCTCGGGCGAGCAGCTTGGGCCAGTCCTGCACGTGGGAGGGATTTTGGGTGAGTGGCTCGGACCAGCCCCACGCGTGAGAGGGGACTCAGGTGAGCCCTGCACAGTCTCCCATTTTCCCTTTGGGAAATATAGTCACCCTATACATTTGGAGCAGCCTTAGCCAGTATGCCAAGTCTTTCTGTGAGCAGAGGCCGGCTTCCCTTTGCTCTTACAAAACCCTCCTGAAATGCTATCTGTTCGGTGTAGCATTCCATCTGGAATGATCACGTGCCACTCTATGTTTGTTCTGCACTTATTGCTCTATTTGTACCTGCTCATGCTTCTGGACAGCAAACCCTTTGGGTGAGGAATTCCACTCTGCCTGGCTCTCTGTCTCTATTGTGAAATCCTTTGTATATTTACAGAACTCTATAAATGACAGAAATGCTGGTAAAGGTCTCAGAAAGAGGAGGAGATCATCCCAGGAAGAGGGTGAATAAAGTAGCTGTTCTCTGAGTGTTGATTCAGACTAAAATGATTAGGTTGTTGGTATGAGCCATGTTAAAAAAATGTCCTGTGAATGCATTTGAAGCACCTCTGTTTGCCAATGTGAGTAAGTGCACTTGCTGAGACAGGTTGGTCCAGGATTTCATGGGGTTTTTCTAAGAATTGAGGGCTTGCCTGCTGTGCAGCTGGAATACTGCCAGCAATGGATCAGAGTGTCATGAAAGTTTAATCTGCTATTCTCTGCCTCTGTCACCCTTCCCCCTCATGTCCAACTATTTTTTAAAATGTCTCATAGTCTAGTATTCGTGGAAATACTAGAACAAAGATTACAGATATCTGAAATTTCAGCAAAGAATGAGCTCTGTCAATAAATTTTACCTGGAAAAAACGCTTTTAAAAAAGAAAAAGATAAAGAATAATCTTTGTTTTAATCCAGCATTGCACAAATTAATTGGCTGCTCTGAAGCATAGTTATTTGGCATGACGTATCTATCTTGAAGCTGTCTCCAGGTACAATACAAAGCAGATCAAGCCTTTTCTTGTTTCTGGGAGTTCCCTGTGCTTGCCATGGAGTTGCATTAAGCAGTTAGAATGCCAAGGTCAGTGGCAAGTTTGGGTCCGGCCACTGAGATGGATGGGAGGTGAGCTAATTGGGGGCAAGGGGAAAGGGAGATGGCTCTGGAAAGAAGGCATAATTGGGGGGGAGTATGAAAAAATCAACAGTCTTGGATGAACTTCAGAAATTTCAGAAGAAATTTTTGTGCCAGATAAAAATCTGGATTATATACATTTTATCACTCAAACTTGAGGGTCACACTTTAAACCCTTCCTTTTTACTCCAAAATAATAGTGACCCTTGCCTGGTTCTGTTTCCACTCTACTTGGATTCCCTTCCATCCTGTACCTCTAGAATGACCCATTTCTATGAGAGAAAACATCCATCCAGTGATTAAATTTTCTTCCCCACACCTAGGCTGGTGCCAGGATCAGTTCAATTTGGGGTAGGAGTAGAGTTAGCACTTCCATTATTTTCCACACCAAAGAACCTCCTGTGCAGTGCAATTAGGAATAGTGGTTAGAGCAAGGACTGGCAGTCATTCCCAGTCCTACCTCTGATTCTGTGCCATTTTAGGCCCAACACTCCAACTCTTTGGACCTGTTTCTCCATCTGAAAAATGGGCAACAATAATAATGTTACTTTATGATGGTGTTTGTGGACTTCTTTAGTTCTTTGTAAAGTGCTTTGAGCATCAAACTATTTTGTAGACGTTCCTATACTCCCAAAAAGCTTGCTGCAGTGGCTTGAGAATGTTTCCCTTTTGGCTGGAGTGGTTAGCCAGTATTTGGTGCCTTGCTGGGTTGTTTCTGAGAGGAAGAGAAATTGAGGGTGGAGTTAGGTATGTCTTTGGGGCAATCCTGTTTCTTTACAAAGAATGTACACACATCCCTGCTTCCCCAAACACAGTATCAACAAAAGAAAACAAGCAGATTCCTTGCTCACCATTTCCAAGCCTGAGTCGCCAGCAAATCCTGTACTCCAAGGAGCCATGTCCCTCTCAGGGGCACCCTCACAACTGCTTCTTACTGACCTCTGGCTTTTTAGTTACTTTCCACTCTCACGCAGAGCTGCTACCAATTAATCCCTCCCCCCAGCCAGTTCCAGAGAAACTCCTCAGCCCACATATCTTGGGGTATGTCTACTCTACAAAATGTGGCTGGTGTAAATTACACTGGCACACAGTTCCCAACTTTGGTGTATTGCTTGGGCGCGCACATACTTAGTTGCTTGTGTCTGTGCTATGTGTCCTCACCGCAAGTGGTTGCGTTTATGGAAAATGCAGTGCACCACAGGTAGGTATTCCAGTGTGCTCCATACCACTGTCCAACACAATGCCTAGTGGGAACATTTTCACAGTGTTTTATGGGATACCATCGGTTTGCCCAGGGATGTCTGGAAACTAGGGTCAAGTTCCCACAATTGCACGTTCTCCGTACCATAATTTTTGTGCCATTTTTAAAACTCCCATGGTCCTGTACACCACTTTTAGGTCTTGGACATCTCTCTGGCAGAAGCAAGGATGCTGCAGAGTCCAATGCATTTCTAACGACTTTTGCTAATGAGTGTACTGCAATTGGGGGATTTCAATGAGTACTACTACAACTGGTTTTGTGAAGAGGAAGAGAAGATGTTTGATGACAATCACTGGATGCTGATGGACATAGTGAATAAAAATGTCAGGTTGCTGCTGGCATTCATGGAGCGGTTCCCCATGGTTGACTGAGAAATGAGCACTGATTGGTGGGATTGCATTGTAAGGCAGATTTGGGATGACAAGCAGTGGCTTCAGAACTTTTGGATGTGAAAGGCCGCATTCCTATATCTGTGCACCAAACTCACTCCAGCCTTCCAGCTCAGGGACACCAGAATGACAGCTGCATTGACAGAGAAGAAGTGAGTGGCATTCGCGCTCTGGAAGCTTGCAATGCCAGGTTGCTATTGGTTAGTGGCCAATCAGTTTGGAGCTGGAAAATCTACAGTGGGAGATGTTGTTATGCAAGTGTGCCAGGCCATTAAGCATATCCTGCTGCACAGGACTGTGACTCTTAGCAATGTGCAGGAAATAGTAGATGGATCTGAAGCAATGGGGTTCCTGAACTGTGGTGGGCTGATGGGTCGCATGTCTCTATTCTGGAACCACCCCACCATGCCAGTGAGTACATAAAGAGAAAGAGGTACTTCCCCATGGTTATGCAAATACTGGTGGCTCACAGGAATGCTTCACTGACATCAGGTGCATGATGTTCAAATCTTAAGAACACAGGACTGTTTGGAAAGCTGAAAGCGAGGACATTGTTTCCCAATTGGCAGATTAACATTGGTGATGTTGAAATGCCAGTAGTGATTCTGGGGTTCCCAGCCTATGCCTTGCTCTTCTGGCTCATGAAGCCAAACATCAGCCACTTCAACAGCACTAAGGAAAGATTCGGCTACTGGCTCAGCAGGTGCAGAATGACTATTAAATGTGCTTTTGGTAGATTAAAATGTTGCTGGCAATGTTTACTGGCTAGATTAGATCTCAGTGAGGCAGACATTCCCATAATAATAGCTGAATGTTGTGTACTACATAATATCACTGAGGCGAAGAGGGAAAGGCTACTGGCGAGGTGGAGGGATGAGGTGGACTGGCCATCTGATGAATTTGAAAAGCCAGACAAAAGGGCTATTAGAAAAGCCAACTGTTGAGGGACTGGGCTGATGGAGGCCTTAAAAGAACATTTGAACAGTCAGTCATAGTAGTGTTGTATGATTCTTTTATGAACTAGTGTGCCTTTGTGTGCAGTGTTTAAATATGGGTGGGTTATTGACTCCTGCTGTTAATTTTGTAATGTTTTTGCTGTTAAAAAATATACGCTGAGTTTCTGAAAATAGAACTGTATCATGTGCGAAGAAACAGGAAACAAAGTTAAAGTGCAAATACCCAAGATGCACAAGTTAAAAACATTTTAGCAGTCACCCTCTTATCCAAATTTAAACAATAACATACATGTTTACATATTAAAAATATTATAGTGTTTCATTCCAATTGCAAAACACGTAGTGCACTGTGCTTGGTGGCTGACCCTGTGACTAGCACAGATCAGAGAAGGTGTAGCCATGATTCTCCTTGTTCTCCTCTGGTGTGCAGTGGAAGGGGTAAGTTTTCGTACCATGCTGCAACCTGTTGTGTTGGAGATGGGGCAGTTAGGAAACAGTGGCCATTGAGTTTTCTGTGGATTGGAAAGGCTGCTGTGTCCAGGTCGTTGGGCACACGGATCAGTAATGTTCTCCAACATCTGCATTTGTTGCCTGAGCAAAGCCCTAATGTCCTGTATCAGAGGGGTAGCTGTGTTAGTCTGGATCTGTAAAAGCAGCAAAAAATCCTGTGGCACCTTATAGACTAACAGACGTTTTGGAGCATGAGCTTTCGTGGGTGAATACCCACTTTGTCGGATGCAAGTAGTGGAAATTTCCAGGGGCAGGTATATATACGCAAGCAAGAAGCAAGCTAGAGATAACGAGGTTAGTTCAATCAGGGAGGATGAGGCCCTGTTCTAGCAGTTGAGGTGTGAAAACCAAGGGAGGAGAAACTGGTTCTGTAGTTGGCAAGCCATTCACAGTCTTTGTTTAATCCTGAGCTGATGGTGTCAAATTTGCAGATGAACTGAAGCTCAGCAGTTTCTCTTTGAAGTCTGGTCCTGAAGTTTTTTTGCTGCAGGATGGCCACCTTAAGATCTGCTATTGTGTGGCCAGGGAGGTTGAAGTGTTCTCCTACAGGTTTTTGTATATGATTTGTGTCCATTTATCCTTTTCCGTAGAGACTGTCCAGTTTGGCCGATGTACATAGCAGAGGGGCATTGCTGGCATATGATGGCGTATATTACATTGGTGGACATGCAGGTGAATGAACCGGTGATGGTGTGGCTGATCCTAATGTCCTGGTGCACTTACTGCTGCACATGTCTGTCCCTTTGCCTCTCCTGCAGCAGCCGCTCTCTCCAGGGCCAGCCTTAGGGAAAATGGTGCCCTGGGTGAACTTGTATTTTGACCCCCCACATACACACATCAATCCGGCCCCCATGGGCTCCTCCACCCCCATCACCTCTGGGCCCCGCTGCCTCCCCCAGTGTTTAATTTGTATTGAAAGAGATGCCAGAGCTCAGCCCTGGCATAAATTATGCACTGGCAGGGCGGCCTTATACTCGTGGGTGCTGTCCGAGCACCCAGCTCTGAAGGCAACACCACTCCCAGCAGCGGCAGTGCAAAAGTAAGAGTGGCATGGTATATGGTGTATTGCCACCCTTCTGTGCTGCTGCTGTGGCTTGGGATGCCTGATACTCTGGATGTGGCTCAAGGCAGGCTTCACGCTGTCACATGGCCCTCCTGCAGCCCTCTGGCCACCCCTGGCTCACCCAGGGTGCCATTTCAGATTGGACTGGGGGATGGGAGAGGAAACTTTAGCTATGATTCCTGGGACTACTTAGGCACCTGAAAACTTAGGAATTAGTTGACAGGAGCACTGTATCTAATTGTTATATAAAGAAAGAAAAAATATGTACAAACTGCAATTAAAACCACGTTTAAAGTTTATATGTAAATTTAGAACAATTAGGAGATAATACAGCAAGATATTCTCAATCCCAAGCCTTGAGGTATCAGTTCTGGAGCTTTAACACAGGTATCAGAAACACGTTTGATACTTTGTACACTATCTTTAGTAGAGATAAATAAAAATTAATAAAATCTGCTTACTTATTTTCTCTAATAGACAAGCTATGTGTTACTGCCATTATCTACTCTATTTTAGTCAATTTTTTTTTTACTAAAAACATAATTTTAACATATGTGATTAAGGTTTTTTCTCTTTTATTAAGAAAGGGAATTTATTTTTCTAATTATTTTGGCATTTATGTTTACCAATCACAATCATATATGTGACTCACTAACATTTGACTCCATCATTGCTATTGGTATCATAGTTCATGCAAATTTTAAGTTATTTTACAGATATAACTAAAAATACAATTTGAAAATAAACAACCTTCATTTGCCCAGTGTCTGAAGTTATGTATTTAGTTAATGGTTTTTAGACCGGCACTGCTAAAGTGAGTACAAGCTAAAGTTACATTCTAGGAGGATACTATTATTTGATTGTACCACTTTAAATAATGAATGACAAGGCACAATATGATAGTAAAAGTAAGAATGATAATTACACCAGCCAGGACAGGTTAGACATTTTAGAACTTATTACTCAAAGAGTTAAATGTAAGCATCAGAGAGAAATAAAATTATGAAATGTACAGACCAAGCTAAAATAACAGCCCTTTGAAAGAATAAACTTACAGAGAATATATATGCATTGCAGGAAGTATCAAAAAGTAACAACAACAACAACAATAATACAAGTATGTGTTGGGAGGTGAGTGTGAAAGACACTGTGTGTGTGTGTGAGACAGAGACACAGAGTGTGTGTGTGTGTGGGTGTGGGTGTGTGAGAGAGAGAGAGAGAGACGCGCTGCCCCTTTAAGGAGATTGGCACTCACCAGTCTGAAGCCTGTTTGTTCAGACACAGCAGCAGCCCAGCAAGCTCTGTCCCACTCCTTGTCTTCAGCCCTGTCATGTCCCCCCACCCACACCTCTGCGGAGATGGGGTGCTGGGGAGGCGGAGGCAGGGAGACATCCTGACATCAGCGTGTCCCCCCCTCCCCTCGCTCTGCACAGCGATTGGGAGGCTCCTGGGAGCAACTGGCCAGGGGTGCCAAGGCACTTGGAGGGGGGAAGGGGCACTTGAAGTGTACAGCACTTGGTAGACTGCTGGGCGGCTGTGCAGCTTAGAGGGAACTTAGCTCCTGGCTTGCATCTCCCTCCTGTCCTCCCTCCCCCATTGCCATGTACTGCAGGGGTCTCCATGTCAGACTCTCGCAAGTGTACACAGTCACATTTGGGGTACTGTTCAGGTCCCTGCCACGTGTGGCATGCAGGTCTGTGGGATGGTCCAAGATTTTTTGTTTCCTCCCTTGCCTTCTGATATGCCTGCCCAAGTTCTTTTGCTATCACACTGCCTTGCTGCTCATCCGTCTGATGCCCCAGCTTTAGCATCCTCCGTGCAATCTGCATGAAGATCTCTGTATGTCAGCTCCTTAGCTGGGCTTGCTCAGCCTCTTATCCCTGAGACTGAGATCCATGACTTCTTTCCTGCGCCGGGCAGGAGCACATCTTGTAGCTCTCCGTATTCTTGGAACCAGCATGGTAGGATGCTTGCAAAGATGAGCTAGCTGGTGTGCACACCAACTTGGGTAATCAGGAAATGGCATTTCAAAAGCACAATGGGGGGCTCAAAAGGGGAGGGTGGGCTTTCAGTGTCTGTGGTCCTTGGACAGTGGACTTCAAAATTGTGACTGGAGTAACCACTGTCATGGGGACATGAGCACTGTGGGCAGGGGCGGTTCTAGACATTTCGCCGCCCCAAGCACAGTGGCATGCCGCGGTGGGGCGCTCTGCCGGTCGCCGGTCCCGCGGCTCCGGTGGACCTCCTGCAGGCGTGCCTGCGGAGGGTCCGCTGGTCCTGCGGCTTCGGTGGGCCTCCCGCAGGCATGCCTGTGGAGGGTCCGCTGGTCCCGCGGCTCCACCGAAGCCGCGGGACCAGCGGACCCTCAGCAGGCACGCCTGTGGGAGGTCTACCGGAGCTGCAGGACCAGCGGACCTTCTGCAGGCCTGCCGCCCTCCCAGTGACTGGCAGAGCGCCCCTCGCGGCATGCCGCCCCAAGCACGCGCTTGGCGTGCTGGGGCCTAGAGCCGCCCCTGACTGTGGGACAGCAGTTGGAGGACTGTTGGGGTTGACATAGGTAATGCAGTGTCTACACTTGCACTAACATGACTTGAGAAGATCGACTGCAGCTCTCTGTCCTTTGGGAGAGGTGGTGCAATTTGGTTGATGAAATGGGCTGCTTACATCAGCAGGAGAGAAATTTAGGTAGAGACACATGCAAAACTATGTTGAAACAAGTCGATTTAGGTCACCCTAATGTTGTAGAGTAATCATGCCTTACCTTCTGATGGGCCTTGTCATGTGGCCCATTGCCTTGGGCAGTGACTATCTATTGTGTCCAGCTATCCCTACATAAATGTGTATGTAATTGCTTTTTCCATTTAACCTGAAAGAAGAGTGCTTAACATTCCCATCAGCTTTAACCAGGCCTGTGATTGTCTACAGATCAAAGTCCAGCATAACAGACATGCTCACTGACATGTATCTCTCACCATCATGGAACAGCTGGATTGTTAGAGAAAGACCATGCAAGTCCAGGAGGGGAAAAGGTGACAGTGTGCACGTGGATACAAGTACTGTACAGCAGAGTCGTGGTCTAATGCCAGCAATGACTTTTTCATATGATCAAAAACTGATTCAATTTTCAGCACGAGGAACAGACTGAAAACAGTCTGGGTGCACTTATAGCTGGCACTGAAGGGACTCCAGAGTGGGCTGGATTGATGCAATTTAACTAATGAACTGGAGTCAGATTTGACAGCATCATGCAGCTAACGATCTGTGAATCAAATGAAAGTGCCGGAGTAAGGGAAAAATAAAACCAGCTTATCATTTGTTAGCTTTTAATGTGTTAGTGGTGACTCCGCCACCCTGGCTAGTAGAAACACCCCTAGATTTTCTCATAGATAGAGTGACCGTATTTTCCCAAAGGGAAAACGGGACAGCGCAAGGGGCTAGCCTGAACGTTCCCCCTCTCCCCCATGAGAGCCCCCTCCCCAACCCTCCTGCCTCTGCTGGGCTGGCCCAAGGCCCCGCTTCATCCACCATGTGTGAGACTGACATGAGCCCCACAGGGCCAGCCTGAGCCCTCCCTCCCATGCAGGGCTAGTGTTCTGCTCGTCCCCCCTCCACACATTCCTCTGCGCCCCATTAAGGATTGCGTGCAGGCACACACACACACACACACTTTTGCAAAACTGTGCATTTGTCCCATTTGCTCTTTGCAACTACCAAATGGGACAAATGCACAGTTTTGCCAAAAAAAAGTCAGGATAGCCGGGACAGAGCTTAAAAAAGGGACTGTCCTGGCCAAAACAGGACGTATGGTCACCCTATTCATAGAAATATGATACAGTTTATAGCAGAATAATTAAGGCAGGGCTGTGAGTAACAGTGCTAGTGGAATTGTGCAGGCAAACTACCTTTTGGGTGGAGTTTGTGGAGAACTTTTCTATAGATATGGACTTGGCAATGAAGCAGATCATCTGAGATCCTTACTCATTTTTTACTCCGAATGTAAATGACAGTTTTCATAGTAAGGACTGAGAATGGGAGAAGTGAATTACTGAAATGCGCAAGATTATATGAAATATTTAAAACTGGACTGACCCAAATTTTGGAGGATAAACTGAAAGGAGCATAGACTAGATATGATCTGATACAATTTATTTATTTCTAAGTCTAATGATTCCACGAAGATACAAAATATGCCCATTCTGTAAGGGAAGCCATAATTAAGTATTAATTATGTGTACAATACATGTGACAAAGAGATGGGCCTGAACCATGAAGTTCTGATCTTGATACAAACTTTCCCCAACTTTCCCCAAAGTTCAGGGATATGCCTGTCTATTTTTCTTTGGACTGATATAGTCTCCATCACAGCTGCGTATGAATGCCTAACAGACATTAAGGAATCGTCACAATGCCCCTGTGGGGCAGAGAAGTATTACTACCCCATTTGGGGTATGTCATGGAGTTCCCGGGTGATGCTTTGGAACTGCTCCCCACCAAGCCAGTCAGGACTTTGGGGAGCCTCCTCTTCCTTGGAGCAGACTGTCTCCAGGGCAAGAAGCTCACATGGCTTCACCTCCTGGGTCTCTCCTTGGAGCATTCAGCATCCTCTGCCCCTCCGTGCGCTTCCCACAGCGAGTCCGCCCAGGTTGGGTCCTGGGGAAGCCACAGGGTCCTGCACCCCCACTTTGCAGTCAGATGTGACTCCTAGCCAGCCAGTAAAACAGAGGTTTATTAGATGACAGGAACACGGTCTAAAACAGAGCTTGTAGGTACAGAGAATGGGACCCATCAGCCGGGTCCATTCTGGGGCCCAGCGAGCCAGACAACCCCATCTGCTCTTACTTCCCATCCCCAGCCAGCTTCAAACTGAAACCCCCTCCAGCCCCTTCTTTTCTGCTGAGTTCCTTTCCCAGGCCAGGAGGTCACCTGACCTCTTTGTTCTCCCACACCTTTAGCATCCCCTTGCAGGGGGGAAAGGGCCTGGACATTAGTTGCTAGGCGACAGAGGGTCAGCCAGAAACTGAGGCACCCACACGGTATTCAGAGGAAACATTAAGAACAGTCCCACTTCGTCACAGGGTACTGTTGGGGTCCCTGCTAATAGGTCCATCAATGGCTATTAGCCAGGATGGGCAGGGATGGTGTCTCTAGCCTCTGTTTGCCAGTAGCTTGGAATGGGTGACAGGAAATGGATCACTTGATGATTACCTGTTCTGTTCATTCCCTCTGGGGCACCTGGCCTTGGCCACTGTCAGAAGGTGAGATACTGGGCTAGATGGACTTTTGGTCTGACCCAGTATGGCCCTTCTTATGTTCTTATTTTGTGGAATTGGGACAAAGAAAGATCCAGTGAAGTGACTTGCCCAGGGTCATGCAAAAAGTCAGTGGTAGAACCAAGAATTGAACACAAGTTTCCAGAACCCCAGACCATTGCCTAAACCACAATTTCTTTCTTCTATATGCATGTGGAATACAGGAAGTAAACATTTCATTGGAAGGAGTTTGGGATGCTTGATGAAAACATGAGTAAGTGTATGGAATTACATAGCATTATAGGAGCACTTCTTGAACAAGCATACACAAACCCCTACTTCCTTGGAGTTCATTTCAATATTCTGGTGCATCTGGAGATGGGAGAGTAGCTAACAGCTCTGGGGTCAAGAGGATAATTCTGGTAGTTCCTCTCTCAACAAAGATGGTTGTGATGTCTGAGGCTGTGTGCAGTGACTAAATGCCCAGAGCACACTTCTGTTATATATGAATTTTGCCTGCCTAGCAAATGTTTCCCAGCAATGTCTTTGACTGCTAACTATTAGAGAGACAAGATGGGTGAAGTAATATCTTTTATTGCAGGGGTTCTCAACCTTTTTCTTTCTGATCCCCTCTCCCCACACACACATGCTATAAAAACTCCAGGGCCCAGTGGGAGCAGGGGGTGGCTCTGGGCTCTGAATTTCAGCTGCCAGAGTGGGGGACTCGGGGCTCCCAGATACAGCCATGGGGGCTGGAGCTTGGGGCTTCAGCCATGGAGCAGGGGAAAGGTTTCAGCTGAGGGGGAGGACTCAGGGCTCTGAACTTCAGCCACCAAACAAGAGGGCTCAGGACTTTAGCCCTTTGGGGCTGGGGGCTTCAGCAATGGTGTAGGAGGGCTCAGGGCTTCTGCTCTATGGGGCTTGGGGCTTCAGTCTCAGGGCTCCCAGCTTTAGCCCCACTGGGTGGGGGACTCATGGCTTCTGCCCCATGGGGGCACTGGGGCTTGTGGCTCTGGGTTTCAGTCCCATGGAGGCACCAGGACTCTGAGTTTTAGACCCACGGGGTGCTGGGACTTGGGGCTCCAGGCTTCAGCCCCACAGCTCTGGGCTTTAGCCCTGTGAGGAGTGCAAGGGTTCAGAGCTCCAGGCTTCAACCTCACGGGGCACAGGGGGCTCTGGACTGCAGCTGCAGGGCCCTGTGGACTCCTGAAACTGGCTCATGGCCCCCCAGGAGGCCGCAGATCCCTGGTTGAGAACCATTGTTTTATTGGACCAACTTCTGTTGGTGAGAGAGACAAGCTTTTGGGTTTACACAGAGCTTGTCTTCAGGTCTGGGAAACTTAATCAGAGTGTCACAGCTAAATATATGGTGGAACAGATTGTTTAGCATAAATAGTTAACACATATTTCTCATAACACATAGTTGTCACCTCCCATCTCACACTGGAACCCATGCAAGGTGGTATCAAACAACTACAACCCATACTTGAGAGGGACCCCAACCTAAAAGATATCTTTCCTAAACCCCCACTTCTGGCCTTCAAACAACCCCCCAGGCCCTCCAAGCTCATCATCAGAAGTAAGCTCCCCACAGACCAGGACACACCAACTCAGAGCGGCACCAGAACCTGCCAGAACAACAGATGCAAAACTTGCAGACTCCACTGCAAAACTCCATTGCTACAACAATCGCCACCACCCACAACATACATTTCAAGATTCATGAGTTCTACACATGCCTATCACAACATGTGGTGTTACTTCATCCAGTGCCTCAATAACAACTATGTGGGTGAAACCACAAATCACTACACTCTTGAATGAACTCACATAGGAAAATGATAAAAAATAAAAACACCCTATCAAACTCTATATCTGACCTATCAGTCCTCATCCTCAAAGGAAACCTGCACAACACCTTATAATAATAATAATAGGAGATATAGCTATCTCTTAGAGCTGGAAGGGACCTTGAAAGGTCATTGAGTCCAGCCCCCTTCCTTCACTAGTAGGACCAAGTAGTGATTTTTGTCCCAGATCCCTAAGTGGCCCCCTCAAGAATTGAACTCACAACCCTGGGTTTAGCAGGCCAATGCTCAAACCACTGAGCTATCCCTCCCTCTTTAGAAGACAAGCCTGGGAGCTTAAATTCATAAGCTTGCTAAACACTAAAAATCATGGACTGAATAGAAACTCTGGATTTATGGTTTATTACAATAATCTGTAACCCACTAACAACCACCCCAGATGCCCTTCCTGCCCCGCCCTTCCTTTCCTCTCTATGACTGGAGAGGTATTAATGGGCCACTTAATCTTGAATGGTACCTTGGAATATGTGTTAACTAATTATGCTAAATTATCTGTTCCACTTTATATTTAGCTGTGACACTCTGAGTACCTTTCCCAGACCTGAAGAAGAGCTCTGTGTAAGCTGAAAGCTTGTCTCTCTCACCAACAGAATGGTCCAATAAATATTACCTCACCCACCTTGTTTCTTTAATATCCTGGGACCGCCATGGCTACAACAACATTGCATACAACTATTATTATTATTATTAATTTGTATTGTGGTAGTGCCTAGAGACCCCCATCCGAGATCAGGGCCATGTGGTGTTAGGCACTGTACAAACACATATCAAAAAGATCTTTGTCCAAGATCTCACAGCAAGTCAGGGACAAAGTTGGGAATGGAATCTTCATGAATCGTGACTCTCAGTGCCAGCCTCTAACCATTCTGCAGTACTCCCTCACTTACTGGCTGTGGCATTATCCTGGCATCATTATTTTAACCCTTTACTCCCTCTTCATGCAGACGTCTAATAAAACAAACAAACCAGCCCAGTTTTTCTACAATGAAAACAAATATATCATACACTGTATTTGTCACACTCTTTATCGGGAAATGGTTAGTCAGTAACCGACAGGCCTGCCCAGGAGATTTAATCTTACAAGGTCCTGCCAGTGTTGCTGGATTCTTCTGTCTTTGGCTCATGGCATCCCCTGGTGTGTTTGGCTATAGCAGCTAAAGCGCACACTGATGCATCAGTGAGACCTCTTGAAAATCATCCTTTTCTGTGGATGTGTCCAATAGTTCTCTTCCCTCACATGTCATTGCTGGAGGTATTTGCGTAACAACAGGATTTTTGATCCTTAGGCATTCATCAGCTGCTGGCACTTGAAGTCACATTCCTTTCTATAGCACATCACACTTAGTTGCTGTGGATACCATTGTGCTGCCACAAACAGAGGATTAGAACTCACAATAGCCCTTCCTCTCCCTGGACAAGAAGTTCTGCTTCTGAAAGTTGCTTCAGCAGGACAGGCAAGTGGACTACCTGCTGTAGGGGCAACACTAGTAATAGTGTTGGTTGGTGAATGGTGGGCACTATATTAGACCATTTCAAGTTCCTTCCACCCATCTAGCAGTGATGTGAATACATTACTCAGAAGGTGCTGGATAAAAAAAAGCAGGACATATAGTTTGGTGAGCCTGTGAAGGAATAGCCTAGCCAAAAGATCAGGGTCTTTCATTAGGCTCCCCATCTCTAATTGTGTAAAAACAGTCTTTATTATAGTGAGGGTGACCAGATAGCAACTGTGAAAAATAGGACATGGGGTGGGGGTAATAGGTGCCTATATAAGAAAAAGTCCCCAAAAAAGGAACTTTAAAAACGGGACATCTGGTCACCCTAATTATGGTATTTCAGCACTTTGGCTTTTTGTATTTCCTGTCTTAAAACTAGAAAAGCAAAGGAATGTAGGAAGAGAGGGAAGTGTTTGCTGAACATCTCACAACCCTGAAAAAGGTCAACGGTCCCTTCTAATCAGAAGATAAGATTTGGGATCTAGGGAAAAGAAATCTTTATTTCCAAACCACTTTGCCCATACTTTGTACTGGGATCAAATCCCTCCATAGGCGCTGAGTTTTTCTTTTCCCCAGGGGCACTCCACCTATAGGCACTGACTCCCTGGGGGCTAGGGTGCTGAGCACCCACCAGCAGCTCCCCTGATCAGCTCCTCCCCCTCTCCCCAGTGCCTCCCACCTGCCAGCCTCCCTGTTGATCAGCACTACCCCCTCCGTCCCAGCGCCTCCCACTCACCGCGATCAGCTGTTCTGCGGCATGCAGGAGGCACTCGCGGGGGGGTGGGGGGAGGAGTGAGGACGGGGTGGTCCGGGGAGGAGGCAGGACTGGGTGGGAAGAGGCAGGGGCTGGAGTGGGGGCGGAAAGAGGCAGGGCACAGGTGGGGCTTTGGGAGAAGGTGTAGAGTGGGGCCTGGGGGAGAGCGGGGGTTGAGCACACCCCGGCTCATTAGAAAGTCAGTGCCTCTGGCTCTACTCCCACTCTGCCTGGAAGCCCCGCCCTTGCTCTGCCCCTCACCCAAATCCCACCCTCGCTCTGCCCCCACCCCAAGGCCCTGCCCTCATCCCACCTTTTCCCGCCCTGATCAGCTGATTGGGGGCACCACCAAACAGCTGACTGGGGGTGCTGCCAAACAGCTGTGGCTGGTGGGGGCTGAGCATCCACTATTTTTTTCCCTGGATGCTCCAGCCCTGAAACACCCATGGAGTCGATGCCTATGAATCCATCTAATTGCAGAAGTCACACAGTACGTCTAAACTGCACAGTTAACCCAGCCTCTTTCTGAAGTTTTAAACACTATCTGTGGAGAAAAACCTCTGACCTCATTTGAAAGTGCTTTAAACTCAGGTCCGCTTCCTGGATGGGATTATGGGTTAGAACCTGGGCTTCACTTTAACTCAGGTTAGGACCCACCCATGTTGCAGTGAGGAGACAGGCTAAATCACTTGAATGCTGATAGTCCTTCAGTTCCCTTCCCACAATTTCTACTGAAAGATAGTGAAGTTCTCCCACAATTTATAGAGAAAATCCTAGAGCACCTGAGTTCAAAGAACCATGGGATATACCCTCAGATGCACCTAGACAAGTGTAGAAACAGTGAGGACACAGTAAAGCATGTATGGCTTTCATTGAGGATGTTCACACTGCCCACACTCAGATGCTCAGACCTAAGTCCCAAACACCCAGGTTAATGGTGCAGAGTAAAAATAGCCACGGACAGATAGATGGGTCTGAACTGTATCACCAGATCCAAGCACTTTTGAATTTTGGGAAAGTTCAGATAAACAGCTACTCTCAAACTTCACAGCTGTCCTAAACTAAAAAGCAGATGTAAGCATCTCTCAATTGTGGATACATTCTAGTTTGGAGCCATGTGTAATCTTTGTCCTTGTCTATGCTTGCAACAGAATGTAGGGTACATGTAGCTACATGTTGCAGTGCAAGGCAGTCTCTGTCCATACTGTATTGTGTTGCTACATGTGGCAATGAAAGGCTCTGGCAGGGCAAGGCAGTGGGGAAAGGCTCTGGCAATGGGACAGCCTCCTCCATGCTGTCTCCCTTGCTACCTCCCCCCATTCCAGAGCCTTTTCCTGATGCTGAAGTCTTTCACTGAGATGGGGAGAGGCTTTGGCAGCAGGGAGACAGACATGGAAGGCATTCCTTGGGGGTGCAGAGAGCCATGTAGGGTATATACTCTAGGGAAGTACTTCTTCATTCAATCCATACTCAACCTGGCATACTCATTGCCAGGGGATGTAGTGAAGGCCAAAACTATAACAGAGTTCAAAAACAGATTAGATAAGTTCTTTGAGGATCGGCCCTTCAATGGCTATTAGCCAAGATGGTCAGGGATGCAACCCCATGCTCTGAGTGTCCCTAGCCTCTGACTGCCAGAAGCTTGGAGCAGACAACAGGAAATGGATCACTCAATGATTACACATGGCCCCAAACCAGAACGTATCCACAATCGAGAGATGCTTCATTCATGTTCTGTTCATTCCCTCTGAAGCACCTGCCATTGACTACTGTTGGAAGACAGGATAGTGGGCTAGATGGACCATTGGTCTGATCCATTATGGCTGTTCTTATGTTCTTTTGTTCTGGCGTGTCTCTGTTCTACTCACCTAAGCAATGCCTCACCATCTGCATTGCTATTTATACCCATGGTAGCTGTGTGTGCAGTTTCTGTACTTCACACAATGCCACAAGTGATGACTTGCTCTTCATGTGTCAGTTTACTTTCTAATAATGTCTCTAGGCACAATAATATGTAAAACAAAGAAAGTAAAAAAAATCTTTACAGCTTTTTTCCCTCTTGTAGAATCATAGAATATCAGGGTTGGAAGGGACCTCAGAAGGTCATCTAGTCCAACCCCCTGCTCAAAGCAGGACCAATCCCCAACTAAACCATCCCAGCCAGGGCTTTGTCAAGCCTCACCTTAAAAACCTCTAAGGAAGGAGATTCCACCACCTCCCTAGGTAACCCATTCCAGTGCTTCACCACCCTCCTTAGAAAAAAGTTTTTCCTAATATCCAACCTAAACTTCCCCACTGCAACTTGAGACCATTACTCCTTGTTCTGTCATCTTCTACCACTGAGAACAGTCTAGATCCATCCTCTTTGGAACCCCCTTTCAGGTAGTTGAAAGCAGCTATCAAATCCCCCCTTATTCTTCTCTTCTGCAGAATAAATAATCTCAGTTCCCTCAGCCTCTCCTCATAAGTCATGTGCTCCAGCCTCCCAATCATTTTTGTTGCCCTCCACTGGACTCTTTCCAATTTTTGCACATCCTTTTTGTAGTGTGGAGCTCAAAACTGGACACAGTACTTCAGATGAGGCCTCACCAATGCCGAATAGAGGGGAATGATCACATTCCTCAATCTGCTGGCAATACTCCTACTTATACAGCTGGACCCTATCCCTACACTCCAGCATATCTACCTCTCCCTCCAGCTTAGTTTCATCTGCGAACTTGCTGAGGATGCAATCCATCCCATCATCCAGATCATTAATGAAGATGTTGAACAAAACTGGCCACAGGACCGACCCCTGGGGCACTCCACTTGATACTGGCCGCCAACTAGACATGGAGCTGTTGATCACTACCCGCTGAGCCCGATGAGCTAGCCAGTTTCTATCCACCTTATAGTCCATTCATCCAATCCATACTTCTTTAACTTGCTGTCAAGAATACTGTGGGAGATCATATCAAAAGCTTTGCTAAAGTCAGAGTATATCACGTGCACCACTTTCCCTCTAAGTGCTTCAAAATTGAGTCCTGGAGGACCTTCTCCATAATTTTTCCAGGGACTGAGGTGAGGCTGACTGGCCTGTAGTTCCCCGGATCCTCCTCCTTCCCTTTTTTAAAGATGGGCACTACAAGAGCCTTTTTCCAGTCATCCGGGACCTCCCCCGATTGCCGTGAGTTTTCAAAGATAATGGCCAATGGCTCTGCAATCACATCCACTAACTCCTTTAGCACCCTCGGATGCAGCGCATCCAGCCCCATGGACTTGTGCTTGTCCAGCGTTTCTAAATAGTCCTGAACCACTTCTTTCCCCCACAGGGAGCTGATCACCTCCTCCCCATACTGTGCTGCCCAGTGCATTAGTCTGGGAGCTGACCTTGTTTGTGAAGACAGAGGCAAAAAAAGCATTGAGTACTTCAGCTTTTTCCACAGACTCTGTCACTAGGTTGCCTCCCACATTCAGTAAGGGGCCGACACTTTCCCTGACCACCTTCTTGTTGCTAACAGACCTGTAGAAACCCTTCTTGTTACTCTTAACATCCCTTGCTAGCTGCAACTTCAGGAGTGATTTGGCCTTCCCGATTTCACTCCTGCATGCCTGAGCAATATTTTTATACTCCTCCCTGGTCATTTGTCCAATCTTCTATTTCTTGTAAGCTTCTTTTTTGTGTTTAAGAACAGCAAGGATTTCACTGTTAAGCCAAGCTGGTCCCTTGCCATATTTACTATTCTTTCTACACATCGGGATAGTTTGTTCCTGCAGCCTCAATAAGGATTCTTTAAAATACAGCCAGCTCTCCTGGACTCCTTTCCCACTCATGTTATTCTCCCAGGGGATCCTGCCCATCATTTCCCTTAAGATGTATTTTTATTTTTGCTTCTGAGCACTGAAGAAATCTATAAGTCAGTGAGTGATCATATTAAAAATGTCCCATAAAACACATTTGCTAAAGGAAATTGGAAAACACTCTGGTTTTGGTAACTTAATAACATGAGGAATTATGGAAATCTTTAAAAGCAATTCATCTTTGGGACCCCAGTAAATCTTAGCTAATTCTATACATATGCTGATGAATTTAATACTTTTATGATTCATTTTATAGATGAACTTTGTTAGATTCTTTTGATGCTGGAAATAAAAATTAAACTTGTAGAGTGTTTGATTCAGTACATTGGCAATGTGCACGTTTCACTACATTTCCCTTTGAAGGATTAAAAAACCAGAAGGATGCACATTTATTTGGGGAAATCTAGTCTTTTTTGTCTGAGATGCATTTTACTCTTTTGCAGCAAAGTAAGCATAGTAAGGCTTTTGTTTCCCTTTACGTGCTCAAAAATGATTATGTTCATATATGTATAACTAGATGAACATTCCACAGCACGCACACACATATATTCATTTCCTCCTTCTTTTGGGATAATGGCTCATAATTAAATACATGCAGCTGAACAATGGAAACATTGAGTTGAAACTACACCACTGTAAGGATGAGGCATGGGCAATTAAACTTCACAGGGTAGGAAGGATGGTCTAGCAAATAGAGTACTGACTAGGGACTCGAGACCTGGTGTGCTCAGGGTTATGAGGCACTTTGATACCTTCTGCCCTTAGCATGAAGAAGCCTTGTCTGTGCCTGCTGTGGGTCAGCTCCCCGAATCCATTGGCCGTGGGCAATACGAACATTCCCCTCTAGTCCTTGTAGTTACTCTACAAGTTAGTGATTGGCACACCCCAACTGTTGAGCCCTGTGAGGGTCTTTCTGGCGTGTTCAGCCTTGATCCACTGGGCATTTACAATATTTGCAGATTCATTGCTTTCAGAGAAACAGTACACCCCCAGTTTACAATTTCCATCTCAGATAACCACTCCACTTCACGCACAGCGCTTGGATGCACTTATAGTGAAATTAAGTATACGTTTATTTAACAAAGTCTAGAGACTCAAGTAGTAGCAAGTAGAAGTATTGGAAATAAATGGTTACATATTAAATGAAATCATAACATGCATTCTAGAGCCTAGACCTAATTAGCTAGATACTTTTATGTCTTGTAGAGCAGTGCTCACCTAAAATCTTTGCAATGCATTACAGCCAGATTGGCTGTGACCTTCCCATGCCCGCTAGGTAAAGCATTCAGTGTGTTTCTTTGCCTTTATTCAGAAATAGGACATCTCTTGCAGATTTCTCTTATTTTGCCTGTGGCTCAGTATGCAAATATGCATACATTGTGAGGCATACAGTACACAAATGACAAGACAGGGAGATAGGTGTCTGTTATCTCCTGTCTGAAAGGAACATATCTGAGGTATGTCATCTCCTGGTGATCTGCTTTAATGCCAAGATCTTAAGAACATAATTTTGTGTATAGATTCATAACTCCTTACATATTATCTGTATATACATTTCACAATGATTATGTCAATCAATGGGCTACTGGCTCTTGTTAGAGCCCTGACATGCCAACCTTTGGTGAACTATTATACGTATATCTGACCCCAGGGGATCCCCATAAAACCTTATGCACCCCGTGCCTTCTGTCAGTTGGCACCATGGGGTACCAATTCCTCAGCCACAGATTTCCTGCTTGATCCATAGTTAGTCATTTAATATACCTGTACCTCAGTTCCCCATTTGGAAGGTGGGAATAATAGTATTTTCTTACCACACTGGGTTTTGTGAGGATAACAGTTCATTAGTGATTGTGAAATATTCCGACATCATGTGGTGAGAGCCAAGTAAATACCTAGATGGACAGAAATTGTCTGATTGCATGCACTGACACTAGTGTTGGTATTCAGGTAAAAAGAAGCAATTGCAAATGTACATAGGCATCCAAACTTCTCTTCAGCAGTTTGTATCCCTTGCCCTTTACACAATGAGATCACCCACAGTTCATAAAAATTAGATATGTGTGTAAGTCTTTGCAGGATTGGGGCCTAAAGTTGTAAACTCTTCGGGGCAGGAAATGTAGTCTTGTATGTGTTTGTATTGCACTTAGCACCATGTGGCTGATTGGGGTCTGTGGGTGCTACTGTAAGATATTAAATAATAATAAAATCCCCGTCTCAATAATATGGGCTCTTGTATACAGGGCTGTTTTGGAGATGCTGCTGTGCTTCCCTTTCAGTTATTGCACTGATGGCATCTACTCTACTGTTGTGTAAATCCCTTGGAGGGAAGATGGTCTTGTGGGAGTCAGAAGACCCTGACTGTGCCACAGTTTTCTTGTGTGGTCATGGACAAGTCACAGTGGGCCAGATTTTCAGTTATCAGATCTGCATGCTTATTTTGTATGTGAGAAAGATGGCTGCCATCTTGGCCAATTTGAGGGGAACCTCCAGAGTTAAAAGCATGAGCTACCACAGCTAGAGATAAACACCCATGGTTCTGTAGGAACTCACGTCCTTTGTGGGTTGGCCCAGAAAGGAACCTGTAACACATTCGCTAGTGGGTTACATACACACTACTGAATGTGCATGAGCAAAGTGAGGAATCGATTACTGAACATCAAGCCCTTTATTTCTCTATGCCTTCAGTATCTCTCTAAGCCTTCAGTTTCCTCACCTTTAAACTTGCGATAACAATACTTACCTGGTAAGGAGGTTTAAAATACCTGTAAAATACATTCATGTTTGTAAAGCTCTTGAGAACCACAGTTGGAATACTCAATATAAGTGAAAAGTTGTATGAATGAAATGTTGAGAGTGAAAGGGAATTGGATAAAACTCAGATTTATCAGAATGGCACCTTGCAACATCTTCTCTGATTAAATTAATTTGCTGAATCAATGAACAGAAATATCCCCTTACATCAAAAGAGAATACTATAGTGCAATGTGTTATTTTTAAACTGATGGTACAGGAGTAGTAAGGAGATAAAACTGGTTGATATTTGGCTATGGTGATTGTTCTTACAGTACATGTCAGCCAATGACATGATCACAGTTTTGACTTTGTATTCTCTGCACTGCATCTTTAAATTTCTAAGGGTTTATCTCTCAGCAGAAAGCAACTGCCATTTTGTGTCTTATTTCTGCTTCAGAAACTGAATCTCTTGCTCAAGAAGATTTTTCTGTTTTCATTTCTTTAATCTCAAAACAGAAGTAAAATTTGTGTGAAAAATACAAGGTTTTCTTTTTCTTTATAGGAAAAACACAGCATGTCTCTAGTATTGACAGTCATGAATCTTCATCTCCTCTTTGAAATAAATTTGAACTAAAATTTTGGAGGTGCAAAAAAGTTTAGATAACTTTTTCCCCTACTTTGTGGGGCCAGAATGTGACTCCCTTACTCCCATTGGTGAACAATTCATCACAATTATTACTTGTTCATGTAACTGCTCCTCAATGGGAGTAAAGGGTTTTCATTTTGGCCCATGGTAGTTTTGACCTGAACAGAAATAGGGAAGAAACAGAAATCTCATGGGAATGTCTATTATGATGATCATTATCAAATATTTGAATATTGTGATACCACCTAAAAGGCATAGTCAAGACTGGGTCCTGGTTGTATCAAATGTTGTACGCAGAAACATGGTCCCTACCCTGAATAGTTAACAGTCTAAATAACAAATTTGAATGCCCTTACTCATATTCAATAACACTTTACTCTTTGAGTAGCCCCACTGGAAATCATGTGATCAATTATGCAGTGTTAGATGTTAGTGTGAAATAAGGCTATCAGAATCTTGTCCTAGGAAGACAAAGGCAGATAGACAGTTATAGACAAACAAATTCAAGGTAAAATGTTTTTACCTTTTTGTTTCTTTTAACTCCAGCCTGTTTCCTATTTTTTGTAAGATTTCCTAACTAAGGGCAAAACTGTGAATCAGTTACTCACCCTGGTTACTCACTTGAGTAGTCTCATTGACTTCAATGGGCATGGCTCACATAAGTAAGGGTTCCACATTCTGGACTATTTTTGCTGACTTAAAGAAGCATGGAAATTTCCTAGAGGCCTCCAGACTTCTGGGTACTAATTTAAACTAAACCCAAAGTCTGAAACGTTGGAGGTTTCTCTATCCCAAGAAAAACCACAGGTTTCTCAGATTACAAATGTCACTGGAATCTGCAAGTACAAGTTACAGTAAAATATGCGTCTACTGTTACCAAAGATCAGTTTGGATGTGTGGTCGTTATTTGTATGGGATTTTTGAATCATAAGCAGTGTCCTTTTTGTGGCAGCGTATCTAATTATACACTGCAATAAATGAAAGAAACATACTAGGGCACATGTCTAACATGCTAAATGAAATATTTGGAGTAAGAGATGCATTTCTGAAATGGCTTTTCCATGCTCTTCATCATTTAGTCCAGAAGTGTTCAGGACATACAGTCATCTGTCAGTCTAAACAGAGAAAGGAGAGCATTATGCCATTCCTGAAATGTTTCAATGCCCACACATCTTCAGTTCTCATGACTCTCTTTTTGTTCTGCCATTTGTGTCAAGGATGTTAGCTATTCATCAGAGTACTGAACAATACTACAGAATTTTAAATTCTATAGTGCCTTTCATTCAAAGGGTATCACAAACAAACACTTTACAGAGTTAAATAATATAAATACACAGTTAAAATATTCCAGGGCGGAGAAAAATTGGAAGAGGCAAGGATAAAAAAACAGTGTTCTCAGATGAGATTGGAAAAGTGATGGTGAGTATAAGGGTACGTCTACACTACGGGATTATTCCGATTTTACATAAACCGGTTTAGTAAAACAGATTGTATAAAGTTGAGTGCACGCGGCCACACTAAGCACATTAATTCGGTGGTGTGCGTCCACGGTCCGAGGCTAGCATCGATTTCTGGAGCGTTGCACTGTGGGTAGCTATTCCATAGCTATCCCATAGTTCCCGCAGTCTCCCCCGCCCCTTGGAATTCTGGGTTGAGATCCCAGTGCCTGATGGGGCAAAAATCATTGTCGCGGGTGGTTCTGGATAAATGTCATCACTCATTCCTTCCTCTGGGAAAGCAACGGTAGACAATCATTTTGCGCCCTTTTTCCCTGGATTGCCCTGGCAGATGCCATCGCATGGCAAGCATGGAGCCTGTTTTGCCTTTTGTCACTGTCACCGTATGTGTACTGGATGCCGCTGACAGAGGTGATACAGCAGCGCTACACAGCAGCATTCATTTGCTTTTGCATGATAGCAGAGACGGTTATCAGTCGTTCTGTACCGTCTGCTGCCATTGTAAATTGGCAATGAGATGATGGTTACCATTCCTTCTGTACTGTACTGTCCGCTGCTGTCATGGGTGCCCCTGGCTTAGGTCGGCCGGGGGCGCAAAAGACAAAAATGGGAATGACTCCCCGAGTCAATCCCTCCTTTATGGTATCTAAAAATAGAATCAGTCCTGCCTAGAATATGGGGCAAGTGTACTAGAGAACCAGTGTATCAGAGAACCAGAGAGCACAGCCGCTCCGTGTCAGATCCCGCAGAAATGATGAGCTATATGCCATTCACAGGGGGTGCCCCTGCAACAACCCCACCTGTTGATTCCCTCCTCCCCCAGCCTTCCTGGGCTACCGTTGCAGTGTCCCCCCATTTGTGTGATGAAGTAATAAAGAATGCAGGAATAAGAAACAGTGACTTGTTAGTGAGATAAAATGAGGGGAAGGCAGCCTCCAGCTGCTATGATAGTCCAGACAGGGCATTAAGCAGTGTTGGGGAGAGGAGCCCAGCATCCCGCTGCTATGATAGTCCAGGCAGTACAGAATCTTTTCTTTACACATGAAGGGCGGGGGCTGATGGAGCTCAGCCCCCTGTTGCTATGATGAAGACGGTTACCAGCCGTTCTGTACCATCTACCCAGGCGCCCCTGGCCGACCTCACCTGAGGCCAGCCAGGAGCACTCACAGGCTGATGACGAGGATGGATACCAGTCCTTCTGCACTGTACCATCTGCCACCAGGCTGATGATGACAATGGATAGCAGTCATATTGTACCAACTGCCACCAGGGAGGGGGGAAGAGGATGCTGCAGTTCACTGCCGCAGCATCGCGTCTACCAGCAGCATTCAGTAGACATAGGGTGACATTTAAAAAAGTCAAGAGACGATTTTTTTCCCTTTTACTTCTGGGGGTGGGTGGGTGGGGGGGTAAATTGACGAGCTATACCCTGAACCACCCCGGACAATGTGTTTGACCCTACAGGCATTGGGAGCTCAGCCAAGAATGCAAATGCTTTTTGGAGACTGCAGGAACTGTGAGATAGCTGGAGTCCTCAGTCCCCCATCCCTCCCTCCATGAGCGTCCATTTGATTCTTTGGCTTTCCGTTACGTTTGTCACACAGCAGTGTGCTGAGTCCCTGCTGTGGCCTCTGTCTGGAGATTTTCTTAAAATGCTTTGGAATTTCGTCTTCTGTAACGGAGCTCTGATAGAACAGATTTGTCTGCCCATACAGCGATCACATCCGTACGGTCCATGCTGGAGCTCTTTTTGTATTTTGATTTCGGACTGCATCGCCACCCGTGCTGATCGGAGCTCCACGCTGGGCAAACAGGAAATGATATTCAAAAGTTCGCGGAGCTTTTCCTATCTACCTGGCCACTGCATCCGAGTTCAGATTGCTATCCAGAGCGATCACAGTGGTGCACTGTGGGATACCGCCTGGAGGCCAATACCGTCGATTTGCGGCCACACTAACCCTAATCCGATATGGTAGTACCGATATTAGCACTACTCCTCTCGTTGGGGAGGAGTACAGAAACCGGTTTAAAGAGCCCTTTATATCGATATAAAGGGCCTCTTAGTGTGGACGGGTGCGGCGTTAAATCGGTTTAACGCTCCTAACATCAGTTTAAACGCGTAGTGTAGACCAGGCCTATGAGGGGTAGGGATACAGAGATGCTATTCCAGAATGCAGAGGTAGAAGGTTCTTATAACCCCAGTTTCTGAATTTACCTTAAGATTGATCCAAAGTGAAACCTCCAAGTCTAAATTTCACACTGTTTCAGAGAGAAAGGGTGAAATTTGGATTTCAGTTCCCAGATCCAAACCTGCTCCTATGAACTTGGTTCTGGGTTGGATCCAAAACTGGAAAAGAGCCTGTTTTCCAGATCTTGGACAGAGCTCAGGTGGTGTAAATTGGTGTAATTCATTAATTTTATGGATCTGATTTACATCAGCTAGTGATCTGGCCCCTTATTTAGATGTCACCTTGGTGGGAATCTTGGGAGACCACTTGATCTTGTGAAATTTCTATAAATTTGGGCTGAAATCTTGGAGGAACACCTTGGGAGATTTTGGTGCTGTCAAATCTGAACCTAAACTCAACTCCTGGTTTAGCCTCCCCCACAAAGTCTCAACTCTATCCTAACCCTCATCCAGATGTGAACTCCACCTCCTCAATGCATCAGGCCCTTTCTAAAGTATAAGTAATCCATAAAAATATTTGATCAGAAATCTATTATTGGTGAATGATTGATAAAATAGAAGCATTTATGAAAGGAAAGATGAGATAAAAATACATAATTACATAAAACTGAAGTCCTTGGTAAATTTCAAGTGAATACTGTCATTAAAAAGACAAGTAGGAAAAAGTCCGCATTGGTTTAGTACAGGGATCGGCAACCTTTGGCACATGGCCCATCAGGGAAATCTGCTGGCAGGCTGAGACAGTTTGTTTACCTGCAGCATCTGCAGGTTCGGCCGATCACAGCTCCCACTGGCTGCGATTCGCCGTTCCAGCACATCCCTCAGCCCACGCCGCTTTCCACAACCCCCATTGGCCTGGAACAGTGAACCGCAGCCAGTGGGAGCTGTGATCGGCTAGACCTGCTGATGCTGCAGGTAAACAAACCAGCCCGGCCCACCAGTAGATTTCCCTGACAGGTCGCGTGCCCAAGGTTGCCGATCCCTGGTTTAGCATATATTTCACTGGTAAATGAGACCAATACTGCCATCAATTTACAACATTTTCAATTGAAAGATATCTATAACCAAACTGCAGGCCTCTTTAAAAACAAAGCAGGAAGATATAATGACAAATATCCATGCTACTGTCCTCACAGAAATAGAACAAGTCACAGTCAGGAAGTATGGAATCAGATATATCATCCTCATGAGAAACATTCGTGGTACCATCAAGCACCTCCATTGCTTGTTTATATTTGAAGTTCATTTTAAAAATTCACATTATCTGCATACTCAAAATATGTATATTGATTGACTTTGATAATATCATGGAATTCAGCTGGAAAAAGTACTGAAGTCTTGATGCCAAATGAAAAGAAACTGCCAAAGGAAAAAAAATGATTTGGGTGTGATTGAATAGGTCTGATCTGATCCAGAAGAATTTGAATTCCCAACCCGCTCATGTATTAGAATAGATTTGCAATTCCACATTGTTTGTATAACACAGTAATGGATATAAAAGTTGTACATGAAATAGAAGAGTTAGGTTTTGCAATGGATAGGTTATTCTTAAAAAGAATTCTGAAGTATTTTAAGAAGCATTAGTGATTGAATAAATGCAATATGCAAAATTACATCTAAAATTTAATAAATTTAACAGGAGAATATAATTCCAAATCTTCAGGAAATCCTAACACAAGAATGTTACATACCTGGGCATTGTTTTCCAGTAACTTAGTGCTGCTCTGTATTGTAAAGCTATCTGTAATGGTAACAAAAGTTAAAAGTATTTAAGCCTTACTCTGCGCTTGAAGTTCAGCAGTGCTACTTCTCAATTTATTTATGTTTGTCAGTTGATTCTAATTTTTAATCAAAGTCGAGAATTTCTGAATTAGGGGGATCAATCTTGGATACCACTCAATCAAAGCAGAATTGCAATGTCCACAGTGTAGTAATGACAGCATCTGGTGTGAATTGAGATGACGATTTTTAAAGAAACTTGATGTAGGATTGGCAGCCAGTCAGAGTGGATGACCTTAGTAGCAGTGGCTACTAGAGGGAAATGCAAGGGGAGGAGTAAAACAAGACAATGTTTCCCACCACCTTACCCAACAGTATTTGCAGCAAGTGCTGATATCACATATTATCCATTCCTTTCTTTTCTTTGTTCTGCATTTGTCTCTGAGGAGACATTTCAAAGAAGGGAAGAAAAGGAAGAGTGAGTCTCATCTAAGATTAACATGATGCATTTAATTCATAGTTAAGTGACAGAAGACCAGAGCTCAGTCTCTGGGATGGGCCAATAACCTCTCCAAATATACAGGAGAGGAAGCACCAGGATATCCAGAGCATCCTATTTGGCCCAGTCAGAAAACCAGAATCCTGCGATGGGTTGATAATCTCCTCACATATAAAGGGCAGAGACATCTTAAAGCCTCCAGTGACACCAATCTGTGAGTACATGAAATAAGAGCAGAACAACCAACAATCCCCCCTATGTGGCCTCAGAGGGTTTTCCTATTAGCTGTTCACAGAATTCATGACATTTAAAATTAGACACAGCCTCAACAACTGTCAAAAAGCACCGTCATAATTCTAAAAAAGTCTGACAGGTTTTCTGCCCCGGTTCAACCACTAGCCACTTGACTGACATTATTTTTGCTGCAGAAATTGCAGACCTGCTTGGAACTTGTTTCATTCCTCACCATTGTTCTCCTATAGAAAATGGCATTGTTTATTACAGGCCTCAATGCAGTGCCTGACACTGTAGTATGTGGGCACCGTACTGTCTAATAGATGGTAAAACTAGGCACATGCACACATTGGGATCGGTTGGTTATTCCTATATTGGCAGAGCTTCAGCACTCTTGTACAGTTTCTTACTGATCCTGTTCTAAATTAAATTACCAGCGGTGCTCAGGAGCTCAGGTTACAACAGTATGGTGGCCTGAGACACATCACAGCAATACTTTACAATAGTTTATAATACAGTATTCACTTTTGCCAACACCAAACATTCAAAAACCAAGTCAGATCTAAAAATCATGAATTTGTCTTAAAGCTCATGAGATTTAATTCTAAAAAGTAAGACATTTTGAGTATTTTTTTATTTGCCTTTTTGGTTTTGAGTCTTTAGGGTTCACTTGGGTCATATTTTCAAGTTTTTCTCTGCAGTCACAAAGGCGAGGAAGTAACTTTTTCTTTTAAATGAAAGTTCATATTCTCACATATTTATCTGTCTGAGAAAACTGGGACTTAAGCAACATACCAATTATCATGAGAATTGGCACTACGTCATTGTTTGAGATTTGAAAAACTTCAGTTAAACTTTCACCTTCACTAGAACATTTCTTTTTCATGTAGCTCCATGCTGAAAAGGAAGGGCTGAATTTTTTTATTTTTTTTATTTTATTTTTTTTGCCACTGCAGGAACCACTTATGGAAATTTCACAGGAGTGTTCCTATTCTTTTAGATTTCTTGCTGACTTTTGCAGACCTGTGACAACTGGAGACTTTACTTAAGGTTCAGGGAAACAGATTCACAACCTTTGGATGAGCTCCCCTAATGGAAAGCACAATACAAATGCAAAATATTATTTACTGCTATTTTGTTATTTGCTAAGTGACAGATGTGAGCTCAATGCTGTGAAAGAACAAATGAAGACACAGTACCTACCCCAGGACAGACAAAGATCAAGCAAAGGTGCATAGGGAAACTCAGAGGACAACGATAACATAGAGTATGTGTTATAAAATGGGGGTGATGATGGCATTATACTGACAGGCATTTGCATTTGTGGTCTTGTGGAAGAAGTGAGCTTTTAGGATGAATTTCAGGAGGGGGTTCAAAAGGAGTTCAGGAATGCGGGTGGATGGTAATTGGGAGGCAATACCAGGCATAGGGGTGGCATGAAAAAAGTCCAGAGACAGAAATGAGGGAAGGATTTGAAGGGAATGGTGAGGCTGGTATTGTTTGAATGAAAGGTGTGAGGTCAGATAGGACAAGAGAAGAAATGTAGGGGAACTGAGCCTTTTTACTAATTGAAATGACATTTTCTACACAAAGTGTCATTAATTAGTGGGCATGATAGAGCAGAAACAGTGACAACTATTTCTAAAGAGGCAAAGTGGTCTGAATTAAGCTTCTGGAATGTTAATGCATGCCAGGTGCCGGCTCACCTGTGTTCTATGTGAAATCAGAGATGGATGAGAATTCATAGGTCACCTTGTCCATCCCCTCTCTGCTGGGGCAGGTTTGTTCCCTACAGACTATAGATGGTTCTCTCTGCACTAGGATGACAGAAGAACATTAGGAGTGTGTGTGTGAGAGAGGGGGGCGGGGAATCATCAGAGGGAACGGTCTTAACTACTATAGTTTTTCACAACTTCTTAGCTGAAAAACAAATTTACTGACTTGTGCTAGGTATTGGAACTGGAAATAAAATATTCAGGCTAGCTTTTGTTATACTCTGGCTAGGATCAAATCCATAACTGCCCCAGTTGCTTTGTATAAAGGAGGTTGGTAATGGTGGTGATCTTCATATTAAAAAACCTGAAATGCCTGCAGACAGCCTGCACTAACCACAGAGTTCCGGAGCAGGCTGGCAGAGCTATAGGAAAACATTGTATCCTTGCTCTGCCCAGCTTTACTCTTCCCAGTTTAGCATTGGCTTTGGCAGTGGAAGGAGTCACGTTGAGCAGGTACAGTAAGTAGTTCACAGGTTAGCCAGGCTTAACCTCAGCTCTTCCATGGTTCAATTGCAGAGTCCTGTGAAATGATAAAGTGAACCCAGTTAGGGAGGGAGGAAACCTGGTGTAGTTATGAAATCACTTCTCTGCAGACAAAGAATATTTGGTGGTGCAGCAGTGAGGTTGGGAACTCCAATAAAATGGGCAAGGCTTGAAGCAGGCTGGCAAGTCCAGCCCACATTTCTGAGGTAGATCTGAGTTGGAGGTTGGCCAGTGGGATGATGCAGCAGAGTCTGGAGCAGTATTATTGAACCTGCTCAGTGTGCGTCTCTCCAGTGCCAAATGGACACTTGCACTGGGAATGGGTTTTGTTTGCATTTCAGGCTAGAAATAGATCTCATGAGTTTATTTTGCTTTGTCCTTGGATTTGGCAATATTGTCTCTTGCCAAGCAAGGGGCATCATTTCAGAGCTGCCGCTTTGCTTCTCTGGGCCCATCCTTGATATAGCTCCGTAAGGGCTGATGCAATCACACAGCCCCATTTCATTTGGCTTTCCACTCTGCTTCTGTGGTCTAGTATTAATGCCACTTCTTGCCACCCACTAAAAAAGGAACAGCAATATAAAAGTACACGATGTGTCTATGTTGAAAACTAATGGAATTCCCTCACTGGTTGGTGAGAGGATTGGACCCTCATGAGATGTCCTTAAACCCTAGGAGTGGGGTTATATGATATGCGGCTGTGTAAAATGTTTGAAATGACATTTAGAAGTCTTGAAATCTGCAGATTTTGCATTTTGAATTTGCTTTAAATGATCTGCATTTTTACAGGTTTGGTTTAAAAGCAGGACCAGTTTTTAATATAAATGGGGATCCATTGTCACACGAGAATTGTTGTTTTCAAGGAAAAGTCTCAACATTTTAGAAATGTAGGTTCTAAAAAATGTGGGGATGATCAGATTTTATTCATGGAAAAATGCAAAAATAGAATTTTCACATGTTTTCATGAAGAACTCTCCACTTCATGGAATTTTGTGGGAACAGTTAATATTTGCAGATGTGAAACTTCCTGAAATAAAGTAGTGAACATCTTCATGAAAAAAATTCCTGAAACATTTTTCACAATTTCCTACAGCTGTAATATAAACAGACTGACTTACATCCAGAAAACAACCATCTGCTCTCAGTTATTATTATTTTTTTTATAACAGACTGTGTGAAGATGAGGTGGCTTTGATTTTAGCCAAGTATAAAAACAGCAAAAGTACCTGCAATGTATTAAATATCAGATAACATAGAAATGAAAGAGAATTACAAACAGATCCCATTTCTTCATACACAGATATGCACACATTACATACACATACTCACCAAAGCCCTGATCTTGCAGACACGATTCTGTATGCACTTAACTGTAAACAAGTAATTCCACTGAAGTCAGTGGGACTACTCACATGTTTAAAATTAAGCACATGCATATGTGAGCCAAATCTTGCAAACCTTTCCCAAGTGAATAGTCTTTATTTATGGGAATAGTCTGTGAAACTACTTATTCAAGTAAGGACCATTCATGTGCAGAACCAGTTGAGACAATGCTGCCAAACTTGCAACTTTATGGGGATCCTTTGGGCTTGGAGGGACCAGTCTATAGGAACAGGTTGAGATGTTGTGCCATTTAGTGCTCATGCTCCAAAACTATGTGGTGTGGATTATAAACAGCTTCATGCTGGCTGAGATCTCTCTGATGGTATCTAGAGCCTCTTGGGGTTTGCCATTTATCATGGTCTGGCTAGGACATATTGCAGATTATTCCTCTCCTCCTGTGTTGGGCAGGTGTGGTGGACATCTTGCCACTAGAAACAGTAAACTTGTTTCACATTGGCTACTGAAATTAGGTGGCAACTTTTAATTATTACTGACTGATTTGGGCCAGACATCAACACAGTGAAACCGGGTCCTGGAGGTATAAGTGCATTGTCAGACCCTGGGCCCAGCTAGTCCTCATCTTCCCATTTTCTGTTGGGCTCAGTTTAATGTCTGGTCTTCTCTTTCTGTCCACACTACTAAAATATGTTATTTCATTTCAAATCTTCTTTTCTGTGACCTCCTCCTTCTCTCTATCCTCATAAGTACATGACCACCCTCCTCCAGAACATTAAAATTGAAGCTGCTAAAATCACCTTCTTTTCCTGTTGTTTGGGATCATGTCACATCTTCTTTGACTCCCTTCACTGGCTTTTCTTTCACAACTATTTCAAATTCAAGGTTCTTGACCTCACTGTCAAGGCCCTTCACAGTTCTGCCTCTCCCTACAGTGTGGAGTAGCTGTAGCTCTTATGTAGGGGTGTGGGAAGGTGGCCAGAGAGTTCAAAGAACAACACACCTATTTATCCTCTCCTTGTATCTTGTCTTGTTGCCAACCTGTTCCCTCCCCTTGGCCACTCACTTGTGCACTTCCCCCACAGCTGTCTCTGTGACTTCTTCCATGCTGCCCTGACACACACAATGCCTTCCCTGAACAGATCCAAAAGGCCACATGACCTTTTCCTCTGTCAAATCTCTCCTTCTTCTGCTTGGCCAACTAGTAAGTGGGATGCTAAGGGGGAGCTGGATATCCGAGTACTCTGGTAAACATTGTACATATGTTGTAGGTTGCATTCCTCTGCTTGGCCCTTTGGATGTTGCTTGTCACGATGTTGACAATTCTCACAGTTTCAGCTGGGGATGTTCTCTGCCTGGGGGGGGAGGAACTGATTGGGGAGAGGAACTGAGGAGGAGCCATCTGATTTGGCTGCTTTCTCCACTGCCCCACATCTGGGGGAAGAGCAGCCAATCAGAGCTGCTGCAGGAAGCAAGCAGAGCTCTCCTCTCCCCAGTTGGGAGCTGACACCATTCTCACAGAGTGTGGTGGGAGGAGGGAGTAGAAAGAGCCCAGCAATTGAGGGCACTCTGCTCCCCCTACCCTTCCCTCCTGTGAGCAATGGGATGGCTCCTCCACTCACCCCCCCTCTCCCTTCCAGCAGCCCCTGGCCCAGGAAGGGGCCAATGGGGATGAAAAGCCCTTGGAGCTGCCCCCCGCCAGCTGGGAAGGGGGAGAAGAGGACCTGCTGCAGCCCTCCCACTCTGAGGCGGGGTGAAGAGCCCCAACAGGAGCAGAGGTGAGGCTAGAGGGCTGAACTGATGTGGGGGCAGAATTGATAGGGAGATAGGGGGCAGAATTAATTGCTGGGCAGGTGTGTGGTGAGAACTTCTGCAAATTAGTAAATTTGGAAGCATCGGGAACACCATTACACATGCACACTTGGACAGGGGGAGTTCAAAATAAAAAGACCAAGAACACAATACAGTTTTTTTAATCTCAGGATTTTGGGGCCAGTCTCATGATTTCTGGGTCTGATTTATGATTTTTTTGAACCTTTGGGGTGGGCATTGCTGGATATCTTTCTGGGCTACCACCACACTTGTAGCTAGGGATGTGATTCCCAGCTCCTGTAGATGTACTTGCGCTAATTCTCATCAAGCTTGTGCACCAAAATAGTTGGGTAGCCGTGGTAGCACAGGCAGTGGCTCGCCGCATCGAGTACAAACCCTCCTGAACCTTGTGTGTACGTACTCGGGTGACCTAGCCCATGCCGCCAGTGCCTGTGCTACCATGGCTACACTACTCTTTTTAGCTCGGTGAGAGCTAGTGCAAAAATATCTATGTGAGCTGGCAGTCACACCCCTAGCTCATAGTGTTAACATACTCTTAGATGGTAAGCTCTTCTAGGCAAGGTCCATGTCTTCCTGTGTGTTTGAACAATACATAGTACAATGTGGGTGCTCCTATAAAGCAAATAAGTGAATATTAATGACACTAGACAAACAAGAGAATGAATTCACGCAGCTTTGGTCTCTTGCTGCAGAAAATTATAGCAATGTTCAGCCACTTCATAATGACACGAGACAAAGAAAGGAGATACCAATGGGGTGAAGAAAATAAAACACTCGTTCCCTTTGTCGCTAAGGTAAGGGACTGAGCTGTAGGACTGGGAGCCACCAGGAATTCTTAAGTTCTGATCCCTGCTTGGTTACTGAGTCATTGTGTGGCTTTGGGCAAGTGGCTTCAGTTTCTCTGAGTCTACTTTCTACTTCATGGAGGTGGTGTGAAGATGGATTGATTAGTCATTGTTTGTACACATATTTTTAAAATGCTAATAAAGAATAAATATTATTTTATTATCTTTCTTAGCCTTGCAATGTGTTTCAGTGAGTTTAATAGTTTCCTATTCAGTCTTGGCACTAAATTGAAAGGTAGGTAGATATGTGTGTGTTTTGTGGGAATTTGTGAGGGAGGAGATGGTGTATGTGACTTTCCCTGAGTAACTGTTGCAAATATTGGCCAGCTGTTTCAAAATGTAGAATAATAAAACTGGTTTGGTCAGTGAGAGCAGAGCACGCAATCACCTTTAACTGGCATGACCTGCTCTTAGGCAGCAGGTCACTTTATGTCACTCTGACCCGGACAGTGGGAGGGAGGGAGGGAGAGGAGAAGAGTCTGTCTTTCTTACCTCCACCATATTCTCCATTGTAATCATTCCCTGCTGGAGGAGACAGATTTGTTTTCTTGAAACAATCAAATTTACTAATGCCCTGCACACCTGTTTCTGAGGGATGAACTCACTGTAAAGTTATGTACTGAATGCTCCAAATAGCACAGGGGGATTCAGCGAATAACTGTCTGTAAACATATCGTATCTCTATTTCAGGTGGATCCACCCAAGATACTCCAGAAGCTGGGGTGCCCCAGAATGCAGCATGCTGTGATATCAGACATATCCCACATTTCTCTAGGGGCATGCAGCATGTTTTTAAGGGTCCAGGTAAGGGGAATATTATTTTTTAAAATAATATAGGATTGTATTTAATGAATTACACAAACCAAATCCTATTTACTTTTCAGTTCTCAAAGTCTAAAGACCCATACCTGTTTGTATGGAAGATACCACTTTATAGACCCTGAGTTTTATTCAACCCTAGAACCTTGTCCTCACTTTTAAAAAAATGAGAGTTTTTGATGTTTGATAGGCCGATTACCATGCAGGGCACTCCCATATTGAGTTACAGAGATATGAAGTGGGGAAAAAAGAAGGTACATGCATACCCGAACTATCCCTCATTACAGACTCAAGTTTACTTGTTTTCTACACTGTAGTGCATGTAGCTAAAATTCTGTTTTCTGTGTATGGTATTTTTAAATGTAAGAAAGCTGTCTGCAATCTGGGGTTTGGTCTAGGTACTACTGTGTCTCCCCTCACCTTAGTAACCGAAGGCCTCACAAACACTGAAACCCCTAACCTGCCAGTGAGGTAGGGAAGTACTATTATCACTGATTTTGGATGGGGGAACCAAGGCACAAAGCAAGTGTGCAACTTGGCCAAGGTCACAAAGTGTGTCTGTGACAGAGCCAGGAATTACATCCAGATTCCCTGAGTCCCAGTACAGTCAGTTCCTATAACCAAAAGATCATCATCCACTCTATCAGAGATGGAGAACAGAGATTTCTCTCTCAGGGAGAGTTAATATTTGTACATTTGTGTTTTTTTCTTTAATCTAAAATGAAGTATCTTATAGTGGAAAGTGCATAGTTTTCTCTTTATATCTGGGCACAAAACACACGCTCACATTTCAGCACAGATCCTCAGCTGGTATAAATTGTCATAGCTCCATTGAAATCATATGGCGCTATAACAGTTTACACCAGCTGAGGATCTCCCCCCTAAGATCTTTTAATGTTTGTTTGCATAAATAATTCACCTTGGGTCTACAGAATGATGAAACTGACTTTATAGGAAATCTTATTAATGTTAAAGAATGAATCCTATGTCATCTTTAGCTTTCTTGGTGTATTTTTTCTTTGTATTGTCTCTGACTTACATTTGGTTCCTACTGTACCTTAGTCCTACCTTTCTTCTCCCCTGTATTTTTTACCTGTGGATAATCTTGTGGTTAAGGCTTTTGGAACTTGGGAGATCTGGGTTTAATTCCTGGTTCTGCCACAGACCTCCTTTATGACCTTGAGACAATAACTTCCGCTCCCTGAGCCAAATCGTGGTTCCATTGAAGTCAATGGCAATTTTGTGTGCATAACCATGATTTGGTCCTTTGTGTCTATGTTTCCCCATTTGTAAGATGGGGATAATGACACTGCCTTACCTCATATGGGTGCTGTGAAGTTAAATTCATTGATATCTGTGAGGTTCCAATCCTACAGTGGCAGGAACCATTGAAAAAAAACTATGAATAATAATATCATATATACAATTTTTTAAAATCTCACCCTTACTTGTGTCACATCTTGGGCACTTGAAACCATAGTACATCATAATAATTGTTTAGAAGTTGGGACTTGAAAGGCTGTGTTTGTGTAATCACAAGAAGTCAGCATGAAGCCCCTATGCAGGGACGGGATGGTGCCCTGAAGCATGTTATTTCTTTTGCTGTATTTTTCTGTCTCTGTTCACTCCACTGCAAAAATTCTCTTAACCTTCCTGCCACCGATCAGTGCGCATGCAAGTGATTTAATTAAAATGGCTTTTATCTATTATGCCAAAAACAAGGAATTAACAATAGCCATTAAAATTACTGTTATTATTCACATCAAATAGATTTTAGCATCAGACAAAAAATATATGGAGGGGAGCTATGGAGCCAGCAGAACATGGTGTATAAAATTAACAACAACACACATTTCAAAATGCTTTTAATCTCACAATGTAATTATTTTACCTGCCAGTCAAACTGTCTCTTAAGCCCCACTTCTGTTGAACCTAAAGAATTAAATTAAATTAAAATGCAATGAATTCAAGCTGTGGAAATGATAGTTGACCCACAAATATTGTTGTTATTATTTTATGTATAGCTTATTATATGTATTGGAGTAGCACACAAAGCCCCTAATCAACATCAGGACTCCATGGTGCTGGGTGCTCTACACACATTGGTGTTAGCAATGATGGAAGATTTCCCTACAATAGACAAGGGCTCCTGCACATATAGTAGTACTTAAATATGGATGCAAGAATCTCCCTGCAAGGTGTATATTATTTCCCCCATTTTACAGATGGGGAAACTGAGACACAAAGAGGCTGAGTCACTTGGCAGAGGAAATACAGGGAGTAAAGATTCAAGACTGGGATTAGAACTCAGGTCTCCTGGTACTTATTGTAACGACACTGTGCTGCATCCCTTATAGCTAGTAAATGTATTCTGTAATCATTCCTTCTCATTCATCTCTACCCTCCTCCACTGCATCAACATGAAGATTTCCAAATCCACTTAAACAAAATATGCAGCTAATTGTGCCTCCTTGCACATGAAACTCTATTATTCAGAGTCTCAAACCAAATGTAGAGTCATCCTATGAACCTGGACCTATATGCTTTTTTAAAAAATGTAAGTGGTAAAATATATATTGAACACCTATAGGCTTTCCGACATGCCCCATCTGGCTGGTCAGTCCACAGCAGAAGTGTGTGCATTCATAGTAAAGCCAGCGTTCTTGCACAATGCAAGAAAACAGACGGTGCCTATTGACAGCAATTACAGTAAATGTTTTCTATCGGCCTCCGCATGCCCATTCTTTGTGAGCAGATGGCATCAGCTTCACATTATTTCTCCATGATGCCTTTTTTTAAAATTCAGTTTATCTTTGGTGCCTCATTCACTTTTGCCAAAGAGGCTTTTTGATTTTTCATTCCTCACAATGGGATATGGAATAGTGTTGAAAGGTATTGTGGCTGGCATAGCTTCCAGGCTTTGTGATGCTTGGTAACGTACTTCAGCTCTTTCTCACTGCTTCATCTTGTCTTGAAATTATATTGACTTATTAAAAACAGGAAAAGAATACTCTCAACCCATCTAAATCTCTGTGCTTAATTTTATGATGCAGAAAGGTTAGGTACCAAGAAGACACCTGGTTGGATTAGAAATGCTGAGCTCTAGCATAGATAGATTTTTTTTTTAATGCCCAAGCCTGCATTTTGAGCTCCAATTCTCATGTGTCTATCTAAAAATGAAACAAAAGTACAAACAGTTTTGTTTTAATTGCTCATTCTCAAGATTTCTAGATGATGACAAGCATGCACAATTGTTTTATAATCCAAGTGAAGGTTTGAACTCCTCCTAACCTTTTCATCACCATACTCCACAAGCTTAGTGTTTCTTATATTTGCAATGGGGTTTCAGATTTCTATCTGTTATCTGTCTGAGCTGACTTATGACCTTGAAGAGCTAGACATGAACTGCTTCTAGTCTATTAGGGGCTGACGCTCTGGCCATATGTTCTGTGATAAACTCAGGACAGACAGCTGCAAGGGAGGGGTAGAAATCAGTCCCAGAGGGTTAAAAGGCTCTCCTCCTTATCAACTGGGAGGCAACTACAGGGCAATCAGGTTCAGCTGAGAAAGGGTTACCAAGGTAGCAAATTAGAATCAGCTGAGGGGGAGCTACCTGAGGTTAATTAGGATCAGCTGATTCCAACTTGGGGCTGCCTGAGACCTTTTTAAACCCCTCCCTGAAAGGAAGGAAGCAGAGCAGAGGCCTTGTTGCCAGGAGTGTTATAGCAGCAAGACAGTGAGCCTCACCAGGAGGAGAGGCAGTCCTCTCTCCCACAAGGGAGTAAAAAGACTCTAAACAGGACTGGTGGAGATACAGGGAGCAGACTCCCCCAGTGTCCAAAGCGGGACAAGATTACCCAAGCCTGTCTCACCAGGGCTAAAAGCAGCAGAGGCTGGGGAGACTGAGAAGGTGCCTTGCCACAGTTCTTATTAGTAATCTTTATTCCCTGTTGTGCAGTGAGTGTCCTGAGCACTGCACAAAACATGGTGTATACAAGTTCCCTCTGTGAACTTGCAATGGGATCTTCTATCATGAACCCTTACACCTCTTCAGAGGCCTACGTATATAAGGTCTGCACTAGTGGTGTGCACTTCAGGATCAGGACCTTACTTTGGGCAGGGACCTTGTTCTGTCCCACACCATAAATTCCTTTGGAATATAGGGTAAAAGAAAATATTTCACAGATGCTTAACTTTCAGGAGTGGGATTCCCTTTAACCATCCCCAGAGAGGCATTGAAGACAGACCATCAGACTGGCATCAGATGCGCAGGTGATGAGATTTAAAATCCAGACTCCAGTAAACTCAGCCGTTGCCTCTGTTTTTTGAAGTTGAAGTAACTGCTTCTCATCTGCTTTTGAAGCTAAGCTAATTTTAAAGCAATGGTGTTCATGAAGATCAGTGGCTTGACCACAAAGTGAGCCAGTCACTCAGCCTACAGTAGGAACCTAGTATTTTCCTGGTTTCTGGGTTTTGTTCTAACTACTGAAAAAAACAGTTTGTCTCATTTTTATTTTCCTCTTGTGTGTTACTTTCATATAAAAGATTTTTTTACCTCAAGCAAACAAAACATTTGCCCCTTCTTTGGCAGGAGATGTGTGTGCACACTGCTGCAGGGATCCCCATATGGATCTAGCACACCTGTGAAGTTTCACAGACTCAAAGACTTTAAGGGCAGAAGGGGACAATCATAATAATCTAGTCTGACCTCCTTCACATCACAGGCCACAGAGCCTCACCCACCCACTCCTGTAATAGACCCATAACCTCTGGCTGAGTTACTGAAGTCCTCAAGTCCTTCCTTTGAGGAATTCTTTTGGCATCAGTGGAGCAGGGCAACCCAAACTCATCCCTCGTGTCACTGTATTGAACTCTCCAGAATTACACCAGGGATTAATTTGGCCCAATATTATTGATTGCCTAAGAAAGGATGAAATGGGGATGGAACCAGTTCATAGATGTTTGAATAGCATAAACATGATGGAAGGGAATTATTTAGGATGGGATATGGGATATAACTAGTATCAATGGGATGAAATTAGGAAAGAAAGCATCTTGACTGAAAACCTTCCTAACAGTGAGATCTGTGGATTCATTTCCCCCAAGAGAAGTGATAGAAGACCCATTTCATGGAACTTTTACTAGTCTAGACCAGTGGTTCTCAAACTTTTGTACTGGTGACCCCTTTCAGACAGCAAGTCTCTGAGTGTGCCCCCTCCCCCCCTTATACATTAAAAACACTTTAAAATATTTAACACTATTATAAATGCTGGAGGCAAAGTGGGGTTTGGGGGTTCAGGCTGACAGCTTGCACCCCCCCATGTAATAACCTCACAACTCCCTGAGGGGTCACAACCCCCAGTTTGAGAACCCCTGGTCTAGATAAACCATGAGACAAACCTGTAGGCAACTGTCCTGCATTGACATGGAGGTGGACTGAATGATCTGCTAGGTCTTTGCCTATGTAGGCAAACTTCTATGAGTCAGACATTGCAACACCAAGTGACACACTTGCAGCTAAAATCATGTTATTTGCATATAGACCTCTACCCCGATATAACACTGTCCTTGGGAGCCAAAAAATCTTACCGTGTTATAGGTGAAACCGTGTTATATTGAACTTGCTTTGATCCACTAGAGAACGCAGCCCTGCCCCCCCAAGCACTGTTTTACCACGTTATATCCAAATTCATGTTATATCGGGTGGCGTTATATTGAGGTAGCGGTGTACTTGTATCTTGTATGACATTGGTTCAATATTATTTATTTAAATTTTCCAGCTATAAAAAGCCTGCAGGTCACTCACTTTGTCCTCACCCTTTACTGTTGTCACAGAGAGAAGTTCAAGTCACTATCTATCATTTTAGATGCTCTGACGGTTACATGTAGGCAGCCCCACTGTGAAGGGCATAGACAAAGTGAAATGGATTTTACGAAGCAATGGTTAATTTGATTGTTCCTATAGGTGAACTGAAATGTTTTTTTAAAATAAATAAATAAAACTGTTCAATCAAGTTCTCCAATAATGAAGATAATCACTGTGCAAAATTCACATGAAATATCTGAACATCAGTTCCTCTTTTTTACTTTTCTGCTGAGACCTGAGTTCAAGGTTCTGTGTTTCCCTGGCTACAGTTTTTGCTCTTCTGGATGCCTAAAGCTCAGAAAAGAGAGGGAGCAACAATGCTTGCACAGCATTTGCTGTGAGTGCTCTCAGCAACTGCTGCATGAAAAAAAGACAAGGGGACTCTTAACTCAGGTTTTAACAGGAAAGGAGTGTTTCAGTTCACCTGTAAGGTAAATAGTTACCTTCCACTGCAAGGTTGCCCATTATTTTTCATGAATGAGTAATCAGCTTGCCAGTTCAGGCTACTCAAGTTAATGAAAAAAGTGATAATGAATAATACAGCAACAGTTTCTGCTTTTGTACTTAATAATATACATGAGTGGAGTCAACTTAATGTACACCTGTCCTTGTGGTTTGGTATGACCTGTAAAAACCTGCTGCTGTATCATTGCTTCTCGGAAGTAACTGATAGGGACACGTGATTTTAGACTGGTAAAACATGCTACATTGCTCAGTATAGCTTGGGATGAGATGGCCTGAGACAGCTGTAAGTTACTCATGGCCCAATTTATCTCTCTACCTTTATGGCCCCCATCACTGTAATATGTGAGCACCTCCTAAATATGAATTAATTTATTCCCCCAACACCATGTGACGTAGATTAGTGTTATCATCCTCATTTTAGTGATGGTGAACTAAGGCAGAATTCAATGCAGTGGACCAGCACCTGGGCCGGCTTTAAGCCGATTCCCCGGAATCGGGCCCTGTGCCTAAGAGGGCCCCGCGGCCACACCTTTTTTTAACTCACTGGGCGGCAGAGGAGGTCTGCTCCAGGTATTTGGCGGTCTTTTGGCGGCGCGGGGGGGGGGTGGTGTTGTTCCGGGTCTTCGGCAGCATTTTGGCGGTGGGGGGTCCTTTGGTGCCGCGGAAGACCCAGAGCGGACCCCCCCGCCGCCGAAGACCCGGAGCAGAGCCGGAGCAGAGCTGGGTATTCGAATCAGGCCCCACCGTTCATAAAGCCAGCCGTGACCAGCACAGGCTGGACTTAAGTGGTGCATAGGCTGTGAGCTTGGCCTCTGCACAGTGGTCGGTTTCATGTATTCAGAGGTATTCTTTTGTCTTGCTCAAGGTCACACAAGAAGTCTGTGACAGAGACAGGACCTGAGCCCAGCTCTCCAGATCCCAGCCTTGACCACAAAATCACCTTAGAAGAAATCAGATGTTAAACCCATACCACACTTGACCTTAGCCAAAAGGCCAAGAATAAGTGATTATATACAAGATATTGTAAATTACATACAATAACATACAGTAGACGTAGCTGCCAAATTTTAAGTAGCTCCTTAGAGACATTTTTGCAGATGTGAGAGTGTGAAGTGGGTAAGCTTCTTCTGATCTGGCCTTTCTTTCCCCTGCATCTGATAATAAATTAATGCTAATACTTACATCCCAGCATCTTAAGGTGCTTTCATGTACTTGTGATGTAAGTTAGTATTATCACTATCTCTATTGTATGGATGGGGAAACTGAGGTACATAGAAGTTGGGTAAAGTCAGCCAGCATATCAGTAGCAGAACTTGGATTGGAACCCAGGCATCCTGATTTCTGTCCTCCATATTAGGTATAAGAACATCTCCTCTTCCCTCCTTTTATTCCAGCATGGTTTTCTTTGCTACCTTTTCCTCTCTCAGTCGTAATCTTTCTCTCATTTATTACTGATTTACCTTTTTCTCTTTCTTTGATTTCCTCCTGGACTTTTCTCTGCTCCCTTCCCTGGCCCAAACTCACCCTCCTCATTTCTCTCCTTCAGTCTTTTCTCTTTATATTTCTCTGTAATCCCTCTGCTTCTGTCTTCTTCCCTCACACCACGGAGAGAAAAGAGCTGTTGCTCAGAGCCAGGAAGTAGCAGTACTGGCCACCTGTTCCACTCTAAGTCCTGCCCTGAGAGTTACAGTAGGGAAGAGGGAATCAGCAGGCAAAAAAAGTGTAAACGGGTATGTGGAGAGAGAGGAAGAATCTTTGGCTACCTGCTCAGAAGCCCCAGGAGGAGCCTCTCATAGTGAGGCGGAGATGAAATGAGGAGGAACTGAAGTGGAAATCTTGCTCACTGCCTCCAGCCCTGACATGTCAACTAGCATGACTGAGTGACTGAAGTGCAGCAGCAAGAGCAAATGTGTGACTTTCACTCCAGATGAGTGACACTTAGAGATATGCATGGCCCTTTATGGGCAAATAAGAAGACAAACTCCTTGCTCAAAAAAACATAAGTAAAGCCTCCATGAGTGACCACAGTGAATGGGAGTAGGTCAAAGCACACTAGCAGGGTCCACACAGCCAGTTAGTGCATGACATGTTAGTGCACTGCAGGAAAAACTTCCTGTCAGGGTGGTTAAGCATTGGAACAAATTGCCCAGGGAGGTTGTGGAATCTCCATCATTGAGGTTTTTAAGAACAGGTTAGACAAACACCTGTCAAGAATGGTCTAGTTACTATGTAGTCCTGCCTTGAGTGCAGGGGACTGGAGGTCCCTTCCAGTTCTACACTTCCATGATTCTATGATTTACACTCCAGCTTGCCATGCACTAGCTTGCCATCTAGACAAGCCCTTAGTCTCTTTTGTAACAGGCTGCAGCAACTTGGAAACAAAATGCTACTGTCTCTGTTGATGAGAGGTGTTCTTAGAAATTTAAAGGTATACTTCACAGAAAATGAACACATCCCAATGTCATAGCTACATGCACCACAACTAACATCTAAAATTGAGCTGCTGAAGTCAATGGGAATTCTTGCCATTTACTTGAGCATGATGAGCGCAGATGAATTAAAGGGATCAATATTGAAGGATAAAGAGTTGAATGAAAAGGAAAAAAGATGCAATCATAGGGCCTTATTTACAACCCTTACTCATACAGGTAGCTCCATTGACTTTATTATGGTTATGTACATGCTTAAGAACTATTTGTCTGAGTCAAGGGTGCAGGACTGGGTCCTTACACTTTTCCAAGCTTTTGGGGCTAGGTCCTGCTCCACTGAAGTAAAGAGCAAAACTCCCACTAATTTCAAGGGACCTTTAATTTCTTCAAGGTCTCTTTAATTAGGATTAATTATTTAGTGTTTTTACAGTGCTTTCAAGATGTACAGAGATATAAGTGTGAATTTTTTTATTATTATAATTTTCTTATTATTTGCTGTTACTATTAAACTCATTATTGTTTTATTTTTTTATGTCTCTCATAAAGCTGGATATGATATAACATTGAGCGCTTTAGTAGTTAAACAAAGCAAAAAGGAAGACGATGATGATGATAATTTATTACTTGCTGAGCACCAACTTTGGTATCATTGCTAAAGATAGGACCCACTCTTGCCCATACTGACTCTCATTAGGAAATGTACTCCTGTCAACCCTGGCCACCTGTATTTGCAGGATTGGGACCATAAAGACAGCTATGGGACCTGATTCATCATTGCCCTGCATCTTGTACAGACACTGTACAGTATCAGTGCACAGTGGGTATAAAATATTACCAAACTAGAATGATAGCAGTTTATACCCATTTTGTGCTGGTGGGAATGACTGCACTAGATGCAGGATAGTGATTAATCAAGCCCATAGTCCTGGCTCCGAGGAGCTTACATTCAAAGAGCCCCATTTGGGAAACAGTTACACACATGAATAATTTTACTGGTGTGAATTGTTCCACTGAAGTTACTCCTGTGCATAAATGTTTGCAGGATCAGGCCACTCATCTGACAGAGACATAGGAAATTGACTTCTGGGCCTGCGCAAAATGTTCACAACTGCATTTGAAAATCTGTAAATTTTAGGTCCTCTGGTTTGCACCAATTCAGCCAGGGACTACTCTGATGCTTAAAGTTAGGACATGTGCTTAAATGTCTTGCTAAAACATTTGCCAGGCCCTTATTAGCTTCTCTCTTGATAATTACAGGAGGAAGGTTTTGTGACCAGGGCTATAAGTTACACAGCAACAGGGCTGCCTCTACAGTAGCAAACTGTAGTTCTTGGAGCAAAGGAGGGAGTTTTTGTTTCTTTTTAATAAGGGATGCACAGCTACAGATTGCATATGGCCTATTTATTTATTTTTAATTTCTTAAATGAACTCAGTGTTAATTCACATACTAACCCCTTTGTACATGGAAGGGACAAGGGTTCTTCTTTTTACCTGTAATGAGACTGCATAAGCCAAATCCCATAAAACCTTGGGTTTATGGTATCTTGGGTACTGGGAAATAATGGCTTGCTGCCCTAGTTAGCTCACAGTAAGTAGCACAAGGTATTCCACAATTAAATCTTATAACTAGGGTGGCATTAATTTCCCATTATCCTTAATATAATCCCTTGCTTTATACTTTCCTTTCCTTCCCACAGCCCCCATCCCACGCAGATCCTTAAACCTTTCCTCCAGTTTTCCTTATCTTGACAGCAGATGGATCGCTTGATGATTACCTGTTCTGTTCATTCCCTCAGGGGCACTTGGCATTGGCCACTGTCAGAAGACAGGATACTGGGCTAGATGGATCTTTGGTCTGACCCAGTATGGCTGTTCTTATGTTTACTCAGCCAAAGCACCCGATGGAGTCAGGTGAGTAAGGTCCCAGGGCCTGGCCTGCCATTTTGTTCTGTGTCTTGAGCAGTATGCTTCTTTGGGCTAGTAAGGATAGCAGAGATGATTTTCTGGCTAAGGCACTGGACTAGGACTCTGGAGATTGGTATTCAATTCTTAGCTCCTGTGCGAAAGTGGTAAAATGGTGAGAACACTTTCTTCCTCCCATTCTGTACCTGTCTTTTCTATATTGATTGTAAGGGCAGGGGCTGTCTCTTACTCTGTGTACAGTGCATAGCACAATGACTGCAATCCCTGCTGAGTCATTTAGGCAATACTATAATGAATATACTATAACAGAGATGGGTCTGAATCAATTCCCAGAGCTGAACAGCCCAAAACTGGAGGGATTTTCAAAAATTGAAACCAGATCTTCATCTCAATGTTTAAAATCTCCCCAATATTTATGATGAATTGAACAAAAACCTTGATCTCAGCACCCCAAACTTTAATCCAGTACATTTTTCAGCATGCTTCTATAACTGACTCATAGTAGGAACATTTCAGTGGAACAAGGATAAAATAATTAATAGAAATGGGAAGCTTTCTAAAGGCTTAAGCTTGAACACCCCCAAGTTCCAGGGCTTTGATTAGACCTATGGATGAGTGAGTTTATGTATGCAGTTTCCAACCTCTTGCTCCTGGGGGCGGAGAGGGGAGGGGGCGGCAGCTGCTCTGGAGAAGTGACTCACCAGTGGGAGAAAGCAGGCTGCAATACCACAGCTGGATGGGAGTAGCTTTAAGTTGCCCTTCCTGATGTAGGAGGACTCCAGAGGACCTCTGCTTGTGGAGGCTACCTGGGAAACACGCTGAATCAGCATGTCTCCCAGGCGCCCTTATCCCATTCCCTCCCAAGGCTAGCCAGCCTTTCTAGGCTGCGCTGGCTGACTCCAAGCCCCCAAAAGCAGGGACTGTGGTCAGTTGGCACTACTGTCTGCTTTCATCCTGCTGGATGTTTTGTCACTGGGGACCTTCAGCCTGGGTCGTCAGTGAGGCCAATTGTAATGTTTATCTGAACTAGCTCAGCTTCTTGGTTTGAGAAAAGAGGGCTGGAGATCTCCAGGGAACAGGATTTGCTGGAACTCCCTGCTTCTGGCTGAACCAGAAATACAATAAGAGCCTTTCTTGTGGCACTTCAGCATTTCTGAAAATTACACAGGGTGGAGCTTAAAAATGACTCAGGATGGGGAGGGGGGATCAAAAGCTTGGATCATGCACAACTACCAGTATCTGAATTTGCAAACAGGAACACCTGAGTAGACATACAGGGGGACACGCCCTTTTAACTCCATTGAAATACGCTGGAGAGCTTTCAGAAGGGATGCTTTGAGGGGAAAAAAGGCCAAGACAAAATAAAGATGCATTCTAGGGTTTAGGATAGTTACACAGATTTTATTCAGTCCTTACCCAAGCAAAACGCTCACTGAAGCCAGTAGGAGTTTTGCCTGAGAATGAACTGGGTTAAGGACATCAGGAAGGGAACTTAGAGATACTGAACTCTGACAGTGTGGGAGGTGAAGTCTTATATAGCAGCTTAAGTACAAGGTCAAGTGCAGAATGGGTTGATATTTACTTTCTGCAGTGGTGGCACAGGGAGGTTGGCAAGAGCCAATTGTATCACAAGGACAGTCATATGATCTGAAGGTCTAAGATCCCATCCCAGTTCCCCTTGGAGGTTTGAGTAGCTAGAATCAGAACCTCTATGCAGGAACGGGTGTCTTGTTGCCATGCCTGTGAACCAAACTTGTAGAGCTCTTTCACTCTCTCTTGCCATGTAGTCAGAAGGTTTGTCTTTGATTTCCTCTCAAGGGATTTTCCCATTATCCTTAATATAATTATAAAGAAACCTCTCTGTTTTTCATGGAAGAAACTGCCTTTTCTATTGGGTTGGGCAGGGTGGTTAGTATTGTTCAAACTCAGAGTTGACTCACCCAGGTATGTTTTATCACCAGGTTTGTTCACTCAACTTCATTTACTGTCCCCCCTCCACACACATACATGCCAACTACCTGGCTTTGTTTTCATACAGTGAACGTAGGGCTCATGAAAGGTGCCAGATGTACAGCTCTGAAGTGCACAGAATGGGTTTGTGAAGGAAGCAATAATCCAAGCTCCCTCACACTGTCATCTCCTCTGTGTTTTGACTATAACGCCAGGCAAATAGATTAGACAAAATGCTCCTGTGCAGTGTGACACATGAGGGAACCCAATCTTTCCACCTCCGTCTGTCTAATGCCATTGTAGCCATATTTTTCTAATATGTAATCTGTTGTCCTGCTCAGTTCTGTCTTCCACCCACTGGCATCCAGTCAAAGGCTTCTCTAGGAACATAGGTTTTTTACATCCATACAACATAGCTAAACCACTTTAGCCTTCTTTCTCGAATCATTGTCTCTGTAATCTGCGCATCAGCATTAGTTACTCTTCCCACTGGCAGTCACCAAGTATTCTCCATCATTATCTGTGATGGAATGTGTAAAGTTTCATGTTGTGGGCTTCTAGCATTTGCCAAGTTTCAAAAACATATAACAATGTTGGTATTACAATGACCCTGTATAACTTTATCTTGTTTCTTATGTGAATTTCCTTATTTTCCCAAATATTTACCAGTCTCGTAAGCTCCACTTGCCTTCCGAGTTCTTGCTTTCACTTCCTTATGGCATGGGTCATCAGCACCTTGTTTCCAAGATATACAAACTTCTTAACCATTCTGTCAATTCACTGTCAATCGCACACACACCATCATTGCTTACTCCTCTTTACAACTATCATGACTTTCATTTTCTTTTGATTTCATTTGACATTCTGATTTTTCATCCTACTTTCGTGGCCTGACATTGGAGAGTTTCTTTTCCATGGCATTGTTATGTGTGTTCAACAGAGAAATATTATCTGTAAAGTCAAGATCCTGGTGTTTTCCTCTGCTTCACATAACTTGTGTATCTTTCTTTGATGTTGCTCTTTGCATCATATAATATATCAAAATGCAAAAAAGAAGAGGTGAAAAGATGCAACACTGCCCCACTCCAGTGATGATATCAAAGCAATTCGTCTTTCAACTTTCTGTCTTTCCATAACATTTTGAACCATCATACAGCATCTTGACCAATAATACTATCTTTCTAGGATGCCCATATTGTTGCAAGATCTTCCATAGTGACTCTCTGTGAACGCAGTCGAAAGCTTTGGTGAAATCTATGAAGTTCAAGACTATCCTGAGATGATTTGTTGAGGAAAGGGCTCACATACCAGAGAAGATTAAAGATGTGACCTACACAAGATCTTTTCAGTCTAAAGCTTGCTTGCTCATTATGCAGTTTTTCATTTTTGACCAATTTGATACTGTTCAATAGTATACTGCAGAACACTTTCCTGGGTACTGAAAGTAATGTTATTTCTTGGCAGTTATCTCACACCAGTTGGTTCCCTTTCTTTGGTAATTTACAGATCACACTTTTGTTCTAATCCTCTGGACAGAGTTCTTTCTCCCAAACAATAAACACAGTACATGTACTCCCCATCCTCACCAGCTTTAAGCATTTCAGCAGTAATCTTATCTTGACCAGGCACTTCGCTGATTTTTAGCTGCTTAATTACTTTCTCTGTTTCTAAATTTCTAGCAGTGAAATGTTCAATCCTTACCTACTTCACATCCACTGATTTGAATTGTTGGCTCTTCTTGGCTGAGCTCTTCATTAAAATGTCCTCACCATCATTTCTTTTGTTCTACTTCTGTTTTTAACAATTTTCCATCTTTCGCTTTTATGATACCACTGTGACTCTGCAAACAGGATGACAATTGCATATGTAACCCAGCCCTGAGGCACAGCTGCTGCTTTCTCCTTTTTCTCCTCAGGGTTGTAGGCCCTGGGTTCACCAGGTACCTGGTGCCTCCAGCCAAGTAAATGCCTCCTAGTGCAGAGAACACAAAGAACCTGTCCCTTAGGAAAATATTCAACACCCAATCTCATACAAAGGAGTGTCAGTCAAAGCAATAAATAAATAAATAAATAAATAAATAAATAATAGCTATCGCAATGCCCAGAGAAATAAAACAGTAACTGGGGGTTTTTTTAGGTAACTGGGGAACTCAGAATAGGGAACAATGGGAAGGGATCACAATAATAAAAGACAAAATTAACAATAAATAAACTCTACCCTTTCCAACATTTACAGACAATACATACTACCCTGCTTCTTCCTAATACCCACCTAGACAGATAGTGAGTATTGGCTTAGTCTTTGATGGATGATACAGCAATGAAATCAGTGGCCAGCTGAAAACACAATATCAAAATAAATAAACCAGGGTGTTCTTACAAAGTAGCCACACCAAGGATAGTAAGATTGTCCTTGTGGCTCTCTAGTCTGGATTCAGATGTGCATTTAGACTGACTCTTGTTAGCCTCACCTTGACTGTCTCCTCAGCCTCCTGGGTTTCTGGTCTCTGCTGTGATGACACTATTCAACATCCCAGAAATCCCAAAAGGGATCAAAGTCTTCCCTTGGATAGGAATGTGAAGGGTAGAAAGGTCCTTCCTGGCTGTGTTGTGCCTTTCTTTGCTATACTCCAAACACAGTCAACTGAAAGTAAAGTCAGCCCCTTTTCTCTGAGTCCTGGCTCATGAGTAGTCCCACATAGTGTAGCTAGCTGGTTCTATCTTCCTCCCCAGACTCTAGGCAACCTAGGAAACAGATTCCTGAGCCTCTTCCACCATTACTGCTATAGAGCAGGGGTGAGTCCCCTAGATCCTCAGTGTGGTACTTCAGGAGCACTCCCTCCAAAGGGGTTACACTTATGTATCTGAACCATTTTCTTAGAGTCACCTTTGACTAATGCATGTTTGGCTTCTCTTGCTTTTTTGAAAAAGCCATTCTATCTTATCTTGCTGACATAACTCCTTTACTTCTTTGCCTTTCTCTACAGACTCCTATTGCAGCTTGTATTCTTGTCATGTCACCTGTGGGCTGTAATACTTTGGTTTAATTTCAGTTGTTGAGTTTAGTGTGGAGGGGCTAGGTGGTGCTGGTAGCCTGTAATGTACAAGAGGTCAGACCCGATCATCTGGTGGTCCCTTCTAGCGCTGAACTCTATGATTCTGTGACACCTATGCTTGCCTCTTTTGGTTTTTTTACAGCTTTTCTTTCCTCAGTCAATTTCCATTTCATGGCTGCGTCCACAGTTTTCTTTCCTTGATCCAAGTGAAATTGTGGCTGCTTCCAAGCAGACATATCTAAGGCAAGCCCATTGCTCTTCTATACCATCATTCATTCATTCCCCACTGCTTTTTAAATCCATTTGAGAGCTGGATTGTAAAATCCCTCCTGATTCTTGGCAGGCCCAACTCTAGGAATGAGGATTTTGGGACTCACTTGCCATATTGTAGAACTTTTTATTCCCCCTGTCCAGAGGCATCTTTAGTATTGGCCATTTTTCTCTTCTGATGTATTTTCCAGTTCCTATTGGACAAAGTATCTGCATCATAAAATCAACCCCAGTTGTTTCCTCAGAGAGCCCAAGGACTGATTGGGCCATTGAGACTGAACTCCCCTCACAGCCCTAGCTGTTTTCCCTCCAGGCGATCCTGGAGGCACCCAGACAAGGTTGTGTGTTGGAAGCTTGCATTCTTGCCACCTGTACTGTACTCTGTGTGCATAAATAAAGGAGTTCAGTGCCAGGGCTGTCAAGTCAGCACTTTTCACTGGTGCCAAAATCACTATATTTTGCCTTTTTAAATACATTTTTTTAAAAAAAAGTCCCTTCTCCCAGAAAATCTGTTGCTTCCCCCAACCAGAATTAGGAGACGGATAATCAATCAGCATCTTGATAATCCTTGAGGCAAGAGGATTGGTGATAAGGAGCTAAGAGGTTTTCTCTCAGTAGCAAAGAAAATCTGGAACATACCAAGAGACCAAATTCCTGTACTCGTGTAAAACTTTAGTAAGGAGGTTTTGCACAGGGGCAGGGAAGGAAGAAGGGAGGCTAGGCAAATCCTTCCTCCTGCCAGTCTCACGGCATTGCATCTCCAGGGAGGATACTTCAAGCTCCCAGGCTGTAGTAGTGGTGGGGACCCACATGGGGGTTAAGGCCAGAAGATCCTCAGAGTTTGTGGGCCCACTGGCCAGCCCCAGCCCCAAAACTTCCCTCTGTATTGCTGCAAACAGAGCACAGTGAAGCAGTGTTGTGTGGCATGCAGGTAGTGTGAAGATCCCCCTGGCATGGACACTCTGCAGAAACTCTAAGCACACCTCCCACGATTAAAACCATAGCAGTAGAGCTGGGTATCTCTTGCTGTGAGGAGTTCTTGTCATGCTGTGTGGAAAAAATAAACTAATTTTGAAATGGTCCTGCTAGGTCCTGAGGAAACCAAGTCAGAGCAATGTACAGCAATCAAGTTTCTTGATGGAATTCAAGGCTCTTCCATATAGGTGACCAGATACTATGGTGATGGGAGTCACTGTGAAAAAAAAATCTAGATAGATAGTTCATCCCTGTCTCACAAGTGAAGGCCCTGAAAGCAGTGAAGGGTTCTGGACATGTAAAGCAGACCCCTGTCTTTTTAAGCTCCAGAAAGCCGGTATGGACCTAGAACATCAATGCCTCTATCAGAGAAAGTGATCTGCCAACTGCCCTGCAGCAAGTAATAATCCAGCTGGCTCTCAAAGAAACATGCATTTGAGGTCAACTATCTCAGCAGCAATCACTCCATCTCCAACCTCTCAAGCCTGGGAAGAGTTATCAAGAGAGTGGTGGGGAACAAACGTCAGAACTTAATCACTGCCAGCATCCTAGTCTTCTTGCTATTGGTGTTCAAACCAGGATATGGCATAGGGATGGTTTTAACGTGTGATTTTTCTAAGGCAATTAACAGAGCACAGACATCTATGCTGATACTGTTTATTCACATATAAGATCCAGTAGGAGTGGAAGGTCAGCACTATGTTGGCTCTACTCATTTCTCTTAGCCAAATCTCTCGGTGGCATTTTTATGTTCTCCCTTACTGTGGTGTTTGAGCAGCTCACAACAACCCTGTTATCCCCATTTTACAGATAGGGGGAACTGAAGTACAGAGAGGCTAGATGACTTGCCTACGGTCATGTAGGAAGTCTGTGACAAAGCAGGGGAATTGAACTTAGGTCTCCCAAGTCCTAAGCTAGCACTTCAATCAGTGGCCACCTTTCCCCTCAGAGAGTCAAATCCAAGAGATTCAAAAAGGCAGTTGATCCTTTTCCGGAAGAGCTCTTGCATGCTGAGGTCTGCAAGGCTCAGTCTTTCCTCCTCTTCTTTTCAACTTGATGGGAGACCTCTAGGGGAGGTAGTGAGATGCCATAGATCCATATTACTAATGTGATGCTGAAGATAACCATTTGCACATCGGTTTCTCAGCAGATACAGGCAGTGCTAACCCCCAGATATTCCAGTGCCTGAGAGAAATAAGTGAATCGCAGATGACTCAGGCTCAAGAAGAGGGAGATACTTTGAGAAGCAGATAGGGATATTAACCTAAGTATCTACTGAGAGAATTTATCCTCAGACTGTCAAGGTGATGTGCAGTCTCTGAGTTCTGTCAGTCTCATCACTGCTCCTGAGAACACAGATAGCCACAGTGTCAAGAAGTACCTTCTACTCAAAAACTTTTCAGAACAGGTGGCCACAGTGATCCATACATTTGTCACCTCCTGATTAGAGTTTTGCAACACACACTACCTGGGGTGAATGTGATGGCTACCTGGAAGCTCCAGCTAGTACAAATTCCCTTAGTCCACCTACTAAGCAAGAAAAATAAAAAAAACATTTCATGTCACTGTTCGATTGGCTCCCCATTCAACTCCAGCTCCACTTTAGAGGTTCTTAAGGAGCTAGAGTCTAACTGTCTTACAGACATCCTCTCCATCCATAAACCACTGATGCAATTGCACTCAGTGGGTAGGTGAGGGTATGGCTGAGTGATCACAGGATTTTCATAGACTCATAGACTCATAGACTTTAAGGTCAGAAGGGACCATTATGATCATCTAGTCTGACCCCCTGCACAACGCAGGCCACATAATCTCACTCATCCACTCCTGTAACAAACCCCTAACCTATGTCTGAGTTATTGAAGTCCTCAAATTGTGGTTTGAAGACCTCAAGCTGCAGAGAATCCTCCAGAAAGTGACCCGTGCCCCACACTGCAGAGGAAGGTGAAAAACCTCCAGGGCCTCTGCCAATCTGCCCTGGAGGAAAATTCCTTCCCAACCCCAAATATGGCGATCAGTTAAACCCTGAACATATGGGCAAGACTCACCAGCCAGCACCCAGGAAAGAATTCTCTGTAGTAACTCAGATCCCATCCCATCTAACATCCTATCACAGACCACTGGGCATACTTACCTTCTGATAATCAAAGATCAATTGCCAAATTAATTGCCAAAATTAGGCTATCCCATCATACCATCCCCTCCATAAACTTATCAAGCTTAGTCTTAAAGCCAGATATGTCTTTTGCCCCCACGACTCCCCTTGGAAGGCTGTTCCTGAACTTCACTCCTCTAATGGTTAGAAATCTTTGTCTAATTTCAAGTCTAAACTTCCTAATGTCCAATTTATATCCATTTTTTCTTGTGTCCACATTGGTACTAAGCTTAAATAATTCCTCTCCCTCCCTGATATTTATCCTTCTGATTCAGGATGTTCTCAGTGGAGGTTCCTGGCTATGGATTTCCTTACCGCCAGAAAAGCCCAAGCCAGACTGACTTTACAGTTGTCTGCAAACCCTTCCCAATAATGATGATTGATGGTTGATCTGGAACTCCCCATCCCCAAAACTCTCTTTTAATATCATTTGGCAGTAGGGTGACCAGACAGCAAGTGGGAAAAATCAGGATGGGGCTGGGGGGTAATAGGTACCTATATAAGACAAAGCCCCAAATATCAGGACTGTCCCTATAAAACTGGGTATGGACAATGGGGTCCTTCACAGCCAGAAAAATGTATCTACTGGTGAGTTAATGCATGATGACTGTTTTAAAAAGGCCTGCAATAGAGAGATTAGGTATCCCTGCCCACGGCCACACAGTGAGTAAGTGTGAGAGCCAGGATTAGCACTCAGGAGACCCTTGTGCCTAGCATTGAGCTCACATCACAAGAACATGCTGACTTGTACATGTTTGAGGATATAGAAATGCTTGTTAATAACTTGTTTTTGCAAGTTGGTGTTATAAAGCTGAATCAGTGACATGGCAAGCATTTCTATGGCAACAGAGTGATGTCACCAACAGCATTTTGACTTTACAACTCATTTCATTTGAAGGAAAAACTGAGCTTAGCTCCAGAACATTTCAGCATTTGAAATGGAAACACATAATGTCACCATTGTGCATGTGTATGGGGGGTCCTATCAACATCCGTGGGTCCTGCACCTGTACCTAAGAGCAGAATTTGTGCCAAATATACATATTCTTTTCCCCCAGAGGCGTCTGAAAGTTGTTCCTGGGAGGGTTGCAACACATTGGCGAGATGGTGTGAAGGAAGCTTTCACTGCTGCTGCCTATATGTCTGATCAGTGGGTAAACAGAGAGGTGAGGTGTACAGTTCAACCAGTAGCTTTGATCCCTGAGATGTGTGGTGATGGGGGCTTTATAAGCACCTAAATAAACAGATAAATAAACTCAAAACAAAAAATGTAAAAGTGAATATAAAATACAGGAAATATTTCCCAGGGGAGGTTAGAACCCTGTTAAAAATAGCTCAGAAGTACTCACTTCCCGTTAAATCATAAAACAAAAGTTAAAAGAAAATTAACAGTGCAAAGAAAAAAAATCATTTTCTTCAATATGGGGTTCCAAAGTGGGTTTTTGGCTTTCAAGCCACACATGGATCTTCCAAGAGATACTGAGTTCTGTGAGAGATTTTAAACTAAAAATGAGTTATTGACATTGGGCCAAATCCTTAGCTGATGTAAATGTGCCCCCATTTTAGGTCAATGGCGCTATGCTGATTTACACCAGCTGTGGATCTGGCCCATTATCTTTTCAGTCAGGAACTTCAACTTTAACAGAACTCATCCAAAGCATGTTCTTTTTTTCTCTCTCTCTCTTTCTCTCTCTCTCTCTCTCTCTCTCTCTCTCTTACACATCAGCAGATGAAGTCAGTCCTGGGTGTTTTCTTATGTTTCCTTAAATACCAAGAAGACAACAAAAGATATTTAAAACACCATGCACATTGTACTCAATGGGAGCGGAAGGGAAATGTACAGAAATATCCCCTTTCTAGGGATGCATCAACTCACACACCTTCCTGGAAAAGACAAAAGGGCAAGGGCGGGGGGAGGGGGAGAAACTCAAGAGAAAACAACAGCAGAAGCCTGTGTTGCTGGATTATCTTCCATGTCATATGAAAATACTTTTTCCAAAGTTTGAAAGCGTTTCTTAAGAGCAGCCAGCAGCATATTGAGATTTCCCTCCTCTCCTTTCCAACAACAAAGGAAAGTTCCACCCTCCCTCTCTCTTTTCTCTTCTCTTAAAAAAAAAAAACAAAAAAAAGTTTTGAGAATTTCACTTTTCTATTCACAGCAGCCCTGGCCAAAGTAAAGCCCTCTTTTACATTGACGTCAAGATCTTTACCAAGATTAGGGTTTCATTTCTGTATTGCAGCAATTAGCCAGGGAATGTATAAAAGGCTTCAGGGAAGCAAGCTAGGACTCCAGAGGGAAAGCACTTTGCACCACAGACAGATAGCGAGAGGAGGGAGACAGGGGCACACAGAGAGAGGGACAGAAAGTTTGTGTACAAAGACCTTAAAAAAAAAAAAGTAGCGTTGCACCTGGTAACACTGGTGACACAGAAATGAGAGGTCTGCTTAGTGCTTAAATAGCTGAGAGACAATGGGACAGGAGAGGAAAGTGAACGATCTCTGCTTAAATTTCATAACTGCAGGGAAGTAGAAGTACAGCTGCCTCTGTCTTTAACGGAGTCAAAAGGGCTATTGGATAAGGGAAACATTTTAGTATCTGAAAAAGAAAAAGCAGCTCAGAGTTGAATGAATTTCATGCTGAGTTATGGTTTTGACCGGCTTGAGTATATTTCATAATTTCTGCTGCCGTTGAGAGAAAGAGGCGGGAGGTGGAAGGGGCTGATGAGTTTTTGAAAAATGCCTTTCGTTTTATTTTATCTTGTTTTTTAAATGAGTGTTCAGGGCAAAAAAGGGAGCTGAAGGGAACCCGCTGGAGAGCAGCAGCAGGGAAGATGGGTCTGTTAAGCGTGGATTTGCTGATCGCGCTTCAGATCTTGCCGGTTTTTTTCTCCAATTGCCTCTTTCTTGCACTCTACGACTCTGTGATCCTCCTGAAGCACATGGTGCTGCTCCTGAGTCGGTCTAAGGCTGCGCGTGGCGAGTGGCGAAGAATGCTGACCTCGGAGGGACTACGCTGCGTCTGGAATAGCTTCCTCCTAGATGCCTACAAACAGGTGGGTAAGGACGGAGAGGAGGTGAGAAAAGGCACCCCCGTGCCGGGGGGGGGGGCTGTGCGCCCTGCGCGGTGTTTCCCCTTTGTGCCCTGCGCTAAACTAGAGTTTGGTTTGGCATGGGGAGAGTGGAAAACAGCTGTTCTTCAGGAGGGTTTGGGATTGGGATTGAACAGACCTGGGTTCTGTGCCCTCCTCTGCCACTGACTCTCTGTGCAATTTAGGGCAAGTCATTTAACCTTTTCCTGCCTCTGTTTTTCTAGCTGTACCGGGAGGATAAAGGTACTTTTCTTTGTAAAGTGCTTTGAGAGTGTTGGATGAAGCATATTATATAAGTGCTGAACATAATTAAATACCTTTGTCAACCATTTAACCAGTGCAATGTCTTCAGAAGTTATACAAAGATTAGGTCTTTAAATAACATCTCAAGATGATCCCAATGCCCATGATAGCAAAGGATAAAAATAACCCTATGTCATTATATCATCACTTTTATTCAGCTCATCTGTTCATTTTTGAATTGAGAAGGAAAGCACTGCAACAGTGTGAGTAGGTTTAAAAAAAGAGAGCCCATTTTCTCTTATGAAGGTGGTGAAAACAGGACATGACAAAGCTTAAAAATAAACTTGTAACCAGCTGAGGGACAGCTGCCTGGTCATCTTCTTAGCTGCATGCACAATATGCCTCAAGTGGCACGTGACCAGGATTTATCACTGAATTTGGTCCGCTGGTGATTTTGGTTAATAATGCTAATAGCAGTTACACAACACATGCTCTTTCCAACAAACATTAACTAATGAGTCTGGATAAAACCCCTGAAAGTAACTGTATCCCCACTTGATAGATTGGGAAACTGAGGCAGGGAGCTATTACAGATTTTGCTCCAGATCATCCAGCAAGTACAGCTTTGTCTATGCAAATGCTTCATTTGCAGCAAACGGGGGCATGAATCTACCCTGCGCTAGCCTACTGAGCACCAAGAGTACATGTGGACCTAGCTACCGCACACTAAAAGTTCCCTAGTGCTCTATAATTTGCTTCCAGTTGAAAGAGGGATAGACAAAAGTGCACTAGGAAAATTTTGGTGTGTGGCAGGAGGGTTAAGGTGGACACTTAGCTTGCATCAGGCTAGTGCAGAGTAAATTCACACCATGACTTGCTGTGAACTAAGTATTCATTTACACAAGCTCTATGAAGCAAAGCCGGGATTAGAAACCAGAAGTTGCTGTCTCACAGCCTTGTGATCCGTTTATTGGAATGTGCTGTTTTATTAAGATTATTTAAAAACAAAAACCCATCTGATGGACTTAGGTTAACGATCTCTTATATCCTGTCTGAACCATAGCTATTTATCTGCGGAAAAGCATTTCTTGTTGTGCTACCTCTCCTCCCACTACAATAGCATTATATATTTACTCTTAAGTAGAGCTGTAGGGAGCTGCTGATGGTGATGCTTAGTTACTGATTTAGTTTGATATATAACACTAAGTGCCTGTCCTGAAGCTCTAGGCACATGTACATACTTTTCAATATATAAAACAAATACAAACTACATTAGCTATCCCAACCGCAATCTCTTAACTCACCACAATACAAATCAAATATTTGTAAAATATAAGAATTGTAATTACTTCTGTCACACTTTAATCTCCAAAACACTTCAGATATTAACTAAATAAATGTCTCAATGCCCTTGTGAAGTAGGCTGCTAAATGTTATTATTCCCATTTTGCTGCTTGGGGAAGTGAGACAGAAAGATGAACATGTGACTTGATCACAGGTACAGAGGAAACCAGTAGCAGAGCTGTGATTAGCACTCATGCATTCCCAGCTCCTAGGCTTGGGCTCTGAACACTGTGCGCCACACTGGGAGAAGGCTCAGACTTTCACTAGCTTCCTGAAGGTGAATGGAAATGTTTTAAAAGTCTCCAAAAACCCTTATATACATGAAAACTCTTTAACTTCTGTAGTAAGTTACATGAAGATTCAAATGATGCATAATACACTTTAAAACAAAGCTATTAAATTACTTCCTTCTTTCCATTCCTGTCAAGACCTGAGTTCATGATTCAGTGTTTCCTCATCTGCTACTGATGGCATCACTGACACCTGAAGGAGTGGGTAGCTCTTCACTGGTGTTAGCAAAGAAACTCAAATCTTAACTTCAGGGCTTAGAAGGTAATAAAAAGCCTTTTATTTTACCTTTAAACTGCCTAGAACACGTCAACCGTATCATGTAGGGTGATATCCTGGCCCCAGTGAAGTCAATGGCAAAATTCATATTGACTTTAATAGGGCCAGTATTTTACGCCCCAGTCTCAAAAGGGGGTGGGGTGGGGGGAATTCCTTCACAGCAGTGATTCTTAAGGAGAGGATCACAGTGCCTTCACAAAGCACCTGATTGAGTAACCATAGATATCATTGGAAAGATTCCTGTTGACTTCAGAGATGAGGCCCAAAAAACACTGAAGATTCCTGACTGTTGTAGAGGCAGAAATGACAGAATACATTGAAGGTCAATATTAACAGTGAAAGAGGAGCAGGTTGTAAATTGCTTGCATATGAATCTCTGGGAGTCTCCTGCCACTTCTGCAGGGTGGCAGGGAAGCTAGTTAAATAGAAAGCCAATTTGCTCCGTTAGAGTCCAAAGGAGACCAAACTTCTGCGGCTCTGTGGCATAAATGTGAACAAACAATGTAAAACAGTGAAATGCATGACCCTAAAGAGTGTCCAGCAGGGCCTCTCCACAAATGTATATTTTTCCAAGTCCTGAAATGGATTTTACATGTCAGAACCACTTAATTGCTGTATTCCCAAATTCAGCTGGGCAGAGGGGGTAGATGTCAATCGGATTTAAATACATGCCTAACATTAGGCATGTGCTTAACTGTCTTTCTGAATCAGGGCCTTCTTCACTAGTAATAATACTTTGCAGTTACATAGTGCATGTCAAATGAGCATCTCAGAGCATTTTACGAATACTAAGTGAACTCACAAAATCTCTGTGCGGTTCGTAATCTCCATTTTACAGATAGGAAAACTGAGGCACAGATAGTTGAAGTAGACCAAAGCCACACAAAAAGGTAGTGAAGGAACCTGGAATGAAACCAAGAGCACCCAGTCCCATATAGTAATAATACTACCTAGCTGTTATGTAGTGCTCTTCATCAGTAAATCTCAAAGCACTTTACAAAGGTATCATTTTACAGAGGGAGAAACATGAGTCAGAGAGAGGTGAAGTGATTTGCTCGAGGTCACCCAGCAGGCCATTGGTAGAGTTGAGACTAGAACTCAGGTCTCCTGTCTCCCAGCCCAGTACTCTCCAGCCACTAGACACACTACCTCTCCAAACAAATTAGTTTCCTTTGATTTTTTTTTTAAAAGGGCTTGTTTACAGGGGAAAATTGATTAGCATGGCTATTGTGAAATAAACTAATCCGTAATAGCTATTCTGGAATAGTTCCATGTGTGGATACTATTCCAGAACAAAAGTGATTTTATTCCAGAATAATTACTCTGTCTTGGAAGTGCATTCATTATTGCGGAATAAAGTGACTTTTATTCCTGAATAGCATCTGCATGGGGAGCTATTCTGGAATAGCTATTCAGGTCAATTGCCATGTAGACAAGCACATAATACAGGGGTGGGAAAACTACAGCCTGAGGGCTGCATCCAGCCCTTCAGACGTTTTAATCTGGCCCTCAAGCTCCCCTCAAGTAGGGTCTGGGGCTTGCCTTGCACTCGCAGTCCAGCTGGGGGCTTGCCCCGCTCCATGCGTGCTGTGGCTCCATGCGGCTCCCAGAAGCAGCAGCATGTCCCTCCTCCAGCTCCTATGCGAAGGGGCAGCCAGGGGGCTCTCCATGCTGCCCCCCATCCCAAGTGCCACCCCCACAGCTCCCATGGGCCGCAGGGGCAGCACCTGCGGACAGGGCAGCGCGCTGAGCCACCTGGCTGCGCCTCTGTGTAGGAGCCGGAGTGGGGACATGCTGCTGCTGCTTCTGGGAGCTGCTTCAGGTAAGCGCCATCTGGAGCCTGCACCCTTGACCCTCTCCCATGCCCCAACCCCCTGCCCCTTCCCTGATCCCCCTCCTGCCCTCCAAACCCCTTGGTCCCAGCCCAGAGCACCCTCCTGCATCCCAACCCCCAATTTCATGAGCATTCATGGCTTGCCATACAATTTCCATACCCAGATGTGGCTCTTGGGCCAAGAAGTTTGCCCACCCCTGACATAGTACATTACACCCAGATTTGTGCTTGTTATTCCTGTCTTTCTGACTGGACTTGCTTCTAGTTCTGGAAGATCCCAAATATTGGACCTCAAAACTATGATTTTTTTTATGTATAAGAAAGCTATTTTAGGTCATTTTAAAAGTGTTTTAAATATGTCAGTTAACAGTTTAATCTCCCTTTCTGGACTCTAAACAGCTGAATTCATCATGATGCTAAGGTACATGCCCTTACCATCAGAAGAGTTAAATATAGTTCCAATAATATTTTTCAATCCTTCTATAACAGGCTTTCTGCATTTCTGTAGGATATGAGGCATATAGAGAATACTTGATGTGGTGTGAAATAAATGCTTTATTGTCACTCATATGGATGACCTACATAATTCATTCAGAAGCAATGTAAATATCCCCCAAACTCTCTCTTTCTCTCTGTATATGAATCCAGAGAGAGATCATGTTTTCCTAGTAATCATTTCACTCACCACTTCTGTGGGGGAACACAGCTGTTTGTAAACAGCACACAGCAACACTACAGAACAGTTAAGAGTAAAAAGAAGTGTCCAAATAATAAAAAGCACCCTAGGCTTTCTCTGAGAGGAAGCTACTTTGCCTAGTCTGCTAGCTCTGTTAACTCCCCTTATAATAGTTAACCTTGTTCTAAAGAACCTCTCTTTGCAACACATCTTGTATGTGCAGCCCATAATTAGGGGTGGTGCAGAGCCATGTTTGACTCACAAGGCCACTACACCCCATGGCTCTGCTTCCTCATGGGAGGAGAAGGAGGAGGGTGTTATATAAATCATCAAGAGGGAACAGTGTAGTTACTATCAACAATTAATCTGGCAGATGTTCAAATCAGAAACCAGAACTCAGGAAGTTGTAAGAAATATACTAATCACAGATAAAATGTACATGAGAAAATAAACAAACAAACATCAGAGAATTACTCAGTTGTTCCTATTCTGCTGGGGGGAGAGGATGGAGGGAGGAGGAAAATATCTTAAGTAAAATGTTCCAGTGTAAGAGAATGCTGTACGTACATTTGCTAAACAAGTAAATCAAAGTATCTATTGTTTGCCCACTGAGGATGTTAAAGTCTTGTTTTTGCTACTAGATCCTCCCAGGTGATAATGTCCTAACCAAAAGGCAGCATCAAGTTTCTGCTGCTGCGTGGAATAATAGTTTATAACAAGAGGACAATGGAAAAATTCCATTGCAAAGTTAGGAATGGGTATCCCATTGGAAAGCTATGAAGCTCTCTGTGCAGTGATTTATAGCTTTCATTTCTAGTCCTCAAAGGGTAGCAGGAAGTAGGATCTTAAACCTGTCACTTGCCCAAGATTGAATATTGCCCATTCTGCACCTCAGTGCCAGTGTAATTTTGAGGGATAATTCTATATTTGGATTGTATTTTAAATGGAATTTGATTGAAGCAGCTATATTATTTGGAATGTCAGAAGACATTCTCTCTCTCTCTCTCTCTCCAATACTACAGTGATCAGAATGATATAAATAGTTTGATGGACAGATTCATAGCTAAGTTTATGTGTGCGTGTGTGTAGATCCTTCCTGTCTCTAAAAAGGGTTGAACCAAAAGCAAGTTCTCACATGAAGACTCCAGAATTTAGAGAAAGTTTGGATCTGGATCCAATCTTCAGGGGATGGGCCCATCTCTGGAAGATGTTCAGATCAGAAACCAGAACTCTGTAGATTAAATCAGTGCTATGAGCTCTGATGGAGGCTCAGTTAAATCACCAGACATATCATCAAACCCCTGGCCCTCTTCCTATATAATAAATGTACTCATTCCTAGAAGCACCAGTATGCAACTCAACATCTGGAAGGGCATCACAGCTTATGACAACATGGGTTGCTCAACGATGTTCTGCAACATTGCAGAGCAATATTTGCAAAGGTAGTATAAAGAGCAAGTGCCTCATTTCCTATTGGTCAGCTTTTCAGCATACCACTGGGTTACAATGCTACTTTGGGAGGCTTTTCAGACAGTAGAGCAAAGACCTCTTAGCTCAAACCCTTATGCACTCATCACCTTTGTTAATTTTGACCTGGAGGGTAAGGAAGTGTCTTTCTTTGAATTTCATGGCAATAAGAGGAACTTATGAAATAAGCCCCCTGCTAAAAATGAATTGTCAAATAGTTTTAGGTCCAAAATGTAAGCATTGTCTAGTGTTTAAAAATATTTGTCCCCCCAAACCTGAATTAATAGCACTGATTTCACAAAATGTAACATTAGCAAAATTATTTTCATTGAAATTTTCAAATACAAATGATAAAAAAATAAACTTCAAACTAATAATAATAACTAAACCTTCCCCTCAGTATTGGGAACCCAAACTCTACGGGGCTTGGGCTTGAACTCCAGAACCAGGAAATAGGGCTGCCAACTCTTCCCCAGTGCCCCTGGCAATATTGTTAACAAATAATGTTAATAAAAAAAACCTCAGTCACATCTTGTAGGTATATAATTACGAGTGGTGCAGAGCCATGGTTGACTCACAAGGCCATTACACTCCATGGCCCTGCCTCCCCATGGTTTACTTCCACCCGTCTTTGGAGCATTATGCACCCCTAGAGGAGTATAGAGGGAGTAGAAATGGAATTCTGCCAGATCCTTATGTGGGAAGCAAGGACGCCTTATGCGACCCCCCTGCAGTGCATTCTTATATATGGGCCAGGCAGAGTTTGTTCCTAAGTGAGTAAGGAGGGCAGGGTTTGGCCAATGATTTTTATTAGGACTGTGTCATTTTAATTCTTCTTCTCCCCCAGCCTCAGAGACCTGAACCTAAATAAAGAGCAAGAGCACCAATGAAATCCAGCGTCCCCTGTTCTCCCCGTGTTGTACACACTGTTCTAAAAGCAAATCCCTTCTTCCCTGTGGTGAATGAACAGTGCACATTAATGTATACTTTTCCAGGCAGGGACCTTAGGTGATTTATAAGCACTGAGGGATTCCTACACAACTTTGGGTCTTGTAAAAAAGCAAATACTACTAATACTGAATAACTCTGCCGCCACAGCCTAACATCTGGGTGAGGCTCGGAGAAATGACAGGCTCTTCTGGGGCTGCATTTTACTGAATAGAATCAAAGCAAAGAGAAGAACTTGAAAGGGAGTTAAGAGCTCAGGGGGTTCTGTCCATAGCCAGTAGCTGGGCTCCAATCCCTAATATGGCATGTCCATGTTTAAATGGCTAATACCATAGCCTGCTAATTATCTGGCAACACCTATTTTCTTTAGGGAGTTGATGTAGCCTGATGAGCCTGCCCAACGGTTCAAAAATCCCTGATGTGGGGCATGAAAGCAATTTTTCAATGCACAGGATCCCAAGAAGGATACGTTAGATCTGATAAAAAGCAAAGCAAAAAGAAAGCAAATCAGGAGATGATGTCTTGTCCACGGGGCTTTTCCCAGGCCATGTGGAAAATGTACCACAAAGTTAGTAGTATGTTCTGTTTCCAACTTGTGGTTTATGAATAGGTCTTTCTTTTCCTCCCCTTCCCCTTCATTTTGCAGTCGACATGCTAAAGCAGCATTAGCGTTGCTCCCCCTTTCCACTGTGCACAATGCTCCAGAACGAGATGCCCAGTATCAGAGCCGTCAAATGAATGCAGGATTGGCCTTAAGCACAAACAGTGCAAGTTATTGCTTTGAGGTGGGGAAATCCCTTTGCTTGTGGAGATGGTGAGACAGGGGGCTTACAGTTTATGGGCTAGCTTCCTGTCCTCTGAAAGCAGGATCATCCATCTCAGCTTGGGACCCATAAGGCCAGCGTTGAGTGACTAAACAGTCAGCACAGAAGTGCGTGATTATATAAATGCTGGAGCCAGAGTTATTGCATGTGAGAGAAGTTCTGCTGGTTTGTTTCTTAGAACATATCTTTTGCCAGCTTTTGTGTAAGATTTCAAAGCAGTTGGGCTGACTATTATGTGGCTTTTTTGGTAGGCATTTTCATTGCGTCAATTTTTTTCCAATAGCTATTTTTTTCCTTTCTGTAATAAATAATGACAACAAAGAGAACAGAAAAGCCCCACAATGCAGATGATCAGTGAGGATGATATTGTCATCCCGTGTCAATCCCGTTCTTGAGTCTGGTGAAATGAAGAGGCCCTTTGGGAACGTCAGAACTTCATCAAGACCAATTAGCGGAGATGTTGCTGCTTGTGTTTAAGCATTAATGACTGGGCAGGGTTGGGTTTTTGGAGTGGCTAACATTGGCATGGAACGAGGCACCGACCTAATTACTCCTCTGCAGGAGCAGAAAATGCCTTGTGAATGCCTGCTTGGCAAGGATGTCTCATTAAAGACAAAGCGGCAAACACAACTCTCTTCGAAGCAAAAATTAACATGATAGGTACCCCATGGCCGTGAGACTTTCTTGTGTCTGTGGGAAATAAAATGAGGTTAGCCACACCGGGGGATATCTTGGTTGCGTTTTAGTCTACAGGGTGTCATGGAACTAGTTTTTATTTTGTCTCCAAACCTCATCTTTTTGGTTTGCAAGGAATACTCTGCCTATGGGAGGCAGAGAAAACACCCTTGCATTGTTGGAGCACAGTCACACATGCTAACACCCTTGGCACCAATGTAATACTTGAAGGGCACTATTATACTAATGTCCAATTGAAACTATTTTGATTTTTCCCTCCAGGGTTTAGGAATCTAAACAGCGAAAGTGGCATTTGGTAGAGCTGAATGCAGAGTTGGGAAAGAGGAATTTACTCAGTGAATATAGCCTCTTTTTCTGCCCACATAATATTCATGAGCAGATTGTGGTTTTCCTCAAATTTATTGATGAGTATAAAGCTGGTCAAATTTTTTCATTCATAATATTTTTCCAAAGTAAAACTGGAAAAACTTGGACAAAATGAGGCCTATCTACCTCACAGGTATATTGGGAACTTCTTTAATTAGCTATATACAACAGTAAAAATTCCCATAAAATCTGTTGGCTTGAAGAGAGAGTCAGGGGAAGGAAGAACAGGCTCAGGGTCAATTACCCTTTGAAAAATTGGAACTGAACCATGAAGGATCATGTATTCATCAGGGACAGTTAGGTTTCAGGTGAAGAGATGGAAGTCTCTGTACCTACAATGTGCTCATTGCTGGATTTTAGCTATAATGGAGATTTTTTTCCCCATCAGCTGAGCATTCTGCATTCTGGTTCTGGTTTTTCAGGAGGCAACACTTGGTAGTGAAATCTGAGATGACCTCTGTGGGCCAAATTCAGAAGTCCTTACTGAGTTCTTACTCAATTGAAACTTCCGCTAGCGTCATTAGGAGTGAATACAGTCTGGATTAGGACCTCAGGATTTGGCCCTATATGAATTCAGTCAAAACACTATTTTTCTGAACATCATGAGATAGGCAGGAGATGAGAAGAGAGAGAAATTATCAGGGAAATAAAAAGACAATTACATTGTTATTATAGAGCTTGATGCTAAGGAGAGATGTGCAGGAGTTGCAGTGACTAGACTTATTGTCTTTTATAATAGTACTCTGTAATTCCATATAATCTTTCAGAGCACCTTGTAGACTTTAGTCAATCTTCACAACACCGTTGTGTGATACATGTATATTATCTCCATTGTATAGATGGGGAAACTGAGGCACTGATGGGTGCAAGGACTTTCCCACAGTCGCACAGTGAGTCAGAGTCAGATCTAGGGATAAGGCCATGAACACCTAACTACCAACCACCTGCTTGAGACACTAGCCACACTCTTCTCTCCTCCTGCTGCTTGAGGAGAAACACAGCAACGGGAGAAGACACTGGTCTTATATTGATCATTTGCTTAAAACCAGGAACCCTGCAGCATTTTCTGTGTAGGGAGCACACTGTGTTATTTGAACAGCTGACTGTGTTTGTTTAGTGAGAGTGAACATGAAGGACACTGTGGAAGCAAGTCACAGTAACTCATCATGTCTTTATTTGTTTTGACATCAGGTGAAATTGGGAGGAGAAGCCCCAAACTCCAATGTGATCCACATAGCTAATGGCAGCAGCAGCAGCAGTAGCAGAAGAAAAAGTGTTGGTGGGAAATATGGAACCAAGTGCCACCTTCTGGACTTTGCCAATTCAGAGCGCCCGCTGGTGGTTAACTTTGGTTCAGCCACCTGACCCCCATTCACGAACCAGCTGTCGGCCTTCGGCAAGCTGGTGGAGGAGTTCTCAGGTGTGGCCGATTTCCTATTGGTCTACATCGATGAGGCTCATCCATCGGATGGCTGGGCCGCCCCTGGAATCTCTCCCTCCTCATTTGAGGTGAGGAAGCACAGGAACCAGGAAGACCGATGTGCTGCCGCTCACCAGCTCCTGGAGCGGTTTTCCTTGCCATCCCAGTGCCAAGTGGTAGCTGACTGCATGGACAATAATGCCAATGTGGCCTATGGGGTCTCCTTCGAGCGAGTGTGCATCGTGCAGAGACAGAAAATTGCCTACCTGGGGGGCAAGGGCCCCTTTTTCTACAACCTCCAGGAAGTCCGGCTTTGGCTGGAGCAAAACTTCAGCAAGAGATGAAATCCAGCCTGAGATGAGTAAAGTGTGTCAAGAGCCTTGTCCCTTTAAAGTGATATAAAAGGGAACAAAACACACGGTTTTACAATAGGCCTTTCGGGGCCTGTTGCAGGAGAACAGGTTCAATAATAAGGTCAAATGAATGCAAGCCAGGAAAAAAAAAAAAAAGAAAACAGCACATAAAAAGAGAATTGTGTGAGACCATCCTACTCCTGCCTTCTTAACAGGGCAGAAAAGGCCACTGTGAAAAGTGCTGCTGCTGCGCATGAAAGGTGGTGGAATGAGATTTCTCACCCATCCTTTTAACAACATGTTGACTTTAGGTTCAGAAGAAAGCACTGCTTCCTGGAAGGCGATTCTGCGGAGAGGCAACCTCATGTATTTGATCAGGGACATCTCACTTTTCCATTGAGGCCTGTGTAGGCAACTTGCCAGCAACCTGAGACCTTCAATTAATTTGCATAAAATGGAGTGGCTTATGGCTGCCTTCCTTTTTTGATACAGAGGTATGACCCAGCAGAGACTACAAGATCCACCATGCAGTGCAAACTGGCTGCTCAGTTCAAGATGAAACATTGTATGTGGATTTTGGTACTCTCTCTACGGGCAGCCTCTCTGCATTGTGTGTGTGTGTGTGTGTGTGTGTACAGTATGCACGCGCGCACACACTATACACACACACTCTTAGGCATCTGTATGTTAACAATTAAATTGGCAGCAAGCCACACCGTAGAACTCCATAGGCTGCATTTGGCTCTCAGGCTACACCTTGGTCACCATTGTGAGACAAAGAACGAGAGAGAGAGAGTGAAGGAAAGAGGTGATGGGCGGGCGGGGGAGGGAGAAGGATACAGATGAAAGAGTCTGCAAGATCCTAAGATCAAAAGGAGTGAGGGAGAAAGAAACAGAGATTGTGTAATAAAACTATAACTTTTCACTTTGAAAATTCAGAAAGTGGGATTATTTGTTACCAACACACACAGATATACACACACAGGGCAAGAGAGAAGAGTTCAGCTGATGCCAGCCTTCAATATGTGGCACTGAAAAGATATATTAATCACTGCTTTTTTCTTTTTCTTTCTTAAAGAGAAACAGCAGAGACAGAGAGAATTAGGGGTTATTTTGTGTTTAGTTTTGTAAAAGTAATTTATTTCTTTTGACATAGCAGGCATATTTTTGAGCAGGGGCAGGAGTTACACACCACTTTACCTCATTGGAATCGAAACCTGTCCAGTTGATTACCCTGTTAAAGTGGTCATGTTGATTTTTGCTATCCTAGATGCCTGCAATTAGTTTACAGACATATTAGTTCATTGGAAAGTTAAACAGTCTTTAGCCTCAGCAACTGCAGTTTCTGTTGGGCAGGATAGCATTTGGTTCATGTTTCATTCTTCTTCTCAGAAGCCTTTAGGGAAAAAAAACCCATCACACTGGCCTCACAGTCACCACCTTATTTCTCTGAAGAAGTTAAGGATGAACTGAGTGACTTATCAAGAACAATTGTAACAAATGTTTCTCAAGAATGGCTGAGGGGAATATTCTGAAGTATATTTAAAGAGACATTGTCATCTTGGTCTAGGCCTTAAGTATGTTTAGGTTTTGTAAAAAATTAAAGGATTTTACAAAACCTAACACAAATGGACATGCTTCCATTGTGCTAGTGCATGAGAACTGGGAAGTGAAACTGACTAATTACAAGAGTGAACCTGACCAGCCTAGTTTCACAGTCCAAGCTGAGAGAAATGCAAAACAAGCAAACAGCATAAAGTGGGGAAAATTAAAGGAAAGTGTTAAATCTCTTACCCTGCTAATCACCTGAAATGTTAGTACAAACCCAGGGAAGAACTTAAAAAAAGAAAGAAATATTTCTATTTTACAGTGTCCCTTTAATCATACTTGGCATATTTCCTTTTGTTTTGGTGTGAGTCAATTCAGCTAATGCACATGGCATTTAAAAAAAAATGGATGCATACACAAACCCTGGTAAAGCATCCCAGAGAAGCTGGTGGGGAATGCAGTTCAGAGAGCCAAGTTCAGCTGAGTGGATGGAAGAGCATGCTACTCCTGTATTTCAGGATTTCATAATTGCACTAAGTAATTTGTGATGAGGGGTAAAAAAGGGAAGATGACATACACTGTTGTCTTCTTTAGGGTGGGCCAAGGGTATATAGTAAGAGGTAAGAAGAAAAAATTGAACAATGGAAAATTGAGGCTGAATATCCATCTACTCCAATGTCTGCCTTCTGGTATATAAGCCTGACTTCTTAGACCATTCAGTGAAGTGATCATGACCTACCAATTACTATGGTAGATTGTTACACATTTCTATGACTGTGTGGGAGAGCTACCTTAAACCTATGAACACAGAAACATAGGAATTGCCTACTGGATCAGATCACTAGTTCATCTAGTGCAGTATCCTATCTCTGATAGTGTCAGATGCTTTAGAAGAAGGTGTAAGAATCCCTATACTGGACCATTCTGAAGTAAACTGTCCACAGGAGTTACTTGTTCTGAGCCACAGACAGTTAATGATTGGCTTGTGCCCTTAGAAGTTTTATCCTTTCTAGTGTGACTACAGATGTCCTCATTATCCATATAAATGCCTGGTCCTTTTTTGGAATTCTATGAAGAACCTGAGCTCAATTATGTCTTGTGGCAGTGATTCCTTTTATCAAATTTGTTGCCTTTCAATTTAATTGAATTTCCCCTTGGTCTTGTATTATAAGACAGCGTAAATAGGGGCACCCAATTCTCCTTCTGTGTGTCATTCATTATTTTCTATACTTTTGATGCAAGTCTTATTTGTGTCCTTTCTAAACAAAACAATCCTAATCTTTCAGTCCCTCATATGGGTCCATATCTCTTATAATTTCCTCCCATTTCTGGACTCCTTCTCTTTTTGCTTAACTACTTTTTTCAGGTAGGGTGACGAGAGCTGAAAACAGTATTCCAGATGAAAACATTCAGTGGGTGTATATAATAATGTAATATTTTCAATGTTATTTTCTATTCCATTCTTCAGGCATCCTAAACTTTATCATTCCATAACTGCTTCAGGATATAACCCGATGTGCCTCGTAAAGGTTAAATCTTTCTTTCTTTCTTTCTTTCTTTCTTCAATCTGGGGCTTTTAGCATTGTCTTAGTTGTCTGTCTGCAAAATGCCAACCCAAGTGTCTAATATGACTGTTGAAACACATCTTAAGATCACAAGAAGGAGTCCAAATTAGTAACTCCAATACTCCTTTGCATAGCTAAAGTCACAGTAATTTTGCATAGCTTTTTTTCTCCTTTTTGGATTTCTACTATTTTGTCCCTGTCTCATGTGTGGGTGTCTTGTTATTCATAGATGGGTTTTCATTGCACAACAAGGGGATTATAAAACTGTCTTCTGTAAATAGACAATCCTCAAGGATCAGAACTTTCTTTCTTGGCAACATCAATTCCTGACCCTGGCCAAAATGCAAAAATGCTGGCAACCTCTGTGGTTATCATGACAGGGATACATTTTGTAAATTCTTTTGATCCCTCCAGAAAACATATGGCAAAAAAAGCAGAGGAGAATATTTTCAATAGAAAAGAAATGATCTTAGAGAAAAAGATGTTTTCTCTTTTGTAAGTGATTAATAGAAACATTAAATACAATTCCTTTAATTTTTTGGTGGTATAAAAGAATACAACTTTTAGAAAAGGTTTAAAAATTAATGAAATAATGTCACCATTAATTATACAAATAGACACATATGGGTAAGATTAACTTCTGCAGTTATGTTAGTAGGATTAAAAAAATTAAGACTATCAATCATCAGGCTTTCAGGATGTAAACTGATTGCTAGGTAGAGTCAGGAAGGAATTTTGCTACTAACATGGCATAATTGGCCAGGTGCATTGTGAGGTTGGGTTTCCCTTTTTCTGTTTCTTTACACAAGGCATTTGCTGGACCAGAATAACCATAGTTTATTCCAGTATGGCAAATCTTACATTCTGAAGTTGAACAGAATTCACAGAAGAGGCTAATGCCTGAAAATATTTCAGAAAGTCACCAGACAGATAGGGAATGCAGTCCTGTCCCTTGGCAGTAGCTGGAGATTAACTGTTTTTTAAAATATCCTAGCATGTCTGCAAAGTCACTTTGGATCTGAGTCTCCACAGATGTTTGCCTTATATTATTATTTAGCCCTGTGCAAAATAAGTGTAAGTGACACCACCAGAATGATAGCTTTTTGCTCCTCCTTTGCACTTGTGTAAATGATGACACAAGGTGAAAGGCAGTGGAGAATCAAGCCCAGCACATTTAAAAATGAAAAATGCATGGCAAAATGTATGTCACTGAACAGCTGCGCTAAGGACTTCAAAAAGCTAAAGGCGATTATTCTTCTGAAGGTTGTCTAGATGGAGAGATCCACGAAGCTTCTTAAAAATGTCTCAGTGGTGTGTGTGAGACCTTTATATGTTGTTGGGTGTAGGATTAAGATTTTTAACACATACATTCAGTACTATAACCAAAGCAATACAAGAGGTATCAGGTAGGGAATAATGGCCAGTTTTGTTCGACTCTACACCATATCAATGCATGACCCATATGCAGCAAACGACAGGCCTGAATTCTGGGCTGTACAGATGGGGGATGAGGGCAAGGCAGGGGTGCTAGTGTGCTCATGAAGACCGCTAACAAAAGAGTAACTAACTCCGTTGGCGTTCAGATGCCATCACACTGGCATTTCTTTCTGCGTTTTGCTATCTCTGTTTGGAGGGTCTGCTTGATGTCCATTCCTTTGAGTACTGTGGGTAGAGATGTGTTTGTGTGTTTAGGTGTCAAAAATATACTTCATAGGAGAACCAGCAAAAATGTGTTATAATATTGGTGCTCTGTGCAATGTGTGCTTTTTAGACTTGTCTTTTTTTTCTTGTATTTTAATAAAATCTAAAGGCAAAAATATTCTGTCTTCTTTGGTCTTTTTTATTTTTAAATATGGCGTGCTACAGGTCAGTGAAAGTATGAAGGATTGTTTTTTTCGATAGAATGGCCTATCCTGCAATGGTTAGATCTCAGTTTATGTGGGCAAAACATAAATGTCAAAACATAAATGTCAGGATCTGTGTTTTTCTTTGTTTACTCTCTGACAAGCTCTTTCTGAGAAAGATAAGAGAGCAATTTGGAAACATCTAGGATGATGTTTAATATGCACAGTACAAGCAACATTTTAAAAAATATGAGCTTGAGGCAAGCACACAAAACACTACATTGCATGTGAAAATTTTCATGTATCTTGCAGTTGTGTGTGCAATATAATACACATCCAGCACGTATACATGCAGCTATATTTTCAAAGGGTGGCATTAAAGAGCAAAAATCTGCACACCAAAATGAGTGAGCAAAACTCAGCACTTGATTGAGAAGCCATCCGATGAATGGAACGGCTTGAGATGAGATTGCTCAGCACCTTACAGGATTGGGACCAACATTACTTGGGGATATATTTAATTTTTAGCTTTTTTGAACTATATATTAACATGTTACAGCAAGTTTTGAAAATCTCACTCACTGTACCCAAAACCAAATGTGAAAATACACCTAGAATGAAAAAGGAGAAAACAAGTTACTGAAAAAGAAAAGTAGTAACAATGTAAATCATACCTAACTGCACTGTCCAGAGGACATCCACTCTAATATCCTGACCAGGACTTTGGAACAACCAAAGAAGAAACTATTCCTAGAAAATCCACCCCGGGTTTTTTAAAACAATTCTGTAAGCATTACTCACAGAGCTCCCACTGTGGGCATGATTGAGAAAGCCCATAGTTTAACTACCTCATTATCAAGTCTCAGGCCTGGTCTACACTAGGGGGTGGGGTCGATGTAAGATACGCAACTTCAGCTACATGAATAGCGTAGCTGAAGTCAAAGTATCTTATTTTGACTTACCTCCCATCCTCATGGTGCGGGATCGACGGCCGCGGCTCCCCCATCGACTCCGCTACTGCCGCTCGCTCTGGTTGAGTTCCGGAGTTGACGGGAGCGCGTTCGGGGATCGATATATCGTGTCTAGATGAGACGTGATATATTGATCCCCGATAAACGGATTGCTACCTGCCGATCCGGCGGATAGTGTAGACATACCCTCAGTGCTTTGATTTAAGTTGCGTCCCTTCGACCCTGTAACGTAAGAGTAACAAATACAATAACAGTGGAAATATCTTAAAAGTTCTGATTCTTCTCACACTAGTGTAAGGCAGGTGTAACTCTGCAGAAGTAAATGGCCTTTTACTGGTGTAAAACCAATATAAATCAGAGGAGAAACAGGCTCCTTGTATATATCTACCAACATATACTTTTATTTATTTTTAAACAACTTATTCTTGCAAGTATTTGCAGGGATATTTTCAACAATAGTTTTGTTTTCTGGGAGGGACATTATCCATTACAGACAAGAAAAAAGAGTTCTACGCCACACAATTAGAGTAAAGCTTCTTTAATAACTGGAATATTTCCAGAGCAGTATCTTGGTAGATTGACCAGTGCTCAAGAACTTTTTTTTTTATAACAAAGACTAGAAAAATTCTTCTGGCATAATAAATCTTCCCCAACTATAAACATCAAACAAAGGACCTAATTGCTGGCTAAAGACTTTGATCACAGACAAGTGATCAATTTTAGCTAAAGTCAGTATCTCCTCCATGGTTCAATGCATTAATTGACTCACTACATTCTGCCTGTCTGTTGCTAATTTGCCAGTCACATTAATGACCCAATGGCTTACATATGTTTTAAAGAGACTAATGTGCAGTGAGACATTCTGAGAACACCTAGTGTTTGAGACCCCGGGTCAAGTCCCTGACTCCTTAAAGGTGCTTATCACATCATTTAATTTGAAAAACAAAAAACACAATCCATTTTAGGTTATAAACATAATCTATACGATGATTTCAGTTTAGTCTCCAAGCTAGTAGTGTATTTACACCTGGTCTGTGGCTAGGGGAAAACAAAGAAAGAAAAGGTAATATGCATAAATCATTCTATGTGTCCTTTATTTGATTCTCTTGTTCATTTTTCAGTAGGCCGCACTGGAAATTGTTTGATAACTTGAGCACTGGGTTCATTCTCACGTATACTGTGATGTGTGATTGTCTACTGAGGTAAACTCCAATGTCCGATACAGCCCACCACGGTGTAGGTGCGTTTCTAATTTCCTGTAGACTGCAGGGGGAAGAGGAGATGCATTTTTAGTCTCATCCCAGGGCACCAGAGTTAATCTGTCCCTGCCCTTGCAGCTGTTTGTCAAAACCAGTCTAATTTAGCACAGAATAGAGGGTGTTGTCTGGGAGGAATCCAGCACCGAAATGCAGATGCACTGTGGGCCAGAAGTGGTCAGATGTCTTATGAGACAAATCTTTCTGAGGTTCATTCAGAGATTCACTGGAGATGCAGACCAGAAATCAGTAGAATATGTTTGTAAATGAAAAGCACTTGCTTCCTGAGAAAAGATTCTTGTGGCTGATTATATGAGGCAAATGACAGCAGATTTGCATCAGCTGAAGCTTCCCTAGTGTCATTAAGGAAAGCTCCAGGTAGAATGAATTGCAATACCACAAAATGTGGAGGTCACGAAGGCCTGGATGGTGGGAGCAAGATTCACAACAGAAAAACAATTCACACTTGTCAAGTGGAAAAGAGTGTATTAGCCATTGATAATGCCTGAGAATCTAGGAGTAACTAGGGATCCAGAAGTATCTCCATATGAGAAACCTCTCTGACAAAGGTTGGGCACATTACCTCAATCGTAGGGGCACATCAACAATACTCAGCCACACTCCTCAGATGTTTCTCCTCATTACCAGCAGCACCTCTTTTTCTGGGTATAAGGTCCACCAGTAGCACTGGACAATATAGTAGTATCATTATATAATGCAAAGAGCAGCAGATAGCATCAGCTGAAGTTTCCTTAGTGTCTTTAAAGCAAGCTCCTTCATATAATGATACAGACCTACTATATCATCCCATAGTACTGGAGAACTGTCCAGCTACAGAATCAGAATCATAGAAATGATAGGGATCTCACGAGTTCATTTAGTCCATCTCAGGTGCTGAGGCAGTATTCAGTACCCCAGACCATCCCTGATGTATGTTTGTATAAACTGGTCTCAAGCGAACATAGCCTGTTGAGCAGATTGGGATGAACCCTTTCATTTATTTGATATGAATTTGGATTTAGGAAAGGTGCTGATTGACAGCCTTAGAGACTGAATTGCTTTGTTTATCCATGTGGAAGATATATCTCAGGCAGGGGAAGTATAAACTTCCCACCCACCCCCTACTCACTGTCTCAGCAATAAGCATTAATCCTGATCTGAAAGGAACCATTCACTCTCAGTTTTTGAAATTACATATATATGTAATATATGAAGCTTCCAATAATTGTTTTGCTGTAAAAGGATCAAGGGAGAGCTTCCCCAGGTACTCATGGCAGCTGGCTGGCTACGTTTCCAAGATGAGAGTTGCCAAGGCAAATAAATGAAAGGGAAATCATGTACCATAAGGACCACAACATGGCCCATGTCAATGGGAGGTTGATAGAAGTACTGAGAGCACAAGATGGCCCTTAGAGACTGTGAACCGTTTCCCTCTTCCTTTCCCTTTTGTTTGTAGAGGGAAATCACAAACTCTTGAGATACCCGAGAAGTGGGCTGTGGGCCAGGGCACATCCATGGAGTAAGATCTCCTTTCCTTGCACCACAGATGTTCACTTGCAGGGGACATTTCAGAACAAAAACAGCAGAAATCAGGGAGCAGGACAAAGTAAGTTTCAACTCTCTGCCAGGCTGAAGAGGAGGATGTTTTTAGTTTTATGTTTCAATTGTTTTAATCAATTTCACATTCTCTCCCCCTACAGAGGTGAACAGGCTGCTTCAGTGATTTAAACATTTATAACTCCAGAACAATCTAATACAGATGAACTATTTGAGCTTTATTTTTTTGTGCTTTGTTTGAGTCCAGGTAAATAGATAAGACAAGTCATTACTGAAATCATTATGGCCTGGATCATTACCCAGAATACCATCTGTTGGTATTTTATCAATCCTCCTTCTATTAAAGTGCCATTAAATTGCTTCTGATGTTCACTTATGGGCATCAGATAAATCAGCCCACTTGACAGATAAATAGGAAGCCAAGTAACTATTTTTTAATTGTCTCTACTACCATCCAGTGTTACTCATGATCTATTTAATCACTGATAGGACTTTAATTAAATATATCCTAAATCTGATCGTCTTGTCAACAGGGGGAAAAATAAGCTTCAGCACTTGATGAGCCTTTGGGTTGGCTATGGTCTCATTTTTACATTGACAGGAAATTAATAGCATGATTTTAAAATGTATGCATGCTGTCATGGGGGAAAGGGTAGGGGCTTACTTCTTGTAGCATCAGAATGGCAGCTCGTGAGGAAGGTGGGTAATAGAACTCTGAAGCGAAGTTAAGCAGTTCTGGCAACTTTATTGCTAACAAGTAGTTATTCATATACTGCCTGGAGGCCTGTTGTATTAATTTGTGTTTGTGTGTGTGTATTTTGAATGTAGTGAGCACCTAATCTGCAAAACAAATTTAGGAAGATCCATTTTAACTGTGTTACTGTAGCAATTGCAGGGGAATGAAAGAAAAACAGTTCAATACAATAAATGCAGTTTTATTTCACTATCTTTGTATTTCATATTTCAGTGATGTAAAAAAAAATGTATGGAGTGCCCTGAGGATAAGTCTGCTGGAGTCTCAATCACAGGTCAGACGAGCTCATACTACTCAGCTTCTTTTATAAATCTGGCAGCCTGAATCAGAGATGTTCATGAGTCACCCTAGAATGCAACAATCAGTGGCTCCTTCAGGGCACCATATAAATTTACCAACAAGTCCATCATGTCATTAATGTTGCTTAAGGATTTATGGGCTAAAACACATTTTAAATGTGGTTAACCTAATTGCAGTGGATATAACAGAACTTTATTGTTAACACATTCCACTATTCATTGTCCTCTTTTCATATAGTTATAACCTTATGGAAAAATTTCCCTTTTTTTTTCTGAAAACTTCTAGGCTTGGACTCATCCCAAAGTTGCTTTAAAAAAAAATCATGGAAAATTTCAAGAAATTGTATTCAGCTGTTTCAGAGTTTGGTGGAAACTGGAAAAAATATATTTTCTGATTAAAAAAATTAAAATCTAACTACACTCCACTTTATTTTTTTAAAATGTGGTGGCAGCAAGAATGGCTGAAGTTTGAGGCTTGAAATTGCATGCAAATATTTCTTAATGAGGACTAGTGCCTTTTTTAGGTTTGAGGAAAAATAATGGTGTCTGAAAACTCACTTCTGAGCATGCTCAGTGAGCAGATGACTACATCACAAAACTGGCCCAATTAGCACCTTTATTGGCACTCTCAGCAGGAAGACCAAGGAATGAATGGAGAATGACATGTTTTCTTACCCCTGGAAGTTTGCCTGCCAAAATAAGGCTCAGGCTTACAGGGCCGGCTCCAGGGGTTTTGCCACCCCAAGCAGCCAAAAAAAAAAAAGCCACAATTGCAATCTGCGGTAATTCAGCGGGAGGTCCTTCGCTCTGACTGGGAGTGAGGGACCCTCCGCCAAATTGCCGTCAAATAGCTGGACCTGCCACTCCTCTCCGGAGTGGCCGCCCCAAGCACCTGCTTGCTAAGCTGGTGCCTGGAGTCGGCCCTGCAGGCTTACTGGAGGACTGTGTTGCTATCAGGGCTGGATTTAGGGGCAGGCAACCCAGGCGACTGCCTGGAGTGCTGGGCTTGGGGTGCGCCAGGCTAGGGGTGCTGTTTTTGTTGTTATCGATAAAAGGGGAAATAGAATGTTTGGAATAAAATGTTTCAGGTATTCTGTACATGACCTTCTAGAATGTTCTGGATATGAAATGGGCTACAAATGCAATAAAAAATAAGGTATTCTAAAGTTTAACAAATGGAAGGGGGGCGCCAAAGACGTTCCTCACCTGGGGGGCAATTTGGTCTAGGACCAGTCCTGGTTGCTATTGCCCATGTTGTCTCTTTTCTCTGGAGGACAATTTCAGTCTTCTAAGCTAAAATCTGTTCATTATGAACATCTCAACTGTTTCTCTGGTGTCTTACTGAGGAACCTAACAGACTCTTCCTCCCTTATGGTTTTTCTGCATCTCAGTTCCCCTGCTCTAACCCAGTGTGTCCAAAATACCACTACCACATTCTTTATTCTAAGGTCACACCTTACACACATTTGAATGCCAGTGTTGGTTTCAGATATCAACAGATTAAAAATCTTTTCTGCCATCTGTTCCCTTTGCCTCCATCTCCCACATATATACTTTTAGGCCTGGTCTACACTGGGGGGGTTCGAACTAAGGTACGCAAGTTCAGCTACGCGAATAGCGTAGCTGAACTTGAAGTACCTTAGTTCGAAGTACTTACCCGTCCTCACGGCGCGGGATCAAAGTCCGCGGCTCCACCGTCGACTCCGCCACCGCCATTCGCGGTGGTGGAGTTCTGGAGTCGACGGGAGCGTGTTCGGAGTTCGATATATCGCGTCTAGATGAGACGCGATATATCGAACTCCGAGAAGTTGATCGCTACCCGCCGACCCGGGCGGGTAGTATGGACGTACCCTAAGTGTCTGAAAAGACATTAATCAGGCACAGACATACAACTGGATCAAAGTCCAGATACCAAAATGTATTTAAAAATAAACAAACCTCCCAGGCCTTCAGTTAAAGCCCCCCGCTCTCAATGGAGTTATACTCCAGACAACCCAACCCTTTAGGGACAATGTGGGGACATAGGTTGGCCTTACAAGATGCTCTGAAGGTTCAGAATTTCAGAATCTGTGTTCAACCAAGGGGTAAGTGAGGTCTAGAATTGAAGACACTTCACTGCCTGTTCACATTTATACTAAGGAGTGTTAGCATCAGTTTCTCAGCAATGTCTCCAGCAGAGACAGACATTCCTTAATGTAGCCAGGACCTAAACCCTTTAGATCTTCACACTTTCTCTTATGCAGTCACCTAAACTTAGAACAGCCTCCAAATTCCCATATTCCAAGCACTATCCTCCTTCAACCCCTCCTTAAAATCCACTTATTGGGACCTACAGCTAATACATATTAAAAAAACAAGTAGGGCTATCAAACGATTAAAAAAAACACAAGCATTAGATTTTTTTTAAAGTTGCAATTAATCACAGTTTTAACACACTGTTAAACAATAATAAAATATCAATTTAAATGTATTATACATTTTTTGATGTTTTTCTATATTTTCAAATATATTGATTTCAATTACAGCATAGAATACAAAGTGTACACTGCTCACTTTATATTATTTTTATTACAAATATTTGAACTGTAAAAATGATAAACAAAATAAATAGTATTTTTCAGTTCACCTGGAGTTCAATCTCTTTTTCATGAGAGCGCAACTTAGAAATGTAGAATCTTTTTTTTTACATAACGGCAATAAAAAAAAATGTAAAACTTTAGCGCCTATAAGTCCACTCATTCCTACTTCTTGTTCAGCCAATCGCTCAGATAAACCAGTTTGTTTATATTTAACAGATAATGGTTCCCACTTCTTATTTACAACACCTGAATGTGAGAACAAGCATTCACACGGCACTATTGTGATATAAAGTGAGCACTGTACACTTTGTATTCTGTGTTGTAACTGAAATCAATATATTTGAAAATATAGAAAAAAATCCAAAAATATTTATAATAAATATAAATTGGTATTCAATTATTGTTTAACAGTGCAAGTAAAATGGTGATTAATTGTCACTATTGTTTTAATCTAGTTAATTTGTTTTGCGTTAATCGCTTGAGTTAACTGCGATTAATTGACAGCCCTAAAAACTCCCAAACATTTATGGAATGTAAAATAGTTTTTCAGTTGCCATTTAGCTGGAAGATATGTCATGGTTATGGCCTGCAATTCACCTTGTTTTCCTACATACCGAGAAAGGCTAAATATCTCTGGCAGGCCAAAAGGGCCTTTATTGTACTTTTAAGAATCAGGGCACTTTCTGAAAAGCTTGGTCTTCTTTCCTTAAATTAGTTTTCCTCATGTCATTCCTGGAAGAAAGTGCTGATTTAAACATTATTTTTCTTCTTACATTGTTTGATATAATTAGAAATTTCTTTTTTGGTCTTTACAATTAATGATTACTAAGGCAGGTAAATGTTAATAGACTTTTTTAACGGATATTTTTTTCCTTTTCCTTTTCCTTTTATGACAGCACTATTTTCTTCTGTTGTCTTTTCCCTGGTTTGTTTGTAATACGATACACAGTTTGCTTTTGTAATGGAGCTAGGAAATGGAGGATGTGAACGTATTTCTGCAAAACTCCTCATGCTGTAGGCATGCTCTCATTCACACTCCACTATCCAAATATCTCATAGCTCAAATGCAGCTTCAGGAAGAGATTAAATAGGGGCCCATCCATGATCCTGCTGAGTCTGAGCCCATGCTCCCACATGGTGCAAGGGTCACTAGAAGTTGCTGTCTTTTACACAAGACATAAAATGGAGGTCCCTGACCACTTAGAACAATTAAACATCCCTTTGCATTTTCTGTAAGATTCAAGGTATTAGCTCTAGAGACCTGGGCAAATTCCAGTCTTGGCAAAAAAAAAAAAGAAAGAAAGAAAAGGGAGGGCCCCTGAAGAGCGAAGATGGCTGCCCCAACACTGAACCCATAGAAGATTACCTTGAGAGCTCCATGAAACAGGTGCGGTAAAATACTCCCTTCCTCTTCTCTTTCCTCTTTGTGCTGCACTGTGAACTTGCTTGTTTTTTCTACGGGAAACACCAAAGGTAAATTAAGGGTCTCAGAGTGTCCACTCACTAGAAAAGTAAATTAGGTGCTGCCTAGGATCAGTGGCAGCATGCAATTTGCCGGAAATTGCATGAGGGTGGAGTCTACAGGGAATCATAAGCCAGGGCAGAATAGAAAGTAGCAGAGTCTCAAATGGCTTCCGATTTTGGGCGCCTCCATTTCTGGTTGCCCAGTGCTAGACACTTTGGGTAAAATTCACTCCTCATTGAAGACTGTGGCAAATCTCTCATTGACTTCAGTGGGACCATGATTTCACCCTTTGGGACTGTTTTTTCCTTATATGCTAAACAGCCAGAACGCCAAAGGAAGTCAGTAAAAGCTATGGCTGGTCAGCACTTCTGAGAACCAGGCCCACAGCTTTACATTTGGGCACCCAAAATTAGAGGCCACTTTTGCAAATATAGGCCTCAACCCTCGCTGTGTCTCAGGCCACGTCTATACTTACCCGCCGGGTCGATGCGGCGAGTTCGACTTCTCGGAGTTCGAACTATCGCGTCTGATCTAGACGCGATAGTTCGAACTCCGGAAGCGCCGCGGTCGACTCCGGTACTCCACCGCGGCAGGAGGAGTTGCCGGAGTCGACCTTGGAGCCGCGGAGTTCGCTTCCGCGGCGTCTGGACGGTAAGTCATTCGAACTAGGGTAGTTCGAATTCAGCTACGTTATTCACGTAGCTGAATTCGCGTACCCTAGTTCGAACCAGGGGCTGTGTGTAGACCAGGGCTCAGCTTCCCCATCTGTTAAGTAGGAATAATTATATTTACCTACTACACGGGGGTGTTGTGAAATCATTAATATTTGTAAAGCAGGTTGAGATGAGATCCTCAGGTGGAAAGGACTGTAGAAAGGAAAGTTTCACAATCAGGACACAATAACTTCCTAATGTCCTAGCTCCCAAGGTTATAAGTATGGCAAGCTATGTAACCTGATGGTCCAACCTCAACGAGCAACATGGGATATATGAGTGATGACAAAAGATCTGTCAGGCACACTGGCTCACATCTGTTAAATGCTTTATTATATGAATGATAAAACTTTTAGTGTTGATTTTATTTTCTGGGAAACCAGCATGAGGATTTTTAAAGGGGACTGAGATTTTGAGACTGCTGAGCCTTGTTCAGGGTAGAAAGTGCCCGCATGCCATCTGCAGTGCTCAGTCATTACCTCAGTCTTCTCCTTGAAAGTGGCTTCTCCAGGGTTTTGTTGTTTTATATTTAGTAGGCGAACTGAGCCTAAGAGAGGATGAAAGTGGAGAGATGATTTCAGCAGGGAAGTCTAAGTATCTACCACAGCAGCCCTTTCTCTATCACAAATAATTGGATGTCTCATTCCCTTTGTTTTATTTATGTTGTCTGAGTCCTGCATTGGATTTTTGGTGTGTCTCTTATTTTTTTAATTCATTGCCTTTAATTAACCTCTTGGGCAGCCTCTCAAGCCTTCTTAAAAAGATGGTTAATATGCATTAGGCCCTTCTCTGAAGAAGAATAGCTCCTAGCTAGGATAACAATTACATGAGCTATCAGGCCTGGGGGTTTAAACAGCAAGGTGGGCTCAGGAAAAAATAGTATCAGACATAGGATAGTTTTGGATAATTTTCCAGGCTCATCATAGGCATTTTTCACAATCTGCTGAAACATTGCTTTGTATCAGTGAGGGAGGATAACCACACACAATAGATCACTGATCAGTTCTTGTCCAAGGCAATTCTTATACTGTATTCCTAAAACCATAGATGGAAAAGCCCCATCAACTCTTCTAGCCCATCTCCCTGTGGGCCAATTCAGGATTGTTCCGTACAATATATTCTCTAGGGTTTTTTCCAGTCCAATTTTAAATGACAGGACTTTCACCACTTCCTTCAGAGTTTAGTTTAGTCTCAGATTATAGGCAGGTCTCACCAGATTAAGGTCTTAAAAAACTACCCCCAAAACAGAGAAAAAAAAAAAAGAAGTTCTATTTCACCCATTACCAATCTTCTGAGCCATGTGAGCTCCCTTGGTATTAATGTAAAACTATTTAAACAAACCCACGCATATTTATCCAGGCTATCATCCAATCTCCTAATCCTCATTACCTTCCTGTTTCCCAGCCCTTTGCTATAAGCCTTAGACCACACTGCCTGTTTCTATTAAAAAGCCTCTCATGTGTAGCTAACAGCTCATACGGGTTAGAGGAGCAATGGGTTAAATACACACAATACAATATAGCTTTGAACATCCCAGATATAGGAGGGTCCATATCCTGGGTTTTGATTTGGCCCTTTGTAAAAACAGGAGCCAGTTGCTAAATTCGGATCCAGATTTGGGTTTTGGAAACTCCTAAATGAGGGAACTAGATCTAGCATTTTGGTTTGAGGTCATCTTTTGTTTAAAGTGGGTGAAAAAGAATAATGTTAAAGCGGCCATGGTGTATAATCAGAGAAGGGGAGTGATTGTGTTAGGGATATTGTACAGCAAATGCACTTTAAGGGCTAGTTCCACAAACGGATTTAAGTGCCTAACTGCCACTTTCGGCACCTACCTCCAAAATTTAGATTCTCAAAACCTCCGCTCAACTGCCACCCAACCCTGCAGTCACCTAAGGTCCCTTGGCACCTGTTTCGACAGGTAATGTCCCCAAGCATTTACATTTCTGCCTGTGGTGTGTACACAACTGCCCAAGTCTTCACGCCACAAAGCTTGTCAGCACCTAAATCTTGGCAGAATCCTCAAGCTAGGCATTCTTCCACCTGTCTCACTGTGGGGCCCAATCCAGCAAACGTTTTCAGAAGGTGCCCACTGCATTGGGTCCTGCACAAAACAGAGGAGGTGTTCCCCTGGTATCACATGGCCCAGTGGTTGGGGGGTGGGAGGTTCACAACTTGCCTGCTGTGGAGCATAGACATGAACCAGGGTTTCCCACCTCCAAAGTGAGTACCCTAGCCACTGGGCTCCATGGTATTCTGGGGCTGAAGGTCTCTCAATCTCTGTTGAAGCTGTTATATGTCGCATGACATGCTTAAATAGTCATTGGGCCAGCGAGAGAGAGTGTGTGAATGCCTCTAGTTAAATGGTGAGGACACTTCCCTGGGAGACCTGCTGCAATAAATATTTGAGTATTTTATACAAAGCAGCGTCTCTTGGAGAGAGAAGTATGTCGGCATAGCTGCTGGGAGGTGTAATTCCCAACTTAGCTGTACAGATATGTGCTAGCTCTGAGCTACTGTGCTAGAAATAGCAGCACGGCTATGGCTACAAGGGCAGCAGTACAAGCGAGCCACCTGAATACAATCCTGCCTAATTCCCTGGGTGTGTGCTCAGGTGGCTGGGCTGAGCCACCAGCTGTGCTGCTTCAGCCTCCCTGCTATTTATAGTGTGGTAGCTTGAGCAGCATTAGCATGTGGCTGTCTAAGATGAGACTGACACCTGACAGAGGAATTATTTGACCCTGGATTTCCTACATTCCAGGTAATGCGCTAACCTCTTAGCTACAGGGACAACACCCCCACCTCTGTGTGTGTTTGTTTTTTGAGAGAGAAAGGGCTGCTCTGGTTTAGGTGCCTAACTCCAGGAGAGGGTTTATGGGTGGGAATCCCAAACAGAGACTGGCACCTCCCTCCAGTCCAGACTAAACACTAACTCCCTTTGAGCGGCAGTGCTTAGGTATTTCCTCTTTGCTAGTTCATGTGGTTTATCGCTCAGCTTGCTGGCTTCTGTGAATCCCATTCTAGGGTTCCTAACTCTCCCCATGCATCAAAAAGGCACCCTGGACACCTAACTCAGGGCTGTGGATTCCACTAGGTGACAGGAAGTGGGGGCATTGCAATGCTGAGTCTAAATCCCCTGTGTGGATCCAGCCCAAAGAGCCTTGTTGGCTACTTCTTTCTCGAAGGATATGTGGTACTTTAAGGCTCCAAGACTATATTTGCCAGGACTAAAGTTGTTTGGATGGAACTCAGTAATTTAAATCTTCAGCTACAATATCCGGGAGAAGCGTGTGACACTGCACCCCATATTCTTCACAGTAATATTATTATGATATGATTATGGCATAATTATGATGCATTTTGCACATGTTGGGTCATGTGAGGTATCATTGGAAAAACTATGATTTGCTGAATATGATTATCTTATTTGTATGCACGTATCATTTTTATATCTAAAGTTAGGAATATTGGCTATGTAGCTGTATTTCAATGTTGCTTATTCTGGGTGACACCCACAACTAGACTTTCTGGTACAACAATGAAGAAGCCAGACAGTGCTGATGGGCCATGAGCAAAGATAATGGACCCTGGAAGAACTTAACCTTCTTGTGAACGTTCCAGACAGCCTGTAAGTAATGGCTGCTAGGACTCAGTAAGGTATGCAAGGGCACGTAACCGGGCCACATGACTCTCAACTCCATCTTGGAATGTCAGTGTTTTTCCACAAACTGAGTTTGGGACAAAGGATTCTTGCCATATGCTAAAGCTATATAAGACAGGGAGTGACATCATCTGCAGTTCTTCACTCCCCACACAAAAAGATTCCTGGAAACACCTGAGGAGCAAACACTGAACTGGGGGAAGTGCTGGACCCAGGCTAAAGGGATTTCTAGCCTATGTATGAAAGACCTGGGGATTCCAAGCTGTAAAGCAAGTGCAGTTTCCCCCTTCAGAATCTGCAGCCTGCCTGTATCGTTTCTCACCCTGAGAGATGATACTGCTAAATCAAATCCTATCTTTCTAGTGTGTTAAACTCAGTTTGCAGATTTGTTTATTTACTAGGTAATGTGCTTTGATCTGTTTGCTAGCACTTATAATTATTTAAAATCTATCGTTTGTAGTTAATAAACTTGTTTTTGATTTATCTAAACCAGAGAGTTTGAGTTAAATACAGGGGAAATCTTAGCTGAAGGGGCAAAGGCTGTTGCATATTCCTCTCCACATTGTGTGTGTGGTGGGGGGAGTCGATGAGCTTACACTGTACAAATCCCTGTGCAGTGCAAAATGTATAAACCCAGAATTATACCTCCACAGAGGTGGGGGGTCCTAGGCTGGGAAGCTGGAGGTTATTTTGGCTGCAGCCTTTCTATTGCTGGTTCATGCAGTGGCTGGTCAGAGAGCCTGCATGTAACTGCAGCTGGGTGCGTCCCTACCTGTGTGAATGCTGAAGGAGGTGTAGGACTGGGAGGAGGTCTGCAGCTTGTCACAGCAGCACAGTGTAAAGGGAGCCCATGCTGGTGGGTCAGAGGGCTCAATGGTACCCCAGTTCCAGGTGGCACCCTGGGAGGAGCCCATGACAGAGTGCCCTTCATAATATTTGTTAGTAAAATCTGCATTTGTGTTATAAAGAATCTACCACTTGTACTATACTGAGAACAGTCAGTCTTCATTAGCTAAGCAGAATCTAACCTAGTTGATATTTGTTCAGGAGACCTCCAGAAAACCCAGACTCCTGCAGGAAGTAGTGATGTCAGTGATCCTAGATGGAACTGAGTTAGAGTATGTCTTCACTGTGTGCCTGCGCACACACACAAGTCTTCTTTACTCACATTAGCTAACTCGGGTCAAAACTGCAGTGAAGACAGGGCAGCTCAGCTTTTAATTCAGTTTAGCAGCTTGTGACCAAACCCAGGTACCCTTATATACTTTAACTCAAACCACTAACTCATGTTACAGAATTGCTGTGTCTTCATTGCTATTTTAACCGGAGTTAGCGCTCACTGAATGAAGAATACCTTTGTTTTTGTTTTGTTTTTTCCAATAAAGTCATACCCTTAGCATTGAACTAATACTCCAGCTTAGTGCTAGGAGGTACCATCTTTCAGATCAGCTGTAAAACTGAGGCTCTGATGACTTGTGGTCACTAGAGAACCACTTTCATCTATTCACATGAGTAGAGATCCTACTAAATTCTTATGGATAGATCCACTCTACCTCCCAAAATTCCACCTGCATTTTCATTTGGACATACTGTTGCTCTTCATGTCCCATCCTAAACCATTGTGTAGTGTTGATGTGGGCTGCTAAACACCTGACATGTTCTACCCCGGAGATAGCTGCATTTTAGTGTTAGGTGAGCTCCAGAAGTCTGTATCATTGAACCTGTTCTCCTTTCATGAAGTATTGGGACTCGTACGTGGCAGGGCCAGAACTTAGTGTAATTCCATTACATGTGCCTAGCTGGGAGTTCTCAATTCAATGTCATCAGCAGTAAATCCTGTGATATTTGGGGGGGGGGGGGTTGAGGACTCCTATTTCCATGGGATCTCATAGTCCCCGATTCCCACTCCCTCCTCATGACAGTGAAGTCAACTTATACAAGGCAGGAAGCTCAAAGTTCAGGCAAAGTTTTACCAGAATATCACTTTTGCTCTTTTAAAAATCAGAAACCCTTCCTCCTGAAGTCCCCACCCCCAATCTTTCCTCCTCAAAAAGACTGGTTCCAAAAGCAAGATCTACAGCAGCAGAGGGAAACAGCTGATGCCTTGGTACTCAGTGAGGCTTGGATAATGTTATGTTCAGCATTGCTGAGGTGTCACACATAAAGTACAGGAAGAGGGTTTCCCATCCTGTCAGAATTTTAAAGATTTCAAAAATGTTCCCAGCCTGAATTGGGACAAAATCAAAAGTTTGCAAATTTTCACAAATCAATAATGAAGAAACCCCAACTTTGAATTACATCAATCATCATATTTTGATCTTAATTTATAGTAAAAAAAAAAGTTACTCTTAAATTTGTAAACAAACAGTCATTTCAACACCCAAAATGGAACTTTTTTCATAGAAACATAGATTATTAGAGTTGGAAGTGGCCTGAGGAGATCATCTAATCCAACCCCCTGTTCAAAGCTGGACCAATGGGCCCCCTCAAGGATTGAGCTTATAACCTTAGGTTTAGCAGACCAATGCTCAAACCACTGAGCTATCCCTTCCCTCCACTGTGTTCAAAAGTGTCAACACAGGACTGTGATGGGAGTGTAAAGACCCCACACAGACAAGGAAGGTATCAGAGAGGCCCTGGAGGCAGGATTAGCCCCACCCTTCCAATCATAAGAATGGCCATGCTGGGTCAGACTAAAGGTCCATCCAGACCAGTATCCTGTCTTCCAACTGGGTCCAATACCAGGTGCCCTGGAGGGAATGAACATGTATGATAGGGAGGAAACTGCAGTCAGTAGGGAGCAGGCTTGCCCTACGCAGCAGGCTGCAGGAGTGATTCCTGAAGCTGTAAGAGAAATCCCAGCCAGGGGACCTGTACCCTGACCCTTTGGAGAGAGCAGCAAACTCCCAGGGTAAGCCAGATGGACTAAGCTTTACTCAAAAGCCCAGCTAGGGAGATTACTCAAAAAACACTATGTGGGTGCTGTACCATTGGCAGCACTGTGAACTTTCCATCCCCCCTTTTGGGGTGCCCCAGGAAGTGGGGATACCCTCAAATGTGTTGGGGTTTGACTTTCCTTTTGATCCCCCATCTGGAGAGACTTAAGAAGGCCCACAAAATTCTGGCTCCCCTGCAAGAACTGGGCCCTGTGCTGAAGGCACCCAGTGCCAATAACTGAGCATGGTCAGGTTCTCCCAGCATCTGGGAGAAGAACCACAGGGGACTCTGTTTTAGGGACAATTCAACAATTTTGAAAATTGTTTTTGGAAATGTGAAAGACCGCACACAGTTTCGGTTTTGATAAATTGGCATTTTCTGATAAGAAAAATGTGTTGTTGGAAGCTGGTTGGGAATCTTTCAGTGTCAAGCACTATTTAGATCAGAGGTCAGAGCAAGTAGCAACTGTCACAGTCCTGACCCAAAAGTGGGTAAACAGTGCATCGGGAAAGCCGTTCTAATTTGGAGATGCCTTAGCAAACGTACAGTCTGTGGTGGAAAAAGCAAACAGTGCTGGGAGACCTGGGGTCACACACTGGCCCAAAACCCATTGTTTATCTTGTGAGCTTTTTTTATTTGCAAGGAATACATGTTTTTTAAATGTATCCCTTCCCCCACTTTTTATTACATTTTTAAGTAACTCTTATGCAAACTGGCCTGCTGAGTCTTTTTTTGGGTCCGGGCATGACACTCTCAAATCTTACATCGTCTTGATTTCCCCCCCACCCCCGCCCCACTCCAAATATCCCCCAAGAATTCCAAAGCTCTTTCTGTGCTGTGGGACAGATTTTCAGAAGAATTCTGCTCCCATTTAGGCACTTTAGTAAGTAGCCAGACTTTCCACAGAGTTCAGCCCCATAATTTTAGGGATTTAGATTAAATGGGACCAAGATCCCGCCATCCCTGCTTTTGGTTTTACCTGATGAGGTTTTGCTAAATAATGACCACTCCTAGTTTCACCTGTTGCTGTAAGAAACAGAGATTGAGGCAAAAATCACAAACACTGATTGCATCCAAACTTTGGGGACAATGATAGAAGGGACCCCCGATGAACTGAGATACAACTACAGCAAGGCAAATAACTGATTGGTTTGTTCACTGGTAGTTGTGGAGAAATGGGTCAAACTGACACCAAATTTCTTTGGCGTTTTTGGCAAATTGAAAAAGTTGGAAAATTTCATTACGGCAGAAGAAGCATGTAAGAATGAATCTAGAGCCTGGGGGATAGGGCATTCACTTGGGAGGGGAGACACTTGGATTTCACACAGAATGGAACAACTTTAAAAGGAGAGATTGAGAGCTGCCCCTAATTCAGAATATCTGCTAGCCTGGTGGGTAAGGCAATCACTTGAAAGGAAATGGAAACCCGCATTCAAATCTCTGCACTAGAGTGGGAATTTGAACCTGAGTTGTCTCCTGCTTAGGTAAGTACCTTAACTACTAGGTACAAAAAGAAGCACCATCTCTTGCTTGATTTTATGTTTGGCTTCTAACTAGCCTTGGAAGTTTAGCCCCCAAACCCTTCACTGACATTTCAGAACTGTCTTTGCTTGTTTTTGATTTGTTTTGTTTTTGTTTGTTTCAACCAGAACAATTCACTGAAATTGACACAAATTTGCAAAAAGTTTTAGTGGATACAAATATGGTTGCTCTTTTCCACCAAAAAAAAAAGTTTCATCTGAAACATTTCACCTGGCTCTAGATACAACAACAATACAGAAGGAAGGAAGGAAGTGCTAGATGGGAGCTAAGCCTGGGTTCAACTCCCTGCTCTGCTGCAGACTTAACGTGACCTTGGGCAAATCCCTTAGTCTTTCTGGGTACTCCAACACTGACCTGGAGGTGTAAATTTCATCTTGAGGAGACATAAGCAAGCTAGATCTGATCCAGTGCTGGATTAAAGGATTTTGGGGGCCTGTGCACTATGGCAACTGGCTCCACCCCTCACTCTGGGGTTGGGAGCCCCTTAGGGGACACATCCTGCCTCCGGTGGGTAGGAGGCCCCAGGGGGTGGTGTTGGAGAGCAAGTCCACCTGCATTCACGCTGCAGCAGCTCCTATCCAGCATGGCTGGACCGGCTCCCCTTGCTGGTGTAACCCGCACACTTCCTGGGTGTGGTGCTCTGTCCCATCTAGTGGCACTGAGACCACAGAGAGAGAGAGAGTTAAGTGAGACTGCCGTACAGCCTTAGCTAACAGCTTTTAGCTCATGCAGTAGAGGCTCATGTATTTAGCTCCAGAGGTCCCAGGTTCGATCCCGCCTGCCAACAACCGGGATCTGTCGGTGTCACAGTGGCTCTTACACAGTATGCAGGGAGGGCCCTCCATCCACAATATCTCTTCCTGGCTCTGGACTGGTGTTTGGTTTCCCTGTCCACCCTGCCCGAGGGTCCTGTGCAAGTGCAGTGATGTGGGCATGGGCATCTTGCCTCTCTGAGCTTGCGCCAAAGCCCATTGAGCTCAATTGACTTTGGATCTGGCCCTTTCATGCTTAATATATTCCCAGCCCTCTCTTCATTACTTCCAGAACTGCAGCTCAGAATATATGGGGATCTTATCAAACGTGCTAAGTCTTTGCCTCCCCTGGGAGGTCATTGTTTAATAAATGCCCCTCATGTTGAGCCCTCACTCATTTCTAATTGCCTTGTTCAGGACAGCGACACTTGCCTCGATGTTAGATTTTACTGAGGGGAGGGTGTGATGCTCTCATTTGTTCAGCAGAGAGAATTCTCCTCTAATAACCAGGATCTGACCTGCCTTCATCTTCTGATGGTTTTAATAAGTAAAAGAGAGAAATGTGTATTACTTTGATTGTATGACTCATTCCCCAAGTCCCAATGCTTTAAGGTTATGTTTTATTACATTGGGCTGCTTGCCACAGAGGAACAGCACGCTGTACATTGTCTGCTTTATACTCAGGCAGGGGAGGAATTATTGGTGGCTAGATGTTATTAGTGACTGGACTGACTATTATTCTTTTTTAGAGGCAGGCCGAAAGTCTCAGAAATAATGGGGATTTGTGCAGCAAAACCTCAACAATGCCGCTAATCAAAAGGTGACCAGGAAAATCCTCACACACACACACACACACACACACACACACACACACACACACCAACTACAGCTTGGATTCTATCCCATCCTGGCCTGTGTGAGGAAAGAGCGTGTGAGGATGAAGTGCTCAATTCACACAGGGTCCAATTTGCCTCTTGGTTACACTGGCTTTGCATTAGGGTAACACCCTTGACTTCACTGGACTTACTCCTGATTTGAAGCTGCATGAGATCAGAATCAGGCGCCTGAGTCTACATCAGCTTCTGATAGCATAAACCCTGGCATCGGGATCAAAGTGATCACTCTAGTGATAGTTGTCCATGACCTAAGGTAGGCTCACTATTCAGTAACTAAGGGTTGGATTGCGGGCCAGCCCACACAGAGTTATAAGGAGAAGTAAGAATTCTCCATACTTCTGAATGTTATCCTAGGAACTTAGGTCTGGATACAGAAGGATAAACTGGTGCTGTGCACCTGCTACTTGTACCTGACCACATGGGTGGGGAGTAGACAGAGATGGTGTTGCTGAGAAAGCAGGAAGAGAAGTAATTTGTTGTGGGTAAGGACCAGGAGTACATTGCAAGGGGGCAGTAGGGAATGAACTGAATCTCTGAGGCATGGTTCCTTCTCTTGAGGCTCCTGGCACAGCATGATTAGGTACCACACCTCACACAAGGCAGATTGTATAAACACAAGCTTGCCTGATGAGATCAAGAAAACTAAAAAGAGCAGGAACTTCAAATCTGAACTTATAAATAGATATGAAGGAGAAGCTTCATGACCCGCTTCTTCCCAGTATACTCCCATTGCATGCTGTAAACTGTTGATCTGGCTTCAGTGATCAATGGATGGTGTTGCCTTCAGGCTTGACTATCCCCAGTGGCCCGTCAATATGAGTTAAAACGACAGCCTTGGAAAGAACTCTAGCTGTTTAGAAGTGCAGGAACTCTCCTACTTAGCAACAAAGGTCCTCACAGACATGTCACTCCCATGCTCCAGACCCTATGTTGGCTCCCTTCAAACTCATATTCGATGTTCTTGATCCCAGGCCAAGTGTTAAGTTGACTGCATGTGGGATACCTTGGAGAATGCCTGTCTCTCTAGTGAGGATTATTGACAACTGTGCCACATAGGAACAATGGAACGGCCAATAGCAAGGGTGAGACTCTTAGGACAGGAGACAGCTTTCCTGGTAACTGGCACACACAGCTTTGGAAGTCCCTACTAGGAGAATGGAGTAGGAGCACTAATATGAACTCAATTAAATCAAAATGGTTTTGCCATAACCTCTGACAATAAGTATCCTAAATGATAAGCTGCTTACTCTGGAGATAGCTTGTCTTTTGGCTTTAGAGGCTTTCTCAAACGTCTTCAGATAGCTGGAGATTAGAGTGACAAAAGACATTAATTCCATAATATTCCCGTTTTGCAAAATGGGAATAGCTAGGCACAGTGTAGTTAGGTTTCCCCCCCCACTAAATAGTGAATTAGTGGCAGAGCTTGGAATTGAAGTCAGGAGTCCTGACTTCTAGTTCTGGAACCACTAGAGAGAGCTGCCTCTTTACAGTAATTATTAGAGCTGATTATTTCAACTAATTGGAGCAGATGGCTGTGTAACATAATACCCACCTTTTCTCTCTTTCCCCAGTACTTTCCTCCAAGCCTTTCTGAATGCTCAAGGCTGGACACACTGTTTCTAGGCTGGAGTCAAGTCCTTCAAGCTCTGAACAGCCAGCTGTGTGTTTGATTATTGGAGCTGTTTTCAGTCAGTTTACCGGCTCTTTAGCCTGGAGAGCCAAATCACTCTGGGAAAAAGTATTTGTTCTCTATGCATGGTTTGCTACTAATTGTAGAACAGAAGAGGCCTGGAGCACCTGGTGTCTCTTCCCAGTATGCTCTTCAACAGAAAATATTATAAACATTTGTGACACGCAAACAACTAGGATGCATTTGATACGTGCCACTCAATTTCTTAACCCTTGAGAGCCCACATGTTTCTCCTGATAAATATGTTACAGCAGGTTAGAATGTACCTAGAAATGTCCAGGCTTCCCTTTGTGATCTAGTACTCATGTTTAGAAAGAGCGGAGCAGTAATTAATTAATCACCACATCATCTCTTTGCAATAGAGAAGTAAAATTATTATTTCCATTCTGCAGATAGAAAAACAGTCCCCCATGACATTCTGATAAATGAGCTGGAGAAATGAGGGCTTGGCAGAACTACTATTAACTGGATAAATAACTGGTTAAACAACTGAAAACAAAGAGTAAGTATTAGTGGAATTATATCAGATTGGAGGGAGGTTTCAAGTGGGGTTCCACAGGGATCTGTTTTGAGTCTGGTATTTAACATTTTAATAACCTGGATGTAGGACTAGAGAACATACTGATCAAATTTGCAGATGACACAAAGGTGGGGGTTAGGGGGTTGCCAACACTTTGGAGGCTAGAGATCAAATTCAAGCAGATCTTGATAAATTGGAGAACTGGGCTATAGACAACAAAATGAAATTCAACAAAGACAAGTGTAGCACCTTACATTTAGCGAAGAAAAACCAAATGCATAAATCCAGAATGGAGGATAACTGGCTTGGCAGCAGCATTGCTAAGAATCTGAAAGAACAGGATATGTTTAGTTTGGAAGAGAGGAGATTAAGGGGAGACATGATAGCGGTCTTCAAAGGCTGCCATAAAAAAGATGGAGAAAAGTTCTCTCTTGCCACAGAGGGCAGGACAAGAGGAAATGGGTTCAACCTACAGCATAGCAGATTTAGCTTAAATCTCAGGAAAAACTTCCTAACTGTAAGAGCAATAGGACAATGGAACAAACAGTCTCAGGAGGTTGTGGCGCTCCTTCACTGGAGGTTTTCAAAAGGAGGCTGGATAGCCATCTGTCTTGGATGGTTTATACACAACACATCCTGCATCTTGGCAGGGGGTTAGATTGGATGACCCTTGTGGTCTCTTGTAACCTTTTGATTCCATGATTCTATGAAACAAAGGCAGAGAAACAACAAGGAGTCCGGTGGCACCTTAAAGACTAACAGATTTATTTGGGCATAAGCTTTCGTGGGTAAAAAACCCCACTTCTTCAGATGCATGGAGTGAAAATTACAGATGCAGGCATTATATAATGATGAATGAAGAGAAGGGAGTTACCTCACAAGTGGAGAACCAGTGTTGACAGGGCCAATTCGATCAGGGTGGATGTAGAACACTCCCAATAATAGATGAGGAGGCGTCAATTCCCGGAGGGGCAAAGCTGCTTTTGTAATGAGTCAGCCACTCCCAGTCCATATTCAAGCCCAAATTAATTATGTTAAATTTGCCGATGAATTTTAGTTCTGCTGTTTCTCTTTGAAGTCTGTTTCTGAAGGTTTTTCTTTGTTCAGATATAGCTACTTTTAAATCAGTTATAGAATGTCCAGGGAGATTGAAGTGTTCTCCTACTGGCTTTTGTATGTTACCATTCCTGATGTCTGATTTGTGTCCAAGTAACCTACATGCCTCAAGCTTCCATCCAGGACACATCACACGATCCATTGTCTACAGCCAAGCCCGAAGATGCAACTGAATTTGCTCCAATCCCTCAGACAGAGACAAACACCTACAAGATCTTTATCAAGCATTCTTAAAACTACAATACTCACCTGGGGAAGTGAGGAAACCGATTGACAGAGCGAGACGGGTACCCAGAAATCACCTACTACCAGGGCCGGCTCTAGCTTTTCTGCCGCCCCAGGCAGAAAAGAAGAGCACCGCCCCCCCCCCGAGCGGCGCCGACCGCAGCCCGAGCCCCCGCCCCCCGAGCAGCGCAGCGCTGCCCTAGCCCCCCCCCCCAGGGAGGCGACCCGCAGCTGGCTACCGGTTTGTCTGGAGGGTGGGGGGTGGCCGCTACCCGCAGGAGAGCAGCGCGAACAAGCTGAGGAGCGGCCCCTCCTCTGCAGCTGGGGCAGGTCCGCGCTACCGGCTCCGCCGGGGGGGGGGGTTGCTTACTGGGAAAGGCGGGAGCCGGTAGCGCAGCCCTGCCCGGGCTGCAGAGGAGGGGCCGCTTCTCGGAGTGCACCGGCGGGGACAAGCGGAGGAGAAGCGGCCCCTCCTCTGCAGCCCGGGCAGGGCTGCGCTACCGGCTCCCGCCTTTCCGCGGTAAGCAACCCCCTCCCCTCCCCACCCCACCCCACCCCAGGCGGAGCTGGTAGCGCGGCCCTTCCCCGGCTGCAGAGGAGGGGCCGCTTCTTGGTGTGCACCCGCGGGGACAAGCCGAGGAGCGGCCTGTCCTCTGCAGCCAGGGAAGAGCTCCCGCCGCTCTGCCGGTAAGCGGGCACATACACGCCCGTCATTTCACCACCCCCTAAATTTCGCCGCCCTAGGCACCTGCTTGTTTAGCTGGTGCCTAGAGCCGCCCCTGCCTACTACAGGACAGGCACAACAAGGAAAATAATAGGACATTCTCCCTGGACATTCTATAACAGATTTAAAAGTAGCCATACTTGAACAAAAAACCTTCAGAAACAGACTTCAAAGAGAAACAGCAGAACTAAAATTCACTGGCAAATTTAACATCATTAATTTGGGCTTGGATAGGGACTGGGAGTGGCTGACTCGTTACAAAAGCAGCTTTGCCTCTCCGGGAATTGACACCTCCTCATCTATTATTGGGAGTGGACTACATCCATCCTGATCGAATTGGCCCTGTCAACACTGGTTCTCCATTTGTGAGGTAACTCCCTTCTCTTCATTCATCGTTATATAATGCCTGCATCTGTAACTTTCACTCCACGCATCTGAAGAAGTGAGCGTTTTTACCCACGAAAGCTTATGCCCAAATAAATCTGTTAGTCTTTAAGGTGCCACCAGACTCCTTGTTGTTTCTCTGCCTTTGTTTTCTAGAATCATGGAATCAAAGGGTTACAAGAGACCACAAAGGTCATCCAATCTAACCCCCTGCCAAGATGCAGGATGTGTTGTGTCTGAACCATCCAAGACAGATGGCTATCCAGCCTTCTTCTTGTTTTTTGTGGATACAGACTAACATGGCTACCTCCTGATAAAAGGCAGAGAAGTTAAGGCCATTATTTTCAAATGTCAGTATCCAAAGTTAGCCTTGTGTGTTCTAGTTAGGCCCTTAAATGAAAGGACTAATTTTCAGATTTGATCAGGACCAGTTTGTTTTGCCACATTTTCAAGGCTATCTTCACAAGGAAAAAGGCTGGGACCTTATTTTAAAAATAAACAAACAAAAAAACAAATTGAGATTGTTCTTTACAACTGTAGTTCCCCCTTGGGCTGCAGGCTTTTCACACACACCCAAAACCAGCTCTGTGAAAGGACCACTTTTAGAGAACTCACCCTTAAGGAGAGATGAGAATTCAGACACCTTAGGTGTGATGTATGATGGAAGATTAAGGGAGCTAAATCTATCTATCTTGGCTAATGGATCCCAAAATGGAAGGACAACAGTCAGCAAATACTTGAAAATACTTAGGTGGCAGAAAGAATTATTTGGGATGGTGGATGGGGTGTAAATATGAGTAAATGAAACTTCCTGATATTGTCTGAATTTATCCTGACAGTAAGATACACTCATATAAATTTCAAGTGTTGTGGTGTAATCCCCATTGCTTAGAACATTCAAAATTAGATTGAAGAAGATACTAGAAATATAGTGTATGTCTGTCTGTCCTCCATCTATTCTTCTCTCTCTCTGATATTTCTGTCATTGTGGTATCTACATGTACTCTAGGGATCAATCCTGAATTATAGGAAGATGGCTTGTCTGACTGAAAAGGTCATTTCCATCTATAATTTCTGATTCCGCAAGCAGGGTAGTAGTTCATGATATGGACAGTTCTTTCTTTCTCAAATCTATAATGGGTGCATTCCATCAGCACAGGGTGAGTTCCCTATGGACAAATCCTTTCTAAAATCCTCCCTCAGTCAATGTTTCTTTGTAGACTGAGAGCCAGACCCAGCTGTGCCTACACTACTGTCTGAGGGTCCTGTATCTCAGCTGTGTATGACTAAGGAGCAAGGGAGCATCACCAGGTCTTACTCTGCCATGTCATTAAGTTCCTGGTACATCATTAAGCATTTACAAAGCCATAGTGTTCCTGTGTGGCTACTTATCCAGCTGTCTCTTTTATAATGATGGAGGTTTGGATTTTATGAATTTAGTCTAATGGGGGTAATAGAGTTTCAGGAGGTCTCGGTTAATATCAACACTGGGATTTTTTTGTTCTTCTTCAAAGTTCTGGCTTCAAACATAGGACAGAAGGTAAATCTGGGTCCATTCCAGCTGTTGAGTGCCAGCAGATTTACTAGACTTGTGTAATCATATTTCTGTTATTAAAGCTGGCAGGCCAGGCTTGGCCATTATCAAGATTTTTTATATAATTTACTCCCTTCCATATTGTTATTTGCTAACAGCACATCGAGTAAATCCTAGGTAACAAGGTTCCTAGAAACAGCAGGCTGCATGAGTTGAAAAGGACATTAGACACATATTTCCCCAAATTACTTTGTGAAGCTTTTTTGATGGTAAGGAATCCTGTAGCTTAAAATTAGAAATGGGGCCCAAACAAAGATTCTAGAACTCAGGAGGAAATTCAGATACAAGCTTTTGAGACTCAGGCCCATCTCTGTCCCAGTGCTCATTCTGCCCTCTTCCACATATGTATCCTCTCTTTCTCATGTGTATCCATGTTCTCTTTCTTACTTACACACACACACACACACACACACACTAAAATTTTTCCTTTCATTGTCTTTGATGTGGGAAAAACCAAAAAACTCAAAGAAAGCCAGAGTTGGCAGTAAAATCTTTGTGGTCTGCAGGCCCAACTGAGGGAAATGTGGTGTTAATTTTTTCTTATTTTAAAATCCACTGATGCCTCCCACAAAACTTGAAACATGGGATATATTTTGGGTTTATTTCTTTCCATTTTTTTGTTACTAGGAAAATTTGCATGAAAACAGGATATTTCTCTCTGAAGAGCTGATTTGCTCCTGCTGCTTATTCTCCATCTAAACTTCCTGCTGCTGCTGCTTCAAAGATTGATGTCCTCCTTTACCTGTGCTCATGTCTCTTAACTCCACTATTGTGCTCCTTACCTTTGCTCCCAGAATATGGACTTCAGGTTTTCTTTGTCCTCTGACATCTCCTCTTCTAATCAATTTTGCAGCATCTATATGCCTCTAAATCTGTCCAGATTGCCCCCTCTGGAACATAAGACTGGCCATATTGGGTCAGACCAATGGTCCATCTAGCTCTGTATCCTGACTTCCAACTGTGGTCAAGGCCAGAGGCTTCAAAGGGAATGAATAAAACAGAGCAATTATCAAGTGATCAATTTCCCTGTCATCCAGTCCCAACACCACCTTACCTTCTCTTTACCTCCACTTAAATCATCATCATCATCATCATTTCTTAGTGCATCTATTACAATTCTCACATTTTTGATTTTCCCGTACTCCTATGCATGTAAGGTCAGGAGATCCAGACTTCAACTGTGGCCTGACTGCTCCCTCATTGCAGGGAGTGGACCTCCTCCATCCTTGGCCACTTTCACTGACTTCCCATCCATTACTGAAAGTGGAAGCCACCCTTTAGATTTTAAAATTTCCCCATAGGCTTTCTTTCCTGTTCCTCTCCGACCTTACATTCACCCATTCCTCTCCTATTATCTCTGTACCTGTAATCATAGGTGTCTCTATCATAATCGCCATCATCTCATTAAATCTCCTATCATAGCCTCCCTTTTCTCTTTTGTTTATGATAATCCACTCTCTGTGAAGAATGGTGATGCAGGGACAAATCCTGATCATCCTGAAGTCAATGACAAAGCTCCATTGACCTACAATAGCCCCAAGATTTGCTCCACTGCATATTAAGGGCACTATATAAAATCTTCATAAAGACATTGGCTTAGATCAGCTCTCCTCCCCCATCTCCCATGATTCTGGTAAAATGTGCTTGTATTTCCTTGTAACATTCCAGGTCAATGAACTCTAGTGTACTCAAACAAAGCAAGGTGTTCCAGCCATGGGTAAAGCTGGCCCCTCTGCCTGCAGCTGGAAAAGATGAACTCCTTTCAGGGAAAAGCAAGCGGTTTCCAAGACCCATATGAGATACTGTTTTAATGGGTCTATGATGAGGGTGAGCTGTTCCTTCCCAACAGTAGCATGATTTCCTCTCCTGCTTCATAGTTTGTATAAATGTCTGTTAAGATCTTTACTACCCTGGGCAGGAGTTCAGTTCAGGCGAATATCCTGGGCGTCTGGATGTGGATTGAGGAAAAACGCTGATCAGAAAAAATGCAAACTTTTCTATTTGTTCTGCTTGGCTGAATGCTTGTCCTGTGCATTTACAGCAGCAATGACTTTTGCCATTTTCTTATCCCAGTCTTAGTGGAAGGAATCAAAGATCAAAGCTCAGTGCAATGTGATGCCACACTTGGCAGTGGAAACACTATGACAGACTCAGAATGGGCATATGACCGTAATATAGAACAACCAGCCCTTTCTCCACTTAGGTGTCAAAGAGTTGTATAGTAGAAGGTACGTAGCCTCAACTGTGCATGTGCTGGCTGTTAGGGAAGTCTCTGAGAGACCGTGCACTGTCTCTTCAAGGCACTCACTCACCACCCAGAAGGCTCATTCAGACCTCAGACCGCAGCAGTTCTCCTGCTCCTGAGCCCTGTGTCTTCCCCCCCACACCACCACTTTGCACAGGCAGCAGGAGGGACCCAGGAGGAGCTGGCCAGGGGCTCCCAGGCTGAGGGCAGGAGCAACTTGGTTGCGAAGCAGCAGTGGGAGGGGCACCTGAACACACACTGCCAGATGTGCACAGCTCTGCTAATCAAATGCATGGCACTTGAATCATTCCTGGGCGGCCGCCCGACCACGCAGCTGAGAGGGAACACAGATCTAGACCATCCCTGACAGGTGTTTGTCTAACCTGCTCTTAAAAATCTCCAATGATGGAGAAACCCTAGGCAATTTATTCCAGTGTTTAACTACCCTGACAATTAGTATGTTTTTCCTAATGTCCAACCTAAACCTCCCTTGCTGCAATTTAAGCCCATTGCTTCTTGTCCTATCCTCAGAGTTAAGGAGAACAATTTTTCTCCCTCCTCCTTGTAACAACTTTTTATGTACTTAAACTGTTAACATGTCCCCCCTCAGTCATAAGAACATAAGAACATAAGAAAGGCCGTACCGGGTCAGACCAAAGGTCCATCTAGCCCAGTATCTGTCTACCGACAGTGGCCAATGCCAGGTGCCCCAGAGGGAGTGAACCTAACAGGCAATGATCAAGTGATCTCTCTCCTGCCATCCATCTCCATCCTCTGTCGAACAGAGGCTAGGGACACCATTCTTACCCATCCTGGCTAATAGCCATTTATGGACTTAGCCACCATGAATTTATCCAGTCCCCTTTTAAACATTGTTATAGTCCTAGCCTTCACAACCTCCTCAGGTAAGGAGTTCCACAAGTTGATTGTGCGCTGCGTGAAGAAGAACTTCCTTTTATTTGTTTTAAACCTGCTGCCTATTAATTTCATTTGGTGACCCCTAGTTCTTGTATTATGGGAATAAGTAAATAACTTTTTCTTATCCACTTTCTCAACATCACTCATGATTTTATATACCTCTATCATGTCCCCCCTTAGTCTTCTCTTTTCCAAACTGAAGAGTCCTAGCCTCTTTAATCTTTCCTCTCTAAACCCCTAATCATTTTAGTTGCTCTTTTCTGAACCTTTTCTAGTGCTAGAATATCTTTTTTGAGGTGAGGAGACCACATCTGTACACAGTATTCGAGATGTGGGCGTACCATGGATTTATATAATGGCAATAATATATTCTCAGTCTTATTCTCTATACCCTTTTTAATGATTCCTAACATCCTGTTTGCTTTTTTGACCACCTCTGCACACTGCGTGGACATCTTCAGAGAACTATCCACGATAACTCCAAGATCTTTTTCCTGACTCGTTGTAGCTAAATTAGCCCCCATCATGTTGTATGTATAGTTGGGGTTATTTTTTCCAATGTGCATTACTTTACATTTATCCACATTAAATTTCATTTGCCATTTTGTTGCCCAATCACTTAGTTTTGTGAGATCTTTTTGAAGTTCTTCACAATCTGCTTTGGTCTTAACTATCTTGAGTAGTTTAGTATCATCTGCAAACTTTGCCACCTCTCTGTTTACCCCTTTCTCCAGATCATTTATGAATAAATTGAATAGGATTGGTCCTAGGACTGACCCTTGGGGAACACCACTAGTTACCCCTCTCCATTCTGAGAATTTACCATTAATTCCTACCCTTTGTTCCCTGTCCATTAACCAGTTCTCAATCCATGAAAGGACCTTTCCTTTTATCCCATGACAGCTTAATTTACGTAAGAGCCTTTGGTGAGGGACCTTGTCAAAGGCTTTCTGGAAATCTAAGTACACTATGTCCACCGGATCCCCCTTCTCCACATGTTTGTTGACCCCTTCAAAGAACTCTAATAGATTAGTAAGACACGATTTCCCTTTACAGAAACCATGTTGACTATTGCTCAAGAGTTTATGTTTTTCTATGTGTCTGACAATTTTATTCTTTACTATTGTTTCAACTAATTTGCCCGGTACCGACGTTAGACTTACCGGTCTGTAATTGCCGGGATCACCCCTAGAGCCCTTTTTAAATATTGGCGTTACATTAGCTAACTTCCAGTCATTGGGTACCGAAGCCGATTTAAAGGACAGGTTACAAACCTTAGTTAATAGTTCCGCAACTTCACATTTGAGTTCTTTCAGAACTCTTGGGTGAATGCCATCTGGTCCCGGTGACTTGTTAATGTTGAGTTTATCAATTAATTCCAAAACCTCCTCTAGTGACACTTCAATCTGTGACAGTTCCTCAGATTTGTCACCTACAAAAGCCAGCTCAGGTTTGGGAATCTCCCTAACATCCTCAGCTGTGAAGACTGAAGCAAAGAATCCATTTAGTTTCTCCGCAATGACTTGATCATCTTTAAGCGCTCCTTTTGAATTTTGATCATCAAGGGGCCCCACTGGTTGTTTAGCAGGCTTCCTGCTTCTGATGTACTTAAAAAACATTTTGTTATTACCTTTGGAGTTTTTGGCTAGCCGTTCTTCAAACTCCTCTTTGGCTTTTCTTATTACACTCTTGCACTTAAGTTGGCAATGTTTGTGCTCCTTTCTATTTGCCTCACTAGGATTTGACTTCCACTTTTTAAAGGAAGTCTTTTTATCTCTCACTGCTTCTTTTACATGGTTGTTAAGCCACGGTGGCTCTTTTTTAGTTCTTTTACTGTTTTTCTTAATTTGGGGTATACATTGAAGTTGGGCCTCTATTATGGTGTCTTTAAAAAGGGCCCACGCAACTTGCAGGGATTTCACTTTAGTCACTGTACCTTTTAACTTTTGTCTAACTAACCCCCTCATTTTTGTATAATTCCCCCTTTTGAAATTAAAGGCCACAGTGTTGGGCAGTTGAGATGTTCTTCCCACCACAGGGATGTTGAATGCTATTGTATTATGGTCACTATTTCCAAGCGGTCCTGCTATAGTTACCTCTTGGACCAGCTCCTGAGCTCCACTCAGGATTAAATCTAGAGTCGCCTCTCCCCTTGTGGGTTCCCGTACCAGCTGCTCCATGAAGCAGTCATTTAAAGTATCGAGAAATTTTATCTCTGCATTTCGTCCTGAAGTGAAATGTTCCCAGTCAATATGGGGATAATTGAAATCCCCCACTATTATTGGGTTCTTAATTTTGATAGCCTCTCTAATTTCCCTTAGCATTTCATCATCACTATTACTGTCCTGGTCAGGTGGTCGATAATAGATCCCTACTGTTATATTTTTACTAGAGCATGAAATTTCTATCCATAGAGACTCTATGGAACCTGTGGATTCGCTTAAGATTTTTACTTCATTTGAATCTACACTTTCTTTAACATATAGTGCCACTCCTCCCCCTGCACGGCCTGTTCTGTCCTTCCGATATATTTTGTACCCCGGAATGATTGTGTCCCACTGATTGCTCTCAGTCCACCAGGTTTCTGTGATGCCTATTATATCTATATCCTCCTTTATCACAAGACACTCTAGTTCACCCATCTTATTATTTAGACTTCTGGCATTTGTGTACAAGCACTTTAAAAACTTGTCCCTGTTTATTAGCCTACCTTTTTCTGATGTGCCAGATTCTTTTTTATGTGACTGTTTATCATCTGATCCGGCCCTTACATTATACTTCTCATTCCTCTGCTCCTGACTATAACCTGGAGATTCTCTATCATCAGACTCTCCCCTAAGAGAAGTCTGTGTCCGATCCACACGCTCCTCTGCAGCAGTCGGCTTTCCCCCATCTCCTAGTTTAAAAACTGCTCTACAACCTTTTTAATGTTTAGTGCCAGCAGTCTGGTTCCACTTTGGTTTAGGTGGAGCCCATCTCTCCTGTATAGGCTCCTCCCATCCCAGAAGTTTCCCCAGTTCCTAATGAACGTGAACCCCTCCTCTCTACACCATCGTCTCATCCACGCATTGAGACTCTGAAGCTCCGCCTGCCTACCTGGCCCTGTGCGTGGAACTGGGCGCATTTCTGAAAATGCCACCATAGAGGTCCTGGATTTCAGTCTCTTCCCTAGCAGCCTAAATTTGGCTTCCAGGACATCTCTCCTACCCTTCCCTATGTCATTGGTACCTACATGTACCACGACCACCGGCTCCTCCCCAGCACTACACATAAGTCTATCTAGATGCCTCGAGAGATCCGCAACCTTCGCACCAGGCAGGCAAGTCACCATACGGTTCTCCCGGTCATCACAGACCCAGCTATCTACATTTCTAATAATCGAATCTCCCATTACTAACACCTGCCTTTTCCTAGAAACTCGAGTTCCCTCCCCCGGAGAGGCAACCTCAGTGCGAGAGGTAACCCCAGCACCATCTGGAAGGAGGGTCCCAACTACGGGAAGGTTTCCCTCTGCTCCCATTGACTGCTCTACTTCCCTGGGCCCTTCTTCCTCCTCAACAGCACAGGAGCTGTCTAAGCGGAGGTGGGACAATTCTACAGTGTCCCGGAAAGCCTCATCAACATACCTCTCTACCTCTCTCAGCTCCTCCAGTTCCGCCACCCTGGCCTCGAAAGTCCGTACATGGTCTCTGAGGGCCAGGAGCTCCTTGCACCGACAGCACACATACGCCACCCGCCCACAGGGCAGGTAATCATACATGCGACAGTCAGTGCAATAAACTGGATAGCCCCCACTCTGCTGCTGGGCTTCTGCCTGCATTGTCTCCTAGTTAGTGAAAGGGTGGTTTACGGAAAGTAGTTTTAGAATGTAGTTTGGTATATCGGTTTTAGGATTTTAGGGGGGGGCCACGGGGAAGGGGTTAGGGCTGGCGAGGGGCTCCCACTCCCTTCCCACTCCCCTTCCAAACTCCCTTGCGAAACTCCCTGCTAGCAGCCCCTGGTCGCTTGTGCGCGGCTTTATAAAGCCCTGGCCTGAGTGAATGCCCCGCCCACTGATTAAGGCTCAGCCAATTACCAGAGGCTTCGAGCTTTCAAACCTGCCTCCAACTGCCAGCCAGAGCACACGGTCCCTCAAACAACCAAACAAACAAACAGACTGACAAACACAAGCTCAGCACACAGCAAGTAACCCCCAAACACAAACAAACACACACTACAGACAGTCACTTACCCCACAGATGCTGTATTAGCTCCTCCTTCACCTGGAGAACTCCCTTGCGAAACTCCCTGTTAGCAGCCCCTGTTCGCAGTCTTCTCTTCTCCAAACTAAACAAACCCAATTTTTTCAATCTTCTTTCATAGGTCATGTTTTCTAGACATTTAATTATTTTTGTTGCTTTTCTCTGGCCTTTTTCCAATTTGTCCACATCGTTCCTGAAATGTGGCTCCCAGAACTGGACACAAAACTCAAGTTGAGGTCTAATCAGTATGTACTAGAGCAGAAGAATTACTTCTTGTGTCTTGCTTACAATGCTCCTGCTAATACATCCCAGAATGATGTTTGCTTTTTTTTTTTCCAACAGTGTTACACTGACTCATATTTAGGTTATGATCCACTATGACCCTCAGATCTCTTTCCACAGTACTCCTTCCCAGGCAGTCATTTCCCACTTTGTATGTGTGCAAAGTACTCCTAAACGGAGTACTTTGCATTTCTCTTTATTGAATTTCATCCTATTTACCTCAGACCATTTCTCTGGTTTGTCAAGATCATTTTGAATTTTAATCCTATCCTCCAAAGCACTTGCAACCTCCCTCCCCTAGCTTGGTATCATCTGCAAACTTTTTAAAAGTACTCTCTATGCCATTATCTAATTCATTGCTGAAGATATTGAACAGAACTGGACCCAGAACTGATCCCTGCCGAACCCCACTTGATATGCCCTTCCAGCTTGACTGATAATGGGAATGGTTTTCCAACCAGTTATGCACCCACCTTATAGTAGCTCCATCGAGGTTGGTTGTATTTCCCCAGTTTATGAGAAGGTCACGTGAGACAGTATCAAAAGCCTTACTAAAGTCAAGATATACTACATCTACTGCTTCCCCCCATCTAGGTGTTTGCAAATTGGTTGCTTAATGATTTGCTCCATTATCTTTCTGGGTAATGAAGCTAAGATGACTGCTCTGTAATTCACAGGGTTGTCCTTATTTCCCTTTTTATAGATGGGCACTATATTTGCCCTTTTCCAGTCTTCTGGAATCTTTCCTGTCTTCCATGGCTTTTCAAAGATAATTGCTAATGGCTCAAATATCTCCTCAGTCAGCTCCTTGAGTATTCTAAGGGCTGGTCTACACTAAGGGGAAAAATCGATATAAGATACGCAACTTCAGCTACGTGAATAACGTAGCTGAAGTCGAAGTATCTTATATCGATAACTTACCCGTCCTCACGGCGCGGGATCGATCTCCGGGGCTCTCCATATCGACGCCGCCACCGCCGTTCGCGGTGGTGGAGTTCCGGAATCGATATAAGCGCGTTCGGGGATCGATATATCGCGTCTAGATGAGACGCGATATATCGATCCCTGAAAAATCGATCGCTACCCGCCGATACGGCGGGTAGTGTAGACGTAGCCTAAGATGTATTTCATCAGGTCCTGGTGACTTGAAGACATCTAACTCATCTAAGTAATTTTTAACTTGTTCTTTCCCTATTTTAGCCTCTGATCCTACCTCATTTTCACTGGCATTCACCATGTTAGACATCCAGTCTCTACTAACCTTTCTAATGAAAACTGAAACAAAGTCATTAGCACTTCTGCCATTTCCACATTTTCTGTTATTGTTCTTTCCCCGCCCCCCATTGAGTAACAGGCCTACCCTGTGCTTGGTCTTCCTCTTGCTTCTAATGTATTTGTAGAATGTCTTGTGTCTTTAGCTAGTTTAATCTCATTTTGTGCCTTGGACTTTCTAATTTTGTCCCTACAGGCATGTCAACAGCATGGTTATCTCTTCCCCACGGCTGGCTATATTTTAGTGATGCTGTATGTTGGGTAGTTGTAAGGCAGTGGGGATTTTTTGGGATGAAAGATGTTCTTCTAAGATAATTTGTTATTTATTATTACTATTATTATTTTATTTATTATACTGACAGTCTCAAGTCTGAGATGATTTGACTCAGACAATTCTTTTTTCCACTTAGTTCTTCATAGGAGATGATCACCATGCTACTGCATCAAAGAGGAACTCCGTGTGTGTCCAATGCTAACTAATGGAGCTACACTAATGGAGCTAACTAATGAAGCTAAACCTGGAGACCATTTGGAAAGTGAAGTTAGTGCAGGCTCTGGCAGCTCCCTTATTAAGCTGTGGGTCACACAGGGAGCACTCTACGCCAATGATCAGCAATCTGCACTGCCTGCCCATAAGTTTCTGGGTGGAGTGCCAAGTGCCAACATCTAAAACCCTCAATGTTTTAGGAGCTGGTTGCTTCAGAGATGTTCTTCAATCACTGTGCCACAGCTGAGATCAGCAGAGGCACTTAATCTGGAGCTTCCTAAAATGAGAGGAAGTTGTTGGTAGGGCAACCTCTGCCAGAGAAGAGATTTGTTAGCTTCCTGGGCACCTTGAAAACCCTATGTTTCTTCTCAGGTGCTTGGGGAGGAACTGAGCTGATGTTCTGATGAGCTGGGACACAGGAGCTGGGATCATTTTTCTGATGATTAATTGGCTGTTTGATCATATGTTAAAAACCTGAATTTGCATATTCCATATATTATTTTAATATGTGTTAAGCACCTGGAAGTCTAAGATTATTAGTCTGTCCTCTGCAAATGCCCAGCTCCTCGGAAAGTGAGAAGAAAATGGGGTTTGGCAAACCTCCAGTTTGGAATGCCCCGACCCTAATGGATTTTCTTGTTGCCGCACAAAGAGATGGTGAAGGGGAAGAACCCACACTGAGCACTCCTGAGGCCCCACTGTCCAAAGCTGTGGAGACCCCACCCCACCCCCAAGAACATGATGAGGAAGGTTCAGTGCAGGCAGAGAACCCTGTACCGCAAACAGCCACTTTAAACCCAGATGCCCTCGAATTCGTGTCTCAAGGATCCATCATCTTGCCTCCATGTTCAGTGATGTCACCTCAACCAATACCCAACATCCAGCCTAGACATTCCTCTAGGGAAAGGAAACCCAGGTGTGGGCTGACATGTGATCACTTAGGGGAACCCGGTGACCTACAGATCTCTGGGGTGCCACGGGGGGCAAGTTGCCTCATGGGGAAACCTGTTCCACCCCTCAGGGTCCTGTGAGATGGATGATGGGAATGCTCCTGACAAATGGGGGCCCTGGGTCTCCTGCTGGGGATCCATGGTTTAGAGTTGCCTACCTTGATGGGGACATCAAAGATTATTTCTTTTGCGGAGGGAAGTGGGGGAGAGTGTAACCTCTTTGGGGTTTAGAGAGCATGGCCCCTTTAAATCTTTTTCCTAAGGGGGGCGGGAGAGCAGTGAGAGAAAGGAGGGAAACTCCGGGGGTGGCTCTGGAGCTCCAGAGAGAGAAGGGCTGCAGCCCGCAGGCCCTCGCAAAAGAAGCAGCAGATAACCTGCCTGAAGCCTGGGAAAGACAGGGCAGCCGATTGGGGACACCTCGGGACAGGAACCAGGAGGAGCAGGGAGGAATCGCCTGAGAAGGACAGGCCAGATCTGGACCCAGTATCACGGGTGCCCAGAGTTGCATGGGGCTGTGAGTACTGGGGCTTGTGACTCTCCATTGGGAACAAGGAGGGAGGCTGTAGCTAGTTAAGTGGGGAGGTGGTCGCTCTGTGTGGCTTTGCAGAGATTGGCAGAAGAGGGCACCGGAGGGGTTTGTTGGGGGAAAGTTCACTGGTGCCGAAGATGACCAGGAGCACCCAAGACTCACCATTGGACTGGATCTTTGCTCAGGACTCCTGAACTCTGTGTGCAAACACATTGCTCAGTGTCTGCCCTTCCAGATTGTGCTCCCACTGGGCCCGTGGGGCCTTGGCTTGGATGCAGCCCTGTTTTACCGCTCTCCCTATATTTCCCCTTGTTGTATTTCTCCTCTCATCCCTCTGCAAATAAATATTTCCCTTTCTTACATCCATTGTACTTTTTCCTCTGGGGGTGTATGTTCACTCTGGGGGACTTTGGAACAGGTGCCCCTGGGGTGGAAGGGACTTTCCCTGCTGCATTCCTGCATGCTCTTGGCCAGAGCTGCCTGCAGAGCAGACTCCATCTTGGCTACAAGGACACTAAAGTTACAGAAGGTAGCAGCCTTTAAATAATACACAGCAAAATTACACATCTGCCCATCTAGAATGAAAGAAATACCCCTGGGCTTGGGTAAACAGTTATAGGATTTTACCAGGTCTCCATTTTACGTCTTCTGAAAGATGGTGCCTGTTTGCATCAGAGTGGCTCCACCACCAATATTCAGAACTGAAGAGATGAAAAGAGCACCACGAACTGGCTCAATCACATCATAGTATCCTAGTGGGTCACCACTTACTGTCTTTCTTACTTGTGTTTTTCATCCTCCTCAACAGCAGCTGTTCTGGTACAGTGGTAGCAAAGTGATTCGTGATTTGAGAGGTCCTAACAGCTGGAAGGCTAAATCACGGAAAGGTTATTAACTGATGCGGGCAGACAGTCAACTCTTAGAAGCTATAAAGGAAAGAAAAACAAGATTCAGGGTTGGTGTGTGTGTGTGTGTGTTTAATTGTTCCTCAGCTGCTGCTTCTTAGCCCAGGCTCCCAGTTCCTGAGCTTTTGTAGTTAATTTGAAAACTTCTATTTTCATTCTTCAAGTGGCGAACTGAGTCATTTGGACTTTGTCTCTGACTCTCATGTGATGGATTAGGTGTCTCGGTCATCATAATGACCAGACAGCCTCTTTTTCTTAGGACAATCGTGGGTCTTTCTTACTGCTGTCAGGAAGGGTTCAGTGAGTAGCAGACAGAGTTAATACTTCTGCCACTTATTTGCCTTGGATCTGGCTTTTGATAACAAGAGAAATGAGGTTGCAAGAGTTCAACCTTATTTTAGTGGTGTTACAAATAATCAGAGGGGGGCATGGCACTTAATAGAGCAAATAGAAAATAAAGTTCTTGCCCCAAGCAGTACACCATGTATTGGAATCAAAGGTTGGACTTGGACAATGACCTCAAATCTAAATACCCCTGAACTTTGGGGAAGTTCACATCCAGATGTAGATTCTCAGCATGGACCCATCTCTAGATGCATTATAACCCTTTGTGACTGGCTTGGCACCTCCACCACAACACTTTCTTCACTGAGTTGGGAGATCCTGATTTCCAGTAACAAAAAGTCATATCATGGTTTGAGCTGGTGCACTGGCAGTGTTGTATGGGAGAGAACCAAGAAATAATTCTCTACTATGCCATGCTGTACCTACAGGGGCGGCTCTAGAAAGTAGGCTGCCCCAAGCAGCGCGGTGCGCTGCGCCGCCCTTTCCTGGTCCCGCGGCGGGTCCCCTCTCCCCGCGGCTCCGGTTGAGCTCCCGCAGGCATGCCTGCGGCAGGTCCACTGGAGCCCGGGACAAGCGGACCTGCCGCAGGCATGCCTGCGGGAGCTCAACCGGAGCCGCGGGAAGAGGGGACCCGCCGCAGTCATGCCTGCGGTAGGTCCGCTCGTCCCGGGCTCCGGTGGACCTCCCGCAGGCATGCCTGCGGCAGGTCCACCGGAGCCAAATTCCGCCCCCCCGGGAAAGGGCCGCCCCACGCGCCTGCTTGGCGCGCTGGGGTCTAGAGCCGGCCCTGTGTACCTAGTGTTATTGTTTCCCCCTCTTTTCCAGGTAGGTTTGCATTACTGATGGACAAATCTAAGACGATCCTGGATAAACATTCAGGTATTTGGCTAATCTATCGACTGATCAAACAACCGATATGGTTGCCATCACCATAGCGTCTGAGCACCTATTTAGGCTTTGCCTTCATTGCAGAGTTAAACTGAGTTATCTACATTCATGTTATCTATACTTGAGTTAGGCTTGCTCACCTGGCCACATTGCAAAGTAACACTCAAGTGAAGACAAGCCATCACTATGTCTTTGTAAAGCACCCAGCACTGTGGGAGTCTGATCCTGATTGCTGCCTCCAGTTGCTACCAAGACCTAAATTATTATTAATAGTATGATTACTATAATAATGACAACTTACTATAAGGAGGGTGCAAAACTGGTTGAAAGACCATAATCAAAGAGAAGTCATCAATAGTTTGCTGTCAGACTGGGGTGGGGGGAACATATCTAGTGGGGTCCCAATGGGGTCTACCTTGGGTCCAGTACTAGTCAATATTTTCATTAATGCCTTGGATAATGGAGTGGAGAGGATGCTTGTTCACTTTGCAAATGACACCAAGCTGGGAGGGTTGCAAACGCTTTGGAAGGATTAGAATTCAATAGGACAAATTGACAAATAGAATTGGTCTGAAATCAACAGAAGTTCCATCAAGACAAGTGCAATGCACTATACTTAGGAAGAAATAATCACATGCACAACTGCAAAATAGGAAATACTTTTCAGTAGCACTACTGAAGTTATCTGGGGCATACAGTGGATCCAGAATTGAATATGAGTCAATAATGTGATGCAGTTGCAAAAAAGGCTAATATCATTCTGGGGTGTTTGTAGTGGCCTCCTCCAGTATGAAGGGGGTTAACTCGCCCAGCTGACCTCGCCCCATCTCCCTTGGAGGAAGTGCAGGGTCAGGACAGGGACAGGAAGTATAAGAGAAGGGCCCTGCAGCTCAGTTGGGGCCTGATCGGGGAAGGAGGTAGACATCCCTCCCAGATAATTGAACATGCAACAGAGTCCTGGACTGGCCATGGGGAAGAAAGGCAACCCACTGCCCCAGGAGACACTGGAGGCAAGGTCACCCATCTGACAACCAGAGCCCAGCAGCAACGAAGTACCAGCAGCAGGAACTGGTAGAAAGTAGCCCAGGGAAACCAGTACAACCAGTAGCCCTGGTTGTACTGCCAGACTGAAAGACAGCAACCCCAAGTTTGCCCGCTGACCCCGTGGTGGTATCGCCCACCACTGCTAGGGCCCTGGGCTGGGATCTGGCAGAGCAGCGTGGGCCTGATCCCCCTACCTCCTGACTCTAGTCCCACATGCGGGGCTGGGTGCCCACTAACGGTTAGGCTGGAGCCATAGATTGTTGCTGTTTGCCCCAGCCAGGCGACTGAGGGCTATAGACTGCCTAAGTTCTTAGCCCCTCTGGCTCTGGCCCATAGACTATTGTTATCTACCCTAGACAGGAAGCTAGGCTACCAGCCGACTGGGGGTGTGCAGAACCCACCTGCAGGAAACGTGACTGGCTAGATGGCTTACTTGCATAATCCCACGTCAGACCACCTGACGAACTTCTGGCATGTGTGTTGGCTTCCTGATGCTTCTGAAGGGGGTTCCCCGGCCCTGAGAGGGAGGGACATTACAGGTGTATTAACAGGAGTGCTGTATGTAAGACAAGGGAGGGAATAGTCCTGCTCTACTCAGCACTGGTGAGTCCATTGGAGTATTGTGTCCAGGTCTGGGGGGCCACATATTAGGAAAGATGTGGACAAATTGGAGATAATCCAGAGGAGAGCAACAAATATGACAAGTTCATGTTTTCTAAACCTTCTATGAGGAAAGATTTAAAAAACTGGGCATGTTTCTTCTTGATCAAAGATTGAGGAGGAACCTGATAAGTCTTCAACTATGTTAAGGGCTGTTACAAAGAGAACTATGATCCAGTTGTTCTCCATGTCCACAAGAAGTAGTAGATTTAATCTGCACAGGGGAGATTTAGGTAAAGTATTAGGGGAAACTTTCTAACTATAAGAATAGTTCAGCACTGGAACAGGCTTCCAAGGCAGGCTATAGAATCCCCATCATTGTGGTTTTTAAGAAATTCCTGTCAGGGATGGTGTAGGATTACTTGGTCCTGATGCAGCACGTGGGGCAGGACTAGGTGACCTTTGGAAATCCCTTACAGCTGTACATTTCTATGATTCTATGACTATTTAATTCCTCTATGCAATCTGTGCTCCTCTAGCACCTTAAAATCTCAAAGTAATAAGCATGAATCATAACCTTTTAGGAGATAGGTAAGTATTATTATCCCTATTTTACAGATGGAGAAACGGAGGCAGAAAAAGGTGAAGTGACTTGCCCAAGATCATATAATGAGTCAGCAGCACAGCTGGGTCTAGCATCTAGGACTCCTAGGTCTGTAGTTTAGCCACAAGCCTATCCAGTCTCTCTTAGCAGGCAGTTTTTTTTTTTAGAGGAATCATTTTAGCCTTCAAATTAGAAAGGGGAGGGGCAGGGAACTCAATACTTGGCACACAGTGTGGTAAAATGACAACCAGTAGTCTAGCACTAGCTCTCTGCTGGCATATCTATAACCTCACATTGCCTTGAGGGTCTTGACGGTGTGGGAGAAGGAAGATAGTTTGGGCTTTGAGGGCTTACACAGAAGGGGAAGAAAATGTTGGCTCATAATGAAGGGTGTGAAACTCAGGGAATTTTGCCATTGACTTCAGTAAGATAAGGATTGGGCACTTAATTATCGAAGAGTGCAATTACATGAGTCACTGACTCTGTATGGAGTCAAGAGCCTATTTTAAATAGGCCCTCAAGGTGGATGAGCTCATTCTCAAGACAAGACATTGGGATAGATGAGAAATTAATCAAACCCATCCTTGGTGTAGATTTTGTGAAGCACCATTGGGATTCCTGCCAATGGGATGGCACAGTTCTTAAACAGAGAGCTGACGCTGCTCATTCTGAAATCCCCAGTGCTGAAAGGAATTGGTTTGTTTTTGGACAGATACAGACAGGAACAGAGGAATAACTTGAACCCAACCCCCACAGTCATTGAGGGCCTCTTTTCTGCCTAACCAAAGCTGATGTCTCTGCCAAGACAGCGTATTGCATAGCCTCTTAAAAAAAGTAGTGACCTGCTCTTTGCATAGATCAAGGTATGTTTTTTAATAGCCTAAACCTCTCACTTTAGATTTTCTGAATCTCCTTGCCCTGCTATCTCCGGTGTTCATGTAGTAGATGATGCCAGCTGATGGAAAAAGAAGCAGCAGCAGCAATTTGAATAGGAAATGCTTGTTCACCTTTGTCCTCAAAAGCCGCTGTGCAGAATAACTGAGCTGGGAGTGGAGTCAGAGGAGTAACTAGGGGATTAGGTTTGGGGAAAGTAATGAATATAAGTTTGCTTCCAGCCTTATCTAAGTTTGATGAGTTTGTTAATGCCTAGACCATGCTTGGAAAATATCAAACAGGAGCTGGGTAAGTGCTAGATACTATTACTGAATGTGACAAACTACTGCTTATGAAGGGAATCCCAAGCCTTAGTTTCTCAGTGCTGCCTTGGAAAGGAACAGAACTGTTCTCTCTACCCTGTCTGCGCTGGAGGACTGAGCTGTTGCAAAGTTGAATGTCGCAACTAAGATGTTTCTAGCACCATTTCTTACAACGGTGGCTCCCACATTTGGAACCTTTCTACTTGAGAGACTGCTTCTCTCCTCCTGACGTGCTGCCACAGTAGCAATCAGCCAATGTACAGAAGCTAAATTACCCTTGATTAAGCGAAGAAGCTGATGATATGACCTACAGCCTGGGAACTAGCTGCCTGCTCCAGATCTGTTGATCTTCAGGGCTGTGGCGGCTGGCTAATTTTGTTATGTTTTTTTGGCAGGTACATCTTGAGCCTAGGATCAGAAACTTTTGTACTGGCATATAAATCCAAATACATAAATAAAGTAAATAAATAACAAGACCAATTTGGCACACAGTAGTATAAATATCAAAATAAATAACTGGTGCAGTGTACATGCAATCCTTCCAACTATTCCTGAATCCGTGTATTGTACCCAGGGGCGGCTCCAGGCACCAGCATGCCAAGCGCATGCTTGGGGCGGCAAGCCACTGGGGGTGCTCTGCCGGTCACCGCGAGGGCGGCAGGCAGGCTGCCTTCGGCGGCTTGCCTGCGGAGGGTCCACCGAAGCCGCAGGACCAGCGGACCTTCCGCAGGCAAGCGGCTGAAGGCAGCCTGCCTGCCGTGCTTGGGGCGGCAAAATGCCTAGAGCCGCTCCTGATTGTACCAACTCCCCCATAATTCCAAACACAACTCCCTGGAAAGGAGAATTGTGAGTGCTTAGCATGGCAGTAGGTGCCTACTAGGATACATAATTGCTGCATTACATCTGTCCAATCCACATCTAGAAACAACGTTTTGTATATTTACTACACCTAGGCTGCTCCATCTCATGGATGAGCTGTGCATTGTGAAATGCTTAAATGACAGTCTTTGCATCTTTTCGTGCAGTGCTTTACTCGGTTTCTCCAGTGGTTTGTTGGTTCCAGTTATTATTTTCCAGTGGTTTTGTCCTGTCTGCAGCTTCACATGTGCAGTGTGAGGGGCTGGGATACCATCACACTCCTGCATGCAGATATGGTGGTGGAAGGCCATCACATGCCACGGTATCAACTACCAGACAGGCTCTGGATGGGCATCCTGAAATCTATGACAAGCACCAGCAACTTTGGACATCCGTGCTCAAGGGCGTAATGGGCTTGAGGGGGTCAGATGCTTACTTTCATCCTTGTTGTAATTTATTTGGTAATTCATACATGTGTATATCTTGTGGTGCCATCTTAAACTAATAGGGCCAAATCCTGGTCCCCTTTCCTGCCTGTTTGTATCACTGCAGCAACACAAAAGGGCTGGAAAGCAGGCTTAATAAGTTAGCTGGGGATTTCCCTTGTGTGATGTAATCCCCAGGTAGTGTAGAGAGAGCACACCCAGTGCCACATCTCCTCATAGCCTGCAAGTGATGTGTTAGGCTGTGATTGATGGGAAGGGGAATGGCGGAGTGCTGCTGTGCTCTTGAAGTCCCTAGCTAGTATTGTAGTGTGTCAGGTGCCAAATCAGTCTGCTGTTGGGCCCAGAATCAAGGAGCTGCAAAGGTGTCTCATTCCTCCCCACCCCAACCTCCCCTTCAGCTGTACCCAGTAGAGCTTAGCTACAGCTGAGGATTGATACTGGACACTTGACCCCATAATGCTTCATAATGACCCATGCTCATGATGCCCAGTGTTAAACTGATCACCAAATTGTGCTCACTGGGAGTATTGGCAGGTACCCTAGGGAATTTTCTTCTCTCTCTAGCACTGAGCACGGATCATTGTTTAGGATCAGGTAAGCATCTCTCACACAATCAGTTTCCTGCCATGGCTGAAGCAGTGTGGCCGGTAGTGAACCATACTCCTTCCTAGACTGTTTCTAACAACAAGGATCCTGCTTTCAGTTAAATAAAAATAATATCCTTGGTAATAACAAAAAGAGGGGGAAACCCCAGCAGAAAATATAAGGATATATCACAAGAACTGTGTATGCATTAAAAGCCCTACTTGGTTTTCTAGAAGGCATCAGAATCTCATTACTAGGAGTTTTCATTTTCTTGTTGTTTTCATTTTCTCTTTTCTTAAAGCAGAGACTCTGTCACAGACCAAACACTTTCTCTGGTGTTTTCAAGCATGTATTTCCTAGCAGCCATACTAATGCCATCACAGGAGGGAAGCATATAACTCTTGCTATTTCACCTCTGCCTCAGCAGTGAGCAATTCTTTCTTGCAATTGCTGTTGATTAGCACGTTGGCTGCTAAGAAATGTGGCCGCAACACTGCTCTGCACTTAAAAACAAAAACAATCTGATGATTAGTTTTTGCACAAGATGACTTTATTCTGTTGCTTTTTTCATACCAATCTTATATCAAAATGCTTTTAAACACTAGAGGTGGGCCCAAGATTCAGTTCAGACCTGGGATTTTATTTTCCAACTATTGTAGAGACATGACTGGGCTGTGGCTCAGAACTTCCTCCAAGCATGGGGGAGTGTGGAGGAGGCCAGTTCATTACATCTGCAACACATCTGCAGAGAACTGCACTGTCTAGGTGCCAGTCTGTAATGAATTCATGTACCATAGACAACAGACAGTTGCTGTATAAGAACCTGATCAAAAACAGTTTCAAGTCAATGCAAAAACTCTCATTGACTCCAATGGACTATGGATCAGGCTCTAAATCATGCAGAGCCAGGACTATAATCTTAATCCATTTGTGCTGCTGTCACCCAAGCTAAAGGAGACCCTTCCTTAGCTGCTAGTAGAAGTAAGTTCCTGATCTCTATTGGCCGGTCATTAGAGGGCACTATCAGGTCCTGATTCAGCAAGGTACTTAAGAACACACCTAACTTTAAGTGGGCAAGTAGTCCCATTGAAGTCAATGACATTGTTCATGTATTTAAAGTTAGATGCATGCTGAATCAAGGCCTCATACACATGAAGCCTTTATAATTACACTCATGACTATTAAATAGTCAGAGAGGTTAATAATTATAAGAATTTATTATTGGGTGGGAAATATTTAAGGGTATGTTCTAGGTAGAAAAGTGATATTTCTGTTTAGATGGGAAATGAGATGAAGAGATTCTTGTTGCTAATTACTGATCTTACAGTGTTGCAAGTGTGCATGGTGCTTTACAGACAAATCAAATGGCAGGTTTTTGTTCCAAGGGCCATGCAGTCTATGTACCCAGGTCAAGAGGTGGAGACCCACAGAAAGTCGAGCTAGAAGTCAGGCACAAACAATACTGGACAGACTGTGTGGAGGAACAGAAAGAAGGTTAGTGCTTTCATGAGGAGAAGGTGTGGGGTTGGAAGAGCCAGAAAGTGAGCAAGTGCATGTGCATGGATGATTTTGAAAGCAGAGATCAGACTGAGCTGGACTCTGAAATGAGTGGGGAGCCACAGAAGGTGTTTGAGGATGCAGTGAAGAAGAAGGGCAGCATTCTGAGCACATGTTAAAGGAACTGAGACTTGGGGAGACTAAGGGAGTTGCCATGGTGAAGGCAAGAGAGGTGGATCACGTGGCTGAGGAGTTCAGTGGAGGTGGAGTTGGGGCCATGGCATACAAAGGGCATGTTGCAGAGGTGGGGACAAGCAAATTTTTCCCACAAAGGCAAGGAGGAAGGGGCTCAGAGTCAAGGGTGACACCAAGATTAAGGAAAAAGTGGAGGAAAATAGAGGGTGAGAGAGAAGAGATGGGGTGGATTTGAGGAAGCTCTTCTTGTCCATAAGAGACAGTTTGGTTTCTGAGACATTTAGCTGAAGGAGCTGAGACAAAGCCAGATGTTAACGTGACCAAGGAAGGCAGAAAGAGTGGGCAGGGGAAAATCACGGAAGAGTTGACAAGGTGAGTAGCGTTGCATTGTAGCATTGTAAAGGTTGTGCCTAGAGTTAAAGGTTGAAATAAGATGATAGAAAGGACCTGAGGGCCGAGAACAGAAACTCAGAGAAACACAAAACCCAGGTCTGTATTATTTTTATGGATGCAAAGTTTTGGCTGGAAATTATGGAATTATAGGACTAAAATTCTGTGTGTGTGTGTGTGTGTGTGTGTGTGTGTACAAACTGCAGCTCCCTGTATCCCTGAGTGGATTCTTGTTTAGTGGTTACCTTGTAGTGCTCCTGATTAAAAGAACAGGAGTACTTGTGGCACCTTAAAGACTAACAAATTTATTTTAGCATGAGCTTTCGAAGAAGTGAGCTGCAGCTCACGAAAGCTCATGCTAAAATAAATTTGTTAGTCTTTAAGGTGCCACAAGTACTCCTGTTCTTTTTGTGGATACAGACTAACACGGCTGCTACTCTGAAACCTGCTCCTGATTAGTTTCCCTGGTAAAGGGAGGCTGAAAGTGACAGCTAGGACCCCATAAGAGCTCTTCCAGCAGAAGCTGCTTGGGGGATTCTCGGAGTCAGGGCACCTTCCAAGCACCCTAAGCTTGCCTCCTCCCTAGCCGGTGCAGCCTGCTTTTTGGTCCAGGGCTGGCCGGCTTAGCCCCCATGGCCAAGTGGGATTCATGGCACCTCTCCATCAGTATCTTAAAATACGCGGGTTTTTTACTTCTCCATCTGGATGGCATTATGGAAGGAGTCAGCATGCTGAGTTGCAGAAGTAATTTGTTGTCTGTACACAGGAAGAGGGTTGGTGCAGCAAATGGGACTAGTCAGAGAGAAAGGAAGGATCTGAGCTGAGAAGAGGGAGCCAGGAATTCTTGAGTTCTTCCTGGCTGACATTGAGTATGTCCACACTGCGTTTTAAAACCCGCAGCAGCAAGTCTCAGAGCCCAGTGTACAGACTGAGGCCAGCGGGGCTCATACTCCGGCACTAAACAGCTATGTAGACATTTGGGCTTGAGCTCTGAAGCCTGTGGTGGTGGCTGGGTTTCAGAGCTTGAGCTCCAGCCCAAGCCACATCATGTACACTTCTGGTTTTAGCACCACAGTGCGCAGGGGCGACTCTAGGCATTTCGCCACCCCAAGCACGGCACAGGCAGGCTGCGTTCGGTGGCTTGCCTGCAAAGGTCCACCGAAGCCGCAGGACCAGCGGACTTCCCGCAGGCAAGCTGCCTAAGGCACCCTGCCTGCCGGCCCCGCGGCGCTGGCAGAGCGCCCCCCGTGGCTTGCCGCCCCAAGCACCCGCTTGGTGTGCTGGGGCCTGGAGCCGCCCCTGATAGTGCGAGTCCGAGTCTGTAGACTCAGGGTCTGAGTCTCGCTTTAAAATGCAGTGTAGACAAACTCACTGACTCCCTTTGTGACCTTGGCCAAGTCACTTGTGCCTCAGTTGCCTCCTCTTTAAAATAGACATGATGATACTTCCCTACCTCACAATGTTAGTGTTTCTGAAATGCTTTGAAGCTGAAGCATGCTAAGTTATTAGATATTATCATTCAGTTATGAAGCACCTACTCTGATTTTAAAAGTGAGACTAGAATATTCAAGAGTAATGATCCAAAACATCTTTATGAGGTTGTTGTTGAAGTAAAGTGCTATATTTTGTTTATGTTGAACACACAAACCAGATTTCTTATTTTCAGCATTTATTTCTCAAAAGAATCTGGCCCGGATCCTCAGCTGGTGTCACGGTATTGAAGTCAATGGAGCAACGCTGATTTCTGCTAGCTGAGGATCTGGCCCACTCAAGCTTCTTCTCCACCTCAGTGTGTTTTCACTTGTTGCAGTGAAGTAGCATTTCATTTTAGTTAATCAGCAGCACTGCTCCCTACCTCTCCAGGGCTAGGTTTGCATTCCCCACCGAACCTCTGTCAGGCCCTGATCTCAAGGCTGGATGGCATCCTTTGCCTTTGTCAAGGGCAGAGAAGCGGGGTGAGGGTAGGGAAATGTCCTGGTTTGTCTTTGGGATCCAGCAGCTACTAGTGTTTAATGCAAACTGCAATTATAGCAAGAAAAGTGACTATGCGAAAATAGCCCTTTCTTACTCAGTGTATCAGCTCCTTGTGCAGACTTGAGACATCCCTACAGACTCTCCTGACACACACGTTTTTACCTAGATATGTTTAATTTAAACTGGACAGCAGACACTCTCCTTTACAAAACAGCCTTACCACAACTGTTGTTTCAAGGAGCATGAGGAGGATGAAGAAAAGCAGGAACCAACAGTAGCACCCATCAAGCTGCTACTTCTCCTTTGCTGAGCCTTCGCCCATGGAAATGTTAGCTTCGCCTGCCCTCTAGTGGTGGGCATTGCATACTGTCAGCAATTTCCACTGCAAAGATACCTTTTGGAGAAACAGCAGCCAAAAAATAAATAAACAAATCTAAGAATTCATTGTGCTTGTCTATGTTAAGCTGAATATAGCTTTTTTAGTGCTCTTTTGAATAGCCAGTGGAGTACAGCTGCCTAAGCAGGCCTTGGACAGTCAGACACTAGAGTACAGGAGACACTTCCTCAAGACTTGGTTCTCCAGACTGGTGGAAGCCACATGAATACTGAAGGCAGAAGTCTCTGTAGAATTCCCAACTCCCTCAAGCATCATTATTTTGTTGTAGAACTATCTATCTGGTGTTCACTTTTGTGTCAGACAAAGTTTAGTTTGAAGGTTGATACAGTATGTTGACCAGATGTTAGATTCAGAAAAGATCACGAGTCATCCAGGCTGACTCTTGTTGTCTTTGCAGGACTGTTCAGAGCAGTGCTCCCATTACCCATCTTGTAACCTTCTGCACCCACCCCCTTTCATACATGCCTTTGTTTTTAGGTCCCATCCAGGTGTTCTTGCCTAACCTCTCTGATGGTGCCTCAGACTCCTCCTTTGGAAGCTGTTTGACTTGCCAGTTCCTTTTCCTTGTCTCTTTTCTTTCTGGAATTCCCCTAACTGAAAAGAGTCTTTTCAGTTAATAAATATCAGCCAGGATCCCTTAGGAAGCATGTACCATGTTAAAGTGGTCAGGATGGGAGGCCTTTGTGGAATAGCTAGGTCCTGCATTGATGTTTCAGTGCAGGATTTTACTGGGTCCATTCAGATATAGGACCAAATCCTGAAGTCTTTGCTCAATTTTTACTCAGTCCTTACTTAGGCAAAACTTCTACTGAAGTTAATGGGGAATTTTGTCTGAGTAAGGACTGAATAAAACCAGTATAAGGAATTTGGGCCATTTTTTTTCTACTGCAGGAACAACATGCTGACAATGGGATGAGATGGGACATCACCCGGCTATATAGGTAGGGCCCTCTCTTCTTCTGAAGCCAACTGGTAGAAGGTGAGGTGGGATTTACAAGGGAAGGGGGCCTACTATACACAGAGAGTATGTATTGTACATGGTCTCCAGCAACAGGTCCGCACTGGCTGTCTGTGGAAGAACTGCCATCAGGGTAGAAATGTTTCGAGGAAAAGAAGGAAAAACCCAAAATGGATTTGTCAGATTCACATTTTAAAAAATTCAGCCTAGAATAATAGTGTTGTTGTGTTGTGGGTATTTTTTAAGGCTTCAATTAGGCCTTGAGAAAGGAGCCAATGCACCTTTAAAACTTTCCGCTTAATCAACTATAGCGAATGCTCATTTAATGATTGTCTTTTTGTACCAACAAGAAGTAACAACGCTTTTAGCAAAAGAAGTGGAATGAGAGAGAAATTGCCTAATCAGCCCTACTCATACAGTGCTTTGTGAGAGAGATTATTGAATTTTCAGTCTCTGCAGAATTTTAATGAAGCTCTGTCTTGCTGGAAAATCCAGCCCTTTGTCAATAGAGTTCAATAACTCGACCACCCATGTAATAAGATGTACTGGCTGAAATCCTTCACTTGCCAAAAGCCAGAGCCCTGCTGGAAGCTCCACTGAAAATTAGAAATACCTATTTGTGCATTGTGTGTTTGCTAGAATGCACATGTGCAGTGGAACTTGTATAAACTGTAGTGAAACTCCTGTTCATAGTGAAGTTGCGTGAAAATTCCGGATTGTGCCAATGGATTTCAATGTGGCAGTTGCAATTCTAATAAGAGTGTAGCCCTGCTGAAAAGGAATAGAATCGACCTATATGGATTGCATCTGTCATGCAAATTGTAAACCAAACTGCTTCACAAAGTTAAGAAATAAATAACACGAGAGGGAGTGAGAAATTCAGAAGTATAAGCAAGGAAGATCAAAGACATTGGAGGTGAGATTTGAAATGACATGGAGCATAGATGGGGCAGAAAAATACAGAAAGTAGCTGTAGAGGAGAAAGCTCTTGCACCAGCATTGATAAAAGGATGTGAAGGGGCAAAAGGAGGCCAGTGTTAGAGAGGAGGAGAGAAAGATGAGGTCCACAAAGCTGGCTGGAGCAAATCCACAAAAGTATCCACAACAAGGAAAGCAATTTTGGACTGGACCCTGAAATCAGCACGGAAAAAATGAAAATTTCTGAGGATGGGAATTTGGGAGACGGTGGGCAGTAGCCTTCTGACTATATGGAGAGCTGGGATTTGTGAAAGCCAATGAGAAGGGGATGCAGTAGTTAACGCGAGAAGACATGAACATGGTATATGAGAATTTCAGCAGAACTGGATTCAGAGCAGTGAAATACGCACATAATGTCTCATTGTTGAGATAGGCAGATTCCTGGCAGCAGGAGAAGAGTTCAGAATCAAGGCTGCTCTAAGTCATGGAGGGAAACAGAGTTGTGTTTGAGGATGCTTCTCTTATCCAAGAGACACATTTGTGTATTTGAGACAATTTGCTGAAGGAAGCTAAGATGAAGTCTCAGGTTAGGTGGAAAGAATAGACAGGGGAAAGTAATGAAATATATATGGAGAGTTAAGGCCTGTCAGTGTAAAAGTGTTTAGTTAAAGATAAAGACAGAGGTAAAATGACCAAGAAAAAGACCAGCTGTCTAAGAATAAATCCTTCAGGAACATCATAAAGATTGTGGGGACTTTATGCAGAAGAAGAACCAGGGATGAGAGGTCATGTGGTGTGTGGGTGGGTGTAGCAGGGTGGACCCTGCTCCTGCCCGGAGGAGCTTGAAATGCTGCCTGCCAGGACTTGAGAGCGGTGGCTCTGGAAGCTGGGCTGATTAAGGAAGTGGCTGCAGCTGCGGCCACGCCCCAAACTGAAGCCCTGGGGCTTATAAGAAGGCAGGGAAGCCAGAGCACAGGCAGTCTCTCTCTCTCCTTCCAGAGAGAGATGGGCCTGGCTGCTTAGAGGCTGAGAAGGTACCTATGGTGAAGCAGGGCTGGGGAAGGGCTGAGGAGCTAGGGAAGCTCCAGCCTGGAAAGCCCCAGGCTGCGGCCTAGTAAAGGGCAAGAGGTACTGGGTGTTGCAAGGGACAACCCAGGAGTAGGCAAAGCAGCAGGTCCAAACCCCTTTTGCCTGTGATGAGTGGGCTGATACTGCAGTCTGCCCCAGGGTGTGGGGCTAGACCATGACTGTCAGTGGCCACTACTGAGGCAAAGTGGGGATAGTAGGGTGGGGGTTCCCCTGGGAGGGGGAGACCCAATTATAGTTAAAGGGGCACTGGGTCCTGGGAGGGACATGGGGCCGATAGGAAAAAGGGGGATCACCGGCCTGCAGAGGGCGCTCCGGGCTGAAAAAGAGCTAATTCCCCGGAAAAACCAGCAGGAGGCGCCGCGGTGGTGAGTAGCCCGTTTACAGTGGGGAGGAGGGGGATAAACAGAGAAAGAGAGAGAAGTGACTCTGGAAGGAACCAGAAGTGACTCTGGAAAGAACCGCTATAGAGGTGGTTTAGGAGAATGGAATTGTCCATCATGGTGAAGGCTAATCTGAGATTAAAGAGAATGAGGGAGGTGAAGGAACCATCACCACCAACAGCAGAAAGAAGGAGGCTAAGTACATGCAAAACAATTGTTGCTTGTTACAGACAAACTGAAACCTGGACTGGGGTCAGTCCAGGATTATTTTATTTTGAAAAGATGAGGAGGCTGCTTTTTCAAGCATTTGCTGAGAAAGTGAAGGTTAGAGATGAACCAATAGTTGGTGTATCAGGGTGAAACGAGTGTCTTTTAAGAAGGTAATGGAGAATGATAGACTTTCAAAGGGCAACAACCACCTGCTTCTGCACCAGAGGGGATCCAAAAACAAGTGGTCTGGTGCTGGAGGGTTGGTGCAAGTGCCTCACACAGCTCCAGGAAGGTCTGCTTTCTCATTCAGAAGTTCTGAAGACCCTGGTCATCATCCCATGTTTCCAAAATTATGTGATCCCACCAGATGATGCTTTCTCTCCTGGATCAGGAGCAGTGATCCACACACAGGCATTAAATTACTACAGATTACTGTAAAAAGGGTACACAATTGATTGAAAGACAGCACTCAAAGTCAAACTGGGAGGGCGTATCTAGTGGGGTTCTGCAGAGGTCAGTCCTCGGTCCTATACCATTCATTATTTTCATTAATGACTTGGATAATGGGAGAAGAGAGTATGCTCCTAAAGTGTGCAGATGACACCAAGTTTGTAGGGGTTGCAAGCACTTTGGAGGGCAGGATTGGAATTCAAAATGACCTTGACAAATTGGAAAATTGGCCTGAATTTAACAAGATAAAATTCAATAAAGATAAGTGCAAAGTACTTCACCTAGGACAGCAAAATCAAAATGCACATCTATAAAATGGGGACTCATGGGCTTGGTGGTAGTACTACTGAAAAGGTTCTAGGGTGATAGCCAATCACAAATTGAATATGTCAATAATGTGTTGCAGTTGCAAAAAAGGCTAATATCATTCTGGGTTGTATTAAAAGAAGTGATTTATATAAGCCATGGAAGTAACTTACCACTCTACTTGGCTTTGGTAAGGTCTTAGCTTGAGCACTCTGCCCAAAATCTGGGCATCACACTTTAGAAAAGATGTGGACAAATTGGAGAGAGTCTGAAGGAGAGCAACAAAATGATAAAAGGACTAGAAAACCTGACCTTTGAGGAAAGGTTAAAAAAACTGGGCATGTTTCATCTTGAGGAATGAAGACTGAAGGGGGGACCTGCTAACAGTCTTCAAATATGTTAAGGGCTGTTATAAAGGGGTGGTGATCAATTGTTCTCCATGTCCACTGAAGGTAGGACAAGAATTAATGGGTTTAATCTGCAGGAAGGGGGATTTAGGTTAGATTTTTGGAAAGTCTTTCTAACTATAAAGGGTAGTGAAACTCTGGAATAGGCTTCTAAGTAGGGCTGTCAAGTGAATAAAAAAATTAATCACAATTAATTCCCTCGATTAAAAAAATTAATTGCACTGTTAAACAATAATGGAATACCATTTATTCAAATATTTTGGATGTTTACCACATTTTCAAATATATTGATTTCAATTACAACACAGAATACAAAGTGTACAATGCTCACTTTATATTTATTTTTGATTTAAAATATTTGCACTGTAAAAAATGAAAGAAATAGTATTTTTCAATTCACCTAATACAAGTACTGTAGTGCAATATCTCTCTCATGAAAGCTGAACTTACGAATGTAGAATTATGTACCAAAAAAACATGCATTCAAAAATAAAACAATGTAAAACTTTAGTGCCTACAAGTCCAATTAGTCCTACTACTTGTTCAGCCAGTCGCTCAGGCAAACAAGTTTGTTTACGTTTGCAGGAGATAATGCTGCCTGCTTCTTGTTCACAATGTAACCTGAAAGTGAGAAGAGGTATTTGCATGGCACTATTGTAGCCAGTGTCGCAAGATATTTACATGCTACATATGCTAAAGAGTCATATGTCCCTTGATGCTTCAATCATCATTGCAGAGGACATGCATCCATGCTGATGGCGGGTTCTGCTCAATAACAATCCAAAGCAGTGCAGACCAATGCATGTTCATTTTCATCATCTGAGTCAGATGCCACCAGTAGAAGGTTGATTTTCTTTTTTGGTGGTTTGGGTTCTGTAGTTTCCGCATCAGAGTGTTACTCTTTTAAGACTTCTGAAAGCATGCTCCACACCTTATCCCTCTCAGAATTTGGAAGGCACTTCAGATTCTTAAACCTTGGGTTGAGTGCTGTAGCTATCTTTAGAAATTTTACATTGGTATCTTCTTTGCATTTTGTCAAATTTGCAGTGAACGTGTTCTTAAAATGAACATCATGTGCTGGGTCATCATCCAAGACTGCTATAACATGAAATATATGGCAGAATGCAGGTAAAATAGAGCTGAAGACATACAAATCTCCCTCAAGGAGTTCAGTTACAAATTTAAGTAATGCATTACTATTTTAACGAGTGTCCTCAGCATGGACGCATGTCCTCTGGAATGATGGCTGAAGCATGAAGAGGCATATGAATATTTAATGCAGCTGGCACGTAAATATCTTGCGACGCCAGCTACAACAGTGCCATGCGAACGCCTGCTCTCACTTTCAGATAACATTGTAATTAAGAAGTGGGCATCATTATAAATTAAACAAACTTGTTTCTCTTAGTGATTGGCTGAACAAGAAGTAGGACTGAGTAGACTTGTAGGCTCTAAAGTTTTATATTGTTTTGTTTTTGAGTGCAGTTATGTAACAAAAAAAAAATCTACATTTGTAAGTTGCACTTTCAGGATAAATAGTTTGCACTACAGTGCTTGTATGAGGTGAATTGAAAAATATTATTTCTTTTGTTTATCATTTTTACAGTGGAAATATTTGTAATAAAAATAATATAAAATGAGCACTGTACACTTTGTATTGTGTTTTAATTGAAATCAATATATTTTAAAATGTAGAAAAACATCTAATTTTAATAAATTTCAATTGGTATTCTATAATTTAACCGCGATTAATCGTGATTCATTTTTTTGAGTTAATTGCAATTTATCAACAGCCCTACTTCTGAGGGAGGATGTGGAATCCCTGTCATTGGATGTTCTTACAAACAGGTTGGACAAACACCTGTCAGGGATGATCTAGGTTTACTTGGGCCTGTCTCAGTGTCGGGGACTGAGTGTGATGACTCTCTTGGTCTCTTCCAGCTCTACATTTATATAATTCTATAATTGGTCGAGATGCACTACTTATGCCAGAAGGAGGCACAGGAAGTTGTTTGAGCAAGTGAGTTAACTCTTGACCTGTACTGGATCCTGACTGATCCTGGCATTGTTTCCTGACTCCACTTTGACCTTTGGTACTGCTATCTGACTCTGACTTCAACTTGACCCTGGTACTGTTCCCGGATTCCTGACTCCAGCTTGACACAACTGTCTGACTTTGATTCCTGTCTTGACCCTCAGAATGACTCTTGACTCTTTCTGGCTCAACCTTTAGCATGACTTCTAACCCCAAATCTGGCCTCGACCTTTGTTGTGATACTGGTTCTGACTCTAGCTTTTGATTCCTGGCTTCTGACCCTGGCTCTGACCACTAGGTGTCACTGCCCATGCCACAGTCCCTACACTGATTCCATTAGTGTCTAGTATGTATACACATGTACACAGCGTGTGCCTGTGCCCAAAACAGTATGTGTGGACACTCATCACAGTTATGGGGTACATGTGGGGTACATAGCAGTAAACAGACAACTACATGTACACATTCACAAATATTGATGTAGCCTAAGTGTATGCAAATCCACCATTTGCTGTCCAGGCTATGTCACTGTGTCTCCCAGACCAGGAACAATGGAAGGTCATTAAACATTGATGGCGCTCATTCAAGTGGAAGCATCTCAGGGCAATGGGAAAGCAGTCTGATCAAATTTGTCTGAAGGATCTGGGGTCTGGAGAGTGGAAAATTCCCAAACAGAAGAGAGAAATTAGGTGTTAATGCTGGGTTTTAAGGGATCTCTGAGGGAACTGAGGGGGACTCTCAGGCAGAAGGTTGGGCTGGAGAGAGGGAAAGAAGGGCATTCTTTGACAGAAGAGGGGGGTTCTTTTTAACTGTAGGACCAGCAGGGGGAGAAGGAAACTGGCTGCACAAGAGAGAGAGACTCTGTGATTTGGGGGAGCAGCAATATGCAGGAGGGAGGAACCTGGGCTCCTTTGAGGACTCTGAACTAAGCCCAAATAATACTCCAGAGTGGTGAGGAAACTGAGAGAGAAATGGTCTCTGTGTTGTGTTTTTTCCTGATCTGTAACTATCTTGTGCTAGCTAAAATAAAGAGTGATTGGTTTTTGGAACCCTTACAAAGACTGTGTGTATGTTTGTCCCTGAAGAGGTGAGCTGTAAACCCAGAGTGCTCCCAAAGTTGGAGCTCTGGGAAAGGGTGTGCTTATGCTACTGGAGAGTTTGGGTGGGGAGGGGGTCAGCACTGGTTCTTGGGGCCTAGAGTAGCTGGGCCATAGGGTTCCGTTTCTGTGAAGGGGATACCAGAGAGCCAGTGCCTAGGAAATGTGTCCCACAGGCTAAGGAAAGGGGCAGTGCTGCTGCCTACTCCCAACAAGGGAATCTAAAGACCACACAGGCCCAGTGTGGTGGGACACAAACCCAGTAGCAATTGTCCAGAAGAGGGAGGTTTACCAGGGCTGTGTGACAGTGGTGGACAATATTGCTGGCATAGAGGAGCAGCCAGGCAGAGTTGAGAGCAGGGGGATCCTGCTAGAAGGACACTAACAAGTGGCACCCATTGGCAAACAGAGAATGTTGGCCTCTCCAAGGCCACGAATCAACAGCATTGTCCTTGGAGGCACGGGTATGTGGATCATCGTGACTCAGCTTGAATCTGACAGGAGTGGGAACTATTTTCTTGCCAGCAGTAGGTGGGAAAGGGTATTTTTTACAGTTGTGGCTATATGGCTAGGTCGTTGATTCAGAATCCAGACGTTTTGGGTGACAACAGGTTTTTCTGACACTAAATGCAGGATAGGGAGGGTGATCTTGTGACTAAGAACAGGTCTGGAAGTTGATAAGAGTGGGTTCTATTTCCAATTCTCCTTCTCTTGGTCACTTTGGGGAAAAATCACAGAGGTCCAAATTTTGACACTCTTACTACCGCTGAGTAGTGCCTTGCTTCAGGAACTGCTGGTGAAGTAAGGTATTGCTCACTGGGTGGAAGGGAGGCAAAGCCTGGCCCTTAATCCCTCTATGCTATGACTCTCTTTCTAGATTCATGCCTGTAGGGTGTGTCTAGATCTCAAGATGGAAGGTGCTATACAAGCACCAAGATTGTTAATATAACAGGGCCACAGAAAACAAGAATGATGACTTTGCAAAATCCTTAGTACTCAGAAAAAAATATAGACAAAATAGACCTGCTAAACTGAAACAAAAGACCAAAAAACTATTCCAGAATTGGAGCGAGTTCCTTCCCTGTAAGCTATTTGGGCCATTCAGTGTATCATACTACAGGGGAGCATATATTGTCACAGTATTTGCAGGTCACCTTTAAGTCCAATGGTTTGCTTATACTGAGGTTTTTTTCCACTGGTGTAACTACGACGACGTAGCTGCATTTTGAAACAGGGCAAAGCTACACCAGTGCATGCCACTTCATGCATCTGTGCATGCCATGTCATACGCTGATGTACAGGTCTACACAAGGGATTTGCACTGCTCCAACTTCATCAGTGTACCTATGCTTGTGAAAGTATCCTTCATATAGGAAAACCTTAAGAAGCAAAGCTGACCTTTATGGACTAATATTTCTTGCCTTGCTTCATTTATTTTCAGCTTCAGAAAAAATTTGTTTCAGTTTAATGGGACTCAGTTGGTATGATCAGGAAACACCAGGAACGGATCCAATGACTATTCCTCAGAGCTGTTTCCTTTTTAATTCTCATTACCTTGTGTAAAAGGCCATTCTGTATTCTCACGGGGAGGAAAAGACAGAGGAATACTTTTGGCAACCTGCTCCTGTCTTTCTGTCATCTTCCCCTTCAAAATCCAGCACCTCTGTTTAGAACAAAGGGGAATCTTCACCACACCAGCTCTCTCTTGGTTGTGTGACGCAAAGCCAATTGAATCCAGGACTGCTGACAAAAAGCTCCCTTGTTAGTGAAGATGCTACGAGTGGTTTCAAGTACCAACCAAGGGCTTCGATTATCCCAGTAAGTGCTGGCCCTCATCAAGGACGGCATTTCACATGTGTGCATTTTCGTCCTTACTATGGTTATTAGAGATTCCTTGCTTGGAGGAAGGATGTTAGTTCCGGAGTCCTGGCTAGATTCCAAATAGCAAATTCCATTCTGCCTGAGTCCCCCGCATGGTGAAATGTTCTTCATTTTCTTTCCTGAAACTGTGTGCAGTGTTGCCTTACTTCACCCCAGAAGTGGCAGCACTTCACTGAGTACCTCACCATGGCTGTCAGGAGGGTCTGCAGCCTGTTATTTCTTCCAGTGATGATAGAGCCATGCTGCATGGAACTTCACAGGAGTTTTGATGGCCTGGAATTCAATACCCCCACTGTATTCTTTAGAAAGGCGACAATTGGCTATCATGATCATAAGTCATGTCTGAAATATGTCGGGTACAATTTTAAATATTGTCAGACCTGACTCTAGCCCAGAGGTCGGCTACCTTTCAGAAGTGGTGTGCCGAGTCTTCATTTATTCACTCTAATTTAAGGTTTCGCGTGCCAGTAATACATTTTAATGTTTTTAGAATGTCTTTCTATAAGTCTATAATACATAACTAAACTATTATTGTATGTAAAGTAAATAAGATTTTTTAAACGTTTAAGAAGCTTCATTTAAAATTAAATTAAAATGCAGAGCCCCCTGGACTGGTGGCCAGGACCCGAGCAGTGTGAGTGCCACTGAAAATCAGCTTGCATGCCGCCTTCGGCACGCGTGCCATAGGTTGTCTACTCCTGCTCTAGCTGTTAAGGGCTTTTGTAAGACTCCTCTCTTTAAGTAGATTTTTCCCTAATGGTGGAGCAGCATAGCCACCTGGAAATGACAATCATTATGTTTGATCTGTTGTGGATAGCCAGTTCATATGGTGGCAGGGAGGTGAAGTTTCAGACAGAAAGGATGACCAGGGAAGGAGATTGACCTTGTGGTTAAACCTCAGACGTGGAAGTTTCCTATTTCTGCACAAACTTCCTTGTATGACCTTTAGCAAGTCTCTTCCCCATTCCCCACTCTTTGCCTCACTTTCCCCAGCTGTATAATGGAGATAATGTTATAAAGATTTCTTTTTCTTTCTTGCATCCATCCAATGCTCCAGCATGTCCTTCACTAAGATACTGCTGAAATTCTAAACTCCCATTGGGTTATATATTTCAGGAGCTGCCCTCTGGTTTTTATTCCTTTTGAATTTTTTATCTTGTAGCTATCTCTGATCACCCATCTACTGCCTGTTCTTTTCCTCTTACAAGTGCAATCTCTTTGTCCTTCCTGCCTGACCAATGTTTACAGATTAGACTGGAGGCAGCCGGGAGAAGCGCAGAGTTTAAGCAAAGCAATTCTGCTCAAAGGGCTGCTATCTATCCTGCTCTGTCCCAGCCCAACTTAAGCATCTTAAGTTTTGTCCATCCTCCCCTGCCTTTGCCCTTGCCACCCCTTTATTCTGGTGCATTCCTGGATGCTATCCCAGTATTTTCTCCTTTAGGAAATTGATCCTGGATCTTAAGTAATATGCCATTTTTTTTGAGATTTCATTACCTTTTCTTATTTTGTTCCTGTATGCGGTATCTATTGGACAATATTTCCAAACCTGAGAACTCTGTGGCTCAGTCTTTCTACCCTAACAAGTGGTGGAGGATAAGACACCTGCATCACAACCCTAGAAAATGTGCACAGAGGTGCTGGGGATTTCCTGTATGAAAAGTGCACATGCACACATAAAGTGGGTAACCACCCATGCAGATAGGCATGCAAATATCCACTGGTATGTGTGCAGAAGCCCATGGTGCATATGCAAGCACAGGTTTGGTATGCACAATTTCCTGATCATGAACTTGATTCTTGGGACCTATGTTTTGCTCATACTCATTGACATTTAAAAAAAAATGGTGACGATGGGTTACTTTTTTCCAAGTAGAGATTCATTTTGCATCTTAAAGATAGAGGGCCATATTCAGAGCTGGGGCTGCAGAGAGCAACAACATCTTCGTTGGTAGTAGGAGGTACAAAGAGTGACATAGCAACTTCTGGGGAGATGGTGGGAGAAGATGTAAAAAAGCAAGCCTTTACAGAAAAGGAACAGTAGAGGTATGGCAAGGTGTGGCACATTCTCAACGTATGTCTACATTGCAATAAAAGGTGTGTTCTTAACTCGGCTTAGCGAAACTCTGTTAGCTAATTCAGGTTTTAATAGCAGTGATGACGCAGAAATATGGCTCTGAACTCAGGTTAGCAGCTCAAATTCAACCCCTGGTTCCACTATAGGATTTTATTTGAGCTGAGTTAACAGCCAAGTTGCCATGTCTTCACTGCTATTTTAACCCAAGTTAATGTGAATTAGCTAACCTGAGTTTTTTGCAACATAGACATACCCTCAGTGATGCTAGAAGGTGCTGGGAAGCAAAAGAGGATAGTGTAATTTAAAGATTTAAAGTCAGGAGTCTCTCTCTTTCTTGTGTGTGGGGGGGGTTGTCGATTAATTGCAGTTAACTCACGCGATTAACTCAAAAAAGCATTGTAAAAATGATAAACAAAAGAAATAGTATTTTTCAATTCACCTCATACAAGTACTGTAGTGCAGTCTTTTTGTCCTGAAAGTGCAATTTACAAATGTTTTTTTGTATGCAGTTATGTAACAAAAAATCTAAACAATGTAAAACTTTAGAGCCTACAAGTCCACTCAGTCCTACTTATTGTTCAGCCAATCGCTAAGAGAAAGAAGTTTGTTTACATTTATGGGAGATAATGCTGTCCGCTTCTTATTTACAATGTCACCTGAAAGTATGAAAAGGCTTTCGCATGGCACTTTTGTAGCTGGCATTGAAAGGTATTTACATGCCATATATACTAAACATTCGTATGCCTCTTAATGCTTCTGCCACCATTCCAGAGGACATGCTTCCATGCTGATGAAGCTCATTTAAAAAAAATGCTTTAATTAAATTTATGATTGAACGCCTTTGGGGAAGAATTGTATGTTTCCTGCTGTTTTACCCACATTCTGCCATATATTTAATGCTATAGCAGTCTCGGATGATGACCCAGCACATGTTGTTCATTTTAAGAACACTTTCACTGCAGATTTGACAAAATGCAAAGAAGATACCAATGTGAAATTTCTAAAGAAAGCTACAGTACTCTACCCAAGGTTTAAGAATCTGAAGTGCCTTCCAAAATCTGAGAGGCATGAAGTGTGGAACATGCTTTCAGAAGTCTTAAAAGCACAACACTCTGATGTGGAAACTACAGAACCCAAACCACCAAAAAGGTAAATCAACCTTCTGCTGGTGGCATCTGACTCAGATGATGAAAATGAACATGTCAGTCCGCACTGCTTTGGATTATTATGTAGCAGAACCTGTCATCAGCATGGATGCATGTCCTCTGGAATGGTGATTGAAGCATGAAGGGACATATGAATCTTTAGCACATCTGGCACATAAATATCTTGTGACACCAACTATAACAGTGCCATATGAACGCCCATTCTCATTTTCAGATGACATTGTAAATAAGAAGCAGGCAGCATTATCTTCTGCAAATGTAAAGAAACTTGTTTGTCTGAGCAATTGGCTGCACAAGACTTTCTAGGCTCTAAAGTTTTATATTGTTTTATTTTTGAATGCAGTTACTTTTTTGCACAGAATTCTACATTTGTATGTTCAACTTTCATGATAGAGAGATTGCATTACAGTACTTGTATTAGGCGAATTGAAAAATACTATTGCTTTTGTTTTTTACAATGCAAATATTTGAAATAAAAAATAAATATAAAGTGAGCACTGTATTTGTATTCTGTGTTGTAATTAAAATCAAAATATTTGAAAATGTAGTAAACATCCAAAATATTTAAATAAATGGTTTTCTGTTATTGTTTAACAGCATGATTAATCGTGATTAATTTTTTTTATTGCTTGACAGCCCTAATATATATATACACACACACACACACACACACACACACACACACACACACACACACACACACACACACACACACACACACAGAGCATTGTTTAAAGTCTCCCAGGACTAGTTTCTCTGGACATATACGAAAGTGTTAGATGCTTGATCAAAGCATAGGCGGGTGGATGTAGGGGCAGAATCATGTTATCATCTTTATTGCATTATATACCCAGCTTTTATTGATTAAACCTGCACTGACGGCAGAGAAAGATCTCTTTATTTGCCTCGGCTGAGTTCCTCATCCTAAAACGCACTCTTATTTGCATTGAAGTAATTGCAATGGAAAGATTACATAGAAAGGGGTTTATTTGAGTGGAAGCTGATTGAGAAAGCACCTTTTTTAAAAGACTGGGCCTTTTAGACTTGTATTATACATTAAATGAGTTCCCTACTCTTCCCTGTTATACTTCTGTGCTTTTGCTGGGAAGGGAAAAATGTAAAATGAAATCTCACACACATCTCCTCCAAGAGTTTGGTTTAAAAGAAAAGAGGAGGCTAGAACTGAGGAGGGACTGGATGGCTCAGGTTTAGTTATCTTAGAACTCAGTGAATTTTGCCTGGTACAGATCACTGGTACAGATCCCATCCTAGTATTGGAATGACCAAAAATCATTACTGGTAAGTGCCCAAATGGCACCCACGTGGTCCAGTTGGGGCCTGGGGAAGGGCTAGAAAGCCTGAACTCTATGCTCTTAAAAGCAGCAGCAGTGAAGCAGGTGTGAGTGGGGTGAACAAAATGGAATAGTTGCTCTCAACCCAAATTTTTGGTGTGCAGATTCAACCCATCTCCAGGGAAATTGTGTGTATTGGCAATAACTGGATCCCATGTATGAATAGCAAGGAGGAGCCCATAATGGTGAAATGAGAAATCATTTTCAGATGGAAAATGTAAGGGTCATTTGTGACTTGAAATGCGGAGAAGCTTTATGGAGACTGTCCATTAATCACAGAGGACTCAGTATTACGAAGCTTAATTATTTGCAAAGATTGGAAGTTGCAGGTATTCTCCAGCTCCCACTGTCCATTGTACGGAATGCGGGATTTTATATGTGTAACACAGCAAGCTACAGACTCGACACATTCTAATTCCTTCTCAAGAATCACCTCTTCTCTGATGCACCCAACGAATAACTTGCTGCCCTCTCCACTCCTTTTATTATGTAATGGACAGAGGTAGATGGAAGGAAAGTGGATGAACAGAAAATAAATGATTAAAGCAAGTATGTAATTGTTTTAACGCAATGTGTGTTTTCATATAAAGGGCACCAGCCTGGAAGGTACTGAATGCTCCATGAAGTGGGAGTGGCGGGTGTACAGCACCTGCTTGGATATGGGCCAGAAAGGACCCAATCAATGCATAACCTATTAGACCAACCTTCTCAAACATGGGTGCCTAGGGTCAGACCCCTCTACCCGTAGTTGCAGCCCTAAAAAAATAGCCTGATTTAAATAACAGGGAACAGTCAAAAGCTCCCACTGAAATCAATGGGTTTGTACAGGACTGAATTTGGACCGTCATGTTCTGTTCTATTCTAGCCTACCTATCAGACATGCCAAACCCGTGGGAAAAAAAAGAAATTGGGCTTATTTTTGGCTTAATTCGCTTGTGAGTTTCTTGTTGGCTAGTTTTTGGCTTGTAGCTTGTTGGTTGTTGTTTCTTTTTGTTTCTTCTTTTTTTTGATCGGCTCCCAGCAACCAGGGGAAAGGGGGTGAGAAAGTCAGGGGTGCACAGCAAGCCCACCACAGTCCCAGACTGCATGCCAAGGGGATCTAGTCACATAGAGGGTTGGGGTTCTTAGGGATTGGCTTGTTTTGAAATGGGATTAACTTGATTTTTTTTTTTTGCTTATTGTGATAGTTGGGGTGCTTATTTACCGTGTGAAAGTTGGCAACTGTGCTACCAACCTAGATCCTTATACTGGCGCCTGTTTCCATAGAATGGCATCTGAGAGCCTCCACAGAATAAAGATGTAAACACTAGTAAATCTCCAGTCCTGCCCAGTCCCAGTGGTATGGATTGGGTTTGTAGGCAGTTTTAAAAATACAATATGAGAATAAAGAGATTGCTGGACAACTTGGGTGATGTTGATCCAAGATAATGTACTGTCCAGTGATTTGATCACTTGCCTACATCAAGACTAATTAGGACCCAAATTATGAATATACCAATTTCATCTCTGGTGAAAAGCAGTTAATACAGGACATGCATGATTGGGCACTATAGTGAGCATTTCATTTGATTATGATTGTGCAAATACCCCCCAAGGTGGGTTTTTTCCTACACTGACATTTGAGCATGCAAAATGTTGCAGGCCCAGCTCCAAAGGCTCTGTTTGAAGGTGGCTGAAAGTGCGAACTGTCGTGTGTCTGGTGCCATCAAACACCCTTTGAGCTTTGCACTCGAGGGCTCTGACAGTCCCCTTCAATGGAATGAAAATTGCTTTCCAGTGTCTGCTTGTCTCCTGTGCAGTTTCTCTGCATATGTGGCTCTGCTTGGGAACCATGTGAGGAAAATGAGCCCGCATGCCCTTGTTTCATTCTGTTGCTGCCTCTTGCACTTTGGAAGGTGTATACGGCATGTGACTGTGCAGCTACCATGCCAATGTGCCTCAAGTTTCAATTTCCATACTGCCTAATGCCACCCCATTGTCAGTCCGTTCTCTCTCTCTCTCTCTCTCTCTCTCTCTCTCTCTCTCTCTCTCGTCACCCCTTTGGAGTGTAATAGTATCAACCAACCAACTCAGGACTAATCAAACAGGTCTTAAAGAGTAAAATTTAACTGTTCTAGGGGCTAAGGATCATTGGCATTCAGAAGGCAGGAAGTGGAGCTGGAATTTTTTTTTTTTTTAAGTTTTAAGGCAAAAAAGCTTTGATAATTTGAGTTCAGATGATTAAAAAACCCAGGAAAAATAATCTCTGAAAAAACAATATTTTTGACCCACTCTAATAAGGAGTCCTATGCACAGGGAGCATAACAACGGATAGTTCTCTCACCCGTCATGATACTAAACCAGTACATGCAATGACCTCTAGAAACAAAAGCACAAATTCTGGTCTAGTGAGAAAAAAAGCAAAAGAACATTCAAATAACCCAGGCTACAGACAGGGTCTTCCAGGTTAACAGATAGTATTCAATCCCCTCAGTAAAGGCCAGTGTGTTGCACATCTAATGTTCCCATGCAGGGAAGAAAGAGGTCATATTACAGGTAGCACTGTGATAGGGAAACTTCCTCTGCAGGGCTGCTAGTCCCCGCTCCTGCTCAGATGGGCAGGGTTGGGTAATGGGCAGAGCTTTGACATCACCTCCAATGCATCAGGGGAAGTAATCTGCACAGATTGTCATGACCGGGGCTAGGGCAATCAGGCCTAGTGATCAGAGCAGCAGCGGTCAGCACTGGAGCCAGGAGACCAAGCCAAGGGTCAGAGCCAGAGTCTGAGAGCAAGCCAAGAGGCAGGTCCAGTACCACATATGCCAGAGAAGTCCACCTTGTTGCATAATATCAGAGGAGTAGCCGTGTTAATCTGGATCTGTAAAAGCAGCAAAGAGTCCTGTGGCACCTTATAGACTAACAGACATATTGGGGTATGAGCTTTCATGGGTGAATACCCACTTCATGCATCCGATGAAGTGGGGATTCACCCACAAAAGCTCATGCCCCAATATGTCTGTTAGTCTATAAGGTGCCATAGGACTCTTTGCTCCTTGTTGCATAGACACTTCCTGGCACTGCTCCTGAGGGAAGTGGTCAGTCTGGTGTTCCGAGGTGGTACGTCCTGCAGTATTGATCTTCATTGGGTCTATGCTGGGGTGACCAAATGTCCCGATTTTATAGGGACAGTCCTGATTTTTGGGTCTTTTTCTTATATAGGCTCCTATTACCCCCCCAACCCCCTGTCCCGATTTTTCACATTTGCTGTCTGGTCACCCTAGTCTATGAAATAATATATGCAGCCCGATGATAGGTAGTGGTGTTGTGGCATCAGCTGTCTGGCAGCCTGCAATTTGAGGTTCTAGTCCAGAGGTGGGCAAACTACAGCCCGTGGGCCACATCCGGTCCGCGGGACCATTCTGCCCGGCCCCTGAGCTCCTGGCCCAGGAGGCTAGCAGCGGGGGGTGGGGTAGGGGTGGATGGGGCCGGGATCCCAGGGGGGCATCAGGGAGCAAGAGGCAGGGGGGTCAGATGGGGGCGGGGGCAGGAGCTGGGCCACGTCTGGCTGTTTGGGGAGGAACAGCCCCCGCTTAACCGGCCCTCCATACAATTTCTGAAACACGATGCGGCCCTCAGGCCAAAAAGTTTGCCCGCCCCTGTTCTAGTCCCATCCTTGCAGAACCTTACACCAGTTAGGTAGAGGAAGGGAAGTGGAAAGCCGATTCTTACTGTGAATCAAGACTGTGTTTTGGGCAGCACAATGATGTGTGGCTCATTACTCAGGGCTTGTGGCAAAGCCATGATTTAACTCCAAAATGAGTGCCATAAATCACTCCTCTAGGGCATGTTTTTATTTCTGTAGAATGAAAAAACTTGACAATTGAGTCTTATTTCAAGGACCCACAAAAAGGCTCTCATCCCTTTTAATCAGCACACTCTATGCACATATGTGCACTGTGCATGAAATGAGTGTGGTGTGAAATGTGAATAGCACACTCAGTGAAATACACATACATTTGATCACACAATGGGGTGGGTAACAAGAAAACAGTTCTGATCTGACTGAATGTAAAATCCATTTGTCAGCTATTCAATAAGGTGAGTGCTGGAGCTATTTAACAATTTGCTTTGGTGGTGTGCATTTTCTAATTTACTGGATGCTTGCTTCTTTCATAAAAGTAAATTATGTATCATTAATCTTTCTAGGAGACTGGTGTCGTAGAGTTAATTTAGTGATTATTTTCTCAGATAATATACCTGCTAGGAAAGTACTGTTTGATCAATATAGGAAATTAATCAGGTCTGCCAATGAATTTATGTATGTATATATCTAATATGCACCCCTCCAAACTTCACCTCCACTCCTAAGGGCATTCAAATATATTTTGGGGTGAAATCTTTAATTTAACATCTTCCGGAATTAAATGTTGGTAGAAGTTGAGATTTACAGTGGGATAGAAGCTGAGCTGATTGATCCCTCACTCCATGCCCGGCAAATGGTGGGGGCTGGACACTGGTCACTCCTCCCCACCACACAGTCCTCTAAATGGTGGGAATTAGGCCCTGATTGCTCCCTTACCACCAACACCACATAGCAATAGGCACTGAGCTCCAAGAAGCTGGACTCTTGAACCTGTGTGGAGCTCAGTATAGGATCAGGGCTTTTGTTACTCTACAAGGGTGTAAAGCTCCCAGTTCAGTAAAGTTTTTAAGCACATGTTTTAACCCTTTTGAAGTCAATGAGACTCAGTTACATGCTTAAAGTTTAAAGGCAAGTGTAAGTGCTTTCCTGAATAGAGAGAGACTGAAGCACACACACAAGTGCTTCCCTGCAACAGGGCCCTACATAGTAGGCTCACCTGGGCTCAGTTACTCCCAGGCCTCTGAGGAATATTTGTCTTTCGTTCTTGTATCTCGGTGTCCTTGTACTAGCAATGAAGGGGAAGTGGGAAGTCTAGGTGAGTCTTATGGAAGCCAGTATTTACTGAGAGGCTAGCAGTGGTTTAGATAAAGTAAGTCTCCCTCCACCCCCAAATCTTTTTTTAACCCTTCCCAAACTTGAAGATTTTTTTGAGATTTAAAAAAGCTAGTTCATCATATGTGTTTCTTCCGACTTCCACTGCTGCCTCTACACATGCTGGTTCCAAGTGCGACTGGACAAGAAACTAGTGAAGTTTTCCAAGACATGCTGCCCTTACCATGTTTCTAGACCAATGGGATGTTTTGCTTAAAAATCTGTTCTCAGGAGATTTACAACCTGGTGGAGCAAATCAACCACTTGTGTAATTCCATGGAAGTAAATGTTAGCGAACATCTGCTCTGTTACCCTGCTTTATACCAGTGCTTATACTAGTGTAAATAAGAGCATAAGCTGCCCAGTGGGCTTATGTCATTGAAGAATTTGGTCCAAGAAGTTCAGAAAGTATCTTAATGTTTGAGTAGTCATATGAAGCTGATTTCTGAACTTTTGAGGTTCACCCACTACTAAAGCTAATGTGTCCCAGAGAAAGCTGCCCCTCTCTGTGACCTTGTGTGGGTTTACAATGTCTGATATTCTATTTTGATTCTTACATCACTTTGGTGTTTGGGTGTCTTTGGCTTGGACATCCTAAAAAAGTGATTGAACCCAACAGACTCCAACTTTCTTCTCTAACTTTAGTTTTACAGAAACCTATTTTTTGCTCCAACTAACTGGCCTCTTGTAGATTGCTTTCTAACAGTAACCTGAGATCACTGTAGCCTATTATCCTAGAGGATCAAAAGACATCTTTTATGTGATAGTTTTTTATAATCTTATATCATCCATGGTAACCAGATAATCTGCACAGAGAGCTGTGGTGCAGAGGGCTATTTCATTATTCTCTCACCTCTGCAAGCCTAGCTTAAAACTTGGTTTGAGTCATTTGAGAAATGACAGAGGATAAAAAACTTGTGTATCACATTGCAGTCTGTAGGTGACAGGTGCTATGTACCTGTCACCTGTCAATCACATCTAGCCAGGATGGAGGAGGGAGGAAGACTTTGGAATGGATATATGTGAGACAGTCAGTAATTGGCTCCAAGTGGGGCCTACCCTTCCTCCTGCCACGTAGCCTTGATGGAAGTCTGCAGAGAGGAGCCAGCTGGTGGCGGCAGAAGCAGTCAAAGCAGGGACCTTTGGATTTCTGGACACTCTATGTCGGTAAAATGTTCTCTGGCTTTCTCTGCCCTGTGCTGATAGGCTGTTTGTGCCAACCCTTCCCCCTCCCTTTCCCCAGTCTCTTCACCTCAGCTTCACATCACACCTGCCCCTCCCACCCTTTCCTTTCCTTCCCTGCCATGTCCCCTCACCCTCCTTCTCTTCCCTTTTCTTTCCATTTGGCTGATCCCCGCCTAAGTAATCCTCCCCACCTCCCCTCTGCAAAATCAGGGAATTAATCTGCCATTTGCAGTCATCACATAGTCTACCCCGCTTATGCGTTATATGTAAACCCCGTGAACTCTTCTCCTTTTTTACATTTTTTGGTTGTTTACTTGGGAATTTAGTTTGATTTTGTTTTATCACCCTGGGGGGAGTGGGAGAGTCCTGCCTCCAGCAGGGATAAAATGAAATAAAACTAAGTTCCTGAAAAATTCCAATGAGGAGGGCACTCCCCAGGGTAAGGGGGACTGGAGATTGAACCTGCCCCAACCCAGTGAGGAAGGGAGGTTCTGGGGTGTTGGAGAGCAAGCCCACCCTGGCCTGGGCAGGAGATGAGGCCCTGGCGGATGGAGGTTTGGAGACTGAGCCCACACTACAGGTACCCCACAACAATGGTTGCTGTCCTGTGGGGCTGACTGGCCCCAGCTCTGGGTGTTGCAACCTGGCACATGAAATTGCAGTGCCGCTCAGGTTTGGCCTGCCCATGCCCATGCCTCTCTCTGCCGCCTGGAGCAGGGAGCCAAGCCCAGCCAGCAGGAGCCATCACCACTATTAATTTTATATAGTGTTGTGTTATTTCACAAGTGGAAAATATACGGGTCTGTAGTTATACCCTCTCCCCCACTTTGCATCTGCCTTGTCTATTTAAACAATATCGTCTCATTGTTTTCTCATGTTCCTCCATCTGCCTGTATCCACCTGTTGTCTCTCGTCTTATGTTAGATTCTAAGCACTTTGGAGCAGGGCTTCTGTTTGTTCTGTATGTACAGTGCCTAGCATAATGCGGCCCTGGTCCCTGCCTGGGGCTCTCGGCACTATGAAAATACAAATAATTAATAATGATTTTAATTTTCTCTTCCCTTCCCTTAGTTGAGTGGCTGGTAGTTGAGGATTTAATCATCATGAATGTTTCCCCTGACATCAGTCTGTCCTTCACTTATTCTCACTGTCCAGCTACATGTATTCTGGTGAAAGGGGAAGATTTGATGAAGAGAAGGATACAGCTTGCAAAAAATGTATCCAGCCATTTCCAAAGACTTCTGTGTTGTTGAAAGTTAGATTGCTGACATGCTACATAAGGTCAATTCTCCTGTATGGATTTGAGAGCTAGACACTTAAAAAAAATACTGAGAGAAGACTCAGAGCATTCAAATTTTGGTGTTAGAGAAGAAGGTTAAAAATTAGTTGGATAACCAAAACTATGACTGAAAAGGAGATGAGAAGGATGAATTTAAAAAGAGCACAATTACTTTGAGACCCTAGATAAAAGAATAACCTCTTTTTGTGGACACATACCTTGCCAATCACAGAACATCTTGCATCCAGAACTAATACTATCAGGCAAGATCGCAAGCAATCTAGGAAGTGGAAGAAAGAGAAACAGTTATGTTGGAAATACCAGAAAGACTGGAAATCAAAGGAGTGTGAAAGTTTTACAACTCTGTCATGACTGCAAAAGATGGAAGGTGGTGGCTGATAACCTATGCATTGGAGCTGCCACTTGAAGAAGAAAAATGGAGCCATAGCCTTACCATCACTAAGGTCTAGGAGACCCTTGTTTCCCATATTTATAAATAACAAAGTAGCATTCCATTAGTGATATTATGACATGGAGCCAAATTCTTTGCTGCTACAACTCCATTGAAGTCAATAGTGTTACATCAGCACAAAATTTGGCCCATTATAGCGAGAGGCCTCTAAACCTGCCCCACACTTCCATGATCAGGCCTCTTTGGGTCAGACTAGACAGGAAAAGTGTGAAGGAAAATGTCTATCAATTGAGTAGTTCAAAGCCTGATCCTGTGCCCAATAGAGTTAATATGAATTTTACCGTTGACTTTATCAGCATCAAGCTTTTAAACTGTAGAGAATCACATATTAAGACACTGCCATTTAGATATTTTTAAAACCCTTCATACTTCCTTTTTACACCTGAATCATGTTTAATTTTGTCTATAATATAGCAGGGGGAGGTAATAGAAATGTAGAAATTAGAGAATCAAAAGCCTATGAAGTCTAGCGATGGACCTAACCCAATCATCTCAGATCCAAAGCCCCAGATCTGTGTGTTATGTATGGGTAGGGGTGTTGAAATCTGTGTCAGAACTTTGTGACTTGATCTCATTTCTAAGTAAGCTCTTTTTTGGGGTGCAGTATAGAATTGTCCCCTTCAATACAGACTCCAGGATTCTAAGTTTAAATGTCTCAAGCTATAGGGCTTCCACTACATACAAATAGGAAAAATCTATATTCAAAGCCATACACATTTAACCAGGTTTAAAGCTAGCAAAGCAGAGGGAATATAAAGAAACAACCTCAAACATGTCTTATGTCTAGTTAATCACATAACTCTAGGAATAGAGACCCATGTCTTTTCAAACTTCCCAGCCTTCCCCCTCAGGCAGTATGAGATCTCCTCTAAATTTGCTAGTTCACTCACACGGGATTTACCATTATTCAGCTTAGATTCAATTTACAGGCAAGCTTCCAATTTTTCAAAATAATCCTTTCAGCAACTGCAGAAATGCTCTTGGCAACAGCTGTTTCTGGGGCTTAGTTAAATTTGTGGTATTTGGTATTAGCTCCAGAATAAGAAAACTCCACAAGTCACCTGGGACAACTTCGTCTAAAATCACGTTCAGCCATCAGCTAACATCTCCTTGATGATGATACCTTTCTCCTGAAGGATCTCAGAGCGTTTTACCTGGGTGGAAAATGAGTGTGAGATCAGATTCAAGCCATTAGACATGTAGAGTTGCTGTTGTGCCTTTTAGTCAACTGATGTCTGTATCAAAAACAGATGTACGGTTTGATTTTAATGTCATCACTGACTCTAACACATGGGGCACAGTCCTCCAACCCAACTTTATCTTGTTATGACAATTTCTGCCTGTTAGTAAAGGACCATTTCCTTCTGTATCAATTAATTATAACTGCAAACAAGTACCCTTGTATTTTTCAGGGACCTGTAGGCCTCCTATAATGTTTATCTACCCTTACTTTGCCTGCAGTTTTGAAAAGCTACATCATTTTCTCTTATGAACTACATCTTATTCTCTTAAGGGGGGAAGGGATAGCTCAGTGGTTTGAGCATTGGCCTGCTAAACCCAACATTATGAGCTCAGTCCTTGAGGCAGGCCATTTAGGGATCCAGGGATTGGTCTTGCTTTGAGCAGGAGGTTGGACTAGATGACCTCCTGAGGTCCTTTCTGATACCATATCACCTGTCTCAGTTTCTATCATCATGTTCACATTAACCCAAAATGGAGCAATAGGTGCTTAGATCCTATGGTGCCAGACAATCTTATAGAAACCTGGAAGGTTAGATTTGATTACTGCTGATTTGGTTGTGTGCTCCAAAAAGTTCTGACAGGTGGTGTTATGGGAGAATTAAATTTGACATTACTGCAGTCAGCCATTTTGTGTGTTCAGCCACTGCTAGCTGAAAACCAAATACCATGTAACTAGAAATAATAGTTAGGGCTCTGAGAGGCAAGGCCAAATAGCTGCATGATTGCAGTTTTGCTAGTCAGAATGGGAGGATGAGGCAGTGAGTTTATGTACCATAAGAATGGAAGAGAGTGTTTGGATAGTCAATGTTGGTTTTAAAGTGCCCCTGATATACAAGTTTTATAGTTTTTATGACTAAGATACTAGAAATGCTTTGATGATAAAAATGAGTAATTTGCTGATACTAGAATCGGTGACCCACTAGGAGTCACTATGAGTTATGTGCTTTGTTTAAGTTAGCTATAAAAGTTTAAGCAAAAGAATACACTCTGGGGCAATCCGAGGGAGCTTTTCTTTGGGCAAGGAGCTAACACCTAAACTTCCCATCAGCTGGACAGGAGAGCCCCTGGAAGCATGGCTGGTAATCACTCAAAACCATCTCTTGGGTAACTATAACATTTGGGGTGCTTTGAACCTATTGCTATAGCATATATGTATGTGCATTTGAGACCTAGTAAGTTTTAGGTAAAAGCACTCTGGTTTGTATCAATCATTTATCAGATGGAAGATCTGTGTTCCCATTGATTTATTCCTGACACCAGGGGCGGCTCCAGGCCCCAGCACGCCAAGCGCGTGCTTGGGGCGGCATGCCGCGGGGGGCGCTCTGCCGGTCACCAGGAGGGCGGCAGGCAGGGTGCCTTCGGCGGCATGCCTGCGGAGGGTCCGCTGGTCCCGCGGCTCCGGTGGGCCTCCCACAGGTGTACCTGCGGAGGGTCTGCTGGACACCTGCAGAAGGTCCGCTGGAGCCGCGGGACCAGCGGACCCTCCGCAGGCACATCTGTGGGAGGTCCACCAGAGCCGCAGGACCAGAGGACCCTCCGCAGGCACGCCTGTGGGAGGTCCACTGGAGCCGCGGGACCGGCGACCGGCAGAGCGCCCCCCGCGGCATGACGTCATGCTTGGGGCGGCGAAATGTCTAGAGCCGCCCCGCCTGAAACCACCTGCTTTGGGTTCAGAAAACCCTGGGTAACAGTGGGGCAAATTTCCAGCAATCACATTATGAATTGCCACAGTGTTTGTGAGGGGTTCCTCCATAGTCACGTTTCTGGTACCATGCTTTATACTCTTAAGGGAAAATGGCTTCCTCTCACTGAATTGCATTCTCTGCTCTGCTGCATATCCTGTCTTACCACAACTCCTTCACTTCCATTCTTGGATTTGCCAGACGCTCTGCTCTTCTCGAACAATAGAAACACACATCCCTCTTGATTTCTGAGTTTCTCTTGGAAGTAAACACCCCTATGTCTTTCTTGGCTCTGGACTGGGCGTTCCTTTTTGCATGTGGCATGGTGGCAAGGGTGCTCCCTCAAACTGCTGGATCTTTCTCTTGGGTGATACAAATATTGACACAATAGCCTCTGATGCAAATTGGGGTTCTAGTTTGTCAGTCATACTCATCTGCCCCTCTGAATTCTAGATTTCTGATCCCATGTGCAAAATAATCCCTGAAGGCTTCTCACAAATGGTTACCAAAATGACAAGCCACAGGCAGTTTTTTAGACCTGAACCAACCATCTGAAATCAATGGGAGTCTTTCCATGAACTTCAGTGGGCTTTGGATCAGATCCTTTAAGGTTAGCATGGAAATCTATGTGCTGCTGTTTCGCATTTCATAGAATCTCAGGGTTGGAAGGGACCTCAGGAGGTCATCTAGTCCAACCCCCTGCTCAAAGCAGGACCAATTCCCAACTAAATCATCCCAGCCAGGGCTTTGTCAAACCTGACCTTAAAAACCTCTAAGGAAGGAGATTCCACCACTTCCCTAGGTAACCCATTCCAGTGCTTCACCACCCTCCTAGTGAAAAAGTTTTTCCTAATATCCAACCTCAACCTCCCCCACTGCAACTTGAGACCATTACTCCTTGTTCCGTCATCTAGTACCACTGAGAACAGTCTAGATCCATCCTCTTTGGAACTCCCTTTCAGGTAGTTGAAAGCAGCTATCAAATCCGCCATCATTCTCTTCTGCAGACTAAACAATCCTGTTCCCTCAGCCTCTCCTCATAAGTCATGTGCTCCAGCCTCCTAATCATTTTGTTGCTTTTAAAAGTGAAACTTACATATTTTCTCAGACAGGAAATTTGATGATGGGTGCAATGCTGTTTAAGCACTTCCGTCAAATCCTCATGGTTTATTTAATCCATTCCTTGAGGGAAACCAGTGGGCCTGATTCAAATCCCACTGAAGTCAGTTGAAAGATTCCCACTGAATTCAGTGACTGTGGGATCAGGAGGACTTCAGTTAGGAAAATGGATCTTTCCTTGTGAATGTCTTTGGTGCCATTAGTGTAAATATACAGCTGTGGCATTGTCCACAATTGTCAAAATCCTCACCTCTCATACATTTTCCCATGAGCAGCCAGTTTGACCTTTCTCTTCTGTTCATTTTTTTAACTAGAGGTCTCATCCTTTACTGCAGCTGTACTCTGCTGTTTTCAGAAGGGTCTCATTCTCATGGCTTGTGGTTTTCTTGTCACAGCTCCTCCAGTCAGCTGATCATGCATTTATGATGTTACAGTGACGTCAATGAACTCAGAATAGCAACAAAAAGAAAATAACCAACAAAATCACCCAGTTCACGCAGAGGTTCTGCCACTGACTTACTTTGGAAAAGTGGCTTAACCCCACTGTGCCTCAATTTCCTTGTACGTAAATGAGTAAAACATTTGCCTACCTCCCACGCAAGGTTATACAGCTTAGACGTTAGAGATGGACAAGTCCAGGTATGCTGTATTGTTTATCCACTTCTAGCCAGTGCTTCTTACATTTTATTCTCTTGAAATTACCCAAATGATGGGTCTTCTTTCTACATATCCCTTGAAGAAACTATCCCATGGTTTAATAGACTCTCATTCTTAGGATATTTTCCTCAGAGTCAGCCTACATTTTCCTCAAATTAAGGTGCTATAGCCTGTAATAACTTTAGTGTCATTAACAGTCAAGTATCAGAGGGGTAGCCGTGTTAGTCTGGTTCTGTAAAAGCAGCAAAGAATCCTGTGGCACCTTATAGACTAACAGACGTTTTGCAGCATGAGCTTTCGTGGGTGAATACCGAAGAAGTGGGTATTCACCCACGAAAGCTCATGCTGCAAAACGTCTGTTAATCTATAAGGTGCCACAGGATTCTTTGCTGCATTAACAGTCAAAGACCCCTTGCATCCAGGAGTGAATCCCTGCATAAACTGTTCTGATCCCAATGTTCTCAAGATTAGACATGGGTCAAATTGAAACCTCCAGACCCTGAACACCCCAAAACTTTAGATGAGTTTTGGGATTTAGAGGGGGTTTGAAATCTAGACTGGAATTTTGTGGGTCAAGCCATTTCTGCTCAAAATTCTTTACACCTCTCTGCTCTTTTAATCTTCAATGGACTTGACTGCAAACACAGTCAGCTTATTACAGGTGACTGACCTTCAGGGAAAATTTTCCCCGGGCATTTTGCTGGGAAATAATGTTAAATTCACTCTTCCAGAGCATGAAGTGAGGTGACATCTGTGTCTGCAAGACTGGGTGATGATTTCCACTAGGCAACACCGCAGTGTGGAAGTTGCTGCTCAGCTGAGTGGCTTTTAATTGTTCTGAACGGAGCACTTGTGTGTGCTGCAGGGGCCGAGGAAAATGGCCTCCATAGTATGTGTTACTGCAAACCTTTCTAAAGCCTCCCAGCATTGCTGGGATTTAGAGTCTGAATTGAGTTCTCAGTGCCTCCTACAATCACTCTCATGCCCTGTGCTTTGCCCAGGCCTCTTTATTTAATTCTCCATTTGTCCCTGTTACCTACTTTTGGCCTTGTGGCTTTTGTCATGGTGATATCCCTGGTTACAATAGGCTTCAGTTTCCGATGTTCTAAGCACCCTTCCTCTCCTTTGAATCTTTCCTGAAAACTCTTCAGCCTCTGCTTCACTTATTGACTACAACCAGTGTGTACAACATGCCTTATGCCAGATTCTTTACTTTTGTAGCTATGTGGTTTAGTTGGTAAACTCTGTGTGTCAGGTGCAGAGCTGGCCAGGAATTTTCCCTTGGAATTATTTTCCAGAGGAAAATGAAATACTATAAAATTGAAATTTTCTGCCAGAAAATCTTGACTTTGCCAAAAAAAATATGGGTTTTTCTGTTGCTAAAATCTAAATGAGATATTTAGTTTCAGGTCAGATCTATCTTAATTAGACTATTTCATTTTGTTGAACGGACCCAGAATGTGTAATTTCGAATTAGTTCAATAAATCATTAAACGGCATTTCCATTTCTCCTATAGGCCAAGCTCCCTGGAGGACTAAATCTCCCATAATACAGTCTAGCTTTCCCTCTGACCAAGCTCTGTGTGGTGCATCATGGATGTTGCATGTTACGGGATGCATGGTGGGAGATGTAATCCTGTCAATGAATCTGACCTATAGGGAAGAAAGGGCGCATCAGACACCTGAAATACAACTCCCATGAGGCAAAGGCCATGACAAAAAATACAGTTCAATGTTTAAATGAAGTTCTGGGTCACTTCAACAAACTGAAATGAAACATTTTAATTTTGAGAATGTCTGTTAGATTGTTTCATTTCAATTGAAAAACAAATGCTTTGCCATTTTCTAATATAATTGTTTTTCCATTCAATGAAAAATGTAGGAATTTCAACTTTGTCTCAATTTGGGTTGAAATGTCAGAATTTCCTGTGGAAAGGAAATTGCGAGTTTTGCTCACTGCTAATCAGGGAGTGCCTAACCTATGTGCTTTGATAAGCTCCATGCACACTGTGGTGCTATATTGTAATGGGTGAACTATCACTTTAAAATGGGCAGACATTGATGTTGCAGCAAACCTGAGCATTTAGGCCCAGATATTGGATACCTCCAAGGGGAAGGAATTCTCATCTCTATTCCATGTCTGCTTCGGAAGCACCTTCCCTTTGTAGGTGGTGATGACTGGTAAATTGACATAGCAGCAAATCCCCACTGGAGGGCAATATGCCATTCCCTCCAGGAAGTGGCCCCTGCAGTGTGAAAGTGGGAAGGGTATTCATACCATGTGGGGTGTATCACAGAACCAGTGTAGAGTAGTGTAGCAAAACTGCATTGATTCTGCTGTTTGCAGAAATCTCTATATTCACACCTCTCTGGGGATGGGAGGCAGGCTTTGCTTCCTGTAGTAGAAGAAAAGTACTTGGCCATATTTTTTCCTCCCTATGCTGCAATCTGTGCATTTAATAATATCTTCTTTCCTCCCAGATTGTCTTCTTCAGGGCTGCTGAGAGGTTTGCAAGGCATAGGGCAGCTAGATGCAATTGTAGGTGTCCTTGGTGGGTTATAAACATTGCAATCATTGCTAGAGTTTGAAGGGGAAAATCTTTAACCTGTTCTTTTGCTGAATATTGTTTTATGGCCCTTTTAAAAATAGATTGTAATGAGGATAAGGATTCTTCAGCAAGCAGGTTAAGCTGTACCTCATGGTTGTACATGCTACAGCTGTGCAGAGTTGTTAATTATACTTCCATAATTAAAACATCTCCATAAAGCCAACATTCATATGCAAAGTTGAGGGAGGTGTATGTGTTTACATGGCCAATGACAATTTCACAATATATGTAACAGCTGATTTGTAAGTTACATTCAAAGTGTGTATGTTATAATAAATTCCCACAATGAAGCTTTAACACATTAATGCTTATGATTAGGGATGTCAATTGATTAAAGAAATTAATCGCATGACTAATTGCGCTGTTAAACAATAATAGAATACCATTTAAATAAATTTTTGCATGTTTTCTACATTTTCAAATATATTTATTTCAGTTACAACACAGAACACAGCACAGTGCTTACTTTATATTTTTTATTACAAACATTTGGGCTGTAAAAAAGAAACTTCAGTTCACCTCACTGAAGTACTGTAGTGCAATCTCTTTATCATGAAAGTTGAACTTACAAATGTAGAATATGTAAAAAAAAATAACTGCGCTTAACAATAAAACACTGGAAAGTGTTGGGGGAGGACAGGGGCTGGGGGAAGTAAGCAATAACTTGTGGGGTACTCCCGGAGCAAGGAGCTGGCTAGGGGCAATGGGGCACGACCCAGGGGGGTTGGTACTGGGAGCGAGGGGCCGGCTGGGAACAATAGGGCATGGGCTGGCTAGGATGACAATATGTCCCATTTTGGCCAGGACAGTCCCCTTTTTCAGCTCTGTCCCGGCCATCCCTACTTTTTCGCCAAAACCGGGCATTTGGCCCAGCTGCAAGGCAGAGCAGAGGCCCAGGGGTCAGCTGAAGGCAGCACTGCCCACCAGCAGCAAAGTGGAGAAATTTGCTGCTGGCCCTAATGGCTTCAGAGCTGAACCCTGGGCAGCACAAAACTGGGGGAGGGGGGAGATGCAGAGCTCGGGGGCAGGGGGATCAGCTGGGGGAGGCACATAACTGGAGAGGAGGGGTTCAGCCCCATCTGTGGGTGGCACAGAGCTCACCCCCAGCCCCAGTTGCAGGCGGCATGGGGTTTGGGGTGGGGGTCAGCCCCACCTGTGGGCGGCACGGGGGAAGCGGGGAGACCCTGCCAGTGTGGAGCTGGGGTGGGGCTCAGCCCCAGATGTGGGCAGCACGAGGTGGGGGTCTCAGGTGAGCCCCTGGCTGTCCCGTTTTTACTTTAAGAAATATGGTCACCCTGGGGCGGCAGGGGGAGGGTGGGTGTGTCAAGATCTCTACTTCTCCACTGGAGCCGGGATGAGACCCATGTCTTTCTCTAGCCTCGTCTCTTCCTGCCCTCCAGTGGTGGCTTGCATTACTGCGCCTGATCGGACATAGGTTCTCCACAGCAGCTGATGCTGCCCTCCTGCTCAGAGGGTCTGCGATTAATGCATGTTAAAAATATTAGCACGTTAATTGTGCTGTGCGTTAATCACACGCGTTAATGGCAATTAATTAACAGCCCCACTTATGATGCAAAAATCTGTGTTTGATAGTCCAATCGTGTATTCATTAAAGTACACAGGTAAAACTTAACTGGCAGACATATAAAACTCCTAATCCCCAAGTGTTAATACCCACCTTAAAAATCATGAAGGGATTGTAACAGACTTATGGGCAGAGTGGACATTGTGTGTGTGTGGCTCTGACCCCTTCCATTAAGAAGGTGGGGACCAACGTCTTCCATGGCTTCATATCCCCCCCACCTCAGAACACTTTTTGTGAAAATGCTCAGAAGCTTAATACAGCTAGAGGCTGCACTAAGTGTAATATTGAGTCCCCTTCACTCTTGGCAGCCCCCCTAAGCTGAAGACAGCCACCAGTAGAACTGCATGAAAAACTCACTTTTTTTTGGTTTGCTGACCAAGCAGAAAAAGCACGTAATTTTGTTTGGACTGATTTTAACCTTATTACAATTTTATTTAAAAAGTAAAATTCTAAATGGAGTCATTTGAATAAAAAAATCAAAACATTTGATTTTTTTTTCTGAATCTTTTTTCCAACCAAAACAATTCAACATCAAGCTGTGACAGGTTTTGGTGCATTCTTCAGTTAAAAAGTTTTTTGTCAGAAAAATGTCACCCAGTTCTAGCCACTTGCTCTCATGGTACCAGTCCATAAGAATTGTGCTCTCGAAGTTGAGGCAGGGCTGTAGTGGGCCAGGAGCCAGTATAGATGCAGAGAGCCTTTTGTGCATGGCTCTGTGCCTCAGGAAGGATATGCAGGGATCATGTGACATCTATGGGTCTAAAGTTCCATTTTTCCATTGAGAAGCAAATCTCCTCCTCTAAAGGAAGAATATGGAGAACATTCTCCAAGGGGAACCTCATGCAGCCCACCCACCCCCCACCTTCCAGCTCATGGGAGGATTCAAATGGGTTCTATAATATGTATTGTATTTGTGAGTTTGGTTTAGATAAAAGCAGCTTTAAGTCCCAGATTGCAGCCCCCTCTGCCAGCAGCAGAACTCCATTTGACTTCAATGGGAACTTCATGCACAGAGCACTACGCAATCATGCCTGCAGTTGGCAAACAAATAAGAGTTGTATTTGAAATGTGAGTGGTAAATGGCTATGGATTTAATAGAGATGCGCCCAACGCTTGAAAAATGGAAGGAAGTTTCTTGCAGTTAAGGGACTGCTTTACAACTCAGGAAATCTGGGTTCAATTACCTACTCCCATGCAGGCATCCTTGAGTAAGTCATTTACCATCAGTGTGACTGTCATATTTTGGGGTTCAACCCAGACCAGGGAACATTTGTGTCACCACTTGTCCTGTCACCCTGAGTGCCTTTAAAATGCTTTGCTGCTGTAGTTCCCTATGTGGATGCACCCAGCCAGCATGCAAGCATAAACTGATTGTCTGTGTTAAGCCACCTGTGTTAAGCTGACTCCAGCAGCTTGCTTGCTATCCCACAGCCATATTCTGGTCTCCACTAGATTTGTCAAGTAGTAACCAAGTGACCCCAATATACCCTCAGTTCTGAATTTCCCCAAAATTATCTGCCCCGAAATGTCCAGCCCTCTCCTGGAACATTCAGAGAAATTATAATGGCCTTTAAAGACAAAGAGACAAAGCACAGCAGTTTGTTGCGTTAACTGCCGTTAATAATCACTTTCATTCAAACACAGTACTGGATTGATTTAGAATAAAAATAAAACATTTATTTAATCAAAAAGAGAGAACATAAGAATGGCCCTACTGGGTCAGACCAAAGGTCCATCTAGCCCAGTATCCTGTCTACCAACAGTGGCCAGTGCCAGGTGCTCCAGAGGGACTGAACAGAACAGGTAATCATCAAGTGATCCATCTCCTGTCGCTCATTCCCAGCTTCTGGCAAACGGAGGCTAGGGACACCATTCCTGCCCATCCTGGCTAATAGCCATTGATGGACCTGTTCTCCATGAACTTATCTAGGTCTTTTTTGAACCCTGTTATGGTCCTGGCCTTCACAACATCCTGTGGCAAGGAGTTCCAGAGGTTGACTGTGTGTTGTATGAAGAAATACTTCCTTTTATTTGTTTTAAACCTGCTACCTATTAATTATATTTGGTGACCCCTAGTTCTTGTGTTATGAGAAATAATAAACAACACTTCCATATCTACTTTCTCTACACCAGTCATGATTTTATAGACCTCAATCATATCTCCCCTTAGCCGTCTCTTTTCCAAGCTGAAAAGTCCCAGTCTTATTAATCTCTTCTCATACGGAAGCCATTCCATACCCCTAATCATTTTTGTTGCCCTTTTCTGAACCTTTTCCAATTCCAATATATCTTTTTTGAGAGGGAGTGACCACATCTGCACCCAGTATTTAAGATGTGGGCATACCATGGACTTATATAGAGGCAATATGATATTTTCTGTCCTATTATCTATCCTTTTCTTAATTATTCCCAGCATTCTGTTTGCTTTTTTGACTGTCGCAGCACATTGAGTGGATGTTTTCAAGGAACTATCCACAATGACTCCAAGATCTCTTTCATCTGCCATTTTGTTGCCCAGTAGCCCAGTTTTGAGAGATCCTTTTGTAGCTCTTTGGAGGCTGCTTGGGTCTTAACTATCTTTAGTAATTTTGTATCATCTGCAAATTTTGCTACCTCACTGTTTATCCCTTTTTCCAGATAATTTATGATTATGTTGAATAGGAGTCGTCCCAGAACAGACCCTTGGGGACACCACTATTTACCTCTCTCCATTCTGAAAACCAACCATTTATACCTACCCTTTGTTTCCTATTTTTTAACCAGTTACCAATCCATAAGACCACCTTCCCTCTAATCCCATGGCAGCTTACTTTGCGTAAGAGCCTTTGGTGAGGGACCTAAGGCTTTCTGAAAATCTGAGTACACTATATCCACTGAATCCCCCTGGTCCACATGCTTGCTGACACCCTCAAAGAATTCTAGTAGATTGGTGAGGCATGATTTCCCTTTACTAAATCCATGTTGACTCTTCCTCAACAAATTATGTTCATCTATATGTCTAACAATATTGTTCTTTATTATAGTTTCAACCAATTTGCCCGGTACTGAAGTCAGACCTACAGGCCTGTAAATAAAAGAGAGGTTTTAAGTGAGTTGAAGTATAAGAGCTAAAGTCGGAAATACAAAAGAGAAAACGTCAAAAAGTCTAAAAATGTATCTAGCAAGGTACAGTCTTTGTTCAGGATGGTTGTTCTCTTGCTCACCGTCATCTTTCCAGCTTTTTACTGGTTGGGCTGGTCAGGACCAATCACTGAGACCAAATGGCTTGGTTTCTTTGTCTCCTTAAGGTGAGAGATCCTTTGAGGTTCTTTTCCCCCTCTCTTTATAGTTCAGTGAAATGTATTCTTCTGAAGAGTACCGCTAAATAAAGTACATTAGTTCCTGCTGAATAAAGGCATCATGAGATCTGGAAGATAAGGCGCCATGCTGGTTCCTCCCACATTGGTGGTTGGTACTATGCTGATTATCTCTTCCTGCTGCAACCTCAGATACAAATGAATTGCCTGGTGAATTTGGGCCACACCTGGTATGAGGTGTTAGGTTCTTTCCTTTGTCTGGAGAAAACCTGTTTATCAACTCCACTTGATTCCCGGTATAAACATCTTTTAGTCACAGACTTTTTAAAGCATTAAATTACTGAGGCCTGGTCTACACTAGGGGGTTAGGTCAAATTTAGTCGCGTTAGGTTGATTTAAAAATGAATGCGTCCACACAACTAACCCTGTTCCGTCGACCTAAAGGGCTCTTAAAATAAACTTCTGTACTCCTCCCCGGTGAGAGGAGTAGCACTAAAATCGACTTTGCTGCGTTGAATTTGGGGTAGTGAGGATGCAAAACAATGGTATTGGCCTCCAGGAGCTATCCCAGAGTGCTCCATTGTGACCGCTCTGGACAGCACTTTGGATTCCGATGCACTAGCTAGGTATACAGGAAAAGCTCCAGGAACTTTTGAATTTCATTTTCTGTTTGGTCAGCGTGGCAAACTCAGCAGCACAGGTGACCATGCAGTCCCCCCAGAATCGTAGAGCATAGAATGTTTCTATGCTCCCCCTATCATATCTGTCCCTGAGGTTATCGCAGATTAGAAGGTGAAAAAACTGCACTCGCAATGACATGTTTTCCGAGCTCATGCAGTCCTCCCGCGTTGATAGGGCACAGCTTAATGCATAGAGGCAGTGGCAGAGGCCAGGAAAGGACATGATGAAGCGTCTGTTGGGGGAGCAAACGGACATGATGATGAAGCATCTGTTGGAGCTGCAGGAAAGCCAACAAGAGCACGGATCCCTTCTGCAGCCACTGTATAACCGCCTACCCTCATCCCCATGTTCCATAGCCTCCTCACCCAGATGCCCAAGAACGCCAGGGAGGAGGCTCCGGGCACCCAGCCACTCCACTGCAGAGGATGGCCAAAGCAACAGAACGCTGTCATTCAAACAATTTGATTTTTAGTGTGGCTACAATAAGCAATGTGGCCTTGTCCTTCCTTCCTCCCCCACCCCACCCAGGCTACCTTGTCTGTTATCTCATTTTTTTTAATTAATAAAGAAAGAATGCATGGTTTCAAAAGAATAGTTACTTTATTTCAAAGGGGGAGGGTGGTTGGCTTACAGGGAATTAAAATCAACAAAGGGGGTGGGTTTGCATCAAGGAGAAACACACACAATTGTCACACCGAAGCCTGGCCAGTAATGAAGCTGGTTTTCAAAGCCTCTCTGATGCATAGCACGCCTTGCTGTGCTCTTCTAATCGCCCTGGTGTCTGGCGCAAAATGATTGTCTGCCGTTGCTTTCACGGAGGGAAAGGCAACTGATGAAATGTACCCCAAACCACCCGCGGCAATGTTTTTTGTCCTATCAGGCATTGGGAGCTTAACTCAGAATTCCAATGGCAGCAGCGACTGCAGGAACTGTGGGATAGCTACCCACAGTGCACCGCTCCATAAGTCGATGCTAGGCATGGTAGTGAGGATACACTCCGCCGACTTAATATGCAATCGACTGTATAAAATCGATTTCTAAAAATCGACTTCTATAAAATCAACCTAATTTCGTACTGTAGACATACCCAGAGTATCCATAATTTCACATACAGCATTGTAACATGTATTTTCCAATGATATTAGTGACACTGACCAGTGTAGTGTTAGTTTTCAAAGGCATATTTTGTATGAAAATCATTGCAGTAATGTGTAGGGTGGAAACACAGGGGTTCCTAGGATCACAGTGCCCTATTTGTAAAATGGAGCTATTATTTTCTCCTGCCATTTAGGATGTGAAGATTAATTAATTAATATTTGGGAAGTGCTCAGATTCTATGGTGGTGGGAGTCACAGAAATACAGTGACAGGTAGAAGTTATGGTACAGCTGAGCACACATTTTGGACATAAGAGAGAGTCAGATTCCCCCTAAAAACATTATATCTTTTGAGATTTATAACTATTTACAACTTCAAAAAGAAAATTGACTTAGATAGTCTTTGGTTATCTGACCTTGTTTACGTGCCACTAGTTTCACTTGCCAGGATAAACTTACAAGGATGACCCATCCTCATGTTCCAGAACATAAACCAATGACTAGATGAGAGATTTTCCCTCAGGACATAGTACTGGACAATTATGCACATTATGGAAGTTTTAGGCCTTCTTCTGAAGCACTGATAACTGTGGGAGACAGGATGCTGGACTAGATGCACCACAGACCTGTTGCAATATGACAAGTCCTATGTTCCTCTCATGTGGATCTGAAACAGATATTAGTGTGTAAGATAAATCAGCAGCCCTGATCTGAATTGTTTATGTCAGGTTAAAGAAATCCTTCTTTTCAGTTCTGTATTATTATTATATTATTATTATTTATTTATTTTATTATTTATTACTAGGTTATTATTATAAGGAAATGATGCATTTTAGAGAATGAAAAATAGGAACTGAGCATCTAAATTCATCCATTTACTGTTCACATTATCTAAAGAAATAGTTGTCATGGGACAATATAAAGGTTGTCCCACTATTTAAGAATCCTTGAGGCTAAGGTTCATGTGAAATCTGGGTCCAGGTCTCGTAGCTCACAGCTGAAATTAGTTTGTTCTCTCTAGTCCCATTGACTATTTCACTGCTTCTTAAACCTCCCGCAAATGTAACAGATTGGTAATGTCCAGCCTAAAATTGCAATAGCAGGGGGTAGTGGAGGTCATGTTTGAGGCGCTTTGTTTCCTGGATCTAATCCAGTTTGGCCTAAGTGTACTGAGTTTTAAGATTGAGAAGCAATAGCAGACTTTGGGGAAGAGGAGTCCAGCTATGGGATGGCAGAAGATGATGTAGGTCAGGCATGAAATGCATTAACAGAGCATAAGAGATTGTTGAACAGTACCAGCCCATACTACATCTGCCCTTTGCCAGTGCTACACTTCATATGCAATAAACATAAACACCTTCTACAATTATTTGCAATGAGATGGTTCACATTCAGCAGGGGATCTCAAAGTGCTTTACAAACATTAGTTAGCTAATCATCACAATCACCCCAAGAGGTAAGTGTTAAAACTGTTTTGCATACACAGGGCTTGATCTTGCATAAAGCAAGTGCAGAGCTTTGTATGTTTGAGTGCAAGTTAAAAAGTGCTGAGCAGGTCAGGGAGTGCATGGCATACCGATCCTCCATCAGCAAAAGTGAGGTTACTGAGTGGTGTAACAATTATCAGGGCCAGACTTAGCTCAAGTCTCTACACCAGGGACAGACAACCTATGGCACCGGTGCTGAAGGCGGCACGCAAGCTGATTTTCAGTGGCACTCACACTGCCCGAGTCCTGGCCACTGGTCTGGGGGGCTCTGCATTTTAATTTAGTTTTAAATGAATCTTCTTAAACATTTTAAAAATCTTATTTACTTTACATACAACAATAGTTTAGTTATATATTATAGACTTATAGAAAGAGACCTTCTAAAAATGTTAAAATGTATTACTGGCATGCAAAACCTTAAATTAGAGTGAATAAATGAAGACTCGGCACACCACTTCCAAAAGGTTGCCGACCTCTGCTGTACAGATATCTCCATTCCATGACCCTTTTTTTATCCTGTGGCCTTGAGAACAGAAGCAGATACTCAGAGTGCTTAAGACTCACTGGTGCTCAGCAAAGAGGATACATCTAGCACTTAACCTTACTTGTACACATGTGTATTCTCCATTCACACCTAACCTGGAGTGCAACAGACTTTCAATACCTGCCATGCAGAGTGCAGGGATTTGTCAGGTCTGCACCAGAGAAGTTAAGTAATTTGCTCATAGTCACACAAGGAAACAGCAGCAGAGCCAGGAACAGAACCCAAGAGTCCTGACATCCCCGCCCCTGCATCCCCCACCCATTAACTACTAAACAACATTCCCTTTAACAAAAACAGCCTGACTGTTGCATGTTCTCCTGACTCTTAGGAGAAGAGCTTCCTGCCAGAATGAAAGAACAGACATTAAACAATGAAGACAGTCAATTCTTAATGAGTTCTTGAATTTTCTTACTTGCATAGCTGAAACTGGTTAATTTTACTACATATATAACAAAAAATCAAGAGCATGACAATAATGAGACATTCATTTTATTTATCTTTTTACAAGGCAGACCAATTAGTAATGTTATGGTTGGAGAAACTCATTTTTAAGCCTTGTGTGAGGATATTATCTCCAGACCCAGTCCTGCACCACCTTTATTAATAGAAGTAAATGTAACTTGCAGCAAATCTGTTCCCTTCAGGGCTGGGAGTGGTAATCAAAGAAGCAAGCAAAATGGGAAAATTGTTTCAGATTTACAATCTTATAAACTTGATCATTAAATTCATCACACAGAGAGGAACCTGTACACTCCTGCCGGGTTTGTGCTTCACATGGACTATCTTTTTTGTGAAACTGCCTTCTTCCTATCCACCTCAGTGAGATGAAAGGATGAAAGCCTCTTTGGCTGGTTAGACTGTATGTAACAATGTTCTGCAAAAAACACTTTACCAGGAGCCATGCCACCCTGGACTGCAATCAGATCACTATTTATAAACAGTGCCGGATTGTTCTGGCTTGGTATCTAAATTGGCAATTCAGGTGCTACACCAAAAGCTGTTGGTGATTCAGGAGGTGGTGCTCTTCCTTCCAAGTCCGTACCAGACCAAGTCTCTATCTGGTGTCACAGACCAAGCTGTTAATTTCAGAGAAGAAAAGGGAAGTCCTGACCACTTTGTGATTGTTAAAGATCCCATGGACACCTTTCACAAGGCTTTGAGATGGTCAATAAGGGCTTTAGTAATTACATTCTGCCTACCTAAATTCTCTCTGTAATTTCACTGAGGCTGTACCTACACTATAGCCTATGTCAGCCAAACATTATGTCGCTCAAGGGTATGAATGTTCCACCCTTCCTGAGCGACATAGCTTTCACCACCATAGGTGCTCATGTGCACAGCACTATATCATTGGGAGAGCTTCTCCTGCAGGCATAGCTTTTGCCGCTCGCAGAGTTGGGGTTTTTTGTCGACAGGAGAGAGCTCTCCTGTCGGCATACAGTGTCTCCATCGTTGCAGCACTGTACCTATAGACATGGCCTTATATACTCTAATCTTCACTTCCTGTCCTAAAATGTTGTGTAGAGTTGCTGTGTGCTGTTAAACATTATGTTCTAGAGCTTACCATTTTTCAGTGTGCCTGTGTAGTGTAATGTGTGAAGTGATATTGATTAACTCATTAGACAGTAATATTTATCAAGTGTTTTGGGATCCATTTGGATGAAAGGTGCACTAGAAATGTAGAATCATGTTAATCGTTAAATAAAGTTAGACAAGGCAATTAGTGCTTGGACTAAGGAAAGAGAGGGTGAGTGAAGCCTTCTCTCCTATTTAACGGTGGGGTCTTTTTATGAATTATCTATTTAAATACAGATATATTTTTTTCTTGGGTTATCTATTACTCCTCGCCTTCATCTCAATTAAGCAGAATCCAATGAAACAAAAATCTAACTGGGAGGAGACTACCATATGTTGCCTGAGGCTCTCAACTTTTTTGCCAGAAAAGATTGTTTGAAATCTTAGTGGGTATAAATACCCAGGGCCGACGCTTCCATTAGGCGACCCTAGGCGGTCGCCTAGGATTCGGGGGGGCGGCATTTTGTGTGCTCCCCACAGGGCGCACGGGAGCTTCTCATTCCGCTCCTGTCGTGCCGCTGAAGAAGGACCTTCTGCCGACGTGCCGCGGAAAACAACGGCAGGCAATTGAGCAGCTCAATGACTGCCGCTGTCGCCTGCAGCATTTCGGCGGAGGGTCCTTCTTCGGCGGCGCGACAGGAGCGGAACCGGAAGCTCCCGCGTGCCCCATGGGAAGCACACAAAATGCCGCCCCCCAAATTCTGCCTAGGGAGCCAGAAACTCTGGCGCGGCTCCTGTAAATACCTGGAATGACAGATCACTTGGAATCCAAACCTTCCTTTCTGGGATCAGGGGAAATAATCTTCTGTAAGGGCCAGATTCTCAGCTTCACCCACTGCCAAAAAGTAACTGGCTATGGCTCCCTAATCCTGCTCTATGGTGGCCTGAGCCCCACAATACATTAGAGCAGCCAGGGAGCTGCTCTAAGATATGCCTGCTGGTTGCGGCCCTTGCAAAAAGGCCATCTGCTGAGGATAATAGAAGGACAATATGTTCCCTTACTGCTTCTCATGTCCATCTATGCCATGGGAAGGTGGCACAGGAGCTAGCTATGTCAACTCTAAATCCACTGGGAACTGTCCATGCTTGAGGAAATCTGGCTGCTTTCCACTCCCTGTATGCCACTGGTTCAGTGCTAACAGAGTGGAGAGGATGACATAATCTTGGAATCAGCAAAGGCCTTAATAGCTACTGCTGCCTTGGTAACACAGAAGTACATTTAATAGCAGAGTTTTGTACCAGGGCGGGGGCTGATGGTTACATAGTGTTGCAGTGGGAATCATTCCCACATGTAGTCCTGGTAAAAGTCTAAGTAATTTGACTGAGCCTGGCTCTGATCTCTGTTTGGTATAAATCAGGAGAAATCATTTTGAAGTCAACAGAATCACTGCAGGTATAAAACTGGTGTGGGGTCAAAACCAGGCCCTTAATAATGCTCACTACCTCCTCATATGCACCTCAGTGGCAGGATTCTAGTGTAGAATCCCTCCCTAGAGCCATTTTGCATGTGGAAATGTCATGTAATAATCCCCAAAATAACCTTCAAGGAGGCACTTTCATATCAACCGGCTATAAAATCCATTTTCCTTGCTTTTGCTTTTCTCATACCATTCTAGTCAGAGATTTTTGTGCTGAACCTTAAATATTTAGAAACGTCTTCCAGATGTGTCCTAAAATACAGATGGTTCTAGCAAGAGGATAGTCAGCAGCCAACTTTTGCAAGAAGTCTGAATCTGTCAGACAAATCTCTTCAAACCCGTGTATGGAAAATAAAAGTGGGTAAATCTTGAACTCCTTAGCTGCTTTGGACACCATTCTTACTCAAACACCACTAAATGAGTGCTCTGCCCAAGTAAGTACTTTGGGATTTGGCCCAAGAATAGCATTTGGTTCCCATTCCCATACTCTGGACACCTGTAGGAACAGCTGGAAACAAGGAAGAGTCAACACCATAACACTGTCTGGACCAGCATCAAGTGGTGTATGTGTTATGTCCTAGGGGCAGCCAGTGTAGGAAGCAATCACTTGAGGCCAGAGAGCAGACAGCTAACCAAAACCTCCATTTTATTTACAGGAACAGAGAGCTCACTCAGCCGGTTGAAACCGGCTGAGCTATCCCTTAATAGTCTAACTCAGTTGCCATAGTAACAAAACCCATGACAACCAAATACACAACATATTCCTCCCCGCCCCTAATAAGAACATCCCCTAAATAAAACACACACTAAACTAGAGAAGGAGGGTAGACTGCCTCCATTCCCGGCTAAACCCTGGGGATTATTTTGCCCCATAACCGTGGGTTCGCCCTAACTAAAGATCCAGCTGATGAGGAGGCCTTCTGTCTCTAGGTGGATTACGGCGAACTTCTGGTGTTGTTGCACCCGAAAGTACTAGGGGCTCAGGGTCCGCAGCACGAATAGGTGAGGAGGCGGTATCAGCTCGTGCTGGGCAAAGGGGTATCTCAGCTGCCGGCAGTAATGGAGGAGAACAGTCAGTAACAGGTGACTCATGATTCGGTATCTCACCAGGAGGGGTGAAGTCAGACCCCTCAACTGCAGATGGGTCCTGAAGACTGGCTGACCTGGCAACAGCTGATCTACATGTCGCCGCCAGGTAAGATTCTCTGCAGTCCGGACTGTATAGGAAACAGGTCCTGTTTGAGTGATGACTGTGGCCGGGACCCATTTAGCTCTGGAAGTATAATTCCGAGCCAAAACTGGCTGCCCTGGGCTAAAGGTTCGGTCTTTTGCTCTGGGTGCCCGTCTGATTACTTGATATTGCTGCTGATGTTGCACAGTTTGTCTGGGTTCAGAAGGTTTCAGCAGATCAAAGCAAGTGCGCAGCTGTCGTCCCATCATTAGAAAGGCTGGGGAAGCCTGGGTCGTAGCATGAGGTGTGTTTCTATAGGAAAGTAAGAAGGTATCCAGACGCTTTTGAATGGAGTGTTGTCCCTTTGCTGATTTCAAAGCGTTTTTCATTGTCTGCACAAATCTTTCAGCTAATCCGTTGGTGGACGGATGATATGGTGCTGACGTGATGTGGTGTATCCCATTTGTCTTCATAAAATTTTGAAACTCCTGAGAGACGAACTGCGGTCCGTTGTCGCTCACAAGTTGTTCTGGCAGACCAAAACGACTAAAGAGTCCTCGTAGTTTTTGGATAGTACTCTCTGCAGTAGTGGACTGCATTATAGAGACTTCTGGCCATTTAGAATGGGCATCTACTGCCACCAAGAACATGCTTCCTTCAAGGGGGCCAGCAAAGTCAACGTGAATACGTTGCCACGGGTTTTCAGGCCAGTCCCATGGGTGTAGGGGTGCCCACTGGGGTGCATTTCTTACACTCTGACATGACATACAAGCTTTTGCCTTCTCTTCAATAGCACTGTCCAATCTAGGCCACCAAAAATAGCTTCATGCAATTTCCTTCATGCGCACTATTCCACAGTGACCGGAATGTAGCTGTTCTAACATCTGTGATCTCAGGGGTGGTGGAATAATGACACGCCTCCCCCACAACAAACAACCAGATTGGACCGATAACTCCGTCCGCCTGGACATGTAGGGAACAAGGTCGGGTGAGACCGGAGAGGTTTGTCGAGATTTTCCATGCATCACCAGGTCCATAACTTGGGATAATACTGGGTCAACGCGGGTTGCCTTCTTTATCTGAGTAGCAGTGATGGGTGTATTCTCTACCTGTTCAAAGTAGAAGATTTCCTTTTGGGCACTATCTTGATGTTTGACCGGTAAAGGCAACCTTGAGAGGCCATCTGCATTGCCGTGCAGAGTGGATTTCCGATATTTGATTTCATATGTGTGTGCAGAAAGTATCAATGCCCAACGTTGCATACGACTAGCAGCTAATGGGGGAATGCCTGTGTAGGGTCCAAAAATTGATGTCAGAGGTCGATGGTCTGTAAGAAGAGTAAACTTTCGCCCAAACAGGTACTGATGAAACTTCCGAATTCCAAAAACAATTCCTAATGCCTCACGTTCAATTTGGGCGTAGTTAGTTTCTGCTTTGCTTAGAGTGCGTGAAGCAAAAGCAATAGGTCTTTCTTCTCCTGAAGGCATAATGTGTGACACGACCGCTCCCACTCCATAAGGGGAAGCATCGCAGGCCAATTGCAGGGGTAAGGATGGAAAAGTGCGTTAGAACTTCAGAATTTAACAATGCATCCTTAGCTTTGTTAAATGCAACATCACAGGCTTCAATCCACTTCCAGGCCTTGTTCTGCCCAAGGAGCTCATGAAGTGGTTTTAGCAGTGTGGCTAACTGTGAGATGAACTTTCCATAATAGTTCAGTAGTCCTAGAAATGAGCGTAGCTGGCTTACATTTCGAGGTGGGGGAGCCTCCACAATAGCTTTAACTTTTGCAGGGGCCTTATGAAGACCTGCAGAATCGATGATGTGTCCCAAATATTCAACAGAGGGCTTGAAGAATTCACACTTGTCTTTGCGAACTCGTAGGCCATACTCTTCCAGTCTTTGTAGGGTAGCCTCTAAATTCTTTAAGTGATCCTCTTCATTTCTTCCAGTGACCAGGATATCATCCAGATAGCACTGAACTCCTGACAAGCCACACAAGATCTGGTCCATAGCCCTCTGGAACAGGGCGGGAGCCGATGTGATTCCGAAGGGTAGGCGACAGTATCGATAAAGCCCCTTATGAGTCACAATAGTCAACAGCTCTTGGGACTTTTCATCGACGTGCATCTGTAAATATGCTTGACTCAGATCAATCTTACTGAACTTTTGTCCCCCAGCCAGGCCTGCGAAGAGGTCATCGATGCGGGGAAGCGGGTATTGCTCTGCACACAACACTGGGTTGACAGTGACTTTAAAATCACCGCAAATCCGGAGAGAGCCATCTTTCTTCACTATTGGAACGATAGGAGTGGCCCATGAGCTATGGGTAACTGGTATTAGGACTCCATTGGTGACAAGGCGCTCCAGGTCTGCTTCAACTTTTGGCCTGATGGCATATGGCACAGTTCGGGCTTTCAGATATTTTGGTGGACTGCCAGGTTTAATGTTCAATGTCACAGTGATTCCCTTCATACTTCCCAAATCATCTCCAAAAACAGCAGCATGTTTCCTTAGTATAGGGGTTAGACTGGTTTCTTCTTTAGTCATCCAGTGCACTTCTGTCCAGTTCAGCTGAATCTTCCCAAGCCAAGACCTACCCATTAAGGCTGGGTAGTCACCTCTCACCACAAACAGTGGCAATTTAGCCGCCTGTCCATTGAGCTCCACCTTAACATCAATAGTGCCCAACATGGGCACAGCTTCACCTGTATACGTCTTCAGAATAGTTTTTGTTGCCTTAAGCGGAAGATGCTGTAGCTTTTCCTTATACACAGTCTCAGGAACCAGCGAGACAGCTGCACCGGTGTCTAGTTCCATGCGTATAGGTTTGCCCTCCAATAAGGGGGTTACCCAGTATTCATGTGAGCCCGCTGCCAAAGACAAAACATGCAGTGGCACTTCCTCTTGTGAGGAGGTGTCACCTTGATCATCCTGGGTCTGCTCTAGGGTATGCAAGGTTCCTCTTTTTGTCGGCCAGACAACAGGCCTCTTTTTCTTTTGTTTACAGGCATACTCAATGTGTCCCTTTTTGCCACAGTGTCGACACACCAGGTCCTTACACCAGCATTCTGATGCCTGGTGACCCAGCTTACCACAGCGGTAACATTCTTGACTCTGCACCGTTTTGTGGGTCAGTTCTTGTGACACTTTTTGCACCCTAGAGGATGCACCGATGTATTGTGCCTCCCTTGTAGCCAGTTCCATGGAGACAGCAATATCAACAGCCTTCTGTAATGTAAGCTGAGCCTCTGTCAGTAGGCGCTTCCGTATAGCTTCACTGCAGAGGCCACACACTAACCTGTCACGCAGGGCATCATTTAACATCTCTTTAAATTCACAGTGTTCTGCTAGCTTTTTTAAAATGGCTACAAATTGTACAACTGTTTCATCTTCCTTTTGGTCTCTTTTGTGGAACCTATATCTTTCAACAATTACCAGTGGTTTTGGGGAGAAATGAGACCCCAGGATTTCCACAATGTCACTGTAAGATTTAGTCTCAGGCTTAACAGGGTGTAGTAAGCTGCGTAGCAGAGAGTAGGTTTTAGCCCCTACAACAGTTAAGAATATTGGCACCTTCTTCGCTTCTGTAATGTCATTTGCAATACCAAAAAGCTCAAAACGCTCAGTATACACATGCCACTGCTCTGTATTCTCATCAAAAGGCTCCAGGGGCCTGGTCAGAGTAGCCATGATTTTTAGTTTCACTTTCACAGTCAGTGCAAACAAGCAGCTTTTTTTCTTTGTTTGGTCTTTACCTTGACTTCTACTTCCTTCTGTTACTGGAGCAGCACCAGGATCCCACCCTCGTCGCCAGTGTTATGTCCTAGGGGCAGCCGGTGTAGGAAGCAATCACTTGAGGCCAGAGAGCAGACAGCTAACCAAAACCTCCATTTTATTTACAGGAACAGAGAGCTCACTCAGCCGGTTGAAACCGGCTGAGCTATCCCTTAATAGTCTAACTCAGTTGCCATAGTAACAAAACCCATGACAACCAAATACACAACAGTATGGACCACCTGTGGCCTACAGAGCAGTTTGGTATCCACTGCCATCCCCATTACCAGGGGAATGTACAGAGGAAGCACTAAATTGGAAGTTGCCCTGTCTGTGCCAAGCAGTCTCTAGGATTTCAGAACTGACAAAGGATACAGAAAGGACAAATATTTATTGAAATCACCCTTTTGCTAATTGGATGTAGTTTAATAGCTTTCCAGAGCTTGTTGACTTGTGTCTTATGGTTCCTCTTGCCAAAGGAAGGGAAGATTTGCTAGTTTATCAACTGCTTGAGTAGCTGTCACATTCCATAAGGTGAAAGATGCAGCCTCAGTCATGCACATAGTGCTGCTGGAAGGTCTATATCTAAGCCAAGCATCTCGGGTGGGATTTGAACCAAGAATTCTGTGATTGCAAAGCAATGGCTCCAGAGCATGAGCTGCAGGTGAGTCTCTCTTAACTCTTTGCAGTAGTAGCCTTTGTAGTCTCTTGCTGAGCATCCTCCAGCCACTAGAGTTTGAGGGTCAGATACTGATCTCAATTTCATTGCTGTAAATTCATTGACGTCAGTGGAGCTACTCTGGATTTACACTGGTCAAAATCCATCCTAGCAACAACCACATACTTTTTCCACCCTAACACAGTGTCAAAAGATGTTATAGGACTGCATCTTTTGTTCGATGCCTTTCAGGTGCAGCAAATAAAGTACATGCCACAGATGCCACTCCAGCACAGCATGCCCTTGTCAAATACACTGTTCCAATGGGCCAACAGTGTGCTTCATCAGACTCAGCATAGGAGGATTTGAACCATTCATGGAGTGTGTACATGAAGAATCTGCCCCTGATAGGAACCGAGCTGAGAAGCAGCAGGTCTAGAATTTAAGGAGTTAATCTCTCTTTGTGGTCAGTAAGTAGCAGCAGTTTTGCATACAGTTCTGTAGATATAGTACAAACTAGAATTCAGCAAGTTTTGCTTAACAATTTGCTGAATGAGCTTCATGATCTCTCCAATGAACTCTGGTTGGGTTTTAAGCAAACTGGAGCCAACTATCTAAATAATCTGGGTGATTTTAAGGTTGTCAGTGAAAACAAGCAGAAATAACCATAGACTGTAGCACCATCTATTCAAAAATCTCAAAGTGGCTAATAAATATAACAGTGCTTTCTAGGTGTTAATGTAGCCTTCACAATGCCCCAGTGAGGTAGGGAAGTGTTATTTTTGCCAATGAGGACACTGAGGTACAAAGAGATTAGTAGATTTGATTTTGAGCAACAGAACCTCTTATAAACCAGCATTTCTCTAGTCCACTTTTAAAGTGTCTCCCACTAAACACAGAGAAGGCTCTCCATTAATGTAGCTCTGGGCAGTAATTGTGTGAATCATGGTTCCTAAGCCTGCAATCACTAGGGGACTAGACCACTAGAGTGGGAATAAAGATTGCAAAAAAGGGAGGGTTTTTGAGAGGCAGGTCAGACAATGTTCCCTGCCTGGAATGATTCAAATAAAAAGGATGAGGTGCTTGGACAATCATATTTCTGAGCTCTTGGCTGTGGTGATGGTTTCTGTGATTACCTAGATTAAGCAGATTTGTGGCACATTTCAGCTTTTTAGAGTTTGGCCAGGCCTTAAAAATATTGGAGTTAGAACCTGTTATATCACCAGAGTAGTCTGGCTGTATGAGGAGGATTTGAAACAAGTCCTTTGGGTACAGTTGAGATGATTTTATGATCATGGATACCAGCTTCTAGTAGCCCTGTCGAATGAATGGTGGAACTTTCAAGATTTGTCTTTTAATGTTGCCTGATAGCCTTTTTCCAGAGGTACCTGTCCCATGCCAGGTTGCAATACTGGTAATTAATCAGTTGATACAAAGAGAACTCAATGATACATTTGTCCATGCAGACCACTTGTTCTGAGAAAACCCTGATTTGGGTTTTATTTTAAAAACTCTTCCATGTGGCAATTCTAGAAACAGATCTCTATGAGACAAATCACGAGGTCATTTTTTATTAGTTTTTACCCATGTAAAATTCCCAGCTGACCATAGGATTTAACTAACATAGACACACTGACTTTCCAGACCTTTGGGTATGTTCTCTTTAGCTTGGAAATTGCACCACTATAAAATACCTGTGCATTGGGAAAGCATTGAAGTGTGGTGTTCCAAGCTCTGTGAACACACACAGGTTGGAAGTCCTTCTATCTGTGTACATTGGATCAAATCTTACAGTCAACTTTTGCCTCATCTTTATGTGTATGTGTATGGAGAATTTAGTGTATAAACACACAGGGGAAAAAGTGTCCTGGGTAAGACACGGATTCTCTTGTCACCTCCTGAAATAACATGTTTAAAAGTTCCTCTGTGGTGCAGTCAGTGGCACTGTGCTAGTACATGAGGAATGGAAAATGAAACTAAATATTCATTATCAGGCACGTGATGCAGACCAGTCAAGTTTCATTGTCCAGCTAAATAAAATAAAAAATTTAAAGAGATAAAAGGAGAGATGAACATCAGATTTAATAATCTCTATCTACCTTTGGCGTTTATACAGCGTCAATGACCATGATATCTAGGTGCTATGTAAATTATTTAGTTTGAATGATCTGAAAGATTATAACTCAGGCAAAGAATTAAATTTTAAATAGTTGAGGCCAATTTTTTATCCCAGTTACACTGGTGTAAGTCTAGAGTAGTCCAATTGATTTTATTGGATTTACTCCAGCTTTCTACAAGTATTTCTTTAAGAGTAGAATGTAGCCCCTGATTTTTCACTTGAACAGTGTCCCTTTAAATGAAGTCTTTGGCTACACCTGAGTGAAGCAGCTCTAATCACAGAGCGCTTAGCATGCAAATGAAAAAGCATAATATTTGTTGCATGGGCTGATGTATGCACAAGCACGATGCTCTCAGAGTAACGGCCCGTGCTGTTTTTGTTAAGTGTCTAACAGTGCCAAGGATTGTGATGGGGTTGTAGAGTACAAACTAATTATCTCCAACAATTGCCTCTGCTTATTTCTCGCATGAAGGAGCAGCATCTTCACTGGAACTGGTTACATATCGTAGCTCAGGTTTAAGGGCCGTTGATTGGATAGGGGATATTTTGTGGTTGTCCATAAAGAGGAAGAGTAAAAATATGGCAGTTTCACGTTTTACAGCACTGAGTCTGCAGTTCTGGGTAATTACCTAGTAAATACACTTTTGAAATCCCTTCTAGGTGCAATGAGTGGAAAGTGCAAAAAGTTGGAGGATAGTGTCTCATTATTTGCTGGAGATTGGGCACCTCACCATGTGTTTGTAGAAGCCTGTCTTCAGCAGGCAAGGGCTGAAGATGTAATCCTGCAAGGTGCTGACCGTCTCCTGCAACATTCCCAATGTCCTCAACTTCCATGCGAGTTAACTGGACCTGATACTACAAGGTGGTGAGTTATCTCAACTCCTGTGGAGGAATCAGTGGCACTCAGCACCTTTCAGGTTCAGGCTCTAATGGCTTGAGGTATGTCAGCGTGGGCCAAATCCTTAAGTGTCCTGAGCACCCCCAAAGCTCATTGCCTTCATGATGAGTTGCTGCTGAATGCTCAGCTCCTTTTAGGATTTTAGGCCTGATCTAAAGGCCATTAAAATCAACAGGAAAAACTCCATTAACTTTAATGGGATTTGGATCAGGCCCTTGGCTTTATGCTTTTTGTTTTCTTTGTGAATTTAGCAAAAATTCTGGATTAACAGGCCCTGGAATGGAGCCCTCTGTAATCCAGAGTTGGTACAGCACAGGCAGGGCAACCTTCCCCAACCCAGCCCCACCCATTGGCCTCAACCCCAACATCAATATTGCAACGCCTGCACAGGAGGAGGGTAGGCTTAGATCTGCTTTCTGGTCCTCTACTTGCTGCCCCTGCCTTCTTCCCCCCAACACAGACAAAGTCCTGCGCGTCCTAGATGCTTCTTTCCTTACCATGGCCCAACTAGCTTATTTGTATCAGTTTGTCCTGAAAAGCTTCATTGGGAGCATTGAATTAATCCCCTGTAAAGCTGTTTGTCATTGTATCCATAAACCAAATGAGGTGGGTTGCAAATGGGGAGGCGGGGAATTGGAATCGAGTTAGGTACAATGTAAATTCTGCAGATGACTATATTTAACTAAGAATAGAGCCAAGGAGACTTATATCCATATGAGAGAGACTGATGTTTCCTGCATGTATAATAGTAGGAGGGCTAGACCCAGCACATCCTTGCTTGGGGGTAGGGAATACGCATTGCGGGGGGGAGGTCAGCTCAGTGGCATGCTCCCTCTTCTCCCAGATACCCTTCTCGGGGTGTTTTGTGAGGATTTAAAGAACAGATCTGTTGCCTACGCAGAGTCAGATCACCAGGGTGTGGCATGAGAACCTGAATGGTCTTTACATCCTGGTAACCTTGAGCTTTTACACTTCTCTAATGAAGTCAGAGAGTGGCCTGTCTAAACAATGGCTCTATGCAGCCACCACAAACATTATAAGGTGTAAATCTCCTCCCCTCCCTAGTGGATACTTGCGCACCTGTAGCCAAGCTTCCATGTGGTAATGGGTGGGGCAGGTTCCAAGGGCTTCCTTTCTCATATAACCATGTCCTGCTGGCTTAGGCTGTCACCTTCAAACCCCTCCACCTCAGGGGACAATTTCAGGAAAACTGGGTATCTGCACATTAGGATATATATTTGACCTGTTGCACACAAATGCATACACTCACATGTAAATATATGTGTACATGCACACATACACGTGTGTGCCTGTATACATATGTGTATATAAACATGCACGCTTGCTCGCTCACACCCGCATTTCTCTTAAAGTAAAGGATGGAGCTGGGGAACAGAGCATGATGGAGGCGGGGGAGATGTCAGCATTGAGTCACAGTGTGTAAAAAGCTGATTCTAAGTGTAATGATGGCAATTTTTCCTAGCCAGTGAGGAGAAGACAGGATATAATGGACTTAAACTGCAGCCGGGGAGACACGAGTTAGATTTTAAAAAATGTGTATGTCTGAGAACATATGTGTGTGTCATAGTCTGTCTTGGATGCATTACTGGTACCATTGTCACTAAGATCCTCAGAGATTGGCCCAGGCACCTATCTATTGTGGATAATTAAAGTGAGCAGTTGGTTATTTGAAAGAGAGAGAGAGAGAGAGAAATATCTTCAGTGAATGCAGGTTTCATTTTAAAAAGAGAAGCAAAGTTTTAGCAGGGATTTAAGCACTGTAACCTCAGCTGCCTCAAACTCCCAGTCTATTTTCTAATCTCCAGTCTCTCTGTATTCCTCCATGATGCCTCCTAGCATATTACCAGAGCACTACATCATACAGAGGATGCTGGAGGGCTGTTTTTTCCACAATCCTTAGTAATAAAGCCATCCTCCTTTCGAGCAGCCCCCCGGCCATTGATTGATCCACTCAATGGGGAAGGGAAATCAGCTTAGATGAAATAAGCATCACTCATCCTGAACCTTTGCTGTAGGCCAAGGTTCCTTCACTTTTGTGTTAGGACACTGTGATGCAAATGTCATGATGATGTGATGCAATCTGGGGTTTCCCAAACACTGTGGACAACTGTGCCTTTAAGATGCTTTGGAACGAGCCCGCTGAAACCAGTTCTAATATTAGGCTCACATTAGGCAGCACTGATTAGTTAGAACTCAGATACTGAATGAAGCAGACCTGGGCTTTGAGTGATCACAGAACATCACATGGTACCAGCAGTAAAACAAACTAAGAAAATCCCCTGAGTGAAAGAATAGAGCAATTAAAAGCCCCACTAGAGCTGAAACTCTCTGGAAATGTATATAACAACTGCATGTGGTTAAAACAGTGCTTCACTCTCTGTATTTGCAAGCGATGGGTGCCAGCAAAAAGGAAGACATGCAAAAGGTAGCCATATTTCTGACAATAGCCGTTTCTGAAGCATTTGCTATGTTTAATAGTGTTCAGTTAACTCAGGCAAGGGAGGCTACATATTAAACTGCGTTGCAGAAATCTGAGGAGAACTGTATTCCACGGAAAATGAAACATATGAGAAATATATTTTTGCACAGGGTACAAAAAGGTGAAACCATAGAAGCATTGGTGACTGATCTAGGGTTGAAGAGCCACTCTTACACTTAAGGGGGGGCTCTCAGTACTAGATGGGAGTTTGTTTCAAGATATCAGGATGGTGATTCCTAAGGTGTTGCAGAAAAAAAAAATTAAAAGGATACACGATCATTTAGGGCTTGAAAAATCTAAGAGAAGGGCCAGGAATGGTTTATACAGGCCTCAAATGAACAGTGACATTGAGGAAGGTGTTAAGGTTAATTGGCCAGTGTTTTTGTCATGCACAAGTCAAGCAAAAGAACCCATGTTGGTGCCACAGAAAAACCGAGATTTGTTTCCATTGGCTGGAAAACACTGTACTGAACTCAATTCCCTGAAGTAGCCTTATTAGATGATACCGTAGCTAAACAAGTGATTGTGCATATCAAATCTGTTTTTGCTAGACATGCTGTAGTGATGTCTGACGATGGGCCATAGTTTAGCGGACATGAGTTTAAGCGGTTGCACTGAAGTATGGGTTTAGACATGTATCCACTAATCCTCATTAATCCTCAATCCAACATCTTGGAGGAAAGCATTGCCAAAATAATAAAATGCCAACTGAACAAGGCTGTGGAATCAGACTCTGGTCTGTATTTAGCACTTCTAAATTACATAATGACACCAATGAAGTATGTGTTGTCACCTGCCAACTCTTTTTTTTTTTTTTGAAAAAAAAAAAAAGCCGGCAATATTAGAAATTGACATCAGAGTCATGGGGGACTTGTAGACACATACAGTGCCCAATATGGCAAAACCACCAAAAAAAAATCAGTATGATTTGGAGTCCCAGAAGCTGCCACCACTTAATGATAATGATGGGAAACAATGGTTGTAAACAGCAGTGGTGTCACACAAAGGCTGCTCTGTCGTATGAGGTTATCACCCCAGCTGGACACACACAGTGTGGAGGAACAGGGAACACCTTCTCCAAATTCTAGAAGGGAGGGAGATAAGGGGCACTGAATCAGCCATCTTGCCAAGAAGATCTCAGACAGGCATAGAAAGTTGGAAGGGCTGAGCCCCAGGCCATGACACAACCAGCAATAATGGATTTACGACTGCTGGATAACAGTGGTGATGATATCTTGGGGGAGACCCAAAGGGCACCTCAGAGACTAATTAAACATTGCTTGTTAGTTTAGTTAGGTTGATTATAAGTATTTGAAATTCTGTACTATGTTAATGTTGCTTGTTAATTGTTGTTTTTATGTTCAGCTGGGGAAACAAGATGTGGGGAACTGTACCTTTATGAGGCTCTGGCATGAGCCATTTGTAACCAGTTCTCATGTTACGCAGAAGCTCATGTTAGTTAGTCCTGATCAGTTGGAACTCAGACACCAAATTAAGCAGATCTCTGTCAGAGTCCCTGGCTCTGAGTGATCACTGAACATTTCATATAGAACCTGACCACCCGCTGTTTGAAGTCTCCTGCTTTGAAGTCTTCCTCTTCACTCTTCATCCCCTCTCTGTCTCTGGTATGCTCAGAAATCTATTTAGATATTTCTTGAGCACACACTGCTGCTTGTTTCTTTGAATGGCTCCTGTTGTCGATTCAGTGAGTGGCATTGATAGATGGTGCTCCCTGCCCTCTTAGCAGAAGGAGTCACAATGATGGGAAGGGGAATGGTGAAAGTACTGGTGCCAAACTAAATAATTAGTAATAATACTAAATCCTCAGAATTCTTCACTCACTGTAGTGGTAACATTTTACACAATTATTTAGTATTTAGTCAAAACTGGTCATTAAGGGCAGGGGCGGCTCTAGCCATTTCGCCGCCCCAAGCACGGCGTATGCCGCGGGGGGCGCTCTGCCGGTCGCCGGTCCCGCGGCTCTGGTGAACCTCCCACAGACGTGCCTGCAGAGGGTCTGCTGGTCCCGCGGCTCCGTTGGACCTCCTGCAGGTGTGCCTGCGGATGCTCCACCGAAGCCGCGGGACCAGCGGACCCTCCGCAGGCACGCCTGCGGGAGGTCCACCGGAGCCGCCTGCCACCCTCCCGGCGACTGGCAGAGCGCCCCCGCGGCATGCCGCCCCAAGCACGCATTTGGCGTGCTGGGGCCTGGAGCCGCCCCTGATTAAAAGTCATGTGCAGGATGTTAGTGACACACTACACCAGGGGTAGGCAACCTTTCAGAAGTGGTGTGCAGAGTCTTCATTTATTCACTCTAATTTACGGTTTCGCTTGCCAGTAATACATTTTAATGTTTTCAAAAGGTCTCTTTCTATAAGTCTATAATATATAACTAAACTAATAGTGTATGTAAAGTAAATAAGGTTTTAAAATGTTTAAGAAGCTTCATTTAAAACAAAATTAAAATGCAGAGCCTCCTGGACTGGTGGCCAGGACCCGGGCAGTGTGAGTGCCACTGAAAATCAGCTCGCATGCCGCCTTCGGCACGCGTGCCATAGGTTGCCTACCCCTGCACTACACTGATGTTATTGAGAGCCTGTAGGAATTCTTTATCTCAGTGTTTATATTTGGTGCTGAAGGTCATATTCCTTCAGCAACTAGATAAATTTTCCTTGTGGATAAGGGAAAGGAGAGCGAAATTTACAAGGTTTGATTATGGCAGAACAGTGGGTTAGTCAGTTAAAGAGCTTGGCAGAGATTTCTGGTAGTTCACTAAGGAAAGAAATTAATTACTGGAGAATGGCCAATAAATACTACTGTTCCTATACAACCATGGACTAAACACATATGTACATTTGATTTCCACTGATTTGAGCAAAAGACTGGGAGCTAGGATTGTTAGGAAGAGTTAGGAAATGCATTCCCTCCCCCACCCTCTACAAAAATTCTAATGAACACACAATTTTTTCGACTGGAAAAAATATTTTGATGGAAAATTTCCATCCAACTCAACTCTCAGATTTTATTTCTGGCCCTGCCGCTTTCCTGCTATGTGACTTTGGGCAAGTCATTTTCTGTGCCTCAGTTTCCCAACCTGTAGAATTATAACAACAACAGGGATGTGGAGAGCATTGGTAAAGGTTTGTAAAACACTGTGAGAGCCTCAGGGCTTGGTATTTCCAACTGAGGTTTGCTTTGAGGTTTAAGGGTTGGAACCTGAAACCCAAAAGCAGAAATTTGCGGAGACTGAAAACCCATATGGATTGTGGTCAAAGCAAATTTGGTTTTGAACTGCGGCGAATGAAATTGCAGAGTATTGCACAGCAGCAATTATTACATAATACAGCAGTTACAACAACACTTTGTACTACAGCTGACTGGAAAATGCTGATGAATTTTCACAAAAATATTTTGATGAAAAATTTTCATGGAAATTTTGAAAAATTGAAAAAAAATTGGCCTGTGCTATTTTGCCTGTCTCTAACACCTTTTATCCAAGCTTCTCAAAGTGCTATACAAATATTAATTACAATGACAGCAGGCAACATTCCTACTGAAGCAGGTAAATCTAGTATTATTGGCCAAGATTTTGAAAAACTGCTTGTGATTTTGTGTGCCTCATTTTTGCGGTGTATGATTTAAAATCTACTAAAGGGGCCTAATTTTCCAGCTGGGCTGATCACATGTCCTCTGAAAATCAAGCCCCTTTAAGATGAATCAACTCAGTCACCCAAAATTGCTTGCCATTTTTTAAAATCTTGGCCATTATCTCCATCGTGTGAAATAGTAAACTGAGGCAGAGGGGTTGATTGACTTCCCAAAGTTCACACAGCTAGTCAGTGGCAGACCCAAACTCAGGTCTGATTTCCAGTCCCTTGTTTGAAACAGGCAAAACGCTCAGATATGACTTACAAAAAGTCAGAAGCAGAGATTCATATAAGGAATACCAGATATGACACCTCTGCTTGAAGTCCTTCAAACACCTTACTGAATCAGGAGACAATGGTGAAGCTTTGGAAGATAGTTATCCAGCTTTTTGAGGGCACAACAAAGAAAGGAGAATGAAAAAAAAAGATTGATCAACAAAGTCAGTGAGCGTGACATGAGGGGAGAACAGAAATGGATTAAAGGTTGGCTTAGAGACTGATAGGACATAGGGAATGTCAGTAAACGATACCAGTTAAGAGTGAAAAGAGGCAGCAAGCTGAGAGCCACACTTATCCTCACCTTGGCTATAAATGATCCTGGGAAACATATCAGTTCAAAGTGCTGAAATCTGCAGACAACTGGTAAACTTGAGGGAGAGGAGGCATTGGGATAGTTTTTACAACAGGGTGGAATGGAAGATCCAACTTCCTGATGCTTCAATCTAATCAGATTTATGGTTGGGATACAAATTCAGTGTCAGATGAGGAGACAAATAGCCAAGAACTAAAACAACCCACAAAACACCAAAGGATAATAGAAAGACAGGGTGGGTGAGGTAATATCTTTTATTGGACCAACTTCTGTTGGTGAGAGAGACAAGCATAAAAGATATTTACCTTGCCCACATTGTCTCTCTAATATCCTAGGTCTCACAGGGCTACAATAACATTGCATACACTGCAGTTCTGTAATGCTAACGATTCTCTTGCACTGCTATAACACTTTGAATCCAAATAGATGACAAAACACTTTGTAAGCCATTTCTAAAACACAGTAGTCCCATCTGGGATGGGACAGGGCAACTGTTTAACAGCACACACACGTTCTTTGGACAGGGGTAAAATATTTCTGCATCCAACTATAACTACAGTGGGAGAGAACTCACCAAAATGGAACTAACTAAGCTAGATTCATGGAAAGTGCTGTCCAGGGCTGCTGGGGGTGCAGGAGCACTCCCCGGCTTGAAGTGGTTTCCATTATATACAGGATTTACAGTTTTGTTCAATGGCTCTCGGCACCCCCACTGTAAAAATTGTTCCAGTGCCCCTGGTGCCATTAGATCTTGAATGACCACAAGTGATAAGGACATCACTTTTTACATCCCACCCAAAAGAAAGAGGTTCTGATGTCACTTATACTTGTGCAAACCAGAAGTAACTCAATTAAAGTGAAGGGAGTCACGCAGGTATAAGTGGGAATTAGCTCCAGACAGACAGACCCAAGACAGACTCCTGCCATCACCCTGAGGCATTAGTGTAGTATGTGCTCTAAGAGGAGAATCCCACCTACTGAGTCACTAACACCACTTCCTGTGTTTTCTCCTCTAAGTACTGTCCCCCTCCTGGAGCTGCTGAGCTTATGCCCTCTGCCAAAAGCACAGCGTGAGGCGGCAGTTCTGAGTGAGCACACTATGTAATTTTTATGTGCTTGCTGTTATGTGGGTTTTTCTCTTCACTGCAGTGTATAATCTCTTCACTTCATCCAATGCCATTGCTATCTCAGTATTCCGTGTGCATTCTAAGTCCTGTTCAGTCTAAATGTGCCCCTACTTTCCTTGTGATACCTGTATTCCTAGGCTAATCTTGAATTAATCTTGAATGGGGAGGACTGTAATCGTTGCAAGCTTTTTGTTTCTTAATGGAATCTGACCGCTGTAAAGATCTTTGCTTTTCCATTAACAGTTATTGGTTCACTAATCACTCCATCTCTTGAGTTGCAAGCACAAAATTAACCATTTATGTAATCACCATTACTCTCCGATCAGGATCCTTTATGTGTATAGGCTGCTGCTGCTTGCTAAGAAGGCAAGGCATGTAAAAGCAAATACAGTGTCAGTCTGAGAGCATTGCCTGGTCATATGACTGATCTCACTCACATGAATGTCTGATCAAGAAGTAAATCTGTTAACACAGGGAAATAAAAAGAGTTATGCTGGAACAGACCCATCTGGTCCGGTGTCTTGTCCTAGACATTGGCCAGTGCTGAATGCTTCAGAAGAAGACATAAAACTCCCATAATGCACCTAATTGCACAGTTCTACAATATGAAAAGAGGTCTCTTACTGACCCAAGCTGGTAATCAACTTATGCAATGAAGCACGAGGACTAATAGGCTTTGTAATATATTCTGCAATAACATTAGCTAGGATAACCTTTTTCATCCACCAAACCAAAACATATTCATAAATATGGTGCAGGCCCATAAAATGAAAACAAATTGCCAGTACAGTGTCTAGCCCAAACCCAAATCTAAAATGCAACTGACAGGGGGTTTATGATTTATGTTGTGGCAAAGGAGTAAAGGGTGTTTTATGGACAGTAAGTAGAGAAGGGGCTGTATCCATAAAGGTTCTTATGGGCCTAACTATCTGTGTCATTCAGAACAGCCCAAGGGCAGAGGGCAAGGGACAGTCTAGCAGCGGGTTTCAGCTGACCTGACCAGCCCAGTGTACCCCAACACACTGTTGTTATAATGTATATCTAAAAGGTGTCATGTGATATGTCATTAGAAAACTCATAACTCACTGGTTATTAATATCAATATGTGATGTGCGTGCAAGCAACTGATGGAAAGTTATGGACATAAAGTGAACTTATAATACTTAACATGTGTTTGCCAGTCAAACAAAGGAATGTGGTTTCTCCACCAGGCAGTTACATCCCAAGGACATTGAAAGACAATGAGAATGCATTGACATAGATAAATAAAGCTGTTAAGTTAACAAGTGTGTGTGGGGGGGAGAGACAGCATGGCTACATCCCAACAGGGAAGAGAAACTTTATTTGAGCTGTGGCGACAGAGGAGTCTAAATCTCAAACAACAAGCAATTGAATCAACAGATTGAATACAATATTAGTGTATCATGTAAGGTCTTTTATCAACGCCTGTAACATGCTGGTGACTAATATCATTGTAAAATGGCTATATAAACACTATAGGAGGAATTATTAATACTCATTGATCCTATATTTTAAAATGTTTGGCCAAGCAAAGGAAGGAACAGTTCTCACTCAGACAGGAAGGCTTCAGATGAACTTTGGAGATATAAGGTTCTGGTCAATTTCACAGCCATAGGATTTGAAAATTAGTCAATTTCATGTTTTCAGGTGTTCACATCTGAAATTTTAGGGTGTTGTAACCATGGGGGTCTTGGCCCAAACAAGGGTCATGGGGAGGTTGCAAAGCTGTTGTAGGGGGGGTGTGGGATTGCCACACTCACTTCTGTGTTGTCTTTAGACCTCGGCTTTGTGATTGTGAACAAGGTCACTGAAAGACTGAGAAATGACATTATTAATTAAATGAGAAATATAAAAGATGAGAGTGGAAAGAATTGTTTATAGACTACATATGTGCTGATGCTGTGTCTGAGCCCAGCAGAATTGAATGGCTCCTTTGGAGCAATAACAATCCAGTGTAGATGAATATATATTTAGACAATTGTAAAACTGTGTGTTATTTACCTAGTACAGTAATAAAGAATAATGGCTATAGGGTTATATATGTAGAGTGTGTGTGCCCGTCCGTCCCTGTCCACAGAAGCTAACACATATGCAGAGTAAAATATTGCTGTCTGCAGACCTGGGAACACCTTTTGTTTTTTCCACTTAATTAAATTGCTGTTGACAGTCTCAGGCTCTTATTGCTTCAGATCTTCCTCGGTAAACAGAGGAAGGCTTAATCAATATCTCAATGAGCGACCTGCAGCAGAAACTAGGGGGCCGAGGAATGCATTGTTTTCCCTCTCAGGCAATATGAAGCCCTGTATGCCAATGTCAGGATGGTGTAAGGGGCACCGTGCTACCTTTTGGAAGAGATTTAGAACCAAAGTCTTTAGCATTTGTGGTCATTACAGATCTCATGGCATTTTTGTGGTATTAAAGGTGTTAACCTCAGGTTTCTGGCTAAATGCCAACTTGGCTAACTCCATTCTGCCTACTTCAGCCTATCAGCATTTCTGAAAACATTTTCACTGTAGTGCCTTGATGAACCTGCCCTTGCGGATCCATTTACAAACAGTATTCATCTTCCCTTTTCATCCTGAACCATGGTGTAGTATTGCTTGGAAGCATTATAATGACTCCTGTGTCCCAACCCATAGTTAGCTGCAAATCATGTAACTGGAAAAATCATTGTAATACCCCGAGACACTGAGGCTCCCCATGGAAAGGGCCTGGAGAAAAGTGAAATTCCTTCCTTTTCTGCCTCCCTCTAGATGAGTCCCAGAGCTCTGTCACATCCTGCTGGCAATGTCATCCAAACGTTCCTCCAGTGCAGTGGGTCTCAGTCGTCCCAGACTACTGAACCCCTTTCAGGAGTTTGATTTGCCTTGCATACCCCACATTTCACCTCACTGAAAAACTTACTTTCAAAATCAGACATCAAAATACAAAAGTGTCACAGCACACTATTATTGAAAAAATTGCTTATTCTCATTTTACCATATAATTATAAAATAAATCAATTGGAATATAAATGTTGTACTTACGTATCGGTGTATAGTACATAGAGCAGTATAAACAAGGCATTGTATGAAATTTTAGTTTGTACTGACTTCGCTAGTGCTTTTTAGGTAGCCCGTTGTAAAACTAGGCAATTATATAGATGAGTTGACTACCCACTGGAAGACCGCTGCAAACCCCCAGGGGTACACGTACCTCTGGCTGAGAACCACTGCTCTGGTGCTGAGACAGAATTTGCAGGGTCCAAGTGGTAAGAGATACAACTGTACATTATCAGCACACTGATGTTTGGGAATGAGCACACCAAGGTGACCCATATGCTACAGCAACATGGGAGATAGGATTGATCTTGAGGGGGTGCCATATTTCAGATTACTTGGCGAAAATGTGCCATCACCACCAACTGACTCCTATCTGCTGGATATGATGGGAACTACTGGAGAGGAGGTCTAGATGCACCTGCAATGCCTCTTTTCCTGGTCACCGAAACAAGCACATCAAAAACTGTGAGCTCCAGCATGACCAAATCCAAATCCCTGACCCCGGTGGGAGTGAATGCCATTGGGAAGGAAGGCTGGAGCCCAAGCCTGAGCCTACATAGGATGTTACTTGGTCTGAGTGTAGCTGGAACTGGAAAGGTAGAGCTTTCTCAATTCAGATGATTTGGGTTGGGTATGAGAGTCAGATATTTTGTGATATGTTAAAAACTAAAAATGTTGATTCTTTGGGAACTGTAGTGCCACACTATCAACCAGTGTGAAATTGCACAAAAGCAATGCACATGATGGCCTTGGATGAAATGGAGAGAATTAGGGAGTAGGTTTCTTTAATCTTTTGGGGGCTGATCCAAATCTCATTGAAGTAGTTGGCACAATTCCCATTGACCTTAGAGATCTTTGGATCAGATGCTCGATTCCTGCTCTAAGTGTTTGAATTATATTTTCAAATAGTTTTATTCGATTATTGATGAAGTTCGTGTGAGTCAAGGGCACTATGCTGTTGTAAGCAGGAGGAGACTCAGCCTGTGCCCTCTAGACACGAGGGGATGCAAAAAATCTGGGGAAGATGTTGGAGATGATGGCACTGCCACTGCCTGTGTTGCACTGGCTCTGCAGATAAAGCAAGACCCTGTGCCTCCAGGACTGGCACCTCCCATAAGTGCTGCATTATCCTTCCCAGTATCCAAGTAAATGTTTTGAATAATTTATCTACAGTCCCTGCCGCTGTTCTGGTTTTTCGGTGTTTGTTTGTGGGGCTGTTTAATATGGTGCCAAGTCAGTTTCTACCGTGTGCTGCAGTGGAATTTATCTCCAGTGCTCATGATGGAATGTTAAAAGAGTATGACACCGGTATGCATGTGGAAATCATCTGTAATCTTTAGCCTGCAATAGCAGAGCTCTCTTATCTTGTAAAGGGGAGGGAGGAAATGAAATTGGATTTCTTGCTCCTCATGACAGTCTCCTCTAGCTCTACTGTGGTAGTCCCTTTGGGTACTGTACAGCACAGCTAACCTAAGCTGCTTTTCTAATTGGGGGCAGCTGGCAGATGTGCAGTTTTCCCTCAAAGGCGAGTGGCAATGCTAAAATATTTGATATAAAATCTACAGTTTCCATTTTGTCTTTGTTTCCAGACTTACAGCGTTTGGCACTTTTACAATACTTGTGTCTTAAAAGAACAGACCGCAGGCAATTTGAAAACTAAGAGGCCATTTTAAAAAGAACAATCCGAAGAGGTACGGCGTCATTATGACCCTTTGCAATAGGCTGGAGGGGTAAATCAAGAGTTGATGACACACTTGAGAATTACTAGCAGTGAATTAGTCATTCAAAAGGTGTACGTAATATGGTGTAATACACAAGAGAGAAATTATCCACTGGTAACACACAAGGTTTCAATAACATGATGTAATTCACAGTGCCAGTGACACAGTGCAATATACCTGTCAAAGATCATGACAGGATATACATTAATCATGCTCACCTGCTCCACAAGGATACGGTGAGGATTAATTGGTTCACTAGCTGTGGGTCTGATTCCCCTCGCCTACTGGTTTTGTACCAGTGTAATTCACTTGCTTTTAGTGGAATTGCATCTAGTTTGTCCAGGGGTAAATGAATGCATTCAGGTCCTTAAAAGGGAATTCAGCCCTGTGTTGACCCTAGCTCTGGTGCAGGGACAGAGAGTACAGCTATGGCGCAGCTGTGGGCATCTATGCAGCAGCTGTAATTCCCAGCTCGGTTGGATGTACATATGCTAGCTTTGCTCTAGCTAGCATGCTAAAATGAGCACTGTGGCTGTTGGCAGCACGGGTGGTGATTTGGGTTAGCCACCTCAATACGTACCTAGGGTATTAGACAGGGCTGTACTCAGGTGGCTAGCCTGAGCCATTGCCCCGGTCGCTTGGCCACACTGCTAATTTTAGCATGCCAGCTCAAGCCAAGCTAGTGCGCATATATCTACCTGAGCTGGGAATTACACTGCCCAGTTGCTGTTTAGATGTATACAGTAAGGAATCAGTTTGCACTTCTGCTCAAAGGTTGCTGGCAGCAAATTCATCAAACCTGCACAGGCTAATAGAGTCTGAGGGTCACCATAATTTGTTCTTCCTGCTCCCATGGCCCCTAGAGGGGCTTGCAGCAGTGGAGAACTAAGGAGGCACTGGACCACATTGGCCATGTGTCTTGGCTCTGATCTACCTCCCGTCTCTCCCTACTTGCCCCTGATTCAATCCTCCTTTCTCTTGCCTGCCCCGATCTGAGTCTGGCTCCCCTGGAATGCCAGTGCTACTCATTGAAGGGCTGGGGGCTCTATGTCTTCCCTACTGTCCATTTGTGTTGCCATAGCAATGGTGAACTTGTTCCTTCATGTCTAGTTAAATGTACTTTTCACGTCTTAAATATATGTGCTTTGAAAATGTAAAGTGAGCACTAGGTGCTGTGATTCTTATGTAACATCACGTGCAATTGTGGGATGTGAAAAGAAATATTAACTGCCTCTTGTTGCCACACAGTGTGGAGCAGAGTGATTTGTCAGTGCTGCTAGATGAGTTAGTAATTCAGTCTGTGTCACTCCGACCCTAGAACCAACACCCCAGCATGATGCCGTGGTGGTGCTATGCTGTGGAAGGTACTGAATGAGATGGGCACGTCCAGCCATGGAAAATGGCTGGAGCAGGATCCTACCTGTAGTATCCTGGTCAGTTCGAAGGATTTTATTGTGAACTTTGCACAGGGCCCTGTGTAGGGTGCAGTGTGGAGCTGTCCCACCTTAGCAGGAGCACCTGGGAAGCACAATCTCGCCTAGTGTGGAGGATGGAGGATCGCTAGGGATGGGATTGCATATTGCTTCATCCAGGAGGTCGTCCCTCTTGTTTCAATGCTGAGTCAGGCAAAATGCCTCTTGGGGTCTGCTCCAGCATGGCAACTGCCGGAGATCCTTGGTCGTGCAAAGAAGGGTATGGGAGTAAAAGCAGGGAGGTCATTTTACCTCCATATATAGCACTGGTGAGACCAATACTGTATACAGTTCTGATGTACACGTTAAAAAAGGATGTTAAAAAAACTGGAGAGGGCGCAGAGAAGAATCACAAAAATGATTTGGGGACTGCAGAAAATGTCCCTCAGGGAGACATATGAAGAGCTCAATCCGTTTAATTTATTAAAAAGAAGATTGAGAGGAGATTTGGACATGGTGTATATGCACATTCAAGGGGGGAAATATTGGGTACTAAAGGGCTCTTTAACCTAGCAGAGAAAAATGTAACAAGAACTAATGAGTGGCAGTTAAAGCCAGACCAATTTAAATTTGAAATAAGGACAAGTTTTTAACAGTGACGGTGAGTAGCCATTGCAACAAACTACCCAGGGAAGTAGTGGACTGTCTATCTCTTGATGTCGTCACGACTGAGTGCCGTTCTAGAAGATATGCTTTAGTCAAACAAAAGGTATTGAGCTCAATACAGTGGGTGAAATTCTCTGACTTCTGATGTTCAAGAGGGCAGACTTGACGATCTAGCAGTTCCTTCTGGCCTTAAAAATCGAGAAATCTATAAAAGAGGGCTGGCCGTGCGTCCCCACTGACCTGGCATGCGTCTGACAATGGTGTGGAAGGTGCCATGTCCCCTCGCTTAGCTCTTTTTGGAGCACATAGTACCATTGACAGTGCTATGTCTCCCTGTACCTTGTGCTCTAGGTAGGGCCTATGGCTGTCAAAAGCGGGAAGGCTTTCTGGGAATCTTTCAGGCTGAAGGGATTTGTAGAGGCAGAGGATTATCATTTTATGTTACCATGAGCTAACAAGATGGCTGCAAAGTAGCTGCCATCATGTCCAGAACCTTTCTCATTTACACCTCATAGCATGAATTATTTAAATTGCAATGAAATGTCCCCCTTGCTTATGTGTGTGTGTGTGTAGTGTGTGCGTGTGTGTGGCAGCTACATGATAACTCTGCTAGAAACAATGGAGCTACTGTTTCTATTTTGCAGGTTAACTTGGTAATTAATGCAGGGTTCCTGTTGAACTTGCAGCAAACCCTAAAGCTAATAAAACACTTCTGGAGCATGGTGAATAATTCACAGTAAACAATCTTGGGATACATTTTGACTCACTTTCTGTTCACTAATTGGCTATAAACAGTTTATTTCCTAGTATTTGCTGAATACTTTTGTTCAGTAATTCTCAGCCTTCTCTGTAGTAGGGAAAACTAGGATGAGTCCTCCTGATTCTCAGTTCAGTGGGTTAAACACTAAACTAAGAATCAGACACTCTGGGTGCTAGAGCTGCTTCTGCAGCTGACTTAATGTCTGATCCTTCATCTGTCTGTGCCTCCGTTTCCTTGGTCATTAAATGTAGATGATGATATTGACCCTTTTTTGTAAAGTGTTTTGAGATGAAAAATATGGGTGTGGGGAAAAGTGCTAGGGATAATGAACAGTAATGTAATTATTATTGCTTTAGTTGCATTTGCACTGTGACTTCTTTCATTGACTTCTATTACTAATAGTAAACGGGTAGAAAAAAAATCAAATAAATCAGAAATAATAAAGGAAAAAATATAAAATGAAAACCAAAACATAACACCTGAGTATAACAACCATTTAAAGTGTGTAAGAGACTTTGCCTCATATGCAAAGAGTCCTGAGCTGTGCAACAGATGTAGCACTCCATGGTGACATTTTTCAGGCTGGCCAGTTGCTCTGGGTGGTGGCTTCTCTAGGACCATCTCCTCAGTGAATGGTGGTAACCAGTCATATATGATATCCATAAGTCCTGATCATTCCCCCCTTATTACATTGTGGTGTTAGGTGACCCTCAGCACAAGGGAGAAGGGACCAGTGTGATGTCATTGCACGAACTGTGCTGGTTTTTAGTATCACAGCTCTCTCCGTGAGGCAGAAATCCAGACATGCAGTTAATGGATGCCTGCTCATTCTTGGAACACCCGCTCAGCTATCAGATCCCTGAAAAGGTATGTGGAAGAAAAACTGCACCAAATTGTTGTCTTGGTCATCTCTTATCTTCACTCCTGTAATCTGCTTCTCTCCTGCCTCCCTCCTCTTCCCTCTCCAGTCTGTTTAAAGCATCAAAAGCTAAAATTTCCTGCTCTAGTCATGTCACTCTCCCCTGAAATCTCTCCAGAGACTGCCTCTCCTTTGCTGCAGCTAGTTCAAGCTCCTCATATTTTTTGAGGCTCTACAAAGCTCTGCCCTTTCCTATGTCTCAGACATACTGTAGTTTCCTCCTACATCCCAACGGGTCCTATGCACTGTTTACTGTTCCTTTCGGCTTAATGGTCCTTTAGTTTGCTCCTCCCAGTCTTAACTTCGTACCCTCTTTCATTCTACTTCCTGTGCTTAGAACATCCTCGCACTTCCCATGAGCAACGTATCCTACCTCTTCTATTTCACATCTTCCATGGCTTAGTGACTGCAAATTTGCTTGTTCCCACCCTCACACCACCTGCTTTAATAGTTTGTCCCATATCTGGCCAAAATAGGCATGTTAGAGCACTTGGCTTTTCGGAGGCAACATGGGTTAGTGCAGAAACTTGGCTTCTGTTTCCACCTCCTTCAACTGACCTACTGTGTCACTGTGGGCAAGTCACTGCCCCTCTTTGTGTCTTGCTTTCCCTGTGAAATTGGGATAATGATACTCTGCTTGGTAAAGTGCTATGATATGTACAGATACAAAGGCCTGCTGCAGAGCAAATTATTTATTATTAATAGAGCTTGGAGTGATTGTAGGATGTAGTTTTCAAAAAAGGCAAAATGGGAAAGGCCCCTCTCCCGGATTCCTTAAGGGCACCAGCTAGAGCTGGTCAGAAAATCTTCTTTGTTCCTATGAAAGTTTTCAGTGAAAAAATTTTTTTGTTATAAAATTTCTTCAAATGTTTCCAAGTGTGACGGGTCTGGGCCCTTTGGGGTGTCACCTGATGTGCTGGGATGCCACTGAGTCAGCCTATTCTGCCAGCCTGGGTCCCCTTTACCTGCCCTTGCTGGCTTAGGCTCACAAGCCTCTTCCAGCCAAGCACACAGGCAGGGCCACACCCAGCTGCACAGAGAGACAGAGATCCGCTCTGGAAAGATTCAGCCTTAGGGGCTTGCCCCAACACTCTAGTGCCCACTCCCTCTAAGGGGTACAAACCCAAAGGTTTTATGAAATTCGCCCCCTCCCTCAAGGTGGCATGTGGAGGGAGCCATGCACAACTTCTTGCTCCCTCCCCGAGTTAGAAATTACATAACCTGGGTTACATTATAAACAAGAAATAAGTTTAATAACTACAAAAGGTGAATTTTAAGTGAATATAAGAGATAACAGACAGAACCAAGCAGATTACTGAGCAAATAAAACAAAATGCACAAACTAAACTCAATACACTTAAGAAACAGGTTACACAATGTAATTTCTTACCCTAAATGTTATTTTAGGCAGGTTGCAAAGTTTCTGTGGTTCAGAGTTCCAGTTTTATTTCTTTTCAGACTGGACTCCCCCAGTGCCTTCTCTTCAGGTGGCTTTAGCAGTCATTCTTCTTGGGCAGACAGGCCATGGAGAGGAGGAGCCCCATTTGCCTTCCTCCCCACCCTTAAATAGGATTTACATAAGTTGGGAATCCTTTGTTCCCCAAACTTGACCCCTCCCCTTCCCTTCCAATGGAAAGTTACAAGAAGTCCCAGGTAATGTTTAGTATCAGGTGTCAAGACCGCCTGACTCTGTGGTATCACAGCATCCATGAGTCAGTGGCAGTATGGAGCATCTGCAGGAAGGCCAAGCATTTTCACAGTCCATTGTCCTCGCTGATGGGTCATCAGCCTTGTCTGGCTTTTCCATTGTTGTACCTGACGTGTTAGCAGTGGGCGTTACCCAAAGTAGCATAGTTGAAATCCAGATACATAGTCAATATTCCTAACTTCAGATACAGAAATGATGCAGACATACAAATTGGATAATCACATTTAGTAAATTATAACCTTTCCAATGATATCTTACAAGACCCATCTTGCATAAAATACATCTCAGTTATATCATATTCATATTATAAGCCTATTTTCATAAAGAATATGGAATGAACCAGCACACCAAGTATTACTAAAAAATTGAAAACCGAAAATGTTTCAGTTCTGGGATTTTCAGATTTTTTTTTTAATGAAAACTCATTGGTTTTTAAAAATAAAAAATAGACATTTCCTGCATGCTATTTTTCATAGAAAACACATTTAGAATAAAATATATAGACTAGCTTTGCAACAACATGTTCCTATAGAGGTGCCTAAGAGAGACATTTCACATTGAAGAGTTTCATTTTAGCAAAATGGTCCTCTGGTCTGGTGACTTTCATGGCTGAGCCAATTAGGAGGGCTTCTTGCTATCAAACTTAGAGCACTCACCCAGATGCTAAGTCACTGGATGATGCAGGCTGCTGGTAGTGCAGTGTGATACCTTTCAATGAGGTAGTGTAATATGATGCCTTTCAAATCCAGACCAAGAGGGTAGTGACCAGATCATTTCTGTTTGGTGGCCTCTGTGAAATGAGTTGGTGAGTCTCAGACCAATTCATAGTGGACAGTGCCCAAGTCACAAACCCACCAAGGCAATTGGCATTAATTGCTTCTCTTAGCAGAGCAGATCAGAACTAAATAGGTAGTGAGACTATACTCTGCTCTCCGCCCCCACAGAGGTCCCTCTGGATCAAGACTACAGAACATGAGTGGGGCATTCAGTGCAGTTTCTGCTGTGTTTTGTCAATAAATAGCAGATTACAGTCTCAAGGATTATCAGTCTGATGCCTGTCAATGGCATTAACTTCAATAACAGTACAAATTAAATTAAAATTGTCTTAATCCCTTTTGCTTGACCATTGTCATGTATTTTAATGTATTTCTGTGACAGTTACTCTTTCCCTTTCTTCCCTTCATAAATGGTCACAGTGCAGTGACTGCCTCATTCTTAGGTCTCTGTGGACACCTCCCTCCCACTGAAAGCAGAACGGTTTTCTTTCTCCCCTCTAAACCATCTTAATAAATAAACCAGTAGATGAAGTGTTGCTCCTAATTGGAATGGACATTAATATCTTCTGATGCAAATTACCACTTCTGGATGTCTCAGTGCAAGTCACTCCAATCCACCATCAAACTGGGCTGTTGAGACTCCTGTTGCTAAGCAGTGTTGCTAAGCAGTAGTATGGAGACAAGCACTGTGGCATGCTCCACAGCAAGATTGTTTTGAGAGAGAGAGAGAGAGAGAGAGAGAGAGAGTGAGTGTGTGTGTGTGTGTGTGTGTGTGTGTGTGGTGGGAATTGCAACTCAAATGGGTGGTAGTGATTGCAAATCAAACGTACATCAATCTTTTGTGTTCCAAATGTACTTCGTATTTGTTTGTAAAAGAAATATACCAGGGATCGGCAACCTTTGGCACACGTCTCACCAGGGTAAGCACCCTGGCGGGCTGGGCCAGTTTGTTTATCTGCCGCATCCACAGGTTCAGCTGATCACAGCTCCTACTGGCTGCGGTTTGCTGCTCCAGGCCCATGGGGCTGCGGGAAGCGGCACAGGCCGAGGGATGTGCTGGCCGCAGCTTCCCACAGCTCCCATTGGCCTGGTGGAAGCAAAACCCCTCGTGGTGTGGCTGCACAGTAAGAACTGACACGTGAAGCACAATTAGCCTTGACAGTATCTGGCCCTGCATCACCCCATTAAAGAACACCCAAAGTGTTACATGAAGTAGTGTTGGGGATTCCAAATGGGGGACTCTTCCCTATGAGTCAGTACCGAGCTACTTCCTCATTGCTAGGGGCCACTGTGATGCATAAAGCACTGTCTTTTTCACAAGATGTAACACTAAGAGCCTGACAACAGATAGTTATTAAAAATCTCAACACGCATTTGTCTGCATGAGGGATAGTGTCTTGACTAAATCCAATTTAGAGACATGATATGTTGCCTTTCTAAACTCCCTTGGTGTTTATATATAGAGAGAGTACATAAAATATACCTCCTGTCCAAAATTGTCACATTGTGTTTAGAAAAGACTCCAAACCAGAACCTCCAATCAGAACTGCACTGAATGTCAGAGGTGGGAATGGTTCAGAGACAAATTCCTACATCTAAACTTGCTCTTGTAAACTTGTGTGGGTGTCTGAGCAATACCAGAGGGGCTCTGTTTTCCTCTTCTGATCTATATGTGGCCAAAATCTCATGAGACTGATGGATCCTGTGATGTTTTCGCCATTCAATATGGTAGAAATCTTATGAAAGCAGTTTCTGGATTTTGGCACCTTTGAATCTAAACCACATCTTGCCCTGATTCAGAACCAGAACCTCAGACTTGAACCTAACCTTAATGTGGATGTGGACATGGTTTGGTTGGTTCAACTCAAGCAGGGTTGCTGTGCACTGTTAAATAGTTACTGTTCTGCACGGGAGGGGGGGTGAATTGTACATGAACAGCACCATAACAGTACAGTATCTTCCATGTATATGTGAATTGTCCTTTGGACAAAGTCTGAACCCTCACACACCTCATCATCAGTGGGGTCAGTAGCAGCAAGGCCTAGACAGGCCCTGTTAGTGATATCATTGGGTTCCTAGTGGCCAGGTAAGCTTGGGTAAGCATAACGGCCCTTGCTGATTCACATGGGCACAATCATAATGATGTCCCAGGTAAATCTATCAGCCTGGCATCAAAGGCAGTGTTTTAAAAGCTCTTTACTGGGCTGAGAGTGGCTAATAGGGAAGGTTATGGCTGGTGCAGGACGTTGAATGATTTTTCCATATGCATAGCAAGTTGGAAGTTGGGACAATAAAGACAGAATTAGTTCATACCAAAGGCGAAGGTTAGGAGTGGTGATGCCCTTCTCAATAGGTCGTGTCTCAAATGTTTCCATGGTAAAACCAACAAGACATGGTTACAAATGTTTCTTTTTGTTTTCCCCAGGACGCTGTATTTAAGGTGTGGATCTGTCTCAGCTGGCCCTTCTTGGAGATCCAAATGGGTGCCCAAACCAACATGTAACCTGGGGTAGTTGCTCTCTTTTGGTACTGCATAGTGCTGCCATCTGCTGTATTGTACTGGGAAAATGATGGGAGAGAGAGTGTTGCTCTTGCTAAAACCATTCCCCACTTAATTTTAGCTCCGTGCTGCAAATTCATTGCTTTATGTCTTTCTTTGACCTACTGTTAGTCATTCATCAGGTTTCATATGCTATGGAATCGTAGAACTCAGAGCTGGAAAAGACCGACATTTAGTCACTCCCCTGTGGCAAGTAGGGGATTTTTTCGTATAACATGATCTCCAATACTTCTTTGAGGCCAGTTTTAAATACTTCTAAGTAATCGGGCCTCTGTCACTTCTCTTGGAGTTACAGCCACATGCAAAGTGCATCACAGTCTTTTACTTTGAATGTGACCAAGGCGTGGATTATGGTAGCAAGGCTGATATCCAAAATGGTTGCAAGCTCTGAAGACGAATCACTGGTCACTGTAGCTATATCATTATCCAACAGCAGCTTGGGTTTGTCCATCAGACCCCCCTCAGACTTTGTAACAATTGATGGGCCCATAGGATTAAAATATAATCCTAACCACATCTTCTGGCTGCTTCCTCCAGCACCACTTTAGTTTTACTGAACTGAGTTTGTTACCTTGCCCTCAATCATGCCATGCTCTAATCCAGATACTGAACAAAGCAGTTAAGAGTACTGGTTGAGTCAGATGCAACAGAGATGGGCATCTTCTATGTACTGAAAACATCATAACCCCCAGGCCTCCTGACTTATCATCAAACCAGTCCCCTCTACACGTGGCACAAGATGGACCCCTGAGACATGCCACACTACAATTTACGTACAGGAGAACTGCTAATATGCCTGAAGGAAAAATATTTTTGTTTTGAATGTGCAAAAATAACTTTTATTGCACAATTGACAATTTTAATAACGTATGAAGAGTTTTGTACTCGCACCTGTATGTGCAAATAATACTACTGGTTCTGCCTTTTAGTGTCCTTTTTCTGTGAGGATGTCAAAGCACTTTACCAACATTTATTAAGTCACAATATCCCTGTGAAGCAGGGAAATATTATATCTTCATTTTCCAGGAGCCATTGAGACTTAAATGACTTCCTTGGGGCCACATAGGAAGGTTTGATGCAGCATCAGGAGCAGACCCCAGTTCTCCTGATTCCTCAGCCTGTATTTTACCCACAGGATCAGCCTTCCCTTAGCCCATTTGTGCGCTAGGCACCCATATTTATAGAAATGGCCCTCATATCAAAAGGCTTTTTAGGGCTATCCCAGCTACATAATCATAGCAAAATGTCTTTGGTGATTCCCCTTGGCCACAGAAAATAGGATAGGAATCCAGGAAAAAGCATTCAGGGAACGGAAAAGAAGAGAGAGAGGGAGAGAGAGGGAGTGTGTGTGTGTGTGAGAGAGAGTGTGTTTGTGAGAGAGAAAGAGAGAGCGAGTTGGGGGATGGGAGATACACACACACAGGGAAATAAGCTTCTTTCTGTATTTTAATGTGAATGAGTAAACAGCACTATAATAAATCTCTAAGGCATTTGATCCCAATAAACCATGTTAATCCTTAGGGCTATTCTGGCAGTGAGAGATAACTGCACAGAAGCCGAAATGTTCTTAGCATCAAACTCACATTTCTGTGTTTATGGTGCATGTCCATTTCCCACCCCCCTTAGAAGAAAATTAATAAATAAATAAACAGAGGGTTTCAAACTCTTCCCCCACACACACTCCTGAGAGCAGAGCCTCATCTGCATGGTATGCCAGCTGCTTGCTGTGCTAAGAAGAGCATTTTAATTTGGATTTTATTGTTACCGGTGAGGGCTGAGGCGAAATCGAACCAGTTAATAACATAAAGGGCTGATTCATCCTCGGTATAACTCCCACTGTTTGGGTGGCATCCCACCAGGCGGGAGGCTGGGGCAAGGCATTATTGGAACCAGCCGTGCATGTGCGGTTGTGCTCTGTGGGAGAGGGCCCTGCCACACCTCCCTCCGTGCCTCAAAGTGTCTGCTTTGCATGTTATTGCCTCACCTCCTCCTGTCCGCTTCATCATCATGCTGCATTGCAGAGCCTGTATTTGTTGATACTTTGAAGAGGTGTGAAAGTTTATCTAATTTGTAACCATTTTTAAAGGTTGACTTTGGTGCGTATGGATGTGCTTGAGAGAGAGCTGACTAGCGCCAGTATAAAATGGACAGCTGTTGTGCAAGCATCTTCCAACCACTGGCATTCCTATTCCCACACCTCTCTGTGCTGGACTCCTCACACAGCTTAACCATTCGTGACCTGTAGCACCCTGGCTATTCATGTCTGCGCATCTCTTACTCAGGTCTCCTGATACACTTTAACCCAGACCTAAAGAAACGTCTGCCTGGGGTCTGAAAAGACAGTTGCTCACCTTTGTAACTGTTGTTCTTGGAAATGTGTTGCTCATATCCATTCCAATTAGGTGTGCGCGCGCCACGTGCACGTTCGTTGGAAGATTTTTACCCTAGCAACACTCGGTGGGTCAGCTGGGTCGCCCCCTAGAGTGGTGCCACCATGGCGCTGAATATATACCCCATACGACCCAACGGCCCTTCAGTTCCTTCTTGCCGGCTACTCCGACAGAGGGGAAGGAGGGCGGGTTTGGAATGGATATGAGCAACACATCTCGAAGAACAACAGTTACAAGGGTGAGTAACTGTCTTTTCTTCTTCACGTGCTTGCTCATATCGATTCCAATTAGGTGATTCCCAAGCCTTACCTAGGCGGTGGGGTCGGAGTGAGATGTTGCAGAATGCAAAACCGCTGAGCCAAAGGCTGCATCATCTCTGGACTGTTGAACCAGTGCGTAATGTGAGGCAAAGGTGTGGACCAAAGACCAGGTAGCTGCACGACATATCTGCTGGATGGGTACATGAGCCAGGAAGGCAGCAGATGAAGCCTGAGCCCTAGTAGAATGTGCGGTGAGGTGGCTCGATGGAACATGAGCCAAGTCATAGCAGGTACGGATGCATGACATCACCCAAGATGAAATCCTCTGGGAGGAGACAGGTAGGCCCTTCATTCAGTCTGCCACCGCAACAAAGAGTTGGGGCGTTTTACGAAAGGGCTTTGTCCGCTCAATATAAAATGTGAGCGCTCTACGGACGTCCAGGGAGTGCAATTGTTGCTCCCATCGTGATGAGTGTGGCTTTGGGAAAAAGACCGGAAGGAAGATATCCTGGTTGATATGAAAGGCCAATACCACTTTAGGGAGGAAGGCTGGATGTGGTCGCAACTGCACCTTGTCCTTGTGAAACACAGTATACGGGGGGGGCCCACCGTGAGAGCCTGAAGCTCGGAGACTCATCTGGCCGATGTAATGGCTACGAGGAAAGCTGTCTTCCAGGACAGGTATAGCAGTGAGCAGGTTGCTAGCGGCTCGAATGGGGCAGTCATAAGTCTGGTTAGAACCAGGTTGAGGTCCCAGGTTGGGGCGGGGCGGCGTACTTGGAGGTATAAGCGCTCCAAGCCCTTGAGGAACCTAGAAACCATAGGGTGCAAGAACACAGAGCGGCCACTCTCCCCGGGGTGGAAGGTAGAGATGGCCACCAAGTGCACCCTCAATGAAGATACCGCTAGGCCCTGCTGTTTGAGAGACCAGAGGTATTCCAAGATGGTAGGGATTGAGACCTCAGTGGGAGTAACACTATGCTTTTCGCACCAGCAAGAGAAATGCTTCCACTTGGCCAGATATGTTAATCGAGTGGAAGGTTTCCTACTACCCAGGAGTACTTGTTGTATCGAGGCAGAGCAACGTAACTCGGACTGGCTTAACCACGCAGCAGCCATGCTGTGAGGTAAAGGGACTGCAGGTCTGGGTGGTGAAGTCTGCCGTGGTCCTGAGTTATGAGGTCTGGGCAAAGAGGCAGGGGAATTGGGTTGGCTATCGACAGGTCGAGCAACATGGTGTACCAGTCCTGCCTGGGCCACGCTGGAGCGATCATGATCAAGTGGGCTCTGTCCCTGCGGAGCTTTAGTAGGACCCTGTGAACCAGCGGGAAGGGTGGAAAGGCGTAAAGCAGTTGGCTCGTCCACGGCATCAGAAAAGCGTCCGAGATCTAGCCCGGGGAGAGGCCTTGGAAGGAGCAGAACGTCTGGCATTTCCTGTTCTCGCGGGAAGCGAAGAGGTCTATGCGGGGAAAGCCCCACTTCCGGAAAACAGAATGGATAACATCCGGATGAATCGACCACTCGTGAGACAGGAAGGATCTGCTGAGGCGATCCGCCAGAGTGTTCCGAACTCCTGGGAGAAAGGACGCTACCAGGTCTATCGAGTGAGCTATGCAGAAGTCCCAGAGCAGGATGGCTTCCTGACAAAGCGGGGAGGACTGTGCCCCTCCCTGTTTGTTTATGTAATACATGGCTGTTGTGTTGTCTGTGAATCCTGAGACACAACGGCCTTGTTGAAACACCTGGCACGCAAGGCGGACTGCTCTCAGCTCTTGGACATTGATGTGCAAGGCCAGCTCCTGAGTGCAAAGCCTTGAGTGCGAAGATGACCGAGTATACCTTACGGCCTAGTAAGTCCATGCGCCTAGCCTCCTTCGATTTTGGAGCCGGAGCTTGCTGGCCATGGCGTTCCCTCTCATTGACAGACTGTACGACGAGGGAGCAGGGAGGAAGATGCACGTACAGGTACTCGTACCCCTTAGAGGGCACCATGTACTTGCGCTCAACTCCCCTGGCAGTGAGCGGATTAGAGGCTGGAGACTGCCAGATGGTATCAGCATTGGCCTGGATCGTACGGATAAATGGTAAGGCCACTCTTGTGGGGGCGTCAGCCGACAGAATATCCACCTATCTCCGGGACCTCCTCCACCTGGAGATTCATATTGAGTGCCACACGTCTCAGGAGGTCCTGATGGGCCCTCAGGTCAATTGGAGGAGGGCCCAAGGAGGATGTCCCCACCACCGCCTCATCTGGAGAAGAGGAAGAGGAAAGGCCAGGGACAAGCGGGTCCTGCGTGGACTCTTGCTCTTGGATGACCTCCTGCTCCAGTGGGATCTGGGGGTCTGGTGGCTGAATGGGAGCTTCCTCCATACCGGTAGGAGGGGGGCGGCTGACAGTCGCCTCCGGCACCCGGTGCTCTGATGGAACAGAGCGAGATGGGACTGGAGGTACACCTTGGGCCTGGTGATACGCCCAAGGCATCCAGAATGACCACTGATGGGGGCCTTGATCTTGGGCCTGGGTCTCCTGGAAGACTCTGGTCGGCACATCGGAGTCACGGTCCTGTGCATAGGTACTATCCGCATGAGACGACACCAATGTGTGTCAAGATGGCCAAGGAGGGACTGAAAAGCCCTGGGAAGAGTCTCCTTCTCTGATTGATCTTGCTCTGCACGGCACCGGGGATCGGTACCGAGAGCCATACCAGTACCGGGAACGAGATCAGGACCTGCGACCGGAGCAGTGCCGGGAGGTCGACTGGGATCTCGAAGCTCGACGTCTGGAGTGGACGCAAGAGTGGAGTGGACGCAAGAGTGGAGTGGACGCGTCTGGACGCAAGAATCACGGTGCCTGGAGCGGTGCCAGGATCTGGAGCGGTGCTGAGCGTACTGGGCTGGCGAATGGGACACTGATCGGTGCCGCAAGTGCGACCGATACTGAGAAGAGGAGCGGTGCTGGGACTGCGAGCGGTGTCGGGACCGGGATCGGCGACGAGACCGAAAACGCCGGTGGGACCGTGATCGTGAACGGTGCTACTCTGCGGTGCCGACAGAGGGTGGTCTCATCAGGGCAGGCTTGCCTATAGATTATATGACCCGCACCAGTGGTGCCGGGGGTTGAGGCAGCGCAGACTCTGTCATCGCGATCAGCTCCCTGGCCGTGGAAAATGTCTCCGGCATGGAAGGAATATTGAGCTCAACCACGGCTCGCGTCAGGGAGCTTTCAGGCACCGGACTCAACAGTCCTTGCGGGACTAGAATTGACGGTGCCGACGTTGTCGGTGCCGCGGCAGGTGTCGGTGCCAGGCGGTCCGACTTAGTCGGGTGCTCTGGCTGCGGTGCAGGTGGCACGGAAGCAGCAGGAGTCTTATGCCTCTTCACCGCGGGGAGAGGGAACGGTGCCAAACAGACATCGGTGCTGGCGGCGGTCGGTGCCGAGAGGCCTAAGCAGTACCAGTGTGAGCTGGTGCCGAAGAAGCGCTTCTGCCTGCGGACTGTCCAGCGCTCGGTGCCAAGGGCGGAAGAGTAAGAGCTGTCTCCATCAGGAGCTGGTTGAGATGAAAGTCCTGCTCCTTTTTCGTCCTCGGCTTAAAGGCCTTGCAGATCCGGCACTTATCGGCGAGGTGGGATTCCCCAAGGCACTTAAGACAGGCGTCGTGGGGATCTCCTGTTGGCATCGGCTTGTGACAGGCCGAGCTCGGTTTGAAACCCGGTGAACCGGGCTTGGGCCCCGGCACTGGGTGTGAGGAAGGGGCTAATCCCCGAACCCCTCTTAACTATATATACTAACTATGTTATAGAACAAATAAAACTAACTACAACTATAGAAATTATAACAATATACACAAGAAATAACGAGAGAACTACGAGTAGCTAGGGAAGTGGAGATCAGCTAAGCTGCACTCCACTGTTCCAATGACCAACGCGGGCGGTAAGACGGAACTGAAGGGGCGTTGGGTCGGCAGGGGTATATATTCGGCGCCATGGTGGTGCCTCTCTAGGGGGTGACCCAGCTGACCCACCGAGTATTGCTAGGGTAAAAATCCTCCGACGAACGTGCACGCGGCGCGCGCACACCTAATTGGAATCGATATGAGCAAGCACTCAAAGAAGAATGCAGTTCTACCAATGCAATGTCAGTCCTCACCTGAAGTTACTTTGGAAGTGCATACAGTCTGCCAATGCAGCTCAACTCAGATGTGATGTACCCGCTGCTATCCTAGTGCTAGGGCCCTTATTCTGGTCTGCCATTGCCACTCAGGCCTGGCCTGAAGCACACTCTATTACTCAAGCTTTTCGGATTCTCCTGAGCAGAGAAGTGTGTGGGTTATGCTTTTTTGCACAGATGAATGAATGCCCATTAGGGACTAAGGCAGGACCCAACTCAGTTTGACTTGCCACTTGAGGCTTTGTAGTCAAATTTTCACAGCTGGCTCTTAACCATAAAGTGCAAGATGTTTTGAGTGTAACATTTTACTCTCTTTTCCAGACAATGACCACTAAGAAGGAATGTTCTTTTATCTAGTCTACCAACCTTTAGTTTATGAAGTGCATTAGGCCCTTTAGCCTTGTTACGTCAACATTATAAATGTGAGGCAGATGGATTTAAATTGCAGCAGCCAGATGTGTGGCCAGATTTGGAGAATCTCAAAACTTGTATTTGGGGTTTGGGGTAAGCCTATTATAAACATAGGTGGCATCCAGATCTGGAATACAAACCCTGCTTCAGTGGCCTAACTTCAGGGGAGGGTATGTGGTTTCAGAATCAGCATTACATTGAACTCACTCTGTATAGCTTCCCAATTAGTAGTAGGAAAGTTCTGCCCTGAGTTTTGACAGAATAAAACCCCAATGACTGGCTGGAAGCAGTGTGCTTTAGAAGTGGCCATCAGGAGAGCAACTACTCCTTTGATCCTTTGTAATCAGAGGGGAGATGATGCAGGGAGCTGATATAAAGAAGGGAGAGCGCGCAAGAGAGGCTGAGGAACTGGTTGCTTATATAAAACATTTTCCGTTAATGTCATTCCTCATCCCCTGCCTCCCGCCAACAAAACTTTTGCCTTGGCCTTGAGATAATTAATCTTTGTTGTTTTGGAGAGTTCTCTATCAATACTCCAGTCTTCAAAGGCATCTAACCCTTCTGCTGATGAGCATGTTCGGCTCTCCATGAATCTTTCACAACCATGGCGCTGCCGGCATGTCATTATGAGCCTGATCCTGTTCCTGCTTAAAGTCAGTGGCAAAACTCCCATTGGTACAGGGCCAGGTGCTAATGTTTCAGTGAACTCAGTGGACTGTTCAGATCTTCCTGGTGTATTAAATAGCACAGGAGCTGCATTCAGCCTGTGCACATATAGTACATTCAGTAGCATAGCAGGTGGCGTGTGCCTGGAACATACCGGACACTGTAGTGCTGGCTTTGTATTTTACCTACCTTTATTGTACCTGGACCAAGCAGCAGTAGTCAAAGGGGTGAAACCAGTAACAGCAATTACATTTAGTGGTGAGAGAGGAAAGCCATTCAGTCCACTTGCAGGTCCATTGGCATGAGAAAAATCAGTGTATGTTATACAGAGACAATTGCTTTGAGAATGGAGTCTGAGGAGCTCAGAAAGCACTGGAAGAACCCAGACTTCTCCACCAGTACCAGCGACATGAACACGTTTAGTTGGGCAGCAGTTTCAGCCTGGCTTACTCTACTCTGAGCACTTACTTTAAGTGGCTTGAACCAGCTCTCTGAAATGTCCCTCAATACTTAGGAGTCAAAAAGGAAACTAGGATTTTCAAAACAATCTTTTAAGCACTCAACAGTACTTGTTTTGGCAGCTCATGGCATGGTAATGAACAGAGCAGCCTGACTGCTGCCAGAACAGCTGCAGCTATGAGGGGGGCATTGGAAGAGAGCCAGGCAAGGTTCCTGGCGTGTGACTCCTGTGTTTGGGGAGGCTAGGCATGAGCTAGAAGTGTGTGTGTGTGATTGGGGGGGGGGGGGCACCAGCACCAGGACTGTGGCCCTGTCCCTGCTTCTCCTCTAGGCCGCACCACACTCGGCTGCCTCCCCGCAAGGTCCCACCCATGCTCCACCTCCCACTCTACCCCAGCCCTGACCTCCTCCCCTGAGGCCCCGCCCATCTCCCCACACCTCTTTGCCCCCCTCCCTGCAACCCCCCCCCCCAGCCTGCGGCTCATGCCTCTTCATGCCCTCCCACCACACATGCCTCTCCCCCCCACCCCACCCGAGGCCACGACCCCCTGCCTGCTGCTTGCGCCTCTCTGTCCCGAGCAGCAGGTGTGTGGCATAGTGTCTTTGGGGAGAAGGCGCAGAGTGAGGGCCTGACCTCCGGGGGAAGAGGTGGAGCAGGGGCGGGAAGAGGAGCAGCATGGGTGAGGCCACAGGGGAAGAGGACAAGCAGACAGGAGGCCGCACTTAGGGTGGAGCACGCGGGGGTGGCGCACAGGCACTGCCAAGATGCCTTTTTGGTGGCAGCCCTCCAAAGGCGGCTGGCCAGCATGCCTCCAGAGAGAGGTGTGCCACAGCCTGTTTGGGGAGGCTCAGCCTCCCCTGGCCTCTTATAACTGCCACCCAGGCACTCATGAGTCAGCATATGTCCCCAGTGGCCCATCCCCTCTGCTGGGAACACTACATGTGGGAGGAGCTCCTCTCACATGGGGTTGTATGGGAGCGAGAGAGCATGTCAGGCCAGGCGCCCCTAGACTCAGCACAGGGCCCTGGTCACCCATTTCACCCTCCAGCCTTCTCCTGCTATTATCTAGCATGGTCAGGCCTATAGCTCAAAAATGCAGTCCAAGCCAATACTGAAGGTTCAAACCCACTGAAGGTACCTGATGACAGGAGTTGTTACAGTTGCACATAACCAAATTTATTCTTATTGCTTTCCTATTTAAATAAACCCTTGGACACTCCATACAAAAGTCCACTGTTAGCAGAACAGTATTAAGAGTGTGAAGTCAAGCACTTGAAAGTTAGGGAATAGGAACCTTTAGGTCGCATAGTAGTATTTTGCTCAGGGTTGCTGCCTCAATGAGGACTTGTTGGACACTGCTCAGAGAAAAAATAACCGTTGTTTAGTAAATGAGGCTATACCTCGTGATAGTCTGTAGCATTATGGTCACCACATTCACAAGCTTATGCTAAAGTTTGTATGACTTGTAAAGTATCTGAAATTTCATAGTCTGCTGAACTTTTTTGTTCTGGTAAAATGTGTGTGTTGACACACTGTATATAAATTATAAGATTCTACTGTATAACATAGCTGTAACATGCTCCAGAGTTAGAGTTGTCCAGTTTTCAGAGACAAAAAGACACTGGCACCCAAGCCAGGTGTTACTGATTCATCACCTGCTTAAATAGCCATTCTCTGGTAGGGGGAAGGTGTGAGCAAGAAATTTACATTTCATCATGAGGCTGGTTCAAAGCTCATGTCCACAAGAGACTGTTTGGCGCAGCAAGGATGGTTCTAGCACAAGAAATTGAATTATAATGAGGGGAGAAAAACACTTGCCCTCACGCTCTCCGCCTTCATCTCTGCTCATGACATCAATGACGCTGAAAGAGCTGATGTTGGGAGGGAGTGCCGGCTGGGAGGCTTTGCAGCCAGTACAGCCTGCTATAAGCTTAGAAATCTTTTTGCTTTCAAGTTCACTTAGCTTGTTAAGTTAGTTTGTGTTTTATCTGTTACTTCTTTTGTAACCAATCCTGACCTTTCTGCCTCATTACGTGTAGTCACTTAAACTCTTTCTGAAAGTTAATAAACTCTGCCCTTTTTTATCTAACCAGTGTGTTTAGTTTAAAGTGTGTGGGACACTTCATCTGGGATAACAGAGCCGGTGTATGGCATTTTCTGTTGATGACATGATGGACTTTGAATGAGCTTGATTTATTCAGCAAGGTGCTGGGCAACACAAGACGCACATTTCTGGGGGAAAGTCTGGGACTAGAGTTCCCAGTGTTCTTCTGCAGTGTACTTCACGAGTGGCCAGCTAGTAGTGCTCAATACTGTGCAGCTGGGCACAAGTTACATGCTGGAGCCTGTGTGTTAACTGGCCAGGAGTGACTGTTTCCTGGTTGGAGAACTGAGGCGACACAGCTATTCAGCAGGTCAGATTGTACCCTGGGGATTGTCACACTCCTTACTCTAGAAGTTGGGAGGTGACCACTAATTGCGTGTGCATCAGGCATGTGTGGCCTGATGTCCAGAGTTGTTGAGCCCTCACAACTACAGCCGCAGTCAATGGATGTTCCCCAGCTCCAATAGTAATGCAGTGAAATTAGGAGGCATGAGGCTAGGGCAAGGAATTAGCAGTGTCTGAATTCTAATCCTGGTGCTGCCACTGATTTTATGAGTGGCCTCAGGTATTTTTGTCTCATCTGTAAAAGGGTGCTAAGTCTTTTATCCTAAGTGGAGATGTGGACCTAAATTAATGTTAGTCAGGCACGCAATACCCTAATTCAGTGTTCAGTTGGGGGGGGGGGAGGGCAAATAAAGGTAAACAGGCAACCTTCATGTTAGCATTTCTTAACTTTTATGTGCCTGACCAGAGTACATGGTTTTTACTAAAACATTTGTATGCACCCTTTCATTATTTTAGAGTGTGTGTGAGAGAAGTGAACCATGCACATGCTCTATTTCTTCCTTCAATTACCTTTAAAATAAGATAGATATTGTTCCTTTCAGAATGAGATGTCTTCTGTCTCATCTTTTCCCTTGCCCTTTCCTCCCTATCAAAGGCCTGCTGCTATCTCCAGTTTTTATGAGGACTGTAAATTACTGATCCAAACCATGACACTGAGAACAGTGCAGAACTTTACTTATGGCAAGGAAATCAATGAGCTATCATGACTGATGCTCTCTGGTGCTTTCGCTTTTCCTGTTTGTGGCTCTCATTCCATGGTGTGAGTCAGTCCCATTTCCTGTTCCAGTCTTTTGGACATTTAATAGCCTCTTTGTGTCATGCAATTCAAATGCCACTGTGTCAGCATGGAGTTTTCAGGAAGCCCCAAGCCTATAGCACTATTAATAATTGCATTTACAGTGCTTTTTTCTTGAGTAGTACACTTTACTTTGTTTCATCCGAATTTCCCTCTTGTGGGAGAGAGGGGACCAGTCAGCGCTCCAGCTAGGGCTTTAATCCAGGGCAATCTACACATAACTCCTGGGCGCACCAGATAGCAAGTGTAAAAAATCAGGATGGGAGTGGGGGGTAATAGGTGCCTATATAAGAAAAAGCCCCCAAAAGCGGAACTGTCCCTATAAAACCGGGACATCTGGTCACCTTAACTCTGTATGAAACATCTGATCAGCCAACTCTATCCCGTCCCTGATGGCTGTACCTAACACACTTGGTCCTTTGGGAAAGTCATGTGAAGGGTTTTCCCAAAAGGCCCTGGGAGGATTTTGCCTGGCACAGAGCGGGAGGGGCCTCTTACCTGACTGGCCTTAAAGAAGATATAGGGTTCAAAGAGTAAGTCTCCCAGCTGGAAATCCAAGGAGTAGGACATTGGTGCCATTAAAAGTGCTTTAATCAAATGAGGCTCAGAAGAAACAGTTACAAAGGCCACAAACAACCCCTCATGCTGTGACCCCCCCATCAATGAAAGATCTGGTTTGTTAACAAACCGGGAACCCACTTCTCTAGTCATGTCTCTTTCTCAACAGCAATTCCACGGAGGTTGCTACTTCCTTAGGGCAGCAGTAACTGCCTTTGTCCTTGTGTGTATAAAGAAGGGGCTCAAGAGATCTGAAGAGGACTATTTGAGAGGGCATAACAACCCTGGCTGTCCTTGAGAAGTTCCAAGCCTTGCTCCACAGAATGCATGCAGAGCTACTCTTCGGCTGCTTTTTCACTGGCTCAGGCTAGCTTCGCCTAGTGAGTGACACTTTTAAAAAATACCTTAAGGAACGTATTTAGTCCCATGTGTACTATATATACTAAAGCCTATTTTGTCCTTGTGTGGTGAAATAAACATAATTCGAGTGTGTTAACGGAGCAAGCACTCCAAGCCTACAGACAATGGTGCTAAGTCTTTATTTACACTTTTGATTAATGTAAATAAAGAATAACATCCTGAAGTCACTGATGTAAAACCTGTGTGAGTGAAAGGAGACCCCCAAGGCCTCTACTGCTGCATAATTTACCACAGAAAAGACTGAATAACAGAAGCACTGTATAAACTGTTGACTAAACAAAAACAACTAAACTATTTAAAATTGTAGACTAGAGCCTTGGGCAACTTCATCTGTAGTGTATCTATAAATATGCTGGTCTACATTCTAAACTCTTTACACAGGCCTCACAGTTTGCAGTGGCACAGCTATTATACCTGTAAAAGCAGCAAAGAGTCCCATGGCACCTTATAGACTAACGGACGTATTGGAGCATGAGCTTTCGTGGGTGAATACTCACTTCGTCGGATGCATGTAGTCCACGGGACTCTTTGCTGCTTTTACAGATCCAGACTAACACGGCTACCCCTCTGATACTTGGCTATTATACCTGTATACGTAAGAGAGCCTTTCTGTTTCTTCATAAAATCTGCTGCTGGTAGAAAGACAACGTAGGTAGATGCCCAAGGAAAAGAAGAAGGATGGAACATGTTGGGATAGAAGACACTGAGATGAACATCCAGGGTGCTAGAGGAAAGCACAAAAGGATGATTTTTTCCACATTCAGGATGGTCCCTCCCTCCAGGAGCCACACATTTTTTGGGTGAAGCGAGAATGTTGCGTCTCTTGGGGAGCTTCTTATGGGAGGAAGAGGGAAACAAGCAAGAGACAGGCACAGATATTGACTCTATTTTAAGCTACCATTGAGCATCTCAGATGGCTCTCATGGCTGCAATACCTCACCCCCACCGTGTCACCTGTGCTGCCCACAACCCAGCTAGTTTCCCATGCATTCCTGCTGAGCAGCAGGCAGGCATCAAGGTTCCCCCTGTAGTGAATTCCCCTGTGGCACTGGATCTGTAGTCCACAGCTCTGCCTCCCTTCTCGCTCCTCCTTCCCAATCAGCAATAGAGACGACAACAGTGACTGAAGGAGGTGGTGGCCAGAGGCGCATGAGAAGAGCAATTGCTTTGCTGCAGTGTGTGGGAAATGTCATATGTGGGTGGAGCCACACAAACCATACCAGCTATGGTTGTTATAAGGGATGTTGGCCCAACCCACAAGTGAGCAGCTCTGCAGAGCTGCAGCTCCACGAGGACAGGAAATGCTGCCCTGGCTGAAACAGATTGTGCTCCAGTGTTAACACACCTCAGGGATTTAATGCAACTGGTGTGCTTTTTGATCCTGCTGGAGCTGTCTGGGGATGTCAGGGGAAGCAACTTCCTGTGTGTGATTTTTTTTGGAAGGCCGGGGTTTGTGTGTGTGTGGGGAACCTCTCTGACTGGCAGTTTTTCACACATCTGCATTTCCTGGGGTAGAACAGCTGCTGCAGGAGGCAGGTAGAGCACCCTCTCCCCCTCACCACTGAGGAACTAACAGATGTTTTTGGCTATGGGAAGGGGGAAAAGAGGAAGTAGCCCAAACCATTTTCACACAAGGTGAAGTGGGAGCCAACAGAGCCCAGCAGCTCAGGACATCTTTGCTCCCACCCCTCTTGTAAGAAATGGGATGGCTCCCCTCTCCTCCTCCCCCCACCACTGCTGGGTAATTCTGCAACACCAGACCTGGGAAGGGAGGGAGGAGAACCACTATGGAGCTGCACTTCCACTACACCAAGATGGGGGGTGGAAGATCCCCTGGAACTATTCCACCCCCGCCTCCCCGGCCTGGGTTGGGGGTGACGAACCTCCACAGCTAGAGAAGCAGAAGTGTGCTGGGGGGCATAGGCATATGTGGGGCAAAGGGGGTTCAGCATGGTTGTGGGGGCTGGGCAAGTGGAGTTGATCTAAGGGCTGGGGACACAAAATTAATTCATTTGGAGCAGGACCACACAATTAACTGCTGAGCGGCTCCATTAACACGGGGTGAAATCCACATGTAGAAGGTCCCCTTCTGAATAAAATCACCATAATTTGGACCACTGACTTGATTGAGAGTAAAGTCTGAATAAAAAATGAGAAAGGACCACAGGTTCAGACCTTAGTTGACGATAAAATCTGTCCCCATTGGGCCCTTCAGTTCCCAAACTCTTTGAGCTCAATGGCAGCATCCATCATGTACCAGTAAAACAAAACTAATTACATACTCTCTGCGGGCTTCTTGCCATTAGGGAAGGGGTCATCACATCTCCACAGCGCCATCTGGGCCAGAATCTTAGCAATAGCTTTGAGTTTTTAAGTGCCATGGCATATAGCTACTATAACAACTTGATTAAAGGAAAAACCTCAGTGGTTGGCAATAAGGCCTTAAATAGTTAAATAACTTTTAATTTAATATTATTGATATTTTATCAGCTGAATTTTCCGAATTCCTGTCAGCATTTCTCTATCTTCTTATCTTGGATTGGGGCAAATGATCTCTTCTGGAGAGCTGCAGTTGGAACAATGCTTTGTAGCCTCAATCTATTCTGGTGATACAAAGGAATGATTCATGAATGCAGTCTCCATTTGGATATGTAGGCAAGCAGGGTCCTTCATTGTTGAAAGGTTATGTTCTACTAAAGCCATATTTAAATTTTAGGTAATTGCCCACTGGTTAAAGTGCTTTTTACAATTAAACCAGACTATAAGGAAGGGGTGGGGGAAATGTACCTTGCAACAACTTGAAAGATGCCTGTTTATCATGCAGTCACATGGGGCTCTACATTCCTTGAGAAGCTACATCATCAGATAGTCAAGACAGGTTCTTATTTGACCTAGCTTCCAAAGGTCTTATCCCTGGGGAAACTTAAAATTGGACTAGACAAAGCATCTGAAAATATGCGGTAGAGCAAGGGATTAAATAATTTGATAGGTCTTAACCTGTCTTCTTTCTGTGGATCAAATCCTCAGGTCCTTGCTCACTAATTACTCAACAAAACTGCCACGGGAATAAAGGACTGAGTTAAAACTACATAATGACTCAAGGTTTGGCATAACTGTTAATTATTCTTTAAAACAATTTTTGTTCTAGCAGTTTGCCCTTCTTTGTGACTATGAATAATAATTAGGGACCCGATCCTGTGAAGTCTGACTCTCCCACGTATCCCCACTGACTTCAGTGGACTATTTATTTGACTAGTCAGGTGAATAAAGGTTGGCTGGATTGAGCCCCACAATATCTTTCACACTGCACTAGTTTTGCTGTAACCATGCTTATCTCCCCTACAGAACATTAGAGTGCCTCTTGAGCCTTTTGGAAATAAAAGGACAGCAACATCCAGGGCTTTGGGAAGAACATTTTATTGCTAAGCATATCCTTGAACGAAAATGCAAATAAGAAAAGAAGGAAAGAAAGAAGGGGGAAAAAAAGCAGTAACGTCACAATAACTCAAATGAATATCCTTGAGGTTCTGTGCATAAAACAACAGGAGTATGGTAGAAGCCCACATACAGAAATGCACATGTTCCCAAAAAACTGTCGAATAGAAACTTACACAAAAAAAAGTAACGGAACAGAAAAGAACGTGGGATTTTTTTCTTTAAAAAAAGGAGGGGGAGGGTATAAAAAAGAAAGAAAGAAAGAAAGAAAGCAAGAAATCATTTCACAAGACTCCAAGAACAGCAATCTTTTACAGACATTGAGAAATAATCAACTTCAGATAGGTTCGGCCAGTTAAGTTGTCTAAAATCGTGCTTTCATACCTTTTTAAAACTTGTCTTTTTTTCTTTTTTAGTATTTAAAAACAAATCAAAACAAAACAAAAAATAAACCACCCAAAAAACAACCTCACACACACACACACACACACACACTGAAAGAGCTGTTAACAGCGAAAGCCTCTTCTCTAAACATTTGAGAAGGCTGCTTTTTATTTTGTTCCCATGTGCGTGTGTGCATTTGATGACACTTTTCTTCAAAGTCAAATATTCATGCGAATTATAAACACCAGCAAGAGTAGATTTCTAAATCTAAACAGCTGATTAGTTTTCATCTGTACACAGAGAAATTGTACATTTGTGATACTCCAGAGTCTTCAATTCATTTTGTGTTTGTTTTTCTTTTTGTCTCTCTCCCCCTCTTTTGCTTTTTTTGCACATGACAGTCATGGCCATGAAACCAGTTGGTTATTGTTCTGTACAGTAAGTTACTCCCTTTCACATAATTGGGGAAAAATAAAAACCAAACCACCAAGATTAATTAAATCAACTAAAACAAACAAACAAAAATCCCAGTTTAACCATAAAACATTATATACATCAGGGTACTCTAGAAATTACACTAGCAAAAAAAGTAGTAAAATATGTAAACAAAATCTGAGAATTTTTTTTTTATCCTTTTGACACAGGTAACTGTGACAAAGCTAAAGCACACACTCTCTTCACATTTTTATGGTTTGCTTTTTGTTGGTATTATTAAAATGTTTTTCTTCTAAAACAACATTCTCAGTCCATGTAAACACCTTGACAGAGTTTCTGTTCCAGTCGTCCTATCAAACATATGGTGATAAATATATCTGTATATATATATATATTTATATATATAATACTATTATTAACTCCTTTTATTATTTTTTGTGTCACAGCAGCTTTATTCATTTCTTTTATATAAAAGAGAGAGTAAAGGGTGAATAGGGCAAATGGAAAGACAGATAGTCAGAAATGTCAAGCTACAAAATTAAAATATTACATATGAAAAACATCTTCATGTCAAAAAAAACCCTTATGAATTTTGCACTTGTTCGCAGCATGTGTTTGGCTTGTGTGACGTTTATGGTTCTTGTCAAAGGTTGAACTCCAGTATTGTCTTTCTGACCTCTTTATTCAACTGCTTTATTATTAATTTTTTGCATGCATTGTAATCAGTCACAGAACCAGAACCCAAAGAAAAGGCTCCCTTCATTTAGCATCGTATATCTAGCTCAGAGTGGCCGACCACTTTTGTTTTGCTTCCCCTCCCCCACACTTATTTAGCCATAGTTTGGCTGCGTTAATGCACACTCACTGGTATTGTCAAATAAAGCCAATGGCCCCAATCAAACCAGACTGAAACCTATCTGTTCATGAGTTTAGTTGCAGATACTGGAGCCAAATCTAAGGGGGACCAGTTTTCCATAAGAATCATCTTCATCATCACTCATTACACACTTTCACTGTGCTATTAGCAAATAACTTACTGTAGACAACGGATTCTAGAGACCACACAACCAGATATGTAAAGTGAACACCATGGGTAGCTTTTGAGTTCATATATGGCAATAGTCTCTCTTTATTTATTAGGCGGGTCCCCCCCCAGATTTCTTCTTGACTCATGTTCTGGTTCATTCTCTTCTCCCCTTCACACACCCCAACCCCCAAAAAGAAAAAGAAAAAAAAAACAAACAAAAACCAACAAGCCCCAAAACCATTTATTCCCCGCCCCCCCCCTCAGATCTCAAAAAATTATACGTATGCTGGACACGGCCAGATCAGTTTGTTTGATTTTTTTGTTTGTTTGTTTAAACAGTTTATGCATTTTTTCTTTTTCTTTCTTTCTTTTTTTTTAATAAGTAAACTGAAAAATGATCGATACAGTCAAAGATCACGAACATCATTAAGACTCACTTGGAGATATGAAACAAGTAAGCCATGAAATCTTCTACCTTTTGCGGAAAGTTCAGCGAAGAGGAGATGTGGAGACTTCCAAGTCCGTCAGCATGGTAGAGCTGCATGTGCCATCTCCAGAACGCTAAGTGTGCTTTATAATACAGTAGGGCAGAGTTTGCTGACTCCAAGCGATGACTGAGACATTAACAGTCACAGCTGAATCTTTTTCCCAATTTTTTTTCCCACAAACTGTAGATCCCAATCTCGTTAGCTGTAACGGCTCTGATATTTCAGTTAAATCTCATGAAGTATATATATATTTATATATAAATAAGTATATTTTTACACATAATACTCTTTGTCCTTGTTTTTCTGTTTCTTGTGGCCGCTCTTTGTGCTCTGCTGCTTCTCCTTCACGAGCGTGCCATTGCTCTGGGCTGAGTTGCTGATGTAGTTCCGCGTCTCATCCACCTGATAGGACCCCTCGTCCCTGTTCCTGTACTTGTACATGGCATACAGGAGGATCAGGATGCAGAGGGCGGCAGCAGCCACAATACCGACGACCATCCCCGTTGTGCTGCTCGACTCACGGACCACCTCTGAGGCCCCCGGAACCCGTCTGATTCCTGGCTCCGTGGGGTTTGCTGTGGGCACATTACGGAACATGGGGGAAGTTATTAGCGGGCTCTTCAGCTTTGTGCTGTCTAGCTCATAGGCAGTGGGCAACGGAAGCAAGACTATGTCAGGCTGGGGTTTGAGCTCACGGTTATTCATTTTGCCAGCTGGCAATTTGGGCACCATCCCAGTCGAGGACGAAGCTGTGGAGCGGATCAGCTCAGGGGACAAAGCCGTGGTAGTAGTCCTACCAGTTTCGGAGACTTTGTTAGGTCTAAAGTCCTTGGATTCCCACTTAGGTGCATGTGCTTTGTAGCCACCTTCGAAGACTGAAGTGGAAAGACTCTTATCTGTTACCAAGGAGAAGGTGGTGTAAAAATCTTCATCATCAGTAGGGGGTAGGTTAGAGTCAAAGGTTTCCCCTGAGCCATACCCAGATATCACCAAGCCATCATCATCACAACCATCGCTGCCTTGGTCCGACAAGCAAGGTAACCCCGCCTCAGAGGTCATGGACAGGGAATCTTTGGTGGTCTCAATAATGGTGAGGAGGGGGCGAAAGGTAGGGGGGAGTGTAATGAAAGGTGCACGAGTAGCAATAGGAGGGATATCTAAAGGGTCTTCTACAAGTAGAGGGATAACTAATTCACCTCCTGGGATTGAAAAGAAAAAACAGAAGATTAGTAAACATTAGTGACACAGTGCATCATGTTCAATTCCCTGAGCTCAAAGGTGGTGGAGGACTCAGAAGTTATGAAGAAGTGTCATGGAGGCAGCTTTCCTGCCCCTATCCACACCATCAACACACTTTTCCAGGGTTCTAGGAAGCTTTCTGCCCAACCCTGCTTTTGAGATAGGTAAACTGGCCATTCCAATTCCTTTCTCTTTTAATCTCTGCTAGGTATGTTCAAGTGAGAGAATTTTGAAATCCTAGTGACCAAAGGGTTTGCGGTCCTGAAGATACTCTCAAATGACTGTGCAGTTTTCAAACTTGGCATGGTTCCATTTTCTTATGTCTTTTACTATATGGGAAAAAGAATACTTAATTGTGGAATTACTCCAAACCTCCAGACAGTACTGTTCTCTTGGGTTGGATTTTGCTGCTGACGTATGCTGATTTTACGTTTTTCCTCTGATCTTTCTTGTCACTGGTATTTCTTCTCTGCCATTTGAGTTCCACAGCAACAGTTCCCAGTTCAACCTTTTTTTCTTGTTTGTCCGTCCTGTTTTTTAAATTGTGTGAGTGAATGAAGTGCGCATGAAAGGTAGGGATGGACTGTTGTGGTTGGAACTAGATGTAGTGCAAGAAGGCACAGAGAGCACCTCAATGCATGTTTGTCTTTTTTATCTTCAATACCCTCTGCTACTCTAGTCCTTTCCCTCTCCCTGCCCCTTCTCAGCTCTGCTAACGCACCCTGATAGTGATCTGCAATACTCCTTGTTGTTTCAATGCTGGGCTTTAAGGGACACTAACAATCCTTGTTCATTGTGCCAAACTGTATTGTGGTTTAATGATATGGATAAATAAGAAGTACGCTGACCTAAATCAGGATTTGATTCCAGGCCACGAAAGTGAAGAGTAATCTCCATCTTGCACTTTCTGGCTTTCTTTCTGTGCTGATGGTTGTGATGAATGTTACTTTTTCTCTAGCCTGGCAGACAGTTTTCTGCAAAGCAGGTACTAAATGAGAAAGTCTCATAATCTGCTGTCTGGGAGTGCTTGTGCTGTGAACAACCAGCAGCCATTCCTCACTTTCTCCATACCCAAGCTCATTATCTCTGCAAATGAGAGACCCAAGGTCATTTCAGAACCTAGGTATCTCAGTACCACCGAGGTGCTTGCAAGCAATGAGGCCTCCTAAGATTATTTGTTTTATCAGGGTATAGGCTTGAGTCACACTTTCACCATAATGTGACTCTATTTTCAGGCTCAGGAAACTATCAGTCCACTTGTCTTTTCCATGGGTATGAAAGCACAGTGGATTACTCTCATGTATGTTCAGATCACACAGTCTTGTGCTTAAGTATAGAGTTCTATCTTTTTTTTAACTGAGTCATGTTGCCTTTGCATGTAAATTTTGATTTTAGTTATAATTTTGTTAGGCATTTAAGCTAATTGGGCTGTATCCTGAGATCCTAAGGTAAACCATCCTCAGGCAAGTTCCCATTAGTTTCAATGGGCATTTTGCCTTAGGAAGGACTAAGTATAAACTGAGGGCCATGCACTTTCAGTAATCATTTTCATCAGTGTAAAGTGAGTGCCTAATTGTGTAAAATGTTACCACTAGTGTGAGTGGAGAATTCTGAGGATTTAGTATTATTTTACTCATACTTTGCACAAGTATATATGGCTACAGAAAGTGCAAGGCAATAGAGAATCAGACTGAATAAAAAACTATGACTTTGCTTAATTCATTCATGTTAATTAATTGTCTTTCATCCAAGTGACTGTTGAATGGCGCTGGGTAAAAAATGCGGCTATCTGCACTGTGGTGCTCTATTGTATTTTCTGCATTTGTTTCATACTGAATTTCCAAGGGTAGTTCTGCAAAACACATGCCATGATCAGAGAGTATGATTTTGCCCTAAATCTTGTATGCTGGGTGCTTGCAGGTTTACCATCATTTTGATCCAAATTATTTGGGCAGCAGTCATTTTTAACCACCAATTGGAGTGTACAAATGGAGTCTCAGGGCCTTTAAAATGTACTACCTTCAATATTTCAAATCGGAAAGCAACAGTGGCATATGGTTATTCGTATCCTTCCGCAGGGGTAAAATGCTGGTACCACTGAAGTCAATGGAAACCTTAATGTTTACTTAAGTGTCACGAGAAATTAGCCCCAAATCAGAATCCATTATTTTACTTAGCTTCTTAATATACCCATGGAGTAAAGCTCGTTCTAATGTATGAGATGAAAATGGCAATTTGGAGATGTCATTTAATTTTCTGAGCTTCCAGGTAATGTTCCTGCCACTTCTGTTACTGAATAAAGAAGGGAAAAGTTGAATATTATGTGTCTAAAATAATCCCACAGGATTTCTTCAAATTGTATCTGTTCAGTACAAACATGAGAAAGGCAAAGAGCATTATTACTCTGCAGTTTGCCAAACTACTACATTGCATTTTGTGAACCTGTGATTCTGGTCTCCTCCTTGTGAAATAATAACAGGAACTTGTCTTGTTCCTGTTTATGCTATTGTTTTAGAAGCTTGTTTTCTGTCCATTGTTAGCGTGGGGCATGGATAATCCATTTTATCACATGGTCTCAGGACAAACTTGAACGAGGGCCTTCAGGAAAAGATCATCTATCAGAATAAGTTCTATGGACTAGGTAAGACTGAATAAAATAATGGAATTTTCAGCCAAATATGAAATTGAGCTGCCTGTTGAGTGGGGAATTGAAGTCCCTGAAAGTCATCTGAGGTCTGTTGAGTGGCTAATAGTGTCCCTTTAAGTGATTTTAAGATCAATTCATCCACCATTATACAATAGCATTCATCTGCAAGTTTAGTGCACCATCTGTGACACACAACTGGAGTCAGAAGTTTGGCAGTTTTTAATTGCCCATCTAAAGCTTCTGAAGTGCCTGTGTTATTAAAAGCTACTACGCTTACAAATGGATTCTGTTGATCTGCCACCCAATAGGGCAATATTTTAGGCAGCTTTCTTCCCACAAGGAAATACTTTAGTCCATTTTACAAATCACCTCTTTGGACTTGACCTCAAGGAGATGGAAATATTTAGTTTTTAAAACCGGAAGACAAAGCTTTCATTAACAGAACAACCACTTGCATTAAAAAGCAATTCATTTTTCTAGGATTTTTTTTACTTGCAGTTAATGATCAAATATAATGTCATTATAAAATGGTTGGGTTTTTCATGAAACGTCAAGAAGAGTCTAACAGAGCTATTAGGATTAATGGGGTTCCACATATGTAACTGAGAGCAGATATTGTCTCTTTGTGTACAAAAGTAGGTCAGAAAGAAAATAACGAGCCAAATTCAGAGGTGAGTCTGAGTCTTAGCAGGTATCTGAGAGGTGGTATAACTTATGTGCTTGTACGGCTGAGACAATTTAGGCTTTCGTGGAATCACTTAATCTCGCCTCTGAATTTGGCCCAGTGTGTCTGGTGAGCCACATCCTGGGTGCAAGCTACACCCCAAAAAATAAGATACAGTTAAGGGTACTTCTCCTGGGGTTCATGGTTTTTAGAGGAATCATTTCCCTATCAAGGAATACATTGGTCAAAGTTGCTAAGATATTGTGGCTCTTGGAATTCATGGTTTGGTTTGGTTTTTGGATTGGTTGACAGAATGTTTTTTTCATTTTGAACTAAAATTGGCTAGTGTTTCATACAGGATGTCCCAACAATAACGCAGTGAGGAAGGAGTATTTAGGTTTGTTACTTGATGGTATGCACATATTGCTGCTTCCTGTGAACGTATAATTTCACATTGAACCTAGAAATCTCTGCCTACATCTAAGAGTTGAAACTTTCTCACACAGTGGCTCTCTGGCACAGACCCTGAAGGTTCAGGCCTTTCCCTATACAATTAGTGCCCACTTTATTGTCCAAAGTATGTATAGTACCAAAAGAGTTACAAGAGGTACACAGAAGGAAACCACTGTGTTTTCAAATAACTGTAGGGGGATCCAGTCATCTGACTCCCATTAAATAAATGGTCAGGATTAAAATCTCTTAATTACTTCTTTGAAAAAGAATCTGATGGTGCAAAGGGCTACATTAGTGCTAAATATTTGTGGGCCAATCCTTGAAGTCCTTCATGATTTGGTCCATTATTATGGAGTTGTGCAGCTAACTCTTAGAAAATGTACAGTGAAATTCCTGCCTAAAGATATCCACTGCTCTCTGTTTGATTGAGATTCAACTGCAGAGACATGGGACGTTGGTTTCTGGCTGCTATTGCTTTGTTTGGAAAGCAAGCATCAGTCAGTGGTGCTGGTGGATGAGCTGTGGATTCAGAACCTGTTTATACAATTCAAAGCATCCCAAGAAGATAGCAGGGCCTTTTCTGTTTGCAGTCCTGCCCATTCCCCTTGTCCCCTCTCCCCAGCGGATAGGTGCTCCCTGAAGAAAGCTGTGCAATTGAAGTGGCTTGTGTTGACCGCACAGTGCTGAAAGATGAAATAAAAGGAATAGATAAAATGGCTTCCTCTGCTGTGGTAGGGATGAAGAATAAGTGCCAAGTGCCAACAGCAGTACCAAGAGGATTGAGGTCTGTGTGGTGTGAAGCCCTAACCCAACAAAACACTAATATCCAAGGGCTTCCTTTGGATTTCTTCTTTCTTGGGACAAGCACAGTGTGTATTCCTTAAAGTTAGCATTTTAAATCTGGAACTTATACTTTTTTGAGAGGGCTGTGCTTTCCTTTAAACTAGTAGGACCACTGGGGATATAAAAGGTCTACTTTAGCCTTGAAGGCTGCCCTGCTTTTTCCTTTATGAGTGCTTTATAGATATATAATTCATACCTCTGGGGCTGATCTACAATAAGGGCTCGCTGTCACTGGAAAAGATGGAGTGTAAAAAATTTAATAGAAGCCTTCTGAACTGTGAGGATGTTGTGGGTCAATCATGAATGTAGAGGGCATCAAGCAAAAAAAAAAAAGTTAGCAACCTCCAATTCTCATCTTTCTGGCCAAGACTGTTTCACTGGTGTCTCAAGCATCAAAGAGCGGCAGCACAAAAAGCGCACACAAAAACAGAATCCTGAAAGATTCAACTTCTAACTCTCACGATGAATATAAAGGGACACAACACTGTCTCTTCCAGATGTGGCTGAAAATCTTTAGGGTGCCAGCTGAAAAGCCCAGCACAGCACATTCACATCCTCAGGTATTGAAATTCAACATCCAAAGTCTCTCATTTACATTTTATTCTTATTCTCTTGCACTGAACTCAACTCCATTTTCAGACCAAAACATCCTGCTATGGAAAATAATCCCTTCCCTACCCCCTGCCCCATATATGCAAGTTGGGTGCCAAGAAATTCTCATTAAGTCACTGAGTTTTTCAACACTTCTTGAGGTTTGGTCTCCTGTGAGTTCTTTGAGGGTGAAGAGGGAAAATATTCAGACCACAGTTCTTGAGTCACAGGAAAGCTGATGCTAATATGAAATCTAGCAGATGAGCATTTTTAATATTCTCTCACCTCTTTCCAACCTCATTTAATTGAAAGTGACTGTCAGTAACACAAGGGCAGGCATCACTTCCCCAGTGAGAGTGCCTTAGCCTTCTGCCTCAAATATCCTTACTGCCCGCTTCGTTCCAAAGCACCAATTGTTTCCAAAGTGACTAGACAAAACCCTAGTTTCGGGAGCAGATTTGGTTTAACTGAATTGCTTTGAAACATGTGAGACCCCACAAGAGCCTGTTTACAGGAATCTCTAACAAAATCCACTTTCCTAATGGCAAACAGCAAAAGCTAAATTAAAAGCTCAATCTTGATCACACTGAGGTCAATGTCGAAACTCCCACTGGTTTCAAAGTTGGTTCCTAAGGTTTATTTATACTTAGACAGACACAATCAGTTACGCCAAGGCCTGAGTTTTGATAACTAGGGATAAGAGCAGCAAAGAATCCTGTGGCACCTTATAGACTAACAGACGTTTTGCAGCATGAGCTTTCGTGGGTGAATACCCACTTCGTCGGATGCAAGTAGTGGAAATTTCCAGGGGCACTACTTGCCCACTACTTGCATCCGACGAAGTGGGTATTCACCCACGAAAGCTCATGCTGCAAAACATCTGTTAGTCTATAAGGTGCCACAGGATTCTTTGCTGCTTTTACAGATCCAGACTAACACGGCTACCCCTCTGATAGGGATAAGAGATCTCTTTGGAGGAAAGAAGAACTGACTTCACCTTTCCCGGGGGTGTAAGAATTGGATGAGATGGTTCTCAATTTAGTATGAAGTTTAAAGTTTGGAGAGAATTTGGTTTCTGTAAATTGTTGGTCACCTCAGCAAATACCAGTTTCAACATGGCCTGAGTGGGGAAATACCCCAGAAAAAATAACATACTGGTTTTTAAGATGTAATCGCAGCCAGGAGGCAGTGGTAATCTCATGAGAGAGCTGCTTCTCATTATGTTTCCAGCCTAAGTGTTAGATTGAAAATGTTTATCTAAGCATTCAGACTTTGAACTGCTTCTCTAACCCAAACAGAAGCTTAATCAAACTCTTCTGAGTTTCTCCCATCACTGTTTTAAATCCACTTGATTCACAGACAATAATGACAACTTGTTAGTCAACATAATTACCGGTTCCATTTACAGCATCAGTTCTTCAGGGAAGCTGTCAGCTGAACCTGAGTTATCGGCTATGTACTTAGTAGCATGCTACCATGCTGGCCCTTTAAAAGTCTACCTGTGCTAAAGGAAGGGCATTTTTTTTGTTTTTACCAGGAACTCAATGTTATCCAGTGGAATTCATGCTGCAGAGAAGGAAGTCCCCAACAGACAGGACGAATTTTAAAAGTCCAGACATTCAAATGTTGGGAGAAAAGGAGAACTAGTAAATGCTACAATTGCTGGAAGAGGTTAGCAGTCATGATGCTAGGGCCATTTTGGTTGAAGGGTTTGCACTCTAACAGTACACTTGAGAGTATCTTTTTGACTGTGGCAGAAACAAGAAGATTGACGATCAAGGAAATTAGCAGGAAGAATATGCTTCTGTAGGAACAGAGGGAACTGGAGATAAGAGCAACTAGGGACTCTATTGCCAAATGGGGACCAGTGACTTAAAGAAACTTCCCTTGTTTTCTCCTGAATATAGTCTACGCACCAGGCTACAGCAAGTTTACATATGAATGAAAACTCTTGGCATTACCGCTGATTCTTTCTGTGGGAGGCAAAAGGGACTGGGGCGAGAATTGACAGAGAGTGGGAGTGAATTACCCTGGGCTCCTTCACCCCCTCCTACGAAGAGTAGTACAATCACGTAATCGGAAATCTAGAGAGAGCATGTAACATAACAGCAAATACCAAAACAAACATATCCAAAACTTAAATAAAGGAATTTATGCTTTTTTCTCTCAAAACCAAACCATACACTAGAAAATAAAAATTCCACAACAAAGTTAAGCTCATCAAAAGAAAAGAAAACAACAACAACAACAGGTCATTCGCTTTACCAGAAAAAGAAAGATAAAACCCAAGAAAACTGAAAAAAAAGAATACAGGAAATCAAAAATGTTTCTTTTTAAAAAAAAAAAAAGTACTCAAAAATATATAAAATTAGCTATAAGAAAGCATACCACATTGATTTCATATAGTCAACTTACATCAACAAATTGCCCGCATGTTTTTTGGCATGAAAGAAAAATTTACAAAAGAAAGTTGTGTAAGAATGCTCTTGGACAAGTAGAATTGCCACATTCTTGTAACTTGCTTTTTTTGTTTTGTTGTCGTTCTTAAAAACTTTTTTTAGCAAAATGTTTATTATTTCTTTTTTAAATATAATTATTTTACGACAAAGGGTGATACAGGGAGGCAACAACACATACATCCACACCACATAACATGAAAAGAAAAAAATCTTGCACCTTAACAAATTTGAAGTTATTTCTCTGCTGTTTTTGGTTATAAATTATATGTTTGCTTTGTGTAAAATGTTTCACATATTACAATTGAAAAAAAATGTACACTTTAGAATTTGCTTTGACTGTTTATGTATCTACAGATCTAATGCTTTTTGAGAATCAAGGTTTTTTTTTGTCTTTTTGGTCAATTCAATATATATTTTTTAAAACATTTTCTTTTCTTTTTTCCTAGAATTTTTTTGTGTGTGTTTTAAGGAATGGATGACGGCACATAAAATTTTAACAATGCTAAAGAAAGGGTTGGGGAGGGGACTTATGGGAAGAAAAAAGATGCCTAGGGTGGATGGATTGGGAGTGTAAAATCTATGAGTGTACTACACAGGAGATGAAGATGATGGGAGTGAATGTGTAAGTCAGTTGCCATGTCCATGTAAGGGCGGTACGGAGTGATCTAGCAGCATTAGAGCTTCTGGCTGTAAGGAAGGGATGGGCAATATACAAAAACAAATGAGCATATTCATGCCCATCAACAAAAAGAAAGAACAGAACTCTAACATTGACAATCTCACAAACCCTAAGCTGCAACTTCTTCAACATGCAAGTTACAAAAAATTAATAATAATTAGTTTCATTAAAGATTCTCAAATTATAAAAACAGTTAAAGCTTTTTTCCTACTAAAAATAGCAGTAAAATACATAAACTAATAATAATAATAATAATAATAGAGATTAAAAAACAAAAAAACAAGAAAATTAGCTTTATGCACTGGAATTAGAACAACTTCAACTGCAGCTATGCACAGCCTCATGTTCACCAAGAAGTTGACATCAATGTTCTAAGGAACTGGAGCCATTAGTTGCTTCAGTGAATGACGCCATCTATTTTAAATGCCAGGGGTGCTTTGGTATCCCCTCCTCCTGAACTGGATAGTTTTAAATTCAGATTCTTTAGACCTGTGTCTGGAAAGTATGGATATAGGATTCTGCAGGTGAAGTAGTTCCTTGTTTAAAGAGGGAAGTAAGGGGGAAATTGCAGAAAACAATTCATAACTTTTGTTTCTTGTTGTCATTAGATTGGAACAACCCAAATCTAAGATAGAAATCCAACCATTGAAAAGAAATACATCAAAATATAGATATATAGAGATACACTAAAAAAACAAAAACAAAAACAAAAAAGCACTTTATTCCCCAGCAAGAAGGGAGAAAAGAACAACTGTGGTTTTTTTTATATTTATTTTTAAAGAAAAAATATTCCACACACTTTCAAAGATGAACAAACCAGATGCACACATTGAAAAGGAACAGACAAAGCAGTCTAGGGACACTTTCATCATTTGGATTTTTTTTGCTTATGGATTGCATTCCCTCCATTTTAAATTTTCTTTTAATTTTTGGCCAAAAAACTCCCCACCCACCAATGTACTGCTTTTTTTCATTACTTTTTTAAAAATAAACACAAGGGAAAAAAGGACGTGCAGTCTGGATGTACGTCATAAATAGACATAGGAAAAGAAAGAAGAAATTGGCTGAGATTGACAAATGGGTTATATAATAGCTTCATTTTACTGTAGGATGTTAATAATAATAATAATAATAATGCATGCTTAAAGTAAGTTGCATTTAGGGAAAGTAGAAAAACAGAACAGCAAGCTAGGACTTAGGAGGGAGGGAAAGGGAAGTTAGCAAAGACGACGACTCAAGGAACAAGGTGGTATATCATTCCATGCCTGTCCAGTAAGGGCAAAGTACATTCCAAAGGGTTCGGTGCAGGTTATGGGAAGAGATTAGAAGGGCTATGGTGTGGGGGGAGGGAGGGAAATTGCCAGAGGTGCTAGGAAATACATTCCACACTCATTATAACACTGCCTGTAGGCATCAAACACACAAAACTCCAGTCTTTTCTCAAGGCCCAGTTCTCCAGCCCAGACTCACGATGGGCAGCATTTGTGTAACTAATATTTTTGGGATTGTTCATGTGAGTAGGTACTAATCATCTTGAGTAAGGGCTGCAGAATTCATTTCCTGAAACACTTCCTACTTGAAGTAATGATTACTGCCTTGGAGCCTGAACAGGTGAATGCTAACAGTATAATGCTGATTAACCTATTATTCAAAACAGTCAGCAATTATTCACACAGAGTCAAAGGGCCTACTCCCAAGAGGGGATTCACAATCTGGCCCAATGAAGACAGTCATTGCAGTAAGCATTAGTCTGGTAGTAAGCGTTTGTAGGACTGGACCAGTGAATAGTCCCACTGAAGATAGTGGACAATTCACAATAGTAAACAATACAACTGGTAGTAAGTATTTGAACCTTCAGGCCATAAAGTCTTATATAGGCAAAACTTTGTTTGAAATTAATGGGAAAAGACTGCAGGATTGGACCCTTTGTATGTTATAAAGAGGTTTTACTGGTAACAAAGTTTATTAATAATCAGTCCTATTGGGCTTTACAAGACCTGGAAGCTAAGGAACAGTGGTAGTCTTATATACAAAATATGATACAGAGAGCCTCCAGATGAGGGTCATTGTTAACAGGAGGGACAATAGTACTTTCAGAGCCACTCAGAGAACAAAGCTAATCTTTGTGAACATGAGATAAAAATAAATAATAAAGTAGAGAGACACTGAATCCTTCAACTTTATACTTGGATGCGCTATTGAAAAAGTGTCCCAAGCTGGTAAAGATGGGAGGATGGGAGTTGAATGAGAAAAGCCCAACTTCCACTGAAGGGCGAAATGGCATCTGCCTCTACTGGAAGACTGTGCTGGAACTATATACTGGGGACTGTGTTAATAAGGGGGAGAGGTTCAACCAAGGACTGGGAAACCTGGCTAGGTGAACCTCAGGGACAATACATATAGGCACACATGGCTCCTGAGGCTGATCCATGTGGGATGATTTTTTGGGTTCATTTGTGAATGAGAAAAGATTGATTGGAAACAAAGAACAGTGGCAGCAGTGAGGCCACTGCAAGCCCCAGTGAGGTTATTTTTGGTAAACTTTCAAAATTACTGTCCCTGGGCACCATTCCCTACCAGGATTCTTAGCCTCTGGTTTAACAGGGTTAATCAATATACAGGAAATTTCACAATGAGGCATTTAAGCTTTGAAGTTTAATCATTCCTTGTTGTGACTTGCAGCTGGATTCTAAGAGTAGTGAAATACCTATATTCAATACACTGGAATTCACTGGGTTGGGATTTTTCTCTGAGACCTTTTCTGATCCATTGCCAAAAAATTAGCTTGAATTTGTCATGGAGGGTATGTCTACACTTAAGACACTATAGCAGTGCAGCTGTGCTGCTGTAGCACTTCAGTGCAGACACTACCTACACCAATAGGAGGGATTCTACCATTGGCATAGATAATCTACCTCCCCAAGAGGCAGTAGCTAGGTTGACAGAAGGAATTGTTCCATCAACTAGCGCTGTCTACACGGCAACTATGGCACTCAGGGATATGGATTTTTCATACCCCCGAGAGCCATAGCTATACCGATGTTAATTCCTAGAGTAGACCAGGCCTCAGGGGTGTTTTTTTTTAATTGGCATACAGCAACACTATCTGAGGTAATCAAGCCCAAATGCAGTGGGCTGAGTAGAGGGGTTTACCACAGCTCCAAAGCCCATAATAACAACTCAGATTTACATATTCTAGAACAAACTGAAGCATGCTAGTTACATTTTACACTGCATCACTCTTCATAACTGGTTTACTAATTTTTATAACCCATCCCTGTATAGATCACGAATAGTCCACGAGCTACAAAATATGCTAGTAAGCAAAGCTGCAAAGTAAGCAAACTCATCATACATTATTCTTCTTACTGTTTCTTTACCTACTAATTACATGTTATTTACAAGGCCACTTGTGAGTTCATGCTTTGCACATTGGTAACTTCTGTTTTCTTTCATTATTCATGCAAGGCCTACACATTGTTTTCCTTTAGACACCAAATAGACTCTAATGTGTGGGGAGCACAATTTCCAAACTTGAAGCTTGACGTTGGGCACCTCAGTCCATACTTAGGACCCTGATTTAAGTGTCTAACTCAAGGGCTAGGGACATGAAAAAGATGTTTAGTGGCCAGATGATCAAAAGAGCTCAGCACCCACAACTATAAGGTCGCTTTTAACTATAGCCGGATTTCCCCCCACCTCCCCGCCCTTAGTTCACTTCCCATTTAGGGACCTAAATAAATGGCCAGACTGTGAAAAGAAAATCTGGACATAAGAATCGCAGTAAGAGATGCTGAGTGGTGGGCAGTTTTGAAAACCTGTTCTGCATTCAGGTGATGAAATGTGTGCTGAGCACATTAGAAAATCTGTCTCTCAGCTCTTTTGAAAAATCCAGCCCTAACTGCCTAAATACAGATTTAAGTACCTAATATAGGTCCCCCAGTTTGCAAACTGGGTTGAAAATATTTCCACGTATATCTGTAAACTAAATATTTTGCTGCTCTCATGATTTTTTTTAGTGCAGTGGCTACCATCCTGCAACTGTCCCTCTGAAATACAAGCAAAGGTTGTAAAAGGAAAATAAATAATACATATTTTGCAGCATGCTGTCACACTTTTATTTTCAGCTATTTAAGCGAAGTTGAAGGGCTGGGACTAAAGGGCTCAGTATCTTAAGGGGCTTCAACTACTGGTTGAAGAATAGAAAATTTAAGTTTATAACAGAGTTGGCCAAAATTTTCTTAATTTTGTTTTTTTAAATGACATTATACTCAAAATTCCAATTTTTTTTAAAAGGATGAATTTTTTGCACACACTGTCCTTTTTGGAGCAGCTCTGGTTATATCAATTATACTTGCTATTTTCAGGAGTTTTCTAGTTTTGCATTTCTTTTAATTGCATTTTTTAAAGTTGTAGGTAAGTGTAATATTCATATTAGTGTGAGACCCACAGACCTGGATTGAACTAGATATACTATACAGCACCTGCCTTCCAATGTCTCCAACACACCTCTCCCCAGTTTGATAATATTCCTATGTGGTACTCCACCTCAGCTCTGCTGTAAAGCCATAATCCTGACCAGGGGTGGCTCCAGGCCCCAGCATGCCAAGCGCGTGCTTGGGGCGGCATGCCGCGGGGGGCACTCTGCCGGTCACTGGGAGGGTGGCAGACAGCTCCGGTGGCCCTCCCGCAGACATGCCTGTGGGAGGTCCACCGGAGCCGCGGGACCGGCGACCAGCAGAGCACCCCCCCGTGGCGTGCCGCTGTGCTTGGGGCGGCGAAATGGCTAGAGCCGCCCCTGATCCTGACCTACAACAATCTATGCTATTTCAGTCCTGGATCATGCACAATCTCTTCTAGACCTGTAGTATTCTCAGTTATTTCAGTCCTTGACTTGCACCAAACTGCCAATTTACCTCATCCCTAACATGCAATACCCCATGCTATTTCAATTCTTCGCTCTCCCATGCAGCTCTGCTCATGTAGCTCAACACTAACCAGTACCACCCCCTGCCATTCCAGCTCTAGACCTAGGGTGCCCAGATAGCAAGCGTCAAAAATTGGGACAGTAGGTGGGAGATAATAGGCATCTATATAAGACAAAGCCCTATAAAATCAGGAGATCTGGTCACCCTATCTAGCCCTCCAAATCACAATGTTGATGCACTTCTGACCTGCAGTATTCCCTGAGCTCAGTCCTGATCCTCTCCTTAGTGGAGATTTCCACTCCTGGGACTTTTTTCTTTCTGGTTGTCACGTGCATTAATAGTAGGGAAAGGATGAGTCCTGTACATTCAATTTCCTCTTCTATTGTAGCCTAATTAGAATGAGAACCAAGATCTTTAGTGATAAAAGGAAAAGCACATTTCCCTATTGCACAACCCAGGCCCCCTAACTGCTTTTTTGCATACTTATATAATCCTACTTTAGTTATCAGACAATGCTTTTTAGGCTCATTTAGAGGCATATTTCCATACTGAGGCAGGACTGAGATGATAGTGACAAAAGCTCTTAAGCGGCTGGTTCTGTTGAACAGTCAGTTAAAAGAGACAAATGGAGAGATTCCAATGAACTGAGTGATGCACATAGCCTTGAAAATAGGTTAGCTATAAAACGGAAAAAAATACACCCTTATCTATGCATCTGCTTTCAGCTTCAAGTAGTGTCTGCAGCAATTTTTCTCCAGTTAGTGCTTATGTGGCAAGAATCCACATTAACGAGAAGCAAGAAAAATATATTAGGGGCTTATGTGGTGTGCAAAGGGGGTGCCTTCTCCCTCCATTTATGCCCTAGCCTGGGGGAAACACAGAGATAACACACAGACAGAGACTGTGCCTAAAGATAGCCGGTGCACAGGCCAGCAGAGCCAGCTCTTTCTTGTGTTCCCCAGACCCCCCCCGCCCAAGAGGAACTGTGGAAGAGTCAGTCAGAATTCTTCCTGGGGGCTCCAGCTTCAGCCTGGCCCCTCTGAACCCTTCCAGTGTTGACTGAGGCAAAAAAAGCCATGCTCTGGCCCTGTATGAATGAAGGGGGAAAAGAACGAAACAGAGCAATGACGGTTCCAGAGTGATGACGTCCCTGTGGAGTGATTAGGATTAGGGAGATTCTGGCAGGGATCAAGGAAAATCAGAATCACTATAGAGTACTTCCGACAGGCAGGAGCTGACAGGAAAAACTCCTCTTTCCAGTGTAGCCTTAACTCTTTCCACACAGCCAGCCCAATGACTACTGAGGAAGAATTATACTATTAATGGCTAGCTTGTAGGCAGGGGTGAAAGTGACTTAATGAACTTACTGGTACGCAGGGCGGCTGAGGTCCTGGGCAGGAGCGGGGGCAGGAGCGGAGGTGGCTCTAAGCCCCATGAAGGGGCAGGGCCTTGGGTGGAAGTGGCGGGGCTTCTGGCGGAAGGCGCCGGGGCTGGGGCCAGACTTCCCCAGCCAGCCCTTCAGCACTGCCCGGCCTGCGCCAACCGGGGATCCAGCGGTGATTTAAAGGCCCCCCATAAATCGCCACCGGAGCCCCAGGGTAGTGGGGGCCAGGAATCCTGGCATGTTACCCAAAGCCAAATTATTTTTCTCTGAGAAAGAGAGGCCTGTTTTAATGGTTTCAGCACAACAAATAGGAACACAGGAATTTCTATACAGGGTAAGACCCCGGCTCTATTTAGTCCAGTACCCTTTCTCCAATAGCACCACCATCTGCTTCAGTGTAAGGTGCACAAACCTCACACTAAAAGTCCAGAATTCCTGATTATCTTATCTTGGCTCTGAGATTGACTGTCTGTGACCTCAGACAAGTCCCTTTGTCTCTTTGTACTTCATTTACCCCCACAATAAAATGGAATACCACCCGCTGCACAGGGCTGCTTTAAGGATTAAATATTCAGAGTCTGCAAAGTTGTTTGAGGATGATATGCTAGAGAGGTGCTAAGAGTTATTTACAAAAGGGCATTTATTATACTGTTAATGTCTTGGAGCTATGCAGGATTTATTAATAGCCTGGGTTCTTTCCCCCTCCCAGCTGAAATAGCAGAAGAAGATCATTGTTCACAGATAAACTATTATTAAGGAGGGGGCAATGAGCAGGCTCTGGGGATGGCCCATCATGCTCTGGGTTTCAGAGGAGGCACTCTTGGGAGTTTGTGAGGTCCTGGCCCCACAAACCAGAATGAGCAGCCATTGCATGGGGACAGTCTTTTTGGGGCTAAAGGACAGGCTGTGAAGTCCTCTCTATCACAGAATAGGAGCCTCCACCCCACACAGAGAAGCAGACTTTATGAGAGAGGAAATCTGCTCCTGGGGCAGAGACATGGGGTGACCAGATATCCCGATATTATCAGGACTGTTCCCATATTGGGGACTTTATCTTATGTATGTAAGTATACCTCCCTCCCCCCTCCTCCGTCCCCCCCCAAAAAGTGTCCCCATTTTTCACACTTGCTATCTGATCACCCTACAGAGACATCAGGGAGATGTGTGTGTGCTGACCAGTCTGGCTTTCTTGTCAGAGACATAAAGGCCAGTTACTGGCTACAGAGATATGTAGGGAAAGAAGCCCACATGAGCCATCACTGAAGTTGTCCCATTTACAGTACTAGCTGCTTAGTGGGGCAAGCATACACTCCTTCCAATAAATGGTATTTCAAAAAACCCTCACATGTTCATCACGAGTGCTCAATATCTGCCACTAGAGAATCCAAAGTGTTAACCATTGCCATGGCTTTCAGAGGTAAAGAAGCTTTCCCTTCCTTGCCTGATCTTGTTATCTTTTTATACTCCTTTGAACCAAAGGAGAATCTCTGGAGGCCTAGTCAGCAATTCCAGAGCTGATCAGACATCCAGCTGTGGCTGGCTTTAAAGTCTTCTTAACATGCATCTCTACCCAACCTGCACTCTCTAGAGACGCTGATGTGTTTGTTAACGGACAAATCCTTCATATGCAGTCAGGCAAGCTTAAAGGCTTTTAGGTAAAGCTAAAAATTAGGTAAAGTTATTCAACCCTTGTGCTCAGAGCTGAAGATAGGCACCTGGAAAAGATTTATTCTGAATCATCAGGTACTGGTCACTGGTGAAGACAGGAGAAAATACTAGGAAGCCAGATCCTTCTCCTGTCAAAGTCAATGGCAAAGCTTCTTCCATTAACTTCAATGGGAGCAGGATTGGATTCCAGGTATATCTCTGGTATAACCCCATAAAGCAAATGGTATCTCCATATGTATGGTCTTCTAAAATATGCAAGAGTTTTTGTTTCTCTGAAAATGGGATGCTGCCAAGAGAGCCCACTGTCCCCAAATGTGCTTCCCCAGCTTTTTTTTTTTGAGATACAATCAAATAAGGGCATAACAACTGCCATACTGGGACAGCCCAATGGTCCAGCTATAGCAGTATCTTATCTTCCATAAGTGGCTGGTGCCAGATGCTTCAGAGGGAATGAACAGAACAGGGCAGTTATCGAGTGATCTATCGCCTGTCAGTCAGTCCCAGCTGATCGCAGTTGGAGGTTTAGGCACACCCAGAGCATAAGGTTGCATCCCATACCATCTTGGCTAATAGCCATTGATGGACCTGTCCTCCAGGAATGTATCTACTTCTTTTTTTGGACACAGTTATACTTTTGGCCTTCACAACATTCCCTGGCAACGAGTTCCACAGACTGAGGGTGCATTTTGAGTGTGCCATGCGGAGCAGCGGACCCTCCACCTTCCCTTGGCTGGGTGGGAGCCTGGGGGCTGTTCAGGGCAGGGGGAAGATCTGTGCTGTGGTTCTTCACAGTTGCGCGCCTGGTCCTTACCATGGCTGGGCTGAGGCACCACCCCCACTGGCTGAAGCTGGGTTGGGGAGAGCCATGCGGACAGCTGCGGGGAGCTGGCATGGAGTTGCGGACCCTCCACCTGACATCAGTCAGGCAGGGAGCCTGGGGGGTAGGGACACGGCCAGGGTCTGCTATGACCCCCCACACACTGTGGGTAGGTGGAGGGTCTGCTGCAGCTCCCTACTGCTGCCCAGGCTCCCCGGCTGGGCTCCACGCTGGCCTGGCTGGAGAGGGGGGCGGGGGGGCCTTGGGGGAGAAGAGGGGGATGAGGAGAGGTCCACATGTGAAAAGTGGATGGGCAAGGTCCCTCGCCCCCCACCGTCCCCACCACTCCAGCACCACTGGTCACTGCTGCGTGTTGACCTGTGGAGCTGTTTAGAGCCCTGCAAATCCATGGATATCTGCAGATATCTGCAAACAATTTTTGCAGATCGTGGATCTGATGAGGATAAACATTTTTGTATCTGCGCAAGGCTCTACTTATGTTTGTTTTAAACCTGCTGCCTATTAGTTTCATTGGGTGACCATTGGTCCTTGTGTTACGTGAAAGGGTAAATAACACTTCTTTATTTACTTTCTCCACATCATTCATAATTTTATAGACCATTATCATAACTCACCCCCCTTTGTCATCTCTTTTCTAAGATGTGACAGGCCCCATCTTTTTAATCGCTTCTTATTTATAAGTTATTCCATACCCCTATTCATTTTCGTAGCCCTCCTTTGTACTTTTTCCAATTAGAATAAATCTTTTTTGAGCTAGGGTGACCAGAACTACATGCAGTATTTATGGTGTGGGAGTTCAGTGGCATTATGATATCTAGCCCTTCCCTAATGGTTCCAAAAAATCTGTTGGCTTTTTTAACTGCCACTGCACATTGAACAGATGTTTTCAGAGAACTCTCCATTATGATTCCAAGTTTTTTTTCTTGAGTAGGAACAGCTGATTTAGCCCCCACCCCCATCATTTTGTATGTATAGTTGGGATTATGTTTTCCAATGTGCATTTGCATTGATCAATATTACATTTCATCTGCCATTTTGTTGCCCAGCCACCTAGTTTTGTGAGATCCCTTGGTAACACTTCGTAATCTGCTTCTGACTTAACTACCTTGAGTAATTTTGTATCATCTGCAAATTTTGCCACCTCTCTGTTTACTCCCTTTTCCAGATCACTTATAAATATGTTGAACAGCTCTGACCCCAGTACAGATCCTTGGAGGACCCCACTATTTATCTCACTCTACTGCAAAAACTGACCATTTATTCCTACCCCTTGGTTCCTATCTTTTAACCAGTTAGTGATCCAGGAGAGGAACTTCCTGCTTCTCCCAGGACTGCTTTGTTTGCGTATGAGCCTTTGCTGTGGGACCCTGTCAAAGGCTTTCGGAGAGTCCAAATACACTTCAACTGCAGCTGCTTGTCCTACTTATTTACCCATAAACTATAGATCATGGAGACATTAGCAGATTCACGCAAGCCACTGAGTCCTTGGCTGTTTCACAAGCAAAACAGGAGATATGAGGCATTAGCTTCCCAGCACATTCCCCCAGGCCGTATCCTGACACTTGCACCATTATTCACAGACTGCAAAGAGACAATGAGCCAAGCAGGCTAGAGTGGCAGCAAAGCTATAGTTTCGTGGTGTCAAGGTACAGTTATGAATCTGAAGTGAATCACAGAAACCAGACATGGAAGAGACCTATTTGTCATCTTCTCCAACCAGCCCTTTACCCCAGCTGCAGGACTGTTTCTTCTAATAACTTTTTCCAAATTTTTGTTCAGTCCTATTCCAGGCTGTTTTGATGTGAGTTAACAGTGGCATTCCTGGATTTTTAAATACTATTGTATTTGATGGCTGAATGTGCAGAATTTACTGAGTACAAAATAATATGCCAATAACATTGTGGTCAAATACGATTTTGGAACAATCAAGTGGTATTTAATTAGTAAGCAATTAAATCCCTTCTTAAAGCCCTATTTGAAACACTTAGGGCATGTCTACACTGCACTAAAAGTTCCATGGCACGAGGTCTGAAAGCCCAGACTCTAGCCTTACCCCAAATGTCTACATTTTTGAGCACGAAAATCACAAAAGGCCCTATGATATACTTCCGCAGTGAGCCCCCAAAATAGCGCTTTAAAATCCCTTAGGGTCTGCAAAAAAAATAATCTTTTTTAACAGGAACTCAATGTTATTCAATGGAACTCATGTTGCAGGGGAGGTGGAATTTTAAAGGACCAGAACTCTATTTGCAAACATTAACCACACTAAGTTCACTTTGATGCTCTTCTATTGGGCCCAGTTAAGGTGAAACTTCCAATTAGGCCATTTAATTTATCGGTCCCAACTGGGGCAAGATTATAGTATATTCTCAAGGGCTTTGTCCAGTCCAGTCGTAGGGAACTCAGGGAATGGGACTTCTACCATTTCTTTAGGGGAGACCATTCCAAAACATGAGACCACATTGTTAAAAAGTTTATCTTATATTCAGCCTTAACTTTCATTTGGTTAATTTAATTCCATTACCCCCAGTTCTGGTCCTTCACATACAACTCTAAATAATTCCTCCTCTCTATGTTCAGACATTTGTACTTTCTAACATTCTGGGAGACACAAATCCGTGTTGGGTAGAGCCAGCCCTTCCAGCCTTCACGCAAGGAATGTTTTATCTTGAAAATGGAAAAAAAAAGTTTCCCATATTCAGTTGGATAAACCATGAACATGTCAGCCCAGTTCCTACCAGTTAAGCCTCTGGAAGGAATCCAAAATCCAGAGCACTTGACTTTACATGTGCCTCTGTTGAAGCTTTACATGCCCCTCTAGCTTCAGCAAAACACACTGGTAACAATATCACTGGAAGGAATAACTTAACCAATGCAGCTTTTAAAAGGGCTACTCATCAAGCTGGGGAATGTTGGAGAGATCTGTTCTGCAAACTACAGGAAAAAAAATAGGCAAGCAAGTGAATGGGGGTTAGTTCAGCTGGACCCAGAGGATGAACAATTCCAGTCGCAAGGCGTAGCATAACTGTCCTGGAAAGGAATCCAAGCCAAACATCTCAATAATGGGAGAAAGTGTCCAATTTCATAATCCATTAGAGAGGGTGAGTGCCAGCCCTGGGCAAACTACAGAGAACACATGGTGTACAAGTTGGAAAGAAGCTTCACCCTGTGGGCTCTTATTAAAGTGAAGGTTTCATGTTTCAGTACCTTCAAATCTTGCCTCCTTTCTGTTATAAATCAAGGAAACTGGAGTGGCCATGACAACATGACATGGATCTGCATGCTCAGCCCCACGCGCACCGGGGTACAGACTGGTTAGAGAGTATGGCTGCCACTCTTATGTACTAAAAATGGGGAGGGATAGCTCAGTGGTTTGAGCATTGGCCTACTAAACCCAGAGTTGTGAGTTCAATCCTTATGGGGGCCATCTGGGGCAAAAAACTGTTTGGGTATTGGTCCTGCTTTGAGCAGGGGGTTGGACTAGATGACCTTCTGAGGTCCTTTCCAATCTTGGTATTCTATGAAAAACTGTATAGGAAGGCATGTCCAGTCTCTGTGGGATGGTGGTTTGGGCGGGGCGGGGCGGGGCGGAATGAGGAAATCCTCACAGCTCCAAATGGGGAGCTAAACCCCACTGCCCAGGCAGGCAGAGAGATTGAGAGTTAGGAAGGTGAACTTGCTCTGAGAAGTCAGTAATGTTTTCTGCTCTTTCTCTAGAGCCTGACTTTGTTCTCTCTTGTCACTTCCTGGCATGTAGAAATCAGGTGCTAACTGGGGTTTTAGAATCACTAGTTATAGCAGCTTCATCCCCATCACTCCCTCTCCTACCTAAAGCAAGCAGGAATTATCATTTAAAATGTTTTTCTCACTGCTTCCCCGCAGAGAGGACTTTTTTATTTTTAAAGCAATTCACTGCAAACCTCAAAACACCATGACACTTGCTTGTATAAAATATTCCAGGGCAATTAGGTTGTAAGCCCCTGGGAGCAGGGACTGTCTTTTTGTTTTGTGTTTGTACAGCACCTAGCATGATGGGGTCCTGGTCTATGACGAGGGCCCCTAGGCACTATGGTAATACAAATAGTAAATATTTTAGAGGGCATTTCAAAATTACTATGTCAGTTAAGATTAAAGGCAATTAACATATTGGGCTAGGTTCTGATTTCGCTTACGAAGGTATAAAACTGGTATACTTGAGCCATGCATCCGGCTCTTGCTTCTCCCTTCACAAGTGACTCACCCGAGAGCGTAGGCTTCTGAGTTCCTACCACCACTACCTTCCCACGGCCAAATAGCTAGTGGCCAAATGTTTACAGCTGCATGCTACGTGTGTACCCATAAAACCCATGCATGTGTGAGCACCAGGCAGGTAACCTTCCACCAACTAAATGCCCATTTGCCTGTACAATAATGTAATTTTGGGTGTAAATATGAAGCTTCAGGAGCAAAAAGGCTCCTCTTATATCCTATCGGTACACCAGCTGTATTCAGCTCAATTTTGCCCCCAAGGTCAACTTCCGGTGCTCCATTACACTGTTATAAATCCAGAGAAACTCAGTTGCGATTCAGAGTAACATTTTTATCTAGCTAGGTACTTATATGGCGTCCATTACCATAGTATCTGAGCATCTCACAGTTTTTAATGTGTTTAACCCTGAGAGGCAGGGAAATACTAGTATTCCCATTTTACAGATGGGGAACTGAGGCACAGAGAGGCTAAGTGACATGGCCAAGGACGTACAGGAAGCCTGTGGCAGAGCAAGGGGTTAAACTTGAGTCTCGAAAGTCCTAGGGTAGTGCTCAAAGCATTGGATGATCCTCCCTCCCAAATGTCATCCTTGTTTGGCCATAAGTGTTGTGATGGTTTTGTCTTACTGTGGATTTAACTTGGAGGAATGTTATTCAAAAGAGGAAAAAGAGTAAACAAAAATTTAGTCTCCATATTGGGGGAAAATCCTGATGGTGAGAGCTGTTCAACTGTGGAACTGTCTCCCAAGGTGAGTAGTAGAAGACCTGTCACTTGAGACATTGAGGGTATGTCTCCACTGCAATTAAAAACCTGTGGCTGGCCTGTACACCTCGGGCTATGGGGCCGTTTAATTGTGGTGCAGACATTTGGACTCCAAGTCTCTAGGACCCTGCAATGGGGAGGGGCCCAGAGCTTGGGGTGCAACCCTATTCCCAGTGTCTATAATGCAATCAACAGCCCCTTAGCCAAAGCCCCGCAAGGCTGAGTCAGCTGGCATGGGCCAGTCAGGGGTGTTTAATTGCAGTGTATACAACCCTGAAAGCTAGGTTGGACAAGAATATAGGGAAGGGAACAGTCTTGCAGTGGCCCCTGAGATGAGGACGTTGGACTAGATAGGACCTAATAGGTCTTTTTATCTGTAATTTCTATGATGCTATGAAAAGTAGAAATGTAGAGTTGGGGGTAAAGCCCTAACTCTCCCACAGAGACCAAAATGGTTTGAAATATTTCCCACAAGTTAATGTACCCATATCCAGATATCCATGGTGCAATACTGTGAACAAACCCCCTGAAGGGGTTAGAGCAGTTTACCCATCAGTAAAATGAAGATAGATACTTATGCATGTTTGTAAGGTGCTTGGCTATCTATAGATGAAATAAACTATAGGAATGCTAGTTATTATTACTACCAATTAGTATATGAGTGGAGACCCAGTATGCAGATTGCTAATGAAATCTACCTGGAGCGCAGGGACAGTGTGAAAAGGCCTAAATAAAGCTCTTTAAAAAACAACAACAACAATAACCCCACAACCAACCAACAAACAAATACACCCACAGCTCTTCTTCTGAGAACCGCAAAGGGGTTGAGGTAAACTTTAAACCCCAGGAAATCTGGTCTTTGGTGCGAGATGTAATGAGTTGTCAGCTCACATAGATTCAGGGAATCTGAGCTGTTCTTTCCTTTGATTGTACTAATGTTTAGATGCACCAGGGGTCCCCTGAGACCTCAAGTGAAGGTGCTTGGAAACCGAATGGCAACGATTATCAATCTGCGCTTTGAAGTAAATTTTCCCGCTAGGCAACTCTTGTAAATGCAGCAAAAATACAACAGAATTGGCTAATGTACGAACAAGCCAGCTCTGAAACGCTGCAGGGGAGCCCTTTATGTAGGAGCTTTCAGCATGTGAGCTAATGCTAGCTATCACTTGGAACAGATATGGGGGGGTTTACTGTGATCCAGGCTCCAAGGCATTTTTGGGGTGGTTATCTGGCAGAGATTGTGGGCAAATTATATACCAGTTGGCAAATGCTGCAGTGCAAAACAAGGAGCTGGTTCTGCACCCTTACTCTGGAGAGTTTGGGCTGATCTCATACACGGGTGGGGGGTGCTGCAGGCAGGTTTGAATCCTCTTTTTCAACAAGGTGAATGTCTAGAATAAACTATATTGTGAAGCCAATGCTTTAAGCTGTTTATCAATGGTGGCCTTATAACAAGGAAGCAACTGACAAGGGTAATTGCTTTGTTTGCACAACAGATTAGATTGTAAGAGGAAAAAAGGCAGTTGCAAATGATAATCCTTCCTAATATTGATAATGCCAGAACATATTTCAGAAGCACAGGTAAGGATTGTGCTTGGTGGGTGAGTGTGTGGTGGGGGCGGGGGAGAGGAGGGGAAGAAAAGTCAGAATTCTTGGGTTCCATTTCCAGCTTTGGGAGGAAGTGTTTTTTAACGGTTAGAGCAGGGAATTGGGACCAGGACTTCTGAGTTTTCCTAGCTCTGCTCTTCAGTGACTTGCTGGGTGACCTTTGGCCCCGCTCTTCCTCTTTTTTCCTACCAGCAGTAGAAAAGGTGGTTCCCACTGTCACAAGTCCTGAATGATTTTTGCTTGGAGGAATTGGGGAATTGGTAGCTTCTGAAATATAATGATACTTTTCTGCTACAGTACTTAAAGCTCCTAGAACCAATTCAATGTTAAATTACTGCTGAATCTCTACATGACCTTAAACTGTAGCAAGTACACATACACTTTAACCTGATTCTGCCCTGCAGCTGCTTACTATATGACCTGTAATATTAACATTTAATATTGAGGGTCATTGTTAGATCACTAAAAGAAGAGTTTTAGATAACTAATAACCATTACATCTGAGCTTCAGGTGTGACAATATACAGGAGCATAACAATCACTACTACTAGCAAAATGAAAGTTAACTGCAGAGCAAGTCTAATAGGATGGAATGTTAATTAACATGATCCAAAAAAATTATCATTTTAGAGTTGCTTCTATTAAGAAGCAAGATGTTATAAGGGTGGATTTTAATAGGAAAGTCGATTACTTTCTCATAGCCTCTCATTTCCTTTATCTGTATTAGCCATAAAATTGCAACTTTCTTCTACAGTGATGTGTTCATTATTGCTATTTCAACCTACAGATGAAATTGGAAATGTTGCATTAAAAGAACAAACAATTTATCCATGTAATTTTGCTGCTGGCACAACCTACAGCTTTAAACTCTGTGGATGAATTAAAAAGACTTTCACATTCTAACCCCAGTGGCCTGATTCGTAATCGTACACTATGATGTGTGATGAATTCTTATGAAAGGGATTTCTTGGCTACTTGAAAGGATGGTCCCACCAGTTAAGGAAGAAAGACTCATTACAAACACGAGACAATATCTGTGTCCAGCCTAACCTTCGCTGAGGTACATTGGATATGAATAGGCACAGGGACCAATATGTGCTGGAGATGGTTAGGAAACTCTGTCTTTTATTCCCAGTTCCTAAACTTGCATGCTAATCTTGAACAGCAGTTTAAGAGTCTAATGCAATCTGGCTGTTCTTCACAACCTTCCAGGGCATTCAGTTAGCTGTCAACATGGAAACGTGCCAGAAGCCAAATTATCAGCTGCTTGATTTCTACTAAATGTTAACAGGCACGTGCAAAAATAACACTTCTCATGGGCTTCTAAAGATTTTTGGGGCTTCTAGAATATAAGAATGCCCTGCTTTTAGAGGCTAAAGTTGTGCTTGTTTATTGGCTTACACATCCATCTCTAATAAGAGACTGGTTGTCACATGAGCTGATGTTGCCCGCTCCAAATCTCAGGTCGTTATAATGTCTCATCATCAGGTAACTTGGTTGTGGCAACCTGAGATAAGAGCTCATGGGGAATTATCCAAATAGCAATTTAGCCACATAAGTTTCTTCTCTGAAAACTAACTGTAAAAATGGAGTCATGGAGCTCCAAGTCTACTGCATCTCTGTGGCTGCAGAATAAATATGATCAATTTCCAAGATGTTATTCTTAACTGCCAGCCCTGCCAATTCAACTTGGGAATTGAGAGTCAAGCTGAGGGTGGGGTGTGTCTCTGTCATAACCACTAGTAAGAAAGATTCTACAGGCCAAACTATACCTCAGTGACACCTGTGAAACCCCATCGTCTTCAGTGGGTTTTTACAGATATAAAACCAACTGACCTGGTAATTGGAACTTAGTAAATGATTCTGTTGATGAGGTCTGAGACAGAACAGAATGCAGCTCCTTTCCCCAGGGTGGTGTGGGTTCTGCAGGGCTAACGGGACGCACAAAGTAGTTAATTGCAAAAATCACCATCTCCTACTCTACACACACACAAAAAAAAACCTGGGAAGGCATATCTAGTGGGGGCTCGCAGGGGTCAATCCTGGATCTGGTACTATTCAATATTTTCCTTAATGGCTTGGATAATAGAGTGGAGAGTACGCTTATAAAATTTGCAGATGACATCAAGCTGGGAGGGGTTGCAAGCACTTGCGAGTACAGGATTAGAATTCAAAATGAACTTGGCAAATTGGAAATCTGGTCTGAAATCAACAAGATGAAATTCAATAAAGACAAATGCAAAGTAGTTCACTTCAGAAGAAAAAAAATGAACGCACAACTACAAAATGGGGAAAAACAGGCTAGGAGGGCCTACTACCGAAAAGGATCCAGGGGTTATAGCGGATCCTAAATTGAATATGAGTCAACACTGTGATGCAGTTTTAAAAAAGGCTAATATCTTTCTGGGTTGTTTTAACAGGAGTCTTGTATGTAAAAAAAAGGGAAATAATTGTCCTGCCTATTCAGCACTGGTGAGGCCTCAGCTGGAGTACTGTGTCCAATTCTGGGCACCACTCTTTGGGAAAGATTTGGACAAATCAGAGAGAGTCCAGAGAAGAGCAACAAAAATGATACAAGGCTTAGAAAACATGATCTTTGAGAAAAGATTAGAAAATATGGGCATGTTCAGTCTTGAGAATAAAAGGCTGAGGGGGAATCTGATAACAGTCTTCAAATATGTTAAGGACCGTTATGAAGAGGACTATGATCAATTGGTTTCCATATCCACTAACGGCAAGACAAGAAGTAATGGGCTTTATCTGCAGCAAGGGAGATTTAGGTTAGAGACTAGGAAAAGCTTTCTAACTACAGGGTAGTTAAGCTCTGGAATAGGCTTCCAAGGGAGGTTGAGGAATCCCCATTACCGGATGTTTTTAAGAACAGGTTGGGCAAACAGCTGTCAGGGATGCTGTATGTGTACTTGATCCTGCCTCAGTGCAGGGCGATGGACTTGATGAGTTTTCAAGGTCCTTTTCAGCCCTACATTTCTATAGTTCTATGATTCTAAGAAGGACCATTTCTCCATAGCCCTTTTACGGAGCAGGATACTTTGACCGTTATATATAACATTCAATGTAGCTATAAACAAGATTGTTCCCTAATGCTTTAAATAGACAAATTTAGATGTTTATAAATAAAAAATAACATTATATTTATAAACATTTATCTCCTCACCCTTTACTACTCCAACTCCTCCCTTGCCCTCAGCTGTAATTTGTCCTCCATTCTACCTCTGCACTCTCGAGATTCCCTATGGACTCTTTCTTTTATGTATCGTCATGCTTTTATCCACCCACCCTGAAGACCTGTATCACAGCCAACATTCTTCTATTTGATATACAGTGGAAAAGATTCCTCTTCAGAGATTATCTATGCCATTCCCAAAATGTCTGAAGGGGATTCTTCCCAACACATATGCTAAAGGCAGAGATTCCTTCATCTTCAGCACAATCACACCCTAATAGCCCCAGGGAGATGACAGAACAGGGCCAAGGGGAGCAGATCTTTTCCCATCTAAGCACTGATGAAAATGAGAATCTTGCAGAATAATTTCACGGTAGAGACAAGCATAGGCCACAAGTGTTACCAAGTTCGGGGATGTTCAGAACCGGGATTGTGTCCTTCATAGTGGGGAAATGTTATCCGGTGATAAGAACAAGGAATGGAGAGCCAGTAGTTCTATTACTGACTTTGCGAGAGCAAAGGGCCTGATGCAAATTCCATTGAAGTCAGTGGAAGGACTCCCTTGAATGTTAGGCCTGTAGGGTATGTCTACAATACAATTAAATTCACACCCGCAGCTGGCCCTTGTCAGCTGACTCAGATTTGTGGGGCTTGGGCAAAGGGGCTGTCAAATTGCAGTGTAGACATTCGGGCTTGGGCTGAAGCCCAAACTGTGGGACCCTCCCCCTGAGGCTGAATGTCTGTTACACAATTAAACAGCCTCTTGGCCCAAGCCCCACGAGCCCAGGTCAGCTGACATGGACCAGCCACGGGTGTGAATTTAATTGCAGTGTAGACATACCCTTAGTCAATCATCATGGGCCGAATTATCTATCTTACTCAGTATTGCTGTTTCCCCATTTGTAAAATATAGACATAATATTCATCTCCCTTATTAACGGTTTCTGAAGCTTCATTCACTAATGTCTACTAGGCACTTCCAGGGTCTCAGATGAAAGATGACAGAAAAATATTAGAACACGGTACATGACTTTATATAGGACTGGGTTCCCTGTCGGGTATGGCCAGAAAGGATCAGAAAGATATCAGCATGTGGCTATCAAAATGGCAGTGGCAATCCTTCCACACTAGCCTATTTTAAAAACAGCAGAGCTAATGTTTGATATAATCTGCAAACATGAACAAGCCTCAGTTGTACCCTTTCCAAGCACGAGTGCGCAAGGGACAGAGACACCAGCCAGGCTCGGAGGAGAGGCGGAGGGATGGAAACGGCCTGAATTCGGAAAGCCTTCAAGCATGTCTCTTCCATTCAGAGCATGTGGAGTGGAGCAGGGCACTGTAATGAAATACAGTAGGTAATGCGGATGATATGCATCTTCATCAAAACAAGCTGTTGGACTCAACAGCTGGGGGAAGCTGAGCAATGAGATGATGCAGGTACAGCCACTCTGCTCTATTACAGCACATAGACATCCCTCAGCTGTCTTATACAATTCAAAATCTCACGTAAGGCTAATTCCCAACAGTGGTGGGTTTTTTTCTTATATCCCACTAACAACCTCGGGCCCTTATTCTACAAGTGGCTGAGTACCCTTAACTCTCAATGATCTCACTGGGAATTGTGGGCACTCAGCCCCTTACAGCATCAGGCAGCCAGCTTTTACAGCCATATGTGAATCTATAGTTATTAAATATACATATACACATGTACATACATACAGGGAGGTTTTGACTGGCCAATAAAACATTAAATTTACATCCAACTGCAAAAAGGTATGGTGATCCAAGTGCAGCCCAGTCTGCCTCCTTACTTTATAAATAATACCCCTCTTAACAAATCCAAATGAAAATCAGCTTCAGCTACATAACATTTGATGAGTAGCAGTGCTGGTGGATATTTGTAAGCAGCTGGGGAGTGGTGAAAGGGAGCCATGCCGTTTATATTTTAAACCTACTGTCTAGCTCCAGTCTCTCAAGAATTCACTCTGCATGGGCCGCTTTCATGCCATGCAATGAATTTCAAATTCTCTGCACTGGATCTGACATTCATGTCTGGCAAGCTACATTGCACATCTTAGAGTACGTCCACCCTGGAATAAAAGACCTGCGGCAGCTGACTTGGATCAGCTGACTCGGGCCTGGGTCAGTTGATTTGGGTTCCAGGGTTAAAAATTGCTGGGCAGCTGTTTGGGCAAGGGCTGGAACACCCTCCCCCCCAAAAAAAAATGGAGTCCCAGAGCTCAGGCTCCAGCCCAAGCCTGAATGTCTACACTTCAGTTCTACAGCCCTGCAGCCTGAGCCCGACGTGTTTAATTACTATGTAGATGTACCCGTAAGGCTCGATTCTTCTCTCATTTGCACCGGTTTTATACTGATATAACTCTACTCATTTCCACTGAGTTATTGCTGATTTACATCAGTATTAAGTGAAAGGAGGATCAGGTCCTTAACCTCAGGGGAATCTCAGAATCCGGATATGATTTCCAACATGCGGAAGACCTATTAGGTCATCTTCTAGTCCATCTCCCAGGGACCAGTGCAGGATTGTTACCTACATTATATCTTCTTATATACTTTATTTTCCAGTACTATTTAAAGGCAAACATTATATATATATATATATAAAGCACACACCTCATACGTATCTCGCATATAGTTCCCATTTCCAGTACCTTTTCCAAAGCTGTGGTCAGCACTGAAGAGCTGTAATTTCCTAGATTTTATAAAGAGAAACTGCATTTGTCACTCCTTAATTCCCTGATGCAAGGAGCCTCTTCTCCCTGCACCAAACCCCTATGCTTATTAAGCTTTCCTACCCATTGATACTGTGTTCTGAACTTAGGCTGCATATGGAGAGGTGGCATCACTGTAAAGGAGGAGGGAGCTAACAGTCCTTCGCCGGATGACTCTGGCACTGGTGCACCTGAAATAAAAGGTGTCCAGTTCTGTGCATCTCATTACCAAAAAATATACTGACAAAGTGGAAACAGTTCAGGGAAGAGCAATGATTAGTGCTTCAACCCAATCTCCAGAATTACTTGTAACTCAGTTGTGGATAGCTTGTTGTCTTGCTTTGCATTTCTTGACAGCACCTTTGAAAGGTGAAATTGCTGAAACACGATAATCCACTGCACAAGCCGTCAGGACCCTAACATGACTAAATCTACTGGAAGATGCCCTCCTGGAGTGTGCAGAAGACAGAAAGCTCAAGGAATCCATAAAAGAAAATACAGTTTTCTTTAAAAGTGAAGAGGAGATTACTTGGCTATAAAGAAAATACTGTGGTCCATTGGTGAAAGTACAGCTGACACCCTTGGGTTTTATTCCTGGCTCTTACACTCACCCAGTATAGAACACATCACATACTCACTCTGTGCCTCAGTTTACTCATGTATAAAATAGGGATAATATTTGCTACCTACACAGGGGTATTGCAATACTTAGTTCATTAATAGTTGTATGGCATTTTGAGACCACTGAATGAAAGGTGTAAATACATATTCAAATTATTATAATTGGTGCAGTTGCCATGAGAGAAATCTGTTGCCATTCACTCCTCCAGCCAAAATTCCTTCAAAAAACACACTCATAAAGGTGCAGGCTGCCATCATAAGCCAACTCTCAACAAATATGAAAAGAAAACTTGATTTCATAGGGATTTCTCAATGGCAAAAAAAAAGTCCAATTCAAGCCTCACACACTGGGGCCCGTACAAAATGGCTTTAAAAAAAACCCACTATTTGAATGCAATAAGAACATATGTTGCTATATTGCCTCTTCTGAGGCTCAAGCTATGAGTCTCACTGACAGCTAAAACCAGGGGAGGGTTGGTGTAGAAGGGGAAACAAAACAACTCATGACATGAGTATATTTTGAAAGCTTTCCATAGGAGTGCTGCATGCCTAGCACAACCCTGTGTCTGGGAGCTCCAGCAACGGGATACAAGGATCTCTTGAAGGTTCTTAACTAGAAGAATTGGCAAATTGTTATTTGAGCCATTGCTCCTTACAACAGAGGCCAATGAAGAAACTTGTAACTAATGTCGCAGCAGCCTGGCAAGCTGCTGGGTAATAGTTGCAATGTCTGGCTCTGCAAAATGCGGCTATGTATGACCATTGAAGGAATATTTCTTCAGCAAATCCACTAGGATCTTCTGCATAATCATTAGGAAGGGGAAAAAAAGATTTGACAGGAGAAAAAAAAATCACCAAAAGAAAAAGGAAGCTGTATATTCAACAATGATCAAATGAGGTTTCACATACTGAGATTCATTTCTTCTAGCCTATTGCCACTGCTCCATGTTGGTCACACAAAGCACTGGGTGAATTTACACTCTTCAGCAGAGAACTGTTCAAATAACTGGATGGACGAAGCAAACCAGGGATCAAAAGGCCTCACACCAGGCTTCCCTAGCCTTCCTATGCAGGTGGAGGAGTTATTACTAACACAGTGATCTAGAAGCACCAGTGGCTGCTTTCATCTTTAGACAATCCTGTTGTTAGGATAGATGTGCTCCAGGCATAACATTTGCAGAGTTGTTTTACCAGCTGTTTCTAAAAATACCAGCTTAGTGATGGAGACTTTTTTCTCTCTCTTTTCAAAATATTTTTTCCCAAGGAAAAGGCAATAGATGTGAGAAACAACATCTGCTGAAAAGATCACATAGCTTAGGGGATGGACTTTAGTCTTATAGTTGCTGTTAAAAAAACAATGCAAAGCTAAGAATGAAACAACTGAACACACTGGTGCATTCTAACCCCCCTCCTTTGACAAGGCTAATCAAAGGTTTTATATCGCTAATACAATCACCGTGGAGTTGGTGACAGATGTCTCCTATAAGAAAAAGACCCTCAGCTAATCCACAGATGAGTTTAATTATTTGGACATCCTGTCAAGGGAGAAAGGAAAGTTGAAAAGTGAAAAGAAGAGGGAAAAGAAATAAACAATTAATTAAAAAACAGTTCTTTGGTGGTAGAGATTATCAATTGAATTTTCAGGTGTGAATGTAACAAATGATCATGCAAAAATATAGAGAGTGTTTATGATTACAAAACCCAATATTTACACCTAGAGACTGGATACTAGACCACATAAATGGCTAACTAGGTGTGTAATCTGTGTGAACCAATGCCTACTTTCAAGTATAAATGTTTGTGGTCACACCTGTTGTGCCCTCCTCTGAAAATGTTGACCTAAATGGTAAGTAGGGAAAAATACTCTTTGGCAATTCCCCTCATCCACTTGCTAAAGTTTCTGCAGACTCCATCTGCGTGCAGTAGGAATTTGGAAATATGCAAAACACTGAATGGTTGAGTTAAAGAAAGAAAAGCATATCCATGTATTGGTTGTTTTACTGCCTATGTTCCTTGGATTGAAAACACATATTTGATCCCCCTTGGTAATGCATTTGCTTTCAGGCAAACCTCAAGCACTGAGTTATCATATCACCAATTACAGTTCACAACCCATTTGGTGCTCAGGGTTGGCTCTAACCACCTGTGGAGGGGATCTGTGCTTAAGGAGGACCCCTCTTTTCAGAACCCTATCCCTGAACCATTGGGACAAGGAGAAATCCAGAAGCTTGATCTTGCTGTTAGTACAGAAAAACATCTCACCTTCCACTTGCTCATGCGTACACAGGCACACACACACCATATGCCACAACTGCCTAGTCCCCTGCTACATTGGCTGGTCCCCGACTCAGCTGCCTGACACCCACTCCCTTGTTCTTCTTAGTGATATATGACTTGAACCCCCTGCCACCTGCTGGCCCTTCTCCATCTCCCTGATCTAGGAATTATAGCCATCTGCCTGAGGTCTGCCGTAGCTGGCTATGCCCAGGAGCTCTCAGGGATGGTCTAGACAGTATTTGGTCCTGCCAGAAGGGCAGGGGACTGGACTCGATGACCTCTCGAGGTCCCTTCCAGTCCTAGAATCTATGAATCTATGAACACAGGCTCAAACCTGGGTGCACTCACAAAACAATGTGGGGATGGTTCATTCTGGATTAGGAGCCAGCCCCCACACTCCCAAGTCCAGGGTTACAATTAACAGAGCTAACACTGGATAGCGGGGAGGAAATAACACACAATTCTATCTATTTGCTCCACATTTGCCTATAAATCTCCAAAGCAGTGCTCTAGTTTAGTACCATGGAGAGTGTTCCTTGGAATTTCTTTTAGCTTCAGCACACACCCCTGCTACGTCTATACTTACGGCAGGTAGTAAGTATGTTGAGTACAGGCACTACACATGTAGCTACACGCCACAATGAGAGGCAGGCCAGGTCCACAGTTGTCACTGTGGTGTTTAGCTACATGCCACAGTGAAAGGCTCTGGCAGCGGGTCACTACACTGCTAAACGTAGTGTAGACCTCGGAGACACTGTTTAGTCGTGTAGAGCAGGGGTCCCCAACCTTTTCAGGACCAGGGACCGGTCGGGAGCGCTCGTCCCGCGGCTCAGCTGGACCGCCCACAGGCGTGCCTGCGGGAGGTCCACTGGCTCCGGTTGAGCTGCCGCAGGCATGACTGCGGACGGTTCGCTGGTCGCGTGGCTCAGCTGGACCGCCCGCAGGCACGCCTGCGGCAGCTCAACCGGAGCCGGTGGACCTCCCGCAGGCGTGCCTGCGGGCGGTCCAGCTGAGCCGCGCGACCAGCGAACCGTCCGCAGTCATGCCTGCGGGAGGTCCACCGGAGCCCCGGGAGCAGCGGACCTCCCGCAGGCATGACTGCGGAGGGAGCGCTCGTCCCGCGGCTCGGGTAGACCTCCCGCAGGAACGCCTGCGGGAGGTCCACTGGGTCTGTTCGCGGCCCAGTTTCTAAGAGGCCGCGGCCCGGTACCGGGCCGCGGACCAGGGGTTGGGGACCCCTGGTGTAGAGAGACCGTGTAGGGAATATACTGTGGGGCTTCAGGTGTGTAGGGCACTCTACTATACTGTACTCGCCTAAGCCATGCCTCACAATCTACGCTGCTATGGATACCCATGCTAACTGGGCGTGCAGTGTCCATACTCTACACAGTGCTGTAAGTGTAGTCATTGGTGTTGCAGTAAGTATTTGGAGACACTTCTTTGCAGTACATTAATGATCTATGGATCAGCACTAAAACAGTCAGTTTACAGGGAAACCGTAAATGCTAGTAATTATATAACAAAAGTAAAACCACTATATGCATTTCTATAGAATTTTTCAGTTGATGATCTCCAACTGCTTAAGAAAGCTTAGCTAAGGCTGCTGTGAGGCAGGAAAATATTATTAACTTAACTTTACAGAGGTCAAGAAAAGCTAAGTGACTTGCCTAAGATCTCAGTGGTAGAATTAGAGCCCAAGAATCCTGACTCCCCTTCCTGTGTTCTGCACACTAGACACACTGGGCCAAATTCAGAGATGAGCATAAATGAATCTCATGGAGTTATGCTGGCCACCATAATAGCAAGTTACATCAGCTTAGGGATGTGCCCTGGAAAATAACTACAGGGTTTTCCCTTTTCCGTTTCTTTGTGATCTGTGATAAAGGTGTGAAAGGTTGTTGTTTAAAAAAAAATCCTCCATTTTTGTTTGAAATTCAGCTATTGTCTACCTTGAAACTCTGTATGGTGAGTGGAGACCTGGTCAAATATGACTTCACAACTGTGAAGAGAGTGAAAGCTAAATAACAGAGGGGAGGAGAGGGGTGGGATTCTGAGTCAGTCTGGTTAAAACATTTTACTTTTTATTAACACATATTTAACTCCAGTGCCTAGAGAACATTGCAAACCACACCTCTGCCCCCTCCTCCACACACTACCACCACAAACACCCTTTGCACACTGGATTTTGCACTGCAGCATGGATAGTATGTTGCAGACCTAATCTTGGGCACCCTGGGAGGATTTGCTACACTTGTGGAGGGCAGAGAAAAGAAAAGGCCCATGTTTATACTAGGAAATCTTTGTATTTTCCCTGGACTAATTACAATTTTTTGTGTGTCAATGTAAAATTGATAAGGCCTTCTGGCTTTCTCTGGGGTAACTCAGGAGTAGCTCTACTAAAATCAATGGTGTTGCATCAATGGACATAGCACCAGAATAAGGGCTAGTCTACACTAGAGTTGCTACAGTGGTGCAGCTGTGCTGATGTAGCTGTGAAGCTGTGCTGATGGGAGAGAGTTCTCCCATCGGCGTAATCACACCACCTCCCCCAGAGACAGTAGCTATGTTGGTGGGAGAGCGTCTCTCACCGATACAGCGGTGTCCACACCGGCGCTTAGGTCGGTGTAACTTATGTCACTCTGGGGGTGGCTTTTCCACATTCCTGAGCAACTTAAGTTATACTGAAGTAAGCAGTAGTATGTACAAGCCCTTAGAAGATCAGGTTCTTAATTTTACAATGGGGCAGTTATTTTGCCTAAAAAGTGTGTGTCCACTGGCAGAAATGGGCGGGGGGGTGGGGTGGGGTGGGGGTGGGGAGAATCATACCTTACACATAAGTAAAGAATTGAAAAATATGTCTGATCACTAATTGAGGGCCAGTAGTTGGAAAAAAGTACACTGGTCCTTAAAGCATGTGAAATGCTCCCACCAAAGAGCTCCTGGCCCAGGTAGTTTGTAAAATATTACAGATTAAAACAAGTTTGTCCCCTAATTAGTTAATTGTAATAAGTGTAATGTCATTTAGTCTACTTTATTCTAGTTCTAATGAGCCCATAACTGTGCTGTGGCATTTTGGCCACGGTGGTACTTATTGATCATTTTAAAAGTAATTTTGATTGTTAATTTAGTAAAAACGCTCAAGACTTACATAACATTTAAATAAAAGATCATTTTGGATCTCCACTGCTTTGCCAAAGTCAGAGCAGCATTTTGAGTCCAATGCTGATGCTGAAAGCTACTCTTTTCATATTGATGTGGTAAAAATCTTGGAATCTGTTGTTCTTTTAACAGAAATAAGTCTGATATTTTCTCCCCTTAAACATATTGGGGTAGTTGTAGAGCCTCTTGAATGCCAAAAGAGGAACAAATTATATCACTGTCAGCATAGGACAAAAACTATGACAGGGAACCACAAGGGAGGTGTGAAGATTAACCTTTTTTTGTGGAGCTCTTGCAAAGTTTTATGAAGATGGCATCCAACAGCATGATGAAAATATAGAAGACATTATTTTTATCAAATTAGGTGACACCTGAAATTTAAAACCATGCCAGGCTGATTGCTATCCTGCTTTTATCCCGTTTAAATCTGGTGTAATGAGCTGGGTTAAACATCTTTGAAATAAGGAGGTGTAATTGTCACACTTCATCTGAGATAGTTGTACAAAACCATTAAACTCCTTTATGCAACCAGGTAGCTGAAACAATAGTGGCCTCCACACTAAACACTGGCATGTCACCACCCAAAACAAAGATACGTGCAAGGCACATGTGGGCAGAGGGGTTTTGCTGTATACAGCTTTGTGAAGGTTTATTTGTCTGTCAGAGAACCAGCAAAAAGATGAGAAAACCTGAAAGAGAAGGTAGGAAGCACCAGATTCAGGCAGAACAAGCACTGGGAGCATGGTACTGAGAAAAGCTGAGAGAGCGCTTTTGGGCAGAGTGCTGTCTGAAAGAGGCTTGACATTGTGAGCAAAGAAACTGTCTCCTGTTGTTTGATTCCTCCTGTGTTCAGGGAAACAGACCTTTTTACATTCTTTGTAAATTAACAAGACTGCACCAAAGATACCTGACTCCTTCATCAATTTCTCCTCCCAACGGAAACCACTTGCAGAGTCCCAAACTTTGACTATCTACTTGGGTCAAAAAGGAGCAATGGTGGCATGATTTTGATATCCAGTTTCCCATACAGCCCTAGAGTTGGTACTTTATACCACTTGAGAACTGAGGCTCTAGCGGCTAACAGATTGGAAATGAAGTAGAGATGTAGGGTGAAGGCAAAGTTGTAACCCTAATGACATGACCGTAAACTCTGATATCTCAAGACCTGCAAGGCTGGAAATGAAAGCAAAGTACAAAAGTATCTGCCACTGGCCTTGCTAAGAGACATGATATTGGGCTAAATGGGGCACTGGAATTGAACTATATTTCCATGGGCGGGTTATGATCTTTCTTATGCTGGTTTTACACTGGTGTAATTACACTGATTTTTTAAATAAAATTACTCCTGATTTATACCATTACGAGAGCAGTTTTTATGCCCTGTTTTCCTACCTCCATATTAATTTCACAATTACCACAACAGGATAATTTTGAAGTTTAAGAACCTCAGCATTATCTCGAGCATTGTTACTGTACTGTTCTCTTTTCCTGTCCTTCAGTCTTGTCTAGTGACTCTGGTGGAGCCTTAGACCCCAATGGGTGAGCCTCGGGTCTTACTGATACAGCAAGCTCAGACATCTCAGCTAATTTGGAATTCCAGCCTCCAAAGCTTATTCAGCTACTCTCCAGAGGGAGTGCACTAGCTATCATTTCTTCTAGTCGGACACCATTTCAGATATTAGCAGGGGGCTTTCACCTCCAGGCAATATCACCAAAAGAATACAAAACAAAACCTTTCAGCTACAAAATGAGATTTGCAAATATCTCTGCCGATAGTATCTATCTCTATATACTTGACATACTTTTCCTTTAGCAATACGTTTCCATAATCTTCTGGCAGGCACTGAGATATTATTTATCTTCAGGAAACAAGATAGCTCCTTCTTGTTTCACATTAGATAATCACTTACCCTAGACATATAGAGACCTAACATAAATGCATTTGATTGTGATGCAAAAAGCTTTTTTTGAATCATATGCCACCTCTTTCTCTCTCTTCTCTTTCGCTGCATGTTTCACTGGGTATTTTTCACCTTCTACCACATACTTTATGGAGCTGAAAATCAAAGCTAACGGGGATAAGGACTTTCTCCCAGAAGGCTGAAAATATCATATCTTAGTAATTTAGACATTTGTCAGCTTGAAAACCCAGCCAAGGCTTCTAGAGGGATTGCCAGAATGTGACAGTGCACATGGACTGGAATACAAAGAAGTGGCTTGTGAAGAGGTCTGGAAACCAGTGAGGGCAAAGTGGCCCATGCCCCTGAAAATCCTGGGTCTGATTCTGATCTCTCTTGCACCTGCTGTAAACCATGAGAACTCAAAGTTATAACACTGAAAAAAGTTAAGTTTCCACAGCAAAATTCTGATTGAGGGTTAGATTCTGAAGCAAATTCCACGGTGGTGGAATTGTTACATGCATGGGCCCTGCACATGGTGTTCCAGATACACCATTTATTTCCAGATAAGATGTGAAATAGTAATCTAAAGGTAATTTCTCCCAATGATTATGTGGTAATACCATTGGAAACAATCATTTTTGGATGAAAACAGTACTGATACGCCAAATGTTTGATTTTTTTAACCATCTCCTAGTTTCTTAAAACTATTGATAAAATCTGTGTAGTTTCAAGGAAGTGATAACAACTGATTTTTAATACTTAGGAAATAACTGCATACGAGTGTAGCATGTAGTATTGTAATCAGTTTTGTATAACATGCCGATTTTGTACAAATACAAAATTCCATATTCATCACCACTTGCACTTTTCCTTAACCTTACTAGACAGAGAACAAATAGGAATTACTGTTATTTGATAAGATCTGAAATAAACACTTCCTGTTGTATCAGGGTGAAATTCTCTTCATTTATGTACTCCATCTCAATGCTTACTTATAGCATATTGGCTCTTACAAGCTAAGTAAGGCTGGGCTCTGTCAGAACAAAGTTCTCAAACCTCTCCAGGAGGGGCTCTTCTGAACCTAATCTCATGATGTGAGGACATTTACAGCATGTCAAAAGTATTTGTGAAAATTCAGGGTTTGGTTTGGTAAGGTAAGATAGAATGTGGCTATTTCTGATTCCCACTCAGACTATGTGCCTCATATCTAACAGGAATCTTCAGAAGGAGGAAGAAGACATTTATTTAAGAGGATGGACAAAATTACTTGAAGTTTCTCCCTTTCTTCCAGCCTACTGTGACCAATTTGAAGGCAGCTTCCCCCATGTGCAAACATTCAGAGCATGAAATCTCAGTAGAAAAGATCTTCAATCTGTATAAATGTAAAGTCTTTGAGGCAGACCCCCAGTGACTCTAAGAATCCTGTGGCACCTTATAGACTAACAGACGTTTTGCAGCATGAGCTTTTGTGGGTGAATACCCACTTCTTCGGATGCATCCGAAGAAGTGGGTATTCACCCACGAAAGCTCATGCTGCAAAACGTCTGTTAGTCTATAAGGTGCCACAGGATTCTTTGCTGCTTCTACAGAACCAGACTAACACGGCTACCCCTCTGATAAGTGACTCTAAGCTTATTCATCTCTCCTGTTATGTACAACGGATGGACCTCTAATTAATGGAAACCTCCCAAGAAAATCTAGTCAATTCCAGTTCTATTTTTGAATGTCATCCTCTCCTCCCTCCAGGATTTCTGCCTTTTAACAAGACTAAAAAAACCAAACCATTAAAAAACAACCAGTTCTAAAAAATTTTAAATTTGGATGAGAGGGACAGACCCTATTGCAATAATTTTGGAGATATGGCATTGGAATGCATCAATCAGAAACCATAAAAATGAGCTGTGATTCTATCTGCTCACAGATGTGTTTAGTTCTCTGGCACGGAGGGAGACTTGGAGAAAGTTTTAGCCAGGTAACAAAATGGAGGGGCGAGGGAGTGATGGAGTGCTACTCCTTCTCCTCCGATAGTCCCGTTAATCTTTGTTGGCTGCTGCTTCTTCCTTTTCCCTCACACTTCCCCATCCTCTAGATTAATACCCTCACAGATAAATCTTCTGCTTATCTGTAACACTAAGGCAACAGCAAGGCAAGCTGCTTCTCACAATGTGCTTTGTGATTGTATCTCAGTTCTGATTTGGAGTCTAGAGATGAGAGGGGAGTGGAGGATCCCTCTCCCATTCAGTCATTAGCTCAGTGGTTCTCAAACTTTTTTTTCCACGGACCACTTGAAAATTGCTGAGGATCTCAGTGGCAGGACCGGCTCCAGACCCCAGCGCGCCAAGCGCGCGCTTGGGGCGGTGTCCCGCGGGAGGGCAGCAGGCGGCTCCGGTGGACCTCCCGCAGGCAGGACCAGCGGACCCTCCGCAGGCACGTCTGCAGGAGGTCCACCGGAGCCGCAGGACCGGCGACCGCCAGAGCGCCCCCCGCGGCGCGCCGCCCTGCTTGGGGCGGCGCAAATCCTAGAGCCGCCCCTGCTCAGTGGACCACTTAATGATCTTTCCAAATGTTGTTTGTAGCGTTAGCTAACTATTGTAAAGCCCTTTGGATAAAAGCACTATATAAAAAAGACTTTAATAATAATTAACTTTTTTGTTCTACAAATAAAAGCACACAACTCATATTTTAATATCAGTAGCCTTATCTTTCTAATGCGATGGATGTGCCCTCTCTCCCACACCGCAGCAGCCCCCGAGCTGAGGCTGGGAAGGAGGGGGACTCTCCCCTGCCACAGCAGCCACAGAGCTGAGGCTGGGAAGTAGGGGGTCTCTCTCCCGCCACAGCAGCCCCCGAGCTGGGGCTGGGAAGGAGGGCCATTTCTCCCCTGCAGCTGCAGCCCTGGAGCTGGGAAAAGTCGCCTCTTTCTCTGGTCGTCGCAGCCCTGCACGTCCCAAATTCCCCCTAACCCCTTTTCTCACCTCACTGCCCCCTCCCACCTACCCCCTATCCCCACCAAGGCCACCACCTCACCTTACATGTGCATCTTCTCCAGGATCCAGGCACCTAATTAGTGGACCCATGCCTGTGTGGCTCCACTAATTAGGTGGGTGGGTGGCCTTTCATTCTCTCATGTGCGGCCACCCAGGTGCACACCTTAGAGGGAACTATCTGCGGACCACCTGAATGGAGCTCTGCATTAGCTTATTTGCTGAGACTGCTAAAAGGGAGCTCATCTATACCCAAATCCTCAAAATTATTTAGGCACCTAACTCTCACTGATTTGAAATCAAGTAACTGATTTCATAGGCACCTAAATACCTTTGTGGATTTAGGCCCTAGTGCCAGTTATGTTGGTGGGCTTTTTTTTAACATGGTCACCTTTCCCAGTAGGAAATGGACAAAGAATGTTTCACACTGACCACCAAACAGCCAAAGGCAGGGAGCAACTTCTGGTTCCTACTAAAGCTAGTTAAAAATTAAAGGGACCAAAGGGAACCCTGTGCATGACCCCCAGCCACTGCAGATTTAACACTTTCATTGGGATAAGGAGTAGCACATTGTGGCCAGGTCAATACAGGAATGGTAGTTGGCATTACCCTCCTAACTGCTGCTACACGTTCACACACGTGTATCTACTTGATATAAAACATACAATGTCTAAAAACCTTTGTTTCAACAAGAAACCATAGCAACTAATAGCAACAGCAGGCCTTGGCTATTCATAACTCAGTCATGATAATAAGGCTTAGAACTAATACACTAATTATAACACTTTGTACTAGTTAATAATACTATCACTCTGTTATATAGTAACATCATCTGAGTAGCCAAGATAATTTAAATAATTAATCAATTAAGTCTCAACTGCCCTCCACCCTACCACCTGAGGTTATGTATTATTTCCTTTCCCCCACTTTACAGATGGATGAAGTGAAGCATAAAATGGGAAGGTCACAGAGTAAATCAGTGGTAGAGCTGGGAAGAGAACTCTGGAATCTAGACTCCTGATCGTCTGCTCCAACAACTACACAACACTCTGCTGGCCAATGAAGTACGTCGCAACTTGTCCGAGCTAGTAATGTCTGTTCCCGGAGAGACGATGAAAGCAGAAACTGAAAGAACATTTCAAGTATCAGTAAACCATTTATGGCCTTATCTAGGATAAAAATGGAACAGAACAGGATTGTATATAGCACTTCTTATGCCTCCATTATCTCAAACAACTTTACAAACCAGAGCGCTAAACAACGACTATGCAATGACTGTATAAGGCAAACTCAGCAGCCACTCAACCTGGCATCTGAAAAGCCGGCATCTGAAAACCCAGCTCTGCTCTTTCTGCCCATATGTCACCCCAGCAATAAAGATTCTGAAGTTGGAACTTAGCTGACAATGTTCTGCTGATCTGTAAGGCAGAATAAACTCCAGCTAACCCTCCCAGAGTTGTGTTGAATCCACAGCTTACAATAGCAAAACAGTTCAGTCTTGGTGGCAGTAAAAAGGGCAGACATGACTCGATATACAGGGAACTGTTCTGTGGAGTAAAGAGGTACTGTTCTTATGGAGTCCCTTTCCAGACTACAACTGCATAGTAAATTTTAGAAAAAAAATCATATTTCAATACATGAAATTGCTTGTGCAGAGTGCCACATTTTTTTCAGCATGCCAAAAAAGCCCCCCCCCCCTAAATTTAACATATAGCCTCACTGCAGGTAGCTTTCCCTAGAGACTAAGCTAGCTGTGCATAGACACAATATGGCTTCGCTAGAGAAGTTCTTACTGTACGCTACTGGCATATGGAAATGCTGTTCTTGTACAAAGAAGTCACTTTACTGTTAGGTCAGTAAAGCAGTTCTAAGTGAAATGAAAACGACAAGGGTTGGCAAGTACTTTCCAGCTGCAAAATTTGTCTCCGTTGACAGGTTATAAAGGCACCTTATGATTTCCCTACTGCAATCCGGGCATCAGAATGTCAGTAAAAGCTTTTTGCCCCTTTGTGGAATTCCCTCCAGGGAAGGTTAAAAGGGAAGGCGGAGGAAGGGGGGACGGGGGAGAGAAGTGAGAGAGTGCAAGGGATTCAAACAACAGCTAACGAACAGAGAACAGAATCACATAACAACACCAGAACAATGGACTCCAAGACACACTGACAAGACAGATGGACACAGACAAGACACAAGATCACTACCAATATTTAAAAAAATAGGAAAAAAAACCCTAAAAATAAATCAATATAACATTGAGACTGCAGAGGCAGCCACTGGTATTGGCACAACTCATCAAAAAAGAGTAAATTATAATTCAACTAAAAATAAAAGTTAAAAATAATCTCCCAAATCATGCACTACAGACTTGCTGGGTTAGCCTGACTGCATAGCTCTGATGAAACACGAAATGGCGTCATCACAGCTCATGCACAGATTAATGAAGGCCATGGTTAGTTAATCAGCTAAAACTACAGCATGCCACAAAAAATGATCTTATACTGACCCAGAAATAAAGACACAACAGATATTCTGCACTTGCAATAAAATTCTTTTTATGCCATCTGCAGTTTGTAGGGGTTTTATTGTGGAAGGTTTTTTTTGTTTTGTTTTGTTTTGTCTTTTGCGGGGGAAGAAGCAGCAGTTCTTGCTTTTATTTTAATGAAAAGAAATGTAAAAAGGGGAAGGTGATAAGAGAGGGTCTGCACAGAAGCAAAAAAAGGAAGGAAAGAAAAGGGAGAATAAAAGAAGGCATAGAGGGGTGAGACTCTTCATTCTTTCGCACACAACTTTCTTGGGATGTCTTTTTTAATCTGGAAGTTTGGAGTTTTAGGATGGCAAGAAAAGATTTTGTTGCCTTTGTTGGATTGCAGAGCTATTTCTCTCTTGCGAGTTGATTTAATCATTATTTTGTTGGAATTACTCCAAAAAAACAAACAAAAAATTACAACAATGACTTTAAAAATTAAAAAAATAGCAGTATGGCAGCATCATGATTCAAAAAAATTAAATCAAATAAAGGTAACTAAAATATCAATCACCAAAAATTCATGCGGCACAAGATGAGGTGAAACGACAGAAAATGTTCTTCAAATATATACAACGTATATATCTATCTATATATACACGGAGCCTTATGTGTATATATCGATGGATATATCTGTATAATTTTTTATTCTCCCTGCCCCCCTCCTCCCCAAGGATAACTGGCAGATGAAACTATTGCTTGAAAAACAAATAAATAAATCAAAGGAAAAAAGGGGAAAAAACCCTCCAAAGGAAAAAAAAAACATGCTCTGTTCACCAAGAATTAAGAGTATCATGCATCTGTCCATATCAGTGGATGCTGGGGTTAGATGAGGGCATGAATTTCTGTGTAAACATGTGATTGGATGATAGGGACTATTGCAGATATTGGTCTTACATTACTTTAGTATATATACATATGTATATATATACTGTATATGGTGTATATATAGATCTAAACTATATAAACTCGAAGAGGTGTTTGCGGCTTATATAGAAGGATCAATACCCTGAAAACCAAACCCAAAATAAAAATATAACATAAAAAGGAGGGTGGGAAAAAAACCATAAGGTTCTGCATGAGTGATCAGTAAAACTTGTTCTTTTGTTTTAGCCTTCAAAAACATCTGTAGCCAGAAAGTTCCATCAAGCAGTCATTGCCATTACAAATGTCACCCCATGTAATTCTGCCCCACAAGGATAGCCCTCATTTCAGACCCATGCACCTGGGGCCCAATCCTGTATTCTCTCTGTGCCCCATGTAAGCCAGTGACAGGGTTGAGGGAGGCAAAAGTCAAGGACTTAGTATCATTCCACTCTGGCTGTTGTGAATGACTAACTGTGGAAATGCAGCCTCTGGAAGATCAGGTGGATGGTATTTGTGCTTGAGAAATGACGCCTGTGTCAGGATTTACATCGGGCCCTTCTGTTCCCCTGGTCTCTCTTTGCATTCTGTGTGGCTGAGGAGTTGAGAGCTATGCTGCACAATTTGGGCCCAAAGTGCCCCCTTTGTGAGTGTGTGGCTCACACTAAAGGCAGTGGGTACCATTCATACACATTTAAGGGCAGAATGTGAGCCCCAGAGACAGAAACAGGGTTACATTAATTTTGCCTGATACAGGGTCTCTGGTCAGAGGATTTGACATTGAGGGGTGAGCAACAGAAAATGTCTCACAGAGCTCCTGCTGGAGATGGGGGTGAGGGAAGGCAGCTTTCAAATCCACTGGGTTCTCCATAGAAGCCCTGTGGTGCTAGCTGAGGGAAGGTTGTGCTGAATCAGCATTTCCCCTGATTTTCCGACCCATGATTACTTCCCATCCAGCACTGTGCTTTTCCTGCTGGCTGCTTGCCTGCAGACCCCTAGTGGAAGAGACTGTGTGCCCTGCCTTGCTGCTTTCTGCAACTAAAGCTTGTGTCCTTGGCAGATTTTCCACTGTGGAGCCCTCACACTTAGGGTTACATTGACAGAAGCTGGAATAACCCAAGGATCAGTCTGGTGCATAAAGCCAGTTGTGTGTATATTGGTTTCTGTATATATAGATATATGTGCCTACTGTGCAGCTGTGTATATATGTCACACACACATACGTAAATACAGTAGACGTTTTAATGTTTCAGGGCATGAATTACAGGTCTTTGGGTTTCTGCTGAAGGTTTGGCACACTGACTCCCTCCTGGGAAAAGCCTTCTGGTCTGATTTGCTAGAGTCAGCCTGAGGTTATTAAGTTTTTTGGATGAATGAAATACACCGAATAAATTCCTCTTGAAAAAGGCTGGGAAAGTCAGTCAGGCTAGTAAAAATTAGAAGCCTGCAAACAAAGCAGTTAGAAACCCTCTGTCTGTGTGAACCCAGGATGCCTGGGAGGTTTACCTCATAGCTGTGGATCATTCCTAGAGGTTATGTTACAGGATCTTGGTTTACTGGCAAGTGTTTGGGTATTGTTGTTTTGACTAATACCACAAGTGTGCTGGGCTGCAATTCCAACTCACTGCCCAATTATATGCATTTAATCTGAGTGAGTCCCAAAGGGTTATAAGGACAAGCTTGACAGAGGAAAGGGTAATGGTGCTGGGTTAAAACAGCAGCTGTTAAGAAAAGAGAACCATGATTTTCAGAACACTGGAGGCTGTGTTAAAGGCAGATGAGGTTTACTCCTTATTTTGCTGGGGCCTTATAGTTCAGACACACAAATACCCTCCAGGTTCAAACATTGCACAGAATAGCCTTAAAAATCTTCCACCCACTGACTGTAGCTGCATGATCAAAACAGCACAGTGGCTGCCTCTTTCTCTAACATGCCATGCCAAGACACTGGACCCAACTTTGGGGGTGTGAGAAATCTGAACCAGGATCTGGAACTGAATTGCACAAATGACTCCTACTTCTAGAACGGGCCAAAACAACACCTTTGGCCTGAGCACCCAGGCTTTGGGAGTATTTGAAATCCAGACCCAGATATAAACATGGTGTCTTTGGCACATTTAGAGAATTGATTATAACAAGCAATTCAGCGCTAATGCAGAGGACAGAAATCTCTCCATTTTGGGTGACTTTCTCCCCAGGACCCTATGTGCTATTTAAGTCCTACTTTACCTCTGTATTAGGGTTTTAAGTGGCATATGAGAGGTATTTAGGGCACTAGGATGAATGTCAAGCTTTCCTATCTTTAGTCCATCAACAAACTGGATTACAGGGATTGTTATTAGACTCATTTATGGTGCCACCACTGCTTTTTAGGTTCACTACCATAGGTATGTGTGGTTACCTGACAGATGGTCCCAAGCTCTCAGTGTCAGGACAGGAATGTCAGGGACAGAACCAGGGAGTTCAACTGACATGCAGGTTGCAGGCTCCTCGCAGCAGTAAGTTTGCCTGTAGAGGTGCAAGATGCCTGCCATCCCTGCTGTGCTGGGAGCTGGCCAGCACAGCCCCGATATGAAAAAGAGCTGGAGATGGAAATTTCTTTTTTTATCCATCTTTTACTTTTAAAGACGTGAGCTAGAGGTATTTGGATTATGAGTAGCTGTATGTTGAGGTTCAAGGTTTGGATTCAATGCGGAATTAGCCCTTGGGTTCAATGGTGCTGACATCTCACAAGTATTTCTCATGACATTTTTGACCTCAAAGAGATGCAAATCTCATGATTTTCTGCCATCTTTAAACACATTCAAACCAGAATCTGAAAATGGTCTCCCCAGGTGTCGGATTGGACCCAGAACAAAAATCATAGGAATATATTTGGCTCTGGGGATTGGAGTCTGACTCACATGAAATCTGAAAGGCTTTGAATTGAAGAAGGAGACTCTCTCCTGACCATGACTCATTGTGCTTGTGTATTGCACAATGACGTTAATCTGGTATGCATCACATCTCACAGATGCAGCGGGGTAACCATTTGTGTTCAGTAGCCTATAGGTTACTGGATCATACCTCTGGGGGTGAAGCGAGGCCATGTCCTGGCATCTGGAACAAGCTCAGGGGCTTTAAAGGGTACCGATTATCAGAGGAACATGATGGGGCCTGAATTGAGTTTGTCATTTAATTTCCAGTTTGTTGCAGAACTGAACAGGAAAGCCACAGGGTGGTGTAAAATACACTGGCCTGCCAGCAGAACAATAGGAAGCAACTTTAAATGAGTTTGATTAAAAACACAAGTAAAACCATCTGATTCTTCCTCTCTCTGGGGTATCCGCTAAAGGAAGCGATCCTTGCAAATGGCCAAATCCTGCCCTGGCTCATGAAGCAAGAGGGTACTAAGACATGTCCAATGCACCCTCCACTACAGGGGTCTAATGACCAGGGCAGGATAGTTCAAGGGACCCATGCACTTTGTTGCTGATTTCAGAAATATCAAAAGGACCATTCTACTTCCTTTGAAATTGTGGGGTGGGGTGGGTTCTGACACTGAGGGTATGTCTACACTAGAAACGTTATAGCGGCACGGCTGCACCACTGTAGTGCAGACACTTACTACAGCATCAGAAGGAGTTCTTCCATCACTGTAGTAAATCCATCTCTCCAAGAGGCGATACCTAGGTTGACAGCATAAATCTTCCATTGACCTAGGAGTGTCTACACCGGGACTTTAGTCAGCTTAATTACACTGAACAGAACATGAAATTTTTCACAGCCCTGAGTGATGTAGTTAAGCTGAATTAACTTTGTAGTGTAGACAGAAGATATCTAATTGAGGAGTAAAGTGAGCCCCAACTAGCACTTGGACACAGCAGCATACTTGCTATCCAGTGGAGGAGTGACCATAGCTCTTCAGATCATAACTCTGTGTGTGCGTGGGTCATTAGCCATCCACCTCTCCTTGCACCATGGACTGATATAGCCCTGCTGCTTCTCCCTCTACTGACTGAGAGGATTTAACCCCAAGTGCATAAGCGAGCATCCACAGCAAAGATCACTTCACAGTGGGCCAGTCAACTCCTCCACTTGCTGCCAGTGTAAATCCTGAGGAACTTCACTGACTTCAGTTTATCACCTTACCCGCTCAATGAGGCACTAGGGAGGGGTAATATCCATTGTATATATGAGGCACAGAGGTTTTGGGGCCAAATTTTCAAAAGTGCCTAAGTTACTTATACTTTCAATGGGACTTTGGCTCCTACAGGTCAGATGTTCAAAGGTATTTAGGCACCTAGTGGAATATTCCAAACTATTAATGCAATGGCTCCTTCCTTTTTTAGAAGCCTGCTCCCTTCAGGCTTGACTCGTTCACTGATGCTACATTCTCAGATTCTGTGCTATCACTATTCATCACCATGAAAAGATCTGTGACACAGACTGGATGTTTTTTCTAAAAGATCTGCTCTAGGAATTATTTTGGGGAAGTCTGTGTTATAAAGGAGATCTGACTAGAGGTCACTTTTGGCTTTCGAATCTATAAATCAGTGACTCTATTGCAATGTGACTGCAGGAAATGGACAAGAGGAGCAGGCTGATAAAGATAGGAAAATGCTTCCATTTTGACAGTCAAAGAAAAAAAGAAAGTTTATTGAGATCTTTGAAGATTGGTAGGGGTCTTTAAATGGATGAACTGTTAGTTTCTGTTTCTTCAGTCCTTTGTGTATGGCACTAAATTCCGTGGCCCTGCCTTAATGAGGCGCCACTGTGCTGATTCCCAGTGACTCACCACTGCCCGTCTCTGTTGGTAGGTCTTACTGTGCCACTGGTACCCACCTCTGAGTCAAGTGTTTACATGCTAACCTACTCTCATGATTGCCATGCTGGGATGTAGAACAGCCTTAACTCCACTGTGGATTATAGAAGACATGCCGAATGCCAGGCAGTGAGGCACTGGCTGGTACAGCTGAGTCTGGTTACGTAACCCCAGCTGCATGAAAATGTTGGAGGAACAGTTTTCAACTACCTGCCTGGCTAAGTGCATAGGCCTTTATATTGATCTGGTAGAAGGGACAGAGGCTCTGCCATTTGCTTGAATCTGCCTGAGTGTCTCTGCCTTCCCTAGTGGTTCCACTGTGGAATTTCCCAGCTACAGTTCAAAGCCATGTTAGTTATTGAATGACCAAGTCCTACCAAAACAAAAAAATATAATAATAATAATAATAATAATAATAATAATAATAATAATAATAATAAAAAAGAATGCAGGTTGCCTATGAAAGATGGAAAAGAAATATGAAAGCACTATCTTTGGGTGACTTTTATTATTATGACTATATTAATCTGAAAAGCTTCAGGAAACTATGAACAGAACATTTTATGGGGTTGTTTTTTTTTTTTTAGCAAAAAGAAAAATAACCCCAAACAAATAATAAACCAAAACAAAAACAAAAAATAAACAAACTATTTATGTGTTTCACCTTTAATGATGTAAGAGTCTAACCAAACTCCATTTTTTTATGTACACAGAAATTCGATGATATCTGTTCTCTATTATATAAATGCTTAACTCATGGCAAGCCTCAAAAAGACGACTTGAAAAAGTCTGTAAGAAATAAAACAGACTGCAGTTGCCTGCTGGATATCACATCATATATATCTCACCAGAAAGTAAAGCCATCAAACCATCAAAATGTATCTGGGTCTAAAGGGAGAAGTTGAATCAGTTTCAAATGGCTACACTCCTGTTGACTCTTAATGGATACATTTTGAAGCATCATTGCAGGTAACATGGCACAACTTAATACTAATTTTGCATTTACTGTGATACTCCCCAAGTTCTCTAGGCACACAGAGAACAAAACTAGTATGAATATAGTACCATATTAACTGCATTCAGAATCCCATGGACAAATATATTTTTGCAGCATATTTTCAGAATGATGATTAATGAAGATTAAATAATATTGACCATTCATTATTGCCCAACTTTAGTTTCTCTTATCTCTCTTTCGCCCCTCAGTCCCTCCACCTTTAATATATACTTTGGACCACATCAATTTCTTCCTCTCCAATAGAGCAGCACAATGGCTGCTACAAATATGTAGCACAACTGTTAACTATTAATTAATTAGGGGCTGGTTCCAGGAAGTTTGGCTCCCTGTGCAAACAGCTTTCCATTAACTGAGAGGTTATTACATCTCTGTCTTTTGTTATTGCCAACTCCATGGGATCTGATGCTTGGCTGTATAAATTTGTATTTTATATACTGTATATATATATATATATATGTATATGTATATTACATATATAGCTATATATATGTATACATTCACACACACACACGCACACATATATATATATGTATGTATTGTTTTTTGCAAATGAAATAAGAAAGCAAGCAAAACAAGACTGACCTGACTTACCTGTACTCGGCTCACATTCAATGAGATCTTCGTCATCGCTGGAACATTCAGCTGATGAAACAATGTCATCAGTGGTCTAGCACATGAAGGAAGGGAACAAAGAAGAGGGGAAAAAAAGAAAAAAAGTGATAAGACGTTTGTTACCCAAAAGATTGTAACAGAGGCAGTTTACTCTCCTGGGAAAATATTTTCAATTGCATCTTTTTAAAACATTTGAGTTCTATTCAACATTCCAGACATGTCTAGGTATTATACACCTTCCATAATGCTGGTTTCCATTATTCCAGATAAAATTATTCAACTGTGCTGCTGAATATTTCAGGTATGTACAGATACAGTGTTCCCGCTATGCTGTTTAATATACCAAGTTGAACCTGTTGTGCTACTGAACAGAATAGGTACACCCACTTGAAACACCTGCTGGGCTGGCAAATGGTCCAGATACAGCCAAAAGTACCAGTTACAGTATGTCCAGTTAGAGCACATCTGGTATTCTGCTGAAATACCACATAGGTCCAAGTAGAAGGCATCCATTCTGCGTCTGAGCATACTAGGGACTTCGAGGTTGAATGCAGTTACTGTACAGCTCAACATACTAGATGCATTCAAGTAACAGGCACCTCCTGTGCAGCCAAATGTATCAGTTACCCCCAGAGAACAAGCATGCTGTGCTGCTAAACCCATCATTTGCACTCAGGCTGAGGGCACCTGCTGCTCTGCTAATCATTCCAGGTAGAATGCACCTGCTACACTGGGGACCATTCCAGGTATACCCAGACAGAGCACAACTGCTGCACTGTTAAGTGATCCAGGCACAATGCTTCTGTGCCGCTGACCATTCCAGATAAGTCCACATAGTACAAAGTATAGTTTGGTCTGCTAACTGTAGAGGGATTGAGTCGAATGTTAATGAACCAGCAGCAGTACAGCAGGTGGGAAGGAAGATCTGGCACTGAAAGGCTTAAGGCAAACTAAGAATATCCCTGGCCTTTGTGAGTTTCAGTATGTTACTTGCAGTTTCCAGCTGGTAATTTTTTTGTTGTTGTTGCTGGTCTAATTAATGAGCAGCATGTACTGGAGTGTGTTAGGGAGAGGTGTAATGGCTTCTCTCCCCAGCAGCAACTCCTTCACGTAATTGCTATAATTAGTTGAATTAGTAATGTGGACCATTAGGGAGATTTTGTGGCAGCCTCCGGACACAGGTTATAATGTTCCTGCACATAGTACAAAATTATCCTACCCTAAGCAGTGTCAGCTCAACCTAAGCCTGCCGCTGAAACAGTCCCTCTTTCCTATTCCTTCCTGGCGCAGTGCAGAAAGCCACAGATTAGACAGAGCCATGGGATCAGTGCAAGGACTCGTGAAAGATCCATGTAAGAACTGTCCTTGCTAGGGCTGGCACAAGCTGCTACTTAACTCATAGAAATTCAGGAGGAGTGTAATTTTCCTCAGTACATTGTACTTAGGTTCCCAGGAGAAGTGTATTCATCCTGGGGACTTCAGGTCACTACAAATACACAACTCCTCATTCCACCAAAGGACTCTCCGTCTTCCTCAAAAGGAGCGCTCCCTTACCTTCCGAAACCCCATATGACTATGTCAAAGGGCTCTTTCCCAAGAAAGCAGCCAGCCCCAGGCTTCTTACCCAATTGTTCTTTAGCACAGAGCTGTCCTGGACTTGTGCCAGGAAACCTCTGCCCCCACACTGGCCTCTGATGTGGGCACACACAACTCTCCCTTTCTGCTTCTTGAGCTGAGAGAGGGCATGGGAGCCAGTAGGAGAGGTGAGGCAGGGAAGCCCTGATCTAATCCCTCCTCCTTTTGGCTGCAGAGTATCTCTCCACCCCAGAACACCTAGACACTAGTCACTAGCCACTCACAGGTTGCATCCATTGGTCATTTTCCTAAGGGTTACACTCATCTAGTACGGTTTTTGCTGGAGAATCCAAGTGCTAGCTGAACATTGCTCTTCTTCCTGTTTAGTATATTAAGAAGTTAGTCAGTACATCCAGGTAGAACATACCTGAGGTACTGTTGAATGTACCAGGCACTTCTTCACACAAAACTCTTTCTGAGCTGCTGAACAAAACAATTACCTCAAAATAAGTCACACCTGCTGTGGTGCTGAAGGTACCAGGTCCAACCTAACATTTCTCTGATTTCAGTGAGTTAGGGTGGGCCATGGAATAAGAGTAGGAGTAAGGGGATGAAATTAAGATGTAGAAAAATAAAAGCTGAATATCTATGAGGCTCCCACAGAAAATAGCCCATGGTTAGTACTGGAAGTCCCATCAAATGAATCACTTAATCTTGGACTCGACAGACAGAGTGTAATAAGAAAAGCCAAAGAGGAGTTTGAAGAACGGCTAGCCAAAAACTCCAAAGGTAATAACAAAATGTTTTTTAAGTACATCAGAAGCAGGAAGCCTGCTAAACAACCAGTGGGGCCCCTTGATGATCAAAATTCAAAAGGAGCGCTTAAAGATGATAAAGTCATTGCGGAGAAACTAAATGGATTCTTTGCTTCAGTCTTCATGGCTGAGGATGTTAGGGAGATTCCCAAACCTGGGCTGGCTTTTGTAGGTGACAAATCTGAGGAACTGTCACAGATTGAAGTGTCACTAGAGGAGGTTTTGGAATTAATTGATAAACTCAACATTAACAAGTCACCGGGACCAGATGGCATTCACCCAAGAGTTCTGAAAGAACTCAAATGTGAAGTTGCGGAACTATTAACTAAGGTTTGTAACCTGTCCTTTAAATCGGCTTCGGTACCCAATGACTGGAAGTTAGCTAATGTAACGCCAATATTTAAAAAGGGCTCTAGGGGTGATCCCGGCAATTACAGACCGGTAAGTCTAACGTCGGTACCGGGCAAATTAGTTGAAACAATAGTGAAGAATAAAATTGTCAGACACATAGAAAAACATAAACTCTTGAGCAATAGTCAACATGGTTTCTGTAAAGGGAAATCGTGTCTTACTAATCTATTAGAGTTCTTTGAAGGGGTCAACAAACATGTGGACAAGGGGGATCCGGTGGACATAGTGTACTTAGATTTCCAGAAAGCCTTTGACAAGGTCCCTCACCAAAGGCTCTTATGTAAATTAAGCTGTCATGGGATAAAAGGAAAGGTCCTTTCATGGATTGAGAACTGGTTAAAGGACAGGGAACAAAGGGTAGGAATTAATGGTAAATTCTCAGAATGGAGAGGGGTAACTAGTGGTGTTCCCCAAGGGTCAGTCCTAGGACCAATCCTATTCAATTTATTCATAAATGATCTGGAGAAAGGGGTAAACAGTGAGGTGGCAAAGTTTGCAGATGATACTAAACTACTCAAGATAGTTAAGACCAAAGCAGATTGTGAAGAACTTCAAAAAGATCTCACAAAACTAAGTGATTGGGCAACAAAATAGCAAATGAAATTTAATGTGGATAAATGTAAAGTAATGCACGTTGGAAAAAATAACCCCAACTATACATACAACATGATGGGGGCTAATTTAGCTACAACGAGTCAGGAAAAAGATCTTGGAGTTATCGTGGATAGTTCTCTGAAGATGTCCACGCAGTGTGCAGAGGCGGTCAAAAAAGCAAACAGGATGTTAGGAATCATTAAAAAGGGGATAGAGAATAAGACTGAGAATATATTATTGCCCTTATATAAATCCATGGTACGCCCACATCTCGAATACTGTGTACAGATGTGGTCTCCTCACCTCAAAAAAGATATTCTAGCACTAGAAAAGGTTCAGAAAAGAGCAACTAAAATGATTAGGGGTTTAGAGAGGGTCCCATATGAGGAAAGATTAAAGAGGCTAGGACTCTTCAGTTTGGAAAAGAGAAGACTAAGGGGGGACATGATAGAGGTATATAAAATCATGAGTGATGTTGAGAAAGTGGATAAGGAAAAGTTATTTACTTATTCCCATAATACAAGAACTAGGGGTCACCAAATGAAATTAATAGGCAGCAGGTTTAAAACAAATAAAAGGAAGTTCTTCTTCACGCAGCGCACAGTCAACTTGTGGAACTCCTTACCTGAGGAGGTTGTGAAGGCTAGGACTATAACAATGTTTAAAAGAGAACTGGATAAATTTATGGAGGTTAAGTCCATTAATGGCTATTAGCCAGGATGGGTAAGGAATGGTGTCCCTAGCCTCTGTTCGTCAGAGGATGGAGATGGATGGCAGGAGAGAGATCACTTGATCATTGCCTGTTAGGTTCACTCCCTCTGGGGCACCTGGCATTGGCCACTGTCGGTAGACAGATACTGGGCTAGATGGACCTTTGGTCTGACCCGGTACGGCCTTTCTTATGTTCTTATGTTATGTTATGACTAAGAAACATTTGGAGGGCACAATCCTGCAGTGGCCTCTGGGATTACATGGGACCTATGAAGGTGATGCTTTGGAAGAGCAGCTAGTTAAACAGGCATCAGACCACCTAGTCTATGTATTGTGTTATCTTTGACTATGCAAATGGCCTTCTTAGGAGCCAGGCTGAGGAAACGATGGTCTATTTATGACCTTTTTGCTCTGGACTTCCTGAACCACATGTGACATTCTTGAGGTAGAAGAATGTAAGGAACTTCAAATATCATGTACAAAGAGATCTTGGCTTTGGTCCCAAGGTTCTTTCTTTGGCTGAATTGACATCGTCACGGGGTAGATGTTTTGTTGAAATGCTAAGGCTGATTTCTCACTTTAAATGAATTGGCTAGAATGCCTCAGCACAAGATTGGCAGAGGAGGGACATTCAGTACCTATAACCTCCTGAGCATCGCATATACTGCACAGGCCACATATGTACATCTCCTAGATAAATGATTTAAAGGGAAAAGGCTTATACAATTCTGATGCTTAACTGAATTCTAATGATTTACTGCAAGTGGCTTTCCTCTGTCACTCCGCCACCTTCCCAATACTAAACACTGTGTTTTAAGGTTATCTTTTTAAAAATCTGTAAGCAAATCTAGGGGCCTTGAGAAAGGGGCCCACTAGAGCAGACAAGAATCAGGCAAAATGCAAGCAGATGGTGCCCAATTCTACACCTAAAAATCCTGCCGGTCTCGACCTGCAGCACGTCTTGCTATTCCAGGACTCCTCTCCAACACAGCTTTACCAACACACCTCAGTCCTGACCAGATAACTCACCCTCCACCCCAACTGTAGCCGCTGATAATGCCAGACTATGTAATAGTTTTGTAGGTACAAAAATGAGGATTAGAAAGAAAGGCCATCAAAGCTAGTATAATTTTTGACCAAAGCCAAGATCGCTAGAAACAACAGGAAGGACTAATTCAGAAAGCCGTCTTGCCACCTACCATCCTGTATTATTTTCTCCCAAGACATGCCTTATCCTTCCATCGCTATTTGTTTTCCCACTGCCCGCACATGTTGGCTTTCCATGCACTTCCTTCAGCTCACATACCCAACATATGAATTATACTAGGTAGTATTTCAATGAGGAGCAGCAGCAAACTAGAGCAAACGAGCCCCTTAGGAGACCAGAAAGCCTTGTGGCTGGAATCTGTCACTTCAAGACCATCTCACAAGACCAGGGGCGGCTCTAGCAATTTCGCCGCCCCAAGCACGGCGGCATGCCATGGGGGGCGCTCTGGCGGTCGCCGGTCCCACGGCTCCAGTGGACCTCCTGCAGACGTGCCTGCGGAGGGTCCGCTGGTCCCGCGGCTCCGGTGGAGCATCCGCAGGCATGCCTGTGGGAGGTCCACCGGAGTCGCGGGACCAGCGGACCCTCCGCAGGCACGCCTGCGGGAGGTCCACCGGAGCCGCCTGCCGCCCTCTCGGCAACCAGCGGAGCACCCCCCGCGGCATGCCGCCCCAAGCACGCGCTTGGCGTGCTGGGGCCTGGAGCCGGCCCTGCACGAGACCAACATGACCTTCACAGGATGATACAGCTTCACAAGACGGCATGGTCTAGTGGAAAATAAGCATGGGCCTGTTGGCCAAGAACTCCTGGGTTCTATTATGAGCTCTTCCACCAACTGCTTGCGTGGCCTTAGGCAAAATCATTTAACCTCTCTGTGCGTCTCTCCCCGTTTGTCAAATGAGGTTGATAATACTCACCTATCTTCCAGGAGGCCTGTGAGGATTAATTAGTTAATGCTTGCCCAGTGCTCTGAAGATGCTAAATGCTTAGTATTATTATCTATGGGCAACTGCACACTAACCACTTCAGGTATCTAATTACTCCATAAGGGCTTTCTAGTCAAAATGATATGAACAAGGCATCTCCCTACAAAGTGATGTTTTGTGCTTTCATTTGAGAGAGTAATAGAGAGAAAATATTTGCCTGCCCTGTACATTAGTTAAATTCTATATTAAAAAGAATAATTCATGCTATCCTATTTTAAAATATGGATTTCATTTTTTAATCCCAGCACTGAAATTACTTGGCCCTGTATTAAGGGCCATAAAACTAAAGATAGGTATTATAATAACTTTCAATAAAATCTCTCTCTGGCAGGAACCCTTTTTATTCCTTCCCTGAAAGATTTTTTATTGCATTTATATTATTTTTTCTCTCCCCCTCTCTCCAGTGTTTATTGAAATTACCTTGGAATAAAACCAGGGCAGGAGAAAGCTGAAAACTCTGCATCCACCCTTGAGGATTTATTTATGGGCATATTTACCTTCCCATTCTCTCAATTTCACAGAAGTGACTTCCCATTCCCTCCAATGACTTATTGTTTTTGTAATCACCTGCTTCTAATTATTCACTCCAGAGGCCTCTTCAATCTTGCCTTGGTGATGGTTCTGCATCTTTGTTCATTACTATACATCACTGCTATTGAGAAGGAAGTCTGACTGGCATGGCAAAGCCTGGTCAAGACAATTCTGCTCCCCTTCTCTCCCCAAATGCACAAAGTCCCAATTTATGCCTCTGATGCACAACCTTTGCCCCTTTGTTCCATGCAAAGTGGCAGGCTCTGAATACCCACTTCCCGCTCTAACGCTGACGTGCAATGCTTTTGGTCACCTTGCTCCCTGGGTGCACCATTATTTGATGGAGATTAAGCACAGGATAAAATAAGCCCTGCCACCAAACAGCTTTATGAAATTATAAATAACACAACCAAGAATGATGGAGTTCTCACTGCCAGTAAGAAAGAAAAGAGAAGAACCCATAAATATTCCCCGAGTCCAACATACAAACTGCTCCACAGTACTTTCTCGGTGGCAGGTTCACTCTTTAAAGGAGGATTAAATTCTCCTAGCTGCCTTCCATTTGAATTTCTCTCCCCCACTGCATGTCTTACTCTGAGTCCAACACTGCACTCCAAATGCATTTTCGGTTTCTTCGAATGGGAGAAGTGTAAGTCCCATTGTCACTGAGGAACCACAGTTTATATTTAATCTAGGGATGGGCTCAATCCAAAACCCTGGGTCCAAACATTTCCCAGTGTTGGGGACGTTTGGTTGTAGATCTGCACTTTGCATCTTCTTTGAATCATTATCATGAGCTGACCTGAAATCCTGTATTTGAACACCCCAGAATATTCAGATGCAAATCCAAATGTGGATCAGGTATCTCTCTAATTTAAACTAGGGTTGGCTAAACCAGTTCAGATACATTAAAGAGCGCCCCAAACCTTTCCCTAAATTCAACCCAAATCTGTGAAATTTTCATGTTTGAAAAAGTCTCAAAAAGGTCTCCCGAACTCAATTGCTTGTCTCTCTCCCCTGTCACTATACTCTCTCCCCTGTCTCCACTATACTTCCTGGTTCTGTGTCAGACCACAAGTACTGGTATTCCATAAGTGACTGGGCTCAGAATATTTATTGTGCTTGTCAAAACTACGAAGTGGGGAAGTCTCTTAATCTCTCATGATAGCCTACGCTGGTATCATTTCAATTCTGGGTACCACACCAATGAGACTCTGATAACTGAACATTGTCTCTTTAAAATGGTACTAACATGCTGTCATACCTGGTAATCCTCACTTATTTAATGAGAATCCTCACCTATCCTGTCTATGCCTTAAGCTTTTTTTCCTTAATTTGTTTCAAACTTTTCCATTTCATCATTGCAAAATGCCTCGGAGGTGGTTACATTATCGGAAGTCTGGGAGATTCAGTCTGGACCTGCACAAACTACTACATCCAGATGGAAATAATGTGCAACATATGAGTGGGGAATACATGAAATTGGAGCTTGTAATGTGACAAGATAGCAACAAAGATGTTGCAGTTTTGGTCTGTGTGTAGGCAGCAGAGGCACCAGATCAAAGGACAGGGAATTGGTAGTCCCTCTCTGTGCAGCTCAGCTGAGGCTACAGATGGAATAACTGGGCTTTCAATATGTATCAATTTCAACAGAGCTGCACCAATTTACATCAGGAGAGAACATGGTCCACTATGTTTAGTCTTGGGCACTTCCACGCCAGAAAGATATAGACAAATGGGAGGGAATTTTAGCAACACTAGCCACGCACAACTTGGCTAAAGAAGGACTAACAGAAGCACGGTAAGTGCCTAAAAGTATCTCAAGGGTGTAATAAACATCAAGGAGGAAGAGGAATTATGTAGGGTGCTCCAACACGGTATTTGGATGAAATTAAGCAAAAGAACATTTAGGATGACAGCCAGGAAAAAATTCTTGACAGTGAGCTCTCAGACTGTGGAGCAGACTGCTCAGGGAAGTTCTGGAAATCATCAACATTGAGGCCTTGTCTACATTAACCATGTAAGTCAATTTAAGTTATGCTAGTTAAGTTACGTAAGTTACGTAACTAATATCTATTTACAGCAGTGTCTACACCGTGCTATGTCGGCAGGATACACTCTCCCATTGACATAGCTTCCGCCTCTTATTGAGGTGGCATACCGAAGTGGACAGGAGAGCGCTCTCCCATCGACTTATCGTGTCTTCATGAGACCCACTAAAATCAATGCCCGCTGCATCGACTGCAGCAACATCAATTTAGCCTGTAGTGAAGACAAGCCCTTAGACAAAGCAACCATACTAGCCAGTTATGAATATCCATGTTATTAGTGTATAGGCCTCAATGAACAGTATTTCCCCCCCTTCTATTTTAAATCTAATCTGGTATTTACACCATTCTCATCAGCACCAAACACCTCCTTAGCCATTTCTTGCCATTCCAAAAGCAGACAGTAAAGATGTCCAGCATGGGCTTTCAACTGTTCATGTTTCACTTTGAGCAAAGAAGTGTCACTGCCAGAGGTCTTATTGTATAAACAACACGATTCTCACATGCCCTAGATCCAGGCTGGCTGGGAGCCAGTCAGTAACCAGCATGCATAGAATTTTCCACATTAACATGACTTAGAAAAACAAACAAACAAACAAACAAGCAAACCAACCCAAAAACAATCCTCAAAACACTCAAAAATCAACCTCAGCACATTTCCGGCTGTGTGATCCTGGCTGGACACAAGAGAGCAAATTGATTTGCAGTCAAATGAGATCATTATATAGGGTTCATAATAGATCTACCCACTGTAACAAAATCAACCATTCAGGCATTATCATTGTAGACAAGAGATTAAATAACCAGTCATGTTGGCTAAAGAAAGGAGAAAAGTAGCCCCAGCTGCATGTCAAGTCCACTATCATGGGTGATATTGTTTAAAAAGAGCCTTACAAGCCAAATTAGCCCTTTGGGAACACAAACATGCTTCAGCAGAATCAGTAGTTCATTAAGATTGTAAAGCCAGCCTCTTCTTGACCAGATTTGATGCCAAGTACCAGGGACTTTTGTTCCCATCCCTAAGCTGCACAAAGATAATGAGGCTTAAAAAAAAATCAGTGTTTCTGCTGTCTTAAGTCTTTTACCTCCATCTGCTGCTGGTGGGAACGATGGCGAAGTTTGTGGTGGGGGGGGGGGGCAGAGAAAAGAAGAGGGAAGGATTAATCTGTGTGTTGTTCAAGGCACCCTGACAGAGGAAAGAGGAGTATTGAACCACAGCAGCTTAACCAAACTTCACTGTACCTTCCCCAAAGCAGGGGGAATGTAATGCTACATGGTGTTCCGCTGATAAGCAAATTCCCCTAAATCCTTTCAATTTATTTCTTGGCCTGGAGAAATTACATATTATTTAGGAGTTAGATAAATAAATAAATAAACAGAAACCCATCTCCAGGAATCTAGAGTGGTTGTTTATTGATTATATATATATATATATATATATATATATATATACACACACACACACACACACACACACAAAGTCTCTTGCTTTCTGTTTCTCTCGTTTCCTATTAAAGCAGTGCCCAATAACTCCCTATGTGGTTAAAGGCATGGCAGCATTTCCATTGTGAATCCCTCAATGCAACCCCCAGAGATTTGCAGGAATTTAGAACTCTACTGTAAAATATAAACTCTTGGCTAAAAACCCAGAGGATATGGTTTCTATACAAGACGGGGAATTTTCTTTTTTATCCAATCTCTCCTTCCCGTATTTTTAATCCAATCTCTCCTTCCCATATTCATTTGGCGGCTTTTCCAGAGATATCTTCAAGATATTTGCAAAATGTTGGTATGTGAGTGTGTTGCTAATGACTCCTTATGAAAAGTGCAATGCCTCAGAGTATTCATGATGGAAGAGTTTTCAAAATCTAATTTACTTTGCAGCATCTGATGCAGTTTATGTCCTTTTTCTACGTTGTTTAGCTTGGGAGAGTGAATCAGCAAGAGCAGTCAGTTTCACTTTCTCATTACAATATTAGGCACTAGCCCCATAAAGTAGATACATATGCTATAGGCAATGGCTTCGATTTTTACAGATGAGCAGGTTAGGATGTTTAGGTGCATAAATAAGTGTCCTGATTTGCAAAAGTGCCAAACCCTCAGCAACTCCCACTAAAGTCAGCAAGAGCCACTGGGAGCTCAGCACTACATGGCTTTGAACATGGCTTCTCAAAATGTTATGAATGCATTTGAAAACAAAGGCTTCAACTTTTTCTTTTAAACAGCTAGTGTAATCTATAAACGGGGCAGTGGGAGTCAGAATGTTCAGTTTCATATTCCTGTTTCTGCCAGTTTTATATTCCTTGTCTGACCTCAGGCAAGTTGCTTCACCTCCCTGTACCTCTGTTTACCAATCTGTAAAATGGGGGTAAAAATAACTTTCCTTCCACATGGGCATATTGTTAGTCTTTTAAGGTGCTTTGAGATCTTTGGATCAAAGCGTAAGTGCAAAATATCAATAAATTAGCAAAGGGACGTCTACATTTGAGAAAGCTTGAAACTCAGATGGTCTGAGAAGCATCAGCTGCCCTTTTGGGACTCAGCCTCAAGAAAGAGTAAATGGGCCCTTTCCCTGTGTGTTAGCCCTGCACTTAATAACTGTGTCAGAAGAATATTTCTCATTTACACTCTGCTCCTTTGCTGGAAATCAATATGTTGTTCGCTGGCATTTTCCTACCTCTTCTCCTGGACATCTTTATTTAGCTTGTCTTTTCTTCTTTGGAGGGGAGGGAGTTGTGTTTGATTTTGCTCTGTTATTGATTGGATCATTCTGAGCAAGAAATAAATAACTAAATACAGCACAGTGGCTTTAATGACAATCTTTTAAGACTCAGATCTCCACGCCATGTTGCTTCCCCTCCTAGCAGGTGATTTAAAAGAAACAAAATCTATAAACTAAGATGATGATGCAATACAAAGAAAGAGGCTGCCACACAGACTATTTAAGCTGCATTTCTTTGTATGTGCTCATTAATAAAACCACTTGGGTCCTGTTTCTATTTTTAAAGCAGTGCAGATTCCGCTGCCATTGCACCTTCTGCTAGGATCTCATCAGATCTTCAAAACAGACAGGATGGGCCCCAGTTAGCAAACTGGCATCCTGACTACTTGTTATCATTAACGAAACTACTGCACTTTTCATAAGAAGGTGATACCCTGGATTGTTGGCCAAATTCCAAACTGGGTAACTGTTTAGGCTCTTTAAATTCTCCTTGTAACTTTCACTGGATAAAGTATTCTTTACTCCCATGAACTAAACAATGATGTAGTATTTCTGTGCATTGCCAGACAACTGCCATATTCCATACCAGAAATGGCTTTATTTCAGTCTGGGGTTTTCTTCTTCTTAGAGTATGTACAACGTGCCTCAGGTGGCACCTGACCAGGATTCATCACCAAATTTGGTCCGCTGGTTGGATCATTAGCTTCCCCGGCCTGGTGAAGTGACCCCTCAAATGATAGATTTCATGATTCTAAGGGAAGGAAGGAATGGGAGCAGAATAAAGACAACGGGCTTCAAAAAAAGCAGGTTTTAACAAACTCAGAGGCATGGGAAGAAAATCTAAGAGATAAAGAAGTTCAGGAGAGCCAGCAATTTCAGAAGGAGAGAATAATAAAGGCACAACTGCAAACTATCCTGATGCGAAGATAGGAAGAATAGTAAGAGACCAATATGTCTCAATCAGGAGGCTATCTTTAAAAAAGGGACACAAAGAGAACTTGGGGGATTATAGACCAGTCAGCCTAACTTTGATACCTGGAAAGAGATACTGAAACAAATTATTAATCAATTTATAAGCACCGGGAGGGTAATAGGTGTGACACACTGGCACTCCAATATTCACCACTGTCATGTAATTAGGACATGTATTGTACAATGTATGCCTTGTGAGGTATCATTCTAAAAGTCTTGATCTGCTAGACATTAATATCTCAGCTTGTACGTACTATTGTCATATGTGAAGTTATGAAGTTTGGCTACGTATGTGTTACTGAAACATGTCATGAGGCTGAAAGCACCCACAGGCAGCCTTTCAGGTACAACAGTAAAAAGGCCAAACAATGTTAATGGCTTATTGAGGAAATGCACAGAAGCACAAGAATTATCCCAGGAACTGTGTACAATAGAAACCTCTCAGAGATAGCACTGCACAATGAGAACTGTTTGACCCGGGTCACAGCAAAAGAGCTTTCCAGCAAGTGGGAAAAAGATATAAAAGGGGGACAATGACATCATGATGGTACCTCACTCTCCCTACAACACCACACCTGGAAACACCTGGAAGTCATGGTCCCAAGCTAGAGGTATTTTTAGCCTGTGTATGAAAACTTGGGAAAGCCAAGGCAACTTGTGCCTTAAGAATCTGCCAGCCTCTTTATCACTCAGGATGAGAATTTGCTAATTCACATCCTACCTATCTAGTGTGCTAAGCTCAGTTGGCGGTTTTGTTTATTTACTAAGGTAATCTGTTTTGATCTGTTTGCTATCACTTAAAATCTATCTTTCGTAGTTAATAAATTTGTTTTTGTTTCGTCTAAAACCACTATGTAGAAATTATAACTTGGGGCAGAAAGCTGTTGCATATCTCTCTCCACATTGAGGGAGGGGGCGAATTTTATGAACTTACACTGTACAGTTCCTTGTGCAGTGCAAGACACTAGAATTTTGGGTTTACACTCCAGAGATGGGTGAAGCAACTGCGAGGTGCTTCAGCTGAGCCTTCCCATGTACAGCTGATATCAGCATCTGTCTGTGAAGCTGCATCTGGGTGTGTCTCTAACTGTGTGTATGCTGGTGAAAGAGCAAGCTTGGAGAGTGTGGCAACTTATCACAGCACCACAGTGTGAAAGGGAGCCCAGGCTGGTGGCACCCTGGGGGGAACCAGTCATAATAGGATTACAAGAAATGGCCAGCATGAATTTGTCAAGAAAAAACCATGTCAAACTAACCTAGTTTCTTTCTTTGACAGGGTTACTGGCCCAGTGAATTGAGGGAAAGCAGTAGATGTAATATATCTTGATTTTAATAAGGCTTCTGACACAGTCCCACATGGCAGTCTCATAAGCAAATTAGGGAAATGTGGTCTAATTCCATATTCAGAGAGTAGTTTTCAATGGTTCACTGTCAAATTGGGAGGGAGTACCTAGTGGGGTCCCATAGGAGTCAGTCCTCGGTCTGGTACTATTCAATATTTTCATTAATGACATAGATAAAGGACTCAAGATCATGCTTATAAAATTTGCGGATGACACCAAACTGGGTGGGGATGCTAGCACTTCGGAGGACAGGATCAGAATTCAAAACGACCTTGATAAATTAGAAAATTAGTGTGAAATCAACAAGATGAAATTCAACTAAGACAAGTGCAAAGTACTACATGTAGGAAGGAAAAAATCAAATGCACAACTAAAAATTGGGAATAATTGGCTAGGTGATACTACCACTGAAAAGGATCGGGGAGGGGGGTATAGTGGATCAAAAATTGAATGAGTTTACAATGTGATGCAGTTGTGAAAAAGGCTAATATCATTCTGGGGTGTATTAACAAAAGTGTCATATGTAAAACACGGGAGGTGACTGTCCTGCTCTACTCAACATTGGTGAATCCTGAGCTGGAGCACTGCATCTAATTCTGGATGCCACGCTTTAGGAAAGATATGGATAAATTGGCGGGAGTCCTGAGGAGCGCAACAAAAATGAAAACCTGCCCTATGAGAAAAGATTAGAAAAACTAAAATATTTAGTCTTGAGAAAAGAAGACCAAGGCGGGACCTGATAACAGTCTTCAAATAGGTTAAGGGCTGTTATGAATAGGATTGTAATCAATTGTTCTCTGTGCCCACTCAAGGTAGGGCAAGAAGCAATTGACTTAATCTGCAGCAAGGGAGATTTAGGTTAGAGAGAAAAAACTTTCTAACTATGAGGGTAGTGAAGTTCTGGAACAGGCTTCCAAGGAAGGTTACAGAATCCCCGTCACTGGAGGTTTTAAGAACAGATTGGGCAAACGCCTGTCAGGGATGGTCTAGGTTTACTTGTTCCTTCCTCAGAGCAGGAGGCTGGACCTGATGACCTCTTGAGGTCCCTTCCAGCCCTACATTTTTATGTTTCTATAATTAAATTATGACAGATGGAACAGGACTTGTGGGTGATTCATTGTAGATCCCTTAATCCATGGCACAGAGAGGAAATAAAGGTTCTGTCGTCTAGACTGCTTTACGTAAACACTTAAGTAGTGGGGTATTTTATTATTTTATTCATAAAGTAACCGTAAATGTAATAGCTTTGCATAAATGTGCCTTAAAACAGCTTTTGCAATTATAGCATTTACAAGTACCGCCTAGTTCAATAAAGTAACATCTATCTTTGAATATTCACATTAATGCACTAGACTGCTCTTTCCAGACTTAAATCTTAGCTAAACATTGTGCTGTTAACACTCTTTATCATTCCTTACACTTCTTTCTGTTTCTCTGCATGCATTAACACACTCCCGGGGAATGGCATTTAAATACTGTTACTCACCGGGCACACACATTAGCACACAAGATGAGTCTCCAAACCTTTAAATGCAGAATAAATATACATTCACTTCTAAATACTTTTGCACACTGGATACACATTAACATGTGGAAGTAGACCTTTACAGCTCACATCCATATTAACACACAAGACTAGCTGGTAAATAACTATACGCACAGCATACCCATTTAAAAAGTCCATAAATAGCTGTAGCATTTTAATAACAAACACATTAAAAAAAAGGTCTATATCTTAAATTTTTCCTGTTTGCACAACACAGCATACAAATTAACACTCAAGGTAAATCCACAAAGGGCTCATTTTCAGAGCCAGTGAGAAACTGCAGGGTCCCTCAACTAGGATATTCTTTGAAAAATCAGGCTGTAAATATCTGTTCGCTATGTATGTACTTCTACAACCTCTATCCAATTGGTATTTGAGCATTGCACAGACATTAAGCCATTTATCGTCAAAATACTCCTGTGAGGTAGGGAATTACACTTATCCCCATTTTAAAAGTGGAACTGAGCCACAGAGAGGTTAAATGACTTGTCTAAGATCACACAGGAAATCTGTGACAGAGCTAGGAGTTGAACTCAGAACTCCTGACTATTAGCAAAGTCCCTTAACCAGAAGACCATCTTTCACCCGTCAGCATATGGTACTAATTATCAAAGACAACTAGTCCAAAATTACCTGTAAATACAACATACTGTACACATTAAAGGGACACTGTCAAGCTCAAATCTAATCAATTTTTTAACAATGACTTTAAAATAATTTTAGGTATTGGTCTTGCCTCTGGGGCCCTCTGCTGTTTCTTGTGGGTTTACAATCCTGTTTTCCTATTATTAAAATGTCCATTTCCCTCCCCGCTCCCATCCCGGCCCTTGTTGCTGTGTGAAAGAACTAATAAGCAATAAGGGAAACTCCCTATTATAGAGAAACTGATTTTGCACTATGTGCTGTCAAATGCAAAAGAAAGAAAAGAAAAGAAAGAAAGAAAGGTGTAATTTTTAAGTTTACATTTCAACACATAAAACTAGTCTCTAAACTATACAACATAACATACATGGTAGCTCTTGGGGCTTATCTCTAAATAGCTGCATATACACCATGTATATTATTATATGGGCTAGTCCCTAAATACCTTTGCACTACATGGACAAACTGAATGCTACTTCTCTGAATTTAAACTAAACTATCTGAACCATTTGATTTTGGAACAATGAAGTGCAGAGATCTACAAGACCTATTTAGCAAGCATGCACCCACTGTGCTAATGAACATACTAGGTCTGCTAAGCATGGCTGAGGCACCAGGTCTACCAGCCAGGTGAACTTCCAAATCCTGAGCTGTTGAACATACTGAATACCTCCTGGCATTCCATTAAATTTCAGTTGAACATCAATTAAATGCCACATCAAGTGGTCCAAGCAGTGAACGGTTGTCATGCAAGCTAATTCTGCCACTGGGCAAACAAACTCCTGTGGCCAGCCGGCCACAGTGAACATTTATCCTGCTGGGTTCCTCTGCGGTTCCCGCTTAATCAGAATATTTTCTCCCTGTTATGGTTAACAAGGCCATTTTCCTTGCTTATTTATTTAGCTCTCCATGGGATTTGAGTAGCTGTAGTAAAAACAAATCAGTCTTTTCTGTGTGCCTGAAAATGAAAAAAAAAACATAAAAAGAATTAGGTTGGTTTGAACGTCCCAATAGATGCTCAGCTGGAATGCACTTTACTGAGAGTTAGACAAAAGGAACTCAGGCAGCTTTAAACACCATCTGGAACATGCTGAGCTTGTCTGAGCTTTTACCTGTTTAAAAGAGGGGGAAAAATAGCTCAAAATACACCCAGTGAAGAGGCTTACAGACTCTTTGGAGATCTGTTTATCACCAGTTCTGAGAGGCAATGTGTAACAAGAACACAAGAGAAGGGTCATCAGGATTGTAGGACAAGAAGTAAATAATTTCCATTAGCATCCGTAAATTACCTAAAGTTTCCTCTAAATTCAGCTTCGTGATGGAACCTTTCTGATGTCTTAATTTGCAGTAAGGATAGTGTCAGCGTTAGAGATTCATGTTGGGTATGAAATGAAGAAACCTCCCTCAGAATGAGTTCATTTGAGTGATACAGACAGACTGTTATTTGAAGATAACATACTTTCTGATCAGGGTCTTGAGAATAAACCAAAGTAGTGGGAATCTCAAAGGAAACCATCCTATATTTTACCTACAGCCCAGTGCATATTGGGATAGGAGAATCTGAGAGCCTTTAGTCGGAGCCAGGAATACAATGGGTCCCTGCATATCTTTTTGCTAGGCAAACATGAGCAGGACACAGAAGCTCCTAAAACTGATGCCCTTTGATGTCCCTCTTTTACACTAATAATAGCTATAAAACCTCAAGTGATTCTGTATGCTCTCTTCGGAAGAAGTCAGTGTACATAGGTCACTGACCATTTTCTTAACATTTCCCTCCATGGCAATACCACTGGTGTAGCTTCATCTGTGGTAACAGGCACTGGAGGGCTAATCTAGACAAAGAACTGGTGGCCACCAGCGTTTTAAAGACTTTTAGACTTCCTTTAGACTTATTCCAAGCTGGGTTAGAAGCCACTACAGCTAAAAACCCTGCACCTTGTTTACACTACAGTTTCCATAGTTGCTATCGACCAGGTAGGTGCACAACTGCAAAGATAGGCAATTTTAAGGAAAAAAACAGGCTAAGCACAGTTTATATCTCAATATTGAGGCAATATTGAATACACTCAGGTAGTGGAGGGAGTGTTGTCTAGTGATTAGATTTATAGATACAAAGATTTTAAATCCAGAAGGGACCATTATGACCAGTGGTGCTGGAACAATTTTTACAGTGGGGGTGCTGATAGCATTGAACCAAACTGTAGACCCTGTATATGATGGAAACCACTTCAAGCCAGGGGGTGCTGCAGCACCCCCCGCACGTCTAGTTCCAGCACCTATGATTATTACTATTTACTCTGACCTCCTGCATAACATAGTCAAGAATATTCCATAGAATTACAGCAGAAGATCTGAGAGTCAAGATTGTTGGTTTCTGTCCCTGGCTCTGCTATTGACTTGCTGTGTAACTTTAGACAAATCACTAAACCTGCCCGCCTAGTCATCATGCCAGTGTAGCCATTGTTAAGAAAGACCTGATATGCACACACCTCCCAGGGGTAACTATATGTCAAGCATTTTGAGAATGCTGGAAAGAAGATTCTGTATAAATGCCAAGTATTAGAAGTAAAATAGAGTGATTGCTTCTAATTAATTTTATTTTGTGAATTTCAATACTACCATTACCTAACACTGGGCAAAATGGAATTCTCATTGCTTAAGACATTTAAAACTAAACTGGACAATATAACATATATGGTGCAATCCTGCATTGTCCACGTGGGGCGGACTAGCTAGGATCTAAAAAGTGATTTTCTTTCTCTAGTGTCCATGAAAAGAAAAGAAGCAATGCAAAGGATGATACATTTCTAATGACTGGAGTTCCTGCATTATAAGAAAAGCATCTCTCCACGTAGCCTCAATGGGAACAGCCTGCAGCCCATGTCTGCAAAAATAAACTGCAGCAAACTTACACGGCTCATTGCCAAAGGCAAATGACATAGAAAAAGCCACCCAGTCACAACAGCCAGCCAGCCCTTTTCCAATCAGAAAGCAAAGTTTTGAGTCAGGTGACCCAACTTTCCCAACAGGCGCAGGGAAATGTGCACACCAGGCAGCTTTGAATATCAGCACCCCAGAGGGAATGAAACAAATTGCATGGCAGGTCCCAGGTTTCTCCCCTCTACCTAAGTCTGCAACCTACACACAATGTGCAAATGAGTGAAATAAATGCTACAATCTAACACCATGGAGTTGTTGACAGATGTCAGCTCATTAAGTTCCATTCATTGGCTCCCTGCCATCTCACCAACATATTATATAAATTGCTTTTTAGCTGGCAGTCTTTCACCTTGCCTGAAAGCAGCTTGGGTATGGTAGGGTGGTTTTTTATTATTATTATTATTTTATTGTATCCCTTCTCAGTAATCTAGCTTACTTTGCAAAGTGCCAACAGTTTGAATGCAATTCAGGATACTGCCTAGTTATCAGGCTGCAACTGGAGATGAATATTTTATAGCAGCTGAACAGAGGTTCAGACGTAAATGACTGCACCCTAATTAAACAATGAAAAAAGAAAGAAAGAAAGAAAGAAAGAAAGAAGAGTTTAATTACTGAAATATAAATCAACTATGGAGACAGAGGCCTTCCTGTAATAAAGGGGATTCTTGATACTGCAATGTGAAGATTACAAGAATTTTAGGAATAGGAAAAGGCTTACTGCCCCTTTGTCGATCGATCTTAGCCACACTTCTCCATATTTCATTGTAGCCTTTCATCCTCTGCAAAGGTTTTTAAGATGTGTCTAAATTCCAAAAGGACACATAAAGATGCATGCACTCCTAATTTGCATGTGCAGTAATTGTGACTATGCACAAATTGGACTATTTGCAAATACAGCAGGTTTGTAACAAGGCATTTGCATATTGCATCTTGCCATTTGTGTGTGCAAATACCCCATTTGTACATGCAAAGAGGTTAGTTGCACACATTAATTAGGTGCACAACAGTGCCTACATTTTCCCATAAGTTCTTATGCATTTGGCCTTTTGCAAATCAGGGCTGGTTTATTTAAATATAATTAGAGGGAACATAAGAGTCCCGAGAGGCTTTACAGAATGACTAAAATATAAAACAGAAGATGGAACTTTATAGTATTGTTGTAAAAATTCCTGTCCGTTCCAGCTGAGGAATAAGGAGAGACGGACACAGCTAGTCAAGCAAGGAGCCCCGGGAGGGGCGATCCGTTTATTTCAACTGCAGTTGGGTTCGAGCTCACAAGTCAGCAAGAACCAAGAGAAAACTTACACCAAAATATTATATGCAGTTGACAATGATAATCTATCGCTCTATGATTGGCCAAAATTTGCTATCATTACCATACATAATTAGCAAGCTACATTAATCTGCCCCCCTTGTGACCCCTTATTGTTCATCTACTTGTCCCCCTTTGCGTTATTTTGCAAACCAAGCAGTTAGTTATCTACAGGACGCAGGCACAGAAAGTTCCATTGTCTGCGGGTTTGGAGTTTTTGGCTACATTTCCTCTGGAAGGAACTTCCTGAGTTAAGACTATCCATAGCTGATGCTGCATTGTTCCCTTCTTCTTTCTCCTATGTGTACGTGATAAATTTGCCCCCTGTTATGGCAGTTAAGTAGAATAATCTTATTTCAGTAACCATTATGGGGTGTAGATGGAAGTCATGAGAGTATGGTAGGACATGATAGACTGTTTATAGAGGACACTGGATTTTTCAAGCATACTAAATCCAACATGTTGACACCTCAGTGATGTGTCAGAAAAAAACCTGGATAGATATCAGGGAAAATCTGTAAAACTAGAAATACGTTCAACCAAAATTGGCAACCCTAGCCGGACAAAATACAACATGGTTTTACAAAAGGTAGATCGTGCCAAACCAACCTGATCTCCTTCTTTGAGAAGGTAACAGATTTTTTAGACAAAGGAAACGCAGTGGATCTAACTTACCTCAATTTCAGTAAGGCATTTGACATGGTTCCACATGGGGAATTAGTTAAATTGGAAAAGGTGGGGATCAATATGAAAATTGAAAGGTGGATAAGGAACTGGTTAAAGGGGAGTTTACAACGAGTGGTACTGAAAGGTGAACTGTCAGGCTGGAAGGAGGTTACTAGTGGAGTTCCTCAGGGATCAGTTTTGGGACCAATCTTAGGCCTGGTCTACACTAGGACTTTAATTCGAATTTAGCAGCGTTAATTCGAATTAACCGTGCACCTGTCCACACCAGGAAGCCATTTAGTTCGACCTAGAGGGCTCTTTAGTTCGAATTCGGTACTCCACCCCAACGAGGGGAGTAGCGCTAAATTCGACATGGCTATGTCGAATTAGGCTAGGTGTGGATGCAAATCGAACTTACTAGCTCCGGGAGCTATCCCACAGTGCACCACTCTGTTGACGCTCTGGACAGCAGTCCAAGCTTGGATTCTCTGACCAGCCACACAGGAAACGACCCGGGAAAATTTGAATTCCTTTTCCTGTCTGGGCACTTTGAATCTCATGTCCTGGTTAGACATCGGGGCGAGCTCAGCAGCACCTGCAACGATGCAGAGCTCTCCAGCAGAGGAGTCCATGCAATCCCAGAATAGAAAGAGGTCCCCAGCATGGACAGACCGTGAAGTCCTGGATCTGATCGCTGTGTGGGGCGATGAGTCTGTGCTTTCGGAGCTGCGCTCCAACAAACGGAATGCAAAGACCTACGAGAAGGTCTCCAAAGCCATGAGAGACAGAGGATACAGCCGGGATACAACGCAGTGCCGCGTGAAAATCAATGACCTGAGACAAGGCTACCAAAAAGTCAGAGCGGCAAACGGACACTCCGGAGCACAGCCCCAGACCTGCCGCTTCTACGAGGCACTGCATGCCATTCTAGGTGGGTCTGCCACCACTGCCCCACCAGTGACCGTGGACTCTGAGTATGGGATAGTGTCGAGGGGCAGTTCCTCGGCGATGTTCGCCGATGGGGAAGATGAGGAAGGGTTTGTGGAGGACGATGCAGGCGACAGCGCTTACAATACCGCTTTCCCCGACAGCCAGGATCTCTTCATCACCCTCACAGAGATCCCCTACCAACCCTCCCCGGCCGTTAACCCGGACTCAGAATTAGGGGAAGGATCAGTCGGTAAGTGCTATAAACATGAAAACATTTATTTTTTAAAAAACAGGAATAAAAAATATGTAAAAACTATATAAAACCTTTTGCTTAAAAAACTATATAAAGAGAAGGTCCACACAGATAGGGATGGAACAGAAATCCTCCTGGGACAGTTCCACGAAGCTCTCGGAGAGCAGCTCGAAAAGTCTCCGCAGGAGGTTCCTGGGGAGAGGTGCCTTATTTGGTGCTCCGTGGAAGCACACTCTTCTGCGCCAGGCCATCCTAATGTACAGCGGAATCATTGCCTCCACCAGCATTGCAGCGTACGGTCCTGGTCTGTGCAGGGATTCGAGCAGCATCCGCTCTCTCTCTCTCCGAGTGACCCGCCTCAGGCTAATCTCGTTCGGCGACTGCTGCATCTAATTAGGGCAATTAGTGTACTGTTACTATTGTGAATGCTTGACTTTTACTTTGCATAGCAATGACCTTCGATTAACAGCCACGTGTTGGAGGCCGCAGAGGAAAAGCATACAGTGATCTTTCCCATGCACAGCCGCGAGGGGCTGGAACAGGGTCAGACTTTATGCTTTACAGATTGCCTTCAGCGGGAGGGCACAGCTATCCATTAACTGTTAAGCAGCCTATAGTGTAGTGCTTACCAGGCCTGGCTGCTACACGGATTCAGCTGTACCGCCCCGCTTGTCCGATCTCCTGTGCAAGACCGCAGCCAATGAAAGCGTATTCCGAAATCTCGAACTTGTCCTGAGAGCTCGTGAGACTAGGTGCCCTGTATGGTCTTGTTCACAGAAACTGACTAGACTGTGTTCAGTGTTCGCAAACATGTATCTTTTCAAGGAAATCACTTCCTTTTTCCCATCACACAGCTGCGGCTCTTTCACGAACTGCCCCGGCATCCCCCTCACAGAGGCTGGCGCAGATTAGGCGGCGAAAGAAAAAGACTAGGGACGACATGTTCTCTGAACTGATGGCTTGCTCCAGAGCCGAGGCGGCCGAGCAGAGACAGTGGAGGGAGACCCTATGTCAGCAGCAGCGCTCACACAGCGAACGGGAGGACAGGTGGCGGCAGGAAGACCAGCAGGCGACTCAAACGCTGCTTGGGCTAATGAGGGAACAAACGGACACGCTCCGGCGCCTTGTAGATGTTCTGCAGGACCGCAGGCAGGAGCAGAGAGCCCCCCTGAACTGTATCTGCAACCGCCTTCCCCCGCCACAAAGTCCTGTCCCCCCCTCACCCAAAATCACAAGAAGGAGGGGCGCTAGGGGCCGTGAAAACTGTCACTCCACCCCAGCAGAGCGCTCATGTACCAAACAGCTCTCATTCCCTAAAGTGTGAGAAGTGCTTCCCTTCCTGGATCACCCAGTCCCAAATCCAAGTTTCATCCCCCCACTGTGTAGTTGAGTATTAAAAGTAGTTTGTTGTTATTCACTGTTTCCGTCACGTTTTCCTTGTCAGAAGACTTTGTGTGAAGGGGGGGGGGGTTTTAATTGCATAGGACAGCCTCCATTACCAGGGTACAGACTTGGGGGCAGGATCAACAGCAGGACACACACAGACTGCAGTCACTAGGCACTAGGGAGGTGAATGGGAGGTGAATGCTGCCCCGGGTCAGTCTGTGAGGTGTATGCTGCCCCAGGGTCCTAGCGCCTGACATCCACAAATGGCAAGGCAGGCTGCCCTTACCATGCCCTTCCCCCCTAGCCACGAGCCTCTCCGATGCCCTGAGCCCCAGCAAGAGCCCTCATCCACGGACACATACTCACCCTTCCCACACACCCCTCACCCCTTCCTCCGCCCCAACCCCCAGTCCAGAGCCTGCATCCAAACTCCGTCCCAAAGACGGCACCCCTCACCCCTTCCTGCAAACCCACCCCTTCCTGCACACCCACCTGCAACCGTCCTCCCCCCAGAGACCGCTGTAGGAGCAGGAGCCTGTCATTCCTCTAGTGTAGAAGCGGTCTGGACATCAGTGCACACCGTACCCACCACAGTCCGCGCCCATGTTTCAACCCTTGAACAGGAATTCATACTTAAAGAAAACTTTATTAATAATAAGTGTTCCATTAAAGTTATTCTAAAACATGTGTTGGAAGGGGGGAAACCTGGAGAACGGGGTATGTAACCGCAGATCGAAGTCAACAGTCACTGAAACAGGCTCAGGTTCAGCTTCTCTGTAAATCAACTGGAGAGTCATAGGTTACCCTGCTGGGATCTTCTATCGGCACGGCTGTCTGGCTGAGCGTAATCAGCAGCCAGGCGATTGGCCTCAACCTCCCATCCAGCCATAAAGGTCTCGCCCTTGCTCTCACAGAGATTGTGGAGCACACAGCAAGCAGCAATAACAACGGGGGTATTTTTTTCGCTGAGGTCCGAGCGAGTCAGTAAGCTCCGCCATCTCCCCTTGAGACGTCCGAAAGGACACTCCACCACCATTCTGCACTTGCTCAGCCGGTAGTTGAAGAGTTCCTTCTCACTGTCCAAGGCGCCTGTATAGGGCTTCATGAGCCAGGGCATTAGCGGGTAGGCTGGGTCCCCGAGGATCACTGTAGGCATCTGCACATCCCCAACCGTTATTTTGTGGTCCGGGAAGAAACTACCTGCCTGGAGGCGTTTAAACAGACCAGAGTTCCTGAACACACGCGCGTCATGAACCTTGCCCGGCCACCCCACGTAGATGTTGGTAAAACGTCCCCTATGGTCCACCAGTGCTTGCAGCACCATAGAAAAGTAGCCCTTTCGGTTAATGTACTCGCTGGCCTGGTGGGCCGGTCCCAGGATAGGGATGTGAGTCCCATCTATAGCCCCACCGCAGTTTGGGAATCCCATCACGCCGAAGCCATCTATGACGACCTGGACGTTTCCCAGGGTCACTACCTTTGAGAACAGTTGCTCAACGATTGCGTGGGCTACTTGAATCACAGCAAGCCCTACGGTAGATTTGCCCACGCCAAAGTGGTTCGCTACTGACCGGTAGCTGTCTGGCGTTGCAAGTTTCCAGAGGGCTATGGCCACTCGCTTCTGCACAGTCAGGGCTGCTCGCATCCGGGTGTCCTGGCGCTTCAGGGCAGGGGACAGCAAGTCACAGAGTGCAAGGAAAGTGCCCTTACGCATCCTGAAGTTTCGCAGCCACTGTGATTCATCCCAGACCTGCAGCACTATGCGGTCCCACCAGTCCGTGCTTGTTTCCCGGGCCCAGAATCGCCGTTCCACACCATGAACTTGACCCATTGCCACCATGATCTCCACTGCGCGGTGTACCCTGCTTTGTGAGAGGTCTGCGCCACTCTGTGAATTCCTGTCCTCACCGCGCTGCCGGAGCCTCCTCGCCCGATTTCTCAGCAGCTGACTGTGGAAGAGGTGGACGATAAGGTGCGAGGAGTTGACAACGGCCATGAGTGCAGCGATGATCGCAGCGGGCTCCATGCTCGCAGTGCTGTGGCGTCCGAGCTGTAACCGACCAGAGAAGGGCGCGAACAGATTTCCCGCCGGCGCTTTCACGGAGAGAGGGCGGGAGTGACGGTTCAATGATGACAGTTACGCAAAACCACCCTCGACACGTTTTTCCCCCCAGCATGCATTGGGGGGAAATCCCAGGATTCCAATGGGCAGCGGGGAGTGCGGGAACTGTGGGATAGCTTCCCACAGTGCACCGCTTCCAAAGTCGACACTGGCCCCGTTACTGTGGACTCACACAGTCGAACTAGTGTATTTAGTGTGGATACACAACTTCGACTTCATAAGGTCGATTCCACAAATTCGAATTAAGTTGATTCGAAATAGTCTTGTACTGTAGACGTACCCTTATTTAACCTTTTTATTACTGACCTTGGCACAAAAAGCGGGAAATGTGCTAATAAAGTTTGCAGATGACAGAAAGCTGGGAGGTATTGCTAACACAGAGAAGGACCGGGATATCATACAGGAAGATTTGGATGGCCTTGTAAACTGGAGTAATAGTAACAGGATAAAATTTAATAGTGAAAAGTGCAAGGTCATGCATTTAGGGATTAATAACAAGAATTTTTGTTATAAATTGGGGACGCATCAGTTGGAAGTAACAGAGGAGGAGAAGGACCTCGGAGTATTGGTTGATCACAGGATGACTATGAGCCGCCAATGTGATATGGCCGTTAATAAGCTAATGCAGTTTTAGGATGCATCAGGCGAGGTATTTCCAGCAAAGATAAGGAGGTGTTAGTACCGTTATATAAGGCACTGGTGAGACCTCATCTGGAATACTGTGTGCAGTTCTGGTCTCCCATGTTTAAGAAGGATGAATTCAAACTGGAACAGGTTCAGAGACGGGCTACTAGGATGATCCGAGGAATGGAAAACCTGTCTTATGAAAGGAGACTCAAAGAGCTTGGCTTGTTTAGCCTAACCAAAAGAAGGTTGAGGGGGGGATATGATTGCTCTTTATAAATATATCAGGGGGATTAATATTAGGGAGGGAGAGGAATTATTTAAGCTTAGTACCAATGGATATCAACTGGACACTAGGAAGTTTAGACTTGAAATTAGACGAAGGTTTCTAACCATTAGAGGAGTGAAGTTCTGGAACAGCCTTCCAAGGGGAGTAGTGGGGGCAAAAGACATATCTGGCTTTAAGACTAAGCTTGATAAGTTTATGGAAGGGATGGTATGATGGGATAGCCTAACATTGGCAATTAATTTGGCAATTGATCTTTGATTATCAGAAGGTAAGTATGCCCTGGGGTCTGTGATGGGATGTTAGATGGGGTGGGATGTGAGTTACTACAGATAATTCTTTACTGGGTGCTGGCTGGTGAGTCTTGCCCACATGCTCAGGGTTTAACTGATCGCCATATTTGGGGTCGGGAAGAAATTTTCCTCCGGAGCAGATTGGCAGAGGCCCTGGAGGTTTTTTGCCTTCCTCTGCAGCATGGGGCATGGGTCACTTGCTGGAGGATTCTCTGCAGCTTGAGGTCTTCAAACCACAATTTGAGGACTTCAATAACTCAGACATAGGTTAGGGGTTTGTTATAGAAGTGGATGGGTGAGATTTTGTGGCCTGCATGGTGCAGGAGATCAGATTAGATGATCATAATGGTCCCTTCTGACCTTAAAGTCTACGAGTCTATGAGATAGATAGATCAAGGAAACAAAAGCCGGTCTACCAGCTGCATATGGATAGAAAAAAAAAGACCATAGCACTATTTTGTTCAAAATCTCCACTCCCCACACTGCTTTGCATTGTGTTGTATGTTAGCAACTGCTATATTCCAGAAGTGGCTGCATTTCAGTGGTGCTGCATGTGGATCATTTATATAGCAGTTCTTAAGGAGCCCTCCAGTTTAAAATTAGTATAGAAAAATAAAATATCATCATCCAAACCAAACCTTGAAATCTTTCCCTGCATCTAAGGCCCAATCTCAGAAACAATTAGGAGGTGAGCTATTGACTCTGACCAGGCCATGGTTGGGAATACCTGTCCATCTGAACATCAAGGGAGCGAGTCATTGCAGCAGAAAAAGAGGGTGACAGTGCTGAAGGGATATATTCTTCATCTAGGGTCACTACAAAGGTCCTATACTCAGCCTCTCTGAAACAAGTAAGCAGACACCCAGCTCCCGACCTGCCCTTGACTGAAAGCAGAAACAATCCGCCAGAGTATGAGTCAAACAAGAAAAAAAACATGATGCAAAGATTAGAAGAATGAAATACAAGTTTGTGAGCGAGATGGGCCAAATGGGCATCAACTGCAGTCTTCATTCACATTTGCTCCCCAGCTAACATCTGCCCTGAAGCACTAGTAGCGCCCCCTTGTTTGCCCATCTCCCACTCCATGCTTCACTCTCCATCTCAGACCCATACTGCATTACTGGAGTTCTCCGGCTTGCCTGTCTGCTCCTCAGTTAGAGTGGCCTTGCAGCATTGCAGGAGCTCACTTGCTTTGGTCTCTAACTTTCAGCACTGCCTCTACTTTTATTTACCACCCCAGGCTCCTGTTTGTTGTGAGCCTGAGAAAATCCGCTTGCTGAATGGCACTTTTAATACCTGTGAAGATATTGATTGTCACTAAGACACAGGTCTTTAAATCTGACATCTTCATTGTGGACGGGTTCTTTTCAATTCTTGATTATGAAAGAATGCTCAATATCTGGTATTCACACAGACTCTATTATTAGTTATATTACGTGCTGCCTGTTGACCCCAATCAGGATCAGGGCCCTGATATGCTAGGTGCTACACTGACTGTAGGAAGACAGAAATTTTGCCCCAAACAGCTTACAGTTTAGGCAAACAAGCAACATATTAAGTAGAATGGACTAGAGGACTATCTAACTTAGGTACATCTATGGACCCCATCACCATAACACATGAGTGGCTTATGATTTTTGATGCAATTATCCCCACAACACCCCTGTAAGGTAGAGAAGTGCTATTATCCCATTTTACAGAGAGGTTAAGTGACTTGCCCATGGTCACACAGGAAGCCTGGGGAGGAGCAGGGAATTGAATCCAGATCTCCCAAGTCCAACGCCACTACCCCAAGCACTGGATCATCCTTCCTCAGACAATTCTGTTTTGCAGCAACTTTTGAGGTTTCAAAATTTGTTTCCTGGTCTGCACTGGAATAAAACCAGAACCTTGTGGCCATTTGTGTGGAAATGTATTGTGTCAAAATGAATAAAACCTCAGCTTCTCAATTTGGGAAGACAGGGGTATAGCCTGATGCTTAGGACACTAGCCTGGGATTCAGAGTCCCTGATTTGCTCAATGCAGGGCAGTTCTTCACCCCAGCTCACTCTGTATCAGTCAGAGCAGGGACTTGTAAACCCCAGGCCAGCACCCTAACCACCAGGCTGTAGAGCCTCATTCTTTCCTATGCCACTCAGAGAAAATGTCTTCAAAACAGATATGGTTTTGACAAAACAGCATATTTCAGTGAAATGCCCAGTTCTAATACTAAGGCTCAGCAAAGGGGGATAGCATCAAAATATGTACACATTTATACATACATACGTATATTCTTAAAAAAATTAATATATGCCCATCTATCAACCACACCCAGATGCCCATCTATCCTGCCTTAGTTGAGCAATTTATTGGCAGAGACCAAGAGTAGGTTTCCAGAAGGAATTTGAAGAAGAGGATGGTGACCTTGGGGACCAGCTCATGCAGAGTGTTCCATGAAGATGGATGTAAGAGCAGCTGGTAATAGCACTGATGCAGTGGAAGGAGTGGGAAGCAACCTGATGAACTACTGATTGCTTGAATTTCTAGTGTCTCGGATTCTTTCCTCTGCTCACGTTATTGCATTTCTTAAGAGGCTCACAAACGGCTGAATTAAGGAACTTGGCTGGTGCAGCTATATCCTGACTACCTGAGATGGCACCATAATAATCTACAAAACAACACTGCCAGAGATTACATTCCAGTGCTTGCAGGGCCGTCTGACAAGAACAACCTCAGAAGAAAAAAAAAAGAGAGAGAGAGAGAGAGAGAGAACAAAAAATGTAATTGCCTGCCTATCAGCTCCACTATCATAATTACTTTCAAACTCTGACATGGGTTGAATCAGATGAACAACCAAATCAATTTCTGCAGTTGGCAATCAGTGCATTCTTAGCTCATAAATTAAAATGTCACTGCTGAGGAGAGAGTAGTACAGAGAGACCAACATCCCTCTGTCCCACTCAGTCTCTCACTTTGGCCTTTATCCTCTATGTCCTTGCCTATTGCACAGCACAAGTCTGTTTCAGCAGGGCCGGCTCCAGACCCCAGCGCGCCAAGCGCGCGCTTGGGGCGGCATTTTGCCGGCAGGGCGGCAGCCGGCTCCGGCGGACCTTCCGCAGTCATGCCTGCGGGAGGTGCACCGGAGCCGCGGGACCAGCGGACCTCCCACAGGCATGACTGCGGAGGGTCCGCTGGTCTCGCGGCTCTAGTCGACCTCCCGCAGGCATGACTGCGGACGGATCGCTGGTCCCGCGGCTCGGGTGGACCTCCCGCAGGCATGACTGCGGATGTTCCACCGGAGCCGCGGGACCAGCGAACCCTCTGCAGCTGCGGGAGGTCCACTGGAGCCGCGGGACCAGCGGACCCTCCGCAGTCATGCCTGCGGGAGGTCCGCTGGTCCCGCGGCTCCGGTGCACCTCCCGCAGGCATGACTGCTTGGGGCAGCCAAATTGCTAGAGCCGCCCCTGTGTTTCAGTGCTAGTACGACCAGAGTCTATGCATGGTTCAGGGAACAGAAAGCACTAGACACTGCGTGGTAGTGAATGTCAACCCCTTGTGAATCAATCCCCTATTCTAGTGCGTGCAGGGTATAACAGGTCACGGACTAGATGTGCCTGAGGAGACCCTGGGATCAGTTCTCTCCCGTGTCTGAGGTGCAGCCAATGTAGGGGGCAAGGACGGTTACTCTGGCCCTGGCATCAGTTAGAGCAGCTCAGAGGCATAAGGTCCTTAAGGCTTTGCTCCACTATGTCCTTTTTTCCCCCTCTGCCCTCTCCAGGGCTGGTGCAAGGACGTTTCGCGCCTTAGGCGAAACTTCCACCTTGCGCCCTCCCCTGTCCCCGAGCCCTGCAGCGGCTCCCTGCCCCACCCCCGCCCTGTGGCACCCACCCTGCGGCAGCTTCCCACCGCCCCCTGCCCTGAGGTACCCCCCTGCGGCAGCTCCCCACCCCCCCTTTGCCTTGAGGCTCCCCCCCCGGCCCAGGATGCTGTGTGGCAGCTGCCCGCCCCAGCTCACCCCCGCTCCGCCTCCTCCCCGAGCACGCCGTGGCTGCTTCACTTCTCTCGCCTCCCAGGTTTGCGGCGCCTAAGCTGATTGAGAAGTGAAGCAGCGATGGCGTGCTCGGGGAGGAGGCGGAGCAGGAGTGAGCTGCTTCACTTCTGCCGCCTCCCAGGGTTGCAGCGTCAATCAGCTTAGGCGCCGCAAGTCTGGGAGGCAGGAGAAGTGAAGCAGCCATGGTGTGCTCGGGGAGGAGGCGGAGCAAGGGTGAGCTGGGGTGGGGAGTTCCCCTGTGTGCCACCCCACCCCCCTTACTTGCTGCAGGCGGCCCTCCCCACGTGCCCCTGCCCCAGCTCCCTCCACCTAAACGCTGGCGGTGACCGCGGCGGCCAGATCTTCGGCCGTCCCGGTCGCCACCGAAGAAAATGCTGCCCCCCAAATCCTAGCGCCCTAGGTGACCACCTAGGTCACCTAATAGGTTGCACCGGCCCTGGCCCTCTCTGTTAGGGAAGTGCCTGCCACAGCAGCAGCCTCCGCCAGGTTTACAGTAGCAGAGAGCTCCTCTCTGCCAGGGAAATTCTTCACTGGCCAATTTATGGCCAGCAACAAAACACCTTGTGTGGCCTGAGAGGAGCAAAGTGAACATCTCATACTAGGGAATCTAGCCTATAGGCTGAAGTATGAGCCATAGTAATGAAATGCTTAGCTCTGTGCGTCTTTCTTGAGTCTTATTCTGTTACTAGATAGGTGTAATCTGTGAGCTGCACAAGAATATTCCCTACCCTGCTCATCACTTTTCACCTCACACTGCAAAATGCATTTCTCCACACCTAGGCTGTGCAGCGTCAAGCCCATAATCTATCTTGAATGCTGTCCTCCCTCTTTTTTTCTATAACAGAAACAATTTCATATTTATATCGTGCCTTTCAAGATGGTGATCCCAAAGAGATTTACAACTTATAAAGTATGCCTTTGAAATGCAGCCATTTCTGGGGTGGAAAGAGGCAGCTATTCAACAGTGCACAGCACCACTACAAAACAATTTTTATACAGGAAACAAAGAAGAGTACCGTCTCTAATTTGGCCAGGACACCAGAAGAAAGACTCATGTTCTTATAAAAAGGTGCCACAGGATCTTTAATGACCAGGGATGCTTAGGAATAATTATACATAATTAATAATACAATTGTGCTTTACGTGTTCACAGTACTTTATCAACAGCTAACTAACAAAGTAATCCCCACAGCACCCCAGGAGGAAGGGTAAACATCATTAGCCTCATTTTAGAAATGGAACAATTGTGATAGAGAAGTGATTTGCCCAAAAATATACAGCAAGCCAGTGGCAGTGTCAAGACTAGAAACCGGGGGCCAGATTCTCACCTGTCCTGCCCCTTGTGTAGTCATTTATAGCAGTTCAAAATAAGCGAAAGTACATATAAATCATTGTTATTTTAATTTAGTAACATTTTGCACTTGCTTTGCACTGATGTAGACAACTATATAAGGTGCAGAGCAACTGAGAACTGGACCCCACATTGCCAGTTTTACCATTCAGTGCTCTATCAAATACACCTCTACCCCGATATAATGCGACCCGCTATAACACGAATTTGGATATAATGCGGTAAAACAGCCCTCGGGGGGGAGGGGGGGCTGTGCACGCTGGTGGATCAAAGCAAGTTCAATATAACGTGGTTTCACCTATAACGTGGTAAGATTTTTTGGCTCCCGAAGACAGCGTTATATCAGGGTAGAGGTGTACTATACGATAGTTTTTATCCAGGAGATGACACTTCAAGCAGCTCCTGCTACCATCCCTCAAGAGAATTCGCTCAGCACTCTCTCAGGGGGGAAAGATGGCACTTACTGAATTTCTATCTTCACTTTTCATTCAAGGTCTTACATCTAGCTACTACTGAACCAGACGCTTAGCAACCTCAGCCAACCTGGCTGATTTATTTCCTAATGCAGTTTTCTAACAGCCGATACTGACGTTGAGGGTTACGCCTCAACTGGCATCTTCACACAGCGCAGGATTTTTTCTTCTGCTCCTTCTATCTTTCACAAACTAAGCTATAAACTTATTGAAATCCAAACCTGAATACAAAATACTTTCTTATTTATTAAAAAAATATGAGGACCGACCACTTCAATCTAACCAGCAGACGGTTGATATGATTTACGGCATGTTGCATTCAGTCCGGGTCTCTTCTATCCCTTGCAGCTGATTACTTCTCCCTTTCAGCAAGTGAAATTTCACTTTAAGTGGAGCGTCTGTCTCTTTATTTAATGATTGGGGTAATTTGACCCTGTATGATGTGACTAACCAAGCGAACAAAAGGTCTTATGTATTGTGTATCAATGAGCTCTCTGCCGCTGTATGTCACTAGGAGCTGTCTGGGCATCTGCAACTGCCTGTTCCTGCCTGTTGCTGTGCTGCATTGCCTGTGAGCTGAAGACTCCATCAGCTGAACTCCAGCTGAGCTTTCCCAGGTATATGGTCTGAGACATTAGCATGTTGGCATCTCAATGCTATTTTTATTGGTCTGTATAGACTGGCCAAGGGCAGAGGTGGGTAAGTCCTTTCACATTGGACTGGACAAACTCATGGTGAACATTTTTGGGGAACAATCCTGCTATGGTAGGATGGTGGTTGTGTATGTATGGAACACATGACTTTGTAGGTCTTTGCCATCTCAGATCTAATGGTTTCTACATAGGTAACATGGAATCTGGTTTCGTAGCCTACAGAGAGCCCAAGCCAGTTCCTGCTGGGGAAGGGGGGGTTTCTACTGACTTTAATGGGATCAGGATCAAGACCAAAGTCCACATAGCCCTGAAATGTATCAAAAATAGTTGCACATGAGCAGTGGTCTTAAGGACACAGCTCTGTATCCCTCAGCACAGCATGGAGTGGAGCAGGAGAAGGAGAAGTAAAGAGATCAGGCTAGAGCAGGGGTCAGCAACCTTTGGCACGCAGCTTGCCAGGGTAAGCACCCTGGTGGGCCAGGCTGGTTTGTTTACCTGCCACGTCCACAGGTTCAGCCGATCGCGGCTCCCACTGCCCGTAGTTCGCTGTCCCACGCCAATGGGTGCGGCGGGAAACAGCGCGGGCTGAAGGATGTGCTGGTTGCCGCTTCCCGCCGCCCCCATTGGCCTGGAGTGGCAACCGCGGCCAGTGGGAGCCGCGATTGGCTGAACTTGCGGATGCGGCAGATAAACAAACTGGCCCGGCCCACCAGGGTGCTTACCCTGGCGAGCTGCGTGCCAAAGGGTGCCAATCCCTGGGCTAGAGAAAAAAAAAGTATGCAATCGCTTTTCATGCTGTCATCTTTTATCTTAGGGGAAACACTAGAGCCACAGCTGATAACTGCCTGGATAAGGCAGCAGTACAGAGTCAATCCACAGAAATTCAGAACTCACAAATCAAACATAATGAATAACTGAGAAGGCCCCTCTTCCAATTTCAATTCTTTTCCCCTTATCTGCCATGCTAATATTTAGAAAGTAATTATTGCTCTTGATGATTAAACTTTCCCCCCCATTCAAAATGACTGATTTTCCTTTTGAAGTCTGCCTCGACCCAAAGGGAAAATCCATTTCTCAGCAGGTTTTTTTCCCTTTTCTGCCTGGCAAGTAAAGGGGATTAGAATAAGTTGAATGGAGTGGCAGTGAGAAGAGGTAGGGGATAAGAGGAGGCGGCAAAATAGGGAGAGGAAAGGAAGCCTTATTCTGCATTGAGAAATGGCTTCAGGAATTAATGAAATGGAAGGAGTGAAAAATGATGAGCTCATCTCATATGCTGCCAGGTCTGTGTGGTCGCATGATAAGGCCCAGAGATCCTGCAGTGAGGTGGACACACCCTTGCACCTGCTTGGAGCTCACTTCAGGATTGGCATCTGAGATGCGGATAACTTCCCAGTGGCCCACAGGGTCCATCAGCACTCAGGCCTAGGTCCTCAAAAGTAATAGGCACCTATCTGCCTCGTTAGGCTTCTTAGGCCACTATTTAGGTTCCATGGACATTTTCAAAATTGACACTCAGCTACCACCTACCTCTGTAGGTAGCTAAGTTCCCTGAGCACCTAAGTTTCAAGTGGTCGGCATATGCAAAGCCACCTAAACCCTGACACTGCCCCACAGCTAACGAGTAGGTCAAAACCCTAGTTCAGGCCAAAGCACAGGAACAAGATTCTCACACAAGGCTGGGGAATGCTTACCTTGCCAGCAGGGCTTAATCCTGTTGGTGTGCTCTGGGTAGGCTTAAGCCCTGATACCTGTCAGGCTCCAGAGTAGGTAAGTCAGATGTAAACCAGTGGTAGGTGTGTGTGTGTGGGAGGGTGTCACACAGCACACCCACAAAAGAACCAGGGGCACAGCGAAATGTAGGGCGAGTATGAATGAGTTATTGAGCATGAGCAGGAGAAAAAGAGAGAGGCACAGTTTCAGCTGCTAGGACCTGGGCTACCTAAGCAGCTGGTCTGACTTGGGTGCCTAACTCCAGGAGATGCTTCCCATCTGAGGATCCCAAGAGGAGGCAGGCACCTATCTCTGGCCCATCAGCCAGGCACACTGGATCAGTTGCTTAGGTGCCTAAGCCCTGCTCCTCTCCATGCCCCTCTCCTCAGTATTTCACTCTTGGCTAGCTTAGGTGGCTCCCTGCTCAGCTGACTGGCTTCTGAGGATCCCCTTCTTAGGTGCCTAACTCTCCTCATTCACTGCATGAGAGGAGGGTGATAAATTGTTCTCCTTATCCGTGGAAGAGAAGGCAAGAACTAATGGGCTTAAATTGCAGCAAAGAAGATTTAGATAAGATATTAAGAAAAAAATCTTAACTACAAGTGTGGTTAAGCATTGGAACAAGTTATCTAGGAAAGTTGTGGAATCTCCATCATTGGAGGTTTTTAAGAACAGGTTAGACAAACGCCTGTCAGGGATGGTCTAGACATTACTTAGTCCTGCCTTAGTGCAAGGTACTGGACTAGATGACCTATCAGGGTCTCTTCAAGACCTACATTTCTATGTTTCCCTGGGGACTGAAGTCAAGTCAGAATTTCCTCCTGCAAATGAATGAACTGTAGAAGGTTAGCCATGACTGTATCTGAATCACCACCAGTCCCCATAATACCCCCAAAACTAAATGAAAAAGTAAATAAAAGTTAATGCAGAGCAGGAAAAAGGAAGTGCCACAAGCAAAATATAGGTTTCTCTCTTGTGTACTTGTCCCTATCTGAAAGTTGCATATAAACAGATGCGAAGACACCATCACCTCTTTTCCTATGGAGTATTACTTTAAGTAGAGGGCTGGCAGTGTGGAAGTTAAGGCTCCCATGATACTATGCAGAAACAGTAGCTATAACTCCATGTCCCAAACACCATTCCCTTATTCTCATAAAAGTAAACAGCACCACTAGATGACTCCAGAAGGGGAGTTTCATTTCAAAGTTGACACTATTCCAACCATGGTGTAGGCCACAGTAGGCTTCAAATGTATACAAGGTTAAGGAGGAATAGGATTGGACAAGTGATCTATTTATTTCAGAATGAGCTGCAAGTCTCCACTACGGCAACTCAGACTAACTGCTCCCTGGGGTGAGGCTGTAAAACAGGCTGAGAAAACACTTTTATCTGGAGTGAGCCAAAGCATCATTTATGGGCTGCACAATGGACACCCCCTCAGTGCCTTTGTGCCTGCAAACTTTTTTCCTCTCAATAGAAACAGAAATAAAATAAAGGTCTCCAGTTGCCAAAGGGTCCAGCATGTGCTTCTTGGACCTGTTTTTCGTGCTTTGTATATCACCAGCAGGTTTCATCGTCGTCATCTTCTCTTTTTTTTAAACACGTTGCTTTTGAAGTTAATAAAATGAGTTGTTTCTCCCTGGTGCTGGGCCATTTGCATAATTATAAAGAGGGTTCATGGAAGAGAGTCAATCAGATAATTCCCACATGCAAATTAAAGATCTTTCAATTAACATGGCAGGACGTGTGTGCAAACCATGCTAATGTGGCAGAGGATATCCCCGGTGGCAGTTCAGCACTCTGCCTGCATGCCAAGTCATGTCTTTGTCTCTCTCCACTTTTCTGCTGGTGCTATCTGTTCAGGCAAGAGATGGCAATGCAGCAGAGGGGAAGGAAGAACTGCCATTGACCTTTACTAGGGTGTCTTTCTTTGGGTTGATCACTCAACTCCTACGCTTGTACCACAGCATGAGGTCAGCATGAGCGAGGAAAGGAATGTGTCTCAACATTTTAGGGACAAATGTTTGAGAAGAATTGTCTAGCTTCAACAAGGTTCTCTCGTTCGCAAGCTGCTTTGTTCTAATGCTACCTCTGCTATCAGGTGATTGGACTGTCCATCCTAGCTCTATTTATATTCATCACAAACTCCTTTCTCATAAGGCACTCCCTACTATCACCTCTGCAAAGACTGGCTGTGTAGAACTGCCTTTTAAAAAGTGGGAATGTCATTTCTAGAATGGACTCCAGACATTTAGAAGCTTTTATAACTTAATAACAATAGCTAAGAAAACTGCAGAAGTCATAAACCCTCAGACTTCAGGGTCAAAAGGTGCAAGATCAAGAACTAATTTCCCCACGAGTTTAATATTATTGTAGTTAAATACCTATGGGAGCATTATGCCTTCCTCTGCAGCACTGGCAACATTGGTTACCATCAAAGACAGTATATCAGCCGAGATGGCTCTTCGTTCTGTTCTGCTGCGGAACATACCTCTGTTCCTGATCACTAAATGACATTTCAAAACCAGCTCCTGCTAAGGAGAAATGTTTTACCTGCTGGCCTCTAGCTAAACAACCAAACATCTCTGTTTTACTTTCACTGCCATCATAGGCTGAGCATTCCTGGCTTGCAAGCTGGGAAAGAGAATTATGAGTCCACAAACCTGAAAAGCAACGCAGGCTGTATGTGAATGCCTCAGAAATCCCTCATAGAGATACCACACTGGAGCTCAGTTATACCAAAACCTCACACTTCTGACATGGCTCTGACATCATCTCTAGAACTCGTAATATTCAGACCAGCAGAGAGACTCCGCTCCCGGCACCATCAGAATATATTTTAGCTGGATTCTCCAGGGTGGTGATGCTGGAAAATCACAACTCCCGCACTATTTTAAAAACAATGAACAAAAGATCTTTTCAAAATGTGTTTAACCTAAAAATATGGGAAGCTTCTTAGACTGATTAGGTGACCAGGACCAATGATTTTTATTTAGGGGGAGGGGTGTTACTGACAGTTGAGTAGGAGGAGGAGGAGCTGAAGGCCTCTGGCATTACTGTCTGTTTAATATATCTACCAGTTACATGTATCCCATCACTACAGTATCTGATGAACTATTTTATTTCTATTTTAAAATATTTACATATCAAAATGTTAACGGGAAAATAATCTGCCTCTGGAAGGTTAAAAGCTGGACTATAGCCAGTGTATTCTGTTTACATTTCCTTGCGTTTGCTGTGTCGACAGTTCTAGCAGTCTTGGGCAACATGGTCTAAGCGTAAGACTGTGAACCAGGAATTTCTGTTTTAGGGTCTGATTCTTTTCCCACTGAAGTTAATGGCAAGATTCTCACTCACAATAGTAGAACAGAACTGATCCATCATTGTCCCATCACTGACCTTTGACTCTCTTTGGGTAATTCACTTACCTTCCCTCTGTCCCGAAGCTCATTTATAAAACTGTGATAATATTTACTTACCAAAACTTAAAAGGGGTTACACGGATTAGTTAGTTAATGAGCCAAATGCAGAGGTGAGTCAAAGGCAGTCAACACAGGTATAAATTACACTTTCTTCCAATTCCCCTGATGTGTGTATTATACCTATTCAGTATCCTTTAGGTTCTACCTACTTAGCAGCATCTAACATAAATCACCATGTCTCTGGGCTTGTCTACATGGAGACATCCAGGAAAGTTAAACCAAATTAACTAAAGATGTGAAATTGAAGTGGATTAGTTAAACTGCATTCAACCCCTATGTGGACACTCTGATTTAGAATTAAAGTTGAATATGGTTGATCTTAATTCAATTTTGGAGCTGGCCCACTGTTTGTAGAGTGCTTCAAAATGATCAAAAGTGTTAAGTGGTATTTGTGTGGTAACCAGTAACAAAGTTGGAGTTCATTCTCGGCAATCTATTAGTTTTATAATTATTATTCATCTGACACCTGCTTTATTATGCAGCACTAGCAAACTTAACTTGAGCTTTTTCAGCACCTTTTAGTTTTAACTAAGTAATTACTTGAGTCAAAAACATTTATCAAATTAAGCAACTCCTTCCTAGAAATATATTTTAGATTTCAAGTCTTTGTTTTTTAAATAGTAGTGCATAATAAACTCATTGTGGAATGAATAATCAATGTGTCACTTCTGTATGTAATTTTATTTGAAACAAGTGATAACCTGAGTTTCAATTTTGAGGGCATATGTAACTGTAATTATTATATATTGTTATTCTGTAAGCTTTTGCATAGAATGAATATTCAGCCTTAAAAATCATGGGAAAGCACCAGCTAGCTGAAGAGTGTGATCTCTGTAGAAAAAGAAGAATAAAAGAGTTTGTTGCTGATCTGCAGCTGGTGTGCTTCTTTACTTATTTATGTGAGTGTCTTTATAAGCTTCAAACCTACAGTAATATGAACAGGTTGTTGAAGTACATTGTGTTTGTGTATATGTATCCAGGATGTATTATGCTAGAGCAGAGGTTGGCAACCTTTGGCACGCGGCTTGCCAGGGTAAGCACCCTGGTGGGCCGGGCTGGTTTGTTTACCTGCCGTGTCCGCAGGTTCAGCCGATCGCGGCTCCCACTGGCTGCGGTTCGCTGTCCCAGGCCAATAGGGGTGGTGGGAAGCGGCGCGGGCCGAGGGATATGCTGGCCGCCACTTCCCGCAGCTCCCATTGGCCTGGAGTGGTGAACTGCGGCCAGTGGGAGCCGTGATCAGCCGAACCTGCGGACGCGGCACATAAACAAACCGGCCCGGCCTACCAGGGTGCTTACCCTGGCGAGCCGCATGCCAAAGGTTGCCGATCCCTGTACTAGAGGCTAGATCCACAAAACTATTTAGGCTCTTTTCTGGCAGTTTAGGCACCTAAATCCAACCACCAATGAGATCTTCATAATCCCCAATCAGACTGCTGCCTAAGCTTAAAGGCATCTAAATTCCCTAGGTGACTGAGTTTCTGCAGGTAGGAATATGCAAAGCCACCTAAGTCCTGACAACGCCAAGCAGTTTGGCCTAGCTCATGCCTAAGCCCTGGTGGGACTCCCAGACTAGGCATTCCCCCATCTATCTTGCCTCTGGGGCCCAATCCAGTAGGCATTCTCAGGGCACATCTACAGGATCAGGACTCACACAGAAGACAGCCGGAGGCAACCAGATCAGGGATTTTTCTGGGGTTTGGGTGTTTCCACATATCCAATAGTCCCAGTGATTAGTTCATTCACCCAGGATGTGGGAAAAAGAATCCCATATCCAGTTAAAAGTGCACGTGGAATTTAGGAAGGCAGAATGTATTTACACAAGTTGGAATTTAACCAGTATTGTGAGGTTAATTTCTGACTTTGGGAAAAGTGCATCGGGACTTTTAGGGATGAATCCTGCAAGGTGCTCAGCCTGATCCAGCAAAGCACTTAATCATGAGTAGTCCCGTGTTAAACACGTACTTAAATGCTTTGCTGGATTAGGCTACAGTGCACAATGCTTTCCAGGATTGAGTCCTTACCGAATACAAGTGGTCAGGACATCCGTTTGAATTCTTAACCCAAATACAGCAACTTAAGCACCACAATGCCTCCTAGCACCACACTAACCCATGACTTCATTACTGACTCAGAGGGAAGAATGTCACTGCTGTGTCTTTAGCACGGCTTCTTGCCACTGGGTGCCTCCAGCACCATGTTGGGGTTTTAATTAAGTACTGACAGTAATGAGAGCATCTGCGATCATTCATGCTGCACTGTTGCCATGAGTATGAGACAAAACCAGGCCCAAAATGGACATTTATATTATTGCCGCTATTTTTTTGTTTCAGGTTTAATGCATATGCTGTTAATTTGAGGGCGATAAATAGCTTTTGGAGAAAACTCATTTCCACACAGCTGCAGTTAATCAGAGTGTGGAGTGCACCAGACCTGAACACCCAGCTGGAACAGATGGCTGTGCCATGCTGCTGCTGCTGCACATCCCTATCTTCCTGTGAAGGTTAAGCTGGATTGCAGAACCCTGGGAATTTGAGTTTGCACAGGCTCATGCACACTCTGACTCTCCCCACAGCAGACCTAGTTGGGGACAGCTTGACGGATTTTCACTTGAAACCTCCCTGGGGCCTGAGGTAGTTACTTGAGAAGTTTAGTAACCGCTGGAAAAAAGATACAAATTGGCCGATTTTTTTACATTTCCAGCAGCAAAGCTGAGTTCAGCATGTAGCACTATCCTGGTTGTCTGACATTCTTCAACGTTTCCATTCCAAGCTAGGGAGAAAATATCAGTCAGGTGGGTCACTGTTTGCAATGAATGAACCTCAGAAGAACAGCAGCAGTTATCAGGGGGCGGGGGCTGTCATCTGTTTCAAAGTGCTTTACACAGATAGGTCAGTGTTTGTGTCTTCACTTCACAGACGGGGTAGCTGAGCCACAGCGAGGGAAAGGTCAACATTTTCAGACCTGAGTGCCTAAAGTTAGACACCACCTGAAGATGTCTTTAGGGACCATAGCCTGATTTTCCGAGTTACTGCACAGAGCATCTGCAACTTCAAGAGAAGCTAATGGGAGTCGATAATGAGCATAGACAGGACAAGGCTCAAAATGAGAGGAGAATTTGGTTTTTACACTACATGTCATGCTCAAAGCATCACCCAGTGGTTGGTAAGATGATTATTTATCATTTGTGTTCCATGCACATGTCAGGTGCTTTCAAAACACAGCCTTTGCCTTAAAGAGCTCGTAGTTTATGAAAACAAGTAACAGGTGAAATGTGAGCAAAGGGAATACGCATGCAATCAAGGAAGTTATTTTTAATTCACATATTAATTATCCCCAGATGCCCCTTTACCAAGTCACTATTAGATGACTAATTTCCTCTGGGTGTCATTGTTACACGGGCCTTGAATACAATACAGCAGTGACTGCCAGGGGCGGCTCCAGGCCCCAGCGCGCCAAGCGCGTGCTTGGGGCGGCATGCCACGGGGGGCGCTCTGCTGGTCGCCGGGAGGGCGGCAGGCGGCTCCGGTGGACTTCCCGCAGGCGTGCCTGCGGAGGGTCCGCTGGTCCCACGGCTTCGGTGGAGCATCCGCAGGCACGTCTGCGGGAGGTCCACCGGAGCCGCGGGACCGGCGACTGGCAGAGCGCCCCCCGCGGCATGCCGCCGTGCTTGGGGCAGCGAAAAGGCTAGAGCCGCCCCTGGTGACTGAGCAAATGCCATGACTATTATGGGGTGAGTCTTCAAAGGTCACAGTATCACTTCCTCCCACAAATGCCATTACATTAAGCCCCAGCTGGAATTGGTGAGAGACACACTAAACTCATTGGGTCAAAATCATCTCTGTTGTAACTTCATTGACTTAAAGAAGGTAGAAGTAGGAATACATTTGGCCCATCATGAAGTTGTGATGTAAGGCAAAACCTAGTCCCCCAGAATGGAAGGCAAGTGCACATTGATATTCCCTGAGAAGGAGGAATCTGGATGGCTGAGTAGACATGAATTTGTCGTGCAATGTGGCAGCAAAACATTCCAGGGCAGGAGCATGCTATCTGTGTTGCTCTTGCATGACCTTTTAGGTTGAATATTAGGAAAAACTTTTTCACTCAGAGAGTGGTGAAGCACTGGGATGGGTTACCTAGGGACGTGGTGGAATCTCCTTCCTTAGAAGTTTTTAAGATCAGGTTTGACAAAGCCGTGGCTGGGATGATTTAGTTGGGAATTGGTCCTGCTTTGAGCAGGGGGTTGGACTAGATGACCTCCTGAGGTCCCTCCCAACCCTGATATTCTATGATTCTATGATATTCTATGACCTCACCTGGAAGACTGAGCTCACTTCTAGGAACTATGTTACCAGAAAGATGTGTACAGATTGGGCTCAGAGAAGAGTAACAAAACGATCAGATACTTAATGTGGGAGCCTTACGAGGGAAAATTAAGAGCTAAATACTGGCTAAGCAATCATCCTGAGGGAGATGGGTAAAAGTCTGTACTAATTTGACAGGTGTAAACGTGCAGGAGGGAGAGAAATTGTTTAGTGTGATACACAGAGGTATAAGTATCAGAGGGGTAGCTGTGTTAGTCTGGTTCTGTAGAAGCAGCAAAGAATCCTGTGGCTTTCGTGGGTGAAAGCAGCAAAGAATCCATGAGCTTTCGTGGGTGAATACCCACTTCTTCGGATGCAAGTGGGTATTCTTGCATCCGAAGAAGTGGGTATTCACCCACGAAAGCTCATGCTACAAAACGTCTGTTAGTCTATAAGGTGCCACAGGATTCTTTGCTGCTTCTACAGAGGTATAACTAGATGTAATAGGATATAACTAAGAAAGGCAAAAATTAGACTTGGTATCAGAAACATTCCTGGACTATGTGATATTTTAGGCTGTGGAATAGTCTCCCCAAGGGAAATGAGGAAAATCCAGTTACTTAGGATATTTAAAATGAGAGTGAACAAAGCACTGATGAATGTACAATAGGCACTAACCTATGGCAAGGGCTAGTCCTATGCTCTTATTACTCTGTGAAGTTCATTAATTAGAGATGTTACCCTGAAATTTGACATTCCTGTGTGTACCCCAGAATTTGATAATGCTGCAGTCAGCAATTTTGTATGTTCAGCCACGACCAGCTGAAAACCAAACATCACATAGCAAGGGAAATCTTAGGCCTTTGTGAGGTAAGGTCAGACAGCTGCACACTTGCAGTTTATTAATCAGGATCGGAGGATGGGCCAGAAAGTTAACAAGTATGGAAGAGAGTGAATGAATAGCAACCTTGGGTATAAGTGCTCTGAATAACTGTTATGACTAGAAATGTTTTGCTGATAAGAGCTAATGAGTAGTTTTGCTGAAATTAGGAGAATTGGTGACCCACTAGGAGTCACTATAGGTTATGTGCTTTGTTTGAAATTAGCTAAAAAAGATTAGGCGAAAGAATATGCTTTGGAGCAGTCCAAGAAAGCTTTCTTTGGGCAAGGATCTGACAGCTAAATTCCCTAGCAACTAGCTGGAAGGCAGGGCCCCTGGAAGGCTGGCCACTGATTCCTCAAATCCATTTTTTAAATCTAGCTAAATATACTTGTTTTGAAATGCTTTAAACACTATTGAGGCAGAGAGAGAGAGAGAGAGAGAGAGAGAGAGTGTGTGTCTGCGCACGCCTATCTAAGAGCTAAAAAAAAAGTAGTGTTTTAGGGGAAAGCACTCCTAGTTTGTATCAATTATTTATCAGATGGAAGAGCTATATCCCCACTGACTTATTCCTGACACCACCTGGAGAGAAATAGTTGTCACCACTGCTTTGGGTTCCAAGAAACCCAGGGTAACAGCTGCCCCCCAGCTTAAGTCCTGGACCCAAGTACCCCGGAACTTTGGAAGTGTTCATACACATTTTGCAAATGGTCCCAATGTTTACAATGGATTCAATCTGCCCACCTCATGTTTTGGAATATTTGAAATCTGTATCTGGTGATGAATTTTGCCTCTTGAGCCCATCTTTATTGTGCACTGCACCCACCACATGTCAATGGTAGCTCCCTTTGAATTCTAATGTTAGAATCTTAAGTGACGTCTTGCCTCAGTTATTCCTGGTGTCAGCTCTATAAATTGTACCTCCTTCCTGACTCTACAGTGCATTCAAGAAGTTTGCTATTACCCCCTGGGTAAATAACGAGGGATGCAGAAAAGACAAGTGTTGTCTTATTCTAGGGCTGGAAGGGACCTCGAGAGGTCATCAAGTCCAGTCCCCTGCCCTCATGGCAGGACCAAATACTGGGTAGATCATCCTTGATAGACATTTATCTAACCTACTCTTAAATATCTCCAGAGATGGAGATTCCACAACCTCCCTAGGCAGTTTATTCCAGTGTTTAACCACCCTGATAGTTAGGAATTTTTTCCCAATGTCCAACCTAAACCTCCGTTGCTGCAGTTTAAGCCCAATGCTTCTTGTTCTCTCCTTAGAGGCTAAGATGAACAAGTTTTCTCCCTCCTCCTTATGACACCCCATTAGATACCTGAAAACTGCTATCATATCCCCTCTTAGTCTTCTCTTTTCCAAACTAAACAAACCCAATTCTTTCAGCCTTCCTTCACACGTCATGTTCTCTAGATCTTTAATCATTCTTGTTGCTCTTCTCTGGACCCTCTCCAATTTCTCCACATATTTCTTGAAATGCGGTGCCCAGAACTGGACACAATACTCCAGTTGAGGCCTAACCAGCAGAGAGTAGAGAGGAAGAATGATTTCTCGTGTCTTGCTCACAACACACCTGTTAATGCATCCCAGAATCACGTTTGCTTTTTTTTGCAACAGCATCACACTGTTGACTCATATTTAGCCAGTGGTCCACCATAACCCCTAGATCCCTTTCCGCCGTACTCCTTCCTAGACAGTCCCTTCCCATTCTGTGTGTGTGAAACTGACAGGGGGCTGCAGACAGGGGAGTCCTGAAGATGTCCATTACAGCAGACAGTTGGGAAATTCTGGCAGCTGAGCAGAAAGAATGGAGAACCATAGTGAGGAAGTGATGGATAGACTAACAGACAAATAGATCTTCAAGAAGACTAGACTTAAGAACCTCAGCCTAAAAATGGCTCATTTATTATGGCTCTAGGCAAGCTATTATTGTTCCTCTTTTTCCAACACATTGATGCTCTGGCTTTCCTCAAAAGCGAGGTATGATGACACTGACATTCACAACAAGAATGCAGAGGGTTCTGCTTGTCTTCTCCCCAATCCTATGCATGCACACAGATGTTTACTATGACATCATGGCTGACAACAGTTGCTGTGCAAGCACACACTATGGTTGAGTTTTCCAAGATAAGCACTGATACATGTGCCCACATATCCGAGAGCTGGACTCAGAGAATTACTGACAATCCTAAAGATAGATGGATGGAGAGAAGATGCTACTCTTGCTACAGGTGCTTATAAAGCTTCTGACATGGGCAATATGTAATGTCAGCTGCAAAGTAAAAAAGAGCTCTCTGAGGAGGCGTTCTCATGGCACCACAGCAGCACTTCAATGCCCTGATGTTGCAGACTGGGAGATGACTACGTTTAATCAATATGACTTGACAGGATGGGAAGATACTGTCTTCTGTCATTAAACCTTGTAAAGCACAAGGCCATAGGTCAAACGTGATTTAGCAGTTATAGCAAGAGACTGTGAGCTAAGTCCTATTCCTGGCCCTGCCATTGCCTCTATAATATCTCACATCTCATAATATTTCAGTGCTTCACCTTCTTTTGCAAAGTCTATATTCTCACAACAACCCCAAGAAGCAGGGCAGTACTATTACCCCCATTGTACAGATTGAGAACTGAGACATAAAGAGACTAAGTGACATGCCCAAGGTCACATAGGAAGTTTGTGGCAGAGTAGTGCATTGAATCCCTGACTCCTGAGTTCAAGGTTAGCACCCTAAACACTGGGCCACTGTTCCTTTCTACTCAACCTTCCTTCATTCCACTCCCATGGCTTTTGGCTAGTTACAAACACTTTGTGCCTCAGATTACCCTTGGTTTTGGATATACATTTTTCACAGGTGTGCAGTGAGACTTAGTTTGTAAAGCATTCTGAGTTGCTGCGATGACCTATACTCACTCCATGTACTATAATAATCATTGGTCACTAATATCTTACAGTCTATATGGTGAAATCAGATAATAGCATCATTTTAGTTTTGTTGCATTTTAAATGAAATCCTCTCATTATTTTCCAGTCCATCCACCCATCCATTTGCATTTCTATGGCGCCCATCTACAGAGCATTTAGACTCTGTGATTAGTTCTCTAGATTGTAAACCATGCCTCGGAATGTTCAGTAACCTCCCATAATGGTAATTCTGGGAATACAAGGCCAGGCATGGCAAAAAGTGGCAATAAAACTCATCTGCCCCGTTTCTTTATTCCTATTGCACTGAGTTACTTTTGGTAGACTGAATGAGGATTATGACTAGACATAAATTGGAGGCAGTACAGTGGGCATCAAAAAGGGAGCAATATTGCTGAGATTCCTACTAACAATATTGAGCAGCCTGAAAATCATGGGCAACCCTACAATAACAAACCAATGCGCACAGTCTAGTGCTCTGAAGTGACCCTACAACACCAAACCATCCTTAGGAACAAACCTGTGAGTAAGTAGCATGCACAGTCAGTGCTTAAGAGCAGTCCTGCAACACCTAAGCAGTGCATACAGCCCAGCACAGGCAAACAACCCTGCACTAACAAACCAGTGAATAGAGCTCAATGCTAAGGAGAAACCTTCCGATTACAAAAAGGTATGCAGCCCAGCATCGCAATAAAAAAAAAATCAGCACACAGAGTTTAACACTAAGTCAAAAGCAATGGCCACACAAGTCTTATCAGCTGTGGGCACGCAGGTTTCTCACTACCAGTAACAGGATGCCAGCTGCAGCCGCCATCATTCAAACGGGGATGTCTAAACCTTTTGCACACAGTAGATCTCCCAGGCAATCTAAAGGGAACATTCCCCCAGGCTGAGCTAGCAGGGCTGTGCTAAAGTTTGTCTGAGCCACAAGGTACTTTTACAGTAATAAGAGCAGACTGCTCCTATCAGCCCTTGCAACACTTTTGGTGAACTAGCACATGGCATCCCCATAGAATGAACTGGTTCGTTAGGAGCTGTTTCCATTAAAATAGTAATCAATCTGAATGCAATTTACACGAGCTCTTCCCATCCACATCAGAGGTGAAAAGGAAATGCTTTGAAAGAGAAAGGCACTTAAATGAGCAAAGGCCTGCACATGAAGTTCTGTATCAGATTCAAGAGCTTGCTACTAGATCAATTTGTGCACCTCAATTGTCTCTGCTGCTCAGAGCTCAGTCCTTATAAGTTCATAATCCTTGCACATACCCCTGTAAGAGACTGAAGTTGTACGTAGGTAATCTTTCTGCAGTCACCTGCAAATGAGAGGAAGATGTTTAAGTGCTAATGTTTTCTGCATGTATTTATGTACGTATATGTGGAAGTGTGTGGAGTCCATGCTGTGTGGGAATATGTGGGAGTCTATACTTTATGTATGGGTGGGCTCACACATGTGCTGCTTAGTGTGTACAGGAACATAGATGAAATTGCTGCATGTGTGGCAGTGTGTACTTCGACTTCAAGACAGTCTTTGACAAGGTCCCTCACCAAAGACTCTTAAGCAAACTAAGTTGTCATGGGATAAGAGGGAAGGTCCTCTCATGAATCAGTAAGTGTTTAGAAGAAAGGAAACACAGTGTTGGAATAAATGGTCAGTTTTCAGAATGGAGAGAGTTAAATAGTGCTGTCCCCCAGGGGGTCTCTACGGCGACCAGCGCTCTTCAATATATTCATAAATGATCTGGAAAAAGGGGTGAATAGTGAAATGGCAAAATCTGCAGATGATACAAAACTTCTCAAGATAGTTAAGTCCAAAGCTGACAGCAAAGAGTTACAAAGTGATCTCAGTAAACTGGGTGACTGGGCCACAAAATGGCCAACGAAATTCAGTGTTGATAAATGCAAAGTAATGTATATTGGGAAAAATAATCCCAACTAAACATAAAAAATGATGGGGTCCAAATTAGCTGTTACCACACAAGATCTTGGAGTCATCATGGATAGTTCTTTGAAAACATCCCGTACAATGTTCAGTGGCGGTCAAAAACGCTAACAGAATGTTAGGAACCATTAGGAAAGGGATAGCTAATAAAACAGACAATATCATAATGCCACTATATAAACCCATGGTACACCCACAGCTTGAATACAGTGTGCCGTTCTGCTTACCTCATCTCAAAAAAAGATATATTAGAATTGGAAGATGCGGCGAGAGGGGCTATGAAAACAATTAAGGGTATGGAATAGCTTCCATACGAGGAAACATTAAAAAGACTGGGACTGTTCATCTTAGAAAGAGACAACTCAGGAGAGGGGGGTGGGGATCTGATAGAGGTCCATACAATCATGAATGATGTGGAGAAAGTGAATAGTGTTATTTACCCCTTCATAAAGCACAAGAACTAGGAGTCACCCAACTAAATTAATAAACAAATATAAGGAAAAGCAGCAGATCCAGACTAACACGGCTACCCCTCTGAAATATACGGAAGTAATTCTTCACACAATGCACAGTCAGCCTGTGGAACTTGTTGCCAGGGGGTGCTGTGAAGGCCAAAAGTATAACTTGGTTTAAAAAAGAATTAGATAAGTTCATGGAGGATAGGTTCCTCAATGGCTACAAGCCAAGATGGTCAATTACACAACCCCATGTTCCAGATGTCCCCAAACCTTCAATTGCCAGAAGATGGGACTGGATGACAGGGGATGGATCGTCGGAATTGCCCTGTTCTGTTCATTCCCTCTGAAGCATCTGACACTAGCCACTGTCAGAAACAGAATGGGCTAGATGGACCATTGGTCTGATCCGGCATGGCCATGAGTACATGGATGTGTGCAGGGGTGCAGGTACTGCGCATATGGGAGTGTGCATGGGTCTCAGAAGAAGCTATTATAATAATACAGCTCTTATATAGCTATTTTCATCAATTACGTACAAAGCTGTGAGAGTTTATGTGATCTGCATGTGTGGTGTGGGTGAATGGTTATGTGAGAGTACACATGCATGCAAGCTGTATGTGGATGTTTACAGTTATGTGTGAATGCACATATACATATGTTTGTGGAAGTGTGTGGGGGGTGGGAGTATATACTTCCTGCATATTTCCCAGTAAGCACACGTAGCTAAGGTATGTATGCAAGTATGTGATGCCTTGGGATGGTAAACCAAAGGAAACCCTACAGTCTCTGCTAGCAATGTCAAAGAATAGTAACTTCTCACAGGGGGCTGACATGGGCTGGACAGGCAACATCAGATGGTTTCAAATAGCTCAGCTAGCTCAAGGGGCGAGGGGTGGAGGGAGAGAAAGCCTTTCATAAGCACGTGCACAGTCTGAGTGTATTTTATTTAATTTTTGTAACTCACCCTCTCCCTTCGCTAGGCTTCCCTTCTGAAGTTTGAAGCTATAGCTTAATCTCTAGAAACAGAGGTGCTTGTAACCCCTCCTCGCTGTCACGGGCTGTTTGTGGGTGCTGGCAAGGAGCAGCACTTACTAACACCTGCATCATTGATATTCACTAGACATTTACAAATCAGACAAGACCAAAAGAGGCTAAAGTGGAAAGGAGCCATTTTCAGCAGGGAGCAGAGCACAAGGAAATAAAAAGATGAATAAACCTGTCACAGCCCTTTTCTTTATGGAGCTGAGGCACAGTTATTAGGTACCCGCAAAGAAGGCATGCTGGATATATGGCTCCTAATACATCGTCCATAATACAGCGGTGTGCAGAAGGCATACAACTTTTCAAACAGTTGTCAGAGGTAGAAATAAATACGTTGTTTTATTGGGAAAAAATGACCAAAAGGATATCATGTGAGCATTTGGACGGCATGAGGAGGAGCCCGTGAGCTGTCTGCGGCAGCCTTTTTTCATAGTCACTATTTGTCAGCAGTGGGAAAATTATTATGCTTTTATTATTATTTTTCTCTTTATAATTTGGGTGAATGTTTTACTGCTCATAAAAAGTGATTGACTGGAAGTGCTAGCTAGAGAAAAAACTATGCAAACACAGAGTTCCACCACATGTATCTCCATCCGGAACTGTGGCACACCTTCCACTCCAGAGCTGGGCCTCCTCACATTGCCCAGCTTGACCTCTATCTCTCTGCTATTCCAGGCCTAGGGCCCTGACACAGCGTTCCCCACTCATCTGGATCCTCCTCTGTTTTTCCACTCCTGCCTCTCTTACCCCTCTGTCAATGCACCTCAATCTTCACCTGTATTTCCCCTTGGAATTCCAGGCTTGGCACCCCACAAATCTTTACTAATGTATGGCCACCCTGATTTGTAGCTGTTGCTGAATCCCACATAGCTTTGCCAATATGCCTCTTTCCCAGTTTCCTAGTCTGGGGCAGCTTTGTCAATACACCTCAGTCCTGACCTGCAACACACCTGCCATTCTAAATCTGGGCCTCTCCTGTGCAGAGACAGACAATTGTGCTAGCTTGCTAAAACACATGGGCTGGTTTGTGATATCCAATGTCCACTGGGGACTGGACTGAGAGACCACCGAACAAATGTCACTTGGGACCAGCCCCAGCTCTGAACACAGCTTCCCAGTGAGTGCATTATCCCAGAGCAACACTGATACTCTTTGTTGTCGTCCTTTGTAATAGCCCAGCTGTGCACTAGCACCTTAAACCAACTAACAGAATAAATACTCTTGACCAAAATTTTATTGCTATTTTCTGGGTATTATTCAAATAACTTCATCACAACAGCCATTCCCTCCCCATTGCTCTGACCATTAGCCCATGCTGCCTCCACATTACATAATGAGAATTCAGGAGGTCTGTCTGACATGAGCCGTCTGTCGACCTTTGGTAACTTTTGTCCTCCTGATGAGTACCTTATATTCTGCAACCAACAAAGCAGCTGCTGCAAGACTATCACACAGCTGATCCCAGATTTCTTCATAGGCAGGCTCATTTCAGAACCCAGCATCACAGAGCAAATACAAGGGGTAATCCCTGAAGCCAAGCTCCTGCTTGACCAACTTCTATCCACCACAGGAAGTAAGGCATTCACCCTTCTCAGAATATTACTGACAAACTGGTTAAGATCAAATAAGAAACATCCCAACCCTGAAACTGAACCTGAATGGAACTTTTCCTGAGGTTCGAAAAAGTTCAGTTTATTTTTTTTCTTTTACACGCAGCTCTGCATGGCAGAGTTCTGGCTTAGATGAGAAGTGCCACATCATCAGTGAGGAAAGGTAATTAGTTAGGAGTGATGCTTACCAGCATTTCACCACCAGCAGTGCTTACCCGCTCTCACTGTCTGCCCCTCCCACCTGCCTGTTTGCCACCTTTGATTCCCTTCTAAAACCCTTCTTCCTCCTTGCCCCACATCCTCCTCCTTTTCCACACAACATCTTCCTGACTTTTTCAAAGAGAAAATCAGCAAAATCCAATATGAGCTCCCCCCTGATCCTAAGCAGCAGATCCTGGTTGGGTGCTCCCAGGAAATGCAAAAACCCTGAACACCTGATACTTCGCCCTAAGAAGAGGGGAGGAGAGACATTTCTTTCTGACCCTAAACTTGGCAATCAGTGAACTCCATGGATGTGATAAAAAATTCCAGTAGTAAACTATGTAACTGTGTTGATATTGCAAGGTGCATGAGGATCCAAGTGACTGTGGATTCAAAATATGACAGCAACAAAAACTACCCTCCCCTTTAGCTATTGTTAGTTCTTCCCTAAATTTAGTAACAAGGGAAAGTAAAGAGTGAGATGTGATCAGCCCTGGCAGCCTTTCTCCTCTACCACCACCTTGAAGCTATCAGCCTCCTCTGAGTTAAGGGCTAGGTCTAATTTCTTCCCTTTGATGACCACCTGTGTAACTTCTCCACTATGCTCAAGAATGTATAAATCTGCAATTCAGACATGCGGAAAAGGCCAGGGCATCAGAGTAGTCATATGTCCTCTCAATAAGGGTGAGTTATGTCTTCATTTAATTAAGTCCTCCACTCACTCTGCAGTTAAGCTTTATTCACCTCATTTTTTAATGTAACATAAACAAGTTTTACGGGTCATTACACAGACAGCGTGCCACATGCTGGCTGAACCAGATCTGCTTAAGAAAAAGGGCTTCTGTGATAAGAAAGCCTCAGATGGCAAATTCATTTGGCTGCAAGCATTTGGGGAATGCTGTGAAATGTATAAATGACATGCAGGTAAATTATACAGGACACACAAAAAGTACTTTTAAAGCTAGGGTAGATCTCCCTTCTGCAACCTCCTCTCCCTCAACACACATTTAACTGTGGACAAACATCTTCTGAATCTAGAGGTTAGGCAGGGACCAGACAACTCAATGCATTTGTAACTTTCAGCCAGAATTTAAACTCAGGTCTCCGGAGGTAGAACTCTAGAGCCCTAAACAACTAAAAATCTAATCTGCACTAAGCTATTTGCTTCACTTATGGAAGGAAGCTGTTTGTAGAGCCTCAAAGCAATAAATCCTGCAGGTTCATATCTTTCTGGTGATACCTAAGAGAGAAGCATATAGCTCCACTTAGCAATGATGCCCACTGGGCCAGTTCCCCACTAATCCCTATAAATCCATTCTAAAATATTAATCAGACTAGTTCTTACCTCAGATTCACTTGTGATCTAACTGTTCTCCTTTTGAGGTGAAAGTGGACAAGAATCAGAAGTCCTGCTTGGTAACTAGCCATTTAGCAGATAAAATAGTGGGCTAGACATGGGCAATTTGGTAAGTGTTGCTGCTGATGTTCCAATTCCAAAAACCCTGGGTCTAGGGACTACTTTACATTTGGGGGATACATCCCACTGATTTATTTTAGTCATTAAAGATCCCCTGAAACTTTTTCAAGTATAGATGTGTATTAGTTACTTTCCCAACACATCAATCAATACATTTGAACCGCCTTAAATTCACCCAGCAGTTTAATTGGATAATGTGAAAATCCCCCTTCAGTTGGATAGTATTCCCTTTTTCAGCTTGGGACAGTCAATATAAACAAGTGAGATTTAATGGTCTTTAATGGATTTATACTCACTTATATGAGGACTGATGGACACTTACTGTTTCTGTGCACTGTTAAACAGCTCTTGTATTCTAACCCAAGTGGCAGCTGTATTTCAATGGTGGGGAAAATGATGCTTGGCTAGATTAGACAGAAATATTAGGTATAAAGCACTTTGGGACCTTTGAGGAAGAAAGCTGGTATATAAATATAAGATTTTGTTATTATTAACTCACACAGTCATCTTCTGCACAACTAATATTTTATAGTAATAAGAAGTAATAATTGACATTTACAGCTGCCTTCATCCCACAGGGCTTCACAAAGTTATAATCAAAAAGCACCCCTGAAATGCTGCCACCACTGGGGCAGAGGACAGCATCCAACCGTACATAGTTGGAAGGAGAGAGAGAATTTTAACAACGCCATCATCCATCCATCTTAGTTATTGCTCAATCATTCATCGCCATAGTCTAAGAGCTCCTCTTATGAAAAAGTGCCACGGGATTATTTATGCCCATGCCGATCCAGCACAGAGAGGACTTCAATGCTTTGGCTCATCTGAAAGACCTACACTTAGCTTTCTGAATGTATCTGCCTCAGAATAATGCAGAACTAAGACTACTGAGATCTGAATCTGTGTTTTGAGAAGCCTATGTAGTCGCAGATTTATAGACTTTAAGGCCAGCAGGGACTATAATTATGCATTCTGACTTCCTGCATAACACAGGCCATGGAATCTCACACAGTACTTGAAATTGTTCCTTCTCCAGGATATACACATACTCCACTTCAAGTGGAAAACCTGCACTTCTCAGGCAAAAAACACAGCATTGCCCGTCACAGCATATCCAGGGATGGGGGGTGATCTGGTATTACTACATACAGATTGGCATGTTGAGTAGAGTGGTGCTTGGGAATTTTTTCATAAAACTTTATCCAAAAATGCCACTTCATCATGACTGAAACTTACCATGGAACCGTATTGGGGCCAATAAAATTTTTGTTGGGAATGTTTTTCAGGTTCAGGATGGATTTTCTGATCGAAACCAGGTAGAAGAGACCTACCCACTCATAGCACAGTGGCTGGGGCAATCATGTTGGATGTGGGATACCAAGTTCAAATCCCTACGCTGCCTGGGTCAGGACTTGGATCTGGGTCTCGCTAACCCCAGCTGAGGGCCATAACCACTTAGGTAATGGCTACTTTGAAGTGAGCATCTCTGTTCTTTCATGAAATATTTAGAAAGGTCTAAGATTTTATTCGGATGAGTAACAAAACCAAATGTCAAACCCTCTCAATTTGTTGTGAAATGGAATTCATGTCTTCTGGCCAACCCTAACGTTGAGTGAACCACTTACATATTACAGCACGGACAGAGAGGAAAATATAAGATCAACTCACACACATCCTGCCCCATTAAGTACATGGAGTTAATCATAATTATGTTAAATTATGCCAAGCATTAACAGAGGTAATCATAGGGCAATTATATCTTGGTTCATTTAGCAACAGAGATACGAATTCTTGTAAAAATCTGAACTGGCCTTTGTATTCAAAAGACATTACGTTGATTTCACTTAATGGTATCTAATAGCAGGAATGTTTAGGACAATTTGGCTTTTGGGGGGATACAGTTTAATGCAAGGACTTGTTTGATTAGTACCATACTAGTAATTCTATTCTGGTTTTGTGTATGCATGTGTGTGGATTCGGTTCCTTTGAAGCTTGATATACCACAATGTGCAGGAAATGTGTAAGCAAAATGAGTTGCAGTGTTAAATTACCATAGTGATCTCTGGTATATTAAGAGAATTCTGTTGGCAATAACAACAGTTACGGTAGCTCTTATATAGCACTTTTCAGCAGTATATTGCAAAGTGCTTTACAAAGGTCAGCAGCACGAGCCCCATTTTACATCTGGGGAAACTAAGGCCCAGGAAGGGAAGGACTTGCCCAAGGGCACCCAGAAGACCAGTGGGAGAGCCAGGAACAGATTTCCTAAATCCCAGGCCAGTGTGCTAATCAGTGGGCCATGGATCTTATTGGACAAAAATAAAAGATTAATTTATAGAGTTTTAGATTTCATTCCATCATTAGCCAATGCCTTTCAGATGCACACCTTGTGAGTGTTATCCATGCTTTCGTCACCTCAAGATTGGGCTACTGCAGTAAGTTACCGCCTTGGTAAAGCACTCCGAGAGCTATTGAGGAAAAGTGCTATATAAGGCTACACCCTAATTACACCCAGAAACCGAAGCTTGGGCAAAATGTGTTGTTCCGCTTGGTAAGCAGGAGATTTCGCCATAAGCATATTCAGTCACTCCTCCATACTCTGTACTGGCTGCATGTGGGTTTCTAAATGGAATGGAAGGTATTGGGTTTGGCCTCTAACTCCCTACATGGCTGTTATCTTAGACCTTAGTCCATCCCGTGCTTTGCTGCACATTGGGCTACCCACATTTGCCATCCTTGCCCGTCAACTGCCCTTCTCTCCAAATCTTCCCATTTCATGTTGAGGTGCTTGATGTCGTTCAGAACTGTTTGTTTCCATGTTATTCGCAGTCGTCTTCTCTCTTCTTCTTGCATTTTCTGGCTCCCATTCAAGGGCGGTATTTGGTAAGCGTTCTTTTTCCATTTTCAGCACATGTCCCAGCCACTGATGTCTTCTTTTGTAGATTATTTGTGAGAGGCTGCTTTGTCCAGAAATTTTTCTGACTTCTTCATTCATCTTCCTATCTCTCTATGTTATTCCCAATATTCTTCTCAGACATTTGTGATGAAATGAATCCCGGTTTTGCATATTTTTCTTGGTAAGTTGCCATGTCTCACAGCTATATGTTGTGATGGCGCTAACATGGTGCTAACATGGCTTTTAGAGCTCAGATTAAAATTGGTGCTGGAGCAGGAGTCTTACTGTAAAACAGGGAGGGTTTGCTAGCAGGCAGTTTCTGTGAGGGCCATGAGGCTTTGGAATTCTTTCCCTCTTGGTCCATAATTGCCTGATTCTGATGACTTTCTGGGCATATTGCAAAGCTCATCTTTTGTTCCAGGCATTTGGAAATAAAGAGGAATAGTGAAGGGATAGAGGACTGAGTGGGTGGGGACATGATTTGACCTTTTGAATTGCCTGGCTCATGGGTGCTGGGTTGAATTATACTGCTGCACTTAGGGTAATATTTGCACTGAATTCTCATGTCATGGATGCCTACCGACAGGTGCCCTTTTTAGCATTTTTACAAATATAAATACATTTACCAGGCACTGTTTCTTTTGACAAAGCTGCAGAAAAATGTGACACATGGAAAAATTCAAAACTGCATGGATTGGCGAACAGAGCTAAGAAACTAGAATAACACGCCACATATCTTTTCATTTCTGTTGCTGTCGAGGGGGAAATCTTGGACCTATTATAGTTCTTGGGAGTTCTGGCAACTTTCAGAATTGTGGGATGAGTCTTCCATGCAGATGCAGGGGTGGCTCATTTTATTTATTATCTGTTAAGAGCCAATGGTGTGATCTACACATTACAAGACCCAGTTGAAGCCAGGGTCACTGCCTGGAAGAATTCAATTCTGCATAGATTCTTATACCTTGCTCATCACCAAAGTATCTGAGTGCATTTACAGTCTAAACAGAGGTAGAAAGATGCAGTAGGGAAAGAAATGCACTAACTGTCCTAAAGGATGGTGCTAATTTAAAGCATTTCTTGTAATATTTGGTTTTAATAATGGATTGGTGACAGCATTTTTACTAGCAAGGGCTAATGTTTTGGATTTATTTAGGCTCTGAAGCTTCATGCTTACAGAGCAGAAAACAAAAGTCACAGAAGTGAAAGATGAAGAAGCTCTAATAGATCACTTAATGAGCCCCAGTGAGGGCAGTCCCCTTGGCAAATTAAGTATAAAAGTGATACTACAGTGCATAATAACCAGAACTCCAAAAAGAACCTGTTTCCCAGGAACAAGAAAGAAGGATAACACTGCAATGGGAGGCTTTAGTTAACATTAGACAAGCCCCAGGTTGTGGGAATGTCCATTTCCATTGGCTACATGAAAGCTGGGCTGGGGTTTAGGACCGCAGATGTGCGCCAGGCAGTAAAAAAAGGCTTGTGATTAGGAAACGGTTGAAAGGAAAGTAAAATGAGCTCCCTTCACTCATGGCCATGTGAATCATGACAGAAATAGAAACATCTTCTGCTATTGGTCTGGTCAGCCATGGGACAGCTACTGGCACTGGTAACTGGCTAGCTGCTGGTAGAACTGTACTGCTTTGACTGGAACAGATAACTCCCCCACCCACCCTACAATGGTATTCTAAAAAAGAAAAAAAATCAATGTATGAAAAATTCCACTTGGCTCAACCTCTTTTAAACTAACACACTCAATGTTTATGGGAAATAAATCCAATCCCAATATTTCTATAGAGATCAAATCACAGATGTTAGAGATGGAAAAGATATTTCTACATCTTTATCTTATTATCTCTAATCCATTCCCTCCTGCCTCAGCACCAGGCCAGGTTTGTTCCCTACAATATGTTTGCCAGTGCGTTGTGCAATCTGGTTTTAAATGTGCTAAGCAATGGTGGTGCCAGAACCTCCCTGGGGAGACTAATCCACCATTCAATAGGTCTCATTCTTATGAAATTTCTCCTGAAATTCAGCCTAAATATATTTAATCTTAACTGCAGCCCAATACTCCTAGTTACACCCTCTGTGCATCACCCTAATCAGTTCCTTACCTTTCTCGGTATTTACACACTTTGAATGCTTATGGCAGGGGCAGACTATTTTTTGTCATGGTCTGAATTTCTTGGTCAATGTATAGTGCAGAGAAAAGAATACAAAAATAATAACAATAATGATAATAATAAGTAAATAAAAAGATTTTGCTGTCTGTTGATCTGAATTTGGCCCACAATCTGCCTCTTGACTACCCCTGGCTAACATCATGCTCCCTCTTAGTCTCCAGTTAGCCAAATTATGTGAACTTAAGTCTTGCATTGTTTCCTGCAGCACCCCAATCATTTAGGTTGTTTTTTTTTAATTCCAATTTTGCTATATCATTCTCATATTTGGGCAACTCAGAACTGAATTCAGTATCCTAGGTCACTTCTCTCAGGGATGAAATGCCTCTGCTTCAAGTTCTTTCATAAAATATCAGGGTTGGAAGGGACCTCAAGAGGTCATCTAGTCCAACCCCCTGCTCAAAGCAGGACCAATCCCCAGACAGATTTTTGCCCCAGACCCTTCAATGGCCCCCTCAAGGATTGAGCTCACAACGCTGGGTTTAGCAGGCCAATGCTCAAACCCCTGAGCTAGCCCTCCCCCCATTTCTTAGCTCTTTGCATGCTATCACAGCAGTGTACACAAAGCTGCTGCCCTACGAACCATCATGGCATCTGAGTTCAAGGGGACTGGGGCTAGTGTAACCCACTCACCTCCAGTGTGTGGTGTTCTGTCCCATCTAGTGGCACCGAGACCACTTAGAGAGAGAGAAAAAATGAGTCTGCTCTACAGCTTTAGCTAACAGCCACAGGGCTTTTAGTTCATGCAGTAGAGGCTCATGCTCATGCAGTAGAGGCTCCAGAAGTCCCAGGTTCAATCCCGGCGACCAGGATCTGTTGGTGTTACACTAGCACTTGTATCTCTGCAGTGCTCTCCTCCTGGACATACGCCAGAGAACAATCATGGCCTCCTGGGCGAGGCATCTATTTTCTTTTTAAATAATATTATCTGGAAGTGTGCCAGTTTGTCATCTTTGCATGTTTGTGGGTGGAATGGTAACAGGACTTTTTGACATGGGTTTTAGGACTTTTATATGCCTCCTGAAGCAAGAGCCCTTCAGTTTGAGGCTTTAAGTCACCTATTCCTGCAGTAGACTGATCCACGGTAGTTTTACGTACCTTTGTTGCTGACTGACTGAGTTGCTGTGCTGCAGCTGGTGCAGCAGAGGGGCCTGGAATGTCCATCACAATGCAATGCTTCTTGAACTTTATTAGTAGCCTTAGTGGCATATGGACCTCACGAATTACTTCACTTACTATGGTTCAAGCACCTTCCATGTGGTCTCTGTAAACAGCCAAGGTGGAGGTCTAGGCATCCTGCCCCAATGACAGTTTGTAAAGTGGCTACATTTGTCCAGTATTCCATCAGGCAAAATTACTCAGATCTCCTATCTAAGTCATGACCCAAATGGCTGCAGGAATTTTCACTTGAATGTCACTCGAATAGTTGTGATATTCAGGTTCTGAATACCAGGACATTTGACCTACTCAGAATTGCTGTATGTTCTTGTCCCTAATCATTCCCCCCAGAGCAAAGGGATAGGTTTTAAAGGGTGTAACAGGAGATGTAACATTGCAGCAAATCCCATTTTGACAGCAGCAGAAGCAGCTACATATGTTTACATGTGCTTTGATATTTTATAAATATACTCAAATATCAGCCCAGGAATGCACAGGGAGATGGAAATGTATGTTCAAACATCCGGAGTGGTAAATGTTTGAAACCCAGAAGCCCTGCTACTATAACTGACTGCAAGTCAATGGTTATTAAACAAATGATCCAGAAAACATGTGTGATGGAAAGACTGCAATAGAGCAACAGTCTTGGTTATGGTTTTTTACTAATTACATCCACTGTATTTACATCTGCTGCTCATGCTTTTTCAATTTTGCAGGTACTGTGTGATTGTTTAAGTATATATATATATCAATGTAGCTGTGGGTACCTATGCATGCATGTGTGTAATGTCTGTGTATAAAGGTAAGTATGTGTGAAAAAGAGAGTGTGTTCAGTGTAAGAATGAAGGTATCTCTGTGTGCATGTAAAGAGAAACTTGTCTATGAGCTTTAATGTAAGGGAGCGGGTACATATAAGTGCATATGTGAGTTTTAAAGAAGCGTGAATAGAAATGTGACTGTATAACTCTGAGTGTAAAGGTAAATGTAAAGGGGGTATGTGTGTGCGTATGAGTTGAAATATAAATACTGATTTCCCCTTCTTGCATCATAATCTGAAATAGGCAGACGCTTAAACCGCTGTGGAATTATATTTTCTTTTGTGGGGTTTTTTTAAAGCCATCTCTTTGGTTGTGAGGTTCACATATTTATTTATTTTTATTCCTGCTGCCACAAATATAGGCAATGTTCCGCAAAGTGATAGCTATCTGTGAACTCAGCAGCTTCGCCAGCTAGACAAACAGCTTTCAGCCCTACAGCCTGTTGGGAGTGCTAAAGAATTGCCGTGGTCCTGCGCTGAAATGGACTGACTTCATTATCAGACGCAGTAAAGGTTTGAGCTTCACATTTCCTCAGCTCTGCCGGAAGGAAATACGATACCCCTGGTAACCAAAGAACATTATTAATGCTAGTTTCCCAAGGAGTTTAATGATAACTAAATTATTTCTCCTTAAGAAAACTAAATTGTGAAGACAGTTACGTACCGTGTGCTTGACATAGTAAGTCTTTGTATTACTGGCTATTAAATAGCAAATCAATTTGATTTTTTATGAAGCAATATATTGGCTTAATCCATGGAAGTGGTTTTTTCAGCATCCTTTGAAGGTAAAAAGGAAGCCTACCTACTAAGTTTTTTTGTATGTTCATGCTTGTCATCATCGGAAAAGACATCTGGATTTAATTATTCATCTGCTGCGTGCTTCACAGTTTGATCACATTAGTGATTTAATGACAGGGAGAAGCTTAATTGTACCATAGATGGCAACATCTTATCTTTGGTACACATTTTCCAGCTGATCTTGCTGCTACGAATAAGATTAATAAAGCGTCCACATTCTTTAAGCTATGTGAATGTGATGATTCTTCTCTTAATTAAAACTTTTTCTTAAAATAGTTTTTGGGAGAAAAGGGGAGGTGAGGAATTGTGAACAGGAAGAGTTTCATTTACACTAAATTATTATTAACTTGTAATAACACTACAAAGATGCAATGGGATGGATTCTGGGAGGTTTTTTTTATACCTATGTAAAACTGGAGTAGTTCTACTGATTTACCCCCCTGGGCTTATACAGATCAGATTTTGGCACACTGCCGTTAATTATTATGATTATATATACAACAGTAGCTCTCAAATTGTATTAACTGCTGTACAAGTCCCTGCCCCACAGAGCTCGCATTCTAAACAATAGAAGTTTCCATCTGAAAACACAAGCCACAAATAATATTTTACTCTGAGGCTATCAACACATTTTACAAACATTGATTCACTGAGTTTAACATCATCTTTAAGAACTCAGGAACTACTGTGCCAAATCTAGTCCAATATCCTGACTTCAACAGTGAACAGAACCAGATGTTCCTGAGAAAAATGCAAGAATTCCTATCTTGGACAACTATGGCATAACAAAAGGTTCCGAACCTACTGAGTAAGTGGTGTTCTTCGAGCTGTGTTTACACATGCCCACTCTACTCTTGGTATTTGTGTGCCCAGCATCCAGCTGTCAGAAAATGTTTCCCTCAACAATACTTGCTGGGCGATTTGAGCTCCCTCTAATGTTGTGCACCACTGCATGCGGGTATCAAGGGTAGAGCTTCCCTGAGCCCACCTCAATTCCTTCTAGCTGTGACTCTGAAGTAGAGGGGTAGGAGTGTGGGCTGTGGAATGGATATGTGCAACACATCTGGAAGAATAACAGATACTGAACAGGTTGGTAACTGTTTTTTCTTCTTCGAGTGATTCCGCTCCTGGTGGCTCACAAGCCATGACAGCAGGAGGTGGGAACAGAACCTTGAGCAACAGTACAGTGGGAGGCAAACATGTGGACCAAGGACCAGATTGCCACTCTACAAATGTCTGCAATTGGAACTTATGGCAGAAAAGCCGCCAAGGCCAAGTGCCTCCTCGTTGAAGAGCTGTGACTCTGCTCAGCAGGGTGACATTAGCCAGGTCAGAACAAATGCACATACTGGAAGTTATCCACAAAGAAGTTCTCCGGGTGGAGACCGATTGTCCTTTTATTCTGTCTGCCACTGCTATGAACAGTTGAGACAACTTACAGAAGTGCCTGATTGTGTCCAGGTAGAAACCCAGGGCTCTTCTGATATCCAGGATATGCAAACACGCCTCTTCCCTGCTTTGAATGCAGCTTTGGGCAGAATACAGTCACATAAATGGGCTGGTTGATATGGAAAGATGACACCACCTTTGGGATGAATCATGGACGAGGACACAGGTAAACTTTGTCCTTAAAGAATACCATATAGGGAGGCAGACATTAAAGCACAAAGCTCTCCTAATCTTCTGGCAGAGGTGATGGCAACCAAAAATGCCACTTTCGTGGATAGATGCCATGGAGAGCAAGTAGCTAAGGGCTCAAATGGGAGATCCATAAGTCTTGAGTTTAATATTAAGTTTAGATCCCACAGGAGAATGGGGTCTTGCACTTGAGGCTACAATTAGACTAAGCTTTTCAAAAACCTAATTAGAGAAAATAGAACAATTGTCCACTTCAGGATGGAATACCGAAATAGCTGCTAGATGCACTTTGATTGAACTAACAGTCAAATGTTGGCATTTCAGGTACAATAAGTAGTCCAGAATATGTTGCACTGAAAAATGGAACAGCGATACCCCATACTGGAGATACTGGTGAGACCAGATGGAAAAACATCTCCACTTAGAGAGGTAAGTAGCTCTTGTAGAAGGATTTCTACTATTTAGCAGGATCCCTTGAACCTCTTTCAAACAAGACTGCTCTCTAGTATCTAGCCATCATGCATAAGTGAAGGGATTGTAGGCTTGGATGGAGTAGGCAACGATATTGAGAGATTAGGTCCGAGTCTAGTGGAAGTAAGATTGGAGACTGACAGCGCCAGGAGAGTGAAAAACCAGTGCTGATGGGACCACACTGGGGCTATGAATATGATTTTGGCTTGTTCCCATCTTATCTTTATCAATATCCTGTAAATGAGCAGGATTGGTGGAAAAGTGTGGAGGAGCCTGTCTGACCACGAAATTAAAAACACGTCTGTCAGGGAACCTGGACTGTGACCCCCAAGGGAACAGAACTGCTGCCACTTTATGTTGGTACTTGTTGCAAACAAGTCTATGCGGAGAAATGCCTACCACTGGAAGATATATTTGACCACATCTGGATAAAGATACCACTCGTGGTGACTCATAAATGATCTGCTCAGGCAGTCTGCTAGTTCCTTTTGGACTCCTGGAAGCTAAGAGATCTCTAGATCTATCACGAGCAACACAGAGCACCCAGAGCAGAACTGCCTGTTGGCAGAGTGGAGAAGAGCAGGCTTCTACCTGCTTGTGGAGACCAAACATTACTGTGATGTTGTCTGTGAGGACTAATAGGCTGCTTCCCTTGATCTGTGATAGAAATACTTGGCACATCAGTCTGATAGCTTTCAGTTCTCTGACACTGATGTGTAAAGCTAAGTCTTCTGAGGACCATAGACCTTGACTCTGTAGGGAATGCAGATGGACTCTCCTTATCCCAGGGCAGATGCATCTGTCACTTGCATGAGCATCGGTTGCAGACAGGCAAATGGAATGCCTACACATACATTGGCTGGATATGAGCACAAATCTAGAGAGGCAATGACATGAGAGGGCACCCTCACCATTGAGCCTAGCTGATGGCAACTCAGCACATAGACCGATGCCAGCCAGCCCTGCAGAATTCTGAGGCGTAGTCTGGCATATTGAACCATGGAAGTGCAGGAGGCCATGTGCTCCAGAAGCCTCAAAAAGTTTCATGCTGTTGTGACCAGGTGAGCCTACATATCTATAATGATTGATCAAATTGCCTGGCAGCTCAAGTATAGAAAAAAGTCCTGGCTTGAGACGAGTCCAGTACAGCCCCTATAAACTCAATCCTCTGGACCAGAGATAGGAGAGATTTTTCTGCATTGATTAACAATCCTAGAGCACTGAACATTGGCTGGATCAGGGAAACACTGCTCTGTATTTGCAGTTTGAATAGGCCTTCAACAAGTCTATCATCTAGGTAAGGGTAAACTTGAACTCCCAATCTTCTGAGGAATGCAGCTACTATTGCCATCACTTTTGTAAAGATCCTGGGAGCTGCTGACAGGGTGAAAGGTATTATGTGTACTAGTAATGATCTTGATTCACCTGAAATTGAAGGTACTTACTGTGAGCCTGACTGATTGCCGAATGGCCGGAGGCATCTTTTAAGTCGAAGGCACCATACCAGTCTCCAGGAAGGAGACAATAGAGGCTAAGGTGACCATGTGGAACTTAATCTTTTCAAGAATTTGTTGAGTTGACACAGGTCTGAAACACACACCTCCTGCTTTGTTTTGGGGCCTAGGAAATAGCAAGATTAAAACTCCTTCCCTATGGACCATATGGAACCTCCTCTATGGCTCCCAACTGAAGAAGAGATTGTACCTCCTGGGACGAGGCATTTCTTGTGAGCATGATTCCTGAAAAGGGAACTGGAGGGAGGCTGAGAGGAAGGGGTAGACACAAACTGGATGGTATATCCACTTCCACGGTACTCAAGACCCACCAGTCTGAAGTAATTCAGAACAAGCACCGAGGGAGTGGGACAGAAGGTTTGCAAGGGTGGGGGAATTTGAGTCTGGAGAGATGGAGACCGGTATGGTGACCTTGACTGCTTGGTACTTCCCAGGTGTCTTTAAGGGCCTGGAGCTACAGCCAAAGCAGCAGTCCTGCCCCAGCAGACCCTGTTGGTTAGCGATTCAAAACTGCAGACCCCCAGTTGAATAAATCTTCCTGCCAAATAAGTCCAGTCTGTTCACATACTTTGATTTGGGGGGTAGCAGCCTGATGCCCTTGACCCTATATCTCATTAGTTGCTGTCATGACTAATGAGCCTGGAGGTGGGTGGGTGTAAAGGTACAGTAACTCCCCACTTAATGTCCTCTTGCTTAACATTGTTTCGATCTTATGTCCCTGCTCAATTACAGAACATGCTTCATTTAAAGCTGTGCAATGCTTCACTATACGTCATTTGGCTGCCTGCTTTGTCCACAGCTGGCAGCCCCCCTATCAGCTCCCCTGTGCCCCCCAGTGCCTCCCACCCGCCGGCATACCCCGTGAATCAGCGCCTTCCCCTGCCTCCCCCCACCTCCTGCCCGCGGCAATCAGCTGGCTTGTGGTGTTCAGGAGGGAGGGGGGAGTAGCGAGGACTCAGTGCGCAGGCTCCCCCTCCCTCCCCTGCCTCCTGAACGCCGCAAACCAGCTGATTGCTGCGGGCAGGAGGCAGGGGAGGGAGAGGGGAGCCTGTGTGCCAAGTCCTCACTCTTCCCTTCTGAACGCCGCAAACCAGCTGATTGCTGCGGGAAGGAGGCGGGGGAGGGAGAGGGGAGCCTGTGTGCCAAGTCCTCACTCTTCCCTTCTGAAGGTCGCAAGCCAGCTGATTGCTGCGGGAAGGAGGCGGGGGAGGGAGAGGGGACGCAGTGCACCTCCCCCTCCCTCCCTTCCCTCCTGCCCATGGCAATCAGCTGACTTGTGGTGTTCAGGAGGCAGGGGGAGCCTGCGCGCCGTGTCCTCGCTCCTCCCTCCTGAACGCTGCAAGCCAGTTGATTGCTGTGGGCAGGAGGCGTGGGGGGGAGGAGCGAGGATGTGGCGCGCAGGCTCCCCCTCCCTCCCCTGCCTCCTGAACACCACAAGCCAGCTGATTGCCACGGGCAGGAGGGAAGGGAAGGAGCGGGGAGGAGCGAGGATGAGGAGATGGGGGGAGAAGAGGCGGGTTAAAGGTAGAGGCTTGGGGGAAAGGGTGGCGTGTGCAGATCAAGGGTTGAGCCCCCCCCCGCCCGCCCCTGGTGCTTGCAGAATAAGGGAAGCTGCCACTGCTGCTGCACAACGTGCTTCTCCTAGCCTACAGCACCTTCAGCCTCCTTGCCTGCCTCCTTGTCTCCAGTGCCTGTGTGGGGTAAGGTGGGGGCACCCTGGAAGGACCTACAGCTGATGAAATGTCCACCTGGCAATGTCTCTCTCAAATACCCTTATGGTGAAGACGGATTCAAATAAATCACTTTGCTTCTCTGCAATGTTCTTCACCAGCTTAGTTACTCCTTGTAGTTCAGCTCACACAATCATTCTTTCCTAGGCTTCCTGCTTCTAATATTTCTTGTGAGGTGAGTGTTATCCCTATTGTGTAGACGGGGACATTGAGAGACTGTTAGAAGAAATGATTTGACCAAGGTCAGACAGCAATTCAGTGGCAGAGTTAGTATTATACTGCAGAAGGTCTGATTCCCAGTCTTTCGCTCTAAATAGCCAAATAAATATAGATTGTTCTAGGAAAAGTGTTGAAGATTAAGGGACTTCTTCTCTGGGATGGGAATGAGTCACTCAGTCTCAGGAAGCTAGGCTGCACTGCGTGACTAACAACATCTCTTTCATTCCCCATTATTTATTGTGGGGAAAAAATAAAATGATTGCTTTCCTGAAAGGGGGCATCATCTGCTTAGAGCAGGTGACTGGGAGTCAGATCTCCAGGGTGCTATTTCTGGCTTTGCCACTGACTCACTGCGTGACTTTGGGTGAAACAGGCACAGAAAGGATTTCCTGAGCCTGTTTTCCTATCTGTGAAAATGGAATCCATACCTAGCTCCCAGCCTGTATTGTAAGAATGCCTGAACGTATGTATATTGCTTGGATGAGAGGGCTTATTGTCATTAAAGATGAAACACCTTGTCCCTGATGCAACACTGTACCAGTCAGCTCAAGGGCCCAGGAGCATTGTTTTGTGCTCCTCTGCCTGAGACCCAGCTTTGAACTTGGGAGGAGTAAAGGGGGTTTCTGCTCCCATTGGGCAGGCTGTCGAAGAATCCATAGGAGGAGTTCCACAAATGGTCACAAATTACAATCTCAATCCATCACCTTGTCTTTTGCTTACCCTGCTGAACAGAACTATCACAGCTCCTGAGGGGGTTGTAGGTCACTTTCCCCAATGGGGGACTGCAGTCCTAAAGAGAGGACAAGGTTGAGGCTTTGCAGAACGGGCACAGAAAAGAGATCTAACCTGCCAGATTGCCTATAGAGAAGTCTTTGGAGGAGTCTAGCTCCTCCCATTGAGTATGCCTTCCAAAATGCCCTGCCACAGGTGAGAGCAGGAATGAGGAGATGCAAAGCTTTTCTCTTAGGCACTTCTATGTCACTTTTCATCCAAGGATCTCAAAAAGCTTTGCAAACGTTAATTAAACTGAACAATATTCCTGGAGGCAAGTATCATTACACTTATTTAACAGATGGTTAAATTAGGGCAGAAAGAGGTTTAGTGAGTTGCTCAAGGTCAAAAAGCAGGTCAGTGGTGAGTGTGATCCAGAAATAGAACCCAGGATTCCTGACTCCCATTCTGAACTCTGTACAACACTCCCTTTGAAACCATATATACAGTAATTCTCTGTTTATCCAGGGGTATGGTTAGAAGCTTTTCATTCAGTCCTACACCTGTGTTCATAAGTTAAATCCCCATTAGGCCTGCTCATGAAAAATGCTGAGGGCTCTTTGCATGCTTCAGGAAACACTCAACACCTTGCAGGATGGAATCCTCTTTCTTAGATAACTAACTGGTGAGTCTTGCTTGTGTGCTCAGCGAGAAACTGATCATCAGGTTTGGGGAATTTCCCCTGCGTCAGATGGGCAGGACCCTGGAAGTTTTCAACTTCCTCTGCAGTATGGAACAGGGATCACCCGCTTGGATCATCCGGATATACTTTCCCTAATCCATTTCCTGCCACTACAGGGGCCTTGGGCATTGGTGGCACCTCAGTCTCTCCTGTTCTCTGACTGCCATTTTAGTGTCCTGAGGTCTGAAATGCTTTAGTTTAACTACAGTTGTTGGGCTCAATAGAGGGGTATCTGAGTGAAATGTACTGGCCTGTGTTATGCAGGAGGTCAGATTAGACAATTTAATGGTCCCATCTGGCTTTAAATTCAGTGACACTATTAATCCTTTGACTGAGAGGGTAGGAGCTGTACAGGTTGGCTAATATCTAGCCTTGAAACTCTTTTTAACACTGAGAAAACCAGTCGTTGCAACCAAAAATGCACAAACCCCAGTCAGTTATCTAAACTGTCTGCTTTCCCTTCTCCAAAGATCTTGCACTCCTCATTTTGGTTGCCTCTTTCTTTGTTGACTACAGGACTATAACACTTTGATTTTCACATTTGACTTCTCCGGTCTTCCTGTGCTTCAAAGCTGTGCAGCCCTCAGGCATTTATGCTGGCCTGACACCAAGCCAGACTTTAATGCTTATTGGCAACTGGGGATGTGCATGCTCAGAGAACACTCATCCTCTACTCTCAGATCCCTTTATTAAAGAGAAAAGGGCAAGTTGTCAGATATGAAAAATAGGAATGTTGACAAGGTAAACTTTGGAAGCCACCATGTAGAGAAACAGCAAATTCCACTTTGTCAGACTGAAAGAATCCAGTTGACAGCCTACATTCCTATCACCGTATCCAATCCCCATCCTATCTTCTGTTGACAATCTCACCAAATCTATAGGAAACACGGGTTTGTCAAAGCAATTCTGACTACTGGTCCACCTAGTTTGGTATCCTGCTTCCTTTAATATGGCATCAGACCACTGGCCCATCTAATCCAATATCCTGCCTCCTGCAGTACCTGATCAGATAATCTGGTCCCTCTCAGCCAGTATCCTACCTGGCAATGACCACACCTCCACACAATCACTCTGCTTACTGTCATCCTTCGCTATATGTTAGGACTAATTTTTATGTTAAGCTCTTTGGGACAAGGACTTGTAGTTTGCATTTGCCTATTAAGTGTCATGCACACCAAAGGCACTATCTAAGTTTAAATAAATAATACATCCAATACTGTGCATATAGGAAAAAAATCTTCTTGACCTCTGCAGGTGATCAAAACAAGAGACTTGATTACACTGTAGAGTGCATAGCTACAAAAGTTGCTTAGTGATCATGAAATTATCCAGCACTGTCACAGAATACGTCAACAGAATTTGTCTTGATGACCTCCTGCAGCTGAGATATCAGGAGACCTGGCTAGGAGGACCTGTCTGTTTACTGATCTTGTATCTTTTTGTGTGTGTCAGTTTCAGCTACCTCCTGCATAGTTTCAGTTCACCAAAAACAAAGAACATCAGAGACATTCAGACTCACGGGGAGTTCTAGAAGCTAATGAAATAACACTAGACAAGTTATGGAAACTGTGCCATTTGAAGCTTGTGAATCACCTTTCTGGCCCTTCTTCTTCGATCAACTCACATTCTCTCTATGGGATGCACTGGGCTTCATAGACCAGACAAATATAATTCAAACTTACTGTCACTCTTCCTCACCACTACCACCAGCAAAGTTAGAATGGAAAATGAACTTGTCTTGTGAGCACCATCACTGCCATCTGTGATGAGGGGAGCTGTCCCTGTTACTAACTAGATTTGCATGAATTAAAAAAAAATGCAAATACCCTAAACAGCTTTGAGCAGCACCAACAGATCACTAAGGGTCAGTTCAACAAGCTGGTTCATTTTATGTTGTGGTTATTGCATCTCAAGCTGCCATTGCTTTTAAAGGTAGGTGGTTCTGGTGTTGTTCTATTGTGGCTCTGTATGGAAAAGACTGATATATCAGACTATAAGCTGGGATACCATGGGGAGATGCTCCTCCTCCAGATTTGCAAACAACACTGTGATCCTGACTGGCAGCACCTCTGCTATTTCATTTCTGAGATTCCAACTTAGTTCCTTCAATGTATCTCAGTCCTAATATGCGGGACCCCCTGCTATTCCAGTCCTGGTTGACTCTAGGACAGTGGTTCTCAAAGCCAGTCCGCCGCTTGTTCAGGGAAAACAAACCAGCCCAGCCCACCAGGGGCTTACCTGCCACATCCACAGGTTTGGCCGATCGCGGCTCCCACGGCTGTGGTTCGCCGCTCCAGGCCAATGGGAGCTGTGGGAAGAGGTGCAGGTCGAGGGATGTGCTGGCCGCCCTTCCTGCAGCCCCCATTGGCCTGGAGCGGCAAACCGGGGCCAGTGGGAGCCACGATCAGCCGAACCTGCGGACGTGGCAGGTAAACAAATCGGCCCGGCCTGCCAGGGGCTTTCCCTGAACAAGCGGTGGACCGGCTTTGAGAACCTCTGCTCTAGGAGACAACACACATTCTGGAATGATTGTCAGTTTCTCTTATATGAATAACTGCTCAGTGGAGACTTGTAAAGGCATCAAATTTATTTCATTGTGACATAAGCTAGTTTTTTACCAATATCTCCTGAAGTGAAGACATAGTGCATTAATCCCATATGTCATCCCCCCACCCTGACCACAGCTAACCATTTACTCCCATTCCATAATCTAACCTGTACACACAAAAATGCATTTCCTTAATGGAGCCATGGATCTCAGGCTCTTGTCCTTGGCCATAGAGACCCTCACAGGAACTGTACTGCTGGGTCACAGGTGGGCTGGGGAAAAGCGAGGTGAGACAGAAGACCCAGAAGATGAAGTGACTTTGCTGCTCAGCAGTGGGAGTGAAGGAGGAAAGAATCCCTTCCCCATTCAGCCCATCCCCATTCCTGGTGATGCAGGCTTGTTGCATTGGCTAAGATTTAGTTCTTAGTGCCAGGGTGGGGAGGGTGTGGTCAGAGGTCCACATACAGCCTGCATGGTCCTAAAATGTGGCAGGTTCATCCATCTCAGATACAGAGGCACAGCCCATAGACAATAATGACTCTAAGAGGCTAGAGCCCTATTATGTCTCTGCAGTGGCTCTATGGCTGCCTTGTTGTTTTGTTTTAATTGCTATTGAACTTAACAAAGAAGCAATTCCTGTTGATTTCTTAGGGAAATGACAAGCACAAGCCAGTGCTGCAGCATGCATTTATTATGGTTAAAATATGTATGTGCATTCATATGTAAATTATACGTGGCCTTCGGGCTCCTGGCAAATCACCAAATCAGCCCCAGTATCACAAAGTTTGGGAATCCTTGTGTTAGTGTCATCCAATCTGCCTGTCAGAGCCCTTATATTTCTACAGGGGACAGAGGGGAAACCTCCCTTTCTGCCCTGTGTGAGTGATTCATCATTTCATTCTGCTGCAGAATCCATCTGCAAAGGTTTCTGACAGTGGTGTTAAGAGAAACGGCAAGACAGCCATTTGAAGGGAAATCGTTATCTCCCCCCTCTTCTCTGTCTGTGCTCACTGGTATCCACACAGGAGGTGCACGTAGATGGCCTGTGTAACTTGCAGAGCTGATGGCACAGCTTTCGGACTCAGCTTCCAAAATACCACCCTGCAGCACCTGAGACCTTTTAAGAAATATTTGAGTCTTTATGTTTAATGTAACACTGACAAAAGGTGCCATGTTAATGGCAGTCAGAGACCTCTAATGACAAAGCAGGTAGAGCAGCAGAACCACTTCTTCCCCAACAAACCAATGTGCCTTCATTCTGTGCTACAGGCATATGCTATAGGTAAGAGGAGAATTCACTTTTCCTAAACTGATAGAAATCTTGGCCTCTCTGCTAAGTCTGCCAATAAGGGGGACAATCAGAGCCCATTATGGCTGCTTTTATGAAGTGGACATATCTTTGAGAAACTGGAAACAAGACCTATCAACATTTCACATCTTGACATAGCGACGCCCTTCAGTGATGACTTTTAGCCTAGACAAGATTTCAGCTAGTGACTTAAGAACTAAAGGCTTCAGGTCCAATTACCAATCTCCTAAATCATCAAGTGCCCCATATTTATAATGCCCTTTGGGATTCCTCAGAAACAAGAGTAGAGGATGTTCCTGCTATAGATATTATGTGCAATAACTGTGCTATCTGGGTAACACCATAGTGCAACAACTGAATTCCCTGTTCAGTGCACTTCGTAGAATGAGTTGGTGGATCTCGGACTAGATCCCAGTGCAGAAGCGTCCACATAGCAAAAACCTCCACCACAATTGGCAGCCAGCAAAGAGGTTAAGGACAGAATCAGTCACAGAGACTGAACTCTCTGCTCTTCCCTAGAGGCCGACTCCTTGGAGCAGAAGCTTGCCCTGCCATTGTCCATGATGCATGACTTTTGTGGATGAACAGACAAGATCAGTATCAAATAGGGTGCCTTACATCAACATTAAATTCACTTACTGTTAAAATTATAGTGATATTAACACATTACAGACACACATTGATGCTAACATCTATACCTCTCAGAAGGCAAGGACAACATCTATACAGCAACATTTCCACTTTTGGTGGCTGCTGTAAATAAACAGGCTTCTCACAACCAATGACATGAATAAATGAAAGAAAGAAAGAAAGAAAGAAAGAAAGAAAGAAAACACAATTTGTTAGCTTCAAAGTTAAAACCAGCTAATGTTGTATCCAATTACCTAAGGGACATTTATGGTGTTTTGCAGCGTTTCCATATATTTATGTCATTCTTGGGCTAATGTGATCAGCTGTTCAGCCCCACTGCAGCATGGCTAGATCTCTGCAGTCTTTATCCATTGGTCCCTGCTGAAAATGCCAGGCAACAGATCATGGCAGAGCACCTTCCGATAAGCCTCTCTACTCTAGATGCTGCAGTGCCGTTGGTGCCCTTGGCTCAGTCTGGTGGTAAGCACTCGCTGCAGTGATTTCAAATGGGCTCAAGGAGGGGGTCATACAAACGTTCCTCAGCATTAACTTTCCTAGAGCGATATGAATTAGAGATGGACAAACACTGGTAAATGGTCCGGTACACCCCAGCAGGGTTGTTCTCTGTAGAGTAGCCTGTTTCCTATAGCATATTTATTGGCAGCCCTGTGAAAAGCATCAGTTCACATCAACTGCCAAGGAACAAATGGAGATAAGGAAGGTCAGGGTGGCTGAGTGGGCGAAGGCACTGCATTAAGATGACAGTCCCTCCTGTAGCTGTGGGTTCACATACTATGTCTAACACCAGCCATGTTTCGAATTCCATAATGGCAGGAAGATGGCCTTCATAATACAATCAGTGATACACAGGACAGTTTTCTGTGCATACCACAGCCTCTCCTGCTATATAGGGCATGAGTTACTTGCATTTGCTAGACTGAGAGCACAGGTCTGAAATTCTGAGCAAGTGGTTTCATGCAATTCTAGTGAGAAATAGATGTGTCAGCTTGGCATGTCAGAAAGAAGAACTGCTCCATCACCTGGAGATGGGTTAGTATAGCATCCCTCTTGGGCAAGCACTCAATGGAGAGATGGCAATGGATAGCTATAGAGGGAGCTGCCTGTTCTGCTGTCTCATCCCCAGGAAGGTGTATGACAGAAATGGTTGCATTAAATTACACAGCAGAAGGAGAGTGGACTTGCACCCATACCTGGTGCCTTAGTGTGGGTTTGGGGTAGAAACAGAGGAGTGGCAGATAATATAAAGTATCCAGTTTAGAAAATAAATAATATGGTGCTGGTGAAAGGTGCCAGAGTGTCAGCCCTGGAAAATGAAAGTCTCTATCAAGCCACAGGTCACTACATCTTTGGCAGGGCAACGTTCCCCAATATTGTATCTCACCCCTGACCTAGAAGAACCACTTCTAGAGTCAATCAGTCTCCGCGACTCATTCATTCACTGGCTTCTGTCCTTGTGGTTGCTGAGGATATCTATGCACTAAGAACTAGTCTGAGACCCAAAAACTCATTTCACATAAGCTATGAGCAGCCATATATGATGATTCTTGGTCACCACTGACTTAAGATGGATTCATGTTGGCAGCCTAGAGGTGAAAGGCTCTCTGTTTCTTTCATGATCTCCTGAGCCATCCAGACTCCTTTGATGATGGGGTAAGGCATAAAGCTAGTCAGAAAAATTCCAACTAAACTTTTTTTTTCAATCAATTTTTCTGATTTGTCAAGCTTGAATCATTCCACTGAATAATTTTGACAAAATTCCATTACAACTCTGCCTAGTTTCCTGCCAGCTTGCCTGCCTGACTTCTCCCCATGCCACCTTCCAGGGTCTGCAGCTCTGGGGCAGCCAGACACGTGGACTTCCCTTTAGCCAAGAGCCCCAGGGCTTTCACTTTGCGGACTGCATTGGAATCAGGGACCTCAGGACTTCCAGAATCCTAGGTCAGAAGGCTCTCCAGGCTGGCCAATTCCTAGGGCATCTGGGAGTTGGCCACTCTAGGGAACCAGCTAGCCTGATAGTTGGTGTTCTCAGTGCTGCCAGGCTCCTGGCTACATTTCAACCTGCCAGGGCCAGGGCAGATCCAGGGTGTCCAGTCAATCTGGTCAGTTTCATCACTGCTATTTGGTGGTGGACAGCTGTGAAACTGACAAGAATCATGTCAAATTTCAGGTTGTAGCTACAAAGGCTTCCAGGGCCCCTGGCTCCAAAACAGGCCACCAAGTGGGCAGCTAAAGATCCCCGGTAGCCTATTTCATTTTGGACACACCATGTTTCATTGTTTTCTAAGTGAAAAATTGAAGGATTTCAGTTCTGAAATTTTTTTTGCGTTGTTGGCTTTTCGTCCCTATTTGGGATGGTTTTCCCCCCAAAAATTGTCATTGCTCACTCTAGTAAGGTGTTCCTTGGGTTAAGAAAGATCCATACAATGACAATGCACAATGGCAGAATGCTTTACATCTAGGGTGACCAGACAGCAAATGTCAAAAATTGGAACGGGGATGGGGGGTAATAGGAGCCTATATAAGAAAAAGACCCAAAAATCAGGACTCTCCCTATAAAATCGGGGATCACATCTGGATCACTCCAAAGTAGCTAAGATCCATCTGTTTTTTGTAATACTTCTTGCATCTCAGTGACATAGGCCTGGTCTACACTAGGACTTTAATTCGAATTTAGCAGCGTTAATTCGAACTAACCGCTCAACCGTCTACACCAGGAAGCCATTTAATTCGAACTAGAGGGCTCTTTAGTTCGAATTCGGTACTCCACCCCGACAGGTGGAGTAACGCTAAATTCGACATGGCTAGCTCGAATTAGGCTAGGTGTGGATGCAAATCGAACTTCTTAGTAGCTCCGGGAGCTATCCCACAGTGCACCACTCTGTTGACGCTCTGGACAGCAGTCGGAGCTTGGATTCTCTGACCAGCCACACAGGAAATGACCCGGGAAAATTTGAATTCATTTTCCTGTCTGGGCACTTTGAATCTGATGTCCTGGCTGGACATCGGGGCGAGCTCCGCAGCACCTGCAACGATGCAGAGCTCTCCAGCAGAGGAGTTCATATTATCTGTGAATAGAAAGAGGGACCCAGCATAGACTGACTGGGAACTCTTCGATCTGATCGGTGTGTGGGGCGAGGAGTCTGTGCTTTCGGAGCTGCGCTCCAAAACACGGAATGCAAAGACCTACGAGAAGGTCTCCAAAGCCATGAGAGACAGAGGATACAGGCGGGATGCAACGCAGTGCCGCGTGAAAATCAAGGACCCCAGACAAGGCTACCAAAAAATCAAAGTGGCAAATGGACGCTACGGAGCCTGCCACCACTGCCCCACCAGTGACCGTGGACTCTGATGATGGGACAGTGTCGACGGGCAGTTCCTCGGCGATGTTCGCGGACGGGGAAGATGAGGAAGGGTTTGTGGAGGACGAGGCAGGCGAGAGCGCTTACAACGCTGGTTTCCCCGACAGCCAGGATCTATTCATCACCGTCACGGAGATCCCCTACCAACCCTCCCCGGCCATGAACCCGGATCCTGAATCAGGGGAAGGAGCAGTCGGTAAGTGCTTTAACCATGTTAACTTTTATTCTTAATATAACAGGAATCTTAACTGTGTGAAAAGGAGGGCTCTCTATATATGGGGATAGAACAGAAATCATCCTTGGAGATCTCCACGAAGCTCTCCTTGCGTTAATCGAAAAGCATCAGCAGGAGGTTCCTGGGGAGAGCTGCCTTATTGGGTGCTCCGTGGTAGCACACTTTTCTGCGCAAGGCTTTCATGAGGTACTCAGGGAGCACTGCCTCCCCGAGCACGGCTGCATCGGGCCCTGGTTCGTGCTAGCTTTCACGCAGCATGCGCTCTCTATCTCCTTCAGTGACCGTCCTCAGGGTGATCTCGCTCGGAGACTCCTGCATCTAATTAGGGTAATTACTGTAATTTTACGCCTGGTCCAAAGTATTTTTAAAAAATCTACGGACAGACGGCATAGCACAGACTCAGCACGCAGCTGCGTGACGAGTGTAACGGAAAGCCAAAGAATATAATGGACGCTCATGGAGGGAGGGGGGAATGAGGACGCAAGGTATCCCACAGTTCCTGCTGTCTCCGAAAAGTATTTGCATTCTTGGATGAGCTCCAAATGCTTCTAGGGTCAAACACAGTGTCTGCGGTGGGTCAGGGCATAGTTCGGCAATTTGCGCACACACCCCACCCACCACCAGAAGTGAAAACAATCCTCTGTTGACTCTTTTACATGTCACCCTATCTTTACTGAATGCTGCAGATAGACGCGATGGTGCAGCACTCAACACCAACATCCTTGCTCCCCCCACGCTATGGATGGCTGATGGTACAAAACGACTGGTATCCGTCCTCATCATCAGCCTATTGGCACATGGGGCAGTGCAAAAGGACTGGTAACCATGCGTACTAGCATCTGTGAGGTCGATCAAGGGCGCCTGGCCCTAATTTTTCATGGTAGATGGTGCAGTATGGCTGGTAACCGTCCTCATCATTGCAACAGGGGGCTGAGCTCCATCAGCCCCCACCCTTCCTGTGTAAAGAAAAGATTGAATTGCCTCTGGACTAGCAGAGGGATGATGGGCTCCTTCATCCACAGTAATTAATGTCCTGCCTGGATTATCATTGCAGCTGGAGGCTTCCTTCCACTCATTTCTCACAAACAAGTCACTGTGTCTTATTCCTGCATTCTTTATTACTTCATCACACAAGTGGTGGGACAATGGTATGGTAGCCCAGGAAGGCTGTGGGAAGGCCGGAATGAACAGGTGTTGTTGTTGAATAGAATACAGCTCCAAATTTATGCAGGATCGGACACAGAGCAGCTGTGCTCTCTGGTTCTATGATACAGTGGTTCTCTAGTACACTTGCCCATAATCTAGGCAGGACTGATTCTATTTTTAGATACCAAAAAGGAGGGATTGACTCAGGGAGTCATTCCCAATTTTTGCTTTTGCGCCCCTGGCTGCTCGGCCAGGGGCACTTATGACAGCACCAAATGGTGCAGTGCAAAAGGATAGGTAACCATGCCCATCTTATTACCATCTTATTACCAATTTATGGTATGGTAGATGGTACAATATGGCTGGTAACCATCTCTGCTGTCATGCAAAAGCATGCTGCTGTGTAGCGCTGCTGGCCCGCCTCTGTCAGCGGCATCTAGTACACATACGGTGACATACACAAAAGGCAAAACCGTATCCATGGTTGCCACGCTATGGCGTATGCCAGGGCAATTCTGGGAAAACGGGCTTGAAATGATTGTCTGCTGTTGCTTTCCCGGAGGAAGTAATGACTGGCGACATTTACCCAGAATCCACCGCGAAAATGATTTGTGCCCCAGCAGGCACAGGGGTCTCAACCCAGAATTCACAGAGACAGCCTAAATGTATCTTTGCAAGCCTAATGTATCTTTGCAAGGAATTCACTCCCTGTTTCCCATCTCACAGCTTCCACTGTCTCCAGACCTGCCACAGCATCCCCCTCGCAGAGGCTGGCAAAGATTAGGCGGCGAAAGAAAAAGACAAGGGACAAGATGTTCGAGGAACGTATGGGCTGCTACCTAGCAGAGGCGGACCAGCAGAGCCAGTGGAGGGAGACCGTCTCTCTGTGCCAGCGCTCACACAGTGAACGGGAGGAGAGGTGGCGTGAGGAAGACAAGCAGGCGACTGAAACGCTGCTTGGACTAGTGAGGGAGCAAACGGACACGCTCAGGCGCCTTGTGGATGTTCTGCAGGACCGCAGGAGGACAGAGACACCCTGCAGTGTATCTGCAACCGCACTCCCCCGCCACAAAGTCCCATACCCCACTCACCGAAAATAATCAGGAGGAGGGGCGGCCAGGGACGTGAATACTGTCACTGCACCACAGCACAGTGCTCAAGTACCCAAAAGCTCTCATACCCTACATTTGCCGAAGTCCTTCACTTCCAGACTCACAGTAGTCCCAATCCCAGTCCCATCCCCTAACTGTCTACTTAATTAATAAAAATGCTTTGCTGTTAATTACTGTTTCCGTTATGTTTTTTCAAAGAAGACTGTGTTTGAATGGGGGGCGTGGGGAAGGGGGTGGTTAATTGCATAGGACAGTCACCTTTCCCAGGGTACAGACATGGGGGCAGGATCAGCAGCGGGTCACACACACGGTGCAGTCAGTAGGCACCCTGGTCGGTATGGGAGGTGGTTTCCAGGATCTGTGTGGGCGGGGGAGATGTGACTTTGCAGCGGGGGAGGGCGGTTACAGATCTTATACAGCGGTCCTTGTCCTGGACCGCTGAGTCACGCAGCTGAGGAATCTGTATCCGTTCTCCTCCACCACAAGGTCACATATCCGCCAGCACACAGAATTACATAAAGAGGGATGGCAGGCTCCGTTGAAAGAAGCATTCCGGCACTGCGGACCGCTCTAGGATCAGGAGCCTGTCATTCCTTGAGTTTAGAGGCGGTCTTTACATCACCGCACACCCTACCCAGCACAGTCTGCCTCCCAGTTTCAACCCTTTAACGCAAAGTCATGAATAAAGAAACCTTTCTTAAGTAACAATGGGACATGTATTTTATTTTTACATGTGTGTTGGAAGTGGGGGAAACGGGGTGAACGGGGTATGTAACCGAAGAGGAGAGTCAACAGTAACTGGGTAAAGAAACAGGGGCAGGTTCAGCTTCTCTGTAAAGAAACTGAACAGTCACAGGTCACGCTGCTCGCTGGTATTTGAAGAGTTCCTTGTCGCTGTCCCTGGCGCCTGTATAGGGCTTCATGAGCAAGTGCATTAGCGGGCAGGCTGGGTCCCCGAGGATGACTATAGGCATCTGCACATCCACAACAGTTATTTCGTGGTCCGGGAAGAAACTACCTTCCTGCAGGCGTCTGAGCAGCCCACAGTTCCTGAAAACATACGCATCATGAACCTTGCCCGGCCACCCGACGTTGATGTTTGTAAAACGTCCCCTATGGTCCCCCAGTGCTTGCAGCACCATTGAAAAGTAGCCCAATTTCTCAGCAGCTGACTGTGGAAGAGGTGGACGATAAAGTGCGAGGAGGAGAAAACGGCGATGATCGCAGCGGGCTCCATGCTTGCAGTGCTGTGGCGTCCGTGCTGTCACTGACCAGAAAAGTGCACGAACAGATTGCCCGCAGGCGCTTTCAAGGAGGGAGGGAGGGCGTGATTGACGGTTCTATGATGACAGTTACCCAAAACCACCCTCGACACATTTCTCCCCCCAGCAGGCATTGGGGGCTCTACCCAGCATTCCAATGGGCAGCGAGGACTGCGGGAACTGTGGGATAGCTTCCCACAGTGCACCGCTTCCAAAGTCGACGCTGGCCCCGTGAATGTGGACTCAGAAATTCGAATTAGTGTATTTAGTATGGATACACAAATTCGACTTCATAAGGTCGAATCCACAAATTCGAACTAAGTTGATTCGAAATAGTCTTGTAGTGTAGACAAGGCCATACACTGCTGTTGTTTAGACTAATGTTTAGATACGCCTGTGATGTAGAAGTTAATCATCTAATACCCAGAAATATATTGGAATCTGCTGTGACACTAGAAGTCTGAATAGCCTTTCTGGCCCTTCCCTCTTGTTCCATCTAGGGACATTCTGTTGCTGAGATGCGCTGCTCAAGAGACAGGAGAAAGACAACATTCCAGCCTCAGGGTTCCTTAAATTTTCAGCAAAAATTAGGAAAGCAAAAGGGGAAACTGTCTTGAGAGTAGAGCTGTCATAAGGCGACACAGCTAGCTGGAGTGTTAGCCCTGCACACAATAGGGACAATCTGTTCAGCTCCGCAGTGTTGTCAGAAGAGAATTTTCAGCTGACTTTGTGCCCCAATTTTGGTTTTTGTAAAATGAAGATTTTATAGAACCTAAAAGCAAGGGAAATGTTCCCAAGCATTAACAAAAGCAATGAAGACATTAATTTAAAAAAATCCTTCCCCTGTATTGTGAAGAACCCAAATACAAGTGGATTGTGATACTGCTTAAGACGGGCCAAATGAAATTGACTAGAAACAATTAGTGATGAGTTTGGTTTCACTGCAAATATGAGTGAAATGCAAAAAGTAAATCTGCAACATTCATAGTGAAAAGCAAACTGGATATGTTTTTTTTTATTTTAAAAATTGAAAGAGCTACTTGCAATACAGATAAGGAAGTTAAAATATGACTCAAACCTGACTGTGAAGCAATATTGTCTTGCAAATGCACTTTGTTACTGACTTCCATGACTCCCTACAACTCCAGGTCTGGGCCTACACACAAATCTGAGGTACTTCAAATTCTGACCTGGGGCACCTGCTCTCCTGATGCACCTCATTCCTGATCTGTAGTACCATCTGCAATTTCTGTTCTAAACCTCTAAGGCAGAGGTAGACAAATTGTACAAAAATGTGCTCTATGAACAAATGATCACTGAGGATTAGTTTGACACTGTCTTCATCATACTATTACTACTACTTTGCACTTAAATAGCATTTTAATTGAAGACCTCAAAGCGCTTAGCAATAAAACCTGAAAAGACCCCTATTAGATACGGAAGCATTATTATACTAATTTTACAGATGGGCAAACTAAAGTACAGAGAGGTTATGGGACTTGCCTGAGGTCACACAATGGCTCCATTTCAGACTCCCAGTTTGCTGCTCTAACCACTGGACTCCAGTTTAGGCTGCACTACTGGACTCTCTGCGGTATAAACACTACTCCTTTAAACAAAACTCCAGTGCCCCAGAAAAAGTGAGTCCAGATGTCCTCCTTCTTGTCACCACTCCAGTCTGGGACACAGAGAAGGGAGGCTTTACAGCAACTAGCCAATGAACCGTATCTCACTGCAGAGCCCAAATGCTGGGACTGGTCATTGTCATAATGGACAGCTGCTCTTTCTGTGCCCCTAGCCATGGAGAATAATCATCTGAGTTTCCTGCACTGGAATAATTCTCCTTTGGGCAATACTCATGTGCAGGAGATGCACCCAGCTGTTACCAAACAATTGTGGTATCCCTTGTTCACCTCTAGCTGCAGATGTCTGACTGAGAAACGCTAAAACAGGTTTGTGTAAGGTTCTGGAGGTGCATATTGTTAAAGAGAGTCTAGAAAACAGTTCCTGGAAGAAGGGAACCAAATTATTTTTACACAGCTCAGAATAGAATACAACGTGTACTGCATGTCATGTGCTATAGCTAACTTCACTGTCTGCAGCAACAACTGCCAAGCTGCACGTCTGTTCTCATTTATCTTTCTGTATTGCAACTTCTATGTTACCACATGATCACATCTGTGAGTTAATGCAGCAACATGTGCATGCATAGTTTGGACTGCAACATAGTAATGGGAATGCACAGAAATTAACACAACTGATCTCATCACAAGGTCAAGGGCTAGATCCACTTCCAGATGGTGCAGAGGTCCTTACCAGCTTGGCTTCCTGCACCCCAGAAGACATTCATCCCAAAGGAGGGCACCTGGTGTTACTGCCATTGTTCTCTCTTGGGGAGTTCTCAGCTGTGGGGAGACCTTTAGATTATGGCTAGGACTCTATCAGAAATAATAATAATCATACCAAACTTTTACACAGCACTTTCATCCCTTTGTGAAGAGCTTTGAGCAATATGAAGAAAGCATCATTATCCCCCTTTTACAGATGGATAAACTGAGGCATGGGGACGTGAAGTGCCTTGGTCAATGTCATATTAGCAGGCCAATAGCAGAGCTAGGTCTCAAGACTAACTGAAGTCCAGTCCAATGCCCTATCCACTGCCCTACACTGCCTGAAAAAGGCTGATGGTTGATATTACTCATTTAGTGCCATGAAGTTGCTCAGCACTTTAAAAGCAATAGAGATAAAATTAGTCCCTGTACCAAAAGAGTTGGATCTTTAAAAAGTCAACTGTGGAGAAGACAGGATGTCCAGGGAAATCCAAAGTGGGCATCCCAGAAGGGAAGTTTTAGGATGGTCAGCCCTGAATCAGTGTATCTCTTGGCCAGTATAGCTACACATGCTCTCCAGGCAAACAGCATTCCCTTCGGGATGCTGGTCCCTGTAATCCTCCTCACCACTGCTGTGACCAGATGGAAGGTATCAGCAGTGGCTGGCAGACCTTACTCTTTCAGTGGATTTATTCCAGATTTACACTAGTGTAACTGAGCACAGAACTGACCTGTTATTTTCCCATAGTCACTATCTTGAGTAGAACTTCATCTGAAATGAGTTGGGGAAACAAAGTGAAGTTCTCTTGGGCATCATGGTGCCCATATGTGCATGGTTAGAGAGGCCTCTTTAAAGATCTACTCTGCAATACGTTTGTCAAGTCTAATTTGAACAACTAATGCTGCTTCCTGGACCTGCGGAGCCCAAACCTGGGAGCCATGTTGCTCATCCCAGAGGTGAACTTCTTCCTGTCAGGTTTATCAATTGCTATTTCTGTCTGTGCCTCTTTGCTTGCATGTATGGGGCAGCTTTTATATGTGTGTTTGCTCTGGAAACCTCTTGTGGTGCCAAAGAGGAGACAGAATCAACCACTGTGTATCGAGAAGATAAAGTTAATTATAAAGAGGTTAGTTTATCAACTAGCTAGAAAATACTCTGAAATGTGACTTTAATTGTAAGACTCATTTTCAGGTTTGTCTTTTCATGGTTTCAATATCATCCACACCCTCATCTTCTCCGAGAGGAAGGTGGAAAATGGAAGAAAAAACACTGAAAGAAAATGGGGAAAAGACAGAAATCCTATTTAGGAATTATCCTAGCAGATGCCTGTCCACAGTGCAATCCTATCTCGCCATCCTAATCCACTTTCAGTAGGAACCAAAGAAATGCACAGGGGGGTGATTTGTGTTTAAAGATCAAAGGGCACTGACCGATCATGTTAGTGGTAAAAGCAAAGCAAAGCAAATGAGATCTTAGGCTGTATTGAGACAGGAATAGAAAATAATACAGAAATTGTCATCACAATTGTACAAATCAGTGGTGCAGTCCAACTGCAAACACTGAGTTCATTCTGGTCACTTCATCTCTAAAAGGTCATAACAGAAAAAATAAAAAAGGTCCAGAGAGACATTTTAAAGAGTAAACAGAATAAGGGCTTGATTCTCTTCTCGCTCACACTATTTTTGGTCTGGTATGGAGTTACTCCTGGTTTTCGCTAGTGTGAGTGAAAAGAGAATCAGACCCTAGGACTTTTTGGTTTGGGAAAGAAGAGTAAGAGAGGAGTTAATCTAAAATAATGCATGTATAGACACAGCTGTTTATTTCACCCAGTAATACAAGAGTAAGTGGGCAATCAAAATTTAAAAAAATCAGGCAACATATGTTAAGCAAGTAAATATCAATATTTTATAACTTGTGGAATCTACGGCCACAGGATATTACTGAGGCCAACAGAATAATAAACTTTCCAGAAGGATTCACTATTTGCATGAACAGCACCTGCAGTGACCTGAGCTACATTAATATTAAAAAGACTATCAATCTTCATGCCCCTTAAACTGACTGCCAGCTATGGGGTCAGGAAGAAATCCAGCAAACATACACATAAAAGCCATCATTAGGTGATTTGTGGGGGTTATCCCTTCCTCTGAAATATCCCAGATGCTCTGACACCAGTGGTACTCTCTGCTAAACCTGTCCATGAGCTCAGGAATAGTTCTGCTATGGAAGTTCATCATCTTTCTATACACAAGCCGCACCTTCCTCCCTTCTGCATTCTGCAGGTCAGCTGGAAATAGAAATGACAAACACTGACAGAGAAGGGACTTGCTGCTTGCTGGCTAGGATCACAAGGCCAATAGGCAGTTTATTAGGGTCTAAGAGGCAGATCTTTTTCAGTATCTTATATCTGCGGACAATGTTTTATATCAGACCGAGACTACAATAGACAAAGGGGGAAGGCATGGAAGAGAGCAGGCAGGAGACATGAAGGGGAGGATAACAGAGGAGAGGGAGAGGGACCGTAGGATAGAGAGAGAATGATAGGAGAAGTAATGGTTATAAAGGAAAAATTATGAAAGCTGAGACAGAAGAAGGGTGAAGCAGCGATCTGGCGGTCTAACAATGTTCACGTGAATTCTTTTGGGGAGACAGTTGCCACTGCCGGCAAGTCATAAACATAATGGCAGAGCAGCTTCAGACGGCACAGCAGAGGTCATTCACAAGTACACCGCACCACAGAGAGCCTTTTTTAATTTAAAAGAAAAAAGAATCCGGCGCTTGACATGAATAGTTTTTCTTTGATTTGTTTTTAAGGTCTGTAGATAAAGATAACGCAGAAAAAACTGAAAAGCACATCTGAGCTCATCTTTGTCCAGCAGCTTGGAACATCGCACTGAGGGGTTGAACATCAGTCTGAGGAGCACAGAGGTGTGGGGCTCTAGGTGTAGCTTAACAATTAACTCTGTGCTCCTGGCCAGTGAGATAATTAGGGCCCACTTTATTAAAAATGTCTCCACTTCGGATTAGTGGATTTTCAGCCTGGTAAGAGAAGAACGGTGAACAAATCTCTCCCACGGGATACTGGTACAAGGGTCAAACTCCAGGCTTTGTCGCTGAGGAGTCAGAGCCTAGAAATGTTTTAATGAAAGGATTCAATGGCTAATGAAAACCCTTTGCCAGTTCAAATAGGACTTCAAAGCAGAGCAGCAATACTGGAAATAAACTAATAGGCGAACATACCTGGGAAAAGGACGTCTTATGGAAGCAGGTGTTGTCTCCTACTGAAAGCTTAGTTAGTTTCCCAATGTCCGGGAAACAAACTACACGGTGTAACACTATCACCTCAGACAAAAACTGTTAACGGTTAGTAAAGCGCACTTCTGCAGAGTATGATGATGAAATATACATTAGGGCACCTGTCTGGACTTAATGCTGCTGTGCTTCAGAAGGGGTCATGTTTGAAAAGGGACAGAAACCTGAGGCCCTGCCTATTGTAATCATTAAAGAGTCCACAATACTCTTTGCCTTATGAGGGAAGAGATTAGTCTTGGTGTCCTGGTGAAGTTCCAGTTTGGTTAATTACATTCTCCCTCTCCCAACTTTTTCTTGTGCTTCAACTCAGTATAGTAAATTTCTTCAGTTCCTGACCTAAACCACTGGTGGTACTGCTAGACAATGTTCAACAGCCACCACGTTCTGCCCTGAAGGTGACATCATTTCAGTGATGAACAAAATGATCCTTGTGCATAGTTTTTATGTTTGTAAATAGATTTGAAAACTTTGGGGGTGAAAGTAATCAACATCCACTATTAATGATTACTATTATTATGCATATGTAGTCCTCTGAAATGTGCCAGAGTGACCTCTCGGAGACTGAAGTCCTCCATTATCCAAGACCGGCTACAGCATAGCCAATGACCAAACCCATCATAATTTAGGGTCCATGGAGACATCAGTTTCTTTACATAGGTGGTGGATTTGTGGCTACTGTTCAACGAGATGAGGAAACTAAATAAACTCTATCCAATTAGTGGGCATAAAAATAGGGTAGCCCCATTTCCCATGTTACTGGAGGAAGTCACAGCACTGCCCACTGGGATTCTGTTAAATGGATCAGTTTGGGCAGCCTCCTGCCCCTTCTGGGTATTATGTTGAAAGGATCAGCAGAACTATGAGCTTCCCCAAATCAGACACAAGATGGAAAGCAGACTTTGCATCTTGCGCTGAGAGATTCAGCTCTGCTAGGCTGTTTGGTGAAGGCAGGTCAATCAAGTTCTAATTGGCTCTAATTGGTACTCCCACAAGCTGTAACATTCTCTACCAGCAGCTTAGTGCCATTCAAAATGATAATTGTTTCCCTCCTTCAAAGACAGCAAAGGAATTCCTTGTCTGATCCTCACAAGCCAAAGCCCCACTGCTCAATGTAAGCAAGGCAAACACATCAGCACACGGAGGAAATGGCATCTAGAGAGATTTGAACTAGAGAGATGAACGATCATTGCAAATGGCAATCAGTAAAACATAGTTTCACTGCACAGCAAGTGTATGTGTTGGTAGGTAAGTATACCAGGAGGCAGAGTATACATTAATTTTGTTCAGAATCTCTCCAAATATATGATTTGCGAACAGTGATCTTATTACTCATCACTCACACAACCATGATCTCCTTTCCAATTATTTTTATTGTTGCTACAGCCCACTATTTGAGTTTTCAAGAGGACTGACCTTTTTCAAATAGTACTTCATCTTTTCTTAATCAACGTTTTTTAGAACGTGGTCAAAATGGTCAAACTTTTGCTGACCAAGTTTTTTGATCCAAAAATGGTCTTTTAAAAGTTGCAAAAAAAAAAAAAGAAAAAAGTCAAGGTTATTGAAATATTCCATTTTCATGTAATTTTCAATTATATTGTTATCAGAATTGGAATTATAATCCATATCAACATTCTTTTTTGGTTATCAAAAACTATGTTTTGTCCTTCAAACCTGAATTTTTAGTCAGTGAAAAATTCAGAAATGATTTCATAAAAATGTTGGTAAAAATATCATTGAAAAATTCACAAAACAGGGGATGGGTCCACTTTGAACCCTGCAAAATGGAAACAAGCTTGAATGTTTTTGTGCAATTTTCCTCCATTTTTCAACCAGCTATATATGCATCTAGCCCTTTCCTTTAATCTTGCTCACGTTCAATCATAAAGAACATTACCCCTACCCTGAAATGGGGCTGAAGTTAGGGGATGGGTTGAGGCCAAGACATGGAACTCAACATGTTGAATGCAATAGGAGTTCAGATCTGGATCCATATCTGAACTTTACTGAAGTCAATGGGATTAGTCAGCAAGTAAAATCTACTGATGTGAGCAAAGGTTTGCTGGACCAGCAGGTTCTCAGGTCTTACAGCTCAGCCTTTCACGAATAAGTCTGTGTCTGGTTTCCAGGCAGAATATGAAAGTGTTGTGTGTTAATAGTTCCCTGTCTCTTCCATGGACTTCTGTCTGAATTTGCCCACCCTAACAGAGGCAAGGGTTCCCAAGCTGGAGAGCTTGGAGTTGCTACAGTGTGGGGTGCAACCAACAGATACCGTAAGTTCAGTTTTGCAGGTGCAGCCTCACTGTTGCTTTGTATAATTGTAATCACTCCACCTGACTTCTCAGTAATGCCCCTTTGGAAGACATGAAATAAGACACTGTTTAACCATAGTCATCTTTCATCACCACCACAGAAGATGTCTCTCTCAAATCTGAAAAGAACAGCAAAGCTGGATAAAAACAGTTTACAACCAGAGGAGATGGAAAACTCAGTTTTAAAAAAAAAATGACCTTCAGCTACTGCAGTGTTTAAATGGGGTTTGAATGGGAGAAAAGTGCTCAGTAAATTCAAAGCGACCAAGCTTGACAGAGGCAAAGAGACAGCTGGTCTGTGCCATTACTTCCCTCTGCCTTTAAAATGATCCTGGATGTTGTAAACTGTTATTTACATCCTCTAGTCTATTTCATTTGTGAGTTGCTTATGGAAGGAGATGATATTGCCCTCCTTTCACCTGCCTCCCCCCCTTGCTCCCTGACAAAAGCTCTGAATTACCTTTCTAATCCTCCTGGCAGCCTTTGATGCCTGGAATCCATCATTGCAAGAACAGGCTTCAGGAAATAAATCCCTACCAGCAAGGCCTGCTGAGCCCCACCAACTGAGTGAAAGGGCAATGAAAACCTGATCCAAAGACACTGGTCATGCTACTGGATCCCGTACATGAACCATCATACACTTAATTGCATAGTTAATGCGTAATAACAATGCTTATTTCAGGATAAAGACTTGGCCACTCCCTTGCAAGCAACAGGAATTACTAGTCACTCATTCCTGTTACTACAATGTCTCCTGAGTCCAGGCAATCAAGTCAGCTTCTGGCTGTGTGATCCCTTTTATTTATCCCTATTCAGATTCTTCTCCTCCCCCCGCCCCATTGGCCTCTCACAACATGCATGCAACTGGAGCTAAAGACACTTCCTTTCATCTTAGAGGGCACAACAAGCAGTTACATCAGTTTTGGGGGCTAGCATCATTCTGAGATGCCGTTAAAAGGCACAGGACATTTCTTAGCAGCTGCCTTTCACAGCAGACATTTTTTTTTTATTTCTGTTAAAAGTGGGCACCTTTAAGGATTTATGTGGATTGGGCAGGTCACATCATCTGAGCTGCCCAGAAGCCACTATAGTTCACTTACTCTCTGAATTCCCTTCACTCAGGTTTCCTATATGTCACCAAAGGATAGGGAGAGGGCAGCCACATTTTAGGGCGGGAGGGAGGGAGGCTAGGGACTCTAGGATATGGTTACTTTGACTCGGGTCTGCACACTGCAGTGTGGACACCAGAACCCTAGGTTTGAGCACAGGTTAGAAAAACCTTACCCTGAGTTAAAACACAATGTAGGTGCTCAATCAGGGTACCCTAACACAAGTCCCACTAACTCTGGGCTTACATTGTAGTATAGAAATCCCCTTAGAGGTGCCCAGGGTGGTGTTTAGTTCTTCCAGATTTCTGGGTAGGCGCTTGAGCTGGTTCTCTTTTGTATTGTTAAGAGAAACCCCTAGATATTGAACCTGACCCTTGTTGCTGCCGAAACCACCTGGCAGAAGGGTTACAAGTCATCTGTGAAGTCTAAGGGGAAGGCAGGTGGCTAAGCACCTCATAAACATGGTGAGAATCACATGTAAATTTAAGTCGTCTCACACATACCCATTCTCTGGCCATATCCCCACACATCTTTAAGCCTGATCTCTTGAAAGTAGAAACCCAAAGGGGTTGAGACTCACTCCCACTCAAAGCAGAGGAGATGCTAATGCTTCTCTGACTTGTATCCACATATAGCCTCCATTCACATTTCCCAAGACACACACGGCTTGTAGGATCAAAGCCAGACACTACAGACAGCAGTAGTTGGAGGGCTCACAGTGAATTTACAAGAATAGGGCAAGAAGTGAAGGAGAATGCAGTGTTCAGCTGAAAATGTAGTGGTATTTTCAAAGCACAGTACAAAATAACACCTACAACCTTGCTGTGAGTCAAGTCAGCGACACAATCCCTGTTTTACAGACAGGGATACCGAGATACAAAGCGGGGCAGTGACTTGCCCATGGTCCTACAGAGAATGAGCTGGGATTAAAATTCAGCAGTTCTTGGCTCAGAAACCCATATTCAGTCCAGTAGACCACAAAGCTTCTCTCGCTAAACCTCCAAAAACCTGAGCCATGGCAGCTCGCCTCCTGCAACATTGCTGCTTTCCATCTTTGCCCTTGACTGTCCCATCAATCTTCTTGCCATCAAATCCACTCTCACCTGTCAACATCCCCTGCTCATCCAATAGATTAAGCGCTTCCAACAGGAGGAAAATATATATTAAAGGAATAATAATAATAATGCTGATAACAATAAAGAGTCTCAGAAATATATATTTCCTGCTCCTTCTTCCCTCCCTGTCTCCCCTCATTCGACAGTCGCCCAGAGATAGCAGCATTAATCATTAGGGCAGCAGCTGGGAGATAAAGACCAATCAGAATTTCCCTGTGCATTATGGTGTGTGTATGCACATGTTTGGGTGGGAGGGGGGAGACAGCAACAGAATAATCTGTCATTTTATATATCTATACTGCAGGAGTCGATCAGGACTGGTTCCCCATTGTTACTGCAGATTAAAATCACTCCTGTCCTTCTGCTCTCCTAGGAGGTCACCTTTCAGAAAAGGGGATAAATATTATGACAAGTTAAATCTTACCCAGTTTGTATTTATTTATATATGTTCTCAATCTGCCTTAGGGGTAGGAGGTCTCACATATGTGGGAAGGGAGAGACAGATAGCACCAGGGTTTTTTCCTCCCTGCTAGGACTGGTTGCCAGAAGCCTCACGGATGTCATCCCCTCTGTAATAAGGTTTGCTGGTTGTACTGGAACTGAGCTGTCTGGAGATCCTACAGGGGCTTGGATGACCCTAGGGGAGGTGTCTGTCAGCACAGGCTAGCCTGACTCAGTCATAGCTGAAGCAGAAGGAGCTGTGGGGCCTCAGCCCTCCCCACTGAAAACAGGTCTTGTATTCTGATGAGTCTGGGCCAGTTTGGATAAAAGTGTTTCTCTTCTTGTCAGTGAAAATGGAGCATGGCGGCAGGAGCTTCTGCCCAGATCTGAGTGTTCTGGTCCCTCAGCTACATCTCTTCCAAAGCGGGGGTTTGGTCATAAGACTTGGAGTAGAAGGGTTGCAAAAGAGTGCAGATAAGGAAGCTCCCCCACCTGCAATCTCTCCAAAACACAGCTGCTAAAAGCACCTTCCTCCTACCATGCCCGGCCATGTCATCCCTCACCTCTCAGGCTTTCTACTCACTCTTCCTCTCTTCCCACATGAAATTCAGCCCCCCATTTGCAGATACAAGGCCCTTTGGGGTCTCATCCTTTACTGCATCCCACCCCCTCTTGTTCTCTGCACTCTACAAAATAATACGAGTGCTCCCATCTTTGCCTTATTCTACCCTCCACTTCATGATTTCACCTATGCTGCCAGCATGTCTGGAGGTGGCCCTTGCTTTGCCCACAAAGCACTCTGTCCCTCTCCAAAGCAACTTCTTCAGGCAATTCTATTCACATCTGAAAGACAGCAACACTTGCCATGCAGCACCCTTTAGAACCAGTGTTGGGCACTGCAGGCAGCACTGACACAGATGGAAGATCGCCCCTTGCCAATTACTTTAAAGGTGAACACCTGCCAGACCAGACTGGGAGAAGATGCATTTCACTTGCTCCAAAAAAAGTGATCTGAACACTGAAGGGAAACATTCACATCCTGCACAATATGCGGATGGTTGGAATCTGTGGCCTCACCCTTTGGGCTCTACTTTTCCATGGAAATGGTGTCAAAATAAATACATATTTTGTGAGGAAGGGGATACAAATCATTCATGATCCCCTATGTACAGCATCCCACCTACTTGTAGAATATGCTAATGGCAAGAGAAAGGGCTGGTTGTAAACAGGTCTGTGCGTCAGTCAGATCTCATCAAGCCACTTTCACCGATCACTAGCGGCAACAAGAGCTTACTGTGGCAGCTGTGGCTCACAACTCAGTGACATCTCATCTCACAGATGAAAAAGAAACTGAGGGGAACCTTTATGCTTGTGTTAACTAACCGCACCATTTCTCTAAAGAAACCCCAAGGCATTAATTAAATGGTTTCAGAAAGTGGGGCTGTCATAACAGCTTGGATGTGTTTCTAATTTCCATGCTATCATCCCAACGTGAGCCAGGAATAGTAAGAGACACAGTCCCACCTCTCGGACAGTCTTGTAACAAAACAAAATGGAAATAACTGCCCTATACGTCTGCAGCTCCCAGCCGTTTCCCTGTGATGTATAAATACCAAAGAGAGCATACGTGCTTTAAGAAAAATGTGAGACAATCCTCTGACTATATCTGAGCTGTAATCATCAATTCTACTTTATTTATTTCTAAGCAGACATTTACTCCGCATTGTCTTTTGTTGTATCCTGTCATTGTACAACTGTCTCGGAAAAACAAAGCTTTATTTCTATTTATTTAGCATGGCCAGTAATGAAATCTGTGCCTTTTTACAATATCTAGCTTTAATATCTATTTACATGCAAGCCAATTTTTGAAAGTCGTCTCCCAAGTTGCACCCACATGGTTTACAAGCACTCCTGTCTGCAAGTGCAAATACCAGATGCCTTTCAGTGCACAAATATAGGAATTAGTGCCCACATAAGCGTGCACACTGACTGTAATTTAGGATGTTTCTTGGGTAATTTGACCCTGCATATCTACGGTATCTACAGATTTATCTTTTGACAGCAGATCTATTGCAACTACCCAAAGTATCTGTTTATTAGAACTGGTCAGAAAATGGAGGAAGTGGCGGGAAGAGGTTTCCACTGAAAATGTTGATTTTTTTTTAAAAATTGTGGCCCAAAACTGAAAAATTCCCAGTGAAAAAACATTTAAAAAAAATGAAAACTGTAGATAGTTCATGTCTTCATACACCGCGCCAAATTGTGTCCTCAATTACACATTCCAGGGGTGTCACTGAGAACAGAATTTAGTGGCCAAAGTAAAGCTCAAGCGCTATTGCCAGTCCCAATGATTGCTCAGATCTGCCACTTTATGAGAGTTGGAGACATTTGTGTCTGGCCCCTGTAGCTGGATATTTGATCGACAAAGTTCTCAAGAAAACATAGATTCCAACAAAGCTCACAGATGCTAAGTGAGTGAAGGGAGTCAGCACTTGCACCTTTCACTGCTGCCACCTGGATGCATGCTATCCAAAGATTAAGTGTGAGCTATTTACTGAGAAACATTCCATAGCAACGTGTGGGATCCATGCTATGCTCTGACCATTCACTCAGTTATTCCACTGGAATCACGATACTCCGTGGACTCCACTCATAGCAGACATTGATCATTCCAGTAGGTGCTCAGTAACAAACTTTAGATAGGAAGGTAGGTAAGAAGACAGATAGATAGAGCTGGTTACCATATGCAACCCATTTCAGTGTTAGTGCTATTGCTCCTCGTACAAACAGAGCCTGGATTCAGTTTCTCTAGGATCAGGTCTGGTCAGTACTTGGATGGTGGACCTCCAAGTTTAACCCAGAAAATAGTAATGGTTCAACAAGCAGAAATTTGTTTGAGTATTCACCCCATACGTCACCATGCCATAATAAGTACTGCACTCCTGAAAGTACCATCTTTTAGATCAGATGTCAGAATTAGATCCTGACTTCTTAAAAAAAAAATCTGATGGCGCTTTAGGAATGTTAATCTGAATGTTCTGGACATAACATGGAAAATTATATTCTACCTCTCTCAATTCACTACTCAATCTAAACTGGGAAGTGTTTTTATTCATTTTCTGTCCTAAGCACTATTGTGTAGCATTGCTGTTCACTGTTAGCAGCTGCCACATTCCATCCCACAGTTGGTGCCAGTCAGTGGTGGATGAAGCTATTCGTGTACGAGGTATTTGGCTATCATTTGGTATTATTATATTAAACGCTTGTCAATCCATACAGAAAAGTGGTTTGCATGGAAACTTCCTGGGTCATCTGCTCCCAACTGCTGCCTTCCTTCTCTGCCCCAAACCCTCAGCATCGGGCCTACTTGGAGCAGTTATCAGCTAGAGCGGGGCGGGGCAAACTTTTTGGCCTGAGGGCCACATTGGGTTTCGGAAATTGTATGGGGAGCCGGTTAGGGGAGCCTGTGCCTCCCCAAACAGCCAGGCATGGCTCAGCCCCGCCCCCTATCTGACCCTCCCTGCTTCTCGCCCCCTGGTGGCCCCCCCAGACTCCTGCCTCATCCAACCCCCCCTGTTCCCTGACAGCCCCCCCGGGACCCCTGCCCCATCCACCCCCGTCCCTGTCCCCGATAGTCCCTAGAACCCCTGCCCCTGACTGCCCCCCATCCAATTCTCCCTCTCCTTCCTGACTGCCCCCCAGTACCACTGTCCCCATTCAACCCATTCCCCGCCCTCTGACCAACTCGACCCCTATCCACACCCCCGCCCCCTGCCCACCACCCTGAACTCCCCTGCCCTCTATCCAACCCCCCTGCTCCCTTACCATGCTGTGTGGAGCACCGGTGGCTGGCGGTGCTACAGCCGTGCTGCCCAGCTGGAGCCAGCCACACACCGCACAGCACGGAGCACTGGGTCAGACTGGGCTCTGCAGCTGCGCTGCCCCAGGAGCTCACAGCCCCGCTGTCCAGAGCACTGCACCGGCAGCACAGCGAGCTGAGGCTGCGGGGGAGGGGGAACAGCAGGGGAGGGGTTGGGGGCAAGTCTCCAGGGGCTGGAGCTCAGGGCCGTAGTTTGCTCACCTCTGAGCTAGAGTGAGTAAACAAGGTTTGGTGGGCTGCTTTGCAGCCATGCAATAACTCTATCCCCTTACTCCAGGAGGGCATAAGAGAGAAAGGGAAGGTTCCATTACTGAAAAAGGACAAGTTTTGGCAGCTTTAGTCTCTTTGCATTGAAAAAAAAAGTTGAGGAAAGAGAAGGAAAGCAGGGGAAAAAACAAGCTGCCTAATTTTGTGCAGTACAAATAGGCCAGTGAAGTCAGTCTTTAAAGTGCAGACCCACCAAGCTCTTTATTCATTAAAACTGTGGAGTCTCAGAATGAAAATATCACTGGAGACTCATAACAAGCAAAGAGGAAATTAGAGACCAATTTTCTTCCCCAAAAATTATTATCTAAGAGGGCAAAAGAAAGTAGTACTTGTGCTAAAGCAAGAAGGAGACAAATGTATTTTTCTTGGCTGACAGTTAAAGTCTAATTAGACTGACAAATCTTCTGTGCTTTTCTCCTTTGCGAGCGGTATGAGGCAAGATTCAGCCCCAGAGCCACACATTATGGAAGGACGTTAATCAAGATTAAAGGAGCACTGAACCTAAAGAATATTTTCCTAAGAGGCTGTGTAGACTAGTGGTTAGAGTAAAACACTGTGAGCCGAGAGGCCCTTTGCTGAGCCAGTGCAGATGGACTCTTGACATGAATAATGGACAGTCTTCCTCCCCCTGCTTTGCATTGTTTATATAGAACTTTCTACAAGCACCTTCCAGTATTTTATGTTATTTGTTGTCATTCTCTGGCACTCAGCACCATTCCTGAAAGCTCGCACAAACAATTAAATAATTTACCCTCCCAGCTACTCCTGCAAGGCAGGAGAGGCTCATTATCCTCATTTTACAAATAGGGAAACCGAGACACAGAGACTTGCCAGTCACACGGTATGTCTGCAGCAGAGCACAGACTTCTTGATTCCTTGTACTATGCCTTAATCATGAGGCAATACTTCCTCCCTATTACGAATGATGTAATCTTTACTCACATACATAGTTTTTTCTTACTCTCTGTATCCATGGAACTACACCTGAGGCAGGGTTGAGACAGACCAATCCAGGTGATACCATTTTTCTCCTTATACTTAGATCTAAATGGTCACTAAACACACTGTGTTATTGTGCCTGGGTAAGTGTTCTATGGGGTCCAGTCCTGAGATCCTTACCCAGTACTTGACTTCAAAAGGACTTTTGCTTGAGTAAGGACTTGAGGGCTGGTCTCAGTACTGATTCTAGACCTGTCCTGGATGGAACACACAGACCAAGGTCGCATAGTGAAGGTCTTCTCCAATGCTGTTTGAAGTGGCAACTCACTCAATAAGCCCCAAGCTGGTAAATATCAGTTTATAGTAGCCAGATTGGCAGCAA